>NC_139971.1:11962119-13354619 GCF_963993115.1 Abramis brama | reverse complement strand
AAATAATATCCAGGAAAGGCTTTACTGTGCCTTAACACAGTGCTACACATCTCTGTGGTAGCATTTATGAAACCAGTGGTCCTCAAAGTATAGGGGCTTGAGAGACTGCCGTTGTTCTCAAATCGTGTTCACTTCCATTGATGCATTGATTATACATGCCAGAATCAATGAAGTTTGTACACTGTTTCTTTATCTCCTTACTATATATGGTGTCAAGTGCACACACACTTATCTAAACACCGTCATGTTTGGGCGCAAGCAAGAAAAGATTAGATGAGAATATGAGTGCAAACACTGTTTATTAATAAATGAAAACCAAATAGAAACTTTGGAACACAGGAGTAGATAAAACAAGAACACAACCCAACCATACATAGATGAGAACGGACAAATTAATTTAAAAAAAAGGGCTTACAATACATTACAAAATGAATTAAACAAGAAACAGGTGTACATAATCAAACACCAAGGAAACTGATCAAACCAGGAAGTAAACAAAGGGAACGTGAACGCAGAAACGATGGGTCCAAATGAATCACAAAATAAGAGTGTTAAGAGATTAAGATAAAACATTAACGCACAAGAAATGTGACAAACAGCTTCTCACAAATTTCATTAACATGCCATATTTTCTTAAGGGCAAGGTGAATGAATTTTGGTCACACATCATATTCTCTCTGAAACAACTTGAGTTTGATTAAATCATTTCTGAGTTTCTGAGTGAACCACTCCCTCAAATTCTTGATAATTCAAATGTGAAGAGTAGTTTAACACAGTTATACATAAAATAAAATAAAAACAATACTAGTGACAAAAAAGGGTACAATTTATTTATTTACATTAAAAGCATAAACTTTATTAAAAGCATAACTTTTAAAGTTAAATTGTTTAACAAAACTATCTGTTTTACAAATGTATACAATATAGACTACAAAAAAAAAAAAAAAAAAAAAAAACAGAGTGATATAAATTTTTTTTTATTATATTTTGTTCATTTTGACTGTTTTCATGCGGCAGATAATTATCAATTTCCTGTCATCTCAGTAATATGTCTGGAGGCCAGAGATTGCAGCCCAAATAGGGCCAGTCGTTTAATCAATATGCTGCTTATTCGTAAAGCAGAAGGTAAAGAAGTACACCCATGAGAGCTGCAACTCAAACTATTCTGCTGTCAAAGAGGCAGAAAGAAGCAGACTCAGAGCAGTTCATTGAAATTCATTTGAGCTTTGCAGCCACCTTGGATAACACCAGCTATCACCTTTTACCTTTTGAGCTGCATTAAATGATATCTTGATAAATGGCTTCTTGTTCACGAAAAGGATCGTTATGTAAGGCCACGTAGCATCTGGTTTTCCAATACTCTACTCTCCGTCTGGAGAGTAAAGAGCACAAATGTTTGAACTTTATTGAAAGAAAAAGTCCAATGTCTGTTGTAACATCTTAATCAAGGAAACTTTCCTTTGCACAACAGTGTGACAGTATATGTTGTGTTTGACCCTTCACTTGCTAAGTCCAAGGCCTGTCAACTCATTAGTTCACATAAGCAACTCTCACCCCACACCCGATTTACCAAACAAATTTCATGCAGTCCTGGCAGTCCGATAATGGACTGGCAGGGTCCCCAGAGCCAACCATGAGCACTGATACACTGGTATAGGGATTTTGTGGTTCATGAGTGGTGCTGACTTTCAGCACAACATGAGCAGCAATTTTTTTTTTTTTTTGCAAGTTAGCTACAGTGATCAAATTTTTAGAATATATTGTTGCTTGTATGTAGAGCTTAGCCTAAGAATTTCAATACCTGCTTTGGGATAATACTGTCCATAACTCCATAACAGGTTCAAGTTTTTCAATGCAAAAGTTATTTTAAACATTATTCGGTAAGACTATACGATAAGGTTCATTAGCATTAGTTAATGTATTAACTAACATTAACTAACATTAACTAACCTTGAGCAATCCATTTGTTACTGTGTTTGATAATATTTGTTAACGTTAGTTAATAAAAATACAGCTGTGCATTGTTAGTTCACAGTGTATTAACTAATGTTAACAAGATTTTAATAAAGTATTAATAAATGTTGAAATTAACATTAACACAAATTAATAAATGCTGTATAGCTATGTGCAGTTCATTATTAGTTATTAACTAATAGGTAACTAATGTTAACTAACAAACTTTATTGTAAAGTGTTACCTATTATTCATATAGACTCCACAAATTCATTAGGTTGTACAGATTGGACATGCATTCCAATTTTGACACCATCTTTGACAAATGATTTTGCATGTTTCCACATGGTGCTTCAGATACCGGCTCAACCATAGCATTCCTAGCGTCAATGCCATGACGCAGCATCTCGTTCCCTTTTTTAGGGAACCAGGTTACTGTGCATACGTTTATCATTCCTGTTGAACTGTGCCATAACTCTAATAATCCATAATTCTGTCATAACATCGGTGGAACACAAAATAAGATATTTTAAATAAGATTTCAGCTGTTTTTATCTATAATAATAATACCACTGGGCTCCAGAATATTACGCTGCATACAGGTAGCGTGTAATTAATCTAGATTAAAAAAAATAAAAAAATAAAAACTTGATTTGTATATTTCAAGTCTTCTGAAGCAATTGAGTAATTGTGTTGTTTCAGAAGACTTGGAATATACCAATCAAGTTTTTTTTTATTTTTTTATTATCGAGTTTAGGATATACAAGTCAAGTCATCCTTGATATCCTTTTTAAAGCTTCAAAGTCCTGGACCCCATTGAATTTCATTATTTAGACAAAAACAGCTGAAAGCTTCTCCAAAATATCTTCTTTTGTGTTCTGCAAAAAGAAAGAAAAAAGTCACAAATTTGGAGCAACATAAATGATGAAGGAATTTTCATTTTGAGTGACAATTCGTTTAATGTATATTTGGAGAGTATAAAATCGTTGTGCATTTATTCGTTATTTCTTAAAGTGAGACAGGGCGTTGCTTAGGGTGCCAAATGGGGACAGACCAGCAGTAATGCTAAACTGTGTAAACAAGCTAAGCAGACTCTGCTCTACCCTCTCTTTTCTAGTCAACCAAAAACATGTAGCACAAGTGTGGTCATATTACAGCACAAGTAAGCCAAAGGCGTCTCCTAAAAAAATAACATGTCAGGGGCATATCCTTACCCTCTAACTAAACAAACATGTCAAGCGTTTTCATATGTGCAGAGACAAATTAACACACTGAATAATTTAACACACTGATTGTGAACACATCCAATATTTCCACCAGCCCACCAACTGGGATTTGAGTAGGGAGGGAAGACAAATATTTAGGTATCAGAGTCTTGGAAGTAATGAGAAATGCCTTAGTCAGATGGGTAGGTGAATATTATAGTAATTAAAGGTCTTCTCATGATTTCACCAGCTTTGGTACTAAAAAGTTTTTTTGAATATTTACATGAACAACACATTGTAAAAAGTAAAAATAAAAGTTTTGTTAGATAAACCATTCATTTAGGTTTGGTCCATACATTTGATTGTTTTATGTCATATATATTATGAACTAATCAACTTTGCTTCTTTAAGCCACATCAATGTATTTCCTTTATCTATTCCAGATTGGCAGCAGTTTTACAACATTGTGCCCATCTAAGTTCTACCCGGCTCTCATATTGAAAATTAATTTTGCCTGGTAACCTTTTCCAAGCGGCTCCTAATGCTGTACTTCTTCCCTGCATCTGGCTGCCCCATCCCACTTTTTCTGCAGTGTCAAAATAAATGCTATCAAATGTAAAAACAGCTATGGACATACAAACACATCTGTTTAGCTGTGAATTTAGTGTTTTAATTATTTGTATTTCTTTTGATTATTTTAATTCCTTCTATGTAAAGCACTTTGATTACCATTGTGTATGAAATGTGCTATATAAATAAACTTGCCTTACCTTGCCTTACAGTGAAAATCAATATTGGGCCTATATCAGTTTGGTAAGACAGCAGGCATAGGGCTGTTTATTAGTCCCAGACCATCCTTGCTTAACAGAAGTCATTTTACGGGTCAAGTGAAATACTGTAGAAAAAGTCCACTTTTCTGCACACTTTTACTTATTAGGGTGCATGAATGACAAATACCAAGCTTTACCAACTTATCATGTTTATTTTGCAGATAAATATATCCACGTACATATATATATATATATATATATATATATATATATATATATATATATATATATATATATATATATATATATATATACCTTCCCCTTTCTTTCTCTACAAAGTATTTAATTCATCCTTCCTAATCCTCCCTCCATCCTTTGGCCTCATTCCTCTTCCACCTGATCGCTGTATTCCAGCAATCGATACTTTAAAGAATCATTCAAAGCAGTTCTTTATCAAAGCATGCTAATCAGGAGCACAACTGGGTCCGGCAAACATCTGTGGATTTTCCTGTCTAATGTTCCGCTCAATCAAACATTACAGGGGGAGTGAAAGACAGAAAGGATCAAAAGAAAAGGGAGGATGAAGAGAAAAGAGGATAAAGAGAAAAGAGACACGTTCAGCCTGGAGAAGAAGCATACATATGTATTTGGACAAAGCAGCAAAGTTCATATTGCTCTTATGTGATTCACTCTAAGAATAAACAACAAAGATACAAATTCTGTAACGAAGTTCAGAGGAAAATGTGATTGCTCCGAAGTTGCTCTTTCGTAGCTCAGAAGACTTATTTGTTATCTTGGTTATGTTTCATTCAAATATCAACATTTTATCTGAGACTGCAATTTCTTCAGAGACATACAAATAGCACAATTATTTATACACAGTAAGATCTATAAAATGAATGAAGGTATAGCTCTGATAATTTGAACTTGAGAAATGTTTTTGAATTTTGAGTTCTAGACCTTTGTGTCTTGGCAAATGTGGGCAAAGTTTGAGAAATTCTAGAGACATCTTTTGAAGATTTGGTAATGAGTTTTACTAGTTCACAGTTTTTAACAAGGTTACATTGTTAATGAATTATAGTTTTCCAAGTTGTTCACATAATGCGAGACACCTTTCTTCCATTAAATATGGAAAATCATAACTGTGAATTGCTCATCTTGTTACTGAACACTGGAGTGGAATAACATGGTAACCGTCTGAACAGAGGATATGGCCCTCGGCTCACTTCTGGGGTGTGTGTCTGTGTGGTCTCCAGACCAAAGTCTACCTTCCAAACCTCCAAAGCCCCTCTGTAGACTGAAGAGGGTGTCTCGGAGGGCAAAGCAAAGCGGAGCCCTTTTTTTTTTCAAAAACACTGTAGACACAAAATACAATCCAAATAAAACATGACTCAGTGATTAAAGCCAAAGTGGGCATGTTGGTCGAAACTCCACATCCGTAGCACTGTTAACCAGCTAAGACTAAAATTCTGTTTGTTTTAACAATTAATAGATTGTATCACCAAAAGAGCAAAACATCTAAGAGTATATTTGGTGGGACTATATGGCATGGAAAAGAATGAAAGTAACTGATTAAATATCAAAATAATTTGATTTGAAATATTCAGCGGAGAGGAGATTTGCAATGGACAGTGACTTAAATTTCATTCTATTCCTCATATTTAGATATCGTAAGAAGACTTGGAATATGGCACACAAGTCATATGGTCATATAGAGTTGTACAGTGCTTTTGAAGCTTAAGACTATAGACAGACTATAAACTGTCTCTGTGTGGAAAAGAACTGTGTGAAGATCCTTCAACATTCTCAGTTTATGTTCCACAAAAATCAGCACACAGGTTTGAATCGGCATTGGAAGCGAATAAAAATGGTCAGAATTTTGATTGTATTATTCCTTTAAGGGACAGACAGACAGACAAACTTAAACAGTTGTGATAATATTTAATTTTACTAAACAACATGTCTAATGAAACCACAGCACATCTGCTTTCTGAAGGGTATTTGGTTGCTGGTGTGTGGTGTTAAGCTCTTTAGCGGTAGGGGTTAATGGGGAGTGGGGAGGGGGGAGGGGAGGGTGAAGACTGGTTGTCTGTGGTTCATGGAGGGCCGCTCACAAGCTGAAAGGGGGCATTGTGCTGTTAAGGGGAGGGAAGAGGAGAGGGGCCAGTGGGTAAAGCTTAAACACTCGTCTGCTCCATTCTAAATGGGCTGTGGTTTGGGGCCTGGCGCTGTGGTCTTGCCTGGCCCCCTTACAGTCGCCATAGAGACAATACCTGAGTAGCATTGCTGAGAGAGAAGAGAGGCAGTGGGAGAGAGGCAGAAAGAAATAAGCTGTTTGTTCAAACTCTCTTTTCTCTTCATCTCTTCTCAGGCTGTTAATTCTGCACTTAGCTTGTTGAGGCGCAGGCAGAGAATGTGGACCTTCTCGAGAGTTGGTTTTATTCTTTGCTCCACTGGGCAGAAAGAAGAAAAAAACAGACGTCTCTTTTTTTTGGAAATGACTAATTAAATTAGCAAGTGTTAAACACATATGACCATATTTTCAGCCCATTAGTTTACATTGCAATCATTCATAGAAAAAAAAAAGAGAGGAAAAAAAAGCCAGTCACATTCTTTTGTTTCTCCTATAGAAAGCAAATGAAAGGATTCTGCACAATTTTGAATAGTTTCTGAGGATTGAATATCGTGGCATGTCATATTAATAATGACAAAATCTAGAGATGCTTTTTTGGCTTGTGCTTTATTTGCGTACATTTGTTCTGTCAGAAAATCCCTTAGGAGTTTGAGTGTTTCAGACCCAGGTCCTTTGAGAGAGTTTTATTTAGGAATTCCATTCTGGTTCGTCTTTCCCAGGTTGATGTGTCAGTTTGGTGTATTATGATAAATTCAGCACAGGTGTCACCTCCGCTGAGGCAGGTGAGAATTGATGTGCTGCAGACAAAGGCCATCAATCAGTTCTGTGTATCGGGATTTGAAGAATCTGTTCCCAATCACGCCCTGCTGTTAGGCAGCGTGGTAACGACCGCTTTCTGTACAACGCCACAGGAAATCAATGCCAGGTACTCAAGGTCAATGTCCTGTTGGAAAGCTACTTAAGCCCTCTTGGATGGATTTCGCTCTAAGTGAAGTTGGTAGAGGAAACATGACAGGAGAAAGCACAACGACCCATAACACAAATGATACACTAAAATATTGAATTGTACATTGTACCCACACATCTCTCCAATTAATTAAGGCCATTGTCAGGGTGGACAACCAGGAATGTTGTCCAAGAAATGGGGAATCCTGTTGTCCTGGGCCCTGTGATAAGGTGGCCAACATAAAGATATTGTGCACAGTGACATGCTCAAGTAACTGACTTGTCATTAATATTTGTTGAAGCCTCCCCTGGAGATGCTAGGAAGAGTTTCTGTGCTTTTGTCAAATAAGTGCACTTTTGAAGAGATCGTTGACCTCTAGTAGAGTGTTAAGTTAGGGATAGGGTTAGTAGAGTAAGTTGACATGTACAGTACTTGCAAAGTTACTTATAGTCAGTAGAATGTTTGCTGGGTGACCATCAAAATAAAGTAGAGATGCGGCGAAATGAAAACTTTGGGCCGAAACCCGAAAATTCGGGATGCACTTGGCCGAAAACCGAAAATGACAAAAAAAAATAAAAAAAAAACATTATTCATTTCTTATTAGACTTTTTAATGAAATTCAATAATTTTACTGAATCTGAATAAAAAAAAATAAAAAAAATCAGCAGCATATTCTGCCTTTTTTCTCTTTCGGCCAAAATGCTGTAAAACGAAAATGCCATTTTGAGCCGATAATTTTCAACATTAATTTTCCCTAAAATAAAGTGTTAGCATATATTAAACAGACAGTCTACTAATACTCTAATGACTGGTAGTTGACATGTACTTGCAAAGTTACTTATAGTTAGTAGAATGTCTAAAGTGGACCATTGAAATAGTTACACAATATTTCAATTGTTATATATATATATATATATATATATATATATATATATATATATATATGTATATATGTATATTTCTTTCCTGAGATATGTAGGTTAAGAGTCATTTGCCTCTTTTAGATGAAAACACTTTTGGTTTAGCCACAGTGATGGATTATGAAGGGATTTTACGTGGGTGCAAACAGTTCTGTGAAACAGGAAATGTTGAAGTGCTGAGCTATACTATCCTCGAGTCTGAAACCAAGACTGAAAATAAACCACTTTTTATGGCTTTATTTCTTTTTGTTTTATTCTGTAAATTTGTTTAATTTCATGATGGGTGCCAAAATGGCCACACCACACTTACTCTATAGTATCCTGTAGAGTCTGGGATAACAATTTATGTAAAAAGTAACCTATGTTAGAAACTGACAAATACTTTTTATTGAAGCAGTTCTTATAAAAAGTACATGCAAGTGCTATGAACAGCCATTGTTCCTGCGTGACCTCATTGAAACCCTAACAAGCTTTCATGTGATTGACTAGTTATTAGTTTTGGGAGGAATGCTTTTACAGAAAAGAACTGAAAAAAAATAATACAAAAAAAAAAAATCTTATTATATAGAATCATGCAATCATGGCGCAAGCACCACCATCCATAAAGACATGAAAAAAAGCATCCTTCACCCAATCCTTTATTATGTAGCAGAAACACTGCTGTTGCAGCCACCAAAAAAATATAGAAAAGAGATGAGCAGATTTACGCCACTGGCTCTTGTGGTAAATGTAAAATTGTAACGCCCTCACAAGGCCTGTGCAGTCTCTCAGTATCTGAGTGCAAAATTAAGTAGAAGTAACCTTAGGTAGGTAACCTACTGTAGCTTTGGTGGCAACAAAACCTTCACCAGACCGGGAAGAAGTGACCAGCAGTAGGAATTGCCTTGCACAGCTTAGAACAGGAGTGAGCAACTCTGGCCCCTGAGATCCACTTTCCTGACTTAGCTACAACCCTTATCAAACACACCAGAAAAAGCAGATCAGAATTAGAACTAAACTCTTCAAGAAAGTGGATCTCGAGGGCCACAGTTGCCCAACCCTGGCTTAGAGAGCAGTGTAGACTGCAACTTCAAAGAAGGAACCAAAGACACTGAGATAAGCAGCAAAACATCTCTTCAACCTCTGGCATCTCAGGATACCCCTGCTCCACTACACTGAAAATGTTGGTAAAGTCAGAGGCAGTGGTAAAAAAGGTTTGTTTCCCGGACTTTGAAATCTCCTGATCTAGAAGTGGCAGTGGAAAGAACATAATCGTCAAACCCGAAAGAGATTGCATAGCAAGCTTCCGCTCGGGTGCAGCTTGTCACATGAAAAATTCCACCGGAGATATTGACATTTTGGTTGATCCTGGAACAACATTCCAATCAACCAATCAGATTTGAAGGACAAGTTTACGGTTTATGTCAAGTTTAGGCCTACATCCAGGGTTAGGTACTTCTACATCAGTGTTATTCACCTATCATCCTCTGATTGTAGGGATAACTTATGGGTTGGGTTTGGTTTAGGTATAGGGATATGGGTAGGATTACATTTTCAGACAGGAATGTTGTTCCAAGATCAACAAAATATGTTGACTTAGGACATGCTGCTGGCGCTGACGTATTCTTTTGGAGCACTGGTGATGCAGTGCCTTGGAGGGTGGCACTTGTGCCATCAGCCAATGAATTGGTGTGATTCTCTGTGGGCTTCAGACAATTGTCGCATTTATGAAAGGGAACCAGAATGCTCTCATGATATTTAGTGATTCTGTCTACATAAAAAGCAGTGTGATGTCTACACAATACACATATGATACAGTTAACCTTTTTTTTTTTTTTTTTTTTTTTTTAATGACTGTAACTAACTGTTGTATAATTGAGCAATATCACAAGATCAAATGTCCCTGTGAATAAGATTATCAGCATGTTTGTGTTGAAAAACAGCATGATAGGAAGTGTGGTATTGCTTTCATATAACAGTTCAATAAACAAGAAGAAAAAAATCTGAATATATACTTTTGGTCAAACTTTAGATTAGGGTCTAATTCTCACTATTAACTAACTATTAACTACGACTTTTGCCTCAAACTCTAAATTACTCTGTTTTAATTGTAAAGTAGTTGTTAAGAGTAGGTATTGGGTAGGGTTAAGAGATGTAGAATATGGTCATGCAGAATAAGGCATAACATGTGCTTCATAAGTACTGATTAACAGCCAATATCCTAATAATATGCATGCTAATAAGCAACTAGTTAATAGTGAAAATTGGACCCTAAACTAAAGTGTTGCCATACTTTTTTTTTTTTTTTTTTAAACAAATTCACTTTAGCGGGTGATTCAATGACTCATAATACATCAAAATGCAGTAAATTGTTTGTTTGTTTATTACTTGCTCTGTGGCTGTGTTAGGCCAAAAAAAAAACAAAAACAAAAAAACATTTCAAATATATATTTATAGAAATTGAATTCCGGCGGACCACGAACAAGGCCCTCCATGCCACCAAGCAAACGGTTTGTGCAATTGGCTGTTCTATGGCTGATATGGTCAGGGTTGGGGAGTACCCGAATACATGTAACAGCATTACATAATCAGGATACAAAAAAAATGGTAACTGCAATTAGTTACAGTTATGTCAAAAAAAGTAATATAAAATAAAAATGGGAATACTATCAGGATTACAATGGTTTCATTTAAAAAGTGATCATTCTAAACCAATTTCAGTAAAAAAAACGTTTACAGTATCACTCAGAAATGTATTATATAACTGGCTTTTTCCAACAGTAAAATGTCAACTTAAAATCTCTCCTGTATTCCTCCCATTCCAGAGTCCAGACCTACTCAATTGGTTTCTGTTGGAAAGAGAGCAATGACAAATATTTTATTGTATACATTATGGTTAATTATTTTGCTTTTTTGGACATATATTTTTACATTTTGTATTGTAAGAGAGAATAACACTGCATGAAAAGTGGGATTTTCGTCCCCGTAAACGGCCGGAAATCTCCATAATTTTCGGCAGTTAATGACAATTTACAGCCTGTGAACGCGACGTTCGTTCGTCTGTGCCACATATTGACGGAAACGAACCATGACGTATGTGGAGAGCTCGCAGAGGTGCTAATGGCTCTAATTTGCATATGAATAGCAGCGCCCGCGCCTTGCCAGAGAATGGCTTGAATTTCCTCACTCGGTATTGGTTGAAACCACTACATTTAAACAAGAAAAATCACTCGTGATTGGTTGGCAGACCTGTTACTATTGGTGACCCTGGGTCATTATAAATTTAAACCCCACCCCAAAATTATAATAATTATATATATTATACATCATATATATATGATGTTGTGTTGTATATTCATGTCATTGTTATCCTATGGACTACACTATTACCATCATCAAGGACATTAATGAATTTATTGAGGAAATGAAAATTTGCCAGGGACGTGCTGTTTATTCAAAGAAAGAGCTTTATTAGCACAAACACACAACTAATATCATATATCATATATGTACAAAGCATAGGAGATTTGGCCACACAACAAATGGGAAGCTCATGAGAAGCACAAAATCCTACAGCACCGTGAAGTGTCTGTTTTCTGCTTCAGAGCTGCAGGTAACTAGCGGCATTCTGTCTGAATTCGGTCCATTTTGCAGACGTCTGTGGTGCGTTGCCCTGTACTTTGGAGTCGCCTCTAATCTCGACCTTATAAGGGGCACCTTGTCTGAATTCCTCAATGCGTTTGTCCTTGAAATGAAAGAGAAAAATGTATCCAGCAGGGTATTGAGAGAGATTCCTTGCAAAGAGCTAAATATGATAATGTTTTACTTAAGGATGTATTAGGGAATATCCAGCCTCAGCCAAACATAATTTAAATGAGCTAATCCTGATAGGTACATAATTACCTATTCCTTTGTAAACAAACCACATATCACATAAGAGGAATGTGCCAAATACCATTGTTATATTTTCTGCATTCTAGCGTGTTTAAAAACTCAGAATCCAAAAGAGAAGAGGTTCAACGCTATGTTACAGCTGCACTGAATTCAACTGCATTGCTGTACCTTTAATAGTCCGCCACAGGAACTCACAACAGATCAACGGCCGACATCATACTCAACTCTCCTCTGTCCCAGGAAAACCAAAGCCCTCATAACTCTCCTCTCCTCTCTGGTCTGCGGGAACATTGGTATGTGTGTTTATGTGAGTGTGTCTGCATGTATAAAGATACCATGAATAAGGGCGCTCATTTGGACGAATTAGTGGGCTAACCTCGGCCTTGGCAGCACTATCGAGTGCAGCCACTGAGCCGACGAGGATCTCGTTTCTTTTTCCGACCTCCACTTCTGCAGCGAGCCTCAGGCTGCGTCACACTGGAGTCAGGTTTCCAGCTAGCGTCTTAATTACTGCCGCCTGCTCAAACAAGGTCAATGTGAACGTCTGCCAGGACTTATCTCTGGCTTCCTGTTCTCCTCATCTAAACTGAGCATCAACCCCCAAACAGTTTCATTTATGTGTTTGAAGGTTAAGTACACTGGTCTTTGACATTAAATTAACTCAGCTACTGCTAAAAAGGTTTAGACACAAAAGGTTGT
This sequence comes from Abramis brama, assembly GCF_963993115.1. Classification (NCBI taxonomy): domain Eukaryota; kingdom Metazoa; phylum Chordata; class Actinopteri; order Cypriniformes; family Leuciscidae; genus Abramis; species Abramis brama. Next base: position 13,342,119 of record NC_139971.1, on the reverse strand, counting down.
ACTCCTAAGTAAATTATTCTGTTCACAGTTAGTTTCCCAATAAGGCTACAGAAAAATAATTGGGAAAAAAACTAAATGTCGATATAGCCTAGTGTGGTTATTAAACTGCAAAATACCAGAAGTTATTTAAGAAATATGTAGTCTGCACGCATCATAGTGCAGGGGTGGCACAATGGGCAAAGCTAGGGATGGGCTTTCAGGACTTAAGCTCGGAATGTTTTTTATTACTTTGTCAAATTTTCAAGCCCCGTAATTTTGTCACTAATAAAATCATTCAGAACGGCAATCTGCTCTATAAATCTGACGTAGTGTCGCACATAAAATCTAGCAGATATTGTAGTTTATTCTGCAACATAGTAAAAGCTCATTTAAATTATCGCTGAGCCTTCTGTTCTGTAGAGAAAGTAGAGAAACCTTTTTTCATAATCAGAGTTGTGCTCTGTCTAAAAGTGAATTGCACCACTGAAGTGGGATAAATCTCAAAATAAGATGGACTATACAGTTGCACTTTAGGATTTTGTAACCTTGATACATGCACCTGACCATGCAAAGCCATAAGTTTCTCTAATTCTGTAAAGTCCATCAACAGGCTTCATGGGTAAACCTCATCATGTGATCTCAAAATGAAGACCTCCGATGCAAAAGCCTCTAAAAGCCACCTATGTCAAAAATTAGATAATAATATTGAGTGAATGCTCTCCGCACATAGTATACGTTCATCAAATACTTCACTTCAAACTCATTAAATCCCAGCCACAGCCTTTTCAGAAATGTCGGTACTTAGGTAGAAACCTATACATAGGAGCCAGATAAAAATGTTAATATTAAAGAAAAACGTTAGACAGACTTAGAGGCTTAATGTTTTCTATAGTAATAAGGAAAAGAAACGCTTGGCTTGCTTCTAGAGTACCTCATTATGTGTCATGTTAATTTACTTTTCCTCAGAATGCTTACTTGTCAATCATTGTAATGATACTAAACCTAGATCCTTAGTGCTTACTGGTCCAATTGTGCTGCAGAATCTCCCAGCTCTATTTTGCACCTACAGTAAGAGACAAGAAGAGCTTTGTCATCTATGAGAAACACTTCCTGTCAGTGCTGTGGGATAATTTGACACTACCACACCAAGCCCACAAGGTACTTTCAGTGTGGTCACGCTTGTTAGTAAATCAATAGATACGAACATCAACCTTGATATCCTGTAAGTCATGGAGCGACGCTTTAACAGATGAAAAAAAAAAGAGTGTCAAAAAGACCCTGCTGATATGCACATCAGATCTGCTTCCACTAGCATACTGTCTATCTCACAAAGAGACCACAGAAACCTACTTGTCTCAGTATGAATGATGTTTGTACATCCTGATGTTTGGTAAGTGCCTTCACCAAATGCGGAGTTTTTCACATCTGGAGTTCACAGTCAAAATTCTAGTGAATTTGGCTGGTGCATTGGCTGGTTCATAACAACTACTATGGAAATGCTAAACCTTATACTATGATTTCACTTTTCCTGTTATTGGGGTTTGAAAATGAAACTTACAAAGATACTTACGAAAAAAAAAAAAAAAAAAAAGTAAATTATGTAATCATATAATTTTGGCCTCATACCATTGCCAGTTGAATTTATTTTGACTTTAGACCAAATTACCATGATGCTAAATCTAAAGAGGGACTTTATAAGTAAAAACTATAAGATAGATTTGGCATTAGTTTGTTCTATAGTCAATGTAAATTCAATATACCAGTTGGTGATTTACTTAAAGGTATAAAGCAGTTATCAATTCCTAATCCCAATTCCAGATGGTTAACATGAATACAGAATATATTAATGTATCAAATTCTGTGAAGGTTTATACTCATGTGCTTGTGTGTGCGCAGCCGCACACACACACACATTGGGTTTTCATGTTTTAGGTTTAATGATTTAACCTACCCATTACAGAAAAGTTTCTGCATTTTTACATTTTCAAAAAAACATCACTTAGTATGATTTATATGCGGTTTTCCTCATGAGGACCAACATTTTTTTCCCACAGGGACAAGGATCTCTACGGAAGCCATGAACCGCAATGTAAAAAAAAAATAATAATCCGAAATCTAAAATTTCGAGAATAAAGTCGAAATGTTTTGAGAATAAAGTCGAAATGTTTTGAGAATAAAGTCAAAATTACAAGAATACATTCTTCTGTAGAAGATTGTGTGTGTGTGTGTGCGTGCGTGCGTGCGTGTGTGTGTGTAAAGACATGCATCTGTGAAGTCAAACTGCCTCGGACATATGGATCTAAACAAAATAGTAGCTTTTTACTTTTATCTGGGCTTTCAACAAAAGGAAATTCTACAGATTAAAGTTTAAACAAAATTTTATTCTCAAAATATTTCGACTTTAATCTCGAAATGCTAGATTTTTTTTTTTTTTTTTTTACAGATTTTTTTTTTTTTTTATGTTGCGGTTCAGGGCATTTAGTAGATTTCAGATATTGAAATATTCTCTCAGTATTTGTATGGATTTACGTATTAATTGAATGCAATACAAATAAATTAATTTGCCATGACATTTATCACATTCACCTAAGCCAGTTCAGCCCATTACACATCTTACAACACCAAACAAACTCAAAAACCCAGAAGTAAAGTCAATTATTACTTCAAAATCAAGAAGTAATAATTGGCTAAATTGTCAGCAATGGTTGAAATAAAGATGAGAAATGGCAGGATCTAATCACAGCAGTATTGATTTTATTAAACTCAAACTCAAAACCAAAACCAAAACTAGAAATACTAAGAACTTTAAAACCATGAACAGAACAAAAATGTACACACGGCAAGAACAGACAAATAACTGAAAAAAAAAAAAAACACACAAAAAAAAAAACACACAACAACAACAGAGTTGAAATACCCAAACAAACCAATCAATGAAATTAATAACCGGTGCACATTCTAATCAAATTAACAAGAAACCATTGAAACGAAGTGAAAACTAGGAAACAGAACAAAGAGTACATTTACACAACAATGTTGTAGGCTACTAAAAATAGGGATGGACATTTTTCTGAAATATTGCATTCGTATATCCAAACTCACAGTAAATGAATATATGTTTAGTTAAAATGTATTGAGAAAGACGTTACTTCAATCAAACTTAGTTGTGTCACCTATGACCATTTCTGAACAAGCTTATCAGACTATATTAACAAGCTTATAAGTTTCATCCTTTGTTTTTCAAGTTGAAAACATTAAACAAAATGTGTGCACACAAAAAAAGACACATACTGCAGGGTGGGAATTATACCGCGGCCATGGCCGCCGTTGCCCTACACTTTGGCCCCGTGAAAAAAAAAATCATCGTACGGCCACAGTGGCCTGTGTGCCCTGGCCCTGTCCAAGTTCCATGTATAAAGCAGAGCATGTGAGCGGAGTGGAGCGGGAGCGAGCGGGGAGCGCGAGCGCCTGACCCTGAATCCATCTGTCTTGCACAGTCATCAACAGTAGACTATTTTCAGTCAAAACTCAGCTCAATAATGGAGTTCAAAAAGTACTTCAAAAAGGAAAATGAGAAGTCATACAGGTGTAGCCTACTATTAATAAGTCGCTCCGGAGTATAAATCGCAACAGTCAAAAAATGCGCCATGAAGAAGAAAAAACACATATGCCTAAGTCGCACTGGACTATAAGTCGCATTTATTTAGAAATTTATTTCACAAAAAAAATAAAATAATAATGTTACAGACTGGACAGTTCTCCGTTACGGACGTGAGCGCTCTGAAAGCGGCACTAATGACTCGTTTCCACTGAGCGGTACGGTACGGAACGGTACGCATTTATTTGCATTTCCACTATCAAAAGTTGTGAATGGTACCAAAATGCCGAACCGTACCGTACCACTTTTTAGGTACCCTTCCATTGGGGTACCTAGCACAGTGGTACGGTACTAAAAGGTGGAGCTAGACTCACTGCAGGACGTTGATTGGTTTGTTGACAGAGAATCGTTACTTGGCGTGCTACAAGGGGAATGACAACATAAGAAGCGTCATTTTTTAATATAGAGTTTAATATAATACTACTGTTACTGTGTCACGAAGTGTAATTTTAAGAGTTTTTCAGGCGAGAATGTAGTTGTTAAAAGCTCAAATCTGTGGTTTATTTATAAAGATGATTTTTTTTTTTTTCCCGGTTGTGATCCATGGAATCAGTGGGCGCTCGGCGCTCATGTTTCCCGGCTGGATGAGCATTTCCTCGGCTAGTTCTTCTGATGTTCGCCGCTGACTCCGACGGTAGTGGTTAAACATGAGATATAATTCATCTTGTGTAGACCTAACGGACGATCTTTGGTCTTGTGAATATATAATTCGTTCCCTGTCAATCGTTTTGGCTGAGGGCTAAGTTTAGTTTCATATTATAGGCTATTTGTATTTAACTTTACTGTTGTAATATTAGACTAGAGTGCTGCATTTGGATATTTGACTGAATTGTTTGCTTTATTTCTTATTGTATAGCTTCTTGTACCTTTTACTTAAACTTTTATATTGGCTATTATTGATAAAACTGAAATTTTACAAAAATAAATATGGTTTCTTGTCATTTTTTTATTACAAGATTATCACTGATGTTTATTGCAACATTTGTCTGGAATATGTTTATTTTTTTTATTTAAACGAAAAGAGGTAACGGTTGTGTTTTAAATTTCGTTTTGTTATAAATAGAATAACGTATAACGTGCAGTGAATAATCAATATGCGTTGCGCATGAACCACATTTGTGTCCCTATAATGTTTAATTTATTTAAATGAAAACGAAAAGAGGCAGAGTGGTGTTTTATAACATATTTCGTTTTATTGTTGCTTAAAATGTACATACAGAGTAACAGAGATAACCGGAGTAACTTAGCAGAGCGAGCTGAGTGACGCTTTTAAGAACGCGCTGTACCATTTGCATGTAGGAGTCGCACATGGCAAGTACAAACTTTGTGTACTTGATATTGAGAAAAGCCTAATGTCGGCGCTTGTCTTCTTGTGACAAACATGTCGAGGAGCAAGAACAAGATCTGCTGTATGTCATCCATTGTAGTTTACTATGTTCTTCTTCGCGCGAAAATGACGTCGATCGAAACACCACGCCTATCAAGTAAGGGTAGCCTACTGTTGGCAGTGGAAACGCTAGCCAGATCATGGTTAACAGACCCGAACTGTACCGTACTGTCCCGTACCGTACCGTACTGCTCAGTGGAAACGAGCCATAAAAGACTGCTTTATAAAACTTTCACAGAGACCTCAAGCAGAAAGCACAAAGCCTTTAAATTTAATTTTGTTTTGTATTAATTGTATCTTAATTTTAATCAATGTTTCATCAACCAATTGTCTGGATTTAATAAATTAGAAGCATTTTGTTTGTGTTCAGACTTTCTCAGTTGTTTTTAGGCGCGATGTTAGAGGACGCTGCTAATAAAGTTGCTAGTAGGCCTACACATTGTATTCACGTTTATTATTATAGGCTAAAAAAAATACCCCATTTTTTATACCGTTCGTATCATTTTATTTTGTTGTATTTATCCGCCACACCTTGAAGGCCGGTCCGTGAAAATATTATCTGATATTAAACCGATCTGTGGCGCAAAAAAGCTTGGGGACCGCTACAAGTGATATACATGTAGATTTTTTTCCTTTTTTGGAGCAAGCGGGGGGCGATTTGAGTGGAGCGCGAAGCAAACTGCGTTGAGCGCTGAGCGATAATGATTGTGAGGGTGTATACCTTCTGGATGAAATGGTTCTCTCTCTCACACTCACATGATATAGAGGACTGAATGAATATTTTGAATGCTTTTATTGGCATTTGTGTTGTTTCTGAATGCTTTTATTGGCATTTGTGGTGTTTCTGAATGCTTTTATTGGCATTTATGTTGTTTCTATTGTTGTGCGAGGGTGTATACCTTCTGGATGTAATGGCGCTCTCTCTCTCTCTCTCTCTCTCTCTCATTAAAAAATGTTTTTTTATTTTTTATTAAAAAAGTCATAATCCATGTCTTATTCCAAATTAGGATGTTATGGTATCAATCTGAATGGGAAAACCATCGAATTGTACTCAATGGCCTTTGTGCCCTGTCATATGGCCTTGGTGCCCCTAAAAAAGAAAGAAAAGGTGGAGGTCAAATGGCCTTGCCCCTAAAATTACATAATTCCCACCCTGACATACTGTAAGAAATACTTAAGATAAAAAGCATTTAACAGAGTGCACAGAGCGAAAAAAAAATGCCAATAAAGCAGTCTGCCCCATTTTACAGAACGTATAGCCTACACTCGAGTCTGAATGTTATTATGTTATTGTTTTACATGTTCTTGTTGAGAAAAACAAGCATATCAACATGCTCGTGTGAAAGTCGACTTCTTAATAAGGCCGGCTGCAGAGAAAACGTGCTCCTCCGGCACAGACGTTGCTGGAACGCACAAATAACGGTGTGCTAAGCGGCCGTGTTTCTTGAAGTGTTTTGTGTTGTCTCTCCACCAATTAATAGGATCTTCATCTGCTGGAATACACAGCTCCATCAAGAACTGTTCCCACTCGCCTCGGCTTGACTCTCTGTAATCATCGCTGAAGAACAGGCTCAGCCTTCTCCAATGAGTGGGCACTGGCTGCATCCGCACCACTCATATCAAGAGAAATGCTCTGATATTGTTCAAAAAGTTTTCTCTTACTGCTTCTCTCATTTTTATTCGAGGAATCTGAGGTGTTTGTGCCGAGGATCTAGAGCTGACGCGAGAAGACGTGTTTTCCCTGCGTTCTGCAAGTTAGCAATGTTTATTCATTGCTTGAGAGATGCTGCAACTGTGTTTTTTAATGTATTCACTCTCTGTGATTCTCCACCGCTCATCTGAAGGTGTCTGTAGATACAGATTAAATAACAAATAACTGAATATGAAAACTGAATTGTTGTCTTATTCAGTATTGCTTATTTTTTATAATTTAATTTATAAGTCATTTAAATAAATGCTTAAACAGTTGACTGAATTTCTTAAATTAAATTACGTTTTATTTGTTTTATAAATTTATATATTTAAATGGAAAGAACCCGACAGAATCATTAAAAAGGGATCAGTAATCAATAACATGAACAAGAACTAAGTAATACATTTATTTGTTTATTTGAACTATAGATGAACCTGGAGAGAAGGCTCGCACAAGTGGATACACCATGGAGACAGACACGTAGTTTTCGCCACCCAGTGCTTCATTTGCTATTTTCAGGGACTGGAGAACAGGTAACATTTACTCAATTGTCTACCAATGATCATCGATTAAATCCAGAGTCTTAGCATCCGCCAGCTTGGTCGTGGTCCTGTCAGAGAGGACAGCGGTGATCATGCAATCGTACAAGCATATCAGCAGCCAAATTCCAGCACGTTTTGCAGTATTGCACAAGTTTGTGCAAAGGCAATTTCAACTTGTCTTTGTTTCTGTTTCAGTGCATTTGAGGCAATCTTGCTATGATGGAAATGTCCAACAAGTTTACTACATGCACCAATGAGTCTATTCATGCTTGCAGCTTTAAATCCATCATTAATAGCCAACTGAAGTGTGTGTGCAAAGCAAGGTAAAGATTCTCAGTTCACATCTCTTTTTGCAGCTACCATATTGCTAGCATTGTCATGCATGCATCCAAGCACTTTGCCGTCCAGGCCCCATTGTGCTACAGGCGTTTTCAAATGATCCACCAGGTTGGCAGCGGAGTGTCACTCTTCCAGTGCTAGGGTTTGCAGAACATAACTGTTCACCTTACCATCAGCAATAAAATGACACGTTATAGTGACATAGAACTCTGTAGTTAATGCTGTCCAAGTGTCAGTTGTAATGGCCACGAAGACTACTGTCCCTAAAGTCGTTTTGAGTTTGGAAACCATGCTTTCATATTGAACCTCTATTCTCACTGTTATGGTTTTCCGTGAGGGAATGTCGTAATCTGGTTCAAGAAAGACTTCCTTAAATCTGTCTCCTTCAACAAAACTTAAAGGAAGCATATCTCTTGCAATCCTTTTTGCTATGAGATGAGTGGACTTCTCGGCTCGGTCGGGGATACATCTGACCCTACCTGCAGTCGTGAAAGCAGTGATGGGCAGCTGTTTTTCTTCATTTGACTGGTTAATAATGACGTTTCAGTGTTTGGATTTCATATGACTTCTCATTGTGGTGGTGGTATTATGATAACTTACTTTCATTTGACAAAGTTTGCACATGACATGTTGATCATTTTGATCAAAGTAATTCCAGACTCCACTGTGTCTAGATTTAGATGACGCCATTCTTCAAATGCCAGTCATTCTTCAAACTCCAGTCATCAAATGCACAGCGCCACCCAATGCATTTCACTAGTTTGCCTGCCCGTTCAGCCTTAAAGGTTAATAGTAAACTAACTTGGCTTGCTGTCCTTGGAGGAGGCTCGAACCCGAGGCTTGACTTGTGCTCCGAGTTACGATCCCCGTTCACATGAATCAGTGAAAATTACTAAAAACACTGTGTTATGCATGCCAGAGCAGTAGTTGGCGATGTCACTATGTGGAGAAACACTACACGCTTATAGACTGAACATGTAATACGCATGTGCATGACGTTACCATTTTCACATTTTTTTCAGCTGTCACATTAAACACCCCTTATGAAAATTAAAGGGATAGTTCACCCAAAAAGGGATATTTCAGTTTTCACATACCCCCACTGCCCGTCTCAGGCCGGGAGCCATCCTGCCAGCCCCAGGAACTTTTTTAGTGTTGGGTCTCGGCTGGTTGTAACAGCTGCTGTCTTACTAATTTGTGGGCGCACCTGCCCGTGACCCAAGTGGAAGCCCAGAAACCTGACCTCCACACTCCCAACTGCACACTTCTTCAAGTTGCCCGTCAGTCCGGCAACTCTCAGCGCTCTCAGGACAGCACGCAGGTGCTTCATGATGTTGCCAGTCATTGTACAAAATGTGTGGATGTGAGAGACGGGATTAACTTGCGACCTCTACACTATGCTTTTGTCCCCGAAATTGAATAACAGCAGGCAGTATTGGATATTTAACCACATCCCCATGTACACACCGTACCTGAACCATGCGGCTCTGATCCAATGCCTCGGGCTGAATCAGGCTTTGATGAATCAAGGTTTGGTTACATCCTGAATCCACCAAAGCCTAATAAGTATCCCCCGTAATACTCACAGGTATTTGGTACAACCCAGCTTGATCTGGGGCAGCCTGCCTTGCGTCCGGTCCCCACCTCTATTACTGGACACTTGTCAATAAAGTGTCCTAGATTCCCGCAACGCCAACAGGCTGGCCAAGACTTCCCTGCCACCCTAATGACAGGAAGTGGGACAGGGAATTGACGTGGAGAGAGCGGAGACAAGGGAGCTGACTCTGCGCCAGCACTGGGAGACTCTAAAGGAGACTCTAAAGCCTGCCCACCCTGCCCTCTGGGCTCGAGGAGGGACACTGGGATGGGATCTAGGAAAAGGGATAGGTCAAGAGGAAGAGGGAGAGGGAGAAATCACAAGAGAGGGGTGAGAGACACAGCTGGTAGGGGCTTCGCCGACCACGGGGCATGCCACCATCTGGTCCTCCGTCAGTTGAATGGCCAGGTCCAGCCACGTCAGTCGGTGGCACTGAACGCACTCTACTGTCTTTATTGAGAGACGTGCAATAAACTTCTCCAGTACCACTAAGTCATTGGTCTGCTCGACCGTCGCTTCGCCCAGGCAACAGCCATGTGCGACATGCGTCCCGGAGCTGTTGAGCTATCACAAAGGGCCGGCCGCTCTCACCCAGATCCAGAGACCGGAATCGCTGGCAGTTTTGTTCCTGGCTCAGGCCGACCCACTGCAGGATGGCTCTTTTCAGGTCATCGTAGACCGGGAAGTTCTGAAGGGGCAGTTACTGGGCTGCTACTTGCGCCTCTCCCGAGAGAAGTGGGATATAAGGTGCACGGGCCAGTGGACTCATGGCCACTCACATGACTCAGCCGTCTTCTCGAACAGGATGATAAAGGCCTTGGGGTCATCCTGTGGCCCCATCTTAGACTGCAGCACATGAGTGTGGCCGTGTTTGGTGGTGGAGTCCCCCCCAGTCAAAACCTACTGGTCCATCCAGCTCCGGAACAGCTTGCGGTCTTCTTGTTGTGCTTGGATGAGGTTGTGGAAACGGCATTCCTGGTCGTCCCTCATGTCCATTAGCGTCTGGTGGTATCCCGTGAGCAACTGAATGACATCCACAAACGGCGAACTTGACGCGGACTGCATGACGGCAGCGTTCCTTCTTCTGTCCCGGGTTTCGGCACCCGAGTAATAATGTTCAAAACAAGGAAGGAAGAAGTCAGGGTCGGCTTTACTGAAGCTCATGCTTTATTCACTTTCAAATACCAAAACAAAGTCGCGCTCACTGCGCTTCAATAAACTCAGTCCAATTGCAAGGGAATAACAGTGGTGCAGCTCTCCAGAGCATTCACAGCGCACAAGTCTCTCTCCCTGCTTCCTGTTTCCCGGTGGCTTTTATTTGGTCTCTCCATGCCAATTACTGCAACAAGACACAGGTGTTTGTCATTTTGCACTTGACCTTCTTATTCACCGCTCTTCTCCTGTCTTTCTATCCCGCTGCAGACCTACTCGCCACAACATGCAAGAACCATTGAGATTAATTTTCGTGTGTTACGCAGCACATTTGAGCTTCTGCAAAAGGTTTGTTCTTGCACGTCAAGCAGGTTCGGTTATGCTTTTGTCTGCTGATCAATGTTTATATATGAATAAAAAACAATATTAAATCTGTTCATAATATAAAGCGATCAAGTCTCTTCAGAAAATTTGGACTAAATCAATCAATTCAAAACGAAAATCGAAAACGGGTTTAGAAGGACATAAAGGTAATTAATGACACAATTTTTATTTTTGGGTTAAATAACCCAAAATTTTGGGGTTTTATTTTTGGGTTAGTAAAATGTACTAACCATGTTTTTTGGCGGATTGATTACTAACGATTACTATTTGAATAACCACAGTTTTAGTACAAAAACATGGTGAAACTATGGTTAGTCTAGCAAAACCATGGTTTTATTTGTAGTAAACCCAAGGTTAATTTTCGTAAAAGACCTTTCCCATCTTTTCTGCACTGGGGGATGAAAGCAGTAAATCTGAAGACTGAATGCAACGAAAGGGACTTTAGTCCAAAAAAAAAAAAAAACTAAGAGGAAGAGAAGAAATAAGTTGAATTGAGAGCTTGACTAAAGTTTTGCCAAAGCAATTTTGAGACAATTATAATTATAGCTTCACAACACAAGAAGCAGCTAACCAAATCAAAGCAAAGGGAAGGATGTTTTTGTATCTTTTATTTTTTTTAAATTTTAAAGAGCCTGAGCCTGCTAAGATACCAGAGCCAACACCTGAGCCATTTATCATCCTGGAGCCCGAGCCTAACATGTCTGACCAGGTGTGTGAGCTGGTAATATCGTCCATCATTGAGGGAATACTGGTGGAATATGAGGGGATGATGTGGAGCCCTGTCTGGATTTGCTATACTCTGAGCCCTTGATTGATTTGGGGGATTGCACAAATGTTTGCACCGTGCCTGTTGTGTGTGTGTGTATGTGCGTGTAAATTACATATTTTCTGTCACAAAAAAATAAAATAATAATTAATTAATGACTGTCAATCAGGGTGACAGTGTTAAGCAATAAGTCAAGTTAAATGCTGCAATACATACCTCATGTGTCTACTTACCTGGTTGTCCTTAAAGTTCCTGCATCTGGTTTCATCCATCTGCATGTATTGCCTTCCTAACACCCTTGACTAAATTAAACTATACACTAAATAAATCATTTGCATTAAGATTATCCCTAATTGCCATTCTGTGATCCATCCATGCCGAGACATGTTTACTACTACAAAGTGCTTGTGTACAGTTTCTCAGTTAGACATTTATACCATTAGAGGTCTTGTTGAGTTTCTTGTAGTATTCTCTTGAATGCAGATGTTGTTTTTTTTGTTTTGTTTTTTTTCATGTTGACACCATCTCTTCATTTCACTTTTCTAGCCCAGCCAATTTACAACGTGTCTTTTTACATATAATTGACTAAATGTTATTTCATGTTTTATGAAATTTACAAGCAGCTGTAAGAACTCAAAATATGATCTCTGAAAGGGACATGCAGAAGGCATTGTGTTAACTGGTAGTCTTTAAAAAAAAAAACATGCAAAGCAAAAGGAAAAAAAATAACATAAAAATTAGCCCTGCTCTCAGACACTAGTCGTTATGTGGCTACTGCGTGGCTTTTCCTATGACCACAGGCTAAAGGAAGCGCCAGCCGGCTCGCTATCAACCCTGCAGGCTGGCTATTCAAAGAGAGAGAGAAAAAAAGATTCCTTCGGAAGAAGCCGTCATGGAGAGAAAGACTGGCAATTAATGGCATTCAGAGCGAGTGTGCGCCATCGCTCTAAAAGAGTCTGTCCAGGGTTTTTTTTTTGAGCAATGCCTGCATCTCTCATCTCCTCGAAATGATCAGTTGGCAATACAAGTGGGAAAGTCCTTAAACCAGTAATGAAAAGTTCTTTGCAGTTAAAAAAAAACATTTAACTATTAAGAAAAAAACTGAATTACATTGCAGCTAAATTTTCGCCCATATAAATCAGATCTAAAAGTTAATAAGAACTCATTGACTTCTAATACATTATATTAGTATGATTAAATAAACATTTTTTATGTTGATTGTATATTAGTGAGTGAATATGCTTTATTGCTCAATCTGGTTTAGTCATTCACTACGTTTATGCACATTGGACATTGGTTATGCTCATCTTTGCTCGCTCCTTTTAAGTCATTGTGAGTAAAACAGCTATTTTTTTTTTTTCACGTAGCTCATACAAAAGACCTGAACCGGAAGCGATGCAATCTGTTTTACAGGAAGTTAAGTTGCACATAAACTATATTAAGCTCATAATCATAGCAACCATAATCATAGTAAAATTTGTTACATATGCCATGTAAACACTTTAATCGCATCATCAAAAATATTTAAATGAGGACATTTTAGGCACATCAATGAAAAAAATCCAAGATGTCCATAGAAATGTATATTGCATTGGATGTAATCAGATTAAAACAGTGGCTAGTAGCACACTTACTGTATGTGAGTTCATCATTTGTTCTGTGCATTGGGGTATATAAATAATGGTAATATAAATAATCAAATCAGAGAAAATCAGCGAGTAATCAGAAAAAAAATAAATTGCATGGAAACAGGAGTGAAGGAGTTATAAATTATATTAAAGTTACTGGAACTGTTCCAAAACACTAGTGAGCTTTCTCACTGTCTAATAAGGCAACTACTTTCTAAGGCACCATGCTAACCTGTCACAGCTTTTCATTCACATTTTTAAAATAATCAATCTAATTTAATCATGCTTTCAGCTACCAATAAGAGTGTAGTATTTTCAAATAAAAGTCAACTGATTTTGTCTGGCATAACTAACTCATACATGACCACACTGAAACACATTGGCAGCAACATTCACAGCAAACCTCCACACACACACACACACACACACACACACACACACACACACACACACACACACACACACACACACACACACACACACACACACACACACACACACACAACTAACAGTTAATTCTAACAGCCTGACATCAGACGTTGCTAAGATAATAAATACATAAAAAGGCAGAGGCTAATATGGCAAAATATAATTTACATCGTGTAAATAACAAAATAAATTAAAATGTTAAATATATATATATATATATATATATATATATATATATATATATATATATATATATATATATATATATATGCTATTTACTATAAGTATAAATAGTATACTTATTGCAATTAGCAGCAGATACTATTTTCACCAAAGTGTATTGTAGTATGACACAGTATGCAATAATAACAACATATTTAGTGTATATTTGTTGGACTTTACTTGTCTCTATCCGAAAAAAAAAAAAAACACACACACACACCCAACACCTATCCCTAACCTTAACAATGCATATTTGTTCAAATCATTAATGGATGCAGCATTTTCTGGACTTTACTTTTCTCTATCCCAAAAGCTCATCCCTACACCTATCCCTAAACCCCACCCATACACCTATCCCTAAACCCTAACAATTTTGAACCTGCTGATCCAGGAAGCGAGCCACGGTTTTGAATTTGGTAACAATATGATTTGTGTGCATCACAGTCAATGTTCCAGTCCATCTAATCAATATGAGGTCATATATTTAAATTATATGCCTATTAAATAAACACTTTATTCCCACTATTAAACATTTAATATATATATGCTATTTACTATAAGTATAAATAGTATACTTATTGCAATTAGCAGCAGATACTATTTTCACCAAAGTGTATTGTAGTATGACACAGTATGCAATAATAACAACATATTTAGTGTATATTTGCATTTGTTGGACTTTACTTGTCTCTATCTGAAAAAAGAAAAAGAAAAAAAACACACCCAACACCTATCCCTAACCTTAACAATGCATATTTGTTCAAAACATTAATGGATGCAGCATTTTCTGGACTTTACTTTTCTCTATCCCAAAACCCCACCCATACACCTATCCCTAAACCCTAACAATTTTGAACCTGCTGATCCAGGAAGCGAGCCACGGTTTTGAATTTGGTAACAAATGTTCCAGTCCATCTAATCAATATGAGGTCATATATTTAAATTATATGCCTATTAAATAAACACTTTATTCCCACTATTAAACATTTGTTAGAAACTTTTTTACCTCAACTTAGTTGCATCAAAAGTTTGTCTGGTGGGTGGAGTTAAGTGTGATAGCCTTTTTCAACAAGACAGATTATTTGATTATTATGCTGCCTTCACAGGATTTCAGAAATGTCTTACTTCCCTCTTCTGAAGTTGTGATTATGAGCTTGTCATGTTCAAGTGCTTTGTTGTTGGAAGGAATAGGGATCATGAAGGACAACAGGTTTATTTTTGCCTATTTATTTGTGTAAATCTTATTACAGCCAATAAAATCTAATAATAAATAATAATATTCAATATTCTTCTATTACATCATATTGATATTCATACTGGCATTAAACACCATAGCCAAATGGTTAAATTAATTTATCACATAGAGAAATTCAACACACACACACACACACACACACACACACTGCTAGGCTTTATTTGTGCACGTAAGGTGAAACTATCTAGGGAATGCTTGGTGGCTCCTTCATCCGAGGAAGCTTCTTTCACAGGGTTTTGGCTGCTTTATTTTTTACTTCAAATGGTTATTCATATATGTAAATATGTACTACTTTAACGACAAGCAATGTAGCTGTTGTTGAAAAAACGAATAAAGAAAATGAGTCACAGGAGCAATCGATCTCCCCTCTGCCATGCTTCAAAATTGGGTATCAAAATTATTTTCCCAGAAGTAAATACGACTTTATAGGGTGTTAATGTCCAATTTCTGACTAGAAAACTTGTATATGCACTAACTAACTAACTAACTAATTAATGTCTTAGGTTACACATGTACAGAATAGGGAACAAGACGCTGCATCCCCAAGAGGGCGCAATGGGGAATGCCTCTGGTATGACTGGTGTCTGAAGCATGTGTCTAAACATGACAATGAACTTGACATTGGCAGGCGACAGCCTATGACGTCACCTCTGGTGCAAATGTGAGTATAAAAGGGCACCTGTAAAATATGTCATCCACTTTTTGTCTGAAGGAGACGTGCGCAGGAATACCGGAAGCATGGCAAAGGCACTAGCATCTAGTTCCCTATTCTCAGGGAACCATGGTTACATGCGTAACACTGCATCCCCTAGAGGGCGCTATGGGGAACAGAATACCCACGCCTCCATCCTGAGGGGATGAGTGCCCTATTGGCTGAGCTAAGTGAAAGAACTCAAAGGAGTCCTCATCCCTAAGGTGCACACTAGCAATTTGATCATAGACCGGAGCTTCTCCAGAACAGGATGACTGTAAAGAGAGGAAGCCTAACTACATGCAAATTCAGGCCAGTGTCCAATGAGGCTTACAGAGAGCCTAACACTCAGAACTTCTGATCAGACAGCTCTGAAGAGTGGAGGCCTCAAAAAAGAGGCGTAGCAACGCTCTAACCACTGAGCGTACTGAGAAAGCTCAGAAAGAGCTAAAGAACTCAGTCTAACTGGCCCGTGAAGCTCTGCAGAGTGGAGGCCTCAGTATAACGACTCTCACAATGGGAGGAGGTCTAGCAACACTCCACACTTGGGTCAGTAGCCAAGAAGGCTCCCAGAGAGCCTACAACCTACCGTACTACCCTTCCGCCTAGCCAAGCTCTAGGAGCGGTAAGACCTCAGTATGACGACTCTCTAAATCGAGAGGAGACCTATTAATGCCCCACGCTTAGGACATCTTGCAAGGAGGCTCACAGAGAGCCTACCACTTGCAATCGCTATCCTAGAGGAGCTCTAGGGAGCGGAGACCTCAATAAAGATAACTATCTCTAGCGAGACGAAGCCTAACAATGCTTGAAGTAGCCAAAGAGGCTCAAGAGAGCCTAACAAGTTAACAAACATTAGCAGCGCTCTAGGAGCAGAGGCCTCAGCATGACGACTCTCTAAATCGAGAGGAGACCTAACAACTCCCCACACTCAGGATATCTGCAAGGAGGTTCACAAAGAGGCCCCAACATGACGACTCTCAAGGTGAGAGGAGGTGAGAGGAGGCCTACACACACGTCCAACACCCAGGACAGCTTACTAAGGAGGCTCACAGAGAGCCTAGCTACTTGATATTGCTCTCCAGGCATAGCTGTGAGGAACGGAGGCCTCTACAAACTGACTCTCTATAGGAAGAGGAGGCCTAACAACACTCCATAGTATAGGCAGTAACCAAGGAGGCTTAGAGAGAGCCTAACAACTCAGTATCACCACTTGATTGAGCTCTGAGGACGGAGGCCTCAGCATGACAACTCTCAAAAGTGAGAGGAGGCCTAGCTACATCCAACACCAAGGACAACAACATGACAACGCGAAGCCCGCAGCGCATAACCCTTACCATAAACATTGATTTTAGACAGTG
Organism: Abramis brama; assembly: GCF_963993115.1. NCBI lineage: Eukaryota > Metazoa > Chordata > Actinopteri > Cypriniformes > Leuciscidae > Abramis > Abramis brama. Next base: position 13,325,036 of record NC_139971.1, on the reverse strand, counting down.
CACAAAGCATTCAGTGCAGGCGCTTACCATAAACATTGATTTTGGAAAGGGCATGAAGCACTCAGCATGTACCCTTGTCCTTCAGTATTATAACAATCTAAATGGCAGGATCAGAGCCTACTACACTCTTACTGCAGCTAATTCCTCATAATTAGAAACAACACAATGAATCAGTAGCAATATTTGTGCCAACAAGAGAAGCCCAAAAAGAAAATGTTCCTGTTTGACTCCTCCATACTCTACCAACAAACCCTGTGCTCAATCTCGCCTCCCCGCAGTAATGGCCGCGGGACCTGAACCACGGAGTGCAGGCGCTCAACTCTCATTCCTCAAGAGAGAGTCGAGCCTGGGTGGAAAAACTCCTTACCTGTCTCCTTACCATGCATCATAACAAGTGCATCCAGCTTCTTAGAAGAGTCGACAGAAATCCACCCTAATGCACTTCCCAAATCCCTCGAGAATAGGGACGACGCGAAAGGAGCCTTTCATTAAGAAAACTTCCTCAGCTCCCTCAAGGGCTAAACCAAGTGCTGCTCACTCATGCACAAAACGCACAAGATGCAAAGTGGTTCATGAATTTCACTCCTAAAACATACACAGACAGACAGTCTCCTGAAGACAAGTAAGAGGATGACGTATTTCACATGTGCCCTTTTATACTCACGGTCGCACCAGTGGTAACATCATAGGCTGCCGTGTTCAATGTCAAGTTCATTGTCATGTTTAGACACATGCTTCAGACATCAGTCATGCCGGAGGCATTCCCCATAGCGCCCTCCAGGGGAAACAGCGTGAATTCTAACTAACTAACTAACTAACTAACTAACTAAATAACTAAATTGTTATTTATAATTTGATTTAGGATTCAGTTCTGACGAAGACCGATTTAAAAAAAAAAAAAAGAAATTTGCTTGAGCTAAATTTTAATATTCTCAACATTGTTAGAGTCAGTTAATCAGAACATTGTTAGAATAAGTTAATCAGAATATCACCCTATCAAACATATCAACTGATATCACCTATATTTGATTATTCTGTGTATAATCTACTCTACACAGATTCTAATAGGGCTGTCCTGCAGAGTTTAGCTACAAACCCTAATCGAACACACCTGAACCAGCTAATCAAGGCATTCAAGATTACTTTAAACCAGGGTTGGCTGCGCCATAGATTCAGCGCAATCTTTCTCAGTTACATCTCTGAATAAATTGTTGCTTCTCAGATCACTTATTTCTGAAGATTGTGTTGAAAGATGCTATTAAATATGCTAATATTAAAGTGCAAATATTAACCTTTCTGTCCAGTTACATGCTCCCCATGAAATAAATGTGATACGCTGTAAATATTTTATATTATTTAACAAATAATAATAAAATAATATTTTCCAAATTTATTTATATTTCTTTTAGCTATTAAAATTAAAACAAAAGATACAAGTTTAGAGAGAATCAAGGTAATTGAGTGTGTGTGTTTTTTTTTTGTTTTTTTTCATGTTCACACCACAGGAAGCACTGGGACACTTTATGATTGTACTTTGTGAACGTTTTCCCTTAGGAAAATAATGCCAGAGCAGTAGCAAGAAAAACACGAGCAAGAAATTTTCCTTGTGGTATTTGCTTCATGCTAGTTAAACTCAAACAACAAACTGGCCATCTAAGGTCACAAACCAGATGAGATGAGACACTCTTTCATTCCTAAAGCCCAGACAAGGTATATAATTTAGTTATTATTGACTTATCATAGTCACAGTTCTAAAAACGCTTTGTTCTTACATGTTACTGCACTTACTGTATGAAATTTAATTTTCTCATACTGATGGGCTTGAGGTATGTGCCCTACATGTATTTGTGAAGGGTTCCATGTCTGCGACAGAAGGGCCGACAAACAATCACAACATTCTGTGACATCTTCTGGCATAATTTAATAACAATGTATTAATACATACAATAATTATTGTTCTGTTACAGCAAAAACAAATGTGAGGATCTACACAGGCAGGCACACAACACAGCTGCATCACATTCAGCCACCACCTGGGATCACATGATGTTTTGGAAGGTCACATGACTAATCAGGAAGTGATAATGTTGTGCGAGTTGGGCTCCCTTTAAAAAAAAAAAAAAAGAGTTGGCCTTTTCATACAGGGTAATTTTAGAAGCGCATGTCTATTCTTCATGGAGGACACAGGCTTCTGCATGGAGTTTTAACATTTATGCGATCATCCCAGTGTGACCCGAGCTGCTGGGCTGCAGCTTTTTTTCTCTTCATGTGTCAATGCGCTGTGGGACAGTTGAGCATACTGAAAACGACCAGGCCAGCTACTGTTTTCCTGTGATTAATAGGCATTTCGAATTGCTTTCTGTTGTTGTTTTTTTTGTTTGATTATTTGTTTGGTTATCTGTGATTTTGTCTCTGGGCTTACCACTCATGTGCCACATTCATAGTAGCATTGTTTATTTTTCTTGACTAAGTGTTGCCATTGATGCTGGTGGTTCTCCTCCCTAACTATGTCTTCTGCTAGCCTGGTAATACCAAACTCTGCTACTTCGCTTTGCTTCGTAGACAGAGCCTGGCGTGGCATAATTGAAAAGCGTTTTCTTTCTCATGGGGGGGCGCTTGTCTGAAGTTTAAAATCATTGGTTACCCGTAAGCCAATCACATAACGTTTGGTTATGGCGTGTGTTATGCACATGCTCAGCCGCATCTAACTTCCACTGTAAACACACGTATGATGCGAAAACAAAACCATCGAGCGGAATACCGGAGTGAACATGGCTGTGAACGACTTTTGCAGATTATGTGAAGTAAATCTACGCATCCACGGTACAATCAGTGTCTATGTCATCACGGCTCTCAGCCCGCCCTCTGTTCGCTGATTGACCGGCTGTTTTCAGGCCGGAGGAAAACGGAAAGCTATTATGCTGTCTCAGACTGAGTACAGAAGCGAAATGAAATTGAGCGGAAGTACGAAGTCTGACGTAGTCAGGCTAGTCTTCTGCGTGTACAAGGCTGGATCCCCACTGATGCTTTGCCCCTTCTCGTCAGGGGACCACACTGAGAGAGACACTGTATTGGTGTTTACTTATAGCTACAACACGGTGTGATATTTTGTAGAGGTATCTAAAGATTTTAAGTGTGTAGTAGTGCTTGCTGTGTTGCATGCTTCGACTGGTGTTGGGTTGCTGTCTCCTTTTTCTGTCTCCCCAGGGGCCTCCTTAGCAGGGATTTTGCAATGGCTGATCTAACCTTCCTAGACTGAGGAAAATCCACCAGTCATTTATCGCAGTATTTTTTTAAGATCCGTCCTAATAACTTTTCTACATCTTTTGTACTAAAATATAATAAATTTGGAATACGTTTACTTATCTGTCTCTTGTCGACTATCCCTTTGCGGGGAAAAACATAGAATTAGCCACACTATATTCACAGGAAGATTTGTGGTTCCTCCTGCCCATCATCAGGGGGTGGCGTAGTCAGAGACTAAAAAGAAGGTACACTGTTTGGCAGGTACCACACAAACTTTCCCTGAAGCAAGTTGCTACATCATGACAAGATGGACAATGCGCGAGACGTAAAAACTCACAGTATTTTGCATTTTCTTTAGTATAATTTTCAGAAACATTTAGGATAGAAACCCAGTTATAGTGCCACATACTTCTAGAACCACAGGTTAATAAACAGTTTATATACATAACTGACTATACTTATTTAATAATGAAGAAAACAAACAGTAATGCCTGACATGTCTTTTAAAACTTGTAATCACCCATAAAGCCTGTGACAAAGGAGTTCAAATCAAGACCTGATTATCCAAAGCATTGATTTCTGCTCACTTAAATAGGTAGATGAAATAGAATGATATAAGAACACTGAAGAAATGGGGGAGGTGCGTGGTGAATTAAATCTGTAAAAACTACACACGGGAGTAAAACACTCATTATGTTCTTTTAAAATTCTGAGTAGCACCTCTTTATCTGGAGTCTTAAAACACAGTAGTTAGTCCTTCCACTGAAAACCCTTGTCAGCACTTTCACACTCTTACTATTTAATATTGATGATTCTCACAGGATCAAATAAGTTAAGTCCAGATATGTTAATCCTTTTTTTTCCTTTTTTTTTTTTCTTTTTTTTTGCTTGCCAAAGAAATTTATTTACTCTGGGGTGTCAACATGTTCTTCAGCACACATGCAAATCATCTTCCATTTTACCATCTCAGCCCTGGTTGTGTGGAATTCAAGGTCGAGACATATCAAGTATTTGCACCTAAAATAAATATAGCTACCTAAATAACATATATTAATGAATAAATATTTAATGCCCAGTTGTTGTAAGGGATTCAGAAATGTAAAATAAAAAATACAATATATTTGTATTGGATGAGGTTCAATGTTCATTTCACTCAACAGAGATAAATTACGGGGAGGGGGAGGGGGATCTTTAATCATGCAGAACACCACATTAAAAGTGCACGAAAACATGTAGTAGAGGACAATTTCAGGGGGTAAAGTGTTTACTGCAATGTTAATATGTAATGGATGTTTATCCATTGATGGGATGAACACACACTATAAGAATATGTTGCTGTCCGTTTCACCTATGAATGACCGTTACTGGTTGATCCTTTACACTCATTAAACCCATTCTGTAATTTAGTCATTACTGTGTATGTCAATAATATCCCTTTTATTACAGAAGACATCAAATGTGTTAAGAATTTGGATATTCATTTTGGGAATCACTTATCTTTTAATTTTCACACTGATAAATTAGTTTTTAAATTTACACTTAACTTAAATTAGGGGTTTACTTTAGAAATATAATTGTATTGTTTTCTAGTACTATAAAGTACTTGGTGTTTGCAACCTTTTTACCATTATTGGACAATGGAGATCTGCTAATAGGAATGCCTCTGTACAATATATATATATATATAAAAAAAAAAATGCTGCTCCACCTGCTCCACCCTGGCCGCCTGAACCAGTACCGCCCTGGAAGCTACCTGCTCCATATGGGCCACGCCCTCCCACCGCAGAGATGTTATAAGGCGTGAGGACGCGCCTTCTGGGAGGGGGGCTTCTGTCACATTTCCACCTAGCAACCATCCTCTGCACTACACTTTCCAGCATCCCTCCTGGTCCCCACCTGCACGTCATCTGTCATGTCATATATATATATATATATATATAAACCACATGGTTTTATATAGATTTTTTTAATTAATTTTTAACCTGGTTAAATAAAAGAATGAATAATTAAACACAAAAAGAAGACACATTTAAACATACTCAGATATTTATATTTATTCGGTTATTTGTAGTTTACAGTAGGATATTCAGGGCCATCATGCACCCTGTTTTGAAGGGGCACCGGTGACAGCTCTGGTACTTCTTAAAGGAGACATATCATGCTTTTAAATTGTTCCTTTTTACATATAAATCATACATTTGTAGTCTATATAAAGCGGAACTGCAATGCTTGGGTCTGAATTCCTCATTATTATAGCTCCACAGGCCCCTTTTCTACCCCTTTTCTGATGTGCGTCTGAGAGCAACTCGTTTTGGTGCGGTCTCTTTAAATGCAATTGAGACACTTCATACCCCGCCCCCTCTCCAGGTTGTAGCGGTGACACTCGGTTCAACTCCAGCCCGTTCCGCCATTTTTGTAGTTTGATAGCAGAGATACGATTATCTAGCGGCACAGAAACGTTTTATTCACACGTTATTAACATAATGTCAACAACGGAAGACTTGTCCAGCCAGCCTTACATGTTCGAGCCAGAGTCGGAGCCGGAGCGAGATGAAAATGAAGACGACGAACCTGTAGAACAACGTCTTCATATGGATGTATTGCAATGGTGTGTACTGTATTTACACATGAAACTTTGGTCTTCCGACCTTTTACCACCGTGTCAATTTATTTTGATTAATATGTGCAAGGGAGAGAGAGCAAGACAGCGTCTAGTTTGGAGACGGTGAAGTCTTGTTTACACTTTCGCCTGGCTCTGAAGAGAGAGAGTGCGCGACCGGGTATCTCTCTCTCTGCTCACAAGCGCGGCAGTTCATCTACATTAGACGGTGTAATGAAGCGTGTGAGTTACTACATCCAACAACTGAACATTTTAACTTATGCATCCTTTAGCTTGGACTACAAAATTGCAGCGAGAAATAAAAATGGCGGATTGCTCGAAGTGGTGGGCCGGAAGTCAATGTCCTTATTTGGCAGTTCCGCTGCAAATACTGTGACGTAATAGTTCAAAAAACGTCATAGATAACAGAAAAATCGGAACAGGTTGAAAAATATGACCAAAACAGAAAATAAAGATATCAACGAAGCACATGAAGAGAATAATTTCAACTTTTCTGTACTTCTAAACACTCCAAATATACAACAAAATGCATTTAAGGGCTAAAAAAGTGGATTTAGCATGATATGTCCCCTTTACATACTTTGATACCTATTAATTTATTTTATACTTTTGAACTATGAACCAAAGTGAGAACATACTGTACATTATTAATGTGTTTACTGTCGCTGTTTTAGAATATTTAGAATGTTAGGTTAATATTCAGATTAGATTAGGTTTTCCACGTATTCTGTAGCTTATCTAAAATGAATTTAAACCACCAGCATTGGACATGACAATGCTAAACTGCATCTCATTTCTGAATTTGACCGCTCTGTTCTCTGTAGTCCTTCAGAGAAAGTTGACATTTAGATATTAAATTCAATACTCAAAGGCGACGACTTGGAGGCACTATTCATTTTGTACTATAAACTATAAACACACACACACACACACACACACATACATATATATATATATAGTATAGTATAATATATGTATTAATTTCAAGCAATAAATATAATACAATTTAAAAAACTATTATATTAAAATATAATTAGTCAGGGTTAATCAGAACTACCGTCAGGGCTGATCATGCCAAACAACTAATCACTTTAAACATCTTCAGAAATGAGCTTGTCCTGAAACTGCTTTTATTCGGAGATGGTTCTTTAAGTTCTGATGAGTTCTTGGCCAAAACCCAGTTTCATTCAATGTCTCTGTTTGTGGTGGAGTAATTTTATTCTCCGTGACAAGATTGACATGCATGAAGTAGATGTTTCCTTGAAAAACCTCACACTACACATCATTCTAATTTTCAGGAAAGAAACTGGATCTTCTTATGTGGGCAGACCAGGAATGGCACAAGAGCTGTTATAAAATGCTCATCTATTAAAAAAAGGTTCTTTCCTGACCGCTGCGACTCATTGGCGAGTCTAACTGGGAGTATCCTTTTCCAAGCTATGATGAAGGAGTATGTCTCGCTGGAGGGGACTTCTTGCTGGGTTGACCACGCAGTGACAGGACTAAACCTCCATCCCGCTGGAACGCAGTAGCCAATGCACATCTATGGAGTGATGAAGAAGAGAGCATTGCATCATCTGATGGTGCCCAGATGACATGCCAATTCCTGAATTTGGGCCCTACCTCTCAATTTTCTGTTTTAACTGGGCCATCATAAAAATTACATCCCATTAGAGGCAGATCTAACCATTCATGGGATGTGCATGCTAATTCTCATTGGTTTACTTCATGTAAAGTGTGAAATGTATATTTTAATATTTAAAGATGCTTACAATTGAAGAATACTTTGGGGGAATCATATTTTTTTAAAGGAATTTCTAAATGCAATTATATTTTTTATATCAGTAATATATCAGTAATTTTCTAAAGTAACTGTAATTTGGTGTCAGTATACAGAAAGCCAAAACAATATTTAAGAAATGTTTTAACAAAACAAAGACCATACTATGGAAGCCATTTTCTGCCAAATTTAAATAAATAAATTAAATGATTAAAATTAAAATTAAAACCAGATTAACGATTTCATTACAGAAAACAGTACGCAAAATATGTGACAAAATTGAGAATGAAATTAAATGATTTCATTTTCACAGCATTATCCCTGTCAAATTGAAAAATAAAATGCAATTGGTGATTTCACATTTCATTTTCACTACAGTCTCGAGGCAAGACTGCCAATATTAAAATGAAAAGCCAAACGTGAAAAAGAAACTACAAATACAGTTTTTACAATGCTCTTTAGTAACGCTCACGCAATAATAGTGACACAATTCAAATACAAATGTAAATTTTCGTTTTCATTTTAATTCCTCTTTTATTTCACAGTTTTCATTTTCGTTTTCATTTTCAAAGACAACCTGCATGCAAATTATATGTTAATGAATGGGTGTGGCTTATTCTAGTAACTGCGCTAGAGACACGCCTTCTGTAAAGCAAAGTCATCGACGTCCGTGTGCATGAGTTGAATGTGTGAAACGAAATTATTTAAATGTGATTATATTGTAATCGAGACAACGAGATATGGCGAAATCTGTTAGTGAGCTTTTGCGGGAAGCTGCCGCAGCATTAGAACATGGAAACAACCAGCCTGACCATGTTAGTTATGATGTTAGACTCAGACTAGACCATAACCGATGAGGTTCATTCATGTATTAGGCTGTTTTGGAAATTCAACTATTTGGGTGTACAAAGGTCTTAACACAATTTCTACAACAATTATAGCCAGACATTAATACCCACTGGCTTTAACCGAGGACCTCGGCCAATGTTTCATATTCGCGTCGTGCCTAACAACGCCCTTCAGCCGTGACTTATTCAGGTACAGCACTAGCCTGTATCAGTCCGCTGTTTAACTGTTACTGTCTTTTGGTTATTTTAAGTTTGTGTACAAAAAGAATCACAATGCTGATTTTCATTTCCAGTAACAACTTCTGGATGAGATCGAGAAAGCGAGTGTACCTGCATTTACAGTAGGCTAGATATTTCCTTCAGGTCAGTCCTATATTCATAATAAAAAATCCGTTTGAATGTCCGGTGTGATATCTTGTACTTTTAACAGTTAATGGGGTTGTCCGTGCCTATCATGTCAAATGCGTCTTTCTTCTCCGTGATCACAAGTTTGAGTCATTTCAAAAGTCTTCTCTACTGACTGACTGACTCACTCATTAAGACAGTCTTTGTCTCCATCTAATGGAGAAATAATGTAACTTCTTCTGTTGCTTTATGGTCAGGGACTATTTTTTTTTTCTCCAGCGGAAGGAATTGGCTTTTAGTAATTAATTTTACTTCATGATAGTTGCATAGATACATATGTTTCGGGATTAATATTTGTATTGCGTGGTAACCGTTTTATAAAAGCAATAAGGTACTCCAGGCTAGTGCTGTATCTGAATAAGTCACGGCTGAAGGGCGTTGTTAGGCACGACGCGAATATGAAACATTGGCCGAGGTTCTCGGTTAAAGCCAGTGGGTATTAATGTCTGGCTATAATTGTTGTAGAAATTGTGTTACTAAGACTTCTGTACACCCAAATAGTTGAATTTCCAAAACAGCCTAATACATGAATGAACCTCATCGGTTATGGTCTAGTCTGAGTCTAACATCATAACTAACATGGTCAGGCTGGTTGTTTCCATGTTCTAACGCTGCGGCAGCTTCCCGCAAAAGCTCCCTAACAGATTTCGCCATATCTCGTCGTCTCGATTACAATATAATCACATTTAAATAATTTCGTTTCACACATTCAACTCATGCACACGGACGTCGATGACTTCGCTTCACAGAAGGCGTGTCTCTAGCGCAGTTACTAGAATAAGCCACACCCATTCATTAACATATAATTTGCATGCAGGTTGTCTTTGAAAATGAAAACGAAAATGAAAACTGTGAAATAAAAGAGGAATTAAAATGAAAACGAATTTACATTTGTATTTGAATTGTGTCACTATTATTGCGTGAGCGTTACTAAAGAGCATTGTAAAAACTGTATTTGTAGTTTCTTTTTCACGTTTGGCTTTTCATTTTAATATTGGCAGTCTTGCCTCGAGACTGTAGTGAAAATGAAATGTGAAATCACCAATTGCATTTTATTTTTCAATTTGACAGGGATAATGCTGTGAAAATGAAATCATTTAATTTCATTCTCAATTTTGCCACATATTTTGCGTATTGTTTTCTGTAATGAAATCGTTAATCTGGTTTTAATTTTCATTTTAATCATTTAATTTATTCATTTAAATTTGGCAGAAAATGGCTTCCATAGATTATTAGCATGTTTGTCTTGTGAATAAATGTTCTATATTTGGTGTTATATTGGTAGTAAAGTTAGAGTAGGACTGCATTGTTTGTGGAATGTGCTTAACTGCGGAAAAAAAGCGTGAATATGTCTATTAGCTGCAAAGTACTAGTCACTGCAGGGTGCAAAAAAAAACTACATTTATGATTACACTAAGAGCTTAATTTTAATTTAATACATACTTAATTCATTAAAATTATATGTATTTTTTACCATCATTCATTTAAAAAGCATTATATCATCATCATTAGGCACACAGTAGATGACACAACACTTCATGTTTTATTTTAACTAAACAATACAATATAACAAAATATGTATAATTAAATTAATAATTTTGTCTTTATTCATTAAAGTGCACAATATCAGCGTCATATCATATGCATATATGCAGTTATAATAGTCATTACAATTCAAGTCTTATCATAACTGGTAAAACCTAAAAGCCAAAGAAAGAAAACATTGGTATTTTTTACTTTCTTTAGACAATATACAATATCACTCAATATTACTATTAAATACTATGGTAATGCCGTAAATGAGTCCTGCCTGTCGCGACATTACCTTCTCTACCTTCCCTTATAAAATAACCTTTTTATCATAGTAAAATCTACATATCGTTCCTGACAAAAGTATTTTTTTAGCGTAAAACATCTTACAGGCAGTCGATTACATAAATGATAAAGTGTTTCCTCACAAAAGTGGTTTATTCAGTGTAGTGAAGCCTCCTCTCCATTCATAAAAAACGGCATTCATTAGCCGTTCCGCTTTTTTGGCTAAAGGTTGCAGGCTTGTCATCTAGTGGCTTTGACGCAGCCTTCGAAATACACAGCTATTGTTTCCTGTTTTTCCTTTCTTGTCATGGTTTCTAAATATGTTTGCATTTGTTGTCATAGCTACTCATTGTTTGCTTTCTTGTTTCCTTCCTCAGTTATCCTATGTATATATAGTCCTCAGTTTCAGTTGTTCTTTGTCCATTCTCGTTAGTTGTTTAGTGGTTTGCCTTAACTCCTATGTTCTTTAGAAGTTTGTATTTTGGTTTGTTGTAAAAAAAAAAAAAAAAATCACCCCTGTGCCTTAGATCCAGCCTAAACCTGTAACCAACAGTGATAGTTTGCCCTTCATCCCTGACAGAAAAAGTTTGGGAACCACTGATTTAAGTCCTGGTGTTTCCCTTGTCCAATGGTGTTGTCCTTTTTGGTAGTATCGCATGTGTTGTTTTCAGTTCTGTTTTTGCCTGCCTTTCCCCATGTTTGGGTTTACCCCTTTTCCCCCTATATTCCCCCTTGTCTGGATTTACTTTAGTTATTTTTGTACGATTTTACACTGCATTTGGATCCGATATTCAATTGTCATTGAATCAACCAACATTACATGTATTCATTACTTTAAGGAGCTAATTTTTTTTCTGCCTTAAAGGGTTAGTTCACCCAAAAAAGAATATTCTGTCATAAATTACTCACCCTCATGTCGTTCCAAACCCGTAAGACTTTCATTCAGCTCTCAGATTTCAGCAGAGCAGCAGATGTAATGAGGTGTCCGTAGGCTGGAGTGTTGATATGGCAGATCAGAGAGAGACCAGAGGTTACCAGCTAAAGCCAGACAGGAACTTCTTACAGCTTGGCGCTCAGGCTCAGAACAGGGCTGCTTGCTGGACAGGACTTGGGACAGGACTGGAACAGGGAACAAGACAGAGCCAATGGCAATAACCAGAGTACTAACAAACTTTTACAACAAAACACTAAAGACTTAAGAGAAACGATACTGAGACACAGTAGTACTCAGAGGTACAACATTTAACAAACTGGCAAACACAAGAGGGAAAGAGCACACATATAAAGGGAGCTGAGAACATGAGGAACAGGTGAGCACACTCAGACAAACAAGGACTTAACGAGGAGACAGGTGCTAACACTCAAACAAGGACTCAACTAAACAACGGGGCGTGGTAATGGGAAACAAGGAGGAAGGGACAGAGGAGCACATGGCAAACACAAACAAAGACACAGCCATGTGTTTAAGCACAACATAAACATAGAAACATTAAACAGAGACAACACAGACAACGCTGCCAGGGCAGAACCCTGACAGTACCCCCCCTCTAAAGGACGCCTCCAGGCGTCCAAAACAGGCAAAGACCATGGAGAGAACAATTGGGGGGGAGGGTAGGGCGTAGACATGGAAGTCCCAAACTGACCAGGGAACACAAAAGGTGGTATATTGCAGGTGGGAACAGAACCAGGGAAAAGATTAGGAGCTGACAAAGGGGATACTGACTTATAACCAGGAAACACAGAGGGTGGAATAGGAACTTGATATGGGGCACCTTGGGGATCAGGAACTGGCCTAGCTGGTCTGGGCTTCCAGGGGAGCTTGACAGACCTGGGGGCAAAGACAGGGCTGGTAGGATCAGGGAAGGTCTTGGATACAGGTAAGGGGACTGACTCAGGGACGCCCTCCTGGGCTGTGCAGACATGCACGGGGACTGACTCGGGGACGCCCTCCTGGGCTGTGCAGACGGGGACGCCCTCCTGGGCTGTGCAGACGTGCACGGGGACTGAGTCGGGGACGCCCTCCTGGGCTGTGCAGATGTGCACAGGGACGCCCTCCTGGGCTGTGCAGACGTGCACGGGGACGCCCTCCTAAGCTGTGCAGACGTGCACGGGGGCCGACTCGGGAGAACCCTCCTGGGCTATGCACTCTGGAGCAGCTGGCTTGGAAACAGTGCTTTCTGAAGCCTCAGCAGGCTCTGGGACAGCACCCTCTGTAGCATCAGCGGGCTTTGGGACAGCCCATTCAGTAGCATCAGTGGGCTCTGGGACAGCACCTTCTATAGCATCAGCGGGCTTTGGGACAGCCTATTCAGTAGCATCAGCGGGCTCTGGGACAGCGCTTTCAGTTGCATCAGCGGGCTCTGGGACACCGCTTTCAGCTGCATCAGCGGGCTCTGGGACAGCGCTTTCAGCTGCATCAGCGGGCTCTGGGACAGCACCCTCTGTAGCCTCAGTGGGCTCTGGGACAGCACCTTCTGTAGCTTCAGTGGGCTCTGGGACAGCACCTTCTGTAGCTTCAGTGGGCACGGGAAACGCCCTCTCTTTAGCAGCAGCGGGCACGGGAAACGCCCTCTCTGTAGTAGCAGCGGGCTCGGGAAACGCCCTCCCTTTAGCAGCAGCGGGCACGGGAAACGCCCTCTCTGTAGTAGCAGTGGGCACGGGAAACGCCCTCTCTTTAGCAGCAGCGGGCACGGGAAACGCCCTCTCTGTAGTAGCAGCGGGCTCGGGAAACGCCCTCTCTGTAGCAGCAGCGGGCTCGGGAAACGCCCTCTCTGTAGCAGCAGCGGGCACGGGAAACGCCCTCTCTGTAGCAGCAGCGGGCTCGGGAAAAACCCGCTCATTAACAGCGGTGGGCTCAGTGAACGCCCTCTCAACAGCAGACTTGGGACTAGTGGACAAGACAGGACTGACAGGCATCTCCAGGATCTTGACAAGACTAGTTAGAAGTTCAGATAAAGCCTCTGCAGCAATGATAATAGGCATCTTGGGACTGGGATCAGTAAACATAACAGGACTGGTAGAGGTTGTCTCGGAGGGAATTATATTGCTTATCAACGGCTTGGGAATAGAATTCACTTGGCTTGACACCTCAGAAACCACTGGAACTGGGGCTTGGGAATGGAGAAATGTAGACTGTTCAGCACGTGCCTTTCTCTTCTTCCTCTTACGACGAGCTGATACTGCTTGTTGGGCTGTTCTTGTAGTATCTGTAGCTAACTCGGCCAACCCAGGCGGAGAAGCAGTAACCCTCGTAGAATCAGCACTGACTGAAACAGATTGAGCAGGCTCTGAAGAAACAGGATAGTTCTCGTTAGTAACAGGGAAAACAGAGGATAAGTCGACAGACTCAGAGATGACTGGAACAGGCGTAATTGACTGAGGGAAGACAGCGGTTGACTTGGCTGTGTCATGAAGAACAGATAGAGACTCAGATCTTGAAGTGACTGGGAATGACATAATTCTCTGAGAGATGACTACGGTGGATCTGACTGTGTCTTGAATAACAGACAGTGACTCCGATCTTGGAGTGACTGGGGCTGGCGTTATTGTCTGAGAGGTGACAGCGGTAGATCTGACTAAGTCTTGAATAACAGTTAGTGACTCAGATCTTGAAGTGATTGGGACTGACCTGGATGTCTGAGAAGTGGTGGGGGTTGGTTTGACTGGCTCTGAGGTAGATGTGGCAGACTGGACTGCCCTATTCCGTCTGGATCTCAGTCTCCTCGTAGAAGCCAGAGGAGGATCATAAATGTGACGAGACAGGTGGGGAAAGTTGAAGGCAGATGCAGGTGGCCTTGGCGGCATTCCCCACTTACTGCGATTACCAAGGTAACTAGCGAAACCCCAGAAATCCAGAATATGGAGAGAATCCATCTCCCATGCAGGCAAGGGGTCATCCAGTCAGGAGTTAAAGATATGCTTGAGAGCAGCATCATTATAATCTAGCCCCCTAGACCAGGTCCAAAACTTCTGGGCAAAATCCCCAACTCCTAAGCCATCCTGGCGAAGAGCAGTGAGACTACAATGACGGGCCATTCTCTCTTGCATGTTGGCAGGTGGCAGGACCTTGATGCTCATCCTGCTGAGTCTTGTATTGGCCAGTTTGTTCTGTTATGGATCTGTGAAGGAGGACTCAAATGCAGGATGACAATTAACAGCTTTATTGACAAACAGATGACACGACGAGGTGGGAGAAGGTAGCAATCCAAACTATAGGTAGAGATGAGACAATGACAACAGCAGAGCAGCAGATGTAATGAGGTGTCCGTAGGCTGGAGTGTTGATATGGCAGATCAGAGAGAGACCAGAGGTTACCAGCTAAAGCCAGACAGGAACTTCTTACAGCTTGGCGCTCAGGTATCTCAGGCTCAGAACAGGGCTGCTTGCTGGACAGGACTTGGACAGGACTGGAACAGGGAACAAGACAGAGCCAATGGCAATAACCAGAGTACTAACAAACTTTTACAACAAAACACTAAAGACTTACGAGAAACGATACTGAGACACAGTAGTACTCAGAGGTACAACATTTAACAAACTGGCAAACACAAGAGGGAAAGAGCACACATATAAAGGGAGCTGAGAACATGAGGAACAGGTGAGCACACTCAGACAAACAAGGACTTAACGAGGAGACAGGTGCTAACACTCAAACAAGGACTCAACTAAACAAGGGGGCGTGGTACCGGGAAACAAGGAGGAAGGGACAGAGGAGCACATGGCAAACACAAACAAAGACACAGCCATGTGTTTAAGCACAACATAAACATAGAAACATTAAACAGAGACAACACAGACAACGCTACCAGGGCAGAACCCTGACAGGAACTACATGAGGGTCAGTTATTAATGACAGAATTTTCATTTTTGGGTGAACTAACCATTTAAATGAATAGGTAACACTTAGTATGCGGAAAACATATTCACTATTAACTACAACTTTTGCCTCAATAAACTCCTAATGTACTGCTTATAAATAGTTAGTCAAGTAGTTGTTGTAGCGTTTAAGTTTCGGGATTGGGTAGGAATTGAAAGTGTCTGAAATGCTATTTTAAAACACTTCTTCTTTAATATCCTAATGTGATATAAATTAAATGTTAAGTATTCATATTTTTAAGACTTCATATGACTATATTTTTTAGGGGTGGGAATCTTTTACCATCTCACGATTCGATTCGATTCCGATTCTTGAGGCCACGATTCGATTCAAAATCGATTTTCGATTCAAAAAGATTTTCGATTCAAAACAATTCGATTTTATTCATAATGATTTCTAATCAGGTTTCTGATCATGATCTACTCTCATCTGCTTTGCAATACAGAATGACAAACGGAGACATTAAAGTGTCTTTTTCACATTTATTAAGTTCAATTCTCAGGGAAGTGCCTTTTATCAAAAACATTGAAAAAATATTTTTACTTGGTACTTTTAAAGCAAAGTATTTATGATGACCCATAACGAACTTACTTCCAATACTTCCTATATTAATTGTATTAATAAAACAAATGGAAGTGATTTGGCAAGTCAACTGTAAGGTTACATTTGCCAGCATATGTCCCAACATTGCTGAGAACCAACAGGAAAATAAATGTGTGCCTGTACTAGCAGCATACTTGTAGTAAATTAATACAAACTTCAGCATATTCTGAATCTCTAGCATTTAATAATAGACTTCTAACCAACATCCTCTTGTTATTTCCAATGAGCAATATAATCCTTCAGACAAAAAAAAAACATTTTGCTGTAGCAAATTCACAAACAGTTTTCGTTCAAAAATATAGAATTATGTACCAGAAGCTATCATAACGTATAATGCTTGTGGACTTATGCATATTCTGAATAATTAGTAACATACAAAGTCGCTCTTGACTTATACACAACTAAATAATAAAGAGTTATGACTTGAAATGTTTGCTGTATACCACAATCAAAAATAGCAAAGAAAGTGAATGAACATTCTGCAGAGAGTAACTTACAGTCAAAATGTAACTTTTTGTGACTGGCATTGCACATATTGCATACAGATCAGATCGGTTTACACAGCATATTGATGTGAAAACTAAACAATACAGAAATTAGCTCTCATACAAAAAAAATACTAAATAGATCACAATGAAATTGCCAATGTTCCATACGTTAGCTTTTAACGAAGACATTCTCTGGTGCCGTTCGGATTTGGCGCTCAGCCATCATGCGTCTGTTATGTGCGCGTCTCTGTTGTGCACGCCACAGACTGTCCGCGCACTGCACGTCCGCTTCAGAGTTCCGCCTTTTGCGTTCCTTCAATGTTACGTTATTAGATTTTTTTTTTTTTTTTTTTTTTAGAAAATCGATTTTTGACATTTGTGAATCGATTCAGAATCGTCCACGTCCCGAATCGCGATTCATCTAAGAATCGATTTTTTTCCCCACCCCTAATATTTTTCATTTTCTTTTAGCTTTCTTTATTAGGGGCCAGACTCTCTCAAACTCCCAGTAATTTGCAAATAGTTTCTCACATTACTTGAATTTTTCTTGTCTCAACATCTGGGATTATGCATGGTACATTAACAGCAACCACAATAGAACTTGGAAAGATATAAGCTCCAATGTACACTTCACACCAGAACTAAAGATAACAACTCCAAGAGGAAATGGATGCAGAGTACTTAGAGTGAGTTGAGTGCTCTAGTGCTTCCATAAATTCTGTTATCTGCATTTCCATCTATTCATCCAGCCAACACGTCTAAGGTTGATCATGGGACAACACAATAAGAGCAACCAGTAAAATGAAAGAGCAACCAGTAGGAAATATTCAGATCATGACAGAAAGCTGCCAATTTTTGTCAACTGTTGCTAATAATCCATCGTGTTTATCCCACAATTTGCTGAAATTAAACCCCAGCGCTAATGTTGCTTCCTCACAAATAATAGCCCACATGTGTGGGTGTGTTGAGTGGGAACATTGCCCATTCAGAACACCGTCAGGCCTGCTATAAATTTACAGCTTGTTTTTTAACTGAACTGGCCAGATGTGCACATGAAGTTGGATAAACAGCTCATTACAATATTTATTTTCCATACGCTGTATGAGAAGGTATATTGCTTCCATGAAACCTCAGAATTATGAGGTGCCACCTCACCTGCCCTCCACTGCTATCCCACAATGCATCGAATGCATGAATATTTTAGCAGGATTCATCCGTTCAAGGGAGATTTCTTCGCATAGGTCACAATGATATTATCCACGGTGGTGATGGAAGGTCTAAGAAAGTACACATTCTGAAAAGTCTAGCTTAAATGCTCTCTTTACTTTCCCTTGATGAGAAGAACCCTGCTGTCTGATTCATACGCTCACTGCTGCTAATGGCATAAATGTAAGACATTAGACATGACACTTTGTCCTTTCATGAAAGCTTCAGCTGTAAGCCTCATCCCATTTTACAAAGAGATTGTAATGCTCAGATTAACTTGTATATTCAGGAGTGTTGGGGTCTTTTAGTTGGTTAGGAACATGAAGGGACAAAGTAGGATCATCTACAGTAGGCTACACTAATGCATGTGTGTCCATGAATACTGTAGGCCTGATGAAGCCAATCAGATCCATTGCATCTGGTGCCTCATAAATGTTACTCTGATATTTGACCATTTCTATATGAGAATAAGACCATTTATATTGTATTTCTGTTATTACATCACATACATTAGGTATACTTTTGGTAATTTGGTAAAGTTATCAGAAATCTTAAACCTTTCATTTATGCTCAGTGCATTGTTCTGCACTTTTAATACCCTTAATTTGAGGACTGTCTAATTTAACACAGGGATGAAATTAGGAATGTCCCGCGCCTATACCAATGATTGGTTTTGGGGCTAATTAACCCTTTAAGCACTGAAGGGATTTTTAGAGTTGTTTTTTTTTCTTTTTTTTCTGAGTGACATACACAAAAGTAAAGACTCATAACTCCAACTATAGCAAGGAGATTAAAAAGTTAGGTATAGTTTGATTTTAAACAAATCATTACATGTAGACATTCTAATACTGCAAAACTGCTCATAAAAGACAAAAATATATATCTTTTTTATTATAATTTTACATATCTTTCTTATTTGACATGCAATAACTCAGGAAGGACATAAAGCACAATTATTATTTTTTTTTTTTGGTGAAGTTCCCCTATATGTGAGCTGCCAGCCTGGTCTCATTGTTAATGCGTAGGTATTAATACATAATTTTCAAAAATAGAAAACGTACTTTTTTGTACGTTTGGATATATGCTGTAATGTATAATGTGGACGTATCTGCAACGTTTAAACATAACATTATTACGTTTTTTCAGCTAAAAAACAAACTATTTACAAATATTTCATATCATAAAGATATCTGTATAATTTCCATTTTACCATTTTATAGATTATAAATGTAAGATCCCTTAACCCTACTCCCACACCTAAACATACCCATTTTATAGACAATAATAAAAGGATAAAACGTAATGGACCTATGTAGGGAAATGGCAGTTTTATTAACAATATAGCATTAAAAGATAGTCTGAGCCATTAATCCTACCCTACCCCTAAACCTAACAATTTCTTAAAACTACGTAGGCTACAATTATAAAGAAAAACAACAGACAGACACGTATAATCACAATAATTTATTTATTGAGAAAATAAACAAAACCGGTAACGTTACCAAAAGTCGTTCACATGACGATGTGTCAGAGTCCTCTCTGGCAGTAGCCTATATAATAGTTTTGTATGAGGTAACGTTACAGAGCAGAATTTAAGTTATTAATCCATGAAAATGTTAATCCGGTGAGGGCGCGTGCGCTTCTCCATTTCAAATGTAGTACACCAACTTAAACACGGCATGTCGCAATCTGTGACGAAGCATGCGAGAGCCAATGAGCGTTTGATATCACTGCCGTAAAACATGTCATAACGCTTCGGGCGCAATTTTTGAATTTGAATTCACCACGAGCGCGGGATTTGACGTTTACGGTCTCTGCTGAGAAATGGAGATGAAGATTGCTGGATAAAGGGCTGAATTTGGATCTGTTTCTTGCAAACGTATGGATTCTAAAGATTTGGATTACATCAAGCTAATAAAATTGATGTCTTTTGTGAATTTATGTTGTGTTGTGTATTATGGGTCTATAGGAGAAAACGCCTTTTGTGTCTCACGGTAGATAAACCAAATATTACAAAATGGTTAAACGATTAAAGAAGGTATTTTAAGGTTTTAAAGTGTATTCTTGTTTAACACCATGTAGGCTAATCCTCCGAAACGAGTTTGCAGCAGAAGGCACGAACAGAGCGAAATTTTATTATTTATGAGTAACGTTATTATATGAGTAACATTAACGTTAAACAATAAAATCGACTGAAAATTTAATTGATAAGACAATTGAATGCAATAGAGTCAAAACATTAATGCCACGATTATGCCATTTAATATGCATAAGTTAAATAGGAATAGGTACAAATTTGTACATCGGTAAAGTTTTTTATACGTAAATAAATTACGTTTTTTTGCTGTCAATACGTAAATATACGTTTTAGTGCTGTAAATACGTCAGTATTATACGTTTCTGTGTATACGTAAATAAATGTACTATAATACGTCTATAATACGTAAATAAATGTACATATGGTAGAACTACACTTTACATAAAAATACAAACGTATTCTCATGAGATCACGTTGGAGCTGCATCTGGATAAAATGTTGTGATGATAGCATAAAGTAATCGAAAGTTAAAGCATTTGAAACCAAGGCAGTCTTTTGTTTAGCGCTTTATGTGCCATAATATACGCAATATCCTCGGTTTCTGCTTGTGGAAACCATAGATAGAATAATACATATGTCTCATTAGCGGCTTACAGCGGCCCATTGAAACGGCCGCTAATGAGGCATCTATGTATTATTTGTATGACACGATATCTTGCACGCTGCTGTTGTGTCGTTAGTCATCATGATTATAGATTGGCGAGTACAGAAAATCCCAAAACACGTAAACATAGATCAATTTAGGCAAGCAGGCTTTGTGAAAAACGGAGAAATAAAACGAGTATCAATATCGCCGTGGTGTTTTCAGGATGGGGAGAGCTTCGCAACAAACTTGGACTTGATCTGTCCACAGAGACTCTGCTCTCGCATGTGTTTTAATAGACAGGTAAGCATATATATATATATATATATATATATATATATTATTTATTGTACACTACAGTTATATTGCTTTTTGTTTGTACTTCAGTAACGTTTTTTATCAAGTCTGGTGACTATGCAGTGAAATTAAGTAGGCTATGTGTTGCACAAAATAAAAAAAGCCATTACTTGCAAATGTGGGTTTGTTCAAATGTAGCCTACTTTTAGTACGATTGTTTTGAACGTGTAAAACTGCAGCATTAACCCACCAAATCGTTTGACAAACAGTCACATATTAGTAACAGGCTAATAGCATTACATTTCACGTTCCTGTTAGTTAATTCATCACGCTGACATAACATAGTGTGGTCAAACGTACAGGTAATACAAAAACTAATGGCTGATATATAATTTATATGATTTGTAAATTCTATTCATCTCTGGATGGTGAAAACGACATCTCCCATTGTTCCACTCTCCTTCATAGCGTCATCAAGCTTCGTCTTTGTAATTGTTTTGAAAATGCTACCTCTGGCGGCGAAAAAAATACATATTGTTAGCTTTAATTAATTTAATAAATATTACATTTTGAATATTAAAATATTAAATAACTTTTAACAAGTACAAAATGTCATCCATGAGTGAAACACACCACTTATACATTAATGAGAACATTGCAGCAACAACAGCATTTTAAAGATTAAGTCCATAAAGTGTTAGGAAATTGTTGTAATTATTCATTATTGCTGTATTGAATTCAGCAGATTTTAATGTAGTTTGAGAAATATATAATTGTTTGTTGAATTGTTTTTTTGTGACATATGTACAAAGCACTGCTTCAGAAATGTACCTCTTCCCACTGGCTTTATGCATGTTTTCTGAAATCACTAACACTGGTTTTCTAAAAACATATTCTAATAATTTCTAAAAACACAAATTTATAGCAAAACCATCAAAATCATGATTAAATGCTTTTAAATTGACATCCCTATTAATTTTGGCTGTAGATAATTTTCTAGTGACATTTCCCTTCAACTAACATCAAAGTGAACTAAGTCATGAATAATGCCAACCCACACTGAATGAGCAAATATCTCATTCCATACCATGAGCCTGCTGTCTCTCTTTGATTTCATTTTGGCCTGAGCCACAAATAAACTTTGAGATTATCGTGCATTAATTAAAAATACATAGGTCATGATTTTGGACCATGATTGTGGACCATGTCGGAACATTATGTTAATTTGCAAAGTATTATTTTGTCATATTCAGGATAAATGTCAGGGGTTTCTTTTTATGTTTTAATGTCACACTGACCACAGATAAGAGCATGAGCATTGCAGTATAAAACAATCACATGTTATGTGGGCTCTGTTCCAAATCCTGTAGCTATGTGCCTGTAGTTACGTTTCCATACAAAATTGGAACGACGCATAAATCACTTGCGAATGAAGCACCGTTTCCATCAAATGTGTTCAAGAGAACAAAATCGTCACTTCCTGGGAAATTTGCGCAAAATGTAATAAAAATTGAAGTTGCTGCAATCGGGGAAGCCACTGTGGCTCTTTTATTCTACATCATAAATGACTTGTGCCTCAGAGCTCACAGATGAAACACAATAAACACTGTCATGTTATCTTGCATTCGTATGCCCGATGTTTGTGAACACAATCATGTGAGAAACTTCTGGTAGCTCATTATACCAAATCATTTTGATGACAGACTTTGGCTCAGGCATTGCATTTCAGAACAAGTAAAACAACACTGTGAGATAGCCTCTGGTTATTCCAGTTATCCAATCACATTCTCTGTTGAGGAAAAGTCGCATGTTTTTTGTTGCGCATTAAAGGTCCCGTTCTTCGTGATTCCATGTTTCAAACTTTAGTTAGTGTGTAATGTTGTTGTTAAGAGTATAAATAATATCTGTAAAATTATAAAGCTCAAAGTTCAATGCCAAGCGAGATATTTTATTTAACAGAAGTCGCCTACATCGAACGGCCCGTTTGGACTACATCCCTCTACTTCCTTCTTTAATGACGTCAGTAGAACAGTTTTTTGACAAACCTCCGCCCACAGGAATGCTCCCTCAACTCTACCGAAATTCGTTTATGTAGGCCTACTTGCGCACTTCTTATAACTTACTGTGTTTACTCAGCTCTTACGGTGATTTTCTGAAGTAAAACTGACGCTTCATCTTTTGTGTGATGTACAATAAACTTTATTAAACTCATCAGTATATATTTGATCATCATTCAGACAGCAGACTTGTAGGCTATTAATAAATAATGGATACATAAGCAGATGACAAATACGTTATAATAACTGTAATTAAACTACTAAACTATACCTGTTTCATCTCTATACAGCACTCTGACTCTGTAGGCATTATTGTCTGACTCGAAATTAACACCGTTACTGAGTGTTTCTGATATTATCATCATTCCGTGAGATGAAATTGTCCTGAGAGACTGAGCGCGAGCTCATGAAGCTCCGCCCCCTGGGTCGTCCAGCAGCAGCTTATTTGCATTTAAAGGGCACACACTAAAACAGCGCGTTTTTCTGAGCCCCAAAACATGACAATTTAAACATGCTGTAAAAAATTATCTGTTGGGTATTTTGAGCTGAAACTTCACATACACACTCTGGGGACATCAGAGACTTATTTTACATCTTGTGAAAAGGGGCATAATACGGGACCTTTAAGGGATTTATTTGGTAAATGTGTTTCCATCAAAGTTTATGCGCATGTCTTCTTGATGAAAAAATTATCTGACTAAGTTGAGCACATATGTTTTTGAATGCACATTTTTAGAATGTATGCGCATCTTGCTGTTTCCATCCAGTGTTTTTTTTTTTATGCAATATCCCAAAATTTGCATAATAGGTGGATGGAAACATGGGTATTGTCGACTATTTACCACATCAATTATCAACTAAGTAATTATTTGCATCATACAAATGCTTGACATCAGTTTTTCTGATTTTTATAATAATTTTATTGTGTGTCCTTGTGTCCAAATTGTATCCAGCCGATCTCCTAGACATTCATTCAACATCACTGACTAATAACAGCAAAGCACCCTCATTAACCATTAAGATCTGACAGGTTAAAAGACAGGTTAAAAGCAAAACCAATGTCACTTCATTATTAAAAAGGTCAAACCTGGAAAATATTGTTTTTAACCCAAATTACTGTTTACAGCATTAACAGACAAAAATCTTCAGCTTGCCCTCTGAAATTTACTTTTAAAATGATCCTTTCTTTACTATATTTTCTATACCTTACTTTTAGTTTTGGTTAATGACAGAGTAGTTTGAGAGTAGTTTATGAATCTGAAAGTGATTGGATTTTTTTTAGCTTTTCAACAGTTAACAGAGTGCAGTCTTTCCCAAATTATAACTCTGTTTTCGACATAGGCCTACCTCTTAATTGTACTCATTGAGCGAGTCCTTTATATTCATCAATATATTAGTTTCTTACATATGATAGTCACTGCATCTCCTGTGTAAACTGAGGTCAACAGCAGCCTCTGAGTTTAGTTCCCTGTAGGCTGATTTCAGGCAGTTAGGGAACATATGTAGTAAATGTTACACAGGGATCCCCACACTAATGAATGCTCACAAGCTATTTCTGTTTCACTTATCTCAGTGGGACACCTGAGCGTCCACACCATAATCCCATGAAAGAATAAATGTTTTATGTGTTTTTGTGTAAAAGCTTGAGTGCATGTGTATCGCCAGAGTGTCTGTGGACCACACAGAGTCTAGTTGTTGGAGTTTGACACCTCCCTCTTTATTAGAGCTGGTCTCTCCTGTGGAGCTTCTATTATTCCAGTCATTTCTGCTTATAGTGGCAACGCTAAAGATCAGCTGGCGATTCCGGTTGATAGAATATGTTTTATGCTTGTTAAAATAATGACTTGGTTTTTCTAGCCATAAAGTTGTCTTTGTAATTTGGTGAGGAATGTATATTTTGGAACAAACAGTCCAGATTGGTACCGCTTTTAATTAATGGCATCAGATTTCTTGTGAAATGCATCCAGTACTATTGCACAGAGTATGTTGATATCCAATATTCAATATTCCGTATATTCAATATTCCGTATTCATTAAGGTTTTGTGGATGTTGTTAGTATGTCATGATTCAAAGGGAAATGCCAATATTGGAGATAAATTATGTCTGGTGGTAACTTATTTATACAACATACTTGCATATGTACAGACAGTACTTCATCAGTAGTTTATCGATTTCAGTACATTTTATGATAGCATCAACACGATCTCATTAAATTTGTGTAAGTACATTGTCAAATGTAGTTCTCACTGTCTCCTCTTCACCAATAAGCTGGTGTGTGGTGGACGTTCTGGCACAATATGGCTGCCGTCGCATCATCCAGGTGGATGCTGCACATTGGTGGTGGTTGTAACAAATGTAACAAATTATTATTATAATTATTAGGGCCCAAGCCCTGAAAGGGCGAAGGCACTATTGTTTTCGGTAGGATTATTAGGGCCCAAGCCCTGAAAGGGCGAAGGCCCTATTGTTTTCGGTAGGATTATTAGGGCCCAAGCCCTGAAAGGGCGAAGACCCTATTGTTTCCAGTAGGATTATTTATTATTAGGGCCCAAGCCCTGAAAGAGCGAAGGCCCTATTGTTTTCGGTAGGATTATTAGGGGTTCAAGCACGAAGTGCTGAAACCCTATTGTAATTGTAAGGATTTTTATTATTATTTTTCTTCCGCCGAAAAACGCATCGTGCAGCCCAAACCGTAAGAGCTGGAACCTTGAAACTTTGCCAGATGGTAGTACAAAAATCGAGGACAGGTTCAGAGAGTATGACCCCGATTGGCCCATAGGTGGCGCTATAGCGACCAAAAGCGCGAAACTGGTCATAACTCCTAGACCTTATGTCGTAGACTCATTCCGGTATGCACATTTTTCCGCCATTTTGAATTTTGTCAAAAACCTACTTTTGTGAACTAGTCCGTGGTTTTTCATCCGATCGGAACCAAACCAGTGCAGAAATGTTCTCTGGAGTCTGAAGATCAATAATTATCGAAAACAAGTTGAAATTTCTATTCATGTTCGCTAGGGGGCGCAAAATAAACGTTGTAGGAGGAGCCTATTTTACTAAAATGGCTATAACTCAAAAAGTAAATGAGATAGCTTCACCAAACTCGGTACACATGTGTATTGGATCAATCTGGGGTCACAGTAAAAAAATTGAACACTAGCTGGCGCTATAACATGAAAAAAACATGAAAAGGGCTATAACCACCTGACCGTTAGTCCGATTGACTTGAAAATTGGTATGCAGTGTCTTGGTCCAAGGTGCCATGTATGTCTATGAGGATATTGGTGTATCTCAAAAAACATGGCGCCATTGGCCAATGAAGTTGAGCACCTATTAGACAAGGTTAACAGAGGCCGATCGGAACGAAACCTGATGGGCATGTTCATCTCATGGCCCTAAAGGTCTGTAAGAATTTTGAAAGAAATCGGCCACTAGTTGGCGCTAACGAGTTTTACGGCTCTGTAATCACGTGGTGTTACAAATATCCACACAATATGCATATCATTTGATAGATCTGCTCATGTTGAACAACTTTGCCTCAAGAACCATTGCTGTCAATCAAACCGTTCATTAATTCGCGAATATGTTAAAAACCTACTTTTGCGAACTAGTCCTAGGTTTTTCGCCCGATCGGAACCAAACCAGTCTAGGACAATTCTATAGACTCTCTAGATCAATAATTATAAAAAAAAAGTTGAACTTTTGCATTTTTCGCATGGCTATAATTGGGTCATAAAGAAAAGGGGAGTTGCAAAATACACTAAAAAGCCTATAAATCCTAAACGGAAACTCAGAACTTCACGAAAATAGGTGAGCATATGTGCCATAACATTCTAAACAAGCGTGCAAAATTTCATGGAGATCGGACGATAGGTGGCGCTATAACTGTCAAAAAGCTTTGAAAACCATATATTTCCTATGTTAAATGGCCTGTATTGGCTGTAAATGGTCTTTTCCATTACATATGTCAGTGGTTAACACTAGAACTCCCAAGGCGGTCATTTTGACCGTTTTTAAATTTTACAGTGTAATAACTTTGTTAAAATAAAATAAATGTGGCAATAGGACTCTGACTTTTCCTAAATATGTGTATATTTTATTCTGACACTGTTATTTTATTAAAATCACAAAACATACAACAGTTCTGACTATTTCTACCTAGAATTACCATAACGGTCATTTTGACCGCACGCATTATAAATATCATAAGTCCGCTACATTGCAAGTTTTGCGGAGGGACTTCATCACACGACTGGCGAGCGAACTTCGCTCCGACCACATGGAATCAAAAGGCATACAACTGGAGGAACTGCAAACAAAATAAAACCAAGGAGACATGTGCCAAATGTCACAAAGTGTGTGGGAGCTGCACACGAAAGGCGGTGTTTACATGTGTGGAATGTGCGTAAGCGTCAATGATGCGGGGTGTTTGCGCCGTTCAAATGGGCAGTTAACCTGATTTTGTTCGTTAATATTTTTTGTTCACTGAAACTAATCGTTCTAAAGCAGTTCGTTTTCTTGTTTAGCTAATGTTCACGTTTTTTTCTTAGCCTGTTTGTATACATTTTCACATTCATTTGAATTAAAATTTTGTGTCCTGTTTATTATTAGGCTACCTATCATTGTATATCCATTTATTTTTAGATTTTGTATTGATTATTGAACTTATTTATCTAGGATTATTTATTATTATTAGGGCCCAAGCCCTGAAAGGGCGAAGGCCCTATTGTTTTCGTTAGGATTATTAGGGCCCAAGCCCTGAAGGGGCGAAGGCCCTATTGTTTTCGTTAGGATAATTAGGGCCCAAGCCCTGAAAGGGCGCAGAGCCCTATTGTTTTCGGTAGGATTATTATTAGGGCCCAAGCCCTGAAAGGGCGCAGAGCCCTATTGTTTTCGTAAGGATTATTATTAGGGCCCAAGCCCTGAAAGGGCGAAGGCCCTATTGTTTTCGGTAGGATTATTTATTAGGGCCCAAGCCCTGAAAGGGCGAAGGCCCTATTGTTTTCGGTAGGATTATTTATTATTAGGGCCCAAGCCCTGAAAGGGCGAATTGTTTTCAGTAGGATTATTATTATTATTATTATTATTTTTCTTACGACTATTCAGGCACTTTTAGGGCCCTTAACATGCTCAAAAACTCTTGAAACTTTGCACACAGGTCAGAACCCGCGGCCATCAGGGCCGGGCTGAAGCTGGTACCCGGGCGTGGCAGGGGGGCTCAACAGCGCCCCCTGGAACAGCATCCGAACACTTGTCCATAAATCAAACACACTTGCATGTAATAATATAAAACTCGGTACACATATAGATCTCATCGGGCCGAACAACTTTCGTGCTCTAAGTTTTACGCCAGCCCAACAGGAAGTCGGCTAAGGGTTGTTTGGAAACGCATGGTCTGGTATTTGAAACACTTCTCCTAGGGAATTCACCCAATCGCCACCAAACTCGGTGTGCATGAAGTCAAGACATTGAGGATGAAAAATTACCAGGGGATTTTTGATATCTCGAACGGTTTGGCCGTGGCGAGGAAACGAATTTATGGCGAATAAGGGACACAGGAAGTGTGTTATAACTTCTGCATACATTAACTGATCTTGATGAAACTTCAGCAGTGTGTTCGTTGTAAGAGGCCGAACACAAGGATGTGACTATTGTGAGTCAAAGTTATAGCGACACCAACTGGCAGCAGGATGTGTGTCACTTTCAAAATGCTTTGAAATCACTCTCTTATTTTTACCCGATTTGCTTCAGACTTTATGTGTATAATGAAGACACACGGCAGATGTAGACCTGTGAAAGGATTATTGATATCTAGGATACTGTTGCCGTGGCAACGCATCAAACTTCAATATTCTTTTCGGATGCTTTTGAGACTCTTCACATGCTTGAAAATGCATGAAACTCGACAGACACATCACATTTATTATCCAGTAGACATGTGCAAAGTTTCAGAAATGGGTGTGGTGAGGGGCTCAGTAGCGCCACCTTTAGTCAAAAATGGGGGCTTAGTTTTTCCTAGAATCACAAAAATCGGTATGTATATTGATCTCATCGAGCCGGACAACTTTCTAATTTACACTTATTAGCTCCGACCAACAGGAAGTCAGATATTTTGGTTTGAATGTGATTTTTTGGAGAATTCTCTCTCTCTGTATCTGTGTGTCTGTGTGGGGTGTGGGGAATTTGTCTGTTAGGAGAGATTTGCTTTTATAATTGTTTTTCAAGGTTTCAGGGGCTTTTGGGGCCCTTAACGTGCTCGAAAACTCTTGAAACTTTGCACACAGGTCAGAACCTTCGGCCATCAGGGCTGGGCTGAAGCTGGTACCCGGGCGTGGCAGGGGGGCTCGACAGCGCCCCCTGGAACGGGATCCGAACACTTGTCCATAAATCAGACACGCTTGCATGTAATAATATGAAACTCGGTACACATATGGATCTCATCGGGCCGAACAACTTTCGTGCTCTAAGTTTTACGCCAGCCCAACAGGAAGTCGGCTATTATGGGTTGTTTGGAAATGCATGCTGTGGAATTTGATGTACTCCTCCTAAGAAATTCATCCATTCACCTCCAAACTCGGTCAGCATGAAGTCAAGACATTGAGGATGCTAAATTGCGGACGGATTTTTGATATCTCGAACGGTTTGGCCGTGGCGAGGAAACGAATTTATGGCGAATAAGGGACACAGGAAGTGTGTTATAACTTCTGCATACATTATCTGATCTTGATGAAACTTCAGCAGTGTATTCGATGTAAGAGGCCGAACACAAGGATGTGACTACTGTGAGTCAAAGTTATAGCGCCACCAACTGGCAGCAGGAAGTGTGTCACTTTCAAAATGCTTTTGACAAAAGTGGGGGGGTTAGTTTTACCCACAGTTACAAAAATCAGAACGTATATTGGTCTCATCGAGCCCTGAAAGGGCGAAGGCCCTATTGTTTTCGGTAGGATTATTTGTTATTAGGGCCCAAGCCCTGAAAGGGCGAAGGCCCTATTGTTTCCGGTAGGATTATTAGGGCCCAAGCCCTGAAAGGGCGAAGGCCCTATTGTTTTCGGTAGGATTATTAGGGCCCAAGCCCTGAAAGGGCGAAGGCCCTATTGTTTTCGGTAGGATTATTTATTAGGGCCCAAGCCCTGAAAGGGCGAAGAGCCCTATTGTTTTCGGTAGGATTATTTATTAGGGCCCAAGCCCTGAAAGGGCGAAGGCCCTATTGTTTTCGGTAGGATTATTTATTAGGGCCCAAGCCCTGAAAGGGCGAAGGCCCTATTGTTTTCGGTAGGATTATTATTATTATTATTATTATTATTATTATTATTATTAGGGCCCAAGCCCTGAAAGGGCGAAGGCCCTATTGTTTTCGGTAGGATTATTAGGGCCCAAGCCCTGAAAGGGCGAAGAGCCCTATTGTTTTCGGTAGGATTATTATTATTATTATTATTATTATTATTATTATTTTGTCAAGGTTCCGGGCACTTTTGGGGCCCTTAACATACTCGAAAACTCTTGAAACTTTGCACACGGGTCAGAACCCGCGGCCATCAGGGCCGGGCTGAAGCTGGTACCCGGGCGTGGCAGGGGGGCTCGACAAAAGTGGGGGGGTTAGTTTTAACTACAGTAAAAAAAAAATAGTACGTATATTGTTCTCATCAAGCCGGACAACTTTCTAATTTACATTCATTAGCTCCGGCCATCAGGAAGTCAGATATTTTGGTCTGAATGTGGATTTTTTTGCAAAATCAGCCTCTGAATTTTTAGCCACTCCTCTTAAACTATTTATTTTATTCCCACCAAACTTTTTCAACATGATGAAAATATATTAATTATGCTAAATTGTGAATGGATAATAAATATCTTAAACGGTTTTGCTATGGCGAGGGATTAAATTAATGTCCAAAAAGGAAACACTAAAAGCCTCAAATTTTCTAAAAATGTAATTATATACCATTTATTTCTATATAAAAGTATACAAATATCACAACTAAACCCATTTTACTCTGTTTTTGCAATTCAAGAAGAATGAAAAAGTTAAAAACAGGCTATTTAGTGCTATTTGGTTAAACAAAAAAGCAAACATAGGGCTATACTGCCCTCTTGTGTCCAAAAGGACATCAAAATAGTATATAAAACTTTTTACCAGGTAGGCCAATATTGTATTTAAATATACATTTATTAGGTATGTGTCTGAGGATATTTTCCCACCGGTTAATCGACGTGTGACACGAGCGGGTGCTTTTAAATCGCTAATATAAAAGTGAAAGAAAAATACAGACGTCCACACTGACATTGATAATGTTGCACACACAAATCACACACACGTTGGAAAGAATGATGCTTTTAAACAACACTAAACCACCAATAGGTGTCGCCAGGCATCCATCTTAATAAGCGAGTCATTGATTCATTCGTTCAAACGATTCGTTCGAATGAGTCGATCATGATTAAGACAGATGTTTATGGATTGATCATTCAATCTTTGAGTCAACCGATTCGTTAAAAATGCTGAATCGTTCAGTTATGAGAAAACACGTGATGCGTGATGGTTCTGCTGTGATCTTTGTTTAACTATTTTCGCTGCTGAAACAGAACAAAAACAGTCAATATTGCATCTAAAATGTAAGTGACTTAATTGGAACTGTTTATTAACCTGTTGTATGAAATCAATGTCACAGTTTCAATCGTGATTGTATTCAGGAAACAGCCTTCTCGTCAAGTGAGGTTGCTTAACTGTTATAAAATATATCAAAACTCCATATTTATAATTTTTATAGTCAGTAAGTTGTTAACTGAGTTTGATTTTTGTGTGCTGATCTCATTTGTTTACATTTCTCCTGGAGGAGCTGCATGAGCCTCAGCAGCGCAACCTTGTTACCATTGATCAACTGATTACTGGTAATACATTTATTAACAACTGTTGATTGCAACTTAAAATGAATGTAATAAAATTAGAATAATCTCTCGTTTTAGTGATTCCCAAGTTATTTTTTTGTCATTGACGTTCTAATCAGGCTACTCTGGTCGGGCAAGTAAAATTCTCTTTCAGGTTGGCCTATTGTATAAATATATTAGGGATGTGACTCTGGGAAAATTTTCCCACCGGTTAATCGATGTGTGACACCGCTGGGGGCTTTTGAATCGGTAACTTAAAAACTAAAGTAAAATATGTTCGTCCGCACGGACATTGATAATGGTGCAGAGCGAGCGCGTTGCAATCTTGATATTGCAGTCTGTTCATTATAGCCTTAATAAAATATAATAATAAAATAGTCAACCTAACATATAAAAATTACACTGCTCTGAATAGTATGAATTGTACTGACTATTTAAACACAGTAATCACCGCTAAACTGTGATGTTTCCAAGCACATATTTGCGCATGTGAAGAGGATAATTTTTCCCTTCAATAGTGGAACGTGAGTGAAGTACAAAGCCTATAATAAACAAATGTTTAGCATCCAAAAAATGTAATATATATATATATATATATTTTTTTTTATATATATATACAGTGCAATGCATAAGTGAATACACCCATGCTAAAGTTGACTAAAAAGAGGAATAAAAAATCATATTTTGGAAATTGAACTTAATGCCTTAATTTAAAAAATTAGGAAAAATCCAACCTTTAAGGACACCAATTTTCTTTGTGAATGAATAATGTATCGTAAATAAATAAATGTTCTTCCTTAAAATACATGGTGCATAAGTGAGTACACCCCTATGTTAAATTCCCATAGAGGCAGGCAGATTTTTATTTTTAAGTATTTTTAAAAAAAAATTTTTAGGATACTATGCATCCTGATAAAGTTCCCTTGGCCTTTGGAATTAAAATAGCCCCACATCATCACATAGCCTTCACCATACCTAGAGATTGGCATGGGGTACTTTCCATAAGATCATCTCTCAATGCAAATCAAACTAGCTTTTAGGCTACTGAAATAAAATCATGCCAATCTCTAGGTATGGTGAAGGCTATGTGATGATGTGGGGCTATTTTAATTCCAAAGGCCAAGGGAACTTTATCAGGATGCATAGTATCCTAAAAATTTTTTTTTAAAAATACTTAAAAATAAAAATCTGCCTGCCTCTATGGGAATTTAACATAGGGGTGTACTCACTTATGCACCATGTATTTTAAGGAAGAACATTTATTTATTTACGATACATTATTCATTCACAAAGAAAATTGGTGTCCTTAAAGGTTGGATTTTTCCTAATTTTTTAAATTAAGGCATTAAGTTCAATTTCCAAAATATGATTTTTTATTCCTCTTTTTAGTCAACTTTAGCATGGGTGTATTCACTTATGCATTGCACTGTATATATATATATATATATATATATATATATATATATATATATATAATATAGCTGCGAGCAGCGATGGAGGGCCCAAGCCGGTGACACCGCCACCCACCAGGGTGGCGGTGCCACCGGCTTGGGCCCGCAATCGCTGCTCGCAGCTATATTTATTTATTATTTTTCTGTCAACCTTTCGGGCACTTTTGGGGCCCTTAACGTGCTCGAAAACTCTTGAAACTTTGCACACGGGTCAGAACCTGCGGCCATCAGGGCTGGGCTGAAGCTGGTACCCGGGCGTGGCAGGGGGGCTCAACAGCGCCCCCTTGAACAAGGTCCGAAAACTTGCTCCATAAATCAGACACGCTTGCATGTAATAATATGAAACTCAGTACACATATAGATCTCATCGGGCCGAACAACTTTCGTACTTTTACTTTTTACGCCAGCCCAACAGGAAGTCGGCTATTATGGGTTGTTTGGAAACGCATGCTGTGGAATTTGATGTACTCCTCCTAGGAAATTCATCCATTCGCCTCCAAACTCGGTGTGCATGAAGTCAAGACATTGAGGATGATAAATTGCGGACGGATTTTTGATATCTCGAACGGTTTGGCCGTGGCGAGGAAACGAATTTATGGCGAAAAAATTAAACAGGAAGTGTGTTATAACTTCTGCATACATTAAGTAATCTTGATGAAACTTCAGCAGTGTGTTCGTTGTAAGAGGCCGATCACATGGATGTGACTATTGTGAGTCAAAGTTATAGCGCCACCAACTGGCAGCAGGAAGTGTGTCCCTTTCAAAATGCTTTGAAATCACCCTCTTATTTTTACCCGATTTGCTTCAAACTTTATGTGTATAATGTAAACACACGGCAGATGTAGACCTGTGAAAGGATTTTTGATATCTTTAATACTGTTGCCATGGCAACGCTTCAAACTTTAATATTCTTTTTTGATGCTTTTGAGACTCTTAACATACTTGAAATTGGATGAAACTCGACAGACACATCACATTTATTAGCCCGTAGACATGTGCAAAGTTTCAGAAACGGGCGTGGTGGAATGGCTCAGTAGCGCCACCTTTAGTCATAAGTGGGGGGGTTAGTTTTATCAACAGCAACAAAACTTGGTATGTGTATTGTTCTCATCAAGACGGACAACTTTCTAATTGACATTAACTATCTCCGACCAACAGGAAGAGAGATATTTTGGTTTGAATGTGGATTTTCTGAAGAATTTTCTCTCCCTCTCTCTGTGTCTCTGTGTGTGTGAGGGGAGGGGGGGATTTGACTATTGCTTTTATATTGTTAATCAAGGTTTCAGGGGCTTTTGGGGTCCTTAACGTGCTCAAAAACTCTTGAAACTTTGCACACAAGTCAGAACCCCCTGCCATCAGGGACGGGCAGAAGCTGGTACCCGGGCGTGGCTGGGGGGCTCAACAGCGCCCCCTTGAACGGGGTTCTAAAACTTGGTCCATATATCAAACACGCTTGCATGAATTAATATGAAACTCGGTACACATATAGATCTCATTGTGCCGAACAACTTTCCCCCGGTCAAGTTTTACGCCAGCCCAACAGGAAGTCGGCTATTATGGGTTGTTTGGAAAACACTTGCTGTGGAATGTGAAATACTCCTCCTAGAAAATTCACCGTGTCCCCTCCAAACTCGGTGTGCATGTAGTCAAGACTTTGAGGATGCTAAATTGCGGACGGATTTTTGATATCTCGAATGGTTTGGCCGTGGCGAGGAATCGAATTTATGGCGAGTAAAGAGAAACACGAAGTGGAATAACTTCTGCATACATTAACTGATCTTGATGAAACTTCAGCAGTGTGTTCGTGGTAAGAGGCAGATCAGATGGATGTAACTATTGTGAGTCAAAGTTATAGCGCCACCAACTGGCAGCAGGAAGTATGCCACTTTCAACATGCTTTTGACAAAAGTGGGGGGGTTAGTTTTAACTACAGTAAAAAAAAAATAGTTTGTATATTGTTCTCATCAAGCCGGACAACTTTCTAATTTACATTCATTAGCTCCGGCCATCAGGAAGTCAGATATTTTGGTCTGAATGTGGATTTTTTTTGCAAAATCAGCCTCTGAATTTTTAGCCACTCCTCTTACACTATTTATTTTATTCCCACCAGACTTTTTCAACGTGATGAAAATACATTAAATATGCTAAATTGTGAACGGATAATAAATATCTGAAACGGTTTTGCTATGGCGAGGGATTCAAATAATGTCCAAAAAGTAAACACTAAAAGCCTAAAATCTTCTAAAAATGTAATTATATACCATTTATTTCTATATAAAAGTATACAAATATCACAACTAAACCCATTTTATCTTGTTTTTAAAAAGAATTTTATTCTAATTTTATTATAAAATTAAAAACAGTAAAGTAAAAAAAAAAAACAAGTCATACATAGGGCTATACTGCCCTCTTGTGTCCAAAAGCACATCAAAATAGTATATAAAACTTTTTACCAGGTAGGCCAATATTCTATTTAAAGATACATTTATTAGGTATGTGTCTGAGGATATTTTCCCACCGGTTATTCGACGTGTGACACAAGCGGGTGCTTTTAAATTGCTAATATAAAAGTGAAAGAAAAATACAGACTTCCACACTGACATTGATAATGTTGCACACACAAATCACACACACGTTGGAAAGAATGATGCTTTTAAACAACACTAAACCGCCATTAGGTGTCGCCAGGCATCCAACTTAATAAGCGAGTCATTGATTCATTCGTTCAAACAATTCGTTCGAATGAGTCAATCATGATTAAGACAGATGTTTATGGATTGATCATTCAAACTTTGAGCCAACCGATTCGTTAAAAATGCTGAATCGTTCAGTTATGAGAAAACACGTGATGCGTGATGGTTCTGCTGTGATCTTTAACTATTTTCGCTGCTGAAACAGAACAAAAACAGTCAATACTGCATCTAAAATGTAAGTGACTTAATTGTAACTGTTTATTAACCTGTTTTATGAAATCTAGGGGTGGGAGAAAAAATTGATTCTTAGATGCATCGCGATGCGGACGTGGGCGATTCTGAATCGATTCACAAATGTCAAAAAATCGATTCTCTAAAAAAATATTTTTCTAATAACGTAATATTGACGGAACGTAAAAAGGCGGAACTCTAAGCGGACGTGCGTGCAGTCTGTGGCGCGCACATAACAGAGAAGTTTCTTCTGCTCACCAAGGCTGCATTTATTTGATTAAAAATACAAACAAAAACAGTAATATTGTAAAATATTATTCCAATTTAAAACAGCTGCTTTCTATTTTAATATATTTTAAACTGTTATTTATTCCTGTGATCAAAGCGGAGTCACTGTCACATGATCCTTCAGAAATTATTCTAATATGATGATTGATGCTCAAGAAACATTCATTATTATTTTAAATGTCGAAAACAGTTGTGTACAGTCTTTGATGAATAGAAAGTTCAAAAGAACAGCATTTATCTGAAATCTAAAGCTTTTGTAACATAACACTACCGCTCAAAAGTTTGGGGTTAGTAATAATTTAAATTTTATTTTTTGGGGAAAGAAATAAAATAAATCAATACTTTTATTTATGAAGGATGAGTTAAACTGATCAACAGTTACAGTAAAGACATTTATAATGTTAAAAAATTATATTTGTTCTTTTGAACTTTACATTCATCAAAGCATTTTGAAAAAAAAATCT
Organism: Abramis brama; assembly: GCF_963993115.1. Taxonomy (NCBI): domain Eukaryota; kingdom Metazoa; phylum Chordata; class Actinopteri; order Cypriniformes; family Leuciscidae; genus Abramis; species Abramis brama. Next base: position 13,288,103 of record NC_139971.1, on the reverse strand, counting down.
GTACACAACTGTTTTCAACATTAAAAATAATAATGAATATTTATTGAGCATCAATCATCATATTAGAATGATTTCTGAAGGATCATGTGACACTGAAGACTGGAGTAATGATGCTGAAAACTCAACTTTGATCACAGAAATTAATTACTATGTAAAATATTTTAAAATTGAAAACAGCTGTTTTAAATTGGAATAATATTTCACAATATTACAGTTTTTGTTTGTATTTTTAATCAAATAAATGTATGTATGTGTGTGTATGTATATATATATATATATATATATAAATATAGCTGCGAGCAGCGATGGAGGGCCAAAGCCGGCGGTACCGCCACCCCGGTGCCTTTAGGTAACTAAAGGCACCGGGGTTGCGGTGCCACCGGCTTGGGCCCGTAATCGCTGCTGGTCCATATATCAAACACGCTTGCATGTAATAATATGAAACTCAGTACACATATAGATCTCATCGGGCCGCACAACTTTCGTGCTCTAAGTTTTACAAAAGCCCAACAGGAAGTCGGTTATTATACGTTGTTTGGAAAACGCATACAATGGAATGTGAAATACTCCTCCTAGGGAATTCATCCGATCGCCGCCAAACTCGGTGTGAATGAAGTCAAGACATTGAGGATGTAGATGCATCTGCATTAAAATAGCCCCACATCATCACATAGCCTTCACCATACCTAGAGATTGGCATGATTTTATTTCAGTTAGCCTAAAAGCTAGTTTGATTTGCATTGAGAGATGATCTTATGGAAAGTACCCCATGCCAATCTCTAGGTATGTTGAAGGCTATGTGATGATGTGGGGCTATTTTAATTCCAAAGGCCAAGGGAACTTTATCAGGATGCATAGTATCTTAAATTTTTTTTTAAAAAAATACTTAAAAATAAAAATCTGCCTGCCTCTATGGGAATTTAACATAGGGGTGTACTCACTTATGCACCATGTATTTTAAGGAAGAACATTTATTTATTTACGATACATTATTCATTCACAAAGAAAATTGGTGTCCTTAAAGGTTGGATTTTTCCTCATTTTTTAAATTAAGGCATTAAGTTCAATTTCCAAAATATGATTTTTTATTCCTCTTTTTAGTCAACTTTAGCATGGGTGTATTCACTTATGCATTGCACTGTATATATAAATATAGCTGCGAGCAGCGATGGAGGGCCCAAGCCGGTGACACCGCCACCCCGGTGGCTTTAGTTTTTTAGGCTTTAGGCTTTAGGCTTTATTATTTTTCTTTTTGACTTTCGGGCACTTTTGGGGCCCTTAACATGCTCAAAAACTCTTGAAACTTTGCACACGGGTCAGAACCCACGGCCATCAGGGCCGGGCTGAAGCTGGTACCCGGGCATGGCAGGGAGGCTCGACAGCGCCCCCTGGAACGGGATCCGAACACTTGTCCATAAATCAAACACACTTGCATTTAATAATATGAAACTCGGTACACGTATAGATCTCATCGGGCCGAACAACTTTCGTGCTCTAAGTTTTAGGCCAGCCCAACAGGAAGTTGGCTATTAAGGGTTGTTTGGAAACGCATGGTCTGGTATTTGAAACACTTCTCCTAGGGAATTCACCCGATCGCCACCAAACTCGGTGGGAATGAAGTCAAGGCATTGAGGATGAAAAATTGCCAGGGGATTTTTGATATCTCGAACGGTTTGGCCGTGGCGAGGAAACTAATTTATGGCGAATAATGGAAACAGGAAGTGTGTTTTAACTTCAGCATAAATTAACTGATCTTGATGAAACTTCAGCAGTGTGTTCGTTGTCAGAGGCCGATCACATTGATGTGACTATTGTGAGTCAAAGTTATAGCGCCACCAACTGGCAGCAGGAAGTGTGTCACTTTCAAAATGCTTTGAAGTCACCCTCTTATTTTTACCCGATTTGCTTCAAACTTTATGTGTATAATGTAAACACACGGCAGATGTAGAACTGTGAAAGGATTATTGATATCTTAGATACTGTTGCCGTGGCAACGCATCAAACTTTAATGTTCTTTTCGGATGCGTTTGAGACTCTTAGCATGCTTGAAATTGGATGAAACTCGACAGACACATAACACTTATTAGCCAGTAGACATGTGAAAAGTTTCAGAAACGGGCGTGGCAGGGGGGCTCAACAGCGCCCCCTTGAACGGGGTCTGAGAACTTGGTCCATATATCAAACACGCTTGCATGAATTAATATGAAACTCGGTACACATATAGATCTCATCGGGCCGAACAACTTTCCCTCTGTCAAGTTTCACGCCAGCCCAACAGGAAGTCGGCTATTATGGGTTGTTTGGAAAACGCTTGCTGTGGAATGTGAACTACTCCTCCTAGAGAATTAATTCCATCCCCACCAAACTCGGTGTGCATGAAGTCAAGACATTGAGGATGCTAAATTGCAGACGGATTTTTGATATCTTGAACGGTTTGGCCGTGGCAAGGAAACAAATTTATGGCGAGAAAAGAGAGACACGAAGTGTTATAACTTCTGCATACATTAACTGATCTTGATGAAACTTCAGCAGTCTGTTCGTGGTAAGAGGCCGATCAGATGGATGTAACTATTGTGGGTCAAAGTTATAGCACCACCAACTGGCAGCAGGAAGTGTGTCACTTTCAACATGCTTTTGAAAAAAGTGGGGGGGTTAGTTTTACCAACAGTTACAAAAATCAGTATATATATTGGTCTCACCGAGCCGGACAACTTTCTAATTTACAGTTATTAGCTCCGAGCAAAAGGAAGTCAGATATTTTGGTTTGAATGTGGATTTTTTGGATATTTCAGACTCTGAGTTTTTAGCTACTCTTCCTAACTGGTTTATTTTATTCACACCAAACTTTTTCAAAATGATGAAAATACATTAAAGATGCTAAATTGTGAACGGATATTAAACATCTCAAATGGTTTTGCTATAGTGAGGGACTAAAGTAATGTACAAAAAGGAAACACTAAAAGCCTCATCTTCTAAAAATGTAATTAAAAACCATTTATTTCTATATTAAAGTATACAAATATCACAACTAAACCCATTTTATTCTTTTTTTTTTCAATTTAATAATTATTTATAAGTTTAAAAATAGTAATTGTACTATTTAGTCCCATAAAAGTCAAGTCATAAGGCTATACTGCCGCACTAAGGCAAAAGGTCGTAACTTCAATTTTTGGCGAAAATTAGTTATTGTAATTTTTAAGACAATAAACATAAGTTTTATCATATAGACAAACATCAAGTTTCAATTCGATTGTTTTTTGGGAGGAATAAGATTATGTTTTTGGCGTAACTTCAAAAAGCCAAGGGGAAACTATGGTAGAAGCCCGTAACGTCAGTTACGGCTTTATGCCTTCGTTTCTCGCAGTGTTGCCAACTTAGCGCCTTTGTCGCTATTTTTAGCGACTTTTCAGACCCCTTTAGCGACAATTTTTCAAAAAAGCGACTAGCGACTAATCTAGCTACTTTTTGAACAAACCTCAGTAACCTCCAAATGTTGCCAGCATGAGTCCTGCGAGCGCGAGATTTGCTTTCTCCTTGCCGTCACACACCTCTCTCTGCGTCTACCCTGTTCTGTGAATGGCTGAGGGCAGCAGCACGGCAGCTGACAGACGTGAATGAGCAGTGTTGTTTCCACGGACGGACTTATCACTTATCTTTTGATTTATATTTAAAGAATTTAGTTTGACCATTTTATTTTCCTTTCTTTTCTTGTGCTTATTACTTGTAATACTCACTATCACAGTGCTTTAGTTCACCCAGTTCCCGAACTCTCTCAGTTCAGATAATTTTACACATATAAAAAATAGTCATTCAATAGCTACTCGTTCTATTGTCTGACAAAAAAATATAGTAAATGAGAACAGCTTTATTGGACATTCGGCTATATAGCCTATATTATATTATATTATATTATGTTATGTTATGTTATGTTATGTTATGTTATATTAAAATACAGTATGTAGCCCATAAGAAATTTTACCATGATGTACTATAGTACATACCATGGTATACCATGGTAGTACCATGGTACCTTACATATAACCATGGTACATACTATATAGTACTTCAGATATTATCATGGTACCATGGTACATTGCATGGTACTGTAGATGTTACTATGGTACATAGTATGGTACCTCAGATTTACCATGGTACCTACCATGGTACATACCATAGTACCTCAGATATAACCATGGTACATACTTTATAGTACTTCAGATATTATCATGGTACCATACTATGTACCATAGTAACATCTACAGTACTGTACTGTACTGTATATACTGTACAGTATGTTACTATGGTACATAGTATGGTACCTCAGATTTACCATGGTACATGCCCTAGTACCTCAGATATAACCATGGTACATTCTGCCGTACAGATATTACCATGGTACATACTACCTCAGATATAACCATGGTACCTCAAATATTGCATGGTACTTTGCATGGTCGCATGGTACAGACATCTTTTTACTTTAAGCCCGGGGTAAGAGGATTAACACTTTAGGCTTATACTTTAGCAAAAATAAAAATAACTAATGAATAATAACTAAGCCAAATATTTTTTTTTTATTTTAATTATTATTGTGAGTGACTGCAGTAGTGTGGGCATAGGCCATTTGGTCTATGAACGAGTCATAGATCTCCAAAATCAGTTTTAAATTCATAATTTAATATTAATGAGATTTTTATTTAAGTAATGTTCTAATTCTAGATGTTTGTAAATGCTGCATGATTTTGACATGGTTTAATCAATGGCCATGCGCGTGAACTTTGAACTTTCATGTCGCTTTCAAACACTGGAGCGGCCGCGACGCAGAGTTGCCATGGAAACGGCGCTGGACCACTGCGACTGGTAAGCAGGAAAACTCCCTCTCTCGCTGTTGTTTTCACTACTTTCAGGTGATATTAGTCTCTAAAATCACAAGAATAATACACACAACTGTTCTTGACACTTCTCTTACTTGTACAGTAATTGATACGCTTCTGTTGAATATTTACTTTTATAGACATGGTTTTGTGTCTTCGGAAAAAGTCCGTTAGCATCTCAACCGTTTTCAGAAGAGGTAAACTAACGTTAAGTTAACGTTAACTCGGTTGAGCTTTTGTTTATGAAAGTTTGGGCTTTTAATCACCTCTTATGTGTATATGTTTTCCTTGGAAGTGAGCTAATTTATTTTACACAAAGTAACTTTAAACATAACGTATGTAATCGGTGACGTCACTTACATTTAGTGAGAAAATTGGTTGAAACTACGTTAGCTCAGTGGTAAACAAATTGATTAAAAAAATGTTCTGTGATTTCAGCAGCAACAAAATAACCCATAACAGAGGGAAAGCTCCACGACTTCAACATTTCTGAAGAAAGCTGCTGCTGGAGAAGTAGGAAATACTGGTAGGAAATCCAAAACTAAAGAATTAATTATTGATTTTAGGAAACAGAGCCCCCCTCTTTCCCTCACTATCATTGATGGCCAACCTATTGAGATAGTACAAGAATACAAGTACCTTGGCACAATAATTGATAGTAAGCTATGTTTTGAATCACACACTGTATACTATTTATTTAATTGTCAGAGCGTTTAATTTATAATCAGTCCTCTTCTATCATGCCAACAAAGACATCGACAGCGTGGCAGCATTTTTTTTAAATAGTAAACGGGGAAAAAGTCAAATGCAAATTTCTATTTGATATGATATTGTGCAGGTGCCACGTGATGCAACGCTGTCAGAAATTTCAGGACTTCAGTCGACCAAGATTTTCTTTTGTTGATTACAGCCCTACTGTTTTGTCTGTCAAGGGGGAGACACGACCATCACTCCCCACTGAAGATGTTTAAAAGATTGTTGGTAAGTATTTGTTCTTCAGTGACAGTCAGTAATGTACCGTCCGTAAAGAGTGACAAATGCCTGCCGCACTGTGTAGTGTAGTGTTGTATCATTTCACAACATTAGAAAACATTGAGTGAGCCATACAGACTTAAGAAATTAAGGTAACCAGGTATTTTGCAAAGCAGGTGTGGGTATGTGTTGCCCTTACTGTTACTCTTTCACTCTCAATAGTTTGTCATTGTATCTGTAATATCTGTGTATGTATATGTACCTGTTTGTACTTAATGTCTATGTATCTATCTGTAACGTGTCTGTTCTCCTTTCCTTTCCTTCCCTTCTTTTCTCTCTTTAGGTGAAGTTAAATCTGTCTTCCCAGAAAAGTCGGATGCTGAAATTAAGGGATTCATTCGCCAGAAGTTGTCAAATGCGGCCAAGATCATAAAAAGACAATCATGCTAAATCTATGGAAAAAATAAAATAAAATGGGAAAAACATTTTTTTGTTTACTGTCTTTTTATTTGCCTGAGCTAAATATTTAAATTCATGTACATTTGACAGTTGTAGATATGGTACAAATACCATGGTACATACCATGGTACACGTCCCATTGTACTATTAAAAATACCATGGTTTATGTACCATGGTGCCATCAATATACCATGGTACACGTACCATTGTACTATTAAAAATACCATGGTTTATGTACCATGGTGCCATCAATATTACCATGGTACATGTACCATGGTACTGTCAAAAATACCGGGGTACTAGTACCATGGTATTTGTACCATGGTACTACCATGGTACAAATACCATGGTAAAATTTCTTATGCCGGCATGATTTTAATGAGAAAAAACATTAGGCAGGCAGAACGCAAGTACGCCGCGATGACGTCATGAATATGATAATTGATGTATGACGTCATCTAGCGACTTTTAGGGGAGGCGTTAGCTACTTTCCTTTGAAAATAGTTGGCAACACTGGTTTCTCGCTGCTCCTGAACACTCGAATGAAGTTACGGGTGCGCTGCCGTGAAGTTACGGCACTCTGCCTTGTTCTAACCGACCATCAAAGTATTGCCGCGCTGGAGTTACGGGATGTAGCAATTAAATAACCTCAGACACACACGTACATTTTTCACAATGATTGCTTTTGTTAGATTATTGACATCTAGGTTTGAAGAATGGCATACTCCCGGGGGAAAATGATGGAGATGGCTTTGAATCATAGCCTTAAGCTAGCGATACTTCACAAACTAGACACAAACACTTTTCGAGCCATAATCAACAATTTATCCAGTAACAAGCGCTGCATAGAGCAGGCTTGTATGATATCTTAATTCACAGCCCGTAATACAAGTCTACATGTACAACTGAAATAAAATGCTTCTCATAGGCTAGCTCTCGCCTGCCAGTCCACTGACTGAAAACTACGCGAGTTGGTTGGTTGGAGCCGCAACGACACACCCATTATACACCAGCAGCAGGAATAATTTAGAGCCTACCTTTTGTTGAACCCTGGTTAAAATCCATGTCAAACAACCGACGAGAAAGCAAATCCATTACATCCACCACGAGTTTTTAAAACTTGCTACCGGCTAGTCAAAACTCCCAGGTTGTTACAGGCTGGGTTCTTTAGGGACACCTAATCTGTAGCCCCGCCTTAGCTCTGATGCTCTGCGATGTCAAGATTGCATTGCTGGTATATGTTGTGTGTGTGTGTGTGTGTGTGTGTGCGTGAGAAAGAGAGAGGCGCGGGCGCGATCCCACTGTTCGATCGCGCCCGCGCCCGCGCCACTCTCTCTCACGCATGCACGCACACACACACGCACACACACACACACACACACATACTTCAGTTTTAGAATCAGTTTTTCAAAAAACGTTTAAATGTTCCACATCTTTTATACTTTAGTGATGTTAATCAACTTTGTTTTATGAAATTCATGTTAATTAAAACCATTCATACTTTTCCAACTATTCTCACTAGGCTACTTTAACTTCTTGTTGATACATGTGAAGCTATTTTTATCATAGTGAGTCCAATAGGGTTAATATTGCTTACATTTTAAGTGTTATCATAACATTGTGCTATAAAATAAAAGTTAAGGTATTTTGCCTTGGTATGACCGATTGTCAGGGGCGATTCTAGGATTTTCATTTTAGGGGGGCTCAGCCCCCAATGAGGGTATGATTTAAAAAAAAAAAAAAAAAGTTAGTTTATGGTCTAATGCTCATTATTAACTAGTTTCATTAATTCATCCAGTAACATGCATATGGCACAGTTTTCTAATCACCGAGGAACCGAATGTGAGGTATTTAGGGGGGTTCGGGGGCATGCTCCCCCGAGAAAATTTTGATTTCTCTGATCTACATTTCATCTGCATTTTAAGATGTTTTGAAGGCCAAAGAAATTGGATAACAATAGCTTTAAAACCATGTAAGTGGGCAGCTGTTTATTTTTCACACCTCATCAGCATCACACTCTTTTTCTCTTTGTTTTTATCTTGCTCTGTCTTTTCCCTTCCTAAAGCTGAGCTTTGACTGATATAGGCTTTTCATTTTTGTCTGTCAGTGAAGAAAGTAAACATAGGGTCAATTGATTTATGAATAATTTTTTTCAGACAAAGCTACCAGGAAAGCTAGGTAACTAAGTTTATTAAATTAATTCACAATATGTACACATTCATTATTGATCTAGGCCTAATATATGGCCATAGACAGGGCTTTATAATTAAAGAGGTCATAAATTTGAGGTTGTTATGGGGTTAAACATTTTTATTTCTGATATGTGCATTTCAAGACGTTTGAAGGCCAAAAAAAGGATAAGAAATTGATTTAAAACCTGCTCTCTCTCATCTCCATCACTCTGTCTTTTTCTCTCAGTCTCCTGGTCTTGCCCTGTCTCTTCCCCTCCTAAAGCTGAACTTTAATTTACTGAAGGCTACAAATTGTATTATATTAATTCTCAACATGTACACATGCATTATTAATCTTGTGCCTATGAAAACGGCTTTGTTAATGTTTCTTGTCCCCTCACAATGACATAATTACACGTTATATAGGCCTATTTTCAGCTCAAAATGGCGAAATTAGACAAAAGTTTATTAGTTTTCTAATTATTTTTGTCATTCGTTTAACATTTATGACCTAAAAAACTGTCAAATATAAAATGTTTAGTTTAGCTACTTACATCTTCTTAACTCGCACTTGACCGTAAACTGAAGCGTCAGTCGTGCTGCTAAAATTCGCGCACAGCAGCTTCTGTGAACGCGAATTTGTGTAGCCAACACTTAATCACAAATGTTTAGGGGGGCTAGGCAGAAGTTTAAAAAGGGCCTAGTGACGCCTATGGTTCTCACTCTGCGTGTGTTTCGCCCTGGATGACGGCCGTGCTGAGCGGTGCAGGTAACGTTACAGAGGAGAAGTAGAAGAGAAGAGGATGACACCATTTGCTAAGCGGGGATGTTTTCATTTTCATCCTTACACATACATTTTAAACCACAAACTACGGAGTATGTTTTGGACATTATTTAACCTTGTCAAAGACGAATTTTTTTTTTTGAACAACATTTCTTACTCCAAGTTTTAGGGGTGCTGAGCTCCTTTTTAGGGTTGCTGAAGCACCCCTAAAAAGGGGCTAGCCTCGCCCATGCCGATTGTCATTTTATGGGCAATGCTAAGGCAGAATACAGTAACTTCCGAAAAAGGGTCAAAGGTCAAATTTGAGTTCAACATTTTTTTGTAGATAGGTTAATACAGGTATACACTACAACATGTGAAAATTACAATATTATACCTATAACTCAATTGTCAGGACATTAAGATAACTTTAAAGTCATTTTTCTCAGTTTCACACTCTGGTGAGTTAAGGTCTTTTGCCTTAGTAGGGCAGAATACTGCCCTCTTGTGTTCAAAATCAGGTAGGCCTATTGTATCTACATAAAAATATACTAGGTTTGTGACGGTGAGAATATTTTACCACCGGTTAATCGACGTGTGACACTGCTGGGGCTTTTGAATCGCCAACTTAAAAACGAAAGTAAAATATGTTCGTCCGCACTGACATTGATAGTGGTTGAGCGAGCGTTTCAAATGAATTCCTATGGAAGTAGGAATTAACTGAAAAACGTTCACTCTGTTCTGCTCGTTCCTCGCCGTGGATGCGCACCGTTATGAATGCCCGTGCAGCCATGAGCATTTTAGTTTCATTTTAAAATTAGCGCCTTTCGGGGGGTGGATTGCTTGAAATTATTTTACAAAAGCACAATGTTGTGTTTTATTGCGACTGTACACAAATATAAGTTAACACTTTGCAGTTTGAATGTCGTCCTGTATAATGACGGAGTATGTTTTTATGTGTCCACTGTTCAATCGCGCCCACGCCACACACACACACACACACACACACACACACACGGTTTACTATCTTTGTGGGGACTCTCCATAGACTTAATGTTTTTTATACTGTACAAACTGTATATTCTATCTCCTTACACTAACCCTACCCCTAAACCTACCTATCCCAGAAAACTTTCTGCATTTTTACATTTCCAAAAAAACTCATTCTGTATGATTTATAAGCTTGTTTACCCATGGGGACCTCTATTTAGGTCCCCACTGTGACACGAGTCCCCATGAGTCTGTGTGCATTCAGGTTGAAGTCCCCACCGGGATAGAAAAACATGAACACACATACACACACACACACACACACACACACACACATTCCAGCATTGCAATCTTGACATCGCAGCCTGTTCATTATAGCCTTAATAAAATATAATAATAAAATAGTTAACCTAACATATAAAAATTACACTGCTCTAAATAGTCAGTAGTACAATTCGTACATTCACAGTAAGCACCGCTCCACTGTGATGTTTCAAGCACATTTTTGCGCGTGTGAAGAGGATGATTTTTTCCGTCGATATTGGAACACGAGTGAAGAACAAAGCCTATAATAAAGAATAGTTTAGCATCCAAATACATTGCAAATGTTGAAACATTTTGATTCTAATGAGAGGGTTACGTGAGCCCAACACTGCTTACTTTCATTTTTATTTTTACATTCAATTTAAAGGATTTGTTGTGGAATATTTTGAGTGTATCATAAAATCAGAATAAGGTAAGTCAAGTAATATTTTCTGTCTTTTATATATTTATATATATATATATATATATATATATATATATATATATATATAGTGAGGAAAATAAGTATTTGAACACCCTGCTATTTTGCAAGTTCTCCCACTTGGAAATCATGGAGGGGTCTGAAATTGTCATCGTAGGTGCATGTCCACTGTGAGAGACATAATCTAAAAAAAAAAAAATCCAGAAATCACAATATATGATTTTTTAACTATTTATTTGTATGATACAGCTGCAAATAAGTATTTGAACACCTGTATATCAGCTAGAATTCTGACCCTCAAAGACCTGTTAATCTGCCTTTAAAATGTCCACCATTTATTATCCTAAATTAGATGCACCTGTTTGAGGTCGTTAGCTGCATAAAGACACCTGTCCACCCCATACAATCAGTAAGAATCCAACTACTAACATGGCCAAGACCAAAGAGCTGTCCAAAGACACTAGAGACAAAATTGTACACCTCCACAAGGCTGGAAAGGGCTACGGGGAAATTGCCAAGCAGCTTGGTGAAAAAAGGTCCACTGTTGGAGCAATCATTAGAAAATGGAAGAAGCTAAACATGACTGTCAATCTCCCTCGGACTGGGGCTCCATGCAAGATCTCACCTCGTGGGGTCTCAATGATCCTAAGAAAGGTGAGAAATCAGCCCAGAACTACACGGGAGGAGCTGGTCAATGACCTGAAAAGAGCTGGGACCACCGTTTCCAAGGTTACTGTTGGTAATACACTAAGACGTCATGGTTTGAAATCATGCATGGCACGGAAGGTTCCCCTGCTTAAACCAGCACATGTCAAGGCCCGTCTTAAGTTTGCCAATGACCATTTGGATGATCCAGAGGAGTCATGGGAGAAAGTCATGTGGTCAGATGAGACCAAAATAGAACTTTTTGGTCATAATTCCACTAAACGTGTTTGGAGGAAGAAGAATGATGAGTACCATCCCAAGAACACCATCCCTACTGTGAAGCATGGGGGTGGTAGCATCATGCTTTGGGGGTGTTTTTCTGCACATGGGACAGGGCGACTGCACTGTATTAAGAAGAGGATGACCGGGGGTGGTAGCATCATGCTTTGGGGGTGTTTTTCTGCACATGGGACAGGGCGACTGCACTGTATTAAGGAGAGGATGACCGGGGCCATGTATTGCGAGATTTTGGGGAACAACCTCCTTCCCTCAGTTAGAGCATTGAAGATGGGTCGAGGCTGGGTCTTCCAACATGACAATGACCCGAAGCACACAGCCAGGATAACCAAGGAGTGGCTCTGTAAGAAGCATATCAAGGTTCTGGCGTGGCCTAGCCAGTCTCCAGACCTAAACCCAATAGAGAATCTTTGGAGGGAGCTCAAACTCCGTGTTTCTCAGCGACAGCCCAGAAACCTGACTGATCTAGAGAAGATCTGTGTGGAGGAGTGGGCCAAAATCCCTCCTGCAGTGTGTGCAAACCTGGTGAAAAACTACAGGAAACGTTTGACCTCTGTAATTGCAAACAAAGGCTACTGTACCAAATATTAACATTGATTTTCTCAGGTGTTCAAATACTTATTTGCAGCTGTATCATACAAATAAATAGTTAAAAAATCATACATTGTGATTTCTGGATTTTTTTTTTTAGATTATGTCTCTCACAGTGGACATGCACCTACGATGACAATTTCAGACCCCTCCATGATTTCTAAGTGGGAGAACTTGCAAAATAGCAGGGTGTTCAAATACTTATTTTCCTCACTGTATATATATATATATATATATGTGTGTGTGTGTGTATATATATATATAGATAGATAGATATTTATATATACATATGTGTGTGTGTGTGTATATATATATATATATATATATATATATATATATAGATAGATAGATAGATAGATATTTATATATAAATATATAAAACTTGTAAAACTTACAAATTTCAATAATAAATAAATATATATATATATATATATATATATATATATATATATATATATATATATATATATATATATTTATTATTGAAATTTGTAAGTTTTACATGTTGGTAAATTGGTGACTAATTCATATAAATTTATGTGATCTCATTTGTATGTTTTCATATCATCTGCTTATGCCTTAGTGATGGTAATGTTTAAGGATGGGGTTAGGGATGGACTTTTTTTTTTTCCTAAACGATTCATATTGTACAAATTCATATGACATGTGTCTCCTTGTCATGTTTTCTTGTGAGGTTGAAAGTATGGAAAAGAGTGCAGCAATTGCTTATACAATTCTGTCACACTAGTGGTACAGAAATTACACACTTAACCTTCAATAAAACAGAACAGAAAGCCTGTACAACAGTTCTGTTGGTTGCTTGCTTTAGAGGATCTTATGAATTCCACCTAAATGGGTGATTTTTTTTTATTTTTTTTATATATATATATATATATTTTATATACAATCTCTCTTCTGTTGTTTCTCTTTTGGACTGTCATCTGGCCTCTTTCTCTCTATATCTATACCCCCCGCTGATGAGTATACAATACTCAATCCCTCTTTAGTAGATCTTAATTTAGTGAGGTGCCATGGACTAAAGGAACCGTTGCATGGCGACAGAGACCCTCCCCAGATCATAATCCACTAATCCGGCGGTCGAGGCACTGTATCCCACCTGCCTCAGGACTTTAATTAATGTACAGAGGGGTTTTGTGGATGGAGGTAAGGCTGCCTGAAGGGTTGACAGGAAGGCTCTTCCAGAGAAGAGGTTGTTTTTCCGACACCCTTCGAGCGCTGGCGTCAGGAGATATTTCATCAGTCAATGTCAGAGTAATCCAGCTGGGGGGGGGGGTTAATCTCCACATGGTTTAATTCAAAATAACTATCCATCTCACAGTGGTTTCATAGTAGATTACCATAAAATTATGGTGTTTTCTGTCAAAGTGATCTTACCATCTAAGAGTTAAATTATTATTTTAATTTAAAAACTGTTTAATTTAAAAAGCAACTTAATACCATAATACACTCCAAAGTAAGCCTCAGATTTTCATATTTGGCCACATTATGTTGTCTATTGTTCATCTAATCAGTTGGTAGCCTATAGTATGAAAAATTAAGTGCCACTTATCTGTGCAAAAATGCTGATTTGTCCATTGTGTCATCCACCAGGTAAAAAACGAAAAAGAGCACATCTCTTGTTCAAGCCAAACAATTTGAGGTTTCATTCATTTCAGCAGAACAAATATAAGTTACATTTGGTACAGCATTTCATTTTTTTATTTTAATTTTGTATTTATTTAGTGTAACATTAGTCACTCTAATGACTGTGGTTATGCAATATGAGAAAGTTTGAAAAATTCATTTATTTTCTGTAAACCACCTAGATTCTTTCCAGGTCAAACTGGAAATCATGTGGTTGTTCATGTTTTAGTGGATTTTTCAGTAATTCAGTAGTCGCTATTATTCATTATCTCCCATTGATCTTTAGGGTCACATTGAAAGATTAAGAAGATGAGACTAGACCAGGGGTCGGCAACCCAAAATGTTGAAAGAGCCATATTGGACCAAAAAAATAAATCTGTCTGGAGCCGCAAAAAATTAAAAGCCTTATATAAGCCTTATATAAGCCACACCGCAGCAACAAGTTTACTCTATTCTTCTCCCAGTTCACCAGCCACTTACTTTAATGTATTTCGGGAGAAGTGGATGAATTCACGTGTTGTAAATCCAACAGATCCGATTCTCTGAACTGCGTCTGCGGCACAAACTAAGATGACGGCGCCCATCGCGCATACAGCTCAACTAACACTTCCACTTGCATATATTTGACAATCGGAATATCAGATATTGCATGCCATATCTAACAAATTTGTGAATATTTTGAATAAAAAAGGAAAAATGACATAAAAGCAGATCATCATTCATTCAGCTCATAAAGTTACTTACAAAATGTGTATCTGATATGAATAAAACGTGTCTAATTATAATGGAAAGGATTATTATTGCCTCTTCCTTTAACATCAGTGTGTATTTTACAAACTCAATCTGTGCAACTCTGCAATCTGTGACGAAGCAGGCGAGAGCCAATGAGCGTTTGATATCACTGCCGTAAAACATGTCGTAACGCTTCTTGAGGGCGCAATTTTTTTAATTTAAATTCATCAAGAGCGCGAGATTTGACATTTACGGTCGCTGCTGAGAATGGAGATGGAGATCGCTGGATGTGGATGAAGGGCTGAATTTGGATCTGTTTCTTGCTTGCGTATGGATTATAAAGATTTGGATTACATCTAACGTTACGTTAGCTAATAAAAATTATGTATTTTGTTAATTTATATTGTGTTTTGGTGTATTATGGTTTTATAGGAGAAAACGCCTTTTGTGTCTCACCGTAACGTTAAATAAACTAAATGTTACAAAATGGTTAAACGATTAAAGAAGGTATTGTTAAGGGTTTAAACTATAGTCTTGTCTGTTAATCCTCCGAAGCGAGTTTGCAGCAGGAACAGAGATTATTTCTTAAATGAGTAACTGTTATAACGTTAAACTGCATTTAATAAATGCGATTTTCTGTAAAACTTACTGTTATGAAAGGCTAAATGTATTAATTAATAATTATTGTTATTTGTTGTTTATAACTTTTGATCTTGGCCTCAGGCATTTGAAATGATGTAGACTATTGAGAGTTTTCTCATTTGGAATACTCAATATAATTTTTTTCACATAATCAGATGGTTCATATATTTTTTTTATTTAATAAAAGTTTTATTTTTTCTCTGATGTGCTGGCCATAGTGTTTGTTCTACTTCAGTCAGGTTAGGTATGCAATCTGTTGATAGGTTAGAGACTTTCTACTGATATCAACTGTCTTTCACTTTAATTAGATAGTCCTAAAAGATATCTACTAACACTTAGTGGATAATGTCTATTAATAGTCAACTGATCATAAACAATATATTAATATGTTGATAGGTTATAGACTTTCTACTGATATAAACTCTTTTTCACTTTAATTAGATAGTCCTAAAATATATCTACTAACGCTTAGTTGAGAATGTCTATTAATAGTCTACTGATCATAAACAATTTATTTGTTGACAAGCAACAAATAAGCAACTACATGTAATCTTTAGTTGACTATCAACAGATTATATACAAATGGTTGAAACATTTTTAAAAACAGTTTTAAATCAGCTAAAATAATTATTAATTTGATGCACATGAGACCCCTTGAGTAGGATATACAGTATCATATACTTCATATGCTGACATGACTGTTGACTTTTAACTGACAGATTGATCTTGAGTTGTTGGTACTCAATCTACAGAAAGTTAGTTGACAATTGAAAGTTAGTCGCCAATTGGTTAATAACCTTTTGCAAAATAACATTGACAGTCAACAGGCACTTTTTTGTAAAATCTGTAGATTAACACTTGAATTGTACCTTATAGTCTATAGGCAGTCAGTTGAATGTATGTTACTTGTCAGTTGAAACAGTGTTGTTGAATGTCAACTGATGCACTGTTGACAAGCTACTGAATGGCTACTAATAACTAGTATAGTCTCAACGAACGGACTATCAAAATAAAGTGTTACCCAGAAATTATATTAAAAAAAAATATATTTTTTCCATTTTCATATTTTTCCAGGGAGCCACTAGGGTGGCGCTTAAGAGTCGCGGGTTGCCGACCCCCGGACTAGACCCTATATCTAAACAGTTATGAAGTTAACTAACAAGGGGTGAAAGGTTAAATTGCATTATAGTGTAAAAAAAAAAAGCTAATTGAACAGTTTTTCCTATTTATTTGGCTGCACAAAAACAATTAGTTTTAGTATGTATATTAGTATATGTACTAGTCACTTGTTTGTTGTCCGATTATATCTATTTACTTAGCATATATATATATATTTTTTTTTTTGCATAGTCTTTACTGCACAACACATATCTTCATTTACAACATTTGTTATATAATTCTGTTTACTTCTCTATTTCTGCATTTTTGAATCTTTAATAAAAAAATAAAATAAAATAAAAACTCATGGAACAAACAAAACTAGTAGTCATTGTACCCGCAATCTGTGTTATCTCCTGCATCACATGATATACACATTGGTGCTCCTGATATGGCTTTGCAGTTACTTAGCTTTTATTTCACTTGGCAGTGAAATAAAAGCTAAGTACATCTTGAAGGTTTCTGGCCATCATGTCAAAGAGCTTGCATGGTAAAAGATCATCTCAGCTGAAGAGATGAAGAGCTGTGATTTTCTCTATCTCTGCATTTTTTGAATCTTTAATAAAAATAAAATAAAATAAAAACTCATGGAACACACAAAACAAGTAGTCATTGTTCCTGCAATATGTGTTATCTCCTGTATCACATGATATATGCATTGGTGCTGCTGATATGGCTTTGCAGTGAAATAAAACCTAAGTACATCTTGTAGGTTTCTGGCCATTATGTCAAAGAGCTTGCATGGTAAAAGATCATCTCAGCTGAAGAGATGAAGAGCTGTGATTTTAGAGCTTATTTTTTACATTCATTTTGCAGTAGTGCTACTGCAGATGAGAAGATCAATGAGAAAGACAATATTCATTTTAGAAATAAAAGTGTTGTGACTTGTGTTGCTGTAATGATGCTATGTGATGTGTAATGATGTGCACTACACAGGAGAATCAAAGAAATAAGAGGAGGGAGGGTGGGAGCTCTGAAGGAGGACGAGGGGCTGCCGTAGGGTATGAAACTGGAAATAACAGTGGAAGAAATCAGGGAGGTTATGATGGTGGGACGAGCCAGGGAGAAGAAGAGGGCAGAAGAAGCCAGATGGAGACCCATACCACAGCTAGGACACAGGCCCTTGAAGGAGGGAAGAGAAATGGAGGAGACTTGGCAGGTTTAACCATGGGGAGATAGACAGACACAGAGCCGATGGAGGTGGAGACCTAGGCAAAGCTGAAGAGAAGATAAGATCAGGCGACACCAATGGATCTGGAGACCAAGGCGGAGCGGCAGCGACGAGCGTCTGAGGTGGTGCCAGAGGACTGAGATGGAGTTGGTGGGACAGAGGACCAAGGCGGAGCCCGATGGAGCTGAAAGGGGTTGAGGAACCACAGCTGAAGGCCCGGAAGTCCATAACGCAGGCAGAGTGATGTCTAATCAAGGTGGAGCTGGACGAACAAGGGAGCCAAGTGGAGCCGTTGGGACGATGGTCCCAGATGGAGCCGAGGGAGGGAGGAGCCAAGGTAGAGCCGACTGGTCAACGAGCCATTGGGGAGTAATCGGCTCTGTGGCCAGAGGCGGAGCCAGGGGATCCTCTTGACTAGGCGGAGCTGTAGACTGGAAGACCCAATGCAGAACCACACTACAGAGTGGAGTCCGGGGGACTGAAGGGAAACAGCAGAGGAAGGGGCCAAGGAACTGGGTGTTATAGGTAGAGGAGGTGGGAGAGGGAGGCTGGGCAGGATCTTAGGAGACACAGCACACCCACAGTGACAGATGGTGTAGCCGGCTCATGCACCAGGTCAGACAATCCATAGGGCTTGGGCTGAAGATTGGCTCAGTCTTTGTTCTGACACTTACATTGCAGCAGGCTTGGACTCCGTGCCTGTGGTGGGCTCTGGCATATGCTCCGTGCAGGCTGTGGGAGGTGGCTGGCTGTGCTCTGGGTCCAGAGTGGGGCTGATAATGTCATCCTCAGCAGGGCAGATGGTGAACACGTTATTCCAGTGCACACCAGCACCCACTCCACAAATGCTGCCAAATCTCCCCGAGGATCAAGACCAGGAAGGCATGCCTTCGATTTTATTCTCCCTTTCTTGTTATGGACTTGTCGATCGTCCAACTGCTCTGCGAAAACTAGCACCACACCAAATACTTTTTAGATCTGGTGTGCCTCACACACTATCCTGATCGCTCGCTTTGTGTATTTTTATTATACCAGGATCAGCAAGCGATCAGGATAGTGTGTGAGGCACGTCAGAACTAAAAATCCCTTGGTGTATTCCTAGTTTTTAGCTCTTTCTGCTCTAGACAGATCAGTTGGACGGCCGGCAAGTCCATAAAAAAAAAAAAAAAATGGAGAGAAAAAAAACCTGCAAACAAAAATCGTATCTTTTTCTGATATTCAGTCACGTGTGGCTGTACTGATAAGCAGTCTTTAATAATTAACTCAGGGAGAAACTCAGGACAACACAACCACATTAAACCAGACAATCCCAGACAAAAGAACTAAGGAAACTAAGGGCTTAAATACACAGGGAGAGTTAATTAACCAGAACAGAAACAGTTGCAAGATTAATTAGAAACTAACGACCAAGGAACACAGGCATAATGGGAGCAGGGAAAATTAAACAAAAACACTAACCCTGAGAAGTGTATACGATAATGTGAATATAGTTAAACTAAATTTTTAGTTACCATTTGCAATGGAGTAGCCTTTATACCCTATTTGGAATATAACACAGCCTTGACCATATTGCATTTACAAAAATTAAATACTTATTAAAATGAAATTCCTTGCATAATACCCTTGGGCTCTATGGGTTTTGCAGTGATATATACACAGTAGCTAGGTGCACACGTGTTACATAGATGTTATTATGTATTATTGCACAGCTGTAACAATTAAGAATAAGAATTCAATCTCTGTAACCATAACCTTATATATAAAAAATATAACACCAGGAACTGGATTTGTCAGTGCAGCATGGCATTATAGATTAATCGCAATGGGAGGTTAAAATAGAAAAAAGAAATTAGTGTGTAGTTGGACATAATGACTTTGACAAATAAGCATTTGAAACAAAGATACTCTAAAGCACAGACATTTTCCCGAGATTCCCATGAGATGTTCAAAGAAACGAGAGTCTTAACAATCTGACAGAAACAAAAGTCAGACAGATTGCAAAGGATTCTCTACTTAAACCTAAATCTCATTTGCACTGCACAGGAATAAAAATGGGGCCTGAATTAAGAAAACTGTTAATTTTTAGTATGTTCAGCACAATCACCATTTTACTAATTGTTAAATCCACTTCAGATGGGCTCCTGATACCGTAGGATGGATAGAAGAAAGGAAGGAAGGACAAAAGAAACTAACCTGGAGTGATTCAACGAATATTAAAGGACTTACATTAACACATTCATTAACACACTAATAAAATGTGTGAATGAATTAGCTTTTTAAGAGAAAACCGAGAATATTCCCACAACGCTCAAATGGGATTACACTGCTAATCTCTGCTGTCACTGACGTTGATGGCTCAAATCTCCCTCCAACTCTGAGGAGGTGCTGGACCTGTCAGTGCACTGTACACTTCTGTGTGTGATGGCCTGCCAGAAGATGGGAAATCATGAGAACGCTTGCTTAGAGCCTCATTTTCTCCCGTTACTCTATGTAGAGTCTCTTTAATATGGGGAAAGAGTCTGGAAAATCTCTATTTCATGAGCCAGACCCTAAATTTAGACCAACTTAAAGAACATCTAGCAGAATTTTTAAACTAGCTTTGCATATCTCTCTCTTTACTTTCTTAAATGTCTTGAACCAAAGAGTGTAGTCCTGTTATATGTTATCACTGACATACGGGACACCTGCATAGTCCCCACAGACCCTATGCTGAGGCTGCCTTACAGTATTATGAGCCAATTATATTATACTGAAATGTGCTTATATAGGGTCATTTTATTTTACAAACCATGTATTTTTCAGGCAGTCTAAATATATTTACACGCAAATAACAATTACAGGCAAACTTTTTTTGTATCTCCAGTTATAAGCCATATAATTGTAAAATGTGGTGCTTGCCCATACAAGGGTGGCTGCTAAAGTGTTAAACTATGATTACAATAACCTCTTTAACCTCTCTTTGCTTTAAACAGCTTATCTGTGAAAAATAATTCATCACAATATTAGGTGTCTTTACTATGCACTTACATAAAAAATGCACTTTTATTTGCTTTGTTTATATTGTATTGGAAAACACTATTGAGGTGGGATACGGGTTTGGTGTTATGGGTAGATTTAAGGTGTAAAGAAATGCTCAACAATGTAATTATCGATGCAATTACATAAATAGTATACAGGTGTAATTACATT
Organism: Abramis brama; assembly: GCF_963993115.1. NCBI lineage: Eukaryota > Metazoa > Chordata > Actinopteri > Cypriniformes > Leuciscidae > Abramis > Abramis brama. Next base: position 13,267,060 of record NC_139971.1, on the reverse strand, counting down.
CAGGTATTTTTTAAAATATATGTACCATGTAAAAATGTGAAAGTACACAATAAATGCATTGTATCAAATGGTTAATTTCTAGTACTTAGTAGTTAAAAACACCTAATGTAAAGTGGGATGAATCAGTTTAATTAGCATCTACAACTGATTTGTTTCAGAAGAAAGGCATGGTGCACCGTCACATTTGAAATTAAAATAATATAGAATTTTAAAAAGGTTTGACCTAATTATTGACACGGCCAAGGGATGAGAAAATCCCATGTGGGTTTAATGTTTGGAAAATGTGTTGCATTTCTTTAGCATAATCATAAATCATGTTATTTAGTTATTCAATACTGCAGTGTTCCCTGGGGTCTTAATCAATTATAATGGTGGCGTCTTTTGTAAGGTAGCTCCTTAAAATCTATACCAAACACATTTATAATTGGCAAATTAAAAAGCCATAAGGTACACACTTAGAATACAATAAACATAAAATGCAGTTCAGGTTCTAGGCAAATACTGTAATGTAACACTTTATTATATATAAATTACAAAGGCTTCAGTAAAAAAAAAAAAAAAGGTAAATTAAAGATAACTTTATGTAAAATATATTGCCCAGAAGCTGTTCTTAACAATATTGTCTATATTTGCCATTAAAGAAGGCACCTGCCAATCCCTGTGCCTTGCTGCTGCTACTGGATTGCTCTTTAATTTCTCTCATTATACCTATAACTCATTTCAGCAGACAGTAAAAGTTGTATTGTAAAATACATCATCTACACTGAGGTCATTGACGTCTCGATTACAGAGGAAGGAAAGACAAAGACATCTTGGTTTATGGATCTATCAAATAAAATTTTATTGCCTAACACTATGATTTGTCATAATGTCCGGTGACATGAGACGTGTTACTTGCGTTTTATGAGCAAAATATGCATTCTTGTCAAAGCAGGAGGACTTCTCTCCTTTGCTTGAGAGGTTTCAGAGAGTACTCAACCCATATTTTGTTCATCTCTGTTAAATGCATTATGAAGGCAACTACATTTTATAAATGAATTCTACAATTTTTGTTTAAAAGAAAAACTAAAAGTTAAACTATGATTCAAAATTGACCTGTCCAAGCAATGCCTCAGAAACCAACCATCCAACACACCATAGCAACCCACTAACAATGTGCTAATAACCACTCAGTAACCCTTTAGTAACCACATAGCAATGGTCTGGAAACCAACCACCAAGGCTGGACTGGGACAAAAAAAAAAAGGCATTTTGGCCCAGACTGGCCCACTACATATGATCATAAACACAACCGATCTTTGCACGCCCTTGAATATGTATACCAACTCCTATTCCTTAAAACCACTAATGTCATGTAATGAGTGAGTAGGAGTAAGAGTTAACAGATGAAATAACTACTAATTGTAAAATACAATTGAACTACTCCACAGTGATCAATCCTAAAACAAGCATAGCATAGCAATACCAGTGTTTCCCACAGGATTTTTGGTAAATCTGAGGTGAGTGGACCTCTGTCCCTCTAGGTGGGTTCGGGGACATGTTCCCCCATAAGAAAATTTTGTGCTTTTTAATGTTAAATTCATCAATCTGGTGCACTTTGAGAGTTCAAAGAGCTCCAACCCATATTCAGTGTGCAAACTGAACAAAGAAAAACTTGGTTGTGATAGTGTCTGTCTACATTACACTAGCCTACTACATAATAATAGTTATAATATTAATCCCATGACAGTAATAGCCATATATTGTAAACCAAATGCACTGAAAAATAAAATAAACTTTCAGAATTAGTTTTGTACTAATCTGTATACTTGAAAGAGATAAACACATGATCTTTTATTTTGAGGAAAATGTATCAAGCTTTAATTTTGGCAGAAAACATGATTTACAAACGCGTCTCATTACAATTCTAGTAAAATGCGTAAAATAGCCTAAGTGTTCTGAAAGTAGCCTAGTTCTGCTTACCGCAGTTCTCTACACTCACTAATTTCTCTCCTTATCCTCCTCACTATCCTCATCAGCCACTTGAAGGGCCTGTTTCTTTTTTTCACGCTATTTCTCTGCACATTCTTTGCGTTTCTTCTCCATCTCTCAGACTATTTTGACAGATACACACTGACACTGCACGCTTGGTCAGAACCCAGAGGGGGAGGTGTTTAAAGATGTGATTGGACCAGCCCAGTGTCAATCAAGAAAAGAGCCAATGGGCCGCTTGTTCTACGTGTTTCATGGGCCGGTCTTTGAGAAAAAAAAAGAAAAAAAAACTACGCTGACTTTTTTTGTCCAATGCATTACACCGGCACAAAGATTTTTTGTCACATACAGCAAACATCTCCTCACCATCCGCTAGCTGCCTGTCCCCTGAACACACTGTAAAAAAACGTGGTCTCTGTAGACACCCCAGGTTCCACAAACGGCAAGAAAAACAAACTGGGCTAACCCGCACCACGAAACATAACAAACTGTTCCAGCCAATAACCGACAAGAAGGATTTGGGGTGGGGTTTGGGGGGTTAGTGCGCGGATAAGGATGAGGGAGGGTCTAGCTAGCCTCCGTTTTGTTTGACAATCCTTTAAACGTCAACAAGAAGTGACGTCACCCAACATCACTTAGAGCACCTTTAAGCAAAACAAAACTAAACGAATGGGCCGCCGATGTGCGAGTTTTATGGGAGTTTTTTTTATTTATTTTTTTAAGTACGAGATGTATCGGCCCAAAAAGCACGTCGGCCCACCGGGAAAGTGCCCGGTCTGCCCGATGGTCAGTCCACCCCTGCAAACCACTACTACACCCTAGCATTGTGGTTCACTGAATTTTGTACATGTTCCATACTACACTACTCACATGTTCCATACTTTATTCACTCAGCTTCATTCATAAAAGTTCACAGCTCAGTTATCAGTCTATTGGTCTATTAATCAGCTCGCTGGCGGGCGTTTCATTCTCACTATCTGTTGAACACAGTTAATTATTTTTGAACATGCCTAAGAGTATGCTGTGAAATGTGATAATGTGGTATTGCTATTGAAATAATGAAGTTACCAAAGTTCAAGGTGATCCCATGTGATGGACAGCCAGATTAAACTACATGAGAAAGTTACATGGAGACCTGGCTAGCGACTCAAGATGGGTCAATAATCTATTGTAATAAATTATTTTATTTTTTTATTTTTTCTCATTACATATTTCCTATCCTCCAGATTCTTAGTCTCCACCATTTATGATGTTTTGTTGTTTTTTTCCTGGAAATCCCCCCGACCCCCACTTACAATGGTGAATCTTGTTACATTCTTATTACTTCTCACTGTAATTCACTATTTTATATTAATATTTATTTAAAAATAACAATATAATATTTAAATAATATCGTTCTTTTTTTCTATATTCTATGGGGCTCTGAACCTTTATCAATGTAAAAACATTTTCTTTCTCATAAATATTCAGCCTTTATTAAGTTCCAAGCTTTCAGGATTTATTATATACAGTGAGGAAAATAAGTATTTGAACACCCTGCTATTTTGCAAGTTCTCCCACTTGGAAATCATGGAGGGGTCTGAAATTGTCATCGTAGGTGCATGTCCACTGTGAGAGACATAATCTAAAAAAAAAAAATCCAGAAATCACAATGTATGATTTTTTAACTATTTATTTGTATGATACAGCTGCAAATAAGTATTTGAACACCTGAGAAAATCAATGTTAATATTTGGTACAGTAGCCTTTGTTTGCAATTACAGAGGTCAGACATTTCCTGTAGTTTTTCACCAGGTTTGCACACACTGCAGGAGGGATTTTGGCCCACTCCTCCACACAGATCTTCTCTAGATCAGTCAGGTTTCTGGGCTGTCGCTGAGAAACACAGAGTTTGAGCTCCCTCCAAAGATTCTCTATTGGGTTTAGGTCTGGAGACTGGCTAGGCCACGCCAGAACCTTGATATGCTTCTTACAGAGCCACTCCTTGGTTATCCTGGCTGTGTGCTTCGGGTCATTGTCATGTTGGAAGACCCAGCCTCGACCCATCTTCAATGCTCTAACTGAGGGAAGGAGGTTGTTCCCCAAAATCTCGCAATACATGGCCCCGGTCATCCTCTCCTTAATACAGTGCAGTCGCCCTGTCCCATGTGCAGAAAAACACCCCCAAAGCATGATGCTACCACCCCCATGCTTCACAGTAGGGATGGTGTTCTTGGGATGGTACTCATCATTCTTCTTCCTCCAAACACGTTTAGTGGAATTATGACCAAAAAGTTCTATTTTGGTCTCATCTGACCACATGACTTTCTCCCATGACTCCTCTGGATCATCCAAATGGTCATTGGCAAACTTAAGACGGGCCTTGACATGTGCTGGTTTAAGCAGGGGAACCTTCCGTGCCATGCATGATTTCAAACCATGACGTCTTAGTGTATTACCAACAGTAACCTTGGAAACGGTGGTCCCAGCTCTTTTCAGGTCATTGACCAGCTCCTCCTGTGTAGTTCTGGGCTGATTTCTCACCTTTCTTAGGATCATTGAGACCCCACGAGGTGAGATCTTGCATGGAGCCCCAGTCCGAGGGAGATTGACAGTCATGATTAGCTTCTTCCATTTTCTAATGATTGCTCCAACAGTGGACCTTTTTTCACCAAGCTGCTTGGCAATTTCCCCGTAGCCCTTTCCAGACTTGTGGAGGTGTACAATTTTGTCTCTAGTGTCTTTGGAAAGCTCTTTGGTCTTGGCCATGTTAGTAGTTGGATTCTTACTGATTGTATGGGGTGGACAGGTGTCTTTATGCAGCTAACGACCTCAAACAGGTGCATCTAATTTAGGATAATAAATGGAGTGGAGGTGGACATTTTAAAGGCAGACTAACAGGTCTTTGAGGGTCAGAATTCTAGCTGATAGACAGGTGTTCAAATACTTATTTGCAGCTGTATCATACAAATAAATAGTTAAAAAATCATACATTGTGATTTCTGGATTTTTTTTTTAGATTATGTCTCTCACAGTGGACATGCACCTACGATGACAATTTCAGACCCCTCCATGATTTCCAAGTGGGAGAAATTGCAAAATAGCAGGGAGTTCAAATACTTATTTTCCTCAATGTATATATTATTATTATTATTATTATTATTTTTTTTATTTTTTTTTATCAGCTGTATTTTGAAATCTGATGAATTGTTTGTTTGTTTGTTTTTTTTCACAAACAATGCATTTTCAGTATGCTGAAATACTATTGCTGCATCTTTGTGCAAAAAAGTTGTTTACTTTTGACTTCATAGTGTTGAAATATGAGCCACTGGCCATTCATTGAGCACTTCTGAAAGCCCAATTGTATAAGGTTAAACTTCACAGAACATATGATCTATCATTGTAGTCTAGACCAACTAAACCGAGACCAAGTCAAGATCATGACCCGTGTGTGTTAAGAAGACCAAGACAAGACCAAGACTTTGAGAGGTTGAGATCAAGATGAGACCCAAGACTAAGGCAGGTCAAAACGGAGTCAAGACCAAGACCAGACCAACACTCTCAAATTCATCTAAAAGATCAACATCTACTGCCTGAGAAATGTCTTATATTTAAGCAACAAACACAATTAGAATAATATGACACTACATATAGCTGTTACCAATCAAATTAAATCACTAACAACAAAATTAATCTTTGCACTGCAGAGGTGGCACAGAAGCTGCATCCGAATCGTCAAAGTACAACTGCATAAATAATGTTGTGATGAATGATTTTTTTTTTTTTTTTTTTTGTTTTGTTTATTGAACATTTGTATAAAATCAATTTCACATTTGTATTCATGCTAATATTCATGAAATAAATATCTCTTGCTCTTGTTATATTGCTTAATTATATAATATGTTATAATGTATAATGTAAAAAAAACATGACATTTTTGACACAATCCCCCATTACTTTCTGACCGGGCAAAATAAACCAAATTAGACAATAAGTTATTGAATGCATTTGAAGCAAAACAATGATGTTAACAAATAAATTAGGCAATGCACTGGCAATTTAGTGATATTCCTGCAGTTGTGGTCTTGACCGGTTTTGAGAATCCTGAGTTCTCTTAGTCTGAGACAGAGACAGGCCTTTAAAATAAATAGTCTTGAGACCAGTCGCAAGACCAAAACTGGTCTTGAGAACTGCAACACTAATATTAATTATACTGAATATTGGTAAACCAGTTAAATCTGGAATAAGTCCGGTAAGATTCAGTCTTCACAAAGATTTGGGTCCAAAGTTGACGTGACGTTGTTATATTAAGATAACAGAGTAGACACGAAGATATGCATTTTACAGCATTCTAAGGATTGGCAGTAGTTGCCATGAAGTTTATGGCTTTATAGCATGTTTTCTCTTCAATTAAAATCTGTTATCTAACATGCTATAAACACCGGACGAAAATAAAGTTTAGAACATTGAGAAATATTTAACTTAAAATGACAGCAGAGTCCACGTCCCCTCTCTGACATAAATTGGAGCTTCTTTGCTCATGTGAACTTGTAATTATTAAAAAATAATAATAGACAACACAGGCTCATTGGAAAAAACGTCTGTGGCAACATTTCTGCAAAACGTAAAATATGTACCAATACATACATATCACTGCAGTTTCCAACAGAAATGAACACTAGAGGCAGTAAAACAGCAAGCGCTTTTAATCCTTTTCATACAAAATTACATGGGCTGATTATGGATTAATTAAGACTTATTTTCATGCGGCTCCATGCAAAATATTATATTATGACCTCAAAGCACTTAGTGCATGATTTGTAAACGATTACATTTTGGAGTTTGCCTAACATCTGTAACTTCTGTCAGGACCACTATCGTCAAATACAATTAGCATACAGTTAGGTTTGGCGGTATGGTTCTGTTCTGGGCAAGAACTCCCTGTGCATACATGCAGCCTAGCATGGATAAGAGCAGGGAGAGCAGCAATACCCCCCCAAACAAACAAACAATCAATGCCAATATCCCCCAAACACAACTGACAGCAAAAATCTGGATGCCTTTTTTTTTTTTTTTTTTTTAACACACTACCCCGACACGACTGACGCTGATAGAATGGTTAATACATCCTGATGTTAGTGGCATGTTGAATACTATAGATCAGGGATGTCCAATCCTGCTCCTGGAGGGCCACTGTCCTGCAGAGTTTATCTCCAACCCCAATTAAACACACCTGAACCAGATAATCAAGGTTGAAACTTCCAGGTAGGTGTGTTGAGGCAGGCTAGAGCTAAACTCTGCAGGACAGTGGCCCTCCAGGACTGAGTTTGGACACCCCTGCTATAGATCCAATCTTATGGGGGAAGCATCATCCCAAGGACACATTGCAACAAGCGTGTTGCTGTAGCCAATTTAACAGTTGTATGGGATCTATTGGAGGAAGCTTACACCCCTAGCGGCAGGAAAATCTGATACAACCAAGCATGTTGTATAATCATTTTAACTATTGCTAAAACTAGTGTAGTTTGGCAGTGTCACGGTTTATGAATTCGCTTTCTCCTTTTTTCCGTTTTGTGTGTATGTGCGCGTGTGGGCGGGGTCGCTGATCACTGCCGCTGATCAGCACACCAGTTGCATCTGATCAGCGTGCCAGCTGCAGATGATTAGCGATCTCTATTTAGTCTCTCTGTTGTCACCTTGTCTTTGTCAGAGCGTTTTGGATGTTCCTGTGTGTTCCTGCCTGTCTCCAGTTCCCGTCTGTTCCTGCCTGTTTCCAGTTCCCGTGTGTCGTTCGTTTCCTGCACTCTTATTATTCACACCGTCTACTTCCTGGTCTCCATTCTCCGACTCATCTCTGTTTTCCACGGACTACCATCATCATCATCATCATCTTCATCATCATCGTCACCAGAGAGATCGGGTTCGTCCTCAGCGTTCCTGTGCTGCCAAGTGCCTTCATTCTGGAATACTACTCAATACTACTGGAATATACATCTATTTTACTTGAGCCGAGCCAAACTATTGTAGGGCATTTTTGATGAAATGTTCAATGTTCTTTTCCCTTCAGCCACAGACTTTCAGCACGGAGGAATCTAAGGTGGCTTTCGTGCTCACACTACTATCTGGACGGGCGGCTCTGTGGGGAATGGCAGTGTGGGAGAACCAACATCTATGCTGTTCTTCGTTCCAGGCGCTATCTGAGGAGATGAGACGAGTTTTTGACCGGGCGGTTGCGGGACGGGAGGCAGCTCGTCAGCTCGCTGACCTCCACCAAGGTAATCGCTCAGTATCAGATTACTCGATCGAATTTCGTACCCTGGCTGCCGAGTGCCACTGGAACGAGGAAGCGCAGTGGGACATGTTCCTGCATGGGCTGGCTGACCGCATCCAGAAGGAGATCTTCACCCTGGACCTGCCCGGGAAACTCGAAGGGCTCATCGAGTTGGCTCTGAGGGTGGACGCTCGCCTACATCGACTGGAGCAGCGGACCAGGACGGCCCAGCTTCCCGTGAGCGTCGAAGGCCCTCAGGCCAGCGGCGGCGATGCGGTCAGCCCCGTTTTTGATCTCGAGCCCATGCAGGTGGGTAGAGCTCGGCTTTCCCGGGAGGAGAGATCCAGGGGTCTTTGCCTCTACTGTGGCGGAGCCGGACACTACTTGAACACCTGTCCAGTAAAAGACCGAGCTCGACAGTAAACAGGAGGCTACTGTCGAGCGGGATCTCCGTGAATAACTGTGCGTTCACACCGGACGTGAATAGCACGTCAAATTCGCACCTGCCACGTGTAGTTATACGCTTGACCACTTTGTGTCCATTCGCGCGTCAAGAGCGAAATTGACGCATGTAAAAACAAAAGTTTGAAGCGAAATGTACGCGCGTCAGAGGCGAAAGTTTCGAAACCCGTTGGCGGCCATCTTTTTACAAGATGTCTGATATTGATCGATCATTTATTGAGAGAGTCACCGCTCTGTATTTGCTCTGGAGAGCAGAACAGCGGCGTAGGGATCATCGTCGCCGTATTTGGGTCCACCAGACCCTTCGGAGGCGAACCCAGTTTGGCGAGTTTCACTATTTGCTCCAGGAGCTGCACCTGGATGACGGCCGCTTTCAGCATTACTTCCGCCTGTCCCGCGCCCAGTTAGATGACCTGCTGTCCCGCATCGGAGCGAGGATCACCCTCCAGGACACCAACTACAGGCGCTCTATCCCAGCTGCGGAGCGCCTGTCCATCTGTCTTCGGTTAGTAAATGTATATGATATTTTAAATACAGTATATTCAATATGCTAACATATGCTATGCTATCAATGTTTTTTTAAACTGTGGTACGGATACCACTGTTGGTGCTCTTTCTAGTGATACTCAGTTAACTGCTATAACCTAACGTTAGACATTAACCTAGAAATTAAAATATTCTCTTGGCAGACGTGATACTGTCGTGTTTCTCTGTAATACAGTAATCTTTCTAGTGATACTGAGTTAACTGCTATAACCTAGACATTAAAATGAAGAGTTTGGTTCCAAAACGCGATAAACGCCATTTAAAAAAAAATTGAGTTCCTGCAAAAATCAGTATTGTATAGGGTCGGTATTGAAAAGTCAATTTTAAATTTTACGTAAAATGTGATATCCGCCGTGTTATTCTGTCATGTTTTCTCCCTTTCTTTCCAAACCGCGACAAACGCCAGTCTCCTTTCTCTGCAGAATGAGATAAATCCGCTCAACCAATCACAGCGCATCATTCCACGCACTGTAAACAGTAACGGCAGCGCTTTGAATACACCCGGCATCCTAGTTTTTCCTATCTACTTTGTACTTTTTGATCAACAATCAAACAAAATCTTTTATAATTTTGACGGCATTGATGAACCTGTGGTGGTTTCTGCGGTAGGGAAGAAACGTAAGCCATCGAAATCTAATCATTTACGTGAGGAGATTAAGAAGACGAGGCGCGGGAGGAGGAAAAATGCCGGCTGTTGCTTGTTCTCACACGACAGCATCAAACTTCTGTCACGCTGACACGTTGAACCCAGGGGATCTTTTGAAAAACTTTCAGTTGTTTTACTCAAAGTCAACGAAAACCGAGCAGGACTAAGCCATTTTACAGATGATCGCCGTCAAAAAAGTTCAGGAGGTATTTCCTAGCGATAGCTGATTGAATGTATTTTTAGTCCAGTGCCTGTAATAAGATATTGACCGAGTTCAGAGGCTGTCATATGTGGATCAACTTATTTTGTTGTCTATTTTCAACAGTTTCAATATGAAAAATAACTTTTATATTGATTCAATGGATTAATTGCATTTGGGGAAAAAAAGTGTTATGAATTTATTGCATTTTGGGGGGAAAATGATCAGTTTTTATAATAAATCTTTGAAAATCAAAATCTGGATTTGAATTTGTTTTGTTATTATAACCTAAAGATGCTATGTGAAAGTTTGAAACAGAAAATAGTGGTTTTCATCTTGCCACATTCTTGGTAAAGAAAACACATAAATTAATCAAAATGGATTTATCGCGTTTTGGAACCAAACTCTTCAAATATTCTCTTGGCAGACGTGATACTGTCATGTTTCTCTGTATAAACACAGTGATCTTTCTTGTGATACTGAGTTAACTGCTATAACCTAGACATTAACCTAGAAATTAAATATCTCTATCTGTAAGCAATATGTAGTGCTTGATTATTGGCATTTTAATATACCATAAACCATTTAATAGTATACCTGTTGATTGTATAGTTGAATATGTAACTACAAGTGTACTTGTAATAATATTTATAACAATGTTTTCTAGGTTTCTTGCCACTGGGGACTCATTCAGGATGATAGCGTCCAGCTACAGGGTTGGTGTCTCCACAGTGTGCCAGATCGTTGCCCAGGTAGTGACTGCCATCTGGGACTGCCTTGTGGAGGGCTACATGGCTGTGCCCACCACCGATGACTGGAGGTCCATCGCAGAGGGATTTCAGGAGCGGTGGAACTTCCCTCTGTGCATTGGAGCGGTGGATGGGAAGCATGTGGTGCTGAAGGCACCCCCCAACTCAGGATCCCAGTTCCACAACTACAAGGGAACGTTCTCCATCGTTCTGCTTGCAGTTGTGGATGCGAAGTATCGCTTCCGGGTGATCGATGTTGGGGGGTACGGCAGGACCAGTGACGGTGGGATTCTGTCAAACTCCACCTTTGGACAGGCTCTCCGGGCTGGCACACTTCATCTGCCTCCTGACCACCCTCTACCTGGTGCTGAAGACAGAGGACCCCAGCCCCATGTCTTCGTGGCTGATGAGGCATTCCTGCTGCGGAGGAACCTCATGCGGCCCTTCCCTGGACGCACGCTTCCTCCAGAGAGGCATGCCGCCTCTCCAGAGCCAGGCTGGTGGTGGAGAACACATTTGGCATGCTCTCCTCACAATGGAGGATGTACCGCTGCCTCATCGAGGTCCACCCTGAAGTTGCGGAAAAGTGTGTGAAGGCGACGTGTGTTCTCCACAAATTCATGAGGTATTCGGAAGGGAGAGAGGTACCTGCTGTGAGGGGCGCGGGGCATGCTGGAGAGGAGCCACTGCCAGGTCTGGGTCGTGTTGCAGCCAACAACTCCTCCAGAGAGGCACTCCAGGTGAGGGAGGTTTTCATGGAACACTTCTCGGCGGAGGGAGCAGTACCATGGAAGCCGACGGAGTAGCATTTGAAGTCCTCCTCATGACTTCCCAACAACGGCTCTTTTAAGAGCCACCCACAAACCTATAAAGAGTACGTCTTTCTAAAAACAGTTTTCCTCCATTATAATATTTAGTTTTTTTTTTTTTGTCTGTCAGGTCCACAACATACACATGTATTAAGTTTAAACTAACCTTTAAGAGTCACTAACCTTTTCAAAATTACAGGTTTTCCATGTTTGTATACAAGGTAAAATTATTTATTTATTTTTTAATGGAGGTCGCGTCGGAGGTTGCGACAGGAGCGCAAGAAGTCGCTGCTCCACCTCCGACGGACCATCCGGTGACCGCTCACAGGGCCGCCGACGAGCTCTCCTCCTCTGTTGGCCTATGAAAATAAAAAAATACAACACACGGTGCAATGAGAAGGCAGAAAGATGATACCTGATTTTCATTTTCACAGTGAAGGTTTAAAAATTGCATTTAAATGACAAAATTGTCTAGATATTGTGAGAATAATATCTGTGCCTGTGTGAGTGACATAGACAGTGCTTAAATGCAAGTGTGATATTGTTTTGAACTTGCTTTAATATATATTAAGTAATTAAAGTTATACTTCAGACATATACATAGATAAACATTCAAATGAACAGTAGCTAAAATGTATGCAGATGATTGGTTGCATAGACTGCAATGGATTTGTGTCTGCATTTACAAAAACAATGATTATTAGTAAGGGGACTAATGTTTTGTGCATGTAACATGTTGAAATATTGTTTGTACTATTGCCTTCACACACCTCTAGGTTCAGCAGCAGGGGCTGAGGGACCAGGGACTGGGGAGACAGGAGAAGAAGAGGGGGTTCTTTGACCACCCTCTCTCTGATATGGCTCTGTCAAGACAATATTAAATGTTAATACGACACATTGGTAACAATACTCAGAGAGATTACATTTCTTCATCTGTAAACATGACAGCATATATGCCTTGTAATGTGTCTTTATTGGAAACACACCTGTCACTGTCTCCCCTGATTGTTCTTCGGGGTGTCCCTGGTCCTCGAGGTGGTTGTCCTCTCCGATCCGGGCCTCAACCCCCTCCATGTTACTCGTTGTTTCTCGTGGAGTGACGAAAACTTCCACCTCTTCCCAGACCCTGCTGCTGACCCACTCCTGAGGGGTCCCACGTGTTCCTGAGGCTTTTCCACTTTTTACGGCAGACATCCTCTGAATAAACACATTATCTTGTTAGTGAAAAGTAGTTGTATATTTGCGGGAAAATAGTTGTAAACTAGCAGCACGGCAGCTTGCTAACTGATTAGTAGGTCAATAACGTGACTCAAAAGTGAAATTTGTAACATTACATCTTACAACTTACAATGTTCACAGTGAAGGTTTAAAAATGAATTTAAACAACAGAATTGTCTGGATATTGTGAGAATAATAACTGTGCCTGTGTGAGTGACATATAAAGTGCTTAAATGCAAGTGTGAAACCTCAGACATATACATAGAAAAACATGCAAATTAACAGTAGCTAAAAAGCGGGAAAATAGTTGTAAACTATCAGCACGGCAGCTTGCTAGCTGGTTAGTAGGTCAATAACGTGACACAAAAGTGAAATTTGTATATCTTACAACTTATCAGGTTGTACAATCTCCTCACTAATCTTCTTCCAAGCGAGGTCCTTTTTGTTCCTGTCTCTATAAAAGTATGAATTTGAGTCATATAATTCCAGGTGACCACTCACAGCTAAAATTAGTTTCACCTCCATTTTGAATGAGTGACTTCGAGCGGGAGTTTGTTATGCTATGTCACTTTATGCCACATGAAGCAAGCCGGCTCCTGGTTAACGCGGCGCAAATTGACGCAGAAGTTCAGATTTTTCAACTCGGGCGGCAGACGCGAATTCGCGCCAAACGCGTGAATGCACAAAAAGCACTACATAAAATCATTCGCACTTAACGCGCCAGACGCTATTCGCGTCCAGTGTGAACGCACCATAAGACCTCATCCTCTACTATGACTGTCCCTATGACTGTGCTATAGATTTACTCCCAGTTAAGTCTCCGCCTAAGGGCAAACTTTACTCACTTTCTGTTCCGGAAAGGGAGGCCATGGAGAAATATATTTCTGATTCTCTAGCCTCCGGATTCATCCGCCCTTCCTCTTCTCCAGCAGGGGCGGGGTTCTTTTTTGTGGGGAAGAAGGATGGCTCTCTGTGACCGTGTATTGATTACCGAGGGTTGAACAACATCACGGTAAAGAATACTTATCCTTTGCCGCTGATGTCTTCAGCCTTCGAGCAGTTGCAGGGATCCTCCATCTTCACAAAATTGGATTTACCTAATGCTTATCATTTGGTTCGCATCAGGGAGGGGGATGAATGGAAAACCGCGTTCAACACCCCCAGGGGCCATTTTGAATACTTGGTTATGCCTTTCGGGCTATCCAACTCCCCAGCGGTTTTCTAGGCACTCGTCAATGACGTGTTGAGAGACATGGTAGATCAATTCATATATGTCTACCTGGATGACATATTGATTTTTTCTTCGTCTCTCCAGGAACACATTCAACACGTCAGACGAGTGCTTCAGAGGTTGCTAGAGAATAGGCTTTTTGTCAAGGCGGAGAAATGCACTTTTCATGCACAGTCTGTTCCTTTCCTAGGTTACATCGTCTCTTCTGAGGGAGTGCATATGGATCCTGACAAGGTTAAGGCTGTGATGGATTGGCCAAGTCCAGATTCACGTAAGGCCCTACAGAGGTTTCTGGGATTCGCCAACTTCTATCGGCGTTTCATTCGCATCTTCAGCCAACTAGCCGCACCTCTGACCGCCTTGACCTCCTCCAGAAAGACGTTCAGGTGGTCCGATACAGCTAAGGCTGTATTCGCCAACCTCAAAAGTCACTTCTTTACGGCTCCCATCTTAGTCGCCCCTGATCCCTCACGTCAGTTCGTGGTGGAGGTCGACGCATCAGAGGTGGGGGTAGGTGCAGTTCTCTCCCAACGCTCTTCCGCAGACGACAAGATTCATCCTTGCGCGTTTTTTTCCCACCGTTTATCACCTGCCGAACGTAACTATGACATTGGTAACAGAGAGTTGTTGGCCGTCACGTTAGCGTTGGAGGAGTGGCGTCATTGGTTAGAAGGGTCGGGGGTACCTTTTATCGTTTGGACTGATCATAAGAACCTTGAATATATTAGTTATCTCCACACTCACATGGGAGGTCGAATCGAAGGTCAAGACGGCCTTAGAAGGGGTAATGCCTTCTCCCGGTTGCCCACCGAGTCGATTGTTTGTACCGGAGGAGTTATAGTCCAAAGTTTTACAATGGGGTCATTGCTCCAACGTGGCCTGTCATCCAGGAGTAAGACGCACCAGCTGTCTAGTAAAGCAACGATTCTGGTGGCCATTAATGGCTCACGATGTTCACAGTTTTGTTTTGGCTTGGTCAGTTTGTGCCATTGGTAAAACGTCTAACCGACCTCCTGATGGGTTACTCCAACCGCTGTCTGTCCCTTCGAGACCCTGGTCCCACATAGCGCTAGATTTTGTCACCGCCCTCCCGCCCTCTAATGGCATGACGGTTGTTTTAACCGTAGTGGACCTGTTCTCGAAGGCGGCACATTTCATTCCCTTGCCCAAATTACCCTCTGCCAAGGAGACAGCAGTGACTGTCGTAGATCACGTCTTTCGTTTACATGGCCTCCCGATGGACGTGGTCTCCGACAGGGGGCCCCAATTTGTGTCCAAATTTTGTCAGGGGTTTTGTAGATTACTAGGAGCTACAGTCAGTCTGTCTTCGGGTTATCATCCCCAGAGCAATGGTCAGACCGAGCGAGCCAACCAAGATTTGGAGAGAGTGTTGCGATGTTTGGTGTCAAAGAATCCTTCATCCTGGAGCCAACAACTTTCTATGGTTGAGTACGCACATAACTCGTTACCAGTGTCATCCACGGGCCTCTCTCCGTTTGAGTGTAGTCTAGGATACCAGCCACCAATTTTTCTGAGTCTGGAATCCGAAGTCACGGTCCCCTCCGCTCACGCCTTCGTCCAGAGGTTCCACCACACGTGGACCAGAGCCCGTGAGACTTTGCTCCAGGTGGGGGCGCGCACTAAGGCTAAGGCCGATCGCCACCGGTCAAGGCCTCCCGTATATGTTGTGGGTCAAAAAGTGTGGCTTTCAACTAAGAACATTCCGCTCCGCTCCATGTCTAATAAATTAGCTCCCAAATTCATCGGCCTGTTCACTGTCACCAAGATCCTTAGTCCGGTGGCAGTCTGACTCAAACTTCCTCCGGCGTACAGGAGAATTCATTTCGTTTTTCATGTCTCCAAATTGAAACCTGTATTTCATTCTCACCTTAATCCGCCAGCCCCGGTTCCCCCACCGCCGCGACTCGTAGATGGGGAACCGACGTATTCGGTCAATCGTATTCTGGACTCGAGACGGACGGGACGCGGATTTCAGTACCTGGTGAACTGGGAAGGTTACGGTCCGGAGGAGAGAAGTTGGGTTCCTGCTAGGGACATTCTGGATCACTCCCTTATCGATGATTACAATCAACAGGTAAGTTCCTTTGGGAGTGCCAGGAGGCACTCCTAGGGGGAGGGGTACTGTCACGGTTTATGAATTCGCTGTCTCCTTTTTTCCGTTTTGTGTGTATGTGCGCGTGTGGGCGGGGTCGCTGATCACTGCCGCTGATCAGCACACCAGCTGCGTCTGATCAGCGCACCAGCTGCAGATGATTAGCTATCTCTATTTAGTCTCTCTGTTGTCACCTTGCCTTTGTCAGAGCGTTTTGGATGTTCCTGTGTGTTCCTGCCTGTCTCCAGTTCCCGTGTGTTCCTGCCTGTTTACAGTTCCTGTGTGTCATTCGTTTCCTGCACTCTTGGTATTCACGCCGTCTACTTCCTGGTCTCCATTCTCCGACTCATCTCCGTTTTCCACGGACTACCATCATCATCATCTTCATCATCATCATCACCAGAGAGATCGGGTTCGTCCTCCCTGTGCTTCCAAGTGCCTTCATTCTGGAATACTACTCATCTTCGCTCTACCTGCATCTGACCATCTTGTTAATAAACATCTATTTTACTTGCACTTGAATTCTCTGGTTATTATCCTAACAGGCAGGGGAAGCATATACCCTATTAGCTCCGACTAGCAGCAACAACTGATACAACAAGCGTGTTGTATAAAAACTAGTGTAGTCCGGTCGGGAAGCATACACCCTGTAGCTCTGAGTCATATGCAGTGCGCAGGGAAGCAATGAAGTACAGTGTGCTTCCTCATTCATAAAAATGATTTCTGCTACCGTCGTACTGAATACCATTGCTTGTAGAGGTGAAGATGACGACTCCCATGATTCCACACTCCTTCACAGGACCATCAAGCTACCATGTTGTTAGTGTTGAATAACAGACCTCTGCGGTGAACGTACTACTGTGCCTACTGTGAATTTTGCACAAGTATGTTACCGATAATCTAAATAAGCTTTAGGCACAAGCATGTGCTAACTTTAACACAGCATGTTGCAATAATTGGATAGAATAAAGAACGAGCATTTTTCCAATGCAACCAGATAATCCTAAAACAACACTTGATTACTACAGCACATTGCTTAGGACAGTATGCCCAGTAATAAAAAGGGCTGGGCCAGGCCCATAGGTAACAATATAAAAAAATGTCAGATATAGCGCTCAATATTTTCATTAAAATGGAACATTTCACCTTGAAACTGTCGCGAAACGTGCACGATGCAACGTAATATTATTTTGCAGAAATGTTGGACTGTTAATAGGCATAATACCAATGCGCACAAACTTTATTTACAGTTCTGTTCCCCATGTACATACTATGTACATATTATAGTAATTGCATTAACTACCCCTAAACCAAACCTTAACCCATGCAGTTACCTTAGATTACCCAGTACTTTCTTAGGTAAGTACACTGTAAGTACACGTGCTGTAAAATTCAGTGTAACCCGTACATCTGAGGACCACATGGGAAATAATTCTTATATACTGCAGATTTGCAAGAGCATGAAGCATATTAACTCAAGACACTGGATTCAATACAAAACTCCATCCACATTGACCCTTGAAATACATTTTGATAATAAATGGACATTAATGGACTTAACCTGTGTTTTTCATACACACTCCTGTTAAGGAAACTTTACATAATATATTGTGCTCATCCCCTTCCTGTTATCTCTGCACTGATTGGAGGCAATTAAAAGTATAAATCAACATATCATTAGATATTGCTGGGATTGATGACAGCATGAAGAGAACATTTTGTCTGCTCACGAATAATCTTTGAAAACAAAATATTCAATGTAAAACTATTTCTCTTATCCCAGGTTATTAAGCCAAAGTATAACATATTTCTGAAATTTACAAAGCTATTGCATGTCTGTAAGAATGTAATTGTAAATGTAAATAAAGCTCATGAGCCTTTTTTTTTTTTTTTTTTTTTTTAGCTTGACAGCCTGTGGTTACAATTTTATTTTGTTGTATAGAAAGATGGATATGAATGGGACTAAATGTTCTTATTTTTTAATATATATATATATATATCTTTAAATCTTGAAACCATAGTTTCTAAGGTATTCACACATATTATTATCATTACAGAGCACTAAGACGACACCAACTCAGAACTCACACCTGCATTCTTATCTTTACCTTTATGGCTTTATAGATCTATCTGATCTACACTGTAATCGTGTTCACATGTCAGGTCATAAATGATCAAGACGTTTCTCAAGTTGCAGATGTTTTTTTTGTTTTTGTTTTTAACCTCCAGTGACCCTTCAATGAGCTTTTAATAGTTTCAAGGGGTTCTATCAGCTTTTAATCAAAGCAAGTGTAAATTTTGCTAATCATGTTTATTTAGTGAATCATCTACTTGTGATTAAAAGTTGATAATAGAAAACATGTTTTCTGCATGTACAGTAAAGCACATTTGGATTTATTACTAAAGTGTTTGTTAGACTGGTGATGTAGTTTGTAATATATTTTTACATTTTTGTAATGTGTGTGTATATTCAGAAATGCCGTAGAAACCTATACATAGAAGCCTGATAAAGTTTTAATATTAAACAAAACCTTTAGACGCCCATATGGAAAAGGTTTGCTAAAAACACCTGTGATGCTTATATGTTCCAACAGAATATTGTAAGGGACATATATGCTGTAAAAAACACATAAATTGCATAATATTAATGTATTTTTAATAATATTATGTCATTTATGTCCTACATACAACTAAAGCCATATAGATTTTCATGATGTAAAAACGTAGGAAAATAATGCTAATTTAATATGAATGTCCAGCATGGACGTGTATAAAACACAGTGCAGTTTGCCAATCAGTATAAGGCTGTACTTCACTCATGCTCTTGCTCTTATCTTGTCCTAAGTGGAGCCCTATGCCTAGTAGTAGTAGTAGTAGCCTTTATTGTCACTTAGTCACAAGTACCAGCGAAATTAGCCATCAACCTGTCCATACAAACATACATACAATATGACAAGGGGGTAGACAGGGCAGGAAGACAGAGCACTGAGGAAAAATTACAGCATAACATGAGGAAAGGTGAGGAGAAAAAAAGGCAACCCCCAGACTATGCTCCTGTAAGGAGTACAGTTTGGGAACAGTAAAAAACACCTCAGCAGCATTAGCACATAATCAGTACACAACATGAACACACAAGACTTGCAACAGGGGAGGGGAGTGGGGGATGGAGGTAACCCAGCACAGGCAAGCAGCCATCTGGTCCTGCAGCCATTCTCGGCGCTGGTCACAGACCCACCTGTCAGACTGGTGGTACAAAGCGTCGAAGGCGAGGGATGGGGGGATGGGGGGGTGATTGCATATCTGTATATATGTAAGAGTTCGTGTATGTGTAGGCCTGGAGAGTCGCTACGCCTGGCATCCTAATCTAGGTGCCTCAGTCCGCAGGATGTCATAGCTATACACAGCAATTGCCATGGAGACAACCTTGATCAGGTCCCAGACAGAGTCAACAATCAACAGGTGTCTGTGGGGAATGGGGGAAGGAACGCAAGAGCGTCTCGCTGCAGTGCTCTTCCGGGGGAGTTGTTGTTCCAGCAGCAGCCTCGGCCAAGGCCAGTGCTGGTTGAGGGGGGCCGAAAGCAGATAAGATTGGGGTTGTTTGGTCTTGGGACGAGTAGCCGCATTCCAATTTACACAGCTCCTGGTCCATTTTGGTCTCCGAAACGATCCATTTGCCTTTGCAAAGCTGTGAGCTTCTCCATGATGTTATCCATATTGTGGTTCATAGTCACAGTCTGAGTGCTGACAGCTCTGCCCACTGCTTCAATCATGACGGGCAGCCTTGTGGGGTTTTGGACAGCTGTCACCGTCTTCTTAATTCCTCGATAAACCAGGGCAATGCCTAATCCAAACAGCAGAAAACCTGTTATCATGGTTCCGAATAGGTAGATATCTTCAATGTCCTCCACGGAAAGAGCCGCCAGACACACGACCCACCACCTCTCCCATGCATCCATCGTGTAGCCAGCTGCGAACGTTCCGGCAGGGCAGTCAGGTTCCCCCGAACCCAAGCTTCTCGTCGAGAAGATGGTGTCAATTGCGTTGAGAGACCAGTTGATCAAATCCATAATTTCTTAGTTTGGAGAGCAGTGCGGAGAGAGTCTCTCAAAGTACAAGACAGTAGACTAGACGAGACGAGAGGAGCAAAGCAGGGAAGGTAAGGGAGAGGAGGGGAAGAAAATGCGACCGCCTTCGTTGAGAGCCAAAGAGAAGAGCCTATAGTCAATCATGGTTATATACCCTTAGACGAAACACAACATTTAACCCTTAATCAGTGTTTGGGGTCCAGCTGACCCCACTGGACTTTTCCTTTGTGTTACCTTCATCTCAGGGGCATGAAACTCTGTGACTTTTCCTAAATAATCTATCTAAACACGCACAAAAAAAAAAACTCGGCTTGGTTTGGTTGTTCTAAAGGTGTTAATTTTTTTTTTACCGTTTAACCCTCTGGGGACCACAAACGCGCCCGCGCGTTTTGCTCGTTTTTTTTTTTTTTAGCAATGAAAATAAACACTAAATGCTCTGTTAATTTTGATCTTTCATTTTCGTGTAATACATCAATCGATCCTGTATTTTTTTTCTGTATACTCACAATAAAAATAAAGTGTTTTGCTTTTTGACAAATAAAGAAAAATTAACATGATGCGATTTCTGCCTTCTCTCTGTCAGTAAACTCCCATTTGAAACGCGTTCGAAAATGATCTATAACTCCGCGAAAATTCAGTCAAACAGGCAAACAGACCCACGGGCATAAAGCTTGAGATCGCATCTTTTAAATGAAGTCATTTATATAAAAAACAAATATTCTCAGCTTCTGTAATCTGTATAAAAAGAGAGCGACTCCTGTCGAGCTCATTACGACCTAATTCACAGTAATGTGACCACTCCCCGGAGAGCGCGTGCTATTCAAACGCAAATTCTGAGAACTATTTCATAGCTGTGAAACGCCCACATCAGCTGTAAACAAAGCGCGTCGCGACTCCTCGCGAGTGAGACATTATAGCCTACCTTATGGAGAAAATATTCCTCAGAACAGTGCTGATGAGGAGCAATATCTCCTGAAATGAGGAGCAGATTCCGCTGAGGAGTGAGGTAGGCTGTTTTCTTTTCTCACGTGTGGAATAACGTTATGGAATAACGTTAGTGTAGGCCTATGTAAACCGCAAAAAGATGAATCGCATTTCTATAATATTACTCGCCATTCTGTGAGATGAATGAAGGGGACATATTTGTAAAGACTGTTTAGCCTAAATATGAATCGCGCGTCTGTGTGTGAAAGAATAAACTGCTTTGCTATAGCCTACTGAGATGAGTAAAAATCGACTGGAATATGTTGAAATAAAATGTATTTGTATAAGCAACGTATTAAACTGCAAAAAAAAAAATACTATTTTTGTCAAAAATAAATTCATAGACTAAGATGTTAGATGTTCCAATGTTGGCTATATTCAAACTAATGAATACATATGATAAAATGTAGGCCTATAATCTTTTTTTTTTTTCTTTTTTTTACAAAGAAAGAGTACACTTGAAATATTGTTGAAATTGTAATTATTGTTGTAATTGTAACATTTTTAATAAAATAGCAAAACATATTTACAAGAGAGATGTAAGCGAAATCTTAAATGGTCAATTGGTCCTTGCATTGTGGCTCAGTCAGTTTCACACCTGAGTGAATGGCTAATTATGCAGAGTGGGTGGGACATTCATAATCTAAGGTGTAAACTACTCCTCCCCCTCGCATATTGGCTTTCCAAGCAAAACCTGTTTTACACCATTTAAATCAATGTATTTTTTTTTTGTGAACGATAAAGCAAGACTATTTTTACATCATTTTGAAGCTAGAACTCAAAGGGACAACATCCATTAGTCAAAAGTCTTGTGGACACATATTTAATATGTGTTTTGTGGTCTTAATTCAGCAACTTTCATTTTAATTTTTTCCAATAACCACGCATAAACATTATTCTCTTAAAAATACAAACATCTACATACACGTTGCTCGCATATTATGGTAGCCCTGTTTGTGCTATATAGAGTGAATTTACACCTTTGCCATTAACATGTTTATAAATAACTGAAAAAAGCACAAATGTCAAGGCATGTCAGAACATCTCAAGGACCCCAAAAACAGCTTGGTCCCCAGAGGGTTAAGGTGTTTGGGGTCAGATTGACCCCATATTGAAAATGAATGAAAAAAAAAAAAAACTTGTTTTCATTTTGTTTGTCAAAAAAATGATAATAAATCCAGTATAAATCTGAAAATGTCTACATTTAAATCAAGGTCTGGTCCTACAGCATAAAAACAAAGTGGAATGAACTTTCTATCTCACACACACACACGCGCACACACACACACACACACACACACACACACACACACACACACACACACACACACACACACACACACACAAGTGTGTGACTGCAACAGAGAGCAATTTTAGAGTTGTTTTTAGAGTTGTGACACACACAAAACTAAAGAGTCATAACTCCAAAACTATAACAAGGAGAGTCAAAAGGTAGTTATCGTTTGATAGAATACTTTTTAAAGTTTTAGAAAATATACATTACATTACATTTGTACATTCCCATGCTGAGAAAAGACTATATATATATATGTGTGTATATATATATATATATATATATATATATATATATATATATATATATATATATATATATATAATGTATTTGTTTTTGATTTTGCATATCTTTCTTATTTGACATGGAATAACTCAGGAAGGAAATAAGGTAGGAGAAAAATTGTCTTCAAAAATTTAAGTCCCACTACATGTGAGCTGCATCTGGATCAAATTTTGTGGTGATTGCATAAAGTTATCAAAAGTTACAGCCTTTTTACAGCCCTAAGATAGCCTTTTTGTTCAGTCCTTGACCCCTAATGGGCATTTTTAAAATTGTTCCTACCATGAGGAATATCTTGTGATCAACACAATAGATTATGTTCATTTTGGGCTCATTTTAATTGTAATAATATGCTGTATAAAATGATGTGCAATTTTCAACGATCTGTGAATGTTTCATGAGCTGCATGATGTTTTTGACGCATTGCAGTACATAGTACAAAAAATATATATTTTAAAGATTATGAAAAATAAAATCTATTTATCAGCAAATAACTCAGCACTACTTAGGAGTTAATCAAATTGGCTATATTCATTGTAAACTTCAGACTCTAAGCTGACACCTATTTTGTGTTAATCAAGGCAGTAGTTTTGAAAAATATGATTGATATTTTCCACAAGTTTCCACAATTCATGCATGTTTCATGGAGTTATGAGCTAATACGTCACACCAAAGCATCACATCAATGCATCTATATACTCCATTGGATGTCCGCCTGTGCAAGTTCATGTGTTATAAATCCATGAGGAATATCTTTAGATCTGAGTGATGGATTATGGTGAGTTTGGGCTCTTTTTAATCATAACAATCTGCAAATAATGTAATGATGTGCCATTTTCCACAATTTATGCATGCTTCATTGAGTTATGAATGAAAACGCGACATCATAGCTCAATCTATATACAAGGCTCTGTGTGTGTCTGCACTCTCAGAAAAAAAGGTACAAAAGCTGTCACTGGGACAGTACCCTTCAAAAGGGCTCTAATATGTACCATTTAGGTACTAATATGTACTCTTTTGGAACTAATATGTACACTTTTGGTACCAATATGTACCTTTGAGGGACTAATATGCACTCTTTAGGTACAAAGGTGTACCGACGAGAATACTTTTTGTGTGCAAAAAAAACAAAAATAACGACTTTATTCCACTATTCATTTCCTTCTCTCTGGGCCTCGAGTTTTTTCACGTAGTGTTTTAGCGCAGCGCGTCTGTGTTGTACGTCACATGCATCACACACATGACCAGCGTCGGCCAATAGTGAGCCTACGTGTGACGTACAACACAGATGCGCTGCACAGTTATACTACGTGAAAAAACTCGAGGCCCAGAGAGAAGGAAATGAAAAGTGGAATAAAGTCGTTATTTTTGTTGTTTTTTTGCGCACAAAAAGTATTCTCGTCACTTTATAAACTTAAGATTGAGCCACTGTAGTCACTTGGACTATATTAACGATGTCTTTAATACATTTTCTGGGCCAGCAAGTTATAATGTCTTAGAAGCCTATGGAGGAGTGATCCAGCTCTCAGATTTAATCAAAAATATCTTAATTTGTGTTCCAAAGATGAACGAAGGTCTTACGGGGTTGGAACAACATGAGGGTGAGTAATTACTGACAGAATTTTCATTTTTGGGTGAACTAACCCTTTAAGTCTTTTTTTTGTATTACTGAAAGGTCAATAACACAAATAGTAGCAATAACACAAATATGAGAAATGTGTAAATTCAAAATGGCGAAGTAGCAAAATAAAAAAGCATGGGCATTTCACTAAATCTCTACAGGGCCTGAAATAGCTCCCTCTGACGTAAATGGCATGTATAGCTAAGTTCACATCAATGGTGTGGTAGGCTGCCCTTAATAGCAAAACGTGTTTGATGTAGGCTACGTAGCCATATTATCACCGTTACTCTACTCGTGCCTTAAGGCTTGAATAAGCGTAGAGAGACATTTCCTCACCACTGGCTAAGGGAGGGGAAACAGCCATAAATCTATATTTATATTATGTGCACTAACAGCTTTAATGAGGAACTTTATTGAAAGGTCAGTAACAGAAATAGTCGCAATAACACAACTATGCTACAAAAGAGAAAACTAAACCATTGTCATTTAGGCTAGTTGTTTTTAAGTACAACCGACTTCTCCAATAATTCAGGAGTTAATCCCCTTCTATGAGGGCGGTAGACCATGCCTGCAAAAGAAAAGAGACGCTCAACTGGTGCTGATGATGGCAGAGTGGTGTTGAATCTCATGAAGAGCAGCTTGATTAGTGGATACGAGTCCAGTGAAGCAAGGTCCTTTCCAACACTATCTCACGACCAATTCGTACGAATTTGTACGAATGATAAAAATGTGGCTAATTCGTATGAATTCGTACGACCTCACTCAGTTTACTTTGTCTAAACCCACGTGATGGGTAGGTTTAGGGGCAGGGTCAGGGGTAGGTCATTCGTATGAATTCATACGAATTGGGCAATTCGTAAAATATGTACAATTTAGCAAAAATCGCACTAATTCATACGAGTGAGGTCGTATGAATTCGTACGAATTAGCCACCTTGTTGAATTGTTACGAATTGGTCGTGAGATCAGGTTGTCCTTTCTGGGGTCCTCCAGGAAGTGAAGGGTCTCTAACTCTGCTTTGCTATATATGTGTGTGTAGACTGTATATTTTTCACAAAACACTTTACCTTAATGCCGTTTTTAAGAGGAGCAGCGTCACTTCTTCTCCTGTGTTCAAAACTCATTCACTTCTTGGAGGGAGCCCAGTCTACAGGGTGTCACGTGATTTTCGTGCATCTAACCTGGACATTGCCATTGCCAACATCAGACCGAAAATATGGCAAAATAATTTACTATGGTGATAAGCATATGGTGATTTTTCTTAAGTATTTAAGTATTTGAAATACTCTAAATACACTCCCTCAAAATATTTTGTTACAAACTACATTTTATTTTTTCCACACCTGCAAAATACAAATTACAAAATACACTAAAATAATTAAACACGTATTTAAAATACATTTAATTGAAATACTGCCCATGTCTGGTACCTGGAACAGTCTCTTTCGCCTGACTTGGTAGAGTCTCAGTCTGTGCATTCTCGAGGATTGGTGTGGAAGAATTCTCAGACAGATCGTGGTATTCTGAAGCAATTTCCAGGTAAGGATCTATCGTCACCTGTTCTCCCGAGTTGTCACATGAATTTGCAGCTAATAACTGGTCTACATGCCTTTTCCAGATGAGATGACCATCAGCCAGCTCAACCGTGTAAGACACTGGCCCTGTTTGTGCAATCACTACTGCTGGTAGCCATTTAACACCTTTCCCATAGTTACGAGCTAGCACTTTGTCTCCAGGTCTGAAACAAAAATGTTTTGCTTTTAGACGTTGTTCTATCTGAAGGTGTTGTTGCGCTTGAACAGTCTGTTTTGTTTTCAGGGGTTTCAACAAATCCAGACATGTGCGAAGTTGTCTTTTGAACATAGCGGCGGCAGGAGACACTTTGGTGATGGCATGTGGGGTGTTTCTGTAAGAAAGTAGAAACGTGTTGAGGCGTTGATTCAGCGATCCTTTACCCTGTGTCGACTTAAGAGCTTGCTTCATTGTCTGGACAAACCGCTCAGCAAGACCGTTAGTGGACGGGTGATACGGTGCTGATCGAATGTGTTGAATCCCGTTGGCCTTCATAAAAGCCTCGAACTCCTCCGAGACCAGCTGAGGCCCATTATCACTGACAAGTTGTTGTGGCAAGCCAAACCGACCAAAAATTGAACGAAGGGCTTCCACAGTTTTCATTGATGACGTGCATTTCATTACCTCAACCTCTGGCCATTTGCTGTGGACATCAAGAAGAACTAAAAACATATGGTCTTCCAATGGCCCTGCAAAATCAATATGGACTCTCACCCACGGTTCCTCGGGCCATTGCCAGGGGTGTAACGGGGCTGGTTGAGGGGTATTTCTCAGCTTTTGACAGTGTCCAGAATGAAGTTCCTCCAGTACTCGTTGTCTCAATGGTGGTGGAATAATGACCCTTGAGCCCCACAATAGACATCCAGATTCAACTGTAAGCTCATTTCTCCTGATCACATAAGGCCTTAGGAACAGAGACATTTCTCCCACTTCCCCTCTGAGCACGAGATCCAAAACCTTGGATATCACTGGGTCAGTACGTGTGTGGTTTTTTACCTGAGCTGCTGTTACAGGGGAATTGTCTTTGAAGTAGAAAATTTCTGCCTTTGCTGGTTCTGGATGTGTAGTGGGCAATGGCAGTCGGGAGAGCCCGTCAACATTAGCATGATGTTCCGATCTTCTGTACTTGATATTGTAGCAACAATGACATCTGCTTTTCACATTAAGTGAATCATGTGGGTGTCGAACAAATCGTCTTTGTCCTTAGGAAGACAGCGCTGTTTAATTATTCTCTCGGGGATGATTTTCTGGCGCCCTTGTGGCTGGACTCCCCTCCAGCTCAGTGTGAACCCCTAGTGACTTTATAGCCGTGTGACATTCCATAGCACATACACACACACACACACCCACACACACACACACACACACACAAAACATCCTTTGGGTGCAACTTCATATAGAAATATGGCTCTTGAATGTATACCTTCCGATATGTATTTGTGATTAGTTTTGCTTTATAATAGAGGTGTGGTTTGCTAGAGTATAGTTTTGAATTCTAAATGTTCACTGAAAGAAGGTTCCTCAATAGTGTCTTGTAACCCGACCTCGACATGGTCATAAACTTTATGACCCCAAAGCTGCAGCTCATCCAGTTCCTCTGCAAGCCAACATTCCAACACATTAACACACATGGAACTTTTCATGGGACTTTTCAGAGAAAACTCTTCAAATGTTTGATACGTATTCCTTTGTTTCCCAGGTGTCTTCACTTGCCATAATGGAAACACTGACAATGTTATTGTGTGTTTAATCAAACTTTATTTGTGTGTAATTATGCATATAAATGCAACGTTATGTTTCCCCTATCTTACCTGTCATATTTGGTATCTGTCTGACCGTCCTGTTTTAATCCAACCAGTCACACATAGGAGATTACAGTAAAATGTATTGTTCTGTGTGTACAATCTTACGAGGAAATATGAATTCTTTCTCTCATAAGACATATGGTCAAAGTAGGCGTGTCTTCTTCACACAAATAAACTTTTTCCCGCTTCAGATCAGAAGACCTGATTTGCTGTTGTCCAAAAAGAGGGCGTAAACAGATGTCTTTTAAAAAGAAGAGACCTCCTCTTATCGCTCTCTCATCTCTTGCTCTTGCTCTGACCTCCTCTTCTCCACGCGCAGCGCTGCTCCTCCCAACGGAACCAGCTGGACAGGCCTTGCCTTGGCCTCTGGGACGCATGCCCCGCGTCATGTAGGAGCTGCCCTGCCGTCTTTTGCAACTAAGCTCATCCCTGCCTTTCCCCCTCCACAAGGGGAATGATCTGAACTTTCTCGGTAACGTTAAATTCAAGTGAGCCTTACATCGTCTTGCAAAACGACACCGGAAGACGACGCTAGACGCAAACCAGCCGGACCCGTGCACATGCGCGTCCTTTTCCAGCATCCCAGTGAAAGAGTACAAAATCGTGCAAGTAATTTTGATCTCTCTGTAAAGCTGATTTCAGGTGTCTAGCTCTTAGGTCTGTGAATTAAGTTACCCTCTTTTCTCTTCTCTCGATATCCTTCCTTCTTTCTTTCTTTCATTTCATTCATTCCGATCGCGTTATGTCTTATGTTTTGTTTGGTTAAATGTTTGTATGTTTTATTGTTTGCATTTTTACGTACGTTTATATTTGTAGCTCATATAATCTCTAGTCTTACATTTATTAAAATTCATTTATACTTTTAACTGTCTCTGTGTTTGAAAACCCACCATTATAAAGTCAATGAAACAAAAGATCTAATTAAGCTACAAGCTCGATATTATAGACTACATTGAGTAGTTTTAATTAATAAACTCAGAAAGTTTGATGTTCGTGGCCAGAAGATAAAACTTTCTTGGAGTTTGTAAATACCCCTTCTTAACTGTGATGATCTTACATTTATTCGCTGGACGAATGACTGATGACCAGACCAGTTACAGAACAAGGTAATCTTGATAATTGATAAAGTAAATGTACATGCGACTTATGAATTATGACCATGAGTTATGATTATTAATATTTCCAAAATTCCCTATATCCTTGAGCTAATTCGCATTTACCCCGAGTCGTTTATGCTGCAATATCATACTGATGCGCAGACAGAAGAAGGGCCCAACGCTGCATTCTTGCGGCAGCAAGTGAAGGAATACCTGAATGTGGGCCAAAGATGGAGGTGAGAGGTCTGTGATCAGTTAGGAGCGTAAACCGTCAGTTTTACTGTAATGTCCTTCATACTTCCTAGTTCGTCATTGAACACATCCGAATACTTATTTAGAATCCCTTGGAGTTTTATGTTTTCACTGACCAGATGGACCTCTTGCCAATCCAACTTAATCCTCTCCAGCCAAGTCCTTCCTAGCAAAGCTGGGTGATTGCCTTCAATAATGTACAGTGGTAGTTTCCTTTTTTGCATATTTAGTTCAACTGTCACCTCAATTACCTCTTTAACAGGAACAATCTCACCTGTGTAGGTCTTCAGGGTAATGTTTGATGGCTGAGGTGTGAGATGTGGCAGCTTTTCATTGAATGTCGTCACTGACACCAGTGATACCGCAGCTCCTGTGTCCACCTGCATCCGTACTGGTTTCCCATCTAGAAGAGGAGTCACCCAGTAGCCCTGCTCATCTCCTGAAGCAGATAAAACACACAAGGCATTCTCTTCCTCAGATCCAGAATCACTCTGTGTGTGCCGGGCATTTTCCATTTGGTTCACATGCTTTTGTTTAAATTTCTGGTAACTTTTCTTTTTAGGTCCAGCATTTTTTGCTTGGTTGTGTCTTTTTGTTTTTGCAGGCACGTTCAATGTGGCCTTACTTGCCACAATTTCTACAGTTCATGTCCTTGCACCAACAATCTTCAGGCTGGTGGCCCACTTTTCCACAGCGGTAACATGGTTTATCTGAGTTTGACTTGTTCTTTGAATCAGCATACACTTTGTGCACATGGGTGGATGCACTTAGTTGTTGTGCCTCTTTTGTGGCCATTTCCATTGACGTGCTTATCTCTATGGCCTTCTGTAAAGTTAAGTTACTTTCAGTAGTCGTTTAGTAGTCGTTTTTGTATAGCCTCACTTCGAAGACCACAGACAAACCTATGACGTATGGTGTCACTCAATGACTGGCCAAACTCACAATGTTCGGACAATCGTTTCAACACAGCCACGAATTGTGAGATGGATTCACCATCTTGCTGATTTCTTTTATGGAAGCGAAATCTCTCTGCGATAATCAGTGGTTTGGGTGAATAGTGATCCTTGAGTAAGCCCACTATTTCCTCATATGATTTGTTGCCTGGTTTCTGTGGCTGAGTTAAACTGCGCAGCAGATTAAACGTTTTCACACCCATGACACTTAGAAATGTTGGCACAATTGTTTCATCTTTTATTTAGTTTGCCAACACAAAGTAGTCACAACGTTCGGTGTAAGCACTCCACTGCTCTACTGATTCATCAAACGGCCCAATACAACCAATTAATCCAGCCATGTTTTTTTTTTACTCACTCCCCTCTTGTTTCAGTTCGTCAGCTGCTGTGATTCCTCCCCCTTTTTCCTGATCCGCGTTGCATCGTTAACTTCTTTTTCTGTCTTTCACTCTATTTCCTTCCAGCGAAGACAACTCATTCTGTTCCGACTGTTGCGGCTGTTTTTGGATTCGGCGTGCATCCACACTCACTCTCCCTCATGGAGAATGGCGCGGTCGGGGTCCTCGAAGGGTCCTCGTCGCCAACTATGTTATATATTCTTATATTTTCTAGATAAATACACGAGAGGCAGGAGTAAGCGTAAACCAGTGCTTGCCGTTTTATTTCAACACTCAAATTCTACGGTGTTGACGTAGAAACTATCACGCAACATAGGAGGACATAAGGAAACACAGAAAGGTCAATTTGTATTTCGTAAATACACAACAGTTTTAATGATTTCCTGTTGCGGCTGAAATTGAAAAGGCAGAAAATCTGCCGTCCCGCCCCTCCGTGTTCGGCGACTGCTTAACTACCATAGTACGATGCATCGTTGGAGAAATCAACTAGCTAGTCACGACTGTTTCCCGAAACCATATGTCGCAAAGTATAGTTCAACCACGTTGGTTTATGACGTCTCGCACGTGGTGGACTAATAACTTATTTTAATTAATCTGTTTGAGATCGAATTAACGCTAGATTTTGTCATATAAGTTACAGACATGGCATCTGAAGACTATTTCTAATTTTTCTCAGTTATTTTGCTTTATTACCAGACTCAATATTTGGCTCTTTCTTACATAGTAGAGCACGTTCGCACATGCGCAGTCTTCAAAAACGGTGCTTTAAATCTCTTGACAAACTAAAAGACGTAAATTACATTTGTATGTATTCTAAATAAATAACACGGGTTGTAGGCTACTGAATGTCAGCTTGCTTATTTGGCTAAAGATAAGGATTTATTAAGTCTACATTTCATGTAAACTAGAAACTATGCTTCTTACGACAGCTCGAGAGCTGTCGTTCCAACCACACAAGTTTGCGATGCTGTTTGCGAACGTTCGTTGGAACGATGGTTTTGGGAAACACCAAATCGTTAAACTATGCTGATAACGACGGAACTTGCGACCACAGTTGACTAACGATGCTTTCGGGAAACGCACCCCTGGTATAGTCATGCTGGGCAACAATGGTAAAATGACCTGCTCTGATCACATGCTCTGGTAATAATAGCTTTGTAGGACTATATTTTATTTTGGTAATTAGTAAAAATAAAAAAATTAAAAAAATAAAAATCAAATAAAATCTGTTAAATTGATTATGTTGATTGATTATTGAAAAAGAATAATATATTGATATATTGATGTTTAATATTATTTTAGGGCTATATTCTGTTCCTTTTTTTTCCTGTGTTGTTTAATTTAATTAGGTGATTCTAAGTTTAAATATTGATGTATAAAAAACTACCAAATAGCCACGAAAACACAGCATAAATGTATAGTTGAGAAGTAAATTTAAAAAAATGATATATAGTTTGCCATGTAAAAAAATATATATATTTCCTTACGCAATCGCTCTGTAAAAGTTTGGGATCTATCTGACCCCAAACACCAAAAACGTAAACCTACTTGAACAATGATTAAGGGTTAAACTACACACACAAGCACACATTTTAATTACAAAATTATTTATTAGAGTTATTCTACAAGATACAGTTGCATATTTCACAAACATAAAACTTTTCTAAATGTCGAATTCTTATGCATACACTCTAAAAAATAATTAATTGGCTTAGTAAATATCACAGTAATAATTAACTTTATTAACTTAATAAAATCTCTGAATATCATTTACTTGATAGTTTGAGTTGAACATACCAAAATAATTGACTAAAAATACAACAATTAATTTTGTCTGGAATTTACAGTTATATTTAAGTTTGAAGTTTTTCACTAAAATAATTTAGTATTTAACTAACCAATTATTTATTTAAAATACACTTAGCTAATATATGTGAAATTTCCATCACAATATTTGAGAATGGATAATGAAACTGATCTGTTTCAAGAACCACAAATATTACTTAATTCAAATCAATATTATTAATATTTAACACACATAAGAAATTAAGTTTACTCAATTAAAACAATGCACCCCTCCCCCACCCTCTGACGTGGTGACAACTCAATGGTTGAGTGAGCGCGGACTGTTTGAATTCTCTTCAGTCTTCACTCTCCAGTCTCAAGAACAGTTCTCCTCTTCTCAGCAGCGCAGAATTGGTGCATTTCATCTGTGAAATTCAAGTTTGTGCATGTTTTATTGTATCTGTATAATCATTACTGTGCTTTAAATCATTTTATTTAATGCGAACGAACACACATAGACGCAATTTGACTGAAATAAGTTAAACGAGTGTCGCACCTGTTTTTTCGCATGATTGTAACGCCTTGCATAAAAAACACACGACTATATTCCTAAAAATAATGAACATAACTTATTTGGATGATAAAATGTTCTGTGCACTGTGAACTGTTTGTTTATTGGCAGGTTATGGAGTCAGTTGCGTCGCAGCATCTTTCGGCTATGAGTGAAACGCAGGATGGCGTTCACCCGCAGAGTGCGAGTCCATCTCCGGCACGAGAACCAGCGCTGATACGGTGGATATTGGATAATAGACCAGTTGATTACACTTGAATTACTTGAATGTTTAGGCCTAAATGTTTAATTTTTACTTGAAAACGCATATGTTTTGTAAATGATTAGTTAATCATTAACTAATCAATTGTAAATGACTTATAACTGAATCTACAAAACATACATACAATAATTAACATATCACTTATTAATCTATGGAAGTAAAATAATGTCAAATGTTTTTTTGAAATAAAAAGCCTGTTGAATTGCACTACTTGAAAAAAAATAGGCATTGCATTAACCATGCTTGCATTTTAATGCATTGTATTTTTAGGGCTTGCATTTTTATGGGCTGAAATTCAACATGGTTGTATATTTAAGCTGTGAATATTTCAATTAAAAACATTTCAAACACATTTTCATTATTAAAAATGCAATAATCCATATTCACCTTTCATATTTCACTTCCAAAATATTGAAACTGTTTAAAAATACAACCTATAATATTCAACAGGCAATTTTCGGTCCATTTTATTTCGCTTTGCAAATTCGCTTCCACAAATTCAGTGGTTCAAATTCAACAGTAAATTCAACATTGACGTCCAGGAACTGCAGGGAAAGCAATAGATTGCGAGCATACTCTCCATCTGCTGTTAGTCAACCTCACCAGTAGGTGGTGCAAAAGCGCGTGTTGTTGACGAAGACCAGCAACAGTTAGAGCAAGCCATTCATTCATAAATGATTATGTGTCAGTATATATGCGGAAAAGATGATAAAGACACAAAAGCTGTGTTTATGTTTCATTCAATAACTTCATTGTTACTTTCCCTGTGTAGCCTACATGTTATCAGCTTTCTCTACCATGAACAGGATTATTTATCGGTTTCCCTCAATACCTCATACTCAAGGATTCCCCTTCCGTCGGGACAAAACGCTTAACGTAGTTTATGGACTAATACAGTGATATAAAAGTCCAAACTCGCACCTTATTGGGGATGTAGGCTGTAGGCTACTATATAGGCTAGATGGACTAAGAATATGAACTATATATATAGTAGACTATGCCTACGTGT
Source organism: Abramis brama (assembly GCF_963993115.1). Classification (NCBI taxonomy): domain Eukaryota; kingdom Metazoa; phylum Chordata; class Actinopteri; order Cypriniformes; family Leuciscidae; genus Abramis; species Abramis brama. The sequence continues at coordinate 13,232,897 of NC_139971.1, read as the reverse complement.
ATTAGCTTAAACTGGGAAGAGTCATAGCACTTGCATATTGTTGTCCTCTTATTGTTAGTTTAACTGTAAATCGCTTTGGATAAAAGCGTCTGCTAAATAAATGACTAAATGTAGCCTAATGTAAAATTGGCTTGACATTGGACATTCGCACATTTAGGGACCGTCTCAAAAGTTGCATACAACATTGACATACACGTTTCTAACTTCAATAGCAAACTTTAATTTATTTGAATAAATATCAAAAATCCAAAGGGTGCGCATTATGCCTGACACCTACATGAACACTTTACAGTTGTTTTTATGACTGTAAGTCGTTCTATTCAAATGCTATTGAAGTTAGAAACGTTTATACCAAAGTCGTATACACTTTAGAGACGGTCCCTAAATGTGCGAATGTCCAACGTCAAACCATCTTTATGCCAGTCTATCACTGGGAAACGTTTAGCATTAAACGTTGCGCGTTATTCTGAGTCCATCTACTTGCCTATGAGTTTGGTCTTTTACATCACTGTAGTCCATTAAGCCACGTTAAGTGTTGTATATGTCCAGCAGGGGAATCCTGAAGTATTGAGGGAAACCCTAATAGCCTGCATGCAGCACATCGCCACAATATAAAGTTAAGGCAACTAAACAACCAAGAGAAATATATGTCAACCTCAAAAATGTAACATTGGATCTGTATATCCGCATCGGGGAATAACATTATAATCGTGTTCACGGTAGAGAAAGATGCATGTAGGCTACACAGGAAAAGTAACCATGAAGACACTGAATTTAACATAAAACCGCCGTCATAATAATCACAAATACACTTGCATTGGTGTTAACCCTCTGGGGACCAAGGTGTTTTTGGAGCCCTTGAGATGTTCTGACATGCCTTGAAATTTGTGCTTTTTTCAGTTATTTATAAACATGTTAATGGCAAAGGTGTAAAATCACTCTATATAGCACAAACAGGGCTACCAAAATATGCGGGCAACGTGTATGTAGATGTTTGTATTTTTAAGAGAATAATGTTTATGCGTGGTTATTGGAAAAAATAAAAATGAAAGTGGCTGAATTAAGACCACAAAACACATATTAAATATGTGTCCACAAGACTTTTGTCTAATTGATGTTGTACCTTTGAGTACTGGCTTCAAAATTATGTGAAAATAGTCTTGCTTTATCGTTCACAAAAAAAAATACATTGATTTAAATGGTGTAAAACAGGTTTTGCTTGGAAAGCCAATATGCGAGGGGGGCGTGAAGGAGTAGTTTACACCTGGGTTGTCCCACCCACTCTGCATAATGACTCTGCATAATTAGCCATTCATTCAGGTGTGACACACTGACTGAGCCACAATGCAAGGACAATGCCTATATAGAAGAATACTTATATTGACCATTTAAGATTTCGCTTACATCTATCTTGTAAATATGTTTAGCTATTTTATTAAAAATGTTACAATTACAACAATAATTACAATTTCAACAATATTTCAAGTGTACTCTTTCTTTGTAAAAAAAAAGAAAGAAAGAAAAAAAAGATTATAGGCCTACATTTTATCATATGTATTCATTAGTTTGAATATAGCCAACATTGGAACATCTAACATCTTAGTCTATGACTTTATTTTTGACAAAAATAGTGTGACTAACGCCTGACTAACGTTGTTTTATTGAAATATCAGGGCATATAAATGTTAATTTACGTTGCTTATACAAATACATTTTATTTCATCTCAGTAGGCTATGGCAAAGCAGTTTATTCTTTCACACACAGACACGCGATTCATATTTAGGCTAAACACTCTTTACAAATATGTACCCTTCATTCATCTCACAGAAACGCGAGTCATATTATAGAAATGCGATTCATCTTTTTGCGGTTTACAGGCCTACACTAACGTTATAACGTTATTCCACACTTGAGAAAAGAAAACAGCCTACCTCACTCCTCAGCGCGATCTGCTGCTCATATCAGGAGATATTTCGCCTCATCAGCACTGTGGAAACTTTTCTCCATAAAGGCTATAATGTCTCACTCGCAACCATGCTCGCGACGCGCTTTGTTTACAGCTGATGTGGGGGCGTTTCACAGACTGAAATGGTTCTCAGAATTTGCATTTGAATAGCGCGCGCTCTCCGGGGAGTGGTCAAATTACTGTGAATCATCTCGTAATGAGGTCGACTGGAGTCGCTCTCTTTGTATACAGATTACAGAAACTAAGAATATTTGTTTTTTATATAAATGACTTCAATTAAAAGCTGCGATCTCAAGCTTTATGCCCGTGGGTCTGTTTGCCTGTTTGACTGAATTTTCGCGGAGTTATAGATCATTTTCGAACGCGTTTCAAACGGGAGTTTACTGACAGAGAGAAGGCAGAAATCGCATCATCTTATTTTTTCTTTATTTGTCAAAAAGCAAAACACTTTATTTTTATTGTGAGTATACAGAAAAAAAATAGAAACTGAACAGGATCGATTGATGTATTACACGAAAATGAAAGATCAAAATTAACAGAGCATTTAGTGTTTATTTTCATTGCTAAAAAAAAAAAACGAGCAAAACGCGCGGGCGCGTTTTTGGTCCCCAGAGGGTTAAATGAGTTTTATGAATGAATGGCTTGCTCTAACTGTTGCTGGTCTTCGTCAACAACACGCGCTTTTGCACCTCCTGCTGGTGAGATAGACTAACAGCAGATGGAGAGTATGCTCGGTAATCTATTGCTTTTCCTGCAGTTCCGTTGAATTTACTGTCGAATTTGAACCACTGAATTTGTGGAAGCGAATTTGCAAAGCGAAATAAAACGGACCGAAAATTGCCTGTTGAATATTATAGATTGTATTTTTAAACAGTTTGAATATTTTGGAAGTGAAATATGAAAGGTGAATATGGATTATTGAATTTTTAATAATGGAAATGTGTTTGAAATGTTTTTAATTGAAATATTCACAGCTTAAATATACAACCATGTTGAATTTCAGCCCATAAAAATGCAAGCCCTAAAAATACAATGCATTAAAATGCAAGCATGGTTAATGCAATGCCTATTTTTTTTCAAGTAGTGCAATTCAACAGGCTTTTTGTTTCAAAAACATTTGACATTATTTTACTTCCATATTAATCATTTATGAACGCATAGTCATGTTTCGTAAATAATTAGTTAATCATTTACTAATCACTTGTAAATGACTCGTAACAGAATTTACAAAACATACATAAAATGTTAGTATAACACTTGTTATGTGTTTTGTAAACAATTAGTTCATCATTAACTAATCACTTATAAATGACTTACAACTGAACGTTTTTATAAAGCGTTACCCAAATTTCAAAAACTTTTAGCCTTTTATGTTCAACCCGAAGTCAGAAAGATGGAGAGACTCAAAAGAAGAAGTGACAACATTTCTGAATGGTTAGTTTGTGAATTTATCTAGCTTATGTGTATCTTCTAGTCATTAATTAGTATATTCTGTCTTGATAATCTATAAATCGTGTTCTGGAGCGGGGTTTATGTAAATTGTAGGGTTCATGATGTCCCTAACCTGGGAGGAATGTTGTGTAGTCCTTAAAAAGCGATTTCTTTAAAATAAAATATCTCCCTTTCCTTTGAACTTTGAGCGTCATAACTTTACAGATGTTGTTTATGCTCAAACAACAACATTACACACTAACTAAAGTTAGAAAAGTGAAATCATAGTCAACCACCCCTTTACAAACTATCATCTCAAAGTTAAGATGCTCATAGTTGTCAGTAAACTGTAACTAGTAATCTGATAGTAACCAAGTCTCCTTAACAGCCTTTCCACCTTTCACAGAACAGAACAAGTTGTCAAGAAGCTACAGTATAATTATGCAAACCTCAAGATAAATAGGTATAAATCTTATATTGCAATTATATATATATATATATATATATATATATATATATATATATATATATATATATAAATCTGGTGGATTATACCATGTAAAAGCACTGGTCACATTAGAAGCATTTCATTGCAATTGGTAATCTCATCAGTGCCCTGATTGGAGGACTTTGCTGAACAATGGCTTCTCTGTCTGATATTATTTGCATCACTGTTTGAACAACAAACATTATTGATTTTATTGATCACTGTCTTTTAACAACCAAGGTCTTACAGGTGACTTTGAATGCAGAGGTCTGAATAAAATAGAGTAATTTACTGTTTTTTTTAAACTCATCCACACAATGTATAATCCTGAAAATCAACAAGACATATTAAAGCATGTGCACATGTGAAAGCCTATTCAAAACTTAATTGTAATATATAGTTCCAGTCTTAGATGATAATTGGTCCCAGTTATGCTAAAATATGTGATATGCAGTGCTAAAATATGTGATATGCAGTAGCAGCAAAAACATCTGGTTACCTAGCTACTGTATCACAATATTGTATACTGTAATTTGTATTATAAATACCCATTTTATAAATGTAATAAGGATAATGAAATGCACATAACACTGAAACAATTGCATATTAATATTGTTGCAGTGGCCAATTGATCATTAGTCCATCAATACACAGTTTGCATAAAATTATTCTTCCTTAAATAGTCTATGTTTGAGGTGACAGGAACGCCTCATCAATAATGCAAATGTCCCTTTAGCCAGTCTGAGGAAATTAGGGGCCACATTTAGGCTGTGACACAATACTCAATATGCCGTCTTTACTCAAGGTCCTGAAAACAAAGAGGGCTATTTTATTGAAATAAGGTGTGGTGAAATGTTAACCTGAATAAAGAGCTCTTTACACTTTTTGTGTAAAATAATACAGCATATAAGGTAATTATCATAGATCATTAATAAATCCCAACACACAAAATGATAAAAACATACTGCTTCTGCAAATATAAATGCACAAATAAAAACAAAACAAAACATACTATGAAAATACCCAAAATATACCTAAACAAATAATATGTTAATAATGTCAACTGTAGATAATTTAGTTTAGTTTATATATGTCTGGCAGGCTAGTGTTGCTTCACCAGCTTGACTTTTTCTTGTGTATTAATAAGATGATATGTTTAATTTCCACCTTGGTCCATACACCTCTTTTAATGGTGATAACCAAAATGCCCTGCTTAAATCTCTGAAATCGCTGGAATTGGCAATAATGAACATCAGTGTGAGGCTGTCTGCATGTCTTTTCTGCCAATAACACACAATGCAACAGCGCCAGAGTGACAGACATACTATTGGCTAATGCAGTCGTTTTTGCATTCTCTAATCTGTAGTTTGTGACCTCTGGTTCAGACATTAACATGCTAAAACAAAGCATTGATGAGATAAAATAAGGATTCAAAGCATGTCTGTAGAAGCATTGAGAGTGTCTACAATTGCATATACTTTGGAATAAAACAAAGTGTTTTATGTATAACCAACAATGAGTTAAAGTGTTTAAAGAGACAGTATCCATTTAAATGTTTTGAATGAGTTTGCCCAAACATTTCTCAATCCCTGACATGAATAACAGCTTTTTTTAAATAGAGCTTGACAGTCCCTTGTATATGCTTTTGTTTTACTGAAAAGGAGCCTTTGAATATATACATGAAAGAAAGGATAGTAAGGGTTTGGAATAATATGAAGGTTGATGACAGAATTTTAATTTTGGGTATACTTTTACTTTAAAGCACCCAAACTAAATTACAATTTATTAGATTTACTTAGCTCTACTGACAGTTGTTTATTAAGAATGTCTCTCTGGTACTATACAAAAAGGGAAATTATCCAATTCATCAAGGTTTTAAATTATTTTTTATTATTTATAATAATTTATATTATTTTTATTTATGTATTTTTTTTTTTTTTTTTTTTTTTTCATCATCAAGACTGGTGATCACTGGTTCAGAAGAACTTTTCAATTCAGATCTAGCAACAAAAAAAAAAAAAAAAAAAAAAAAAACACTGCAGGAAATTAGTGGAACACACAGGCCTAAAAGTAAATACTCAATGCAGCATATAGCATTTTGACATGGAACATATGTTCCCTTTCGTTCAGTCACTACGAGTTACGTCAGAGAATGACGAAATGGGGTTTCGCTTAGAAGCCTATTACCTTCAAGTTTTAGAAAACGAGCCAATGGCATGGGAATACCCACCGCGTGGGTATAAAAGGAGGAGCGGTGGCAATCTCGCATTATGTTTCCGCTTCAGAGCCGAGAGCAATCTTCACTCCTCAAGCCATTCTGAAATAGTCACTCTTCGAGACGAGCTACTCTCCAAGTGTTGGTGTGACGGCGAATTCCAACAAGTTCACATTGCCTGCTGATCTGTGCAGTGATCTGCTAGTCGTGTGTTCTCGCTGGTTGCTTCAGCACTCTGGGGGCTTAGATCACGCTAAGGCAGCTTTTGTGGATGAATCATGTTCTCATTGCGGGAACATGACCATCGCGACACTGCGGTCGATACTCAATGACCTCACTAGAGCGAGAGTCCCCTCATCCACACCCCGATCTACCCCCTCTTCGAGAGGTGGTACTTTGCTGGTGGACAGGAAACTATGTCCATCGCTGCATCACAAGGTGGGCTGGAGTCCTCGGGAGATGATGATTCGGCTGAGCTGCCGCCTTCGGGCGTGCCAGCATTGTCCGAGTCAGATCCCGAGTTGACAGCCATGCTCTCCCGGGCAGTCGCGAGTATCAGGCTTGAGTGGAACCCTCCACCCTGTCCTGAGTGCTCACGGCTGGATGGTTGGCTTTTGGGTGCCCAATACCTTTCTTCCCGGAGATGCATGAGGAGGTCACGGGGTCCTGGAAGTCTCCACTGTCTTCCCGCGATCGCTCGGTGACCTTCTCCGCCTTTCCACCCCTTGATGGTGCCGCGGCCAAAGGGTACACTGGGGTTTCCCCGGTTGACCGCTCTGTTGCGATGCAGCTGTGTCCTCAGAGCGCTTCTTCTCGTGGTGACCCAAAGCACGCCTCCAAAGCCTGTAGGTTTTCATCGACTCTCGTCGAGAAATCCTATGGAGCTGCGGGGCAGGCTGCCGCCTTTTTGCATGCCATGGCCACCCTGCAGGTTTACCAAGCACAATGCTCAGGGACATGCACAAGGGCAGGACTGACCCAGGGCTCTTTGATGACCTGCATGCTGCCACCGACCTTACTCTCCGGGCGACATAAGTGACCGCACGCTCCCTGGGTCAGGTGATGTCCATGAATGTGGTCCAGGAGAGACACCTTTGGCTCAACCTGGCTGATATGAGAGACACCGAGCAAACCCGTTTCCTCGACTCTCCCATATCCCAGGCTGACCTCTTCGGCGGCGTGGTCGAGGACTTCCCCCAACAGTTCTCGACCGCCCAGAAGCAGACTGAGGCTATAAAGTATATTCTGCCCCGACGGCCTGCTGCTGCCTCCACCCAGCCGTCGGCACAGAATCCCCAGCCTGCTCGCCACCGAGGACGCCCTCCTGCGGCTCCTGCCCCTCCCGCCCGGCCCCAGCAGCAGCAGCCTTCATTTGGGCCGCGTCGTGGAGGTAGCCGCAGGAAGGTGACACAGCCCACTCCGGCCCCGCAGCCCGCTAAACGCCAGGCTAAGCGGCGCCCCTGAGACGGACTGCTCAGAGATGGCACTCAGTTCTAGTAGCAGGAGATAGTAGCAGGACCACTCCTTCCCCCGGGGGAGGGCCGGGGGAGAATCTTTTGTTCTCCATTCCCCGCAGCTCGCCCCTCGGCAGCACCTTAATGTGGTTAAAGAAAGAACTGTCTCACCCATGTCTGAGCCATCAGAGTTCTTGGATGACAGTGCGTGCCGCTCACGAGCCTCGCCACTCTCATTCCCCCCTGTCGCCAGACCCCTGGCAGAGCAGGCCCCACCCTACCGTTGGGTGGCGAAGGGTGCGATCGAGACTGTCCCTCCAGCCGAAATGAAGTCCGGCTTCTACAGCCCCTACTTCATTACGGCCAATCCTGGATCTGCGTGTCTTGAACCGATCCCTTCACGGGCTTCCGTTCAGGATGTTGACAGCAAAATGCATTCGTCCGTTGGATTGGTTTGCAGCGATTGACCTTAAGGATGCCTACTTTCATGTCTCCATTCTTCCTCGACACAGACCGTTTCTACGGTTTGCTTTCGAGGGGCGGGCATATTAGTACGCGGTTCTCTCATTTGGGCTAGCCCTGTCTCCTTGTTTCTTCACGAAAGTCGTCGAGGCAACCCTTGTGCTGCTACAGCAACACAGGGTTTGCATCCTGAACTATCTCGACGACTGGCTGATCCTAGCTCACTGTCGAGACCAGGTTTGCGAACACAGGGACCTAGTGTTCCGGCACCTAGCCGATTGGGCCTTCGGGTCAACTGGGAAAAGAGCAAACTCTCCCCAGTGCAGAGGATGTCTTTCCTCGGTATGGAAATCGACTCGGTCGCCATGTGCGCGTAGTTTACGAGCGAGCGCGTGCAGTCACTGCTTACTTGCCTGAGACAGTTCGAAGGCAAGAGTGCGGTTCCACTGAAATTATTTCAGAGGCTCCTGGGGCATATGGCCTCCGCAGCCACGCCACTCAGATTGCTTCATATGAGACCGCTTTAGCTCTGGCTTCGCGATCAAGTCCCGAGGTGGGCATGGCCACCGGACACGGACAAGGTTGTCTACGCTTCTGGCGTATGTCGCAACTCGCCCGCCACCTCCTCCTATGGATTTAGAAGCATCTGAGGTTGCTCAGAGCCATTCATGTTCCGGGAGACCTGAACCGTGCAGCCGACAAGCTCTCATGGCTTCAGCCACTTCCTGGAGAATGGAGACTCCATCCCCAGTTGGTTCAGCTGATTTGTGAACAGTTCGGCGACGCACAGGTAGATCTGTTTGCCTCCCATGACTCTTCCCATTGCAGCCTGTTTTATTCCCTGAACGAGAGCACGCTCGGCACGGATGTACAGGCGCACAGCTGGCCGCGGGGCCTCCGCAAGTATCCGTTTCCCCAGTGAGCCTTCTTGCACGGACCTTGTGCAAGATCAGGGAGGACGAGGAGCAGGTCATATTGGTTGTGCCTCATTGGCCCACCCGGACCTGGATCTCCGAACTAGTACTCCTTGCGGCAGCACCTCCATGGCCAATTCCTCTGAGGAAGGATCTCCTTTCTGGACACCGTTCAGTGTCGTGCTTTCCTTCCTGCAAGAAGGGTTGGAGCGAAGGCTGTCTCCCTCCACCCTGAAAGTGTATGTTGCTGCTATTTCCGCACATCACGACGCAGTTGAAGGTAAGTCTGTGGGGAAGCATGACCTGGTCATCAGGTTCCTGAGAGGAGCAGCATGCAAATTCCGCAGACTCAAGGCATTTCCCATGCCATTGGCTCGTTTTCTAAAACTCGAAGGTGATAGGCTTCTAAGCGAAACCCCCTTCAGTCATTCACTGACGTAACGTCTCCTTTACGAGATGTTTTCCAGTTGCACTGTCATTGTACTCAATATAAGCTTGACACTAATAAATCAACTTGCACCACAACACAACCGTTCCAAACTCCATTCACATACTGACTTTATTAAGGGGAAAAAAAACAATACAACATCTTTACAAAAGATGGTATGAATAAGCACCACAGATGACATCATGACATTGATGTGAACCAACCGACTTAAACTAGTTTACTTTTCTTTGCAGAAATAATAATACTATAATAATAATACTAATAATACTAATAATAATAATGTGACAAAAGGACAAACACAAACATTCAAATGAATTTATACAATTTACATTTTTTTATGTATAGTTAAAAGTAAACTCCTGTTTTTGGGATATTAATAAAATATGAGTAAAAATCATCCACATACAATGTTTTTTATGGCTCAGGTATTTATGAACTAACTCTGAGATCGGGTCCAATTGGAGCCTTTGCTGTGGTCACAGTCTATTTAATTCCTTGACACTTAACTTGTTTCTGACAACACCGAAAACAATGTCACCTATATGATATTGGCCAGACCTCATGAACATGAAATCTTGCCTGTGTTTTTTTTTTTTTGTTTGTTTTTTTTTTGATAGAGTGTGTGTAGTGCCATGCCAAATTGTGTTGTAATGGCTGTCATTGCTGTTTGCAGACAGTGACAGCACTGACCGATGTTAAAAACACATTTTTTTCCACAGAGAGAGAGAGAGAGAGAGAGAGAGAGAGAGAGAGAGAGAGAGAGAGAGAGAGAGAGAGAGAGAGAGAGAGAGAACAGTACTACTAGTACTCACTAGATGGTGACAGATAAATGTTTTTTCCTGTGATCTACTTCCAAGGCTCTGCCAAAAATGAATTTGGGACAAGATAAAAAAGCCCAGAGGTCAATATCACTGTGTAACTGTTCTTACTGAAACAATTAATTTAAATCATATTGTGTATTGTTGGACATTAATGCCCCTTGCTGGAACAGATATCATTCTGCAAGTCTGTCGCTCATAAACGTATATAATATACTGCTCTGCATTGCTATGTATGACATATTGCCATATTTGCTGTTTGTCAAATGCAACCAAGACATTTATAAGGAGTCAGCCAGGGAAATACAGGATCAAGTGTTTGTGGCCATTAAAATGATTGATGAAATCGTCTTTATGGGAGATACATTATACAAGCTTGATTGAGACAACAAAATATGTACCCGTCCAGTACAGTTATAGATGTGGCTTGTCTCCCAACAAGAGTGATTCATTAGCGCTTCCATTAGCATGCGTGATTATGCTAATCATGCAGTAAATAAGTGCCAGTTCTTCGGAGACAGTTCTTTAATTTCCCTTGAATGTAGTAATTAGTTATGTTTTACTTTGCCGATTATTTTCAGGCCCTCTGAAATATTGGCCAGATGTGTTTTCAGTGTCACAGTTCTGCTCTCTTGCTTGGCTTGTACTAAACAAATCCTTTATTCACAGTCATTTACAACCTGAAATTTAATCAACCAAAAACAACAACAACTGGCTACCTATGAATCACATAAACATCTGAGGTGAATGCCTGCAGTAATATTTCTGCATTAGATTTTACATAACCCTTAATTTGGCACCAAAAGTGCATAGACATCTATTTCATCTATTGGTTTTCTTAATATTTGTGAATGATTTATCATTTGCAAAAAATACAGCACACTGAATGGTAAGGTTCTTAACATTCCTAGAGGTGCGTTTTGTGTGCCTCTCTCTTAAACCCTCTAGCGCAACCAACATATGTTGTAGCATGTTTTAGACTTTTGTCTTAACATGTTTTAGACAAAACTGTGTGCTCTAGAAATATTCCATTTTGTCCGATTCCTTTAGTCATGCTGAGATTTTCCATTGACTTAGCTTTTATATAATAGCTTATAACAGACTAAGCTAAATTACCAGAATTATTTTTATACATTTTTATAAACGTGTCTTTTCTGCTTTAAAAAAGAGAACATTTTACCAAAGAAATGTGATGAACGCAACATAATGTTGGCCACTCCATGGACAAACTGAATAAATTAAATTTAAATGGATGCTACATTAGAGTACTATAGTATATAATAACATAGAAAAAGGAGAGAAAAACAACGTAATTCCTTTGAATGTTTCTTTAAACATGGCTTATATGCTTTAGAAAAGGCTGTGATTCTCATCATAGTGAAAACACTACAGTCACACACAGTGAATCACTCTACAGCCCACAGACCTTGGCTTTGTGCAATCAAACTCATATCGTACAAGTGAGATCCTATAAGACAGAGTTCAAAATAAACCTGATTGTTTAGTACCCATGGGAAAGAACAAGATATAGAGAGTGAGTGCTTTGAAGAGGGTTCAACTCCATGAAACTCAGGACCATTACATGCAATGACCCCTGATGCCATGAAAAAAAGAGTATTTTCTCATCTGCCTGGCTATTCTGTGTGCTACAGAACATTCTAAATGAGTCCCAACCGAATTCCACTTAATATGTTGATCTAATGAATGACCTTAGTTCACTTAAAAACATAAAAAATGCAGTATCATCACAGTACCCAAAAGTGTATGGCTGTAGGTCTGAAAAAGTTTATACCTCCTAATACATCACTCAGTCAGATGTTATATTTAGGCTTATGTTGCATTCAATTCAACGATCACTAAATTTAGTTCAATTTAATTCACAAAGTTCTTCCTACTTACTAAAATTTCCTACAGTATGGTATAAGAGGATGGGGGCAACCAGGGACATGTGCCATCATCTTTTACAGTTTGGGTGCTTCTTTGTCAAAAGTTGCAGATATAAAATGGGAATATCCCACATCTGCCTTTGGATGGAAAACAGCATTTGGGCCGGGGTTGGAGCTTGAACAACAGCCCATCTTATCCATCTGATTTTACGGGTAGATAAAAATTTGAATTATGGTTGGAATTTGAGATGGGGTTAGAACTATGTTTGTTTGACAAGAATGTTGTTCCTGGACCATCAGAAGATCTTGATCCAAAGACACATCCTACATGGAAAAATTACAGTCACCATTTATTCTCCATACACACTTCCAGATACTATGTACCTTCATCTTTCAAATTCACTGTTGGTAAAATATTATTCTGTTGGATCTGTCGTAGTACCACATTCCCCCAGAAGTCTCTTGAAACATCAACAAAAATGTATCTCCACCCAAGACCTTCTAAGAGAGCACCTAACATGGCAGGATGTAAAAGTGGCAGCAGCTGCGCAAATACGCGTGCTACGGGTCACAATAACAGAGTGTATTCACCTAACAGGCCCTGTCTGAGGAACTTGGCAGGTTAGTCTCTAGCCTCTATGACCCCACAAGCTGTCAGAGTGAATGGGCCGACCAAAGGAATAAAACCGCTTTTCTCCTGCTGGCCACCCCAGCTGGGGCTCTCACCTTATGATATTTATTAGCAGAGAGATGGTGAGTAAGTTTGCCAAGAAATTTGAGGTCTTATGGACTGTACTTTTCAAAAGACTGTGGCAAGGTCAAAAATGAGACCGTTTCCTCTGAGGCTGTTTACTCTCTGAGTCAGGGAGAGAAATGAAGGTCAGTGTGGCTAATTCAACTGAAAGGCACTAGTTATTGAATTAGAAATTTTCATACTTCATAATTTGTTTCCATCATGTTTTTCAAGTGTTTTTGTTGCTGGTGCATGTCATATTCACCCACTTATTTGGAGTGAAAAGTGTTAATATAAATTCTAAATGCTCTTTGAAGAGAAACCGGAATATCAAATGGAAAATCTTTGCAAGTTTTATTTTCTTATTAGTGGTCCTTGCTAAGGCAAACATCCCAATTACTACTGCTCATACAGTACTGGTTGTGGTGGATAAAATTCTCCCCTACTTTTTTTGTATATCCTATTGCATACATTGCCCAAAAAAAAAAAAAAAAAAAAAAGTTGCAGCAGCGTTTCATTGTTACATATTGTTTTCTTTTTTTTAATCTGACATGTAACCCATGCACTGGTGATGAACCAGACATAAATGATACCTCCAATTTCATAATATGTTCTCCGTGTTTGTCCCTGGACTTTCGTGTTACTTCCTGCTTCTGTGCCATGTTTGTAGTCCCTTGCAGTTTTCCATGTTGATTAGTCTTGATTGTTCCCTTGTTCCTCGCATGACAGAATGATTTACCACACATGGATCTTGCAGGGGTTCAACTCATCCTCCTTCGCCAGGGCCAGCATTCCCTCGAGTACCTTCCGTAATAAAAACACTTCCCGGACCATAATTTGATTTGCTTTTTTTAAATGAAAAATGAACCTCTAAGAGCACAGCTTTGCAATAATTATGAAGCCAGTACCATCCCAGTCACTGGATCCGTCTCAGGGCAGATAAGATTGGCACCCAGTGTGGCGGATCGACAGCTCATGTCAGTGCGAGCAGCCGGCATCTATAGTCTGGTGGTCCCAGCACCCCCAAGCTCAGTGGTCTTCCCTTTACCTCTGTGGATTTTTGTGTTACTTCCTGTTTCTCTGCCATGTTTATAGTCCCTTGCAGTTTTTCATGTTGAATTGTCTTGATTGTTCCTAGGTGTGTCTTGTTAGCTTGTTGTGTATACATAGCTCTTGTGTTTCCTTTGTTCCTTGTCAGTCATTGTTTGGTGTTTGTTTCTTGTGCATACCTGTTCTCCGAGCTCCCAGTGTTCCTGACTGTTGTTTTGTTTGGATTTAGTCATGTAAAGTCAAGTCACCTTTATTTATATAGCGCTTACAATACAGATTGTTTCAAAGCAGCTTTACAGAGATAACAGGAAAATGCAACAAAGTTTGTTTCTAGAAGAAAATAGCGTCACAGTCCAGCTTAATTAAGTTCAGTCCCCCACCCCCCCTGCTTTGCTCTTGGGATGATTCGCCCTACTACGAGTTCGTTTACCATCAAAATGATTTCAAAGCTGTTATATTAAGGTACAAATCTTGCATAGTGTGCCTTTAAATAACCCATCTCACCATGTGAGGTTAGACAGACAGAAAAGTGTGAAGAGAGATGCACACAATGATGTTTGACTGTTCTTTTTGATGAAGCATCAGATCTGCCTCCTACTGTAACTCATGTCTGAGCAAGACAATCATCATTTTGGCATGCCTGTCAGATTCCGCTGACACTGAGGGAGATAGATCTGGCTCAACCAAACAGGAAATATGTTCCACAAAGCTGGTGGGCCAAATGATGAGAAAGAGAAAAGTGACAGCAGAAAAACACAAATATACTGTATTTTTTTGTTCCCAAGCTCTTTCATTTTTAGATTAAATAGTCATGATGGTGTCAGTTTTTGCGTACCTGTACTGTGCAATAAATGAAAGGTTTCACTTTTTTCATCAACGATATTGCATGTGTTGATATAGTCATAGTTATTGTTTAATGACGTGGGTGTCATCTCTCATCGTCTTGTCTTAGTCAGGGAAAAAAAGGTTGTCAATGAACATTTTTCGTCATAGTTTTCGTTAACGAAATTAACACTGCAGCAGAGAAAAAGAATACTAAATGCAGCTAATAAAGGCAACTAATATAATCATGCATAATTATAACAGCAAAATAAAAAAGACTTATCACTCAAAATATTTTTGTACATATTTATCATGAACATAAATCCAATTTATTTCAATCTCGTACAATATTGCTTGTTCCACATCTAGCCATATTTTAACCATGTTCATATTTTTTATCTGAATAAATGTAATTATTTTTTACAATGAACAGATGTATGCTGATTATTTTAGGTGTCTTTAAATACTACATAGTTACAAAAATATAATAAATGATTGTTTGGTATAATGCATTATTGGGTTCATGCTGTATTGCAAAATACTTTGCAAAAAAACTAGCTGCTATTGAGGTGGTATAGGGTGGGTATGGTTAAGGACATATTTCGTGATATGGTTAGGTTTATGGGTGGGTTAAGGTTTAAGGGAAGTCTCTACAGTGTAATTATAGATGTAATTACTTGAGGGTGTCAGGGATGAGTGTAGTTTGAGTCCCAAGGATAATGAGTGACACAGAAAGAATAATGATAATAGACTTTAATTAACACAAAGAGAAATAACACTACACAAGATCCATAAATGTTAACACAGAACACTGAACAGCAGAAACAAAGGGCTTAAATACACAAGGCTAGATGATTAAAGTAACAGGGAACAGGTATGAACTAATCAGAAACCATGACAACTAATGAAGAACTCGAACAGAGGCTAAACAATAACAAAGCAAACCATGACTATAGAAACTAAACAAGACAATGAAAATAAAAAATGACTGTGACAGCAGGTTTGTTACATCTTATGTTGTTAACCCTCTGGGACTGTTTGCATGTCTGTCAAAAAATGACTGATTTTTAAAAATGATTATTATTTCAATGAAATGACTGTACTATATTTTAGTTCGATAATATTTTTTATTTAATATTTTGTATTTTTATGGTATTTTATGGTACTACATTATAGTTATGCAGTAGTTATAATCCATGTATTCACTTTTTGAGCATGGAGCTGACAATGAAAATAAAAAGAGACCAGACTTAAGTCTGTGCTCCAAAGCAAAGACAACATTATGCATATTATTTATATGCAAGTCTTTTTTTTAAAGACGACAGATTATTTCTGGTGAAAAAAAGTTTTAAGGGACTGTTCGTTTTTTATTTAAGGGGCCACCGGAGGAGTTTTGAGATCTGTAGTCAAAAAATACATGACCCTCCCTTAGCCAGCAATAAATTTTTCTATGACCCTCCAAAATGATTGTGAAAAAAGGCATGACCCTCCCCGATAATTTATTGATTACTTCTGGTTTGCGTTTGTCAAAGATGTTCAGATAGCCATTGTTTTGTTTTTTATAACCATAAACTCCTGCTTTCTCATCTTACTAGGGCTGTAAGGATAGACCAAACCTACGATTCGGTTCGTATCACGATTTTTGATTTTAGATTTGAAAAAAAATCTTGTTTTCGGTGCTGATGCGGTGTGACGCGTTCAACATGTGGGTGGCGCTGCCAATAAAGCATCTAAGCTGTCACAAAGAACCGGCAAAAGTAATTATTATGAATATGTCAAATATAGCAAGGAGACATTTTAATTAAACAAGTGTTTTCTGTGTCGACCGCTGTCGATGCTGACTCGTGATCTTCGCAGAACGCGCCAGAGAGAAATGCACATTAGCTACATATGGATTACATTACTCTCGTTTTCAATTGTTCTGTTTAAAAGTAGACATTTCAAGCTTTCTATATATTTATCAGGTCTGTGAGGCAAGTAGGCTACCTTACGCTGAGTTTCGGTTCATTTATGAGACAAGTCTAGTTCACTCGCCGGCGCCTCCGTGTCATGATTATCTATTTTCTACTATATTTACTTCTTATTTATTGAATCCAGGCAATTTGTTGATGAAACATTGATTAAAATTAAGATACAATTAATAAAAAAACGAAATTCACTTTAAAGAAAGGCTTTGTGCTTTCTGTTTGAGGTCTCTGTGAAAGTTTTAAAGTCGCTCTCAGAACGGTCATGTCCGTAATGGAGAACAACCATAACATTGTTTTTTTTTTTTTCTCATAAATGCGAACACGAAAAATAAAATAAAAAGAATATTTTATGTTCTGTGGAGGCCGACCCTTCTTCATCCGGTGGGTAGGCTATATTAGCCTACTTTTGGTTTGCGCAGTGTAATTCATAGAATTACAAAAAAATATTTTGCCACCTAAAAGTTAAAGATTTTTTGTGTCACGTCATGTGTATTTCCCTCATATTAAATATAAAACGCATGTGTAGACTGATATTTTTCTAATGTCTTGACTCCTTTATTAAGGGAGTATGATATAAACAGATGTTTCAATATATTGGTATTAAATGCATTTTCAAGTTTTGACTGCAAATGTCACGTCCATAACGCTGGAATTTATCCTCAGCTTTTTTTGGTGTAGGTCTACGTATTTTTTATGTTAACTTCAAATAATACTAATAGTAATTTAAAGATGTGGTAGCCCTACATCTTACACATCACACTCCACTGTTATGGTGGTAATTTTAGTAGATTTACTCACTAACATTATTGTGAAAACAAAATAAGAATGGAAACTAAAATATGATAGTATCGTGCAACAGCGCACATTCTATCAGCTGCAGTTCTGGCACCTCAGTCCCAATACTGTAAAACTCGATGTACATTCACATCACATGTTAATGCAGCGGTAGAGTTACACTCACATGACACTGCACTTATTCGCAATCATAAAAGTTCATTATTTGCTCGTGCTTTAAAGCTTTGCCGGGTAAACATTTCATTGGCGTTCTGTTCTGACATGATGCACTTTTTCTGAGCGCGTGAAGTGCGCGCGCACTGTCAAACAGCGCCAAACTGGATTTTTGTTGGGTCAGACGCATCTGATAGCGATGGGGGGCCGAGATCGCGAGAGCTACATGGAGCTACATGTAAAAAAATATGCACCAAACAAGCCACTTTGAAATGTTGCTGTTTTCACAAAAGTTGGGTGACCCTCCCCCTAGACTAAAAAAAGTTGGATGACCCTCCCCTCAACAAAGAATAAAAAGACATGACCCTCCCCTATTTTCCTCCGGTGGCCCCTTCCATAAATACCGAACGGTCCCTAAAAAAGTGAACTTGAAAAAAGTTTTATACTTTTTTTATACCTTTTTTAATTATACATTTATTTATATGTCATTTTTATATGAAGTATATATTTTCCATAAGACGTTTTACTCTAAATCTGTGAGAAAATCAAAGCCATAAATCTAAACAAGCTGTGTTCCAAATTTGAGGTTGATATCTAAAAAAAAAAAAAGCTTTCAGTAAGAATTTGTATGTGCGCAGTACCAAACGTTTCCAATAGATAAACTTTGTCTCCCATTCATTTCCATTCATTTCGAACAATATAAGTGTGACTTTTTTTTTTTTTTTTCAGGACCATTTAACCTTTTCAAATCATGTCTGTTAATTTATTTGTGTTCACGCAGTTATAAGTATTATATAGCAATTTTTAAAGAATTAATCTGGCAACCACATGCAGCTGTAATTTTTATTCTATTTTTTATAAAAAATATAAAACATTATTATTATTATTATTTTTATCTTTTTACCTTACTTTAAAATCACAAGAGTTTTTGAAACTAAATAACTGAATAGCCTTATTCTATGGTATTTTGGTGTAATACTTACTGTAGTAGCTAGAAATGCCTTCATCAACATTTCAGTATTTCATTTAAGAATGTTTTTGTTTATTTTTGTAATCAAAACTTTTGTGGTAAAGTTTTGGATTGCTACTTGATGTTCAATATAAAATATAGGTCCTGAAGAAAAAACGGTTAAGAATCCTGCATTAATAACTAACAAAAGTGTACTTTGAGTCATGGGAGTGCCATTTTGGCATCAAATAGACTAATCCATAAAGTTAAATGAGTTATTGCTAAATTGGAATTGACAGTCTCTGAGTGAAATAATATATACTCATTAACAAAACATCTACAAATTATTTATGTAATTTCAGCAATGTTTTTACTTGTAATATTTTACTTGTACTTCTGCCACACTTCCAATATCCATTAGCAAGTAACTCTGAAACCAATAAATGTCACTTTGGCTTTCACCTAATTAAAACAATAGATTTCACACAGCAAATTGTGGTGTCATTCACAAAGCTCTTTCTTTCTGCACTGCAACTTCCTCTAGCCACTTATGAGGAAGGATGGCATAAATAACCGTCATTAAAATGCCAAGCAATTGGTACAAAACCACATTACTGAAATTAGCCAGCACACACTACTGTAAACAAGACTGACCACCTATTTGTATGGGCTGGATGGGTGGGAATATACTGTAGAAGACGATAACTAAAAAAAAACAACACTACTGATGTGTAAACGTGATGGTACACTAAATAAATAAATAATTAAATAAAATACAGAGCATGCTGCTTTTAGTGGTCACAATCTCCATCCAACAGGACTAGTCAGAAAATCGTATAAATGTTGCTTTAACCTAGGCAAAATATGGCATTTTATAGTCCTATTTATTAGAAACCAGGCTATTCTGGGGCTATAGGAGGTTGGAGTGCACTATTCTCTTATATAGTATTAGAGGAGACATCCATCTTGTATAGGTGCCCAAAACCATAGTGGACATTATCGAGTATTAAACCCGATAATGCACTGCAATGACAAGCGTGCATGTGATGTACATTTAGCTGCTAAAGAATCCCCATAATGCAATATGAGGGTGCCACAAATGAATACCCACATATCTGCAGAAGAGGCTGAAAATGTGCGTTCAGGCAAACACTGCATGTGACATTCACGAACACGGTGGAGCTAAGACACAGCAGACACAGCACAGGCGCACAAGGTGAGACAACTAAGCCTTTATGAAAACCTCAGAAATCCATGTCAAAGAAGAGACATGCAAATTTGATGTCTGAAGGCCATTCACTTAACATAAAAAGATAAACGTGTAAATATAATATTAAATCACTTAACTCTTACCATCTTTTTGACCCAGAAATATTTGTGTTGCAAACTATTAAATTATGGGAGTTATTGTGCTCTAAAGTGTCAAAATGTCATTCAGTATAACTGTCTGGATTAAAATTCAGAAGAAGAAAAAAACTAGAAAAAAAAGTATTTGTTCATTAGTATTGTGTGAAATAAACTATATTGCTCTGACAGAGCACATGAAAGTTCTTCATCTAACAGACTTCTCTCCACACTAATTGGCATTCACATGGACAACAGCTCCACCTCTTGACAGATTATTAATATAACACATGATCTGCCTTCAGTATTCTCTTTTGTTATACTTTGTTCTCCAGTAAATATTTCAGAAACAAAAAATCTTTCAGACATTTAAGTTCATTTAACACATACTAACAAATGTTGCCCCCTTGGACAAAAACAACAACAGCTTTTCTTTTCTGTAGATTTATTTGCCCCGGTTGTTTTTCTCTTTTTTTTCTCTTTTGTTTTCTGTGACAGATTCTGGGGCTGAAAGTTTTAACATGAACAAAAACGTGTTAACTGTGCTTCTTCTTTTCCTTTTTACCCACTACTCTTTTCTTCTCACAGCGCACCCAACAGTATACATCATTTCTGAGACTTTCAATATTTATCCTCTACATTATATTAGTGCCAAATATCTACAATAAACAAAGACATGAAACAAATTAAATAATTATTTGAGGTCCTTACACCCTCCCCCACTAAAAAAAATAAAATGTTACAAAACATTTTTAATTTACTATCTCTGGGTATATACTGAAAATGTAAGTTCCAATTACAGTGTAATGTACATGCTTTCTCACAGCTTAACAATATAGTTTACTTCCATGCAACTGTGACATACTAACAATGATCTAAACTTTTAGATTTGTTGCATGTTGAGAGATGTCTTGTCTTTAGGCTCGCTGGTGGGCCCCCCAGAACATCCTGCAATGACAAGTGGACACAACCACCTACACCTCCACAATGTATTAACACATTTCAAATGTCACCTAAGTAATGCATTAATCTCTTAGTGTTTCATCCAGCCTATCAAATATACCTTTAGCTGACCAAACTACAACTCTGCTTTAGAGCATTATTACGACTGTAAACTTACAAAACCCTTAATTGTTTATAACTCACTTAACAAAATTATTACTTTGAACATTACTTTTTCAACTCTCACTAGTGTTACTTAGTATGAAGGATACAGATTCAGGTGATCGATGCTCAGCTGGGGTTGTACACAGCAGGTTCTCACGTCAGTATTTCCACCACAAACACTCCAGTTCACTGGTCGAAGCGTGGGCTCACCCAGGGTGTCATACGTGTATAGATTCCTAGGTTGCCTGGTTCTGGCAGAAGTTCTCCTGATAGGTTCCGATGCCAAATCACTATCTTCATGCTCGGCTTCTCCAACAAATCTTTCCTCCAGCTCCTGCTCCCCTTGAAGATCTCCCAGCACTTCTTCATCTGACTTATCTGAGTCAGGTATGTTTACAGATTCGTCAACGATTTCTTCAATGTCAGTTTCCTTTTCAGGTTTCCTGTTTCTCTCCTCTCTTCCAGGGTGAAATTCTGCTGCACATGGATCCAGATATGTTCCTGCTCTCTGCATTGGAACCCACAAGTCAACCTCCTCATCGCTGGAACTGTCGGTGCTTTCATGGTGAGTATTTCGTCGTGGTTGTGCTCCCTGTTTTGACCTGTTCCTCTGACATCCTTTTCTTTCCAGACGAACATCAGGTGTCCTCTGCTCATCAACCAGGTAAGGACAAGGCAATAGAAGGTTCCGGTGCAGCACTCTTTCCCTTCCAGTCACATCCAATGGTCCGACTACATACACCGGGCCATCTCCTCTCCTTTCTTTCACCACATACGTTTGCTTTTCCCAGAACGCTCGCAGTTTTCCTGGGCCACCTCTTTCTGACAGGTTCCTCACCAACACATGATCCCCTGGCTCCAGGACAGAACTCCATGCCTTCCGATTGTAATTTCTTTGCCCCCTTGCAGCAGCCTTCTTCATGTTCTTTTTCGCAATCTCGTATGCTTCTTGCATAGACCTTTTCCACTTTTCAGCGTAGTCGGTGTGAGACTGAGTGTTCTTTACTTGCTTTGTGGGGAGCACCAGATCAATTGGAAGAACTGGCTCTCGACCAAAAAGGAGAAAGAATGGAGAAAATCCGGTTGACTCGTGCACAGTAGAATTATAGGCGTGGACAACTTTGTTCAGGTGTTCTGCCCAATTCGACTTCTCCGTTTCCTCTAGGGTCCTCAACATCCCCAACAATGTCCTATTAAACCTCTCTGCCGGGTTAGCTTGGGGGTGGTAGGGAGTTGTACGTGAATGCCTAATCCCACAGTAACTCTGTAGCTTTTGGAACAGGCTGTTCTCAAACTCCCTCCCCTGGTCATGGTGGATCTTTCCAGGATAACCAAAGCGCATGATGAAATCTTCAAAGATTTTCCGGGCTGCTGTCTTTCCAGACTTGTTTCTGGTGGCGTAAGCCTGAGCAAACTTTGAAAAATGGTCAATGACCACGAGGATATACTCTGCGCCCCCTCTGCTTTTCTCCAGGTGCAGGAAATCAATCGAAATCATCTCAAATGGAGCTGTTGTCTCAATGCTCTGGATTGGAGTTCTGGTGATCCGGTTTGGTTTCTTTTGTCTTAGGCATCGACACACTCTCGTGACATAATGCTCCATCTCTTCTCTCATTTTCGGCCAGAAGAAACGTGCACGAGCTGCTGCCACCATGCGATCGGCACCTAGGTGGGCCATGTCTTCATGTAAGTACTTGTATATCATACTTTTTAAGTTTTCTGGGATAACTAACTGAGTTCTGGTCATTATTTTTCTTTGCAGGATACCTTCCTCATTAATCTGCAGGTGATGCCATTCTCGTAAGAGTTGTCTCACAGCTTCCGGTTCCCTCAATTTTTCTTTGTGTTTGAGATTGATTTGTTTCTTTTTCAGATCAAGTACTCGGCTGATGACTGGATCACTCAGCTGGGCACTCCTGATATCCTGCGGTGTTAGCCGTTGACAGGTCTCTGATCCACCCTTCAGCTCCTCTGGTAAGACATCTATGTTGCAAGTGATTGCAGATATCCAGTCCACTTCCTCACGTCGTTGTGCTTTTAGGACTTCCCCAATTGATCCCAGCACTTCTGGCTCACATTCCTGAGTACACTCTCTGACTGTGACTTCAATGGGCACTGATCTCCGTGATAAGAAGTCTGCATCTCGATTTGCCATTCCTGGTCTATATTTCAAAGTGAAACGGTAGTCTGCCAGCTCAGAAACCCACCGTTGCCCCGCTGCATTGAGCTTTGCCGTTTTCATGACATATGTCAACGGGTTATTATCACTGTAGACAGTGAACTGTGGCGCATGAAACAGGAAATCCCGGAAACGCTCTGTGATCGCCCATTTGAGTCCGAGGAACTCCAACTTCCCAGAATGCAGCTTGTAGTTCCTTTCGGCAGGGGTCAGAGTCCGAGACCCATAACCAACTACTCGGAGTTTGCCTCCCTGTCGTTGGTACAGTACGGCTCCTAGCCCTTCTTCTGACGCATCAACATGAAGGACAAATGGCTTTTCAAAGTCTGGGTATGCCATTATGGGTGGGTTTGACAACTCCGCGATCAGCTTCTCCAGTGCTTCCTGATGTCGCCCTGTCCACTCTACTGGCTGTGATGGAGGTGCTTGCGAGGATGAGTTCCCTCTTTTTCCTGAGCCTTTCGTCTTGCACATGCTGGGCTTTGTCAACAGTTCATATAAAGGCTTGGCTATTCTGGCAAAGTCAGCAATGTATGATCTGTAGTAACCAAGGAAACCCATGAGCTTCCTCACCTCACGAACAGTGCTAGGTGTTTCCCACTTTAGTGCTTGCACAGCCTCTTTTTCTTTGGGGTTCATGCTGTACCCATGTTCAGAGATGATACGGCCTACATAGCAGACTTCCGGCTCAAAAAAAAATCACATTTCCTTGGCCTTAGCTTGATACCACACTGCTCCTGTCGCTGTAGCACTTTCTTCAAGTCCTCTAGGTGCTGTTCGAAGTCCTTGCTGAAGACTAACACGTCGTCAAGATAGGGAACACAGATATCATCCCTTAACTCTCCTAGACACTCTTCCATGTACCTCTGAAAAGCGGCAGGTGCATTTGTGAGGCCAAAAGGTATCCGTACCCACTCGTAGAGCCCCCAGGGTGTTATGAATGCCGTGTATGCCCTACTGTCTTTACCCATGAAGCCCTGATGATAGGCTTTACCCTGGTCCAGCACAGTGAACCAGGAGTTCCCCCCTAGATTTTCTAGGATCTCTTGGATTCGTGGGATAGGATGCCTGTCAGGGTATGTCTTCTCGTTGAGCAGCCGGTAGTCCACACATAGACGCAAGCTCCCATCCTTCTTTCTCACACACACTACCGGCGAGGAATAGGAGGATGTCGACTTTTGGATCCACCCCTGACTCAGCAAGTTCTGTATGTGGGTCTTCACCTCTTGATACAGGGGTCGTGGTATTGCATTGTACGTCTTTTGGACAGGGATGTTGTCTTTCAAACGAATGTCCATTGTAAGATCCTGAATACATCCAGTATCCCAGTCATCCTTAGCAAACACTCCACTATTCTCTCTCAACAGCTGTCTCACACGCTCCTGTTGTTCCCCAGGTAAGTGACTGAGGTCCACTGGAGGGTCCCATCCTTCACTCTCCTGAACCCTGAGCGGAGTCTCTGGAGTTGAGTCATTGTCACATTGTGATACCTGAAATTGGGATTCAGACGGAGGCGGTGGTTTCACTTCCAGCTGATGGATGGCATCCACTGTATGCAGCCACCCCAGGACAGTCCGTGATGTAAGTGCCACCTCTTCTTCCGTGGTATTTTCCACCATCACTGTAATGTTGTCATTATCATTTTGAGGCATCTGAATAAGCTGTTTGTTTACCTTTATACCTGCCGGCCAGGGTACTTCTGAATTGGGCTCCACAGCATCACATGTGTTCCAAGGGTAACCGTCTTATTCAGTTTGCCACAGCTGACGTTCACTCTCGCGCACCTTGGAAGAATGATGGATTTTCGTCCCAGTCTTGCAATATGACAGCTGCTGCTGTTTTTGCGTTTCTTCAGCAGTGACAGAACGGCTTTTGCTTTCCTAGGGCTAACTTCCAGAGATGAACTCAGTGTGTTCACAAGTGAACTCAAAGGAATCTGCTGGGCTGTATTAGCTTGGACCAATTCCTCAATCACATTAAAGCCGATTATGGGTTTCTCCAATTCACTGGATGCAATGAGAATTGGTGCCAGCAGGTGTGTGCCCCCTCCTTCAGTCTCAGTGTTTCCAGACAGACAAAACTCCACTTCCATCCAGCCTTCATATGGTATGCTCGTCCCATTCGCCGCTGTCAGGTTGAGTTCTCCCTCCTCAAGTAGCTCTCTCACTGGTCTCACCTCTGTGTCAGGGAGATGTCTCTTCTTCCACTCCGAGCCCACGATTGAAACCTGTGACCCCGTGTCCCAAAGCACTGATGTATTAACACCTCCAAGAGAACATTGCACCAAGCATTTGCGTCCCACCAAACTGGCTGTTTTCTCCTGTTTGTTCGACCATGGTGCTTCAGATAAGCAAGCTCTTGGTAAGCTTTCAATGATGTCTGATGTAATCTCAATCTTGCTTGACGTCACATTGGTTACAGTTCGTTTCCGACAACCCGCTGCCCAGTGCTCACTGCTGCCACACTTGTAGCAGTGTTCACATCTTCCCTCTGGGTTGGACTGCTCACATTGGGTACAGCGCCTGGTGCTTGCTCGAACAGGTGGAAATTGATTTCGAGTGAATCTCTGGTTACTGTTTCTGATTGTCTGAGGTTGTGATGTTTGAGCAAGGCTTGCTACTTGAGATGTAAGGCTCTGGATTGCTTCACAAATCACCTTGTCTCGTGCATCCAGCTTTTCCATCAGGTTGTTAGACTTTGGAGCTTTCTCTTTTTTTATAATGACACCTTTATCTTGTTCAGCATGTGCCTGTTCCTCCTCCATAACTGTGGCCACCTTGGCTATTTTTGGTCGAGTGGTTGAGAACTTTGATTTTCGTTCAAGCTCCAGACTATATGACATGTTCATTTTCTCCAAAAGCACTTCATCTTCTACGCATGGGTTTTCCAGGTAGGGTTTTAGGTCTGTGCGTATGCTGTCATCATGAAGGCCAGTCATAACTGTCTGCAAAAACTGATTCTGAATTAGTTCATAATTATATCTTAATCCTGTCTTTACATTTTAAGATGCTGACAAAACCCTCTGTCTGAGATCCATGGCTCGAACTAAGAACTGGATAGGCGTTTCTTTGGGTTCTTGAACTGCACGTGTGAGTGAGTGATACAATTCAGTTGGATCCTTTTCTATAAAATGTGCTCTGAGAATTTGTTTAAGGACAGGCAATGTTAAGTCTGTTCTACTCTCCAGATAACTTCTCAAATTGACACCTGGGATGATGGCTTGAATGACTGCCTCAACAATTTCTCCCTCATCATAACCCCTTTTGCATGCCCTGTGAATCAAATCAAATCAAGTATATTTGTATAGCGCTTTTCACAATACAGATTGTATCAAAGCAGCTTCACAGTATTAAAATAAAATGTGAATCGGAGTGAATCTGTCTGTCCAGGCTGGTAAAGTTTAATTTGTCTCTCTGGCCAGGTTCACCAATTTGTCCAATTATTTTGAGTTCTTTTTTGTACACTGGATGCACTAGTGTGACATTTTCTCCTGAAACTGATGAATTTGGCATTTTTCGGTCCGTTCTGGCACGTACTGATTCTGTTGCAGTGATTATCACAGGCTTTTCTGATGCAATTCCACTAACGCCCACAGAGTGGTGCTCCAGGTCAACTTTTCGCTGCCCCTCGTTGGTTTCTTCATCTTCTGCACTGGATGATCTCTCGGTTTTCTCTTCGTCAACATTTATCAAACTGTCAATTTTTCCCTTTGTATCTAATAACATTGATAGTCCTTCATCTTCAAGTGAAACAACATCATCTCCCTCTAAATACTGCAGAATACGTATTCTCAGCGCGCGAGGCGTGTGTGTCTCATCCTCCCTCACATTTAGCATTAACATTTCACACAAATCTCTCAGTTGCTAAGCAGATAACTCGAGTAATTTACCCTCTATTTCATCCAGCGTAGCTTCCCACACAGGCAACATTATGGCCACTCAATGAACAGATTAACTCACGTTTGCAGTTGTTTTTCCGCCGTTTCAAAGCCCACTCTCTCCGTGATTCGCGGCTCGTTCTCAGCTCGCACTGCACTCGCGGTTCGCGGCTCGTTTCATCACTCGCTGGCCGCTCCGCACTTGCTGCTCTCTTCCTCCCGAAATCCGTCACAAACCGAGCAGAAACACCAATTTTATGTTGCCCCCTTGGACAATAACAACGACAGCTTTTCTTTTCTGTAGATTTATTTGCCCCGGTTGTTTTTCTCTTTTTTTTCTCTTTTGTTTTCTGTGACAGATTCTGGGGCTGAAAGTTTTAACATAGAACAAAAACGTGTTAACTGTGCTTCTTCTTTTCCTTTTTACCCACTACTCTTTTCTTCTCACAGCGCCCCCAACAGTATACATCATTTCTGAGACTTTCAATATTTATCCTCTACATTATATTAGTGCCAAATATCTACAATAAACAAAGACATGAAACAAATTAAATAATTATTTGAGGTCTTTACACAAACATTAACACAAAGTACCCTTGATTGAGATGAGCTCTACTCATTTTTACTTAATTTGTGCTCTAGATTAAAGACAAATAAGGTAAAACTAATGTCCCTAATTATATTTCAGGATGTATGTTATTAAATTAAATTAGAAATTTAACCCACATCATTAACCTTAGTTTTATCTGCTGTACCTGCCCACATGCATGGAAGCAGGCTAAAATAGTTCCTCTGCCCAAAGATAAAAAACTGCCTTTCTCTGGTCCCAACAGTCGCCCAATAAGTATATTACCTGTATTATCTAAAATAAAGATATTAAATAAAAACTATTTTTATACAAATGATTTATTAACAGATTTTCAGCATGCATACAGAAAAAGTCACTCTACTGCCACTGCACTGACTCACATGTCTGATGATTGGCTTAGAGAGACTGAAAAGAGAAATATTATTGGTGCTGTATTTTTAGATTTTTCTGCTGCCTTTGACATCATAGATCACGAACTGTTATTAACAAAATTATCTTGTTATGGTTTTGAGCAGTCAGCAATCACATGGATGTACAGTTATCTGTCAAACAGAACACAGACAGTGTTTTTTAATGGCAGTCTCTCAGGTATCAGAAATATCACATGTGGAGTACCCCAATGCAGTTGTCTGGGTCCATTATTATTTAATATTTTTACTAATGATTTACCGTACATTTTACATAAGGCTAACATTGTCATGTACGCTGACGATTCAACTATATATACATCAGCAAGTACACAAATGGAACTAGAAACTGTTTTAAATATAGAATTACAATATGTAGTAGATTGGATCAAATTAAATAAACTGGCACTAAACACAGTAAAAACTAACTGCATGATTTTAGGTTCAAATTATAACATTAATCAAAATCCTGTAATTAATATTAAAATTAATAACGTAATTATTAAACAGGTGCACGAGACCAAACTGCTGGGTGTAACAGTTGACTCTAGTGTGATGATCCAAGGGGCTGTGGTGCTTTGTTTTGCCAGTAGGTGTCTCTGGGTAACACTTTTTGGCTGCGTTCACACTGCAGGGCTTAATGCTCAATTCCGATTTTTTGAAAAAATTAGATTTTTTTGCAAGGCCGTTCACATTTCCAATTAAATGCGACCTTTTGTGATCTCCTGTGTGAACGTGAAATGACCCAGAAGTGACCCGCATGCGCAGAAGAGTACTCAACGGTCAACGACGTCACTTGTTGTTTGCGGAAGTAGCTAAACTTCAACTAACTTTGATTCTCACACACACACACATACACACACGAGCGCGCGCAGCGACCGTTACACAAGAGCCAGACAGCAGCCGCTGACCTATCTAATATCAGAACAAATAAGTTAACATAACGTTAGTCATATATAATGATGGTGGCCGTGGGCTTTTTTTTAAAATTTTTTATTAACGGGCTCGTCGAGGTCGACCCGTTCGGCAGATTTACCTCAGCTCGACGAATATGCAGTCCGTTTTCAAGCCGATGACTACTTCAACGCAGAATTATGACGTTTTTCGCGTATCAATGACGTGCGGGTCGGATACATGCGACCTGGCCGTTCAGACTGAAGTCGCATTTCAAAAGATCGGATATGTATCGGATTTGGGACCACATACCCAAGTGGCCTGGGTCGCATTTGAAAAGATCGGATCTGTGTCGTTCAGACTGTCATGAAAAGATCAGATACAGGTCGCATAGGGGCAAAAAAATCAGAATTGGGTCGTTTCAGCCTGCAGTGTGAACGTAGCCTTTGTGTCTTCAGGTTAATTGATGTGTCGCAGGTGTGGAGAATTGGTTGATTAACCATGCTGCTGATAAGATGCTGGCTTTCTCACCCTCGAGAGGAAACAATTGGGCTTGGTCTCTGCTGGTCTCGCTGCTTGGTGGACATGCTGACTTCCTCACACTCTCCAGTCCAAGGCTTGATGTGGTTGTTTTTGTGTTTGTAGATTTTTTTTCCTTTTACTTTAAATGCAGTTATGTCTGTTTTCTTGATTAAATATTAAATGTTTCAAATTTGATTATGTTGTATGGACTCTCCATTCATGTTGCTACTCCTTGAGCCAAGGGGTTGTAACACTAGATTATCATGGAAAAAACATATTAATAATATTATTGCAAAAATGGGAAGAGGTATATCTATTATGAGAAGACATGCACATTTTTTAACTTCAAATATTATGAATTATGCGATGAAA
The DNA here is from genome assembly GCF_963993115.1 of Abramis brama. Classification (NCBI taxonomy): domain Eukaryota; kingdom Metazoa; phylum Chordata; class Actinopteri; order Cypriniformes; family Leuciscidae; genus Abramis; species Abramis brama. Next base: position 13,203,055 of record NC_139971.1, on the reverse strand, counting down.
GCACTAATATTGACATACCTCGACTATTGCCCAGCAGTTTGGTCAAATGCCACTGGTGAATATATGAATAAATTACAACTTATACAGAATAGAGCTGCTCGTGTAGCACTTAGGTGCAGCTATAGGATAAATATTATATTAATGCACAAAGATCTTAACTGGTTGTTGGTCGAAGATAGACTGTTGTATTCACTGTTAATTCTCATAAGAAACATTTCCATCTCAAAATTGCCTTCTGTTTTGTTCAAGCATCTTTCGTTCAGTGTAGACAATCATCAGTACAGTACCAGACATGCAACTAAAGACAACTTCACCTTACCCATAGCAAGAACAAATGCCATAAAAAACACTGTTATGTTCAGAGGTATGAAGGAATGGAATAAACTGCCAAAGCATATCATACTTACTAACAATGTCAATAAATTTAAATTATATGTAAAACAGCATCTATCAAAATAATACATCTGACTGTTTATATTTATTTATATATGTGTGTGAATATGTGTGTACATGCACATGTGTAGGTATATTTATAGGCGTATGTGTATGAATGTGTTTTTATATGTGTGTATATTTCATGCCCGTATGAGGGTACATATGTACGTTGATACGTGTATATACATGTGTATATGTATTTACCTTTTCCATTTATTTGTTGTATTTTAAATGACTTTTTTCTTTACATATTTTTCAGGACCCCAGGAAGAATAGCTGCAGCACGGCTATAGCTAATGGGGATCCTTTCAATAAAAACTAAAACTAAAAACTAAAAATAAAGCATCTGTAATTGAAATTAAATAAACACTGCTCAATGTAGAAATGGATCCACTCCAAGTAAAAACACTGAAGGAAGCAGTGTTGCAGTTTATAAAGTGGGTTCACTCTACAAGTCCTTATTGACTGTAAGTAATGACACCTGCTGTAAATAAACACATTAACTGAAGAGACAACAAGAACAGAGAAAAAGAGAACAGGCAAACAGACGGCACAACAATTACAACCGACTTAGAGACTCACAGTTTTTAGATTAAATCAAATTTATGAAATCAGACAGATGAAATCAACTTAAATTTATTTTGAGTTACCATTTTGGTGATTAGTGTTCCCTTTGGTTGGATGCATGGAATAACGAACCAATACATTTAAGTGTTGTTAATAATAATAACAATAAAGTTTTATCAGTTAGACACACTTATGGCTCGTTTCCATTGAGCAGTACGGTATGGTACGGTACAGTACGGTACGGTTCGGGTCTGTTAACCATGATCTGGCTAGTGTTTCCACTGCCAACAGTACCCTTACTTGATAGGCGTGGTGTTTCGATCAACGTCATTTTCACGCGAAGAAGAACATAGTAAACTACAATGGATGACATACAGCAGATCTTGTTCTTGCTCCTCGACATGTTTGTCACAAGAAGACAAGCGCCGACATTAGGCTTTTCTCAATATCAAGTACGCAAAGTTTGTACTTGCCATGTGCGACTCCTACATGCAAATGGTAGCGCGTTCTTAAAAGCGTCACTCAGCTCGCTCTGCTACTCCGGTTATCTCTGTTACTCTGTATGTACATTTTAAGCAACAATAAAACGAAATATGTTATAAAACACCACTCTGCCTCTTTTCATTTTCATTTAAATAAATTAAACATTATAGGGACACAAATGTGGTTCATGCGCAACACATATTGATTATTCACTGCACATTATACGTTATTCTATTTATAACAAAACGAAATTTAAAACAACCCTAACGTTACCTCTTTTTGTTTAAATAAAAAAAAATACACATATTCCAGGCAATATATGCATTTGTACAAATGTTGCAATAAACATCAGTGATAATCTTGTAATAAAAAAATGACAAGAAACCATATTTCTTTTTGTAAAATTTCAGTTTTATCAATAATAGCCAATATAAAAGGTTAAGTAAAAGGTACAAGAAGCTATACAATAAGAAATAAAGCAAACAATTCAGTCAAATATCCAAATGCAGCGCTCTAGTCTAACATTACAACAGTAAAGTTAAATACAGATAGCCTATAATATGAAACTAATCTTAGCCCTCAGCCAAAACGATTGACAGGGAACAAATTATATATTCACGAGACCAAAGATCGTCCGTTAGGTCTACACAAGACGAATTATATCTCATGTTTAACCACTAGCGTCGGAGTCAGCGGCGAACGTCAGAAGAACTAGCCGAGGAAAGGCTCATCCAGCCGGGAAACATGAGCGCCGAGCGCCCTCTGATCGCATGGATCTCACAACCGGGGAAAAAAAATCATCTTTATAAATAAACCACAGATTTGAGCTTTAAACAACTACATTCTCGCCTGAAAAACTCTTAAAATTACATTTCGTGACACAGTAACAGTAGTATTATATTAAACTGTATATTAAAAAATGGCGCTTCTTATGTTGTCATTCCCCTTGTAGCACGCGCAAGTGACGATTCTCTGTCAACCAATCAACGTCCTGCAGTGAGTCTAGCTCCACCTTTTAGTACCGTACCACTGTGCTAGGTACCCCAATGGAATGGTACCTAAAAAGTGGTACGGTACGGTTCGGCATTTTGATACCATTCACAACTTTTGATAGTGGAAACGCAAATAAATGCGTACCGTTCCGTACCGTACCGCTCAGTGGAAACGAGCCATTAGACACCAACACACATAAAGTCAACAATGGTGACATTAAAGTAAATAAAATGCTGCATAAAAATGTAAGCTGTTAATTATATATAATTAAACACAGTAGCCTATTGTTTTTTTTTGTTTTTTGAGTTCTTTCACGCATTCCTAGGTGAGATAAGTTGATTCTAAGACTACGTGGTTGTAAGTCAGTTTTAATTGGTTACGTTTACATGCACAACTTTTGTTTCAATGAATCCGAACGTAGTGAATGCTAAACGTGATCTGGTTGATGTGCGCGTTTATGTCACAAGCTTCAAATCGGGATAGATTTTTTGACATGCGCACACTGCACGAATATACAGAGTTTCCTGCTGTTTGCCCATAATAAGGGACCGTTCGGTATTTATGGAAGGGGCCACCGGAGGAAAATAGGGGAGGGTCATGTCTTTTTATTCTTTGTTGAGGGGAGGGTCATCCAACTTTTTTTAGTCTAGGGGGAGGGTCACCCAACTTTTATATTCATGAAAACAGCAACATTTCAAAGTGGCTTGTTTGGTGCTATTTTTTTTCCATTTAGCTCCATGTTGATCTCGCGTTATCAGCCCCCCTTCCATATCAGATGGGTCTGACCCAACAAAAATCCAGTTTGGCGCTGTTTGACAGTGCGCGCGCACTTCAGTTCGCGCTTAGAAAAAGTGCATCATGTCAGAACAGAATGCCAAAGAAATGTTTACCCGGCAAAGCTTTAAAGCACGAGCAAATAATGAACTTTTGCTAAGTGCACAGTGTCCTGTGAGTGTAACTCTACCGCTGCATTAACATGTGATGTGAACGTACGTCGAGTTTTACAGTATTGGGACTGAGGCACCAGAACTGCAGCTGATAGAATGTGCGCTGTAGCGCGATACTACCATATTTTAGTTTCCATTCTTATTTTGTTTCCACGATGTGTAAGATGTAGGGCTACCACATCTTTAAATTACTATTAGTATTATTTAAGTTAACATAAAATACGTAGACCTACACCACAAAAACTAGTTGAGGATAAATTCGTTAAAATTGGGCGATTCCAGTGTTATGTTTATTTTTGCAGTCAAAACTTGAAATATAAATTCTAAGAAAATGCATTTAATACCAATATTTTGAAACGTCTGAAAGGAGTCAAGACATTAGAAAAATATCAGTCTACACATGCGTTTTATATTTAATATGAGGGAAATACACATGTGACGTGACACAAAAAATCTTTAACTTTTAGGTGGCAAAATATTTTTTAGTAATTCTATAAATTGCACTGTGCAAACCAAAAGATATATACCCACCGGATGAATAAAGATCGGCCTCCACAGAACATAAAATATTATTTTTATTTTATTTTTCGTGTTCGCATTTATGTGAAAACAAAAAAAAAAACAAAAAAAAAAAACAATGTTATGGACGTGACAGTTCTCCATTACGGACATGACTGCTCTGAAAGCGACTTTAAAAATTTCACAGAGACCTCAAACAGAAAAGCACAAAGCCTTTCTTTAAAGTGAATTTTTTTTTTTTTTTTTTTTTTAATTGTATCTTAATTTTAATCAATGTTTCATCTGGATTTAATAAATAAGAAGTAAATATAGTAGAAAATAGACAGGACTAATCATGACACGGAGGCGCGGGCGAGTGAACTGGACTCTTGTCTCATAAATGAACCGAAACTCAGCGTAAGGTATTCTACTTGCCTCACAGACCTGAGAAATATATAGAAAGCTTGAAATGTCTACTTTTAAACAGAACAATTCATAACGAAGGAAAACAGACTGCTTTCTGCTTATGAAATGTGCATTTCTCTCTGGCGCGTTCTGAGAAGATCGCGACGCATCGTCAACTTCATCTTTGCAGTCGACACAGAAAACACTTGTTTATTAATAAACAATTAAAATGTCTCCTTGCTATATTTGACATATTAATAATCATTACTTTTGCCGGTTCTTTGTGACAGCTTTTAGATGCTTTATTCGCAACGCCACCCACATGTTGAACGAGTCACACCGCATCAGCACCGAAAACATGATTTTTTTCAAATCTAAAATCAAAAATCGTGATACGAACCGAATCGTAGGTTTGGTCTATCGTTACAGCCCTAGTAAGATGAGAAAGCAAGAGTTTATGGTTTAAAAAAAAAACACAAAAAAAAAAAACACAATGGCTATCTGAACATCTTTGCCAAGCGCAAACCAGTACAGAAGTAGGCTAATCAATAAATTATCGGGGAGGGTCATGCCTTTTTTCACAATCATTTTGGAGGGTCATAGAAAAATGTATTGCTGGCGAAGGGAGGGTCATGTCTTTTTTGACAACAGATCTCAAAACTCCTCCGGTGGCCCCTTAAATAAAAAACGAACAGTCCCTAACCATTCTCAACTGCAGACTTAATATTTATCCATTTCTGGTCATAATTTGGAGACAATGAACATATGAACCGTTGTGCCGTGCTGCTTATTTATCACGACACACAGTAAAAATGCCCAAAACCAGTCGTCTGTGGATGAGACTGAAAAAAGGACTGATGGGCCGTTGTCCTGCTCCACTTCACAGACGCTGAGTGAAAGGAGAATTTTAGAATGACGGGACACTCATTTATATGATACTTTAGGAGCCTTTCAAATATCGCGTCTAAAAACTTGTCCTTTTCACAAGCTCTTGCAATCCGTGGCGTCTGTCGTTTAACACTAAAACAGTATTCAGCGAGGTGGCTACACATTGTCATGTTGTAAATACGGCAACATCTGTATTGCAAACACCTCCTTGTTGCAGTTGTTTTTGGCATATGGGTCAAAGATGAGACATGCACATTTAGTGTCCGAAGGCCATTCATATGAAATCAAAAGTTAAATAAGTGTAATATATAATATGGAATCACTTAAAGGGGCTATGTGTAGTTTTTCTACTAAAATGAATCCTTTTTTTATTGCCTGTGTGTGAAAGGGTTGTAATCTCACATTAAAATGATCCACTTGGCGGGTGTAATGTATTGTCAATATGGCAATGTTTCTTTAAGTGGTGCTTCAGCCTCCGTATTTATTGTTATGACTCCTCCCTCTGATATGTGTTTTGGTGCTGAGGAATAAACAACAGTGAGCATGGCTCGGTACTGAAGTTCTGTGTCAGTCGTATTATTTTACATGGTGTCAGAAGTCTGTCAGGAACAGATAAGAAAAGAATGGCATTATCACAGTTTGATCACCCTAGGATCGACTGGGATGCTCCTGATCTGTACCAAGAGTTTGAAAGATTTCGGAGTCACGTCACATTCGTTTTTAACGGCCCGCTATCGGAGCAAACAGCAAAGCAGCGTGCAGGCTGGCTGGGCACGTGGATCGGCGAGCAAGGTAGAGAGATATACAAGACTCTACACTGGGGCGAAGGTGAGAGAGATGACCCGTCCAAAGTTATGGATAAATTCGCCAACTATGTAAGGACGAGAAAAAACAAGAGAATAGCTAGACATCGCTATAAACAAAGAAAGCAAGGAGTCACTGAAAGTTTTGATCACTTTGTGAAGGATTTGAGACTCATGCTCATGGATTGTGAGTATGCTGATCCAGATTATATGTTAATCGACGCGATAATAGCGGGTGTCAAAGAAAAACGCGTTCAAGAGAGATTATTGGACAAAGGGGAAGATTTAACACTACCAAAAGCAATTGAAATCGTCCAGCAATTCGAACTGTCACAGAAGCAAATTAAAATAGTCAGAGAAGAAGAGTCTCAAGTGCAAGCAGTAAAGGTGAAAACTAAATACCAAACTGCAAACAGAAAAAACTATCAGAAAAATCGGTAACACTTTATATTACGACCCGCAAACAACTGCATAAGTAAACCGAAATTACGGTGTACGTTTCTGTAATTATAGTGTACTTCCGTGTAGGTATAAGGGAACAATATGTAAAGTTTTGGGTAATAAAGGGGTAACAAGCAGATATACAACCTGCAAAGAACTTTGTAAGTAAACCGAAATTACGGTGTACGTTTCTGTAATTATAGTGTACTTCCGTGTAGGTATAAGGGAACAATATGTTAAGTTTTGGGTAATAAAGGGGTACAACCAGATATACAAGGACATTATTTATAATGTAATTATTTTAAAACTAACAGGTACCTATTCTGTTAATATATTCCAGGCAAAAATTGTACGTCTGTTGTATATAAAAGTTTTTATCACATTTCTGGCAAAATATGTTCTTGTGCTTTGTCTCGTAATCGGTCCTCATTTATGTCCAAGAGACTCAATAATAATCTTTTACATTTTAATCCTTTAATTTTTCATATTATAAAAAGGGTTGTGTGCTGCTGCGCATCCATGTGTGATAAGCAAACGCGCATTGTCGTCCCGCATGGTCCCGTATTACTAATGCGCTCATTAAATAACAAAAACAATATTGCGCCATTTACTTTAGACTTTAGAGCAGGTTTTAGTTGGTCAATGGCGTAGTCTATTTTAGTTGCCTCAAAATAGCAACACGCCAACAATGTGCCTGAACACACCTCATTTCAGACCAGAACGCCCATGGGCGCAAAATTGGGTGCAAATGCATTTGCTGTTTAAACATGGCGCTAAATGTGAAAATGATCATTGCGCCCAACTTCGGATGAAAATTGAGGACATGAAAAAAGAAAATAAGCTGCTACCTATAAAAAATAAGTTTCGGCATTGATTTTTTATTATTCTTTTTTTTTGTACAATTTGTTTAAATTGTTTGTTTTCTCTGTTCAACTGTTGGCGATTATTGTTATTTATACACTTTGTACAGTGTGATTTCAAGATTATTTCTGTTCTGTTTACAGTTTGTATCAGTGTTGATGTCATTTCAACATTGTGATTGTTTATTGTTAAACTTGTTTTAATAAATGTTTTTGGTTTAATTGTGCTACTGTTCTTTTACAAGTACTAATTTAGAAATTTGTTGATAATGCTAATGGTAAAGCTAGGTTTGTCTGTTTCAGTTACCCTGTAACTACACAGAACAAGGGGGTAACAAGCGCCACTTTAATTTACAGCCCGCAGGAGTTACAATTACCCTGTAACTACACAGAACAAGGGGGTAACAAACACTACTTACTATGTAACAATACGAAACAACACTATTTGCACAGTAATTACAGAGAAAGGTACTCTTATTAAAAAAAAAAAAAAATTTAATTACACAGTATATTTGCCCTGACATTTAAGTGTCATTGCAATACCATGTGATAAGGTAAGTACTAAGTACTACATGGTACGTTCTAAATTAAAATCATAGCAGAAACTAATTTTTTTGGCTTAACGTTAAGTAGTTTAGTAAGAAAAGCCAATAAATTCAATTTTTATCATACTGTGCTTACATGCAGCCATATATATATATAAGTTTAATTTACAACCCACAGATGTCAAAATTACCCTGTAACTACATTGCACAAGAACATATTTTGCCAGAAATGTGATAAAAACTTTTATATACAACAGACGTACAATTTTTGCCTGGAATATATTAACAGAATAGGTACCTGTTAGTTTTAAAATAATTACATTATAAATAATTTGCTTGTATATCTGGTTGTACCCCTTTATTACCCAAAACTTAACGTATTGTTCCCTTATACCTACACGGAGGTACACTATAATTACAGAAACGTACACCGTAATTTCGGTTTACTTACGAAGTTCTTTGCAGGTTGTATATCTGCTTGTTACCCCTTTATTACCCAAAACTTAATTATTGTTCCCTTATACCTACACGGAAGTACACTATAATTACAGAAACGTACACCGTAATTTCGGTTTACTTACGCAGTTGTTTGCGGGTCGTAATATAAAGTGTTACCGAAAAATCCGACAAAATATGTACAAAAAGAAATGCATGCAGACCGACCAAAAAACTGTTCAAGTTGTAGTAAAGACCCACAACATAAGTGGAATCAAGGAAAATGTCCAGCAAAAGGCTCTGTCTGCTCATATTGTCACAAACCAAACCACTGGGTGGCAGTATGCCGCAAGAGATCAGTGAACACAGTCAGTGTGGAGCTGCAATCAGAAACAGAGGATGAGGAAATGCTGAGCATAAATGTCACACAAACAGAAGATCAGAGTGATGATGATGATAAGTGGACAGCAGATATCGAAATACTGTCTAAAAAAGTACCAATCAGAATTGATACTGGTGCAAAATGCAACACACTGACTTTAGACAGTTATCAGTCACTTCCACACGATGGTGAGCTCAAAAGCTCTAATCGAGTGTTAAAGTCCTACTCTAATCACAAGCTAAAGCCAATAGCTGCAGTTGATCTTCTGGTTAATTACAAGAATACTGAGATATCAGCAGAATTCGAGATTGTGGACATTTTTCAAGAAAATGTGCTCAGTGGGGCAACAGCAGAAGCATTAGGTTTAGTAACGCGTCTCAATGCACTGCAGCCTTCTAACAAAGAAAATAAAAAGCTGAATTCTGGTCAGAGGACAACAAAAAATGTGCCGGCTGGACTAGATGATTATCCAGAGCTGACTCACACTACTGGAACCTTGCCAGGCAAATACACAATTAAAATTGATCCTGATGCAAAAGGTGTGATCCATCCTGTCCGACGACAACCAGCGGCACTGAGAAAAAAAATAATAGAGAAGCTACAAGAGATGGTTAAAGATGGACACATCGCAAAAGTTAACCAACCGACCGAGTGGGTGAGCTCGATAGTAGCAGCAGTACGCAATGGCAAGATAAGGATCTGCATCGACCCGAGTGACTTAAACAAGGTCATAAAACGAGAGCATTACCCAATGCGCACCATCGAAGAGATTGTATCTGCAATGCCTGGTGCTAAAGTTTTCTCAGTCTTGGATGCTAAATCTGGCTTCCTACAAATAGAACTAGATGAAGCATCATCACTGCTGACCACCTTTAACACGCCAATTGGTAGATTTAGGTGGCTTAGACTTCCTTTTGGCCTAAAATGCTCACCAGAAATTTTCCAGCGCATTATGGATGAAATGCTTGAGGGCATCAGCGGCGCAATCAGTGTCATGGATGACATCCTTATTGCAGCACCTTCAGTTAAGGAGCATGATGAGATCCTTCAAAAGGTAATTCAAAAGGAGTCTCAACTTTGATAAATGCCACATCAAGAAATCTTCCGTGCCCTACGTGGGACACCTGATAACATCAGATGGTCTGAGGGCAGACCCAGCGAAGATAGAAGCTGTTAAGTCCATGCCAGAACCAGCAGACAAGGATGGTGTCCGTCGTTTCCTGGGTTTCGTCACCTACCTGTCAAAATTCTTGCCAAACCTCAGCGCTCCTCTGAGGCAGCTCCTGAAAGCTGATGTTGAATTTGTATGGCAACCAGCACAACAGCAAGCCTTTGACAAACTCAAGGACTTATGCACGAAGTCGCCTGTGCTAAGTTTTTTTGATCCGTCCAAACCTGTTGAGATTTTCTGCGATGCCAGCAGCAACGGCCTCAGTGCGGTTCTACTGCAAGACAGTCATCCAGTTGCATTCTCATCCAGGTCACTGACAGATACCGAAACACGCTATGCGCAAATTGAGAAAGAGATGCTCTCAATAGTTCATGCTTGTGTCAAGTTCCATAATTACATATTTGGAAACCACGTCACAGTGTACAACGACCATAAGCCTCTGGAAGACATTTTCAAAAAGCCACTGCTCTCTACCCCAATGCGGATACAGAGAATGCGTCTTTGTCTGCAGTGGTATGATCTGACTGTTAAATACAGACGAGGAAAGGACATGGAGCTGCCGGACACACTGTCTAGAGCTCAGCTGCCAGAGAACAAGCCAGAGGTGGAGGGTTTTGAGTGTATCTTCATGCTCAACTTCGTTTCAGTCAGTGAGCAGAAGTATTCAGAGCTCCAGAACTGCACAAAAAACGCAGTACAACCATATTGGGACTCTCGAAGCCAGCTTGCAGCTTCAGATGGTGTTGTTTATAAAGGCCTGCGTATAGTGGTACCCCCTTCTATGCGAGAACACATGCTGAAGCTTATACATCAGTCTCACTTAGGAATAGTGAAGAGCAAGCAGAGAGCTTGTGAGGTCCTGTACTGGCCAGGCATGAGTTCTGAAATTGAACAAATGCGGCAAGTGTGCAGACTTTCAGAACCGGCTGCCTAGGCAACCACTAAAACCAACAGAAACACCTGATCTTCCATTCGAAGAAGTAGCTTCTGACCTGTTCGAGTTTGAAGGAAACTATTACGTTTTGCTGGTGGATTACTACTCAAAATTCATCGAAGTAGATAAGTTGAAAGACCTACATAGTCGTGCTGTCATAGAAAAGCTTAAGGCTCAGTTCAGCAGACATGGCATCCCCACCATCCTTCGAACAGACAATGGTCCATAATATGCAGCAGATGCGTTCAAGGATTTCTGCCAAAGTTATGGAATTGTGCACAAGACATCGTCACCAAACACGCCACATTCCAACGGTGAGGCAGAGCGTGCAGTCCAGACTGTTAAGAAACTTTGGTCCAAGGCTACAGAAAAACACCTTGCGCTGCTTGACTACAGAACAACGCCAATAGAGTCAGTAGGCCTGTCACCAGCTTAACTGCTCATGGGCAGACGGCCCCGTAACAACCTGCCTGCTGCTCGTCTGTTGCTCACACCAGCAGCGTACGACCCCCTCAAAGTTAAACAGCGGCTAAACGAAAGCAAAAACATTCAGAAGTTTTACTACGACCGTAAGAGGGCAAGTGGCCCTCATGCAGTACTGAAGCCTGGAGATGAAGTAAGGGTTCAACCACACGCCGGCAGTCACAAGTGGTCTCCGCCGCTTCTGACTAAGTATAGAGTACCGCCGCAACATTCAGCATCTTCGTAAGAGCACAGCAGCTGCTAACGAGTCCCGTCACAGGCTTAGTGATGATCAATGGACAGAAATAGTAGAGCCAGAAAGTGTTGAGGAGCCAAAGTCTGTGGATCGTCCTGGTTCCTCACAAACATCTCCTACAGAACTAGGGGCTGCGAAGCAGACGCTGCCAACTGGGCAGTACACTACCAGACGAGGCAGAGTTGTGAAGCCTCCTGACAGGCTCTGCTTGTAGTCAGGGAAAGGCGTGGTAAAGACGCCTTTTGGAAGTGATGTGCTAGAAACCTCTCCTTCCTAGTTACTCGTGTTGTTGTTCATTGCTGTAATCATTTTGTCAGTGATTAATTTGAATGCAAAGGAGTGTTAATGTTCTTGATTATAGGGATGTGCAAGTTTTAGGCAAAATTCCATAAATGAAAAAAAAAAAAGTTTAATATTGGTAATATCTGTTTATGTGCACAAAGTGGTTGTTAGCTTAGTTATTGCTTCATGCTTAGGAGGGGAGATGCAATGTATTGTCAATATGGCAATGTTTCTTTAAGTGGTGCTTCAGCCTCCAGATTTATTGTTATGACTCCTCCCTCTGATATGTGTTCCGGTGCTGAGGAATAAACAACAGTGAGCATGGCTCGGTACTGAAGTTCTGTGTCAGTCGTATTATTTTACAGCGGGTTTTGCTATTACCTCTGAAAGCAAGTATTCCTATTTCTATGTGAAGGCCCTGGGTCGGATTTACCGCAAAATCCAGTGACGTGACTGAGACCTGCATGCGCGCTCCCGAGCCTCTCGCCTCGTCTACTGACTTTGCACTCAACAGCGACGACACTGCAACTTATGACATGGAGTCTGCTAACACTAAGAAACGACCTGCTCCCAGCACAACACAGACTCCAACACAAACTCCACATAATGATTAAAAAAACAAAAAAAGTTTTATCTGCTGAAGCTCGTCAGGCCAAACGTGAATCGGTGTTGTTCACTAATCGTTTTTGTTATCTTACCGTAAATGTACCTATGTAACAGCACATTACATAGGCTAAATGCAGTCAATGTAACGTTATTATGGTACGAGCATGGAGCATTAGTTCAAAGTCAAGCTGATAAAAGTAGCCTATTATTGTAACGTTGCAGTGGGAGTTTACCTGAGTTTCCAGCATGTTGTGTGATGCTTTCTCCGGTGTGTTGCGTCTCAGTCTGGCCGGTACCCAGAGTGCTCGCTCATGAGTTTGAGCACGAGCACTCGCTTTTAACCCTCTGGGGACCAAGCTGTTTTTGGGGTCCTTGAGATGTTCTGACATGCCTTGACATTTGTGCTTTTTTCAGTTATTTATAAACATGTTAATGGCAAAGGTGTAAATTCACTCTATATAGCACAAACAGGGCTACCATAATATGCGAGCAACGTGTATGTAGATGTTTGTATTTTTAAGAGAATAATGTTTATGCGTGGTTATTGAAAAAAAAAAAAATGAAAGTTGCTGAATTAAGACCACAAAACACATATTAAATATGTGTCCACAAGACTTTTGACTAATTGATGTTGTCCCTTTGAGTTCTAGCTTCAAAATGATGTAAAAATAGTCTTGCTTTATCGTTCACAAAAAAAAATACATTGATTTAAATGGTGTAAAACAGGTTTTGCTTGGAAAGCCAATATGCGAGGGGGAGGAGTAGTTTACACCTTAGATTATGAATGTCCCACCCACTCTGTATAATGAGCCATTCACTCAGGTGTGAAACTGACTGAGCCACAATGCAAGGACAAAATATGTATTTAGAAGAAGACTTATATTGACCATTTAAGATTTCGCTTACATCTCTCTTGTAAATATGTTTTGCTATTTTATTCAAAATGTTACAATTACAACAATAATTACAATTTCAACAATATTTCAAGTGTACTCTTTCTTTGTAAAAAAAAAAAAAAAAAAAAGATTATAGGCCTACATTTTATCATATGTATTCATTAGTTTGAATATAGCCAACATTGGAACATCTAACATCTTAGTCTATGAATTTATTTTTGACAAAAATAGTATTTTTTTTGCAGTTTAATACGTTGCTTATACAAATACATTTTATTTCAACATATTAGTCGATTTTTACTCATCTCAGTAGGCTATAGCAAAGCAGTTTATTCTTTCACACACAGACGCGCGATTCATATTTAGGCTAAACAGTCTTTACAAATATGTCCCCTTCATTCATCTCACAGAAAGGCGAGTCATATTATAGAAATGCGATTCATCTTTTTGCGGTTTACATAGGCCTACACTAACGTTATTCCATAACGTTATTCCACACGTGAGAAAAGAAAACAGCCTACCTCACTCCTCAGCGGAATCTGCTCCTCATTTCAGGAGATATTGCTCCTCATCAGCACTGTTCTGAGGAATATTTTCTCCATAAGGTAGGCTATAATGTCTCACTCGCGAGGAGTCGCGACGCGCTTTGTTTACAGCTGATGTGGGCGTTTCACAGCTCTGAAATAGTTCTCAGAATTTGCGTTTGAATAGCACGCGCTCTCCGGGGAGTGGTCACATTACTGTGAATGAGCTCCTAATGAGCTCGACAGGAGTCGCTCTCTTTTTATACAGATTACAGAAGCTGAGAATATTTGTTTTTTATATAAATGACTTCATTTAAAAGATGCGATCTCAAGCTTTATGCCCGTGGGTCTGTTTGCCTGTTTGACTGAATTTTCGCGGAGTTATAGATCATTTTCGAACGCGTTTCAAATGGGAGTTTACTGACAGAGAGAAGGCAGAAATCGCATCATGTTAATTTTTCTTTATTTGTCAAAAAGCAAAACACTTTATTTTTATTGTGAGTATACAGAAAAAAAATAGAAATTGAACAGGATCGATTGATGTATTACACGAAAATGAAAGATCAAAATTAACAGAGCATTTAGTGTTTATTTTCATTGCTAAAAAAAAAAAAACGAGCAAAACGCGCGGGCGCGTTTGTGGTCCCCAGAGGGTTAAACGTATTGGTTGCAATCTGAAACATCACCGCTAGAGGCCGCTGAAAACTACATATAGCCCCTTTAAATCTTTCCCTTCTTTTGACCTAAACATATTTGTGTGGCAAACTATTAAATCAATGGAGTTATTGAGCTCTAAAGTGTCAAAATGTCATTCAATGTAACTGTTCAGATAAAAATTCTAACAACATGTAGAAATTCATCCTAAAAATATAAATGAACACCCATGGCATAACTGTTCTAGTCTTTGCAGCAATATATAGAACAATGGGCAACGTACTGCATCTACAAATATTTTAAAACTTTAATAATATTTGTCCGGACTTTTGTTGTTCATAAATGTCATTCAGTATAACAAAGATGAAAAAGCAAATCACATAATGGTAATCATGTGACAGTGTTTGACATCACACAGAAGACCCATTGAAGACCATCAATCTATGTTACGGTTTGGTGTGGTGAAAAGAGAGTGCACAACGAGGAATAATAACTTTGAACAATATTTAATAATCAACTTGGAGAAGTACAAAGAATAGCACAACCAAAACCAAATATAAACGAGGACGAACAAAGACTGAGGGAGAACACAGGGTATATAAGCACATGGCAATCAAAGAGAACTAATGAGATGATAAACAAGACACACCTGAAACAAGGAACCTAATCAATTTTAAACCATGGAGACAACGAGGGAGGAAATGAGGATGACAGAAACAATGAACTGAGAAGTAAACTTGAACACAAAGGCAAAAACAAACATAATCATAACATTACTGCCCGGGAGAAGGGAACCTTCCTGGTTGCAAACCGCCAAAAAGATTGCAACCAGGGAGGGGGGACGGGCACCTTGGAGTTCTGGATGTCATGGGCAGGTAAGCAGGAAGCCTTCTTCAGGGTGGTACCGGAACTGCAGGTGACCAGGGTGGAGCTGGCAGTTCAGGGGACCATGGCGGATCCGGACGTTCAGGCGGCCAGGGTGGAGCCGGCAGTTCGGGAGACGGCAGTTTCGGGAGACCAGGGCGGATCCGGCAGCTCGGGGGACCAGGGTGGATCGATCTTCGTGGTCTTGCCGACGTAGCCCGGCTCAGCCACTATGGCCACGGGCATATGTCACCCATCCCCCACCCCCCAAACTAGGCGTCGATTGACTGGACGCTGGTCAGAGGCTGAAGTCATCTCTGGACACTGGACGGGGACTGGAGTCGTCTCTGGACACTGGAACGAGGAATGGAGGTACATACCTTTCATTTCCAAGGTGTTTGATTTTTCACTTTACCATGTTCATGTACAGAGACTCATGTGAATGTTGAAGTCAGCAGGACTCGTCAGTGGGGCATCTGGTCCCTGTAAAAAAAACAAAACAAAAAAAACCTGTGAACATGCTGATATCAAGAGAAACTATAGGGCTGCACAATTTTGGGAATACATTGTAGATTTTTCTGGTTAAAATTGCTTTTTAAAATTCACAGAATACACACACACACACAAATGTTTCCAACAATATATAATGAACACCAGGTTTGTTGTGCCTTGTGGGCATAGGCTACGCAGTGCTGCATAAAATAATAATAACAATAGCCTATAGTAGGCAGCCTATAAATCTTTAAAAAAGGAACACTTCAGTAACAACTACGCTAGAGAAAAATATATTGATTATCATATGTCACTTCAAATGTTTCCATTCGTTATGATGTTATGAAATGAGATTGGAGTAAAAACATGAAGCCTAATGTTTGGTGCATTTTGCTTTTCAAACGCACAGCACGTTTTGAATATGAAACATTCAAACGCACAGCACGCTCCAAAATATGAAACATTATGGTTACCATATTATACATATCTACGTTTGAGCAGATATCCACAAACACAGTATTTAACAGTAAACATGGGTCTAAATATTATAATATTCACCATATATCTAGCAACAGTTCAACTGCAATGTGAAGTTTATGCAACAATAACATTAACTAATATAATTCAGAATACATTTCTTACCTTACATCTTTCTTGTCTTCAAATCGCATTCTTCTTCTTCTGAGGTAAATCCAATGTAAGCTGACTAAGCTCACGGCATGTCTTCCAAACTCGACAAAAAGCAGAGACTTATGAAGTTTGGTGCTTTGTGTTTGAGGTAATGAGCGCGTTCGCGTTCCATGTGGACGATTTGCATGTCAATCTCTTTTGCGCGCGTGGGCGTGGTCGAATTAAAACTAATGAGCAAGAGAAACTGGACATCTCGTTGGTTTTATACAAATTACTTAAACAGAGAATATTTGTTGTCAGTTTGAATCTGATCATTTAAAAGTACACACTTAAATGTTTATAAAGATATATGGCTCATAAATGTGTGACAAGTATTCGCTGAGTTTTGTTTCAGTTTATAGATGTGCTCAAGAAAAAAAAGTTCACTGAGACGGAGAGGCAGGAAGCACACCCTGTTTATTTTCTTTATTTTACAAAAGCACAATGTTTTGATTTGATTGTAAGTGGACATATACAAAAGTAGACATATCACAGATTCTTTTTTCATGTTTATTTTTTCTGTATGACCATACATGACGGAGTAATTTAAGTCTATTGTGCTACTATGTGAAGAAACTATGTGCGTTTGCCGACCCCAAGGGTTAAAAATGGGCATAAGGTCAGTTTGGGTGGCAGAGACTGTTGACTCAAATTTATGAGTTTTTACCACCATATTATAGACTCTCTTTAGAGTCCATATCAGAACATGGCAAGACATGGAGAATGGTTTGCTTTCCTTTAAGATACCTCAGCTGTGACTTTTTAGCAATGCTGGAAAGAAAGCTATTTATGTACTGTGTGTAAAGGTGTTGCATCTTCTGCAGTGTGAGAGTTTAAATGGCAAGAGATCTTTGGGTCAAGAGCTTCCCCTAAAAGCTGCTGGAGGACCTTGTACAAACCCCCAATTGAGAAAAGAACTGGAGACTTGCAGTGGAGGATTGTGCATGGTATAATAGCCACAAACAGACACAGAGCACACCTTGACCCACAGGTTAGGGAGGGTTGTTCTTTTTGTGGAGTGCAAGAAACAGTCTTCCATTTATTTATTTTTTAACTGTGTGAGATTACAGCCTTTATATATTTTTTTTGTTTGTTTGTTTTTTTAATAGAAGAGTGGTGTCAAACCCTGGGGGAAGTTTTTACTCCTGCAAGGTTTATTTATGGAGCCAAGTATAGCAGAAGTAAACGGGAGAGTCATGTCTTATTAAACTATTTATTTGGGCAAGGCAAGGCAAGGCAAGGCAAGTTTATTTATATAGCACATTTCATACACAATGGCAATTCAAAGTGCTTTACATAAAAGAAATTAAAATAATAAAAAGAAATAAGAATAATTAAAACAGTTAAGAAAAAAAAAAAGAAAAAAATACAGTACAGTACAAACAGTCGGACGAACATTGGCACAGTGCTCATTCAGTAAATGCATAGCTAAAAAGATGTGTTTTGAGTCTAGATTTGAATGTGACTACAGTAGGAGCACATCTGATCTCCTCTGGAAGCTGGTTCCAGCTGCGGCTGGCATAATAGCTAAAAGCAGACTCGCCATGCTTTGAGTGAACCCTTGGTATTTCTAGCTGATATGATCCTAGTGATCTGAGTGATCTGTTGGGTTTATATTCAGTGAGCATATCTGCAATGTATTGAGGTCCTAGGCCATTGAATGATTTATATACCAGTAATAATACTTTAAAATCAATCCTAAATTTAACTGGGAGCCAGTGTAAAGACCTGAGGACTGGTGTGATATGTTCATATTTTCTGGCTCTGCTCAGAATCCTGGCGGCAGCGTTCTGTATGAGCTGCAACTGTCTTATGGTCTTTTTGGGAAGGCCAGTGAGGAGTCCATTACAATAATCCACCCTGCTGGTGATGAAAGCATGCACAAGTTTCTCTAAGTCTTGTCTGGAAACAAAGCATCTAATTCTTGCAATATTTTTCAGATGATAGTATGCTGATTTAGTTATTGCTTTGACATGACTACTGAAACTAAGGTCTGATTCTAGTGTCACACCAAGATTCCTGACTTGATTTTTAGTTGTTTGACCCCTAGAGTGAAGGTATGCATTCACCTTGAGAACTTCATCTTTGTTTCCAAATGCAATGACTTCAGTTTTGTCTATGTTTAACTGAAGAAAGTTTTGACACATCCAACTTTTGACTTCATCAATGCATTGGCACAGGGAGTCAATGGGGCTGTAATCGTTAGGCGATAGGGCTAAGTAGAGCTGTGTGTCGTCTGCATAGCTGTGGTAAGCAATTTGGTTCTTTCTCATTATTTGGCTCATTGGGAGCATATACAGGTTGAACAGGAGTGGCGCAAGAATTGAGCCTTGAGGGACTCCGCATGTCATGGATGTCCACTCAGACTTATGGTCTCCTATACTCACATAATAACCTCTCCCATCTAAGTATGACCTGAACCATTTTAGGACTATCCCAGAAAGCCCCACCCAGTTTTCCAGCCTGTCAAGAAGTATGTTATGATCGACAGTGTCAAATGCAGCACTGAGGTCGAGTAGCACCAGCACTGATAGTTTGCCTGAATCAGTATTTAAGCGAATATCGTTTATTATCTTTATGAGCGCTGTCTCTGTGCTGTGGTGCGGTCGGAAACCAGATTGAAAATTGTCAAAGGATCCATTCGAGCTTAAGAATTTGTTCAGCTGATTGAAGACAATTTTTTCAATGATCTTGCCTATGAAAGGAAGATTTGAGATCGGCCTATAGTTGCTTAATATGGTCTTATCCAGATTGCTCTTTTTCAGGAGGGGCTTGACAACTGCAGTTTTCAGGGAGTTTGGAAAACTCCCAGAGAGAACTGAGACAGGCGAATATGGCTATATGGTTGTCAAGAAAAAGTAAATTGAGTAATAAGGGATCAACTGATGTTATTTCAGCATTAAAGGAATTAATAAAATCAACATATAGTACAGTTATTATAAGTTAATAAATGATATGCAGATGTTCAAATATAGATGGGAAGTTAATCAGTTTATTTAAGTTGACTCTGATGAATGTTTGCAAATTTATATTTGAGTAGTGTTTGCTTGTAAAACTATACTCATAATTTTGTGATGATTCACTTATTTATTTTTCCATATAATGTTTATCTAATTTTAAAACTTTTTCCTATAAAGGGAAGACATATATGGTTCCGGCTAGTACAGGTAGTCTAAAGTGCTTTGAAAGTGGAAATGTTGAACATAAAATGTCAACATGTCCACATAAGGCTGACAGTAGTGGTGTTAATATTACACCGAATCCTACTGCTGATTCAGAGGCACAATGAATCTAGTGGAGAGCAGACAACTCCTAATGTGAATCCTACTGTTGATTCAGAGGCCAGAAACACATCTAATGGAGAGCAAACAACTCCTAATGTGAATCCTACTGTTCATTCAGAGGCCAGAAACTAATTTAATGGAGAGCAAACAACTCCTAATGTGAATCCTACTGTTGATTCAGAGGCCAGAAACAAATCTAATGAGAGCAAATCAGAAATAAGGAATTATGATATGCTTTTGGATATTTCTGAGATAGGGCCTCAAAATATGGAGGAGATGTATTATTTGGATGAGATTAATGATTTTTTGGACACAAATTTCAGTAAAGATTTTCTCCCAGATGTGGAAAAGTTTGTTGTTTCAGTGAAAGTACTGCAGCGTACAGTGAGTTATGATGTATTGAGCTAACAGAAGAGCTTTAGATTAAAGAAACTTGTTACAAAGGTGAGGAAAAATAAAGGGTAGATTACTTTTAAAAAGTTTTGAAAGCTCTAGCGTAAGTTCTGCCTGGAAGACTCAATTGTTACGTCACTTATTACCTTCACATTTAACCAATCATGT
The DNA here is from genome assembly GCF_963993115.1 of Abramis brama. Lineage (NCBI taxonomy): Eukaryota > Metazoa > Chordata > Actinopteri > Cypriniformes > Leuciscidae > Abramis > Abramis brama. Next base: position 13,182,718 of record NC_139971.1, on the reverse strand, counting down.
TCTAATACTTGTAGTATAAGAGATCTTTATATTTTAAGTAGGTTATTTAAATATAAATGGAGGAAGAGATAGGGGTAAATTGGCAGTAGTATCTGAGTTTTTAAATATAAATCGGGTTAATGTTGTTTTACAAGAGACTCATAGCAATGATGAAAATGAAATTTAGTGAATAGATGGTGGGAGGTAAATTTGGTATTAAGCCATGGGACAAAAAATCCCAGCAAACATGCAATGTCACATAGACGTTCAGATCATGTCTGTATAACGTCCGTCAGTTCAGACCCATTTTTGTACGTCTGTAGATGTGCAAAACAGGTTCAAAATCTAAACGTCTGACTAGGACCCCCTTTGGATGTCTGTGGTCATGCAAAACTGGTTCAATATCTGAACGTCTAACTAGGACCCCCTTTTTGATGTCTGTGGATGTGCAAAACTGGTTCAATATCTGGACGTCTGACTGGGTACCTGTCACGTTTGGACTTTCAGTTTGTGTTTTGATTGGTTCCTGTTTTCTTTTGTTCTATTCCCGCCACTCCTTCGTTTCTATGGTTACTATCATTATCAGTTCAGTTGTATCACCTGTTTAGTCTATCATCGTCATCTGTATCACCTGTGTTCTGTTAATCAGTGTCTTCTGTGTTTGTATTTAAGTTCCGTCTGTTCAGTCAGTCTTTGTCCGATCTCCGTTATATTTAGTGTGTGTTGCTACCTGTTCTGCTGTCCTGTATTTAATTACATTAAACCTTTGTTCTTGGAAATAGAATCTCGTCCCGTCGAGACCACCCTTATAGAGCTGCTTCACGTCATGCCTGTCGAGTCCTCGGCAAAGATGGCCGCCGCCTCACCGCCTGAGCCGTCGGCAAAGATGGCCGCCGCCTCACCGCCTGAGCCCTCGACAAAGATGCCCGCCGCTTTACCGCCTGAGCTCTCGGCAAAGATGCCCGCCGCCTTGCTGCCTGAGTTCTCAGCCACGATGGCCACCGACACCACACCGCCTGAGCCTTCAGCCAGGATGGCCGCCACCATGTCAGAGCCTGTTCCTGTCCCAAGTCCTGTTCCTGTCCCTAGACCTGTTCCTGCCCCAAGAACTGTTCATGTTCCTAGACCTGTTCTTGCCCCAAGAACTATTCCTGTTCCCAGACCTGTATCTGTCCCCGAGCTTGTATCTGTATCTGTTCCTGTGCCTGTTTCTGTTCCTGAGCCTGTTTCTGTTCCTGAGTCTGAATCTGTTCCCGAGTCTGAGTCTGTTCCCAAGCCTGAATCTGTTCCAGAACCTGAGCCTGAATCTGTTCCAGAAACTGAGCCTGAGACTGTTCCTGAGCCTGTTCCTGAACTCCCACCCAGCCTCCCTCTCCCACCTCCTCCCATCATAATCTCCTCATCCATGCCTCCGCTGCTTCCTGCCAGCCCCTCAGTTCCTTATTCCAGCATCAGGGATGAGGGGTCTTTTACTGGAAATGAATGTAATTATCGAACAGTTGTTTGTCCAGCAAAGACCGTAAGATTAACTTATCAACTTCTCATAAAAGTTATCACTTCTTATAATTCCAGGAAGATCAGTTTTCTGGCCATGAAAACTATTCTCCTGTCCTTATAAATTTAGGTTACTAAAACCGTAATCAAATTGTAAAGCTTGCAGCTAGATCAAACATTTCAGGGACTCGTAATGTGGGAAATATAGACAGAATCAATCGCAGATATATTGGGTTTTAATAATTGAACTAAGAATACATCAAACTACACAATATACACAGATTATATGTCTATGTACATAAAATACAGTTAAACAATAAAAGATAACGAATAACAGTGAGAGGGAGAATAAAATGATCAGACTTAGAGAAAGATAGAATGACAGAAAAGGATGAGAGAGAGAATGAGAGAGAATTGAAGAAGAGACTGGCAACTTATTACCAACAAAGAACCCTTTTGAGAGACACCTAGTTTCAGCTTTAAAATATGTCAGATACTTGCAGTTTGAGGCACTCTTTTGTGGAGCTGAGAAAAGGGGATCGGTGTGTCCCTTTTAGAGCTGAGCTGCGTGTCCTGGTTTCTTCCGGAGTTGTGTAGCGGGAAGATTTGAAGGTTCACTTGAACGTAACGTTACCGAGAATGATTCAGGCTAAGTTCATTCAGCTCGTGAATGAACAGAGGCGAATAGGAAAACGAAACTAGACTCTAGAAAACATACAAATAAATAAAAGAGAAGAGAAGCAGGCCGAAGCCGGTCCGGACTTGGGTTTCCAATGTTTTCCGAAGGAAGGAGAAGAGAGAGAGAGGAAACTGAAGGTTCGGACTTTTAACAGTGTCCTGTGTACGCCTCCTTTTGCGTGGAGGACGAATCATCTTAGAGCATTTCGAGCGGAAGGTTTTCCTTTGTCCTGTTAGACACGCCCACTCGAATGAGTCATGAGTGAGATCGAGTTTGAGAAGATTTGCTCAAGACATATGAAATGTGTCAAATTATACAAATTACTGCAATTGGTTATCGAAATTCAACTCCGTTAGATTGAGAGAATTACAGAGATATCAAACACGTCACCTGAAGATTATAGGAATACAAAGTTACATAAGATATGCATATTATAGGCATTTTAAGTTTGATTAAACACAATAAAATTGTCAGTACTTCCAGTATGGCATGTGAAGACATCTAAGCACAACAAGGAATACATTTAATATATTTAAAAGCACTTTTCATCACAAAAAGGTCCATGGATGGTGTTAGTGTGTGTGCGAGGTGACTTTATGGTCGGCATCTGTTGCATCCCGTGGTGCGCGTACCACGTGAGAGGTTGGGGGTTTAATTTGAAAATGGCAATCTCAGAGACAAAAGTAGTTTTGTATGCAAATTCACTTATCGGCCTGAGGGGTCGTAAAAATTGATGAGGAAAGCAGTTAGTCCTAGACACTGAATGGAGCCAGTCTTTGTAGTTTGCCTTCAGTTCACAAAGAACAAAAGTTAGACACAGTAGGGAGTTGTTCTTGCACAGCACGGTGATAGTCCGATAACAACAAGGGCCTGTGTTTGAAAGTCAGGATTCGCCTAATTCAGACCATCTGGCCGGATGCCAAGTCAGTGTCGCTACAAGTTCTACCTTGGACACCTGCCCCCCCTAAAAGCAATTCAGTAGAATTACAACCCACTATCAAGCGGTGCAGATAACACTTCATGATTCTCTGGATCTTGCACACAGTGTTGAACCCACAATGAACCTAAAATTTTACAGATTTATATTGAAAATGTTTTTTTTTGTTTGTTTTTTTTGGAGTGGGATCATATGTGTATTTTGTTTTTGTAAAGACTCCTAATTCAATGCTGATTTACTTGAATTGAAACCAGGAAGGAGGAAATCATCATTGCAAGATTACGGTTAGGGCACACTGGGCTAAACAATGTCACAGTTCATGGATTCATTGACTCGCCCTCGCTATGTGTGTGCGTGTTGTGTGAGTGGGCGCGGCTCATCACTGCATCTACTAGGCAAGCATGATACTGGTTGTAATAATTGTAATTTACCTGATCAGCAGAGCATGTTGTTATGATGTGTAATAAATATGATAGCAGTAGTCAAGAGGACAATTGAGGACATGGGAGAGACTTATTAAACGAAATATTAAATAAATCGTCAGGCCATAAAATAATTAAATATTTATTTGAGTTTCTGAGAGCTACCAAGCTGAAGTCAAATGAAGATAGTTCAGGTAATGGTTGCAGAGATAGCTCCAGATCGCTGCGATGGATGACTGACAGGCCGCCATCACACCCTGTGCTGCGAGCTTTCTGGAGGTAGTTATATCCTTGGGGACAGCTCTCATTTAAAGAAGAAAAGGTATTTGGTTGGTGCCAGGTCTCTGTAATGCACATATAATCCAGAGATTTATCCAGGATATGGTCATGAATGAGGCCGGATTTGTTTGTAATAGACTGTGCAGTTCGATTTTGCTACTTAATGATGCAACAAATCTTTTCACTGGCCATAGCAGACTGGAGTCCACTCCACATTTTCCATTCAGCTCACTGAAAGGTGTTGCCATGGAGACGTCCAAACTACTTACCCGGTAGGAGACAGCACTCTGATGACATGTGCGTGGAGCGACAGTTCGCGTTGCTGACCAAAGAGCCGGGATGGTAATACTTGTCTGTGATCAGACAAACTTTCTGCGGGAACTTCTATGGATATAGCGCGGATAGCTTTTCCGACTGCGGTAGCAGCAGCGATGACCAATTCCAGAGAGTCTCCGAGCAGGTGTTTTGCTAGCGGCAACAGGTAGGCCACCGCTAGACTCGAAAGCTACCTGATAGCTATCCAGAAAGGTCCACAGTTCGGTGCTGCGGAAGGTAAACAGTTTTTTTTTAAAAGGTCCACTGGTCGGTGGCGAGGATAGTAAAAGATTAAAAGGTTAAAAACTTGACGTTATTTTGCCGCGACTGGAGAAGAGGCGAACAGACAGCGCCAGCGTCCTCTCCAGACAGACCTGGTCTTTTCACGATCGGATAGCTATCCGATCACAGAAAACGCATGAAGTGACCAGGTGTAAACAGCCCCTAATAGGTCAATATAAGCCTTCTCATTAAATTATTTGCAATCTTTGGATAACAGTCTCGACCAGTCGAACCACGAAACAGCGGACCATATGAGATTCCAAGTCACAGTTCAGCTCACGTAGCACCGCGTTCATGGTTCGACTGGTCGAGACTGTTTTCCAAAGATGGCTCCTGCCTGTATACGCGAATTCTTTATAAAGTCTCCTTTATAGTGGCTCCTTAAAGTGGCTCCTGCCTGTATACGCGATGTCTTTATAAAGTATCTTCTTATTAAACTGTCTGTACACTTACAAAGTTCTCAATGCTTCGGTTTGCATGTAGGGACCCTCATTATAATACTGTGTTAGTTTAGGGCTATTTTGAGCCTTGTTAGTGGTATTAACTAGCGATTTCTTTTTACTTACTCTATGCCCTATATACTAGTTTTATAAGCTAATCAGTGGTTCGAGCTAAAACTGGGTACATTCGATTAGCATGAAAACACATCCCAGAGAACGGTCGACTCGGTACCAATTTGTTATTAACCCCCTGAGGTCGGCAATCACGCCGGCGTGATCTGCTCGCTTTTTTTCTTATCAGTGAAAAAGAGACTCAAAATACTCTGTTGACTTTGATCTTACATACTTGTGTTATACATCAATCGATCCTGTTAAGTGTGTATTTTTTTTGTGTATACTCACAATAAAAACAAAGTGTTGTGCTTTTCGCCAAATAAAGAAAAATAAACATGATGCGAGTTCTGCCTTCTCTCTGTCAGTGAAGTCCATTCTGAAACGCGTCCGAAAATGAACAGTAACTCAGCAAATACTTCTCACACAGACACGTGAGAAATGTCTTTATGAAGCTTGAATTCTCTTCTTTTAAATGACGTAATTTATATAAAAAACAAATATTCTCAGTTTATGTAATCCGTTTGAAAGCAAGGAGAGGTACCATTTTTTCTTTAATGTTTTAAAGAGCTGAGGCCGCCACGCCCCCGGCGCTATTCACATGGTAAATAGTTTAGGTGATCTATGCATCGCACACGCGATGATCAATGCCATAAAAACACAAAGTTTCTTCATCAGATTCACTGATAGTTCATCGCGTTTTGAGTATGGCACGCTTCTCCGGTAAAGACGCCCTTCAGATGATTCTGGACAGCGAGGAAGAATTCACCTTTTCCTCAGAGGAAGATTGCAACTCGGACGACGAACGGCAGCATTTTGAAGAGCGAATTGATCCCGCCGAGGATACAAGTTCGGAGTAAGTTGTTTACTGTTATATAATTCCTTTTCTGATAATATAGAACTCATATGAATTTTCTGACTATATTTTGCCTAGTTTTGGCTAGCTTTTCACATCTTACAGTAACAATATCCTTACAATATCCCTAACATTCGTGTAGGCTATATGCTTAAGTGTAAACCTTTTTAAATGTGATATTGCTCTTTAAACATATTTGTATATTAAATAGTGTCCGTTCCGTTCATTGCGTGCGTCACTAAATGAGTGCGGTCTTTATGGCCCATCAACAGATACTCGCGGTGACGCGGTCTATGGCCCATAAATAGATATTTCTCCATCCTATGGCCCATCAACAAATATATATACATTGTGCGTCCATAACCATCAATTGCTCATCAGTTTACTTTGAATAATGTATGCTAACAGTTTTATTTTGTTGTTGTTTTTTAGGAATGTGTCTGCATCACGCTCTCCTTCTCCAGCACCTCGCAGAGGGGCACGCAGGTGTCGTTCAGTTCTCAGTGCGATCGAGAATCATACTGAGTAAGTGCATAGACGTAATATTTTACAGATGAAATGTAGCCTAATTGTGTTTACATCGTCATAATATAAATGTAGCCTACCTACTTATTCTTGTGTGAAATGACAAAAAACGTTGTCTTTTTTTTATCCATGTCCATTAGTGATTGATAATGATAATACAATTTCTTTGTGTTATCAGCATGCTCACGTGTTTTTTGTTTTTTTTACAGATGTGACATTGAACTTGTCCAAGCACCTGTCCCGAAGAGAGCCAAGGCTAACCAGCAGGCAAGCAACAGGCAGTCCACTCTGTCATGGAAAACAGAGACTGATGTTGACATGGTTCCACAGACTGTGCGATTCCGTCCTGCACGGGAAACTGGACCACAACTGAGTTCTTTTGACTCACATTCGCCCATGAGTCTATTCAAAAAAATTTTTTTCAGAAAGTGCTGTGTCAACTCTGTGCCACAACACCAATGCTCATGCTGCCAAGGCAACTGCAAAGGGCTCCAAATATAAATGGACAGATATCAGCATCAGTGAGATGTACCGCTACATTGGGTTGCTGTTCTACATGGCCATGGTGAAGGTCAGCTCCATCAGGGACTACTGGCGGCAAAGCAGTGTTTTCTCCGTACCCTTTCCAGCTACAGTTATGTCCCGGGACAGATACCACACCATATGAGTCACCCATGCAAATATGTACATCCATTTTGCTCACATATTATTGTAGCAGAGTTTGTGCTGAATACAGCAAAATTACATGTTGGCCAATGGTGTGTTGTACGTAGCTGAAATAAGCACAAATGTCAGGGCATGTCAAAACATCTCAAGGGCCCCAAAAACACCTCAGACCCCAGAGGGTTAAATATGAATCACATTTCTATGTATGAATGAATGAATGCACAGATGCGCGCTGTTATGTAGCTACAGCTGGCAAAAATACTGTTTAAAAATGAATCGCGTTTCTGTGTGTGAATGAATGAACAGCTTTTACCAAACTCTATTGCTATACTGAGATGAGTAAAAATTGGATAGATTATAAAGTTTTTACTGTAAAATACTGCCACATCAAATAAGCTTATAATGTTGCCAATTTCTGCTCATATGAATTGAATTACGTATGATAAAATGTATACTTTAGTTTTTACAAAGAAAGATTACACTGGAAATATTGTTACAATTTTAATTGTTGTTGTAATTGTATAACCTTTTTAATAAAATAGCAAAAAAAAACAAAAAAACAGAAGTGTTAATTTAACTCCTATAGAGTTGAATTTGACTCTGTTTCAGATAACATTTGGTCCCACTCGAAATCAGTGTAAAATTTACTCTTTGGTAAGTGTCAAGTTTTTAGAGTTAATTCTACTCAATATTGTGTAAAAAATAACAATGAAATGTGTAAAAGTATTTAACACTGTAGTTTAATCACACTGTTAAGAGTAATATGATTACACTGTATAGAGTTAATTTAACTACAATTTTACTTTAAAAAAATGACACTTAAAGTGTAATATTTACTTTTCATTTCTCTACAGTGTTTTAAAAAAATATATAAATCATAAGATGCAGTTACTGAATTATAGAACTATCAACTACTATCAAATGAAAACAAGCACAATAACACTAGATCACAGCACTCACCATTTATTGTAAAAAAATAGAGCGTGTCAGTCAATTTACATTGCCAACCCATTGCCTTCTCTGACAGAAACATATATCATCATAAAAATGTTTACCAGAGAAAGCAATATGGCACGACAAGGAGAGTTGTGTCATTCCCTCCATATGACATTTGTACTACAGTGCCACGAACATAACCACTGTATAATGGAATCTCAATACCATCACTCTCTAACACTTTAATGTCTCGAACAATGGGAGCAAAAATTTCACTAAAACCATACCATTTAACATCTTGAGTATGAAATAAGGCGCACAGGTGTATGTTAGCCAAAAAAGAATTCGATTTTGGAGAGAAGTTTCTTAAAGTAAAATATACTCCACCCAATTTATGAATACCTCGCTTAGGACCCAGAGGGTTGGCGACCTCAAAGTCATCATAGAACATCTGGATCTGTATTGTCTGCTTCTCAGTTGAGAACAGGGGGTGACTTTTAAAAAAAGATCCATCACAAATATCTCTCAGTCTAGAGTCGCTGGTAGCTGAGCTTTGCAACATTTCTGCAACATACTGACTTTTAAATATTGACTGCAGTGTAGATAAAATTGGAATATACATGAATTTATCTTGAACTACTACCTGATCATATGTTCCAGTCTTTTTATTTCGTCTTGTGTCAAATCTTGAACCAATCACACATTCAACTGGTTCTACTATTTCCCACTTGTCAGTCATAAATTTTGATCGCTTGTATTCCGAATTTAGAATTGTGAAAGGATTCTCTAACCCCTCAAAACACGCCTCAACTTTCTTGCACATTTCCGTTTCTCTTTCATTACTAAATACATGCTTTATCACTGTCTCTTTAGCATGCTGATGGATATCTTGAACGATCTCTTCCATGGAAATCACTACAGAATTCAGTGTACTTTGACCAACACCTGCTGCCTTTAGATCAGAAATTACAGCTGAACAACTATTTACAATGTATGGCGAAGATAATTGTGACTCGGCCTCTAAATATTCAGTCAACTCTTCAACATGAGAAACATTACCTGTATTGATGGTACTTTGAGGATATGAACGATCATATTCTACAGAATCAACTAAACTGCTTCCATGGCACTTATTAAGATGCTTTCTTAAACCAGAAAAACTACCAAAAGAACGTGAGCATCCTTCTTGACCACACTTCAGAAAAAGAGTCCTGCCTGTACATAGCCCATGAATTACCTTAAAGTGTTTAACAAGGTTGTTTGGACTTCCATGGTCACTTTTGCAAAGAAAACACTTCATCGTTTTATCTCAACTAGCGCACCATTCTTGCTCGCAACTCTGCAACTCTAGGAGTCTCCTTTGTTTCCCCCATGTCGCTGTTATAGATGGTTGTTTGCACAAAAGTGAAAAAGCTGCTCAGGGAAAAACTGTATGACGTACCAAAGACGTAATGGGCTTTAAAGAGTTCGTCAAAAGCTCCAACTGAACCTGTTGCCTTGCATGGAAGTGCATGCTTGTCAACCACAATGAAGTAGGAGTGAATGGTGCTCTGTGTGGATCCCTGGGCGAGAAGGTAGGGCTGACTGCTTTGGGTGATGTTGTCTAGATGTTGCTGCACACTGGTTCCAACCTACATCAAAACACATTCAACAGAATTGTTTTGGTGACTAACTTCTGACAATAGATCAGATCACCTCAAACTGTGCACAAGATTAAGGTGATGGAATATATATTTTAAACAACTGTTAAAGGATTAGTTCACTTTGAAAATTTTTTTTGCTGATAATTTACTCACCCCCATGTCATCCAAGATGTTCATGTCTTTCTTTCTTCAGTCGAAAAGAAATTAAGGTTTTTGAGGAAAACATTCCAGGATTTGTCTCCATATAATGGACTTCCATGGTGACCAACGGTTTGAGGGTTCAAATGAGGGGTCAAATGTCCAAAAGTATATAATTTTTTTATTTATTTTGAAAACGACAGATTGTTGTGCTAGATAAGAACCTTATTTCTCTGATGGAATTGTGTCGAGTCTTTGAAGCAGTATTGAGACAGACTTTGAACCCTCATTTGAACCCTCAAACCGTTGGTCACCATGGAAGTCCATTATATGGAGACAAATCCTGGAATGTTTTCCGCAAAAACCTTAATTTCTTTTCGACTGAAGAAAGAAAGACATGGACCTCTTGGATGACATGGGGGTTAGTAAATAATCAGCAAAACAATTTTTATAAGTGAACTAATCCTTTAAGCATACCTTTTGAAATCTGATGAGCTGATCTACAGCTTGATATGCAGACAGCTTTCCCGGCCTCTTTCTACCTTGTGCAGATGGTGGTAGCAAATGTAGCAGCAGCAAGATGGCAGACATGTCACTGTCCCAGCCTACAAATAAGTAAATTAAAACCTGCCATAGCATAGCATTCAAATTGACAACTTGCACCATAACGAAAATTTACACTACACACCTACATTAAAAAGTAAAACGGTTCCATTCATACCATTCTCAACTTCAGCAGCTGACTCAGCATTGCGCATCAAATCCAAGAGTTCTGTGGTGGGTACAAGTCCATGGCTTTCCTTTATTACTTTTGCTTTGAAAGTTGGCCACTTCTCCAATAATTTTTTGTCCGTGGCCTCACCAAACAGAAGTCTGAAATCTTGTTCTATCTGCAATGTAACACACATAGACAGAAGTGATGAGTGATGCCTAATGCTACATTGGATATTTTGGTGATGCAGTGAATTAAGATGTCATACCAGTCCTGGTGTGTCCAGAAATCGTGGGAAGACCAAGAAGACATCTGATGATTTGGCTTCATCGTTGACCATTGCTTGCCGATATATGAAGGTCATTTCCATCTTCTCACGCACAGTCTTTTCATCAGCAGAGTGTCTCAAAACAGAAATAGCTGCTTCCACATCCTCATCAGATGGCTGAAGGGCTGACGGGCTGACGACCACGGCCTGGCCCACCAACTTAAGAAAAAATACAATGTTAAGAACTAATTTCTGTACAATTTACAGGTCACCACTATAATCACATGTCACTGATCAGTAAACATACCTTTAGGAGATTTGCTGACTGAGGCACCTCTCTCCTCTGCTGTTTTTCTTTGTATGGTCTTCAATCGCCATGCAAGGTATCCCGAACCACTCTCCGGATCGTAGTAATGTTCCTATGTGATTATAAATAAATTATAAAGGAGTACTATTAACATTTCAAAGAGTGAATATGTGCATAATGTTGCAATAACCCATTTACTTACATATCCATGCTGTGAGTATGGGTCTTCTAGATAGGGAAACAAAGCTACTATCCCCTGTGCATACATCACTCTGACACTTTGGGGGGGGGGGGGGGGGATGTCCTAGCATATGAATTCAGATTTAAGAGGTTTAAGATTGAGAAGAGTGTTTGATCAGAAAATGTCTCCTAAATCCTGATTAGAAGGCACACGGTATGCTTGCTTTTATCTTGGTTATCATTTGTTTATAATTTAAGATACTGTGTGTATCGATGTCAGTTTATTAAGCTATGGGCTTATGCAAAGAAACAAGCGTGGATGTCACTGACTAAAACAATCTTTTGAATTAAATTATTTTGTTTAATTTATTAAATGTTTGCAAGGCTAACTTATGATGCTTTTGAAACTTAAGTATTAAAACACAACTATTAAAATATAGCGGCAAGCAGCGTTGACCGGCCCAAGCTCCGGCGCCAACGCCACCCCAGTGTTTTAGGAAACCTGTGCATGGCATCATTCTAAACAAATTGTAAATCAGATGCTATATTTATATGAATCACATATTTGAGTTCTAAATAACTACATTCTTGCCGGAAAAAAAAAACTACATTTCGTGACACAACAACAGTAGTATTTGTAAAAAAATATGGTGAATTTGCTCGTCTGCATTTGAAGCAGGTAAATGTAACATAACTAAGTCAAAATAGTTTGAATATGCCACATTTACTGCAGCAGCTGGTGCCATTATGACCATGCACCACAACAGCCACATCCATGAGATCATTTAAATTTAGATGAATTTCATGTCATAGGATGTTATAGGAGGCAGATTTGTCTCAGATATTATTCACGCAAAAAACATGATTCATACATCATGCGTAGACAGTTTCACATGCATGAAACCTAATTCACGTACACACAAAAAAATTCACGTGCGTGAAAAAAAAATATATTCACAAAAAGCAATTCACATTCGCAAAATAAAATTATATATTCGTAAAATATATTTCACAAATGCAAAACACAATTCGTAGATATACAACTGTGCACAAAAACCTTTGAATGTTTAAAATGTACTAGTTTATCCTTGAATGTGAATGTGCAAATTGTCATTCATGTGTGTGAATCGCCTTGGATGTGTGTGTGTGTTTTTGAGACTTTCTTTTTTTTTTTTTTTATTGCTCAAACGTAAACATCAGTATACAGAGTATACAAAGCATACAACTTAATATTACCCTTGCCAGGGGGATAGACATCACATACATTCAAACAAATTGTAAGTTATACAAATATTTCTAGTTTTCATAGCCTTTTTGTTCAATGAACCACTAATTAATTTTATATATACGATAACATATCACAATAAAAATGTTTAAAGGCCGGTTTTTGTTTTATATATTTGCATTTGTGGATATAGAATTTAGCTTGCACAATTAATACATTTATAATAAAGAACATATCTTCTTTACTTTGTTTTCTAAAAAAACAAAACACAACATTTTCCCACTTCAAAGTAAAGTCCTTGTAAAGTTATTTCATAATAAAGCTGCAGAAGTCCTTCCAGAAGGTTGTGGAGTGTGTGCAGATCCAAAAAAGGTGCTGGGTGGTCTCAGGGTGATTTCCGCAAAAAGAACAGTTCACATCAATGTCCCTTTTGAATTTCGTCATATAGTGGTTAGCAGGGTAGTACTTATGAATAATTTTAAAGAAATTTCTTTGACCTTGTTTGTAACAAAAAACTTATTGGGAATTGTCCATACTTTTTTCCAATTAATATCATTTACAAAAGAATTCCAGTATGAAACAACATGTGGAACAGATATCACTTCTTTCTGAAACAAAGACCGTACAGCATTTATTGTTATTTCTAGAAGAGGTCAGACAAATTTTTACCTAAATCTGAATCAATTGGATTGTAGAAAGGAACAGAAGAGAAATTAAAATCAACACTTCTAAATAGTATTTTGACACCAGAAGGTATAGCATCATATACTATTGCATATTCTTTCGGTGTGGCTGGAAACTTATAGGTGTTTAAGAATTCTGTATAAGACATAAGTTGTCCATCACTATTGAACAGTTTTTGAGACTTTCCTGGCAGCACAATCCTACACAGATGAGTCATACTCTTTAGCCAGTCAGATTTAAGCTTATCAATCGACCAATCAATTTCACGTGAGGGCGGGCCTGCATGTTACATCATCAGCTTTCGACCTCATGGCTGAGTAGAGGTATGTGCAGTTTATCGTTTATTTCTGTGTTAACTGAAGTTAAAGAAGTTTGAGATCAGTAGTTTATGAACTACTGTTTAGTCCACATGTGAACATAAACATTTATTGTTAATATTGATGGTTCCCTTTCGTAAAGGGAACTCCCGCTGCATCGATACTCGATACTTTGGGGAATGCCCTCGGCATGACGCGTCTGAAGTCTACTATACAACTATTCCAATCTTGATTGGTGCAACGTCATTATGTCACGCGTGACGTCGCATGTGACGGTGATCCGGAAGCTATAAAACGGTCACAGGAACCAGGAAGTGTTAGCTTCTGGTCTTCAGCAAGCGCTCTATGTACAACTTGTCTGTCTTATTTGGTGTTGTTTGTCACGTTATATTGGAAAGAGTTTATTAAAAGTGGTATGAGTATGGCCGAGAAAAAACAGTTCAGACAATGTGCGTCCCCTTGCCCACGTTTTCTCGCCGAGGGTGACACACATTCGCTGTGTGTAGTTTGTTTGGGAGTGGAGCATGCACAGGCAGCGCTCGAGGGCGCTGTCTGTGCTAACTGTGAAATCATGCCCCTGAGAACGCTCCGCTCCCGGCGAGCTATGTTCAATGAGTCCGGCCAGCCCCGCGATCCTCGTGGATCAGGTCCCGCGTCTGTTGAGGCAGCGCGGCGTCTGCATTCATGGGGATCGCAGCGGGATCTAGTGGATAATGCTGAGACGGCTTCGGCCCTTTCTCAGCATTCTGAAGCTAGTTCCCGTAGTTCCGCTCAGGGTGCGGAAGCCCGCGCTGCGGCTTCTTCCGCCCCGGTAGCGGGACCGATGCTCGAACTCTCTGGTTCTGAGGAATTGGAGAGTATGAGCATCGACGCGGGGGAATGTGAAAATCAAACATCAATCCATTCCCCCGCATTTGAGGAGCTGCTAGAGGTTGTGACCAGAGCAGTTGATAAATTAAAAATTGACTGGCCACCTGAGGTGCAGGAAGCGACAGTAAAAAGTAAACTCGATGAGCGCTTCCTGCAGCCTCGGTCACAGCCTCTACGTCGGAGCCTGCCATTTTTTCCCGATCTCCACACTGAGGTGTCGAGATCGTGGAATAAGCCCTTCTCCTCACGTATATCTGGCCCCAATGTTCATTTATATTCTAATATATTGGGTGCTAGGGAGGAGGGCTATGGGATGATGCCCAGGGTTGAAGAGTCGTTTGCGTCGCACCTCTCCCCTGACGCTGCATCATCCCTGCGGGCTCCGACGCTTCCCACCAAGCCCTGCCGTACAACATCGGCCTTGGTGGGAAAGGCATATATGGCGGCAGGTCGGGCTGGTAGTTGTCTGCATACGATGGGGCTGTTGCAGGCATACCAGGCCGACCTCCTTAAAGAGGTGGACGACAGCGGGGAGGTCGCCTTCGACGACATCAGGGAGATGCGTCGAGTGGTTGACTTGTCTCTCCGTGCTACTAAGGAGACGGCCCGCGCCATCGGCCGCTCCATGGCAGCATTGGTAGCTACGGAGAGACACCTGTGGCTGAACCTGTCGGGCATCGGGGACAAGGACAGGGCTTGTCTCCTCGATGCCCCGGTTTCGCCTTCTGGCCTTTTCGGCGACGGAGTCAACCAGGTCGTCGAGAGGTTTCAGGAGGCGAAACGACAGTCAGCCGCATTCAAAGAGCTTATCCCCCGCCGTCGTTCCAGGTCTCGTGGGTCTGCTGCCAGGGGGCAGTCCCACGAGGCCACCGCCAGCTCCTCACACCTGCTGAGGCAGAAGGAGAGTGTTGCTTCTCGTGCTCCCCCCCAAGGGGCCTGGAGGCAGAAGCAACACCCTCAGTCGAGGTCTTCTAAGCCGAAAACAGATCTGAGGACTGTTATTCAGGCGAAGAAGGCCTCGGCTAAGAGGCCATGATGGGACACCCAGGCCTCTGAGGGCATCCCCCTCCGCGTGGGCTTTTTAAAACTTCGCTCCGCGGAGCCCTCAGGAAATCGATGTTGCTTCCCGCCGCCGAGTGCGCCTCGGGACGCATCGAGTTCCAGCAAATGTATCACACAGAATATTTTTATAACATCTAGTGGGCTAAAACATTCGCTACCTCTCACGAGGCCTGTAGAAAAAATGATTCGGTTAGCTCCTGCCAGAAAACTGCTTCAGGTCACCGATAATAAAAATAAATACAAAAATAAGGAAAGAAATACAGATGTGAATATAGCACCTGAGGTCAGTCCTGAGAGACTGATTCCCTTAGTAGATTATTTAGACACCTGGAAAGGTCTTCAAAATATATCTCAGTGGGTCCTGAATACAGTTGAGAAGGGATACAGAATCCAGTTCCAGTTTAGACCACCTAAGTTTAGTGGCGTCATTCACACATTGGTATCTCCTGATCAGGCTCAGGTGATGGAAGATGAAGTTCAGACTCTCTTAGCTAAGGAGGCTATAGAATATGTGCCCTTAGAGCAGAGGGATTCCGGGTTCTACAGCCGGTACTTCATAGTTCCAAAAAAGGATGGTGGGTTGCGTCCCATTATAGATCTTAGGGTATTGAATAAATCTTTGAGGAGATTTAAATTCAAAATGTTAACTATACCTATGATCGTTCAACAAATCAGATCTGAGGACTGGTTTGTTACGATAGATCTTAAGGATGCGTATTTTCATGTTTCCATCATCCCACATCATAGGAAGTTTCTTAGATTTGCTTTTGGGGGTAAAGCTTATCAATACAGAGTTCTTCCGTTCGGCCTAGCCTTATCCCCTCGCACCTTCACTAAATGTATGGATGCTTCCCTTGCTCCTTTGAGACTTCAGGGGATTCGTATCCTGAATTATATAGATGACTGGCTTATTTTAGCTCAGTCGGAAGAACTGGCAATTCAACATCGAGATGTTGTTTTGAACCATTTGAGGTGCTTGGGGCTGAGACTCAATGTAAAGAAGAGTTCATTGACTCCTCTTCAGAGGACTACGTTCCTGGGAGTAGAGTGGGACTCAGTGACGATGCGGGCACAGTTGTCTCCCGCTCGTATTGAAACCATTTTAAACACAATGAAGAGTATCAGGTTAGGCCAGGCTATCACTGTAAAACATTTTCAGAGAATTTTGGGTCTTATGGCTGCAGCTTCCACGGTAATTCCCTTTGGTCTGCTTCATATGAGGGCCCTGCAGTGGTGGCTCAGGAACAAGGGGTTTTCTCCTCTGGGAAACCCTTTTTGCACGATCAGAGTTACGCACAGATGTCTTCGTTCTCTGGTCATGTGGAAGAAACCTGGGTTCCTGTCTCAAGGTCCGGTTTTGGGAGCACCATGTGAGAGAAGGACTCTTACCACGGATGCGTCCCTCACGGGCTGGGGTGCGGTTATGGAGGGCCGTTACACCCGAGGTGCTTGGAAGGACCATCATCTCTCTTTGCATATTAATTGTTTGGAGATGTTGGCTGTATTCTTTGCCTTGAGGCACTTCCTTGTATACCTCAGAGGCCATCATGTTCTCGTTAGGACAGACAATATGTCGGTGGTCTCGTATATCAACCGCCAAGGAGGTTTGAGATCTCGCCCTCTTTGTAGACTGGCGCATCAAATCCTTCTTTGGTCCCAGGGCAAATTTCTCTCTGTGAGATCCATTTATATTCCTGGGGTTGAAAATATGGGAGCAGACATCCTGTCGAGGCAGGGGCTGAGGCCCGGGGAATGGCGGCTCCACCCTGAAGTGGTTGAGCTTATATGGAGAAAGTTTGGCCGGGCGGAGGTTGACCTGTTCGCTTCTCATGAAAACTCTCATTGCCCACTCTGGTACTCTCTCTCACATCCAGCTCCTTTGGGTTTGGATGCCATGGTACAGAGGTGGCCGAGGTCACTTCTGTATGCTTTTCCCCCGATCGCTCTGCTCCCTGGGGTTCTAGAAAGGGTCAGGAGGTACGGAGTGAGACTACTCCTTGTAGCTCCGTACTGGCCGGACCGAATTTGGTTTTCGGACCTTAATAGTCTCCTTGAGAGTCCTCCATGGAAAATTCCTGTTAGGAGAGATCTTCTGTCCCAGGCTGATGGTACAATATTTCATCCCAGACCAGAGTTATGGAGACTATGGGTCTGGCCCCTGAGGGGGTCCCATCCATAATCAGGTTGCCTTTCCACTGAGGTGGTTAGGACAACCATTCTAGAACCTCATTCTACTAGGAACTAAACATTTAGGTTAGGGAGGGCATCGAACCCAGTGTTATTACTGCCCACTGGCTTCAGTTCTGGTGTTCCATCCTACTCTCTAACGGGATCTCCCGTTCATGCTTAGGGCCTCTGTGGCGGCCTTAGTGCCCTCCGCAAGCCTCTAAGGGTGTATATGTAGGGACATTCCCACCCAAACTCCATGTTCCTGTAGATTGGAGGATAAATCCTTTCGTCCAGCTTATTGGCATCAGGCTGATGGGGTATCCCTGGCACCCATCATGTCCTGTGGATGCATATATTATATATATGAGTATATATGAATATATATAGAAGAATCTAATGAGTCGGTTTCCTGTTTATCTTACTCCCTGTAAGAGTGGTGATGCTGCCCCCTCTCACTTATTACTGGAGGAGCCACTCTGCATCATTTTTGCTCCGGTACTAAGGTGCCGGTAGGTAATAATTATGATTCTTCAAGGTATTTTATCCTCCATCGCATGTGTCGGATGGTCAAGGTCATAGCCTTGGAGGGTTCTATATAGGCCTCAGGCTGAAAGGAGTTAGTCCATCTAGCGAGGTCAAGGTTAGGAGCTATTTCCCTTTATTATTAAGAGAGCAGCTGGCTATCTATAAACCAATAGACTTATCTGAAGTATAAGGTGCGCTTTTGCCTTCACCTCTTTTCCAATGCTTTCTATTTGTATGGGGCTCCCATCCAGGAGGTCAGTCGAGCCTCTAGTTCCAGACCTCCTCTTTTCTACACCAAATCTTATGACAAGCTAGTTTGGATCTGTACTCTACTTATTCTATCGTCCGTGAGATGTACCAGATGCTTTGTACCAGGGCGTTTTTCTCTCAGTATGGCGGCGTGGGTATTCGTTCCCCAAAGTATCGAGTATCGATGCAGCGGGAGTTCCCTTTACGAAAGGGAACGTCTCGGGTTACGTATGTAACCCTCGTTCCCTGAGTAGGGAACGAGACGCTGCATCACTCGGCCATACTTTTCGCGCCCTGAGAACGACTTGCTTTGACCAATTAGAAGCTAACACTTCCTGGTTCCTGTGACCGTTTTATAGCTTCCGGATCACCGTCACATGCGACGTCACGCGTGACGTAATGACGTTGCACCAATCAAGATTGGAATAGTTGTATAGTAGACTTCAGACGCGTCATGCCGAGGGCATTCCCCAAAGTATCGAGTATCGATGCAGCGTCTCGTTCCCTACTCAGGGAACGAGGGTTACATACGTAACCCGAGACGATTTTCATGTCCTGTGCTGTCCACTACACATTCTACTAATGATAATGTATGTACTGACGTGCATATATAGGAGACATGTTTTGTTTTAAGCTGCATATATTATGTAGTTTTATTGTTTCAGATTTCCGAGACAGATGATGTATGAAGATGCAGACAACCAGTACTGTGATCTTACCATTCCTACTGTAATTCTTTCAAAACAGTCATGTTGCAAGCCATCCATTTTGACAGTTGTTTCAACAAGAGGTTGAAAGTGATGCATTGTTACTGTATTCATTTGTTTCCTGCTGACTGTATATACACATTTTAGGAATAAAGCCCTGCTATTCATGCATTATTAAATGTTCTTGTCAGAATTAAAAGATTCAAAGACATAGTTGCATTTGATGTACACATTTTATTAATTTGAAAGTTTCCGAATCCTTTGGGAATAAATATATATAAAATGACTTGATCATGATTAATGTTCCTGTTACATATGAATATCATGAACTGACAATCTTAAGTATGAAGAACAACACTCAGTACAGAGAAATATACTTCTCTTCCAGAGTTGTGAGATCCAGTCAGAGTCTTCTTTGCTTTTAAAGTATATATAATATAATATAAGTGCAATACATCAAGTGAAAAGTTAACAAATTAATTGTGTTCAATCCAGTCATTAGTAGACCTCCGTTAGGACATATCAGATATTGGTCTGATATTTAAAATAGTAAAAACCTATAGTACAAGAGGACGTGGAAGATTAAGTAATGGTATTTGAATAGAGTTTACTACGGTGACCGGGAGGGGACATGTTCGGTTCACTTATTTTTGTCGTGGCCACAACATATAAACTTGTGGGAACGTGATATTAAGTCGTGGGAACGTCATAATATCTTGTGGGAACGTCATATTAAGTCGTGGGAACGTGATTATAAGTTGTGGCCACGAGATCATTTTGTTGAGGTAATGACATCATTATGTCGTGGCCACGCGATGCAAAGTCGTAGCCTCGAGATCATATGTTGAGTGAACGATATATTTTTCTTGTGGCCACGACTTCATATTTTGAGAGAACGACATCATTTGTCGTGGCCACGAGTTGAGGGAGCCACAGCGGCCAATACTGTAACCGTACCATAGCATAGACTGGGCTACAGCAGAGATGGAGATGACAGAAGAAATAACATTTTACTTTAAATTAGGAATGTCATATAAAGATATAGTGTGGTCTTTGGCATTAAGACATGGGTACGTTATAAGTGAAAGACACATGAAGGCGCATCCTTAGACTTTTTTGTCACACGCATATTTAGGGACCGTCTCAAAATTACATGCAACATTGGCATAAACGTTTCTAACTTCAATAGCATTTGAAGACAATGACTTACAGTCATAAAACCAACTGTACATTGTTCACCCAGGTCTCATGTATGATGCACACCTTTTAGATTTTTGATATTTATGACAATAAACTGCTAAATCATATGCAAATATTGCTATGTATTTCACTACTGTATGGGATCATATAAAGAATATGACTATTTAAAGCTCAATAGCATTTGAAGACAATGACTTACAGTGATAAAACCAACTGTACATTGTTCATCTAGGTGTCAGGTATGTGACAGTAATGAAATACATAGCAATATTTGCATATGATTTAGCAGTTTGTCATAAATATCAAAAATCTAAAAGGTGTGCATCATACATGAGACCTGGGTGAACAATGTACAGTTGGTTTTATGACTGTAAATCATTGTCTTCAAATGCTATTGAAGTTAGAAACGTTTATGCCAATGTCGCATGTAATTTTGAGACGGTCCCTAAATATGCGTGTGACAAAAAAGTCTAAGAATTCGCTTCATGTGTCTTTCACTTATAACGTACCCATGTCTTAATGCCAAAGACCGCACTATATCTTTATATGACATTCCTAATTTAAAGTAAAATGCTATTTCTTCTGTCATCTCCATCTCTGCTGTAGCCCAGTCTATGCTATGGTACGGTTACAGTATTGGCCGCTGTGGCTCCCTCAACTCGTGGCCACGTCAAATAGATGTCGTTCTCTCAAAATATGAAGTCGTGGCCACGAGAAAAAATATATCGTTCCCTCAACATATGATCTCGAGGCTACGACTTTGCATCGCGTGGCCACGACATGATGTCGTTACCTCAACAAAATGATCTCGTGGCCACGACTTAATATGACGTTCCCACAAGATATTATGACGTTCCCACGACTTAATATCACGTTCCCACGAGTTTATATGTTGTGGCCACGACAAAAATAAGTGAACCGAACATGTCCCCTCCCGGTCACCTAGTTTACTGATTAATCTTAGTTGCATAATCTTAATTGCCTCTCTATGATAAGTATACCTTTGTCTGATCATCATAAAATCAGATTTGCCTATTTTACTAGGCAAAGTAAAATTAATGCTTCACAACATTGTCCTGTGACACTAAAATCTTGAGATGACTATACAGCACAAAACATAAGGAATTGAATGTTGAATATATTGGTAACACTTTACAATAAGGTTCATTAGTTAATGTATTAACTAACCACGAGCAATACATTTGCTGCTGTGTTTGTTAATGTTAGTTAAAAATACAGCCGTTCATTGTTAGTTCACAGTGCATTAACCAATGTTAACAAGATGTGGATGAAGTATTAGTAAATGTTGAAATTAACATTAACAAAAAATAATAAATACTGTACATGCATTTCATTATTTGTTCATGTTAACTAATGTTAACTGATGTTAACTGATGAAACGTTATTGTAAAGTGTTACCAAGACATTAATACAAAAAAATAAAGTCTAAAAGAGAATAAAGAAACAACATGAATTAAGATGTTTGTGACTGCTATCCAGATGTCATGCCAAAGGTGAGTAATCCTGAAAAATGCAGGGAAACAACAAGTGCTTAATAATTTAACAACATATACAAATGGCAAATTAACACTGGGTGCTCATTAAAATAGGTCTATATACTATTTAAAGAACAATCTCGATGAGGCCAGTGCTAAGAGAGCTAGGGTGGGTATTGGCCACAGATGATTGTTTTGCAGTCATTAGCGTGATTGTTGAAGCTGTGAGAGCTGTCTGTACCTGCAGCTAAAATACAACAAAACAAGCGTCATTCTTCTTCATTTTTGACACGATATGGGACATCTGATTACCACAGCACTTGCTTACATCAGTTAATAGTTCTAAATAGTAGTTTCTAGTTTTTAATATCTCTACAGCAGACATCTCAAGTCTCCCGGAAGTTCCGGGAGTCTCCCGCATATTGATAGCGGCTCCCTGATGCCCGCAAATTAGCTAAAATCTCCCGGAATCTAGAGCGAGCGAGCAAGAGCGCGCAGCTCCAAACCATGTAGAGCACATGGCAGAAAGGGTGAGGGAGCGAGAGACCTTGCTTGTGTGCCTGAAAATGTTTTAGACATAAAGAAAAATATTATGGATTCTCAATTTGTGATGCGGCTGCGAGCTATAACGCACGTATATGTGCTCTTTTTATGTGTTTATTAGAGGTTGAATTGAAAGTCAAATACTGCCAAACCACCCATACTACCTCTGAATAGGATGTCTACTTCATAAATTGTATGAAAATTATGGAAATACATGGTTCAGATCACTCAAAACATATATGAAAATAGAGGCGCCCTTATATGGTCAGTAAGGAAGCTTGGCTGTCCATTCAGTGAAAAAGTTTGGTACTACGCCCAAATAAAATCTTACTGAAAGCTCATTTTTTGAGATATCAACCTAAAATGTGGAACACAACTTGATCAGATTTTTTGCTTTCGTTTTCTTGCAGTTATAGAGTAAAATATATTTTGTAATATATATATTTTATATAAAATATAAATACAGTGAGGAAAATAAGTATTTGAACACCCTGCTATTTTGCAAGTTCTCCCACTTGGAAATCATGGAGGGGTCTGAAATTGTCATCGTAGGTGCATGTCCACTGTGAGAGACATAATCTAAAAAAAAAAAAAATCCAGAAATCACAATATATGATTTTTTTACTATTTATTTGTATGATACAGTTGCAAATAAGTATTTGAACACCTGTCTATCAGCTAGAATTCTGACCCTCAAAGACCTGTTAGTCTGCCTTTAAAATGTCCACCTCCACTCCATTTATTATCCTAAATTAGATGCACCTGTTTGAGGTCGTTAGCTGCATAAAGACACCTGTCCACCCCATACAATCAGTAAGAATCCAACTACTAACATGGCCAAGACCAAAGAGCTGTCCAAAGACACTAGAGACAAAATTGTACACCTCCACAAGGCTGGAAAGGGCTACGGGGAAATTGCCAAGCAGCTTGGTGAAAAAAGTTCCACTGTTGGAGCAATCATTAGAAAATGGAAGAAGCTAAACATGACTGTCAATCTCCCTCGGACTGGGGCTCCATGCAAGATCTCACCTCGTGGGGTCTGAATGATCCTAAGAAAGGTGAGAAATCAGCCCAGAACTACACGGGAGGAGCTGGTCAATGACCTGAAAAGAGCTGGGACCACCGTTTCCAAGGTTACTGTTGGTAATACACTAAGACGTCATGGTTTGAAATCATGCATTTAATTTCTCAGGCACGGAAGGTTCCCCTGCTTAAACCAGCACATGTCAAGGCCCGTCTTAAGTTTGCCAATGACCATTTGGATGATCCAGAGGAGTCATGGGAGAAAGTCATGTGGTCAGATGAGACCAAAATAGAACTTTTTGGTCATAATTCCACTAAATATGTTTGGAGGAAGAAGAATGATGAGTACCATCCCAAGAACACCATCCCTACTGTGAAGCATGGGGGTGGTAGCATCATGCTTTGGGGGTGTTTTTCTGCACATGGGACAGGGCGACTGTACTGTATTAAGGAGAGGATGACCGGGGCCATGTATTGCGAGATTTTGGGGAACAACCTCCTTCCCTCAGTTAGAGCATTGAAGATGGGTCGAGGCTGGGTCTTCCAACATGACAATGACCCGAAGCACACAGCCAGGATAACCAAGGAGTGGCTCTGTAAGAAGCATATCAAGGTTCTGGCGTGGCCTAGCCAGTCTCCAGACCTAAACCCAATAGAGAATCTTTGGAGGGAGCTCAAACTCCGTGTTTCTCAGCGACAGCCCAGAAACCTGACTGATCTAGAGAAGATCTGTGTGGAGGAGTGGGCCAAAATCCCTCCTGCAGTGTGTGCAAAGCTGGTGAAAAACTACAGGAAACGTTTGACCTCTGTAATTGCAAACAAAGGCTACTGTACCAAATATTAACATTGATTTTCTCAGGTGTTCAAATACTTATTTGCAGCTGCATCATACAAATAAATAGTTAAACATACATACATTGTGATTTCTGGATTTTTTTTTTTATGTCTCTCACAGTGGACATGCACCTACGATGAGAATTTCAGACCCCTCCATGATTTCTAAGTGGGAGAACTTGCAAAATAGCAGGGTGTTCAAATACTTATTTTCCTCACTGTAATTATATTTTTAAATTTGTACATTTTAATAAACTCAAACTTATATAACTGGCAAATGTCTTCTTTAAAACAAGACCAACCATAGGTCTATATTCCAAAGCATTCTTGAATTACAACCATTTAAGTTTGGATAGTGATTTTCATGTTTATGCGAAAAAACAGTTAAAGGGTTAATTTAGTGATAACAATGAATTAATAAAGCGGTCATTTGCCAGGTTAGGTGCTCATATATCTCTGAAAATATGTGATTTAAAAAGCCCATTTCGAGTTTTGACTCAATTTCGACCCTTGACCAGAGCCCGTCTACGGAGAGCCTTGGCACTTCCTATTAGCCCCATTGTATCGATCTTGGTTGCAGTTCCATTAGAATTCCACTGGAGGTGATCGCGGGCGAGTGCAGACTGAATGGGAGTCTATGGGGCTAGACGGCTAAATGTGTCTCTTTCACCCGATTGCCGTTGAGAAATCTCAGATTTTATTGTAGGTTTTGCAAGTTCAACATGGGTTATAGGTCGAAAGTTGAATGAACGAGTACTTATGTCCTTTCGATTTCTTACAGGTTGAGTTGTTGTTGCCCATAACACGCTAGCATTCTGCTAATGAACGCTGATTGGTCAGTGAAGGACTGATTACGACCAGAGATACCGCTTGATGGCATCGTGGCATCCGAAGCCGGACCAGAAACAAACAAAACTCTTCTAGCACGTGTGTTTACCTGTGTCAGCTGTGTTGTCAATGCCTCGAGAGAAAAGAAAGTGCAGAGCGCGAAAGCACCAAAGCGACTGAAGGATTGCCGTAAAGCAGTATCTCTGGTCGTACGATGTGTATGACGTCATTGACATTTTAAAATACTTTTTAAAGCAAATAAGTGACTTGTGAAAAAGTGAAAAATCTAAGTGAAAAATCTAACACCCAGCAATGTGTAATTTCTTTGCATCTCCTTTCGAATACAACATTCAAATTACTAGACAAAAAATTATATCCTGAGAAAAGTGGATTTTGATGGGTATTTCGCCATAGACCTCCATTCATTCTGCACTCGCCTGCGAGCGCCCCCGCATGGACAGAGACGTGTTACTGCAGCCAGTCCAGAAACCGGAAGTAAGCAGAGAGTGCCAATTCTCTTCCTATTAGACATTCTCTGCCTTGACTCAATTTTGGCCAAATACATAACGTTAGCAAACTGTTACTGCGGTTATGGGATAGCTTACATTAACGTTACAGCACCTGTTATCGTTGACGTTAGCTCACTTTAACGTTAATAAAAACCTTTTCTACTTTACCTCTCTGGATCTTTGGGGAATCTATGAAATGCTAGTTGATTGGTTGTACACTGGTAGTTGTTGCAGTTGATGGCAGAACACTGTTTTATTTGTTTCCAATTATTTCCAGACATAATGTTAATGCTGTATACGGTAGTTGTGCTAACGGTAAAGCCGTTGGTTCAGTCCAAACAGCGTGACAGCAGCGCCATCTAGCGATTGTTGTCAAAACTGCAACAGAGTTTCGCCTCTTGGTACTTCTATACTCTTCGATTCATTCACACACGTGAATGACGATTTGCACATTCACATTCAAGGATAAACTTGTACAATTTAAACATTCAAAGGTTTTTGTGCACAGTTGTATATCTACAAATTGTGTTTTGCATTTGTGAAATATATTTTACGAATATATAATTTTATTTTGCGCATGTAAATTGCTTTTTGTGAATATATATATTTTTTTTTGTGTGTGTACGTGAATTAGGTTTCATGCATGTGAAACTGTCTACGCATGTATGAATCATGTTTTTTTGCGTGAATAATATTTGAGACAAATCTGCCTCCATAGCTATAGGTCACTGAGTGAGAAGTTGTCATTTGCAGCTCAAACTTTTGTAATTCCATCAATATGTGTCTTAGGTTTTTTTATATATATTTATTAACATGATTAAGATATTTATATAAAAATATCAGTGCACTACAATTAAACTGGTTCTTGCCTGTATTTTTTAATTGAAACTCAGAAAAAGACAAGGCCTTGGAGATTTCTTATTCTTTAATGCAGACAAAAGCTCACAGCAATGAAAGGGTTAAACTAAACCATTAAGAGTGTAACTGACACACACACACAGAGAGAGAGAGAGAGAGAGAGAGAGAGAGAGAGAGATAGAGAGAGAGAGATGAAAGACAGACAGAGAGAGACAGAGTGAGATTCAGATGATTTAACAACATTTTAAACAAAACATAAAATGTACACTGTGACATTTGATAATGTCTACATATACATGCTATTGCCGTGTGGAATACATGCAAGTTATTTTACTTTAAAACACTGTTCACATGAACTAGGATTTATCCAACCCTGTTTGAAAATAAGCATATGCTGCCATCTTGTGGTTATACTATTACATTAGTCTTCATTTCTTGTCTTCATCAGACAGCACTAATCAGAAAGTGGTCCGTGTACTTTTTCGTTCATTCATTATTCTATTTCGGAATGAAAGATTAAATTTAAAAAAGGGTGCAGCTTGGTTTTTTGTTTAAAAGAAAAAAAAGCAGAAATGGCTGTATTTTGTTTTCCAAATGTATTGTTGTCATCAAATAATAGTATTATAAAATTGGACGACATTTCCGATCGTTTTTTAATTTGTAATATTTATTTGTACGTTGATTGTATTTCATTTGACTGATCCTATCTTTACCCGGAAGTAAATTACACCGTCATGCGAAGTCATAGATATATACACTAGATGTCGCCTTGGCTACGGCAGTTCATTGGAACGAATGCGTCAATAGAGCTGCCATCTTGGAACAGGAGAGCCCCTCCTCTTTAATGCATCAGCGTCAATGTAGGCAAAGGTATAACGGAAATAAAATCGGGGTCCCATCATCTGGGGTGGGAGAAATGCGCCTTTCATACGGATTACATAATCAGACGGTATTTGCTTTCGATTCGATTTTGTTCGTTTAAAAGTAGAAATTTCAAGCTTTATATAGGTAGGCTATATTTTGTTTCAGTTCATTTTTGAGACGCACTCCAGTTCACAGAGATCATGAAAGCGTCTGATTGTTTTCTTTTATTTTACAAAAGCATAACATTTTCTTGTTATTGTGAGTTTACTCAAATAAAAGTAGTTGCGAATGATGTATTATTCTTTTCTGTATGACCAGAAATGATAGAGTATTTTAAGTTGTTTCCAGTGTTGATAGGTTGATACGGAGGCGTGATGTTGATAACGCCTCCGTGCCATGCAGTGCCCGCTCCACTTCTCTGCACAAACCCTTGGATATGTCAAAATCTTGTGTTTATTTGTGATAATCTTAGCCCTGTATTATTATTGTCTAACCTGTATTATGACTGAAGTAGCAGAAGAGCTGTACTAGTGACGACATCAGTGATTCCAGAGGGAGGGCTCTGATGACATCCCTAAATTGGCTGTTTCATTGTAGGGGGCATAACAGGTAGTTGGGGCGTAATTTGTAGGTGGTTTGTAGCACTGCAGGACACAGTTGGACAAACTTGGATTTCTTATAAAAGTCATTTGCCTTTTTTGACACATGTGGGTTGCTGTAAACTGTTACATTAAACCCTAAATTTCTGTGAAGATTCAAGTTGGACTTTTCTGTAAAAACACTTTCTGGGTCGCTAATCATTCTCCTAGGCCCTGATGATTGCCGCTTGTGGCTATATTATGTTTAGTATATATGTAGTATAGATTATATAGTATAGATTGAGTATAGATAATTGAATGCTTGTTTGATTTGGTGTTGCTACCCCTCACAGTCCTCATGCCACCCTACAAATAATTTTCTAGATCTGCCCACAGTGTGAGCCGTACACATTTCGCATTTCAAGTTGAAGTGTTTTGCTCTCGGCTCACCTTCTTTATGAGGAAATATTAAAGATTGGTTATGGTCTGTAACTCTGTTTCTGAGGTTGTCAAAGCTTGTGATGAGCTATGTCTCACTGCGGAAGCAAACGCTGTGGCCTCTTTTGGGTTTGAGAACACTCTTTCTACCACCACATCAAAATTTGAGTTATGCTGTGGTTTGTCCAATGCTATCCCCCCTAGTGGTCAGGAGACACTGATATGTCTTGCTTTTAAAGAGCTCGCTGAGGTAGTTTCACATGCTGTAGGCAGACTAAATCTAGACTGGCCAGGTGCAGCCCAGCTGGAAAGCAGTCCAAATTGGATGAGTGCTTTCTGGCTGGTCATAATTTGCCTCCAACGCATACACATCTCTCACCATATTGAAGTTGCAGATTACTTTGCCATCCAAGTCCTGCAGGATGATGTCAGTCCTGATCAGCAAGTCCTATTTGTCTGCAAGTCAGGATGGTGCAAAGCTGCATACCATGGTGGTTTTGTTAGCATACATCCTGAAGGATATGGACAAGATAACTACTTACCTTACATCTTTCTTGTCTTCATATCGCGTTCTTCTTCTTCTGAGGTAAATCCAATGTAAGCTCACGGCGCGTCTTTCAAACTCGACGAAAAGCAGAGACTTGTGAAGTTTTTTCGTGCTTTGTTTTTGAGGTAACGAGCGCGTTCGCGTTCCATGTGGAGATTTGCATGTGAATCTCTTTTGCGCGTGTGGGCGTGGTCAAATTAAAAATAATGAGCAAGCGTTTGAGATACTGGACATCTTGTTGGTTTTATACAAATTACTTAAACAGAGAATATTTGTTTTCAGTTTGAATCCGATACACATTTAAATGTTTATAAAGATATATGGCTCATAAATGTGTGACAAGTATTCGCTGAGTTTGGTTTCAGTTTATAGACGTGCTCAAGAAAAAAAAGTTCACCGCGACGGGGAGGCAGAAAGCACACCCTGTTTATTTTCTTTATTTTACAAAAGCACAATGTTTTGATTTGATTGTAAGTGGACACATACAAAAGTAGAAATATCACAGATTCTTTTTTTATATTTCTTTTTTCTGTATGACCATAAATGACGGAGTAATTTAAGTTTATTGTGCTACAATTTAACGGAAATCCAGCAAAACGCGCGGGCGCGTTTGTCGACCCCAGAGGGTTAAACCACCACTTGGCCAATCTGTCCATCTGGCAGTGTGGACAGATGGACGAATTGGCCATCTGTCAATTTTCATCAGAGTGCTCCCTACCAGTGGGGAACCTGAACTATTGTGAACGTCTCCGGTTACTTAACTGTAACCTTGTTCCCTGAGAAAGCGGAATGAGATGCTGCGCTGCTCAGCGCATTGGGAACATATTTTATCGTGACCAGCTGTGAATATTGTGTATAACACGTCGATGGAATTGACCCGGAGGTAATATAGCCTCGGTCGGTGACGTCATCGGCACACCCCCGCGACACGAGGCTATAAGTAGATGAGCCACAGGTGCATCGTCAGGATATTTTGTCTGAAGAGCAGTCCTGGGACATCTTCAGCACGGCAAAGTAGCACAGCATCTCGTTCCGCTTTCTCAGGGAACAAGGTTACAATTAAGTAACCGGAGACGTTCCCTTTCGAAAGCTACAATCGATGCTGCGCTGCTCAGTGCATTGGGAACGAGAATACCCACGCCGCCATGCTTGAACATGTCTGGACCCCCACGGTTATGCAGGTGTGTTTAACAAGAACGCAAGAAGGCCTAGACATTAGTTTGTGATGTCAACTCAAGGACATGAGAGCCCAGAGTGGCATGAACATCCAAACTATAAAATCTTATGAATGTGTGCGGAGAGGACCAACCTGCCGCATCACAAACATGCTGTAAAGGGGCCCCCCTTGCCAAAGCACTAGAAGAGGCGACCCCCCTGGTGGAGTGAGCCCTAAGACCTATAGGCGAAGCTTGGCCGCGCACCTCATAAGCAAGAGCGATAGATTCCCTGACCCAATGAGACATAGTCTGCTTGGTAGCAGCTCCTCCTCTGTTGCTGCCCCCATAACAGACGAACAGTTGCTCCGACTTACGCCACTGGCTAGTGCGGTGGACGTAGGCCTGACGGACTGGACACAGCCTATGAGATCTCTCCTGCTCCGGCGTTGAGAACGGCGGGGAGCAGAAAGCCTCAAGAGTGACAGGATGTACAGCTGAAAATGGAACCTTAGGCAGGTAATCAGGATGTGGATGCAAAATCACTTTCACCATTCCTGGTGCAAAGTCTAAGCAGGATGGCGAGATAGACAGAGCCTGCATATCCCCAATTCTTTTCAAGGAAGTTATTGCCATTAGAAAGACCATTTTTAGAGTCAGAAATTTATCAGACACTGACTCTATAGGTTCAAAGGGGGTGTCAACCAGACCCTCGAGAACTATAGCTAAGTCCCATGAAGGGATCTTGGTTCTTACTGGAGGCCTCAGTCGCCTGGCTCCCCGAAGGAAGCGAGAGAGCAGAGGGTGTCTCCCAAGTGGCGCCCCGTCAACTAAGGCGTGGCAAGCCGAAAGAGCGGCCACGTAAACCTTAAGAGTGGCAGGACATGTGCCTGTTGATAATTTCTCTTGCATGAAGTCCAGCACTGAAGCAATCTGGCAGTTAACTGGATCTACATTGTGTTCAACACACCACCTTTCAAAAACACCCCATTTACCGGCATAACTTTTTCTAGTGGAGGAAGCCCTAGCACTCAGAATGGTCTCAATAACATCCGGCGAAAGCCCAGTGTCTCTTAATTGGTACCCATCAGGGGCCAAACGTGAAGATTCCACAGGCCGGGCCTGGGATGGAATATCGTGCCCTCCGCCTGAGACAGGAGACAGGCACATTCAAATGCCCTGGGATGTAAACTGCCCTGAGTGACAGGAACTTGCCCTGGGCCCAGAGAAAAATCTGCCTCGCTATTCTGTTCAGGTTGCGTGAGCGCAGACCTCCCTGGTGATTTATATAAGAGACTGCTGCTGTGTTGTCCACCCGCACTAGGACATGACAGCCCCTCAATTGATGGAGAAAATATTTCAGAGCCAGAAATATGGCCATCAGCTCGAGGCAATTGATGTGCCAATCGAGCTGATGACCCTCCCATTCCCCTTGAGCTGGACGGCCATCTAAGACCGCTCCCCAGCCCATCAGGAAGGCGTCTGTCGTTAGCAGTCTGCGACGACACGGCCCCCCTAAAGTGGGACCCAAGGCGAGGAACCGGGGTCTGAGCCACAGAGATAGTGGACGAAGCCCGCGGCGCGTCACTTTTATTTGCCTTTGAGGATTGGCTCTTGGATGAAATCCTCTGGCTTTTAGCCACAACTGAAACGGTCTCATGTGCAACAGCCCCAGAGGAATCACCGTGGATGCTGAAGCCATGAGACCCAACATTCTTTGATACTGACGAACAGTGCGAACTTGGCCTAGCTTGACTTTGGTCATGGTCTGCCGAATGGTCTCGATTTGAGCGGGAGACATTTGTGCCTGCATCGTAATCGAATCCCAAACGATCCCGAGATAATTCGTTCTCTGAGCAGGAGAAAGAACACTTTTCTTGGTGTTGAGTTTCAGCCCTAGAGAAACTAGATGAGCTAACACGATGTCTCTGTGTTGGAGCGCCATCTCTCGTGATTGTGCTAGAATTAACCAATCGTCGATGTAATTCAAAATGCGAATGCCCAGGAGTCGCATTGGAGCCAGAGCTGCATCCATGCATTTTGTGTATGTGCGGGGTGACAGTGCTAGACCGATTGGAAGAACCCGAAATTGGTACGCTTCGCCCCCGAAAGCGAACCTCAGGAATTTCCTGTGTTGTGGCAATATTTCTATGTGAAAATATGCGTCCTTCAGATCGATTGCGTGACGAACGCGATGTTGAATTTGTGACACGACCGTCTTGACGGTTAACATCTTGAACTTGAGCGCTTTGACTGTACGGTTTAACCCTCTGGGGACCACAAACGCGCCCGCGCGTTTTGCTTGTTTTTTTTTTTTAGCAATGAAAATAAACACTAAATGCTCTGTTAATTTTGATCTTTCATTTTCGTGTAATACATCAATCGATCCTGTTCAGTTTCTATTTTTTTTCTGTATACTCACAATAAAAATAAAGTGTTTTGCTTTTTGACAAATAAAGAAAAATTAACATGATGCGATTTCTGCCTTCTCTCTGTCAGTAAACTCCCATTTGAAACGCGTTCGAAAATGATCTATAACTCCGCGAAAATTCAGTCAAACAGGCAAACAGACCCACGGGCATAAAGCTTGAGATCGCATCTTTTAAATGAAGTCATTTATATAAAAAACAAATATTGTCAGCTTCTGTAATCTGTATAAAAAGAGAGCGACTCCTGTCGAGCTCATTACGAGCTAATTCACAGTAATGTGACCACTCCCCGGAGAGCGCGTGCTATTCAAACGCAAATTCTGAGAACTATTTCAGAGCTGTGAAACGCCCACATCAGCTGTAAACAAAGCGCGTCGCGACTCCTCGCGAGTGAGACATTATAGCCTACCTTATGGAGAAAAGATTCCTCAGAACAGTGCTGATGAGGAGCAATATCTCCTGAAATGAGGAGCAGATTCCGCTGAGGAGTGAGGTAGGCTGTTTTATTTTCTCACGTGTGGAATAACGTTATGGAATAACGTTAGTGTAGGCCTATGTAAACCGCAAAAAGATGAATCGCATTTCTATAATATGACTCGCCTTTCTGTGAGATGAATGAAGGGGACATATTTGTAAAGACTGTTTAGCCTAAATATGAATCGCGCGTCTGTGTGTGAAAGAATAAACTGCTTTGCTATAGCCTACTGAGATGAGTAAAAATCGACTGGAATATGTTGAAATAAAATGTATTTGTATAAGCAACGTATTAAACTGCAAAAAAAAAATACTATTTTTGTCAAAAATAAATTCATAGACTAAGATGTTAGATGTTCCAATGTTGGCTATATTCAAACTAATGAATACATATGATAAAATGTAGGCCTATAATCTTTTTTTTTTTTTTTTTTTTACAAAGAAAGAGTACACTTGAAATATTGTTGAAATTGTAATTATTGTTGTAATTGTAACATTTTTAATAAAATAGCAAAACATATTTACAAGAGAGATGTAAGCGAAATCTTAAATGGTCAATATAAGTCTTCTTCTAAATACATCTTTTGTCCTTGCATTGTGGCTCAGTCAGTGTCACACCTGATGAATGGCTAATTATGCAGAGTGGGTGGGACATTGTAATCTAAGGTGTAAACTACTCCTCCCCCTCGCATATTGGCTTTCCAAGCAAAACCTGTTTTACACCATTTAAATCAATGTATTTTTTTTTTTGTGAACGATAAAGCAAGACTATTTTTACATCATTTTGAAGCTAGAACTCAAAGGGACAACATCCATTAGTCAAAAGTCTTGTGGACACATATTTAATATGTGTTTTGTGGTCTTAATTCAGCAACTTTCATTTTAATTTTTTCCAATAACCACGCATAAACATTATTCTCTTAAAAATACAAACATCTACATACACGTTGCTCGCATATTATGGTAGCCCTGTTTGTGCTATATAGAGTGAATTTACACCTTTTCCATTAACATGTTTATAAATAACTGAAAAAAGCACAAATGTCAAGGCATGTCAGAACATCTCAAGGACCCCAAAAACAGCTTGGTCCCCAGAGGGTTAAGCTTCGAAGATCTAAGATTGGACGCAACCCCCCATCCTTTTTGGGAACTAGGAAGTATCTGCTGTAATAACCTGACTCCCTCTCTGGAAGAGGAACATGTTCTATGGCCTCTTTGCTCAGAAGAGTTTGCAGCTCTTGCGACAGTACATGCATCAGCTCCGGTTTCACGGAAGTGAAAATCAAACCGTTGAAATGCGGAGGACGACGAATAAATTGGATTCTGTATCCTAACTGTACTGTGCTTAATACCCACGCAGAAACGCCTGGCAGAAGTTTCCATGCTGCCAGACTTTCTGAGAGTGGTATTCATTTTAATACTTCCTTTTGAGGGGATGTTAGATGTTCCGTGTCCGGAATGACAGCCGGAAACAATGGAACATCTAACATTTCGCTGGAAGCTTGGTCGCACGGAGAGAAAGATCTGTGGCACGACGAAGCTCAGTGAATGATTCCTCGTCAATCGTACTGTCCGCACTCAAATCCTTCAACAGGTCAGCCTGGTACGCCTGTAACACTGCCATAGTGTGCAGCGCAGCACCAGCCTGACCTGCAGCTTGATAAGCTTTTCCCACTAAAGATGATGTTATACGACAGGGTTTAGTGGGGAGGGTAGGTTTCTTAATTGAAGATGCTGATTCGGGTGAGAGATAGCTCGCGAGCGTCTCTTCAACCCGAGGCATCTCCGTATACCCCCGCGCTTTCGCACCCACGATAGTCGAAAAAGTCGACGTCGAGGGCACAAAAACGCGAGAAGTATAAGGTTTACTCCATGACTTAGACAGCTCATCATGGAGGTCCTCGAAAAAGGGGAGAGACTGATGTAATGTTCTCTCCCCCCTGCCACCGGACAGAAACCTATCCTCAAGCTTACTGCGTTTGGGGGTCTCTTGTTCGCGTGGCCAGTCAAGCTGTAACCTGGCCACCGCGCAAGTAACCACCTCTAGCAATTCCTCGACAGATTTCTTTTCGCGAGAGGAATGCTCAGAGGCTGGCTGCTCGTTATGATCTGAAGAACCAAGAGATATATCATCCCCCTCGTGAACCGAAGAAGCACCGGAGCGCGCTTCGGGATCACGAGAAGGGATGTTAGGATCTGGTGACACAGCAAGCGACCGTCCCTTTCGCTTGCTGTGTCACCAGATCCTAACATCCCTTCTCGTGATCCCGAAGCGCGCTCCGGTGCTTCTCCGGTGCTTCTACCCGTCTCTTGCTCGTCATGCAGATCCATATGAGAGCCCCACGTTGGTAATGCGGGTGCGGACTGGAAATAGTTCAGACGGAAGCGAAGCATTTTAACTGTGAGCTGGTCACAATGCTCACACCCGCCTTTCTCTATAGCCAGTACCGCGTGCTCTTCCCCCAAACACACAAAGCAATAATCGTGTGTATGCAGCTCAGACATGGGACGGGAGCATGGAGGAACACAGCGCTTATTGCTTTGTTGGCTCATTTCACTTTTTTTTTTACTTTTAAACTCTATATTGTAGCGAGAGAGAAAAAGATTTTGGAAATGAGAAATTCTGCACACTGCCTGAGTAAACTAACTCCTAACAACAGATCTTTATCAGAATGAAGGTAGAGAGAGAGTTCTTTGATGCACACACTGCACAGTAATGGTCTGAAGACAAAAGACCTGACGATGCACCTGTGGCTCATCTACTTATAGCCTCGTGTTGCGGGGGTGTGCCGATGACGTCACCGACCGAGGCTATATTACCTCCGGGTCAATTCCATCGACGTGTTATACACAATATTCACAGCTGGTCACGATAAAATATATGTTCCCAATGCGCTGAGCAGCGCAGCATCGATTGTAGCTTTCGAAAGGGAACATAATATTTACAAACGTTTAGATAATAGTTTAAAAAGTAGAAAACTTTTTTCAATGAAAAGTAATCAGTGCTAATATTATTTTAGTTCTGTCATGACAACTCTTGGGAGATTGGTATGTTAATAGAGATTGGCATGGCCCTGGCGGAATAGATCTGCTATGGTGCTGCAGAACAAGTCCTGAGTCTTGCTATTGCCAATACATTCACATACATTGCTGTGAGCATGCTTAGTAGTTTTCTCCATATTAATCCGTTTTCTCTTTAAGACGTGGTTTTCCTGCTAAGACAAAAGCTGAGATCAAAACACCCTGCAATAAAACAATAAAACACACCCCTGGAGAGAAGATCTCAAAGAAAGATCACAGGACACCCCCTTGCATAGATGGGTGAGAAGATAAGTTTGGGCATCTCCCTACTCCCTTCCCTCTGATTCAAGTCACTGAAAGTTATACAGTGAGGAAAATAAGTATTTGAACACCCTGCTATTTTGCAAGTTCTCCCACTTAGAAATTATGGAGGGGTCTGAAATTGTCATCGTAGGTGCATGTCCACTGTGAGAGACATAATCTAAAAAAAAAAATCCAGAAATCACAATGTATGATTTTTTTAACTATTTATTTGTATGATACAGCTGCAAATAAGTATTTGAACACCTGAGAAAATCAATGTTAATATTTGGTACAGTAGCCTTTGTTTGCAATTACAGAGGTCAGACGTTTCCTGTAGTTTTTCACCAGGTTTGCACACACTGCAGGAGGGATTTTGGCCCACTCCTCCACACAGATCTTCTCTAGATCAGTCAGGTTTTTGGGCTGTCGCTGAGAAACACGGAGTTTGAGCTCCCTCCAAAGATTCTCTATTGGGTTTAGGTCTGGAGACTGGCTAGGCCACGCCAGAACCTTGATATGCTTCTTACAGAGCCACTCCTTGGTTATCCTGGCTGTGTGCTTCGGGTCATTGTCATGTTGGAAGACCCAGCCTCGACCCATCTTCAATGCTCTAACTGAGGGAAGGAGGTTGTTCCCCAAAATCTCGCAATACATGGCCCCGGTCATCCTCTCCTTAATACAGTGCAGTCGCCCTGTCCCATGTGCAGAAAAACACCCCCAAAGCATGATGCTACCACCCCCATGCTTAACAGTAGGGATGGTGTTCTTGGGATGGTACTCATCATTCTTCTTCCTCCAAACACGTTTAGTGGAATTATGACCAAAAAGTTCTATTTTGGTCTCATCTGACCACATGACTTTCTCCCATGACTCCTCTGGATCATCCAAATGGTCATTGGCAAACTTAAGACGGGCCTTGACATGTGCTGGTTTAAGCAGGGGAACCTTCCGTGCCATGCATGATTTCAAACCATGACGTCTTAGTGTATTACCAACAGTAACCTTGGAAACGGTGGTCCCAGCTCTTTTCAGGTCATTGACCAGCTCCTCCCGTGTAGTTCTGGGCTGATTTCTCACCTTTCTTAGGATCATTGAGACCCCACGAGGTGAGATCTTGCATGGAGCCCCAGTCCGAGGGAGATTGACAGTCATGTTTAGCTTCTTCCATTTTCTAATGATTGCTCCAACAGTGGACCTTTTTTCACCAAGCTGCTTGGCAATTTCCCCATAGCCCTTTCCAGCCTTGTGGAGGTGTACAATTTTGTCTCTAGTGTCTTTGGACAGCTCTTTGGTCTTGGCCATGTTAGTAGTTGGATTCTTACTGATTGTATGGGGTGGACAGGTGTCTTTATGCAGCTAACGACCTCAAACAGGTGCATCTAATTTAGGATAATAAATGGAGTGGAGGTGGACATTTTAAAGGCAGACTAACAGGTCTTTGAGGGTCAGAATTCTAGCTGATAGACAGGTGTTCAAATACGTATTTGCAGCTGTATCATACAAATAAATAGTTAAAAAATCATACATTGTGATTTCTGGATTTTTTTTATTTAGATTATGTCTCTCACAGTGGACATGCACCTACGATGACAATTTCAGACCCCTCCATGATTTCCAAGTGGGAGAACTTGCAAAATAGCAGGGTGTTCAAATACTTATTTTCCTCACTGTATGTATCCTGTGAATCTTTTGTTTTTCCCTTTCATGTTTGGTATAATTTTAAATGTCTATAAATGTGATTGGTAAAATAGTCTCAATTTCACTGCAATCACTGGTATTATGAGAAAGATTAAAAACTTAGGAGAATGCTGTTCTCCTTTTTGGGTGGTGTCTCTTCAGGATCTCTGAGAATCCTCTCCTCTCCCCCGAAACCAGGTGTTTGTGTAGTAAAAATGTACAACCCTTTTGTTCTGGTCTGGGTATTTAAGGAAAAGTGGTAGAGCAGCCATTTGGGAAAATTCTGTAGCCAGAAGACCCCCATGCAGTGCTGTGTGAGTGTCTTAACACTCACACGCCACTGTGTGTCCTGTGTCAGGTATGCATTTCTTAATTTTAAATACAATCTTTGAGCAATTGATGTTATGTATTTATTATTTCTGAATTGGCTTTTAGTATTTAATGAAGCATTGTATAATTAGTGAGGTGTAGATATTCTAAACTGATCAAGAGAAAACAGTACTGGTATAAGATTGGCATTGGTATCGTCAGATACTCAAGATTGTGATATTTGTATCAGGCATTAAAAAAAGTGGTATAGACCCATCCCTAGCTTCCATCCCTAGAGAAAAGAAAGAATCAGTTCATTGGGCATTTCAAAACTCATTTATGTGGACAAATCAGCAGAAGTTTACAGCAGACTGAAAAAAATCAATATACAGAAAAAAAAGTGCCAGGGATAGGTATAAATTATTTGTTAAAGGTATAAAATCAAGAAACTCAAATTAAGCCTTCAATGTTATATTTCAGCATTTGAACTACCTAGACAAGACAAATAATAATAATAATAATAATTTCTGATGGGTTTTTTTTTTTTTTTTTTTTTCAGACTCCATGGTCAGTCTTTACCTAGATATCCAGATGATACACTGAATTATAAATTATGGGCTTCTCCTACTTATTAATGCTGAGATTCAAGCAGCATTGTGGAGTTACTGCAGTGCTGGCATTTGATAGTGTTAGTGGCAGTAAGCGCAGCATTGTTTGGCTAAGATTGGTTGAATTGAAGAAGCAGTGAATCAGCTCTTTGACCCAACTTGCTCAAGTCTGTCTGAATCTCTGGCCAGGATAGGGCTGATGCCCCTAAAACTTGTGTAAGGCCGCTTTGGAGTCCCACTAAGGACTGGTGGGGTTCCTGTTTCCATGGGGCAGATGTAATCTGCAGATTCATCCATCCTGAGCTTTCTCAGTTGTCTGAAGTGAGTAAAGCCAAGCTTCTTTGGCTAAGACAGAAATTTTTTTGTCAAAAAACATGAACATGATTAACTTACAACTGCATATACATTGCATATAATGGATGACTTAAATGATTGTGTTTGTAATATCATACCCTGACTTTGGCAGTGGTGTTTAGGGCTGTGTGCCCACTGGCGTTGGCAAACTCTTGCTTCTCCTGTTGGGCCTGGAGCCCCACCAGTGTGCTGAAGTTGGTGGTAAGGTGGCGTCTGAGGAGGGTCTTCTGAGGAGGGATGTTGAGCAGCATAGCCATGGTCTCAGAGTAAAAGCGAGGCTCTAGGATCTGATAAGCAGAAACAGACAACTTAAAGGGGTCATGAATTGAGAAATCAAATTGTCCTTGAGCTTTTCATATATAGCTCTAAATATAGAATGTATAGAATCTATTTTTAGCCTAAACGCGATACATCCTCTGGACTAATCAGAATTCTCTCTCGCTCTCTCACCCTCAATTCACTCGCGCGTATCGCGCCAGATGCTCAATTCGCCTCATTCGCGCGTCCACGCCGCGCTAAACGCCTCATTCGCGCCGCAGGACCTCCAGATGCGCGTAAACGCGTCTTTACATTGACTTACAGTGAGGAAAATAAGTATTTGAACACCCTGCTATTTTGCAAGTTCTCCCACTTAGAAATCATGGAGGGGTCTGAAATTGTCATCGTAGATGCATGTCCACTGTGAGAGACATAATCAAAACAAAAAAATCCAGAAATCACAATGTATGATTTTTTAACTATTTATTTGTATGATACAGCTGCAAATAAGTATTTGAACACCTGAGAAAATCAATGTTAATATTTGGTACAGTAGCCTTTGTTTGCAATTACAGAGGTCAAACGTTTCCTGTAGTTTTTCACCAGGTTTGCACAAACTGCAGGAGGGATTTTGGCCCACTCCTCCACACAGATCTTCTCTAGATCAGTCAGGTTTCTGGGCTGTCACTGAGAAACACGGAGTTTGAGCTCCCTCCAAAGATTCTCTATTGGGTTTAGGTCTGGAGACTGGCTAGGCCACGCCAGAACCTTGATATGCTTCTTACAGAGCCACTCCTTGGTTATCCTGGCTGTGTGCTTCGGGTCATTGTCATGTTGGAAGACCCAGCCTCGACCCATCTTCAATGCTCTAACTGAGGGAAGGAGGTTGTTCCCCAAAATCTCGCAATACATGGCCCCGGTCATCCTCTCCTTAATACAGTGCAGTCGCCCTGTCCCATGTGCAGAAAAACAC
Organism: Abramis brama; assembly: GCF_963993115.1. Lineage (NCBI taxonomy): Eukaryota > Metazoa > Chordata > Actinopteri > Cypriniformes > Leuciscidae > Abramis > Abramis brama. The sequence continues at coordinate 13,142,463 of NC_139971.1, read as the reverse complement.
CCCCAAAGCATGATGCTACCACCCCCATGCTTCACAGTAGGGATGGTGTTCTTGGGATGGTACTCATCATTCTTCTTCCTCCAAACACGTTTAGTGGAATTATGACCAAAAAGTTCTATTTTGGTCTCATCTGACCACATGACTTTCTCCCATGACTCCTCTGGATCATCCAAATGGTCATTGGCAAACTTAAGACGGGCCTTGACATGTGCTGGTTTAAGCAGGGGAACCTTCCGTGCCATGCATGATTTCAAACCATGACGTCTTAGTGTATTACCAACAGTAACCTTGGAAACGGTGGTCCCAGCTCTTTTCAGGTCATTGACCAGCTCCTCCCGTGTAGTTCTGGGATGATTTCTCACCTTTCTTAGGATCATTGAGACCCCACGAGGTGAGATCTTGCATGGAGCCCCAGTCCGAGGGAGATTGACAGACATGTTTAGCTTCTTCCATTTTCTAATGATTGCTCCAACAGTGGACCTTTTTTCACCAAGCTGCTTGGCAATTTCCCCGTAGCCCTTTCCAGCCTTGTGAAGGTGTACAATTTTGTCTCTAGTGTCTTTGGACAGCTCTTTGGTCTTGGCCATGTTAGTAGTTGGATTCTTACTGATTGTATGGGGTGGACAGGTGTCTTTATGCAGCTAACGACCTCAAACAGGTGCATCAAATTTAGGATAATAAATGGAGTGGTGGTGGACTTTTTAAAGGCAGACTAACAGGTCTTTGAGGGTCAGAATTCTAGCTGATAGACAGGTGTTCAAATACTTATTTGCAGCTGTATCATACAAATAAATAGTTATGGATTTTTTTTTTAGATTATGTCTCTCACAGTGGACATGCACCTACGATGACAATTTCAGACCCCTCCAAGATTTCCAAGAGGGAGAACTTGCAAAATAGCAGGGTGTTCAAATACTTATTTTCCTCACTGTAACATGAAAATCACTTGCACCAGATGCTCTATTCGCGTTTGGTGTGAATGCCACTCACTCACTCTCTCACTCACACAAGGTCATGTCGTGATTTGTTTTATGTAAAATGGACAATGGTTCTACTTTTTATGGGTTCGACACTTTACTGAATGCCAATGTATTTATTACTGACTGACTTGCCTTTTTTTTTTTTTTTGACAAACCATCAATTTTTGAAAAAAAAATGGATGGATTTATAGCGTTTAAAAAAAAAAATTTGAATTTATCATCAACAATTTTGTTGTTTGATTTAATAATCATTGTTCAACATGTTCAGACTGAGCCAAAAAAAACAACATTTTAACAGGATAAATTGAATATTCACAAAATGTGTGGGTCTAGGTAAAAAAATGTAATTTTCCTGAAAAATATTTACATGGATTTATAGCGTTTTGGAAAAGAGCTCCTCATATCCTTTAAGTTTCAGAACTGAATACTTCCTTGTTAGTCCAAAAACATATTTTATTGAAACCAAGGTCTGAAAATGACTCGTTTTGGAATGTGCTTAGTAATGACGTCATAGATATTTGAAAGAATGCCTCTGCAGAAGAGAAGAGTGATACAGAATCACAGGACTAAAAATAATGTTACCTTCCAAATAGGGGTGTAACGATACACGTATTCGTATTGAACCGTTCGGTACGAGGCTTTTGGTTCGGTACACATTACAAACCGAACGGTTCGTTGGACCATTTTTCCTGCCGAACAACATTTTGTTATTTCAAATGTAGGCTCATAATCGACCACAACATTGCCCAACATCAAATGACAAACGTAATGAAAGCGGAACGAAACTGCGCTACTCCTTATTTTGTGCTTCACGGACCGCTTATCAGTTTGGACCAATGCAGCGCGAGCCGATGTTGATCAAGCAACACTGTTATTACACAGCGCTAAGAGATCCAGTAAAGAAAGCATTTGAATTTGCCACTGAAGTAATAACATCGCTGCGAGATCTAGTGAGAAGCATTCACATTTCTCAGTTATTAACGGATCAAACAGCGTTGACGTGGAAACCAGGAAGAAACATTGTGCTTTCAAGTAACGTTACGTCGGTTTTATTTCGACATTATGAATAAAATTGCTGCCCTCAAATGTTAATCTGAAATAAAATAAACCTTTGTTTATTACTACTACAATATTACATTTAATTTTTTTATAAGGAGCTGTTTTTGTTTTATATGCTCCTAAGAAGAGTCTAGCTCCATCATTGCTCAAAGTAAAAAATGACCATACTTTATGATGTTAGTTTAAGCTAAAAAAAAAATTAAAACATGGAAATTTCTCTGGCATTTCTTTCTTTTTGCTGTATCGAAAACGTACCGAACCGTGACACCAGTGTATCGTATCGAACCGAACCGTGAATTTTGTGAACCGTTACACCCCTACTTCCAAAAGATCCTAATGCTAGGAATGTGGTTATTTATTTTCAATAATGTGAATGTCTCAGTTGAGCACTATTTATTTGTATTAGGTACATTTCACTGTGGATTCTTTGGTAAATCAGTTGCAATTTCGGCGCAGGCTTTGCAAACAGACTTTTACGATATGGACTCAACAGTAATGCAACAACTTGTAAGTAACCATACTCATTCTAATGCCTGATCTGTGACCAGTCATTTCTAACATGTAATGATTCATGTACAGTCAGATGTTCTTTGTCTCAAAATCATTTCTTGATGTCTATGTGTCAGTAAATCAAAACAGTGACTAAGGTTTTTTGTTGTTTTTGTGCCCTGGAGTTTAGATTCATACTTATTAGAATAAGGTTTAACAAAATCATCCTGAGATTTGAATACACATCTTTGAGGGAAAACCATTTTCTATTCAGTTGAAAACTACCCTCAAATTGTAGTATTTTAAAGCAGATTTTGAGCTGTCTCGTGAAGTTTCATCTTAAGTTTCACTTTTCTTTTCTGCAATACAGTGCCAAATAAACATAGCCTGGTGAGACAATGACTTTCCTTTACAGTAGGCCTAACTTTATCGAGGTAAACGTTTCCCCCCTGACGCCAGACGTACGTCTAGGAGTGGAGAGGAGTGACAAAATTACGGTAGGACTGTGCAAACAAAGTATCTGTCTAGCATTGCCATGTCAGTGTATTGATTAATTGTCCCTTCATAGTTTGCAAGAGACATTTAATAAACTGAGCGTATTTAATAAACTGAGCGTAGCCTATTCATCTGTCAATATGAAACACGACTTGGCCATTCTAATTAATGATCGGAAGAACGCGTATCGACCACCGTTACTGTAAAATATGCACGTATGTCCATTTAAACTTGATTTTGGTCAAATGTGGATTATATCATTACACTGGCAAGAATATGGTTACATTTAAAGATGCCGTACCAAGTATGACAACGCTACGTTCAACTGCTTTTGAAATTACGGTGTTTTTTTCACTTCCTGAAAAGTAACCGTTTGGGACATACGTGAGTTTCATCGGGCAGCGACGATATATAAATATAAATATATATATATATATATATATATATATTAATACAATCATGGTTGAGCCAAGTTTATCAGTCTCTTATTTACTGGGAAGGACAATTCTGCTATCCATAAGATACATATGGCCTATCTCATGTACTGGCATATTTAAATGGTTGTAATTAAAGAATGCTTTGGAGTATAGACAAACAATTGGTCTTGTTTTAAAGAAGACATTTGGAAGAATTTTGGAGAAGTGAAATAAATTAAGAAAGTGAAACAGAAAAAAAGTTATAGAAGTTTGAGTTTATGGAAATATACAACGTAAAAAATTTAATTATTCATATTTTATATAAAATATATATTTTTTAAACCTGGGCGACTCTAAATCTGCAAAAAAATCAAAGTAAAAAATCTGAACAAGTTGTGTTTCAAAATTTAGGTTGATATCTCAAAAAATGAGCTTTCAGTAAGATTTTGTTTGGGCGCAGTACAAAACTTTTTCACTAGGTGACAACCAGACTCCATTACTGCCCATATAAGGGCGCCTCCATTTCCATATGTGGTTTGAGTGATCTGAACCATGATTTCCACAATTTTCATGCAATTTATGAAGTAGACATTCTATTCAGAAGTAATATGGGAAGTTTGGCAGATTTTGATATGAATTCAACCTCTAAGAAACACATAAAAAGAACACGTATGTGCGCTATAGCTCGCTGCCACATCACAAATGGTGAATCTATTATTTTTTTCTTTATATTTAAAACATTTTCAGACCCTTTTTTCTAAAGTAATTGAATGGATGGTATCTTTTGAACTCTTGGCATGAAAACAAACTGAGGTTTCTATATTCTTTCATGATTTTTCATGTTCATTGCTATTTCAAAATAAAGGTCTGAACACGCCTTAGGAATATGAAAATATTCTTGTTGCAAATTGATAAATTATGGCTCCTCTGTAATTTATTTTGAAAATCAGTCACCAAATATGAAAACTAGAGATTGTAAGCTTTCAAATGATATATAGTTTGTCAAGATTAATTTAGGTTTAGTATAGGATATTACTGTTTTAAATATGTAATGGATTTGGGCCCACCGGTGGGCCCGTGACACTTAACGGTTAAGTTCGAAATGTGCATTTTCATGTCTACTCAAAAAAAGGGGGGTGACAGTTAACAGGTTAAGCATTGTTAGCAGTAGTGCTTTAGCAGCCAGTGCCAACTCACAATTAGGCCTCCATGAACGCCGCTGCCTCTTAGGTTTGGAGCATATTCAGCCAAATCCACTGACCTCAACCACTCCATCACTCTATGGTTAGACCACTGCACCACCTCAGAGGGCGATGTCTTATTCTGTATGTATAAAAAACAAACAAACACACTCTTTCAGTGTTAGAGCACAAATAATTAACTGAAGCTTTGACTCTATCCATGCTTGCATGCATTTTTAATCTGCGATTTGTCTTACCTCATCCCCTGGCCTGCGTCTCAAGCAGTTTGGGTTAAACTTGTTGACGTGCAGGACATGGATGGCACATTTAATGCTCAGATGATGGAGTTGACTGGTGACTTTCAGGAACAAGAGATCGTTCTGAGAAAAAAAAACATCAGTTTCAGTTAAAATATGTGCATCTGGAAAAGCACTGTTCCATGGCATTTTTGACAGAGGGATAGAGGGAACGTTTGGTCTTACCACTGTTAGATACTGTAGCATGCGGCCATCAACCTTGCTTTCGTAGAACTGATCTTTGTACTGTGGTAAACCAATGTCATCAAGCCAACCTACAGAAAATTAGGAAGTGGAGACACATTGGCAGAATGGACATATTTAAACCGGCATACAGAAAACTCATGAAACTCGATAAACGCTGGATCTAATCATAAGCATGTCATCATATTTGATGAAAACAAACTCAAACACTTCTCAGGATACAAAAACTCAGCAAACCACTGAAAAACGTAAAAATCAAGCACAGACCGAACGTGACAGTATTTAATTCAAAATATTAATTATAAATAAATAATTTTAAAATGCAGCTTTTACATTGGATTATAAAAATGATAGTTCCAGTCCTTGGTTATGTATGGTTTCTTTCTAACTTATCTTTCTTTCTTTATTTCTAACAAATCTTTCTTTCTTTCTAACTAATCTTTCTTTCTTACTAATCTTTCTTTCTTTCTAACTAATCTTTCTTTCTTTCTAACTAATCTTTCTTTCTTTAGAATCTTTCTTTCTTTTTTCTTTCTAACTAATCTTCCTTTCTAACTAATATTTCTTTCTTTCTTTCTTTCTTTCTTTCTTTCGTACTAATCTTCCTTTCTTTCTAACTAATCTTTCTTTAAACTTCAAACTACTTTAAACTTCTTCAAACTCTCTGGTCTGGCTTTCTCAAGACAACTTAAAGTTTGTCTCAACAAACTTTTTTTCTAGTTTTATTTTTTTGTTTATCTAAAACTAAAATAATCAGGGCCCTGTGTTTCAGTAAATGTAGAAAAAATATATTTTATATACCTTTAAAGAACAGAATGTTTTTTCAACTTTAGTTAGTGTGAAATATACGTCATTGTTGAAAACCTTTTTTCTCACTTCCACAGTTCCCAGCAATCCCCCTGAGATGGAATGTGGAGGGTGGGAGGGGAGCTGATGCTGATGCTTGCATGTGGCACACAACCTGATATCTGATGATTTCCATTATATCGTATCAAAGTTCAAATATTAATCAATGGATGCCTTATACTCACAAGGTCATAGACATATTATCCAATTATTCCTATTATTCAATTATCCAGTTATTCCAATTACACACAAGGTCAAAGGCGAAACCGGCATGGAGAGGTCAAGGTCATTGCTAGGTCAAGGTCAGGTCAAGGTAATCGCTAGGGCAGGGGATGTGGCAAGGTCAAGAGGTCAACCCATCAATCATCATTAATTATAGGGCCATCGATCATTTTTGACACATGCCAAACCATAATCACTACTCATGCCTAACGCCCCTGATTTATTTTAAAATGACATTTACCATTTCTTAATAATTTTAATCATGTTCTTAAAGTATTTGTACAAATCTAGCTAATTTATTAATATTAGTACATACGTGTAACCCAGATGTGATCCAGTTGTGACGATTTCTCCATTGTCTTGTTACTAAAAGCTCTTAGAGCGAGTTGCAGCTTCTTTCTGTGCAGAGGATGTTTAATACAAATCTCCTGTTTAAAAAGAGCACAAGAGTCATCATGACTGTTGTACTGTTTCACTGAGTCTTGTACACCAGTCTATCTTTGTGGTTGATAATATAATTTATTGTGATGTAAGAAACAAACTGTGGTTGGTTATTTTACATCATGTTCCATCAAGCTGTTGACATTTTTGTTATGACCGCTTTGCTGATAATATTGGGAGCATTTGAAATTTGTTAATTGTCACTTGCTTGCAAACATTCAACAACATCATCTGCATATTACTGTTACTAATATAATCCACAGTGACATGCCTACATAGAATAGGCAACAGCTAAATTACACACAATAATAATAATAATAATAATAATAGCATAAAAATAAACCTTCTCAAGCTCCTGTGGGGTGGCAGAGAGGAGGGTTTGTCCACTATCAACCCACTGACGGGCCAAACTGACATACTGACCCAAACCACAGTCTTCCAGCCAACCACACACCTGCTCTGTCGACCACTTAGAGAAGGGTGTGTGGGAACTGATGAAGACAAGATAATAACATGATAAGAGCAATAACAGTTCAGTGTATGTTATGTAAAGGAGATCATGTCCCTCCAATGTCTATTGCAGCTCTGGCCTGCCTTTTCATTAAGGGAACTTTACCGAGATGAGTGTCCAGAATCAGGAGTCCGTGTTAGCCGTGGCCCAGCTGTAGCCCTGAAGCCTCCTCTCCTGAACTGAGTGGGCTCCAAGTCATCTGACAGAACACCTGTCCTCTTCATCCTCAGTACAAACACATATTCTCAGATGCATGGATGATCTCAGATTTTTTGTCTCAGATTTCTTTATATTTTGTGTGCTACAATTGCTCCTGGTCATAATCAACTTACTTTCCCCAAAGTTTGCGAATGCTAGTATTTTTGATGTTTTCCTGTAACACAGGAGTCTGCTGGCCAGAGTCGGCTCTACAACACACTGAAGAAAGATCAGATGTGGTTGTGTCCTTCATTTTCTCTGTAATTCCTGAGGGGGACAAAATTAAATGAAATAAATAAATAAATAATTGTACTTATTAGCTGGGTGGCAATAACAATAAAGCAGCAACAGAATGCTATTTTGGTGCTATTAACCCTTAAACTCATATCTCGGGTCTTTAGTGACCTGGGACGTCATTCACAACCCTCCTCCTAATTCATTTTTTTTAAAAGTTAGACATCAACCTTCTTAGTATTCCTCAATAAATGAATTGTACACAATGTAAAAAAAAAAAAATAAATAAATAAAAAAAAAAAATAAAAAAAAAAAATATATATATATATATATATATATATATATATATATATATATATATATATATGTATATGTATATATATATATATATATAAAAGATAAAATAATTCCTGTTTTCCCATTTATTTTTTTGTACAAATTGTATAGGATCGCTAACGACTCGAGATGTGTAACAGTGCAAGTATACTTTTTCTGCACAGCAATAAATCTTTGATGACTGAATAAGTACAATTCACCTTTATTCCACTAGGTGGCAATGTCTGATACACAATGATAAAGTGACGTTTCTCTAATAGTTATGGCAGGCAGAAAACAAAAGAATGGGAAGTATCATCAGCAAAAACTAAAATTAGTGTCACTGTCACCTGATGGTGGATCAGGTGAAGAAGCAATCAGCAATCAAAATATTGATTTTGAAGATGAAAATAATATTTTTAATGTATGTTTCAGATTGCAAATATGTGCCAGATGCTGAAAGTAGGCTACTGGTAAACGAGATCTGATGAGGACAGTGATGATGGCATAAAACATATACTCAAACGGAACCATTCCAAGATCCAAAAGGTAATAAAATATGCTTTATTTTATTCTTCTGTAATTGTTACTCTAATATCTGGAGAGTTTTAGATCCGGGTTGCTAAAGACCCGAAAATGTAATAATGATTGGCAAAACATTCATGTATTTAAATGTTAAGTAATTATCATGAGGAAGTCAACATATCAGATAAACACAGCCTCATAAGATCTTCAAGAAATGTTCAAAAATATTATTCTGCCAATATTATTCTTATTCTGATTTTCTTTGTATTAGGGTCTTAGTTTCTGAGTTTTAGTTGCTTTGTGTTGTTTTGTATTTTCTTATAAATCATCATCTGCACTTGGATCCAGCTCTCCCTCAACTCTAAATTTACCCTTATTACAAATGGCATGTTGTTGTTTACCACATATTATTTTGACTTGTCCCTCAGTTTGAATTTAAAAAAAATAAAAAAATAAAAATGTTCACAAAAATAGACCTACAATGCAAATAAATAGGGGAAAATATTCAGGGGGGAGAGCAGAAATGTTGATCTTGTGTTTTTGTAAAAGTATTTTGTTTAGTCTCAAGAGAAGCCAGGTTATCCTGGTATATTTTTCACGATTATATGAATAATTGTGTGCATTTAGCAATATAGTGGGTGAATTATATGTATATTACGATGTTATGATGAACAATATGCCTTTCTCCACTGATGTTCTAAGTTGTTCAAAGTGCTTCTAAGGATACTGATTTTTAGAAGGCAGACTGAGATGGCGAACGGCAACGGGAACATGGTTTGTGTAACATTAGCAACACATTACTTAGCTGTTTGATAACATAGTCACGCAAAAGGCTCATATTAATTACCGTTGTGTGTCCAACGTTGTAAAGAGCGATACCATTGTCGAGGAGTCGAGGGTTTACCTCAGTAAAGTTGACCGACCAAGTGGATCTCTGAGCTTGTGTGAGTGAGTGGAGGCGGGGCTAATTTGCCTATTCATGGTTCCGTGTATACAAAATGAAGCAATGGTGTAGAGTTACATTGAAGCTATTTTAAGGAATGAATACATTTTTTAATAAAATTAAATAAGAATAATAATAAAACATTTTTCACTGGAAAATATTTAAATATGTCACTTTTGTGATCAAAGATGAGTTTTAAGAGATAAAATGATTGACTACGGGGGACTTTAAAGTATATCAGTGTCATTGTGTTTGACCCAAGATGTTCACCAGCAGTATTTTTTATTTTTTTTTAAAGGCAGATTTATAAAAGCTACTTAAATATCCTAATTAAAATAAGGCCAAATCCTGGCTTAATTAAGCCCTGTCTGTGATGTTTTAGTGTTATTGTTTTCTTTTGGAACAGTGTAATAATATAATATTTTAAATGTTTAATTGAAGTACTGCCTGCTAGGCTTTCATCTAAAGAACATTATAGTCAAAAAATTTTTTTTTTCTGTCTTCAGTTAGAGATTTGTATGAATGAAATGAAAGCAGCTGTGCTAATGGAGCAGGAGAGACTAACTGAGCAGGTTTACATGGGCCAGTTTCCAGTCTTCCTGCCTGTCAAAACATGTTTGGGCATCTGGCAGTGATTTGCCTTCAGTCAAGCTTCAGTCGCAGGGTGGGTCCTGAACAGGTGGGGCCCATATGATAGTTGCTCTGGCCTCTGGTAGAGACCCTTTCATTACAGCCCATCAAAGGCACAGGGCTTTAAGGATGGTAGAAGTGGTTTTGCTCCAGAATAGGGGTGGAGGAGAGGCTAGAAATATACAGTACATTTGAGTCACAAAAAAGTACTTTACCAAAAACGAGAGGGCGGCTATACCTAAAATTGGCGTCAAGACATGATCAAACACACACATACACAAAAATATTAAATTATATTATAAATATTAAGGTTTGTGTATGTATATACCTGCTCTGATACGTTGGGTAAAAAGTTAATAAACTGGTTGGTCACTTTACATGTCAGTCATATGGACTTAACTTTTATCTAATAACATATGTGTGTGTTATTTTATCTAATAACACACACATACACAAAAATATTAAATTATATTGTAAATATTAAGGTTTGTGTATGTATATACCTGCTCTGATACGTTGGGTAAAAAGTTAATAAACTGGTTGGTCACTTTACATGTCAGTCATATGGACTTAACTTTTATCTAATAATCACTGTCATCTTCAACAGGAAAGTACTAAGTTATTACATGATAAATCCCCCTAGGCATAAAAGCATTAGCAGTTACTTTTTTACATTAGCAGTACTTTTAAAGTGTCTCATACTAAGGTTGATGTCTTCATTTTTGTTCTCTGGAGTCCTCTGGTCGGATGTGTCACTCGTCTCGCTGTCTCTATTCTCTGGGTGACTCAAAACTGCTGGGAGTGTCGGATGTCTTTTATCAGCTGGTCGAATCTATAAAAATGGTTAAGAAGTGAAGTGAAGGTTAATACTGTCTGCTGCAGGCAGGTTTAATCCATCTTCAGAAGCAATATCATGAAATTATGCCCATGTTACATTGGTAGTGGTAAAATGCTGATATATAATGATGATAGATTAATAACTCTATACCTCCTCTGATAAAACAGGCTCTACCAGTTTCCCATCCACAGCCTAAAAAATAGAGTGACTCATTGGAAACTTTGGCATGTCAGCATCATACACGTACACACAAACACAAACACACACACACACACACACACACACACACACACACACACACACAAAAAAAAAAAAAAAACCCAAACAAAAATAAATCTGTGTCAACAGCAAACAACTGTAAATAATTTAAAGTGATTCGGTCAAACCTTTTGTGCTGAGCTGCCTTTAAAGTCCTCCATACTGATGGACCTATATGAAAGCAACATTATTTATATGTGACATGTCATTTTTTTCTGTTTGAAATTAGAATATTTGGATGCACAGACTCATTTACCTGGAGTTTGCATCTTTCTGAGAAGAAAATGAAGACAGCAGTAGAGGAGATGAGCTACAGAAGGTCAACTTTACCAGAGGCAAAGAAAAAAAAAAATCAGAAACTGTTCAGGAAGTGATTTATCACAGAGTCAACAGCCACCAATACTCATTAACCTACACACACACACACACACACACACACACACACACACACCTCAGTGTGAGCTGTATGTGTTAAAGTCTTCATCTTTACAGTCTCATTCTGCTTTTCAACTTTGCTGCTGTTCTGTACTGATTTGTCTCCGGGTCCTATGGAAGATATCAGTAATATGTCATAAGTTTGTTAAACTCCTGATATTATCATGACTCACTATGTTTATGATACACTTTTAATCTCATTGCCATGTCCAACTTACAAACAAATCATTCTTCATTTAATGCTTTGTTCAAATCTTGTCAGCAAAATGTCACTTGATTTTGACAGAAAAATTAGCTAATCAGTAAAACTCTGTTATGCAGATTTTCTATCACTTTAATTATGCAATGCCATTTTTGTCTTATAAATATTTTCTGGAAAATCTATCTCAAAATTATTTTGGTGGGTATGACCTCTAACTGTCTGATAAAACAAGGCAGAACATGTCTGAAGAATTTACCTTGAACTAAAGTAATGATTTCATTCATCTCTCTAAACCGGCTGAGGAGGAGAGAGAGCTCTTCTATTCGACGATCCTGGAACAAATTTGAACAATATATTAATAACCCATAAAAGACATATTTAGTAAATAGTAATAATAAAAAATACATTACTTCTAAGCATCACATTATTGAGGGTATAAAGCCTGTGACGAGCAGAAATTTAATTATAAATTTTGAGTTCAAATGGCACACAAGGCAATTTCTGCCACAGGTATCCTGTAAGTCCAAGTATTTGGTACGTCTGGGGGAGCTGGTTCTGGCTTCAGTTTCACAGACATTCTACATACTTAAGTCCATAAACACAGGGCAGTGTGACGAACAAAGGACCCAGTGTGCTCAAACTGAGTCTTGCTCACCCTGTGAACATGGTGAGATGGTGAGGAAAGTGTGTTGACAAAGTGAGCTATATTTTGGAATTTCTGTTAGTGGCCATAACAGTTATGAACTTTTAAAAAAAAAATAGTTTTTAAATAATAAAAATAGTGTTTAAATAATAAAAAGTAATAATAATAATAAAAAACTGTTATGTGTTTTTTTTTCTTTGAACATTTCAAAATCAAAAATGATAAATAAAAACAACTCTATATACCTTTTCATTATTGGCAGTAATAAGTGACTCCATTCCTGTCTTTAACCTTTGTAGCTCCTGATCTGTTGACAGAGAAAAACAATGAAAGAGACCAACATTTTAAAACAATGCAATAACAGTTAAATATGGTACAGTCCTGCACAATGCTATATGTGTAAGTTCCCTTTCGGTCGGTCAGTCAACGCCACGTCGAGACCGACGAATAGGAATCTCGCTAGAGAGGCCAATCTACTTCGAGTGAAACTAAAACAAGCCAATACACAATGGTGTACAATCATTTGCATCAGCTGTGCAGCCTCGCAGCGCAGATATAATAAGAAGCTGGTGTGATTGCACTTCAGCTTTTTGCTTTAGAGCCAAGCACTTCGATGCTCTCTACTAATTACAGAGTGACTTTACAAGCCTTTCTGGACCTCTCCATCTTCGGTGCGGGCGTGACAGCACAGCAGCGCGAGCGGTCTTTTCTCTCTCTCTCTCTCTCTCTCTCTCTCTCTCTCACACTCTCTCTTTCTTTTTTGTTTTGTCAAATTGAGCAAAAACAAAAAGCTGTTATCACAGCTGGTAAGGTGTGCCTGAGAGCGCTCAATGGCCGTTTTCACGGCTGGTAAGACCAGCAACAGAGAAACAGCGCACAGACAGGTGCACATTCCTGTCTGTGTTCGTGGTGGCCGTTCCCCTGCGTGCTTCAGCACCAGTGAGAGCAGTCCCTAAAAGAGCTTACACAGATAGAACGCGCCTTTTTTAAAGATGACATTCTATCTGTGTGTTTCTGGATGTGGTCGTTACCTGGGATCACGGGACACAATCGCTGCCTCGTGTGTCTGGGCATTGAACACGCTGAGGTAGCTTTTGTGGGTGAGTCATGTACCCATTGTGGGAAGATGACCATCGCGGAGCTGCGGTCGAGACTCTTGTTCCTGCAAAGGAGCGGAGTCCCCATGCCTCTACCTCGATCCAATCCCCCTCAGAGGGTTGCTTCGGGCAGATTACGGTGAGTGCCTTTCTTCCCGGAAGTGCATGAGGAGCTTACGGGGACGTGGACGGCACCTTTTACTGCCAGAAACCGTTCCGGTGGCTCCTCCCTCACCACCCTTGATGGCGGGGCAGCTAAGGGATACACGCGTATCCCACCAGTGGAACGGGCCGTTGCTTTGCAGCTGTGCCCTAACTCCACTTGGCGTGGAGAACCGTGTCTTCCTTCCCGGGCCTGTAAGTACTCGTCGGATTTAACTGGCAAGGCTTACAAGGCCTGTGGGGAAGCTGCCTCTGCCGTGCATGCCATGGCATTGCTGCAGGTCCATCAGGCCAAGGCACTTAATGTCCTGCATGAGGGTGGTCATGATCCCCAAGTTCTCCAGGAACTTCATATCACGACAGACCTCGTGCTTCGTGCGATGAAGGTGACCGCGCGGTCGGTGGGTCGTGCGATGTCCACCTTGGTGGTCCAGGAACGCCATCTCTGGCTGTGTCTGGCCGACATGAGGGAGACCGACAAGCTCCAGTTCCTTAAAAAAGTGTCCCAGACCGGTCTCTTTGGCGAGGCAGTCGAGAACTTTACCCAGCAGTTCTCGGCTATACAAAAGCAGACTGAGGCCATCAGACACATCCTGCCGCGGCGGCCAGCTGCTGCCTCCACCCCACCGCCTGCGGCCCCTCAGTCTGCTCGTCGCCGGGGGCGGCCTCCTGCATCTGCCCCTGCTCCCGCGCCACAGCAGCAGCCTCCATCTAAACGGCGCCGTGGAGCCAGTCGCAGGCAGGCCGCCCCGTCCGTCCAGGCCCCCGCCAAGAAGGGCAGCAAAGCCAGAAGCAAGCGGCCCTAGGACGGGCGACCCAGAGATGGAAAGGACTGCTCTCCAGGAGACGATAACCGCATCGCTCCATCCCCCGGAAGAGGGCCGGGTGGAAAAACCAGTGGTACCCAAATTTTCAATAAAAGAGCAGTTTCTTCCATCTCTGGATCCGAAGAGGGCCCGGAGAGCAGTGGGGTGAGAGAATCGTCACCACTCTCATCCGCCTCTTCTATCGCCAGCAGGCAGCAGTATGCAGTTTGAGAACACAACCAAGCCGCCTCCTGCACCTCCTGCCTCGTGGAACCAGGTAAGTGTTGCACAGCACACTCAGACTCCTTTGGTCCCGCTTGCACGGTCTCTGCGAGCCTGGTTAGTGCTCCCCAGTCCGTCTTGCTGGCTCATTCGGACCATCAGGCTCAGCTATGCGATTCAGTTTGCCCGGCATCCCCCCAAGTTTCGGGCCATCCACTCCACTACAGTGAGAGCAGCCGATGCCCATGTCTTGCGCATGGAGATCGCAGTCCTACTGGCGAAGGACGCGATAGAGCCGGTCCCTCCAGCCGATATGAGGTCAGGGCACTACAGTACCTACTTCATTGTACCCAAGAAAGGTGGTGGGTTACGACCGATCTTCAACCTGCGAGTTTTAAATCGGAGCCTCCACAAGCTACCATTCAAAATGCTCACGCAGAAACGCATTTTTGAATGCATCCGTTCCCAAGATTGGTTTGCAGCGGTCGACCTGAAGGACGCGTACTTTCATGTCTCGATTCTTCCCCGACACAGGCCATTTCTGCGCTTTGCGTTCGAGGGTCGAGCATATCAGTACAAGGTCCTGCCCTTCGGGTTGTCCCTGTCTCCCCGTGTCTTCACGAAAGTCACAGAGGGGGGCCTTGTTCCCATGAGAGAACAGGGTGTTCGCATTCTCAACTATCTCGACGACTGGCTCATACTAGCACACTCTCGAGATCAGTTATGCAAACACAGGTACCTCAACTCGCCCCCGTGCAGAGGTTCTCTTTTCTCGGTATGGAGTTGGATTCGGTCGCACAGACAGCGCGCCTCACAGAGCAACGTGCTCAGTCGGTGCTGATTTGCTTGAACACGTTCAAAGGCAAGATGGCGGTCCCACTGAAATTCTTTCAGAAGCTCCTAGGGCATATGGCAGCGGCAGCAGCGGTAACTCTGCTCGGGCTGCTCCATATGAGACCGCTTCAGCACTGGCTTCACAGCCTAGTCCCGAGATGGGCGTGGCATCACGCCACTCACCGGGTGACAATCACACCGGCGTGCCGCCAGACCTTCAGCCCGTGGTTAGACCCCTCGTTCCTTCGGGCAGGAGTCCCCTTGGAACAGGTGTCCAGGCATGCTGTGGTATTCACAGATGCCTCTGCCACCGGCTGGGGTGCCACGTACAACGAGCGTGCAGTGTCAGGGGTGTGGACGGGCCCCCAACTGCATTGGCACATCAACTTCCTGGAGTTGCTAGCAGTATGTCTCGCCCTGAGCCGCTTAAAGAGGCCGCTACAGGGCAGAGACGTGCTGGTCCGTATGGACAACACTGCGACCGTTGCGTACATCAACCGTCAAGGTGGTATACACTCCCGTCGCATGTCGCAACTCGCCCGCCATCTCCTCCTCTGGAGTCAGAAGCATCTGAGGTCACTTCGAGCCATGTATGTCCCCGGTGTGCTCAACCGTGTGGCCGACAAGCTGTCACGAGCTGTGCTCCCAGGAGAATGGTGACCAGGTGGTTCAGCTGATTTGGAGAGAGTTCAGGGAGGCTCAGGTAGACCTGTTTGCCTCCTCAGAGACCTCCCACTGCCAGCTGTTTTACTCCCTGACCGAGGGAACACTCGGCACGGACGCACTGGCACACAGCTAGCCCCGGAGCCTCTGCAAATATGCATTTCCTGTTTGCACAGACCCTGTGCAAATTCAGGGAGGATGAGGAGCAGGTCCTTCTGGTGGCTCCCTATTGGCCCACCCGGACTTGGTTCCCAGAACTCATGCTCCTCGTGACAGTCTTTCCCTGGCCCATTCCTCTGAGGAAGGATCTTCTAACTCAGAGACGGGGCACCCGAGACCTCTGGAAACTCCATGTCTGGTCCCTGGATGGGACGCGGAGGTTCTAGGTGACTTACCCCCAGAGGTACTTAACACCATCACTTCTGCGCGAACGCCGTCTACGAGACGTGTGTACGCCTTGACGTGGAACCTGTTTGTCAAATGGTGTTCCTCTCGCAGAGCCCTGGCTTTGCTCTGTCCCGTTCACGCTCTGCTTATGTACGTGGACAGAACTCAAAGCGTCAGGAACTCAGACCAGCTCTTTGTCTGTTACGGAGGCCAGCAGAAGGGAAAGGCTGTCTCCAAGCAGAGGATGGCCCACATTATAGTGGATGCCATCGCCTTGGCTTATCAAGCTCAAGGCGTGCCCTGCCCGCTCAGGTTGCATGCACACTCCACGAGAGGCGTTGCATCCTCCTAGGCGCTGGCACGTGGCTCCTCGCTAACAGATATCTGTAGAGCTGTGGGCTGGGCGACACCTAACACATTCGCTAGATACTATAGCCTACGTGTAGAGCCCGTGTCCTCCCGTGTTCTCACCCAAAACGGGTAGAAGCACTGTGAGTACCGGCTCTGTCGGCTTGCTGCACCCTACTGTGCATCCTTATTGCTCCAGAGTCAAACCTTTTGAGTCCTCCAACACCCTCGGCCCGGACATGGTGGAGCGTCCGGTGCCAGGCCTTTATCCGCTGAATCCTTGAGAACCGGGTCTAGGCTGGGTCCCATATGTGTGACCCTACGGGGATCCCATGTGTGTATATTATCCACGGCTGCTCAAAAACGGAAGCCCGGGTCTTTCCCTTGGGCTAAGTCACCCTCTATTCATATGCAGTACAACCCTCGGGTTAGTTCATATGTGTATTCCCACATAACTCTCTTTAAGAATGAGGCTCCCGCAGCGTTCCCCTCCCTCAGATCGTGAACGCTTTCTCAGTGTTATCCAGTAATCTCACTGTATGGGTTATCACGGAACAACAGTGACAGATACACTCGGTGTAAGCCCTCTCCTATCGTCCTTCCAGGCAAGAAGGTGTGGAGGCTTACACAGGGCACTGGATGGGGTGCAGCAGCTGTGGCCCTTTAGTAGGGATTCCTATTCGTCGGTCTCGACATGGCATTGACTGACCGACCGAAAGGGAACGTCTCAGTTACATATAGTAGCCCTCGTTCCCTGAGGGAGGGAATGGAGATGCCACATCCCGTTGCCACATCTGCTGCTGCCCGCCGGGGCGACCAGCTTTTCAGGCTTGACTCCTCAGCAAAAAACTGAAGTGCAATCACACCAGCTGCTTATTATACCCGAGCTGCAAGGCTGCACAGCTGATGCAAAAGATTGCACGCCAATGTGTATTGGCTTGTTTTAGTTTCACTCGAAGTAGATTGGCCTCTCTAGCGAGATTCCTATTTGTCGTCTCGACGTGGCGTCTCCGTTCCCTCCCTCAGGGAACGAGGGTTACCATATGTAACCAAGATGATCTAAAATATTGAAGATCTACTACCCTGGAAATAATTAAAGTTTACAGACATGGAAAACAGGAATAACACTGGTCTTAAACTTTTCCAAGGAAAGCTGTAAAAAAAGTAGAGTAATAAATGGTTATGACTTTGTTTTAGAGTCACCAGCTTACAAGACACTCACACAGCCATGAGTTTAGGGTCACATAAAACAATAAGACAAGTGAGAACTCACACAATCAAATCCAGAAATTAGCTGTATGTGCACAGATGAATTCTGCATTTATCTTTCTAGCATTTTGTGTGAGGTTGTGTAATAGAAAGCATGCTTACGTTTGGTATTGAGTCTCCTTCTGTATATCTCCTCTAATGGTGAGCGAATGGTGGTAAGAAAAAAAATAATAATAATTTAGCTATGACAACACACAGCAAACACAAATGGCAATTATTAAAACTGGCTGTTATTATTAGTTATTGACTGATAGGTATTTTTTAAAGGTCAAAATCTAAAGAGCAGGGCAGCCAATGGCCAGTGTAATGCAGATTAATTAAAGGTTAAGGGTGTAATTTATGTGCCACTATAATAACACCAAATGGAATTGAAAGAATAATGACTAGCTGTGCCCAAAATTGTGTACTTTCAGGGTATGTACCGCATTTGATGAAGACCTTACTTCTTGACCATACATAAAGTATGGGTCCCACTTTATATTAGGTGTCTTGAATTACTATGTACTAACATTTAAATTAATAATTTGATACAATCCACTTAATGCGTACATACATGTTTTTACATAGTTACGGTTATACTTTATTTTAAGGTGTCATTGTTACAGTGTAATTATTTATGTATTGAGTAATATTAATTAACTACATGTACTTACTATAGGGTTAGGGTAGGATTAGGGTTTGGTTGAGGGTTAGTTGCATGTAATTATGCCTAATTTACTGTTATTACTAAGTACATGTAACAATGTAACAAGGACACTGCAAAATAAAGGGTTACCCAAAGTACTTATAGTTTTAAAATATCTTAATGTAATTACTTATGCAATTAATTTCTGTAATTACATCTATAATTACACTGTTGACTATTGCCTTACCTCTTAACCCACCCTTAAACCTACCACTAAACCTGTACCTAACCTTACCCTTATCCTACCTTAATTGCAGCAAAAGTGTTTACAGTACAACATGAACACAATAAGTACATTTAAATTTTTTAATGCAAGTATATAGTAGTTAAAGGGTTAGTTCACCCAAAAATGAAAATTCTGTCAGTAATTACTCACCCTCATGTTGTTCCAACCATGTAAGTCTTTCGTTCATCTTCGGAACACAAATTAAGATATTTTTGATGAAATCTGACAGAATTTTGACTCCTCCATAGGCTTCCAGTGTGACCGAAACTCACCGGCCCAGAATAGTTATTAAAACATCGTTAAAATAGTCCAAGTAACTACAGTGGCACTACATTAAGTTTATCATGCGACGACAATACTTTTTGTGCGGAAAAACAACAAAAATAACGACTTTATCCAACTATTAGTGTTCCTCAATGTGGGCCTCTGACGAGAGTTCACGGGAGCGCCAGGACGCATGCGTGAGAACTGAGCTTACGGCGTTCTTCTTCTACTACTACTTGTTACTGACTGCTCACTCCTTGGGAGTATTACCGCCATCTACTGTACAGGATGACTTCAGTCGAACTTCATGTTCTTAACGACTTTATGCGGTAAATTAACATCCCGCTGAACTGCCAGCAGCCATAGCTTCAGTCGCTCATGATCATTTAATGGGAATTTGTGAAAGGTAATCTGTTTATTTTGCAGAATTGGTAAAGCACCTTTACGTTTTTTCGTTGCTTTCTCAAGATTCCAACATCCAGGAAATGCACATTTTCTACCCATTGTAAAAACTACATCTAGACCTAAATCACAATAAGTGTCGAATTCAATCGCTTACATACAGTGCGCGTCTTCCTCGGCTTATGAAGAGACCGTTTTGCGCACCCGGCAATGTCGGGACGTCATCCTGTACAGTAGATGGCGGTAATACTCCCAAGGAGTGAGCAGTCAGTAACAAGTAGTAGTAGAAGAAGAACGCCGTAAGCTCAGTTCTCGCGCATGCGTCCTGGCGCTCCCGTGAACTCTCGTCAGAGGCCCACATTGAGGAATACTAATAGTTGGATAAAGTCGTTATTTTTGTTGTTTTTCCGCACAAAAAGTATTGTCGTCGCATGATAAACTTAATGTAGTGCCACTGTAGTTACTTGGACTATTTTAACGATGTTTTAATAACTATTCTGGGCCGGTGAGTTTCGGTCACACTGGAAGCCTATGGAGGAGTCAAAATTCTGTCAGATTTCATCAAAAATATCTTAATTTGTGTTCCGAAGATGAACGAAAGACTTACATGGTTGGAACAACATGAGGGTGAGTAATTACTGACAGAATTTTCATTTTTGGGTGAACTAACCCTTTAAAGAGACACATAATATATAGTGTGACCAAAGTTTGTTCTATAAAGTGTGAATTTGTACATACTACTTCCGTCATTGTCATGTGACCTACAACATCAGGCTCACACTCGGCAGAAGAGTGTGTTTACTCTTTTATAAATACTGCTTTTCAGCCATACCTTATATCCTGCTATTCAAACATAGTACAGTAACTACATTTGGATACTGAAACTGCATGCAAAACAGGTTTCCCCGGAAACCTTTACTGCCTGCCATTGGTCAGACAAACATCTGATTTAGAACAACTTTTATTTCTGTTAATTAGCCAATTGCACACACTTGTGAGACAGATATCTCAAATGGACAAATATCGGCTAATATATCGGTCTACATTTACATTAGTCTATCACTAATTAACATGCACAGAGGTTTTAGACAGCTGTGAAAAATGTAAAGAGCTAAATTGCCCTTAACATTAGTCTTGACTGCATCAGGACAGGTGTTTAGTGAGATCTGAGGGAGAAAGCAGTACCTCTATCTGCACTGTCCACAGACACTGGAGTGCTGGAGAGCAGCTGAGCCTGTAGATTCTCTATTTCAGAGTTCTTACAGCTTAACAGCTTCTGTAAACTCATGATCTCTGCCTGAGAGAGGAGAATGATTTCTGTTATTATAATATTGGTAAAAATGTGCAAAATGAATTCATTAAAATTGTTTACATGATTAGCATGTCATAGTAAATGTTTAGGAGAGTACTGAAAGGATATCCATTATGGAAGGCAGGATTTTTCTTTTTTCATAAAGGATTTTGATGTACTATGTGTCACCATTATGCTCAGTTTAGTTTTGTTTTCATGGACTTTCAGATTGTTGTCATGTGTCATGTGTCTTTGGTCAGATTCCCAGCACTCATCTGTCTCCTTGGCAATGACGTGCACAGGGGGGTTACTCAGGTTGCCCGGGCAACTGCCCATATGCCCTTCTCGACTCACGTTGCCCTTCCGAGGGGGAAAATAAATAAATAAATAAATCGTACAATGGATGCAGAATTTCACGTAGGCCTAGATAAAAAAAAGCCATCGCAAAGCCTCATTCACTTCCATTCGGGCACCGAAAGTGAAAGTCAGTAGGGGAAGGGCAAACTCTGTTTACGTGGCTGCAGCGCTGCATGCGACCGGCACCTGAGCTGAGCCTGCATGAGCGGCCCTAGAAGGAGATTGTCGCGGTTGTCGGGTGAGACGACTCAACGTTGTCGGAAAAGGTGAGTTTGTGATGTATAACAAACGAACGATCATCATCATCATCAAGTTTTATGAAATGAATTAAAATCTTCATAAATCCAGGCTGAGTTTGCCACGTTTAGCCTAAATAATCAGACAGATAGCTTGCAGACAAGCAGCCTAGGCTACAATTTTTTTGGTAGGCATTAGGCAAGCTACATGTCTGCTGATAGTTAGTTTCTCACATTTCGTTTTAGCAAGAAGAATGAATGATGGAAGTAATGCATCACATTAATTATTTTATTCAAAATGGTTAAATGCCTAAATCCTATCACTATTTTGGGTACTGTTTGAAGCCAAGATGCCCACTGAAAAGAGGCGGATTCAGGAGAGGGGGAGACAATTCAGGGAGGCAGCAAAGGGCAGCACATCACTGCATCACTGCAGGATCACCAAATATGAGATGAGAGGACCATGCTAGAAAGTACAGGGTTAAAGAGCTGCATGCTAAATAATTGTAATCTAAAAAAACATAGGCTATTTTAGAGGTCATTTCATATAGCCCGTGAGTTTTTTTCATTTCATATAGCCGTGGGGGGGGGGCCTTTTTCAGGTCAGAGCAACTGCCCCTCAAAATTCCTGTGCACGTCCCTGCTCCTTGGTTACAGTCATTATTAGTTCATCCGTGTTATCTGTGTTCTATTAATTATCCTCGTTTGTGTTTGCTTTAGAGGTTCATCCCTCACATTCATTCTCAGTTAGGTTTACGTTACCTTTAGTATGTGTTGCCCAGCCTGTCGTTGTGTTATTTGTATTATCCTTATTAAACTTAATATTGGAACTTTATTCATCATCTCCATCTGCCTTCTTGCAATCACCCATGACACTATGTGATATATATATATATCACACATGTACAGTGAGGAAAATAAGTATTTGAACACCCTGCTATTTTGCAAGTTCTCCCACTTGGAAATCATGGAGGGGTCTGAAATTGCCATCGTAGGTGCATGTCCAGTGTGAGAGACATAATCTAAAAAAGAAAATCCGGAAATCACAATATATGATTTTTTAACTATTTATTTGTATGATACAGCTGCAAATAAGTATTTGAACACCTGTCTATCAGCTAGAATTCTGACCCTCAAAGACCTGTTAGTCTGCCTTTAAAATGTCCACCTCCACTCCATTTATTATCCTAAATTAGATGCACCTGTTTGAGGTCGTTAGCTGCATAAAGACACCTGTCCACCCCATACAATCAGTAAGAATCCAACTACTAACATGGCCAAGACCAAAGAGCTGTCCAAAGACTCTAGAGACAAAATTGTACACCTCCACAAGGCTGGAAAGGGCTACGGGGAAATTGCCAAGCAGCTTGGTGAAAAAAGGTCCACTGTTAAAGCAATCATTAGAAAATGGAAGAAGCTAAACATGACTGTCAATCTCCCTCGGACTGGGGCTCCATGCAAGATCTCACCTCGTGGGGTCTCAGTGATCCTAAGAAAGGTGAGAAATCAGCCCAGAACTACACGGGAGGAGCTGGTCAATGACCTGAAAAGAGCTGGGACCACCGTTTCCAAGGTTACTGTTGGTAATACACTAAGACGTCATGGTTTGAAATCATGCATGGCACGGAAGGTTCCCCTGCTTAAACCAGCACATGTCAAGGCCCGTCTTAAGTTTGCCAATGACCATTTGGATGATCCAGAGGAGTCATGGGAGAAAGTCATGTGGTCAGATGAGACCAAAATAGAACTTTTTGGTCATAATTCCACTAAACGTGTTTGGAGGAAGAAGAATGATGAGTACCATCCCAAGAACACCATCCCTTCTGTGAAGCATGGGGGTGGTAGCATCATGCTTTGGGGGTGTTTTTCTGCACATGGGACAGGGCGACTGCACTGTATTAAGGAGAGGATGACTGGGGCCATGTATTGCGAGATTTTGGGGAACAACCTCCTTCCCTCAGTTAGAGCATTGAAGATGGGTCGAGGCTGGGTCTTCCAACATGACAATGACCCGAAGCACACAGCCAGGATAACCAAGGAGTGGCTCTGTAAGAAGCATATCAAGGTTCTGGCGTGGCCTAGCCAGTCTCCAGACCTAAACCCAATAGAGAATCTTTGGAGGGAGCTCAAACTCCGTGTTTCTCAGTGACAGCCCAGAAACCTGACTGATCTAGAGAAGATCTGTGTGGAGGAGTGGGCCAAAATCCCTCCTGCAGTGTGTGCAAACCTGGTGAAAAACTACAGGAAACGTTTGACCTCTGTAATTGCAAACAAAGGCTACTGTACCAAATATTAACATTGATTTTCTCAGGTGTTCAAATACTTATTTGCAGCTGTATCATACAAATAAATAGTTAAAAAAATCATACATTGTGATTTCTGGATTTTTTTTTTAGATTATGTCTCTCACAGTGGACATGCACCTACGATGACAATTTCAGACCCCTCCATGATTTCTAAGTGGGATAACTTGCAAAATAGCAGGGTGTTCAAATACTTATTTTCCTCACTGTATAATATATATATATATACAAAACACATTCACAATACAGATAATTTACTGAAACTGCAATGTTGCATGTGTCATTTACAACTATCAGCACATTAAAGGAACACGTCGACTTTTTGGGACTTTAGCTTATTCACCGTATCCCCCAGAGTTAGATAAGTCCATACATACCCTTTTCATCTCCGTGCGTGGCATAACTCTGTCTGACACACCCACCGCTAGCCTAGCTTAGCACAAAGACTGGAGGTAAACGGCTCCAGCTATCATACTGCTCCCAATAAGTCACAAAATAACGCCACAATGTATGATTTTTTAACTATTTATTTGTATGATACAGCTGCAAATAAGTATTTAAACACCTGAGAAAATCAATGTTAATATTTGGTACAGTAGCCTTTGTTTGCAATTACAGAGGTCAAACGTTTCCTGTAGTTTTTCACCAGGTTTGCACACACTGCAGAAGGGATTTTGGCCCACTCCTCCACACAGATCTTCTCTAGATCAGTCAGGTTTCTGGGCTGTCGCTGAGAAACACGGAGTTTGAGCTCCCTCCAAATATTCTCTATTGGGTTTAGGTCTGGAGACTGGCTAGGCCACGCCAGAACCTTGATATGCTTCTTACAGAGCCACTCCTTGGTTATCCTGGCTGTGTGCTTCGGGTCATTGTCATGTTGGAAGACCCAGCCTCGACCCATCTTCAATGCTCTAACTGAGGGAAGGAGGTTGTTCCCCAAAATCTCGCAATACATGGCCCCGGTCATCCTCTCCTTAATACAGTGCAGTCGCCCTGTCCCATGTGCAGAAAAACACCCCCAAAGCATGATGCTACCACCCCCATGCTTCACAGTAGGGATGGTGTTCTTGGGATGGTACTCATCATTCTTCTTCCTCCAAACACGTTTAGTGGAATTATGACCAAAAAGTTCTATTTTGGTCTCATCTGACCACATGACTTTCTCCCATGACTCCTCTGGATCATCCAAATGGTCATTGGCAAACTTAAGACGGGCCTTGACATGTGCTGGTTTAAGCAGGGGAACCTTCCGTGCCTGAGAAATTAAATGCATGATTTCAAACCATGACGTCTTAGTGTATTACCAACAGTAACCTTGGAAACGGTGGTCCCAGCTCTTTTCAGGTCATTGACCAGCTCCTCCCGTGTAGTTCTGGGCTGATTTCTCACCTGTCTTAGGATCATTCAGACCCCACGAGGTGAGATCTTGCATGGAGCCCCAGTCCGAGGGAGATTGACAGTCATGTTTAGCTTCTTCCATTTTCTAATGATTGCTCCAACAGTGGAACTTTTTTCACCAAGCTGCTTGGCAATTTCCCCGTAGCCCTTTCCAGCCTTGTGGAGGTGTACAATTTTGTCTCTAGTGTCTTTGGACAGCTCTTTGGTCTTGGCCATGTTAGTAGTTGGATTCTTAGTGATTGTATGGGGTGGACAGGTGTCTTTATGCAGCTAACGACCTCAAACAGGTGCATCTAATTTAGGATAATAAATGGAGTGGAGGTGGACATTTTAAAGGCAGACTAACAGGTCTTTGAGGGTCAGAATTCTAGCTGATAGACAGGTGTTCAAATACTTATTTGCAGCTGTATCATACAAATAAATAGTTAAAAAATCATATATTGTGATTTCTGGATTTTTTTTTTTAGATTATGTCTCTCACAGTGGACATGCACCTACGATGACAATTTCAGACCCTGTATTTTCTTCACTGTATATACTCAGAAGGCGAATGGTATGTGTCCGGAGAGGCAAACGGGTCTACCTGAGCGGCTCCAAAGCGCCGCCAAATCAGCTGGCCCACCTGGGGGTGGAGTCTCCACTCTCCCAGGAGTGTGATCTGTCATGAGAGCGTGTCGGCTACACGATTGAGCTCGTCTGGAATATGTAAGGCATGAAGCGACCTGAGTATGCCTGGGGATTAGCCCAGCGGGAAAGCCCCCACTGTGATCTTCAGATCACCCTGCATATCAACCAAAGTAGTCTTCTGCTGAGCAGAATAACTAGATTAGAGGGGATAGCGGAGGGGACACCACCTCTTATGAGGTATTGGAGTCTCAATCTCAGCATTGAGATGGAAATCTTCCCGCAGTGGGTACATGACTCATCCACGAATACTACCTCAGCGTGCTTACAACCCAGACATGAAAGGCAGTGATTGTGATTGTCAACCGAGGCTAAGAAACAACTGCATCCAGAAACGCACGGGTGGAATGACATCTTGAAAAAGACGCAAAAAACACACTCGTGTTACTCTTTCAGAGGAAAAGCTATTTTGTGCTGAAGTGCACAGGGGAAGATCACCTGCACAACATGCAGAGATTCTCTCGAATGTGATTACCGCTGATGCCCCATCACACCAACACAGGAAACTCTTCCGGGTTCCGAAGACCACTCATAGATGAAAGCAGAGCTGAATCAGTGCAGAAATGCTTGACTCTGAAGCAAAAGCTATACCCATAGCATGGGGCGTGGTTCGCGATGCAAATCTTACTCACCAATGTCCATTGATTGTGTCTGTTAAAAATCGAAGGTGATAGGGCTCTCAGGCGCGAACCTAATTCGTTAGTCACTGAATTAACTCTTAGGGCCCTATCTTGCACCCAGCGCAATTGACTTTGTACAACAATGTATCATTGTATCATTGTGAAAATGTATCATTCCTATTTTGCATCCGACGCACAGCAGACTTTTGCTATTTTTGCAAACCATACGTAATTACAAGGAAAAATATTCCACATGAGGGAAATCATCGTGGTGTCCATAAAGATGTGAAAAAATAGCCATTAATCTAGCTTACACATTTACCAAAATTATTATACGCCTGTTTAACCAAAGCTAATTTGGGTGGGTTTCTCCCATCCCCATACAATGTCACTTCTCTGTCTTTTACGGCCCTGACGAGACGTCGGTCTTCTCGGCTGTGAACCGCTCCTGGCAAATCTGCTGTTATAATTCAATCCGCCATGGAACAAGCGCGGCTGCTCTTAAAGGGAATGTGAGATGATGCTTTGATTGGTTTATTTCACGTTACACCCAAACCACACCTATGAGTAATGCAGCTACTTCAGACCAACCCATTTTAGATTTGTGTCGGGCACAAGAGTAATTTTAAAGAGCAACAGCGCCAGAGATCCGCCCACAAAGTTACTTGCGTTTCGCGTTTGATACTTGCGTTTCAGATCGTTAAAATAGGGCCCGTAGTGACTGACTGGGAACTCAGGGAAAACAGCAAAGGGAACAGAATGAAAATTAAACCAAAATAGAACGAAGTTGTTACAATATCAACATCCATTCAGTATTTAGCAACCATCAATATGACAGGTTTATGTGATACTGTTAATAAAACAAAATTTAAGTCATTATTAATTGACAATCTGCTGCAGCTCATTTGTCTTTTGATCACAAGTTTGAATATATGGAAGTACAAATTAGATTTCAGAGCTACATTGGAAGATTGTCAGTGAATACCAACTTAAATTTGGGCCTGTTCCTCAAACAGGACACAAAACTTATGAGTCATATTTGTGTGGCAGTACCTGTGTCACCTTGAGTTTCTGTTCATACTGCATCTTCTCTTGTTCCAGCTCATCAACTCGATGTTTGAGCATCTTGAGTTCCTGGAGCAAGTTCTTATTGCAAAAAATAATATATATATATATATATATATATATATATATATATATATATATATATATATGTATATATGTATATATATATTAGAAAAATAACATTTCAGCAAATATTACAATGTATTTCATTTCAAAATCCCCCCACTGAATGGTCTAATTATTCTGACAAAAATCTGCCATGGTAAAAATGCTTTCTACAGAAATACCATTGATACCAGAGTTGTGATACATTATTGTAATGCATTGTGGTTGCCAAGGTAAATTTAGGCAGAAATCCTGTTCTCGGAGAGCTACCTTTCTGCAGATTTGTGGTTCAACCCTGCTCTAATACACCTGTCTTAACTAGCTGGTTCAGGTGTGTTTGATTACAGGAGTGTTGGAGGAAGCTGAACATTTCAGGAAGGTACATCTCCAGAAAAAGGACTGGGCTCCCTTCTGTAAGGGTTAAACAATATAAAATATTTTTTTCTAGCAATTTAAACATAACTACAGCCCCAAAACTACAACTGTCAGGTCAAAAGTCACATTCTAACAACCATCCCAGTCCTGCCAGAACTTCTTAAGTAATGTTATATGCTGCTGTAGAAGTCACCATTTCCATGGCAACGGGAACGGCAGCCAGCAGGATAGTTTTTGCAGGCTAGCTAGATTATATTAGCTACCACTAATGTTATAGGTGGCATGGTATTTTTTAGGGTTAGAACATAAAACACAAAGAAGTTTAAGTGCAACAAAATGCAGCATTTGAAAAACATTGCATTCTAAATATTATATACAAACCTAAGATGCCTAAAGAGAAAATAAATGGAAAAACACAAGGCCTAGTAAAAGTGTGTGGTCAATGATGAGCATAATTAAAGCTCATACTAAAATAAACATTGTTAATCAATAACAATACATAATTAAAAAAAAATGGCATCCCTTTTATACAATACATTTCTAACTCTAATTCATAAGCACACACAATATATTGGCAGCAATCATGAGATACAAGGGGTGCCTACACTTATTCCACAGTTCCACGGTGTTTGAGTTTGTCTAAATGTCCAGATCTCAGACCTACCACTGGCTTTGGCTCAGTCAGAAAGGCTTGCACTGGGTCACTGCCACAACCTTCCTCTGGGACCATCTCTGCTGGCTTCTCTGGGATCTTACTAGAGATCTCTTGCCGAATCCTACACATCTGCTCCTGAAGCTCGCTAATCAGATTCACTACGCTCTGTCAGAGAGGGGTTGGGATAGTAAAGAGAGGAAGAACCAAATGAAATAAGGTAAGAGAGAGTGGAAAGAATGGATTATGGGAAGCAGACATGCAGTGGTTTCCTTCCTATCTGTGCTCTGCAGGTTACTTGATCAACTAGATCTTAAAATCTCCCGTCATCTTAGCTTGATGTAAGTCCTAATATATCCTTTCCTAGAGTCCTTGTTTTTTCCAAGCCATTAGCAATCATGCATAGCAACATAAGATTATGTGATTATCTACCATTCAGTGTCATTACACTTAGACACAGTTCAGTAGTATTACAAACACTAGGTCTAGTCCAAATATGAGATTATTTAAGATAATAGATGTGTCTATGTACACCATGTAATTCTACGGCATCTATTTTTTTATATATTTTTTTATTATTATTATTATTATTATTATTATTTTTAGCAAGGTGAGTACCTTACCAAAAAGTTAAGTGTAATCACAAGACCATGTCAGCTTTTTACAAATTGTTGTTTGTTTCTTTCTGCGTTTCCAAGTCACTCGCATGGTTAGGGTGGAACATTTCAGGACATTCGAGAACATTATTCAACAGCACATCTACTATTCAAACAAACCACAATGAGAAAACATGCTGTCTGCTCCCATCAGCCTGGGCTTTCTGAAATCAACTTCTTTAGACGAGTAAATTTCTCACCCACCCATTTCACACAAGCCAAGGTCTCAAATATAAGAGCCTTTGTTAAAGAGCCAAGTGACTAAATGTGTTTTCCAGGATATACTGTGTCGGTAATCATGATCTGAACACAAACCAGCTTCTAATGTAGCGTTTGAAATAACTTCATCGTCTGGGTACTAATCTTTAAAAACATATCAAGTTAACTCATAATTTAATTCATAAAGCTGTCATTAGCTGAGGAACTTGGCTTTCCTGTGTGAACCATAATAGCTTAATGACCTAAAAAAATAAAGTTTAGTATGTCAGGCACCAAAAGCAGTGACAAAAATAACTGTAAATTTCAAAAGCAAAGACCGCAATAAAGTTTATCAAATTCAAGAATTTCAATTGTCAAACATAGCTTCCTGTAACATATTTCACACCAAAGGGAGCTGTGTTCTAATAAAAGTTAATAGTCGTCATAGTCGTAGTTTATAGTTAATGTGTCCAGCACGTGGATGAAAGAACTTTCATGTGAGACGCCATTGGACACCAACAGTGTGATAAACTAGATGGTAAACTGGCCTATCTATAGCAGGTAGAAGACCGAGACCTCGTGTGAGAGAGAGAAAGAGAGAGAGAGAATGGCATGCTACTGGAATGATCACGGGCGGATTGGTGCCATTCTTTCACTGTATGAAGCCAAGCAGTTGTCAGACGTCACATTGAGGTCATTCCTAACACTCTACCCATGCTAACATTCTGGCTATTTGTCAGTTAGACTCAGCTTCGATACCTCTCTAGTTAATTACACAGAAATTTGTTCTGCTTGTGATGAATACAGCCCATTATGTTTAAATGAAAGGTACACAACCGCACAAACACATACAGCTCATGCCAGCACATCGTAATGCCAGAGGGAAGGTACATTTTAAATCAACCAGTTATATACCACAGTAGTAACTATAAACATAGTAATTACATGAAAATAGCACACAGTAAATTAAAAGACACATTTGTTGACATAAGCCCAAACACTATCTTACAAGCGGTGCCAGCAGTTTTTTGTTTAACACTTTTAATTTTTCCCTGAACAACTCACAGTACAGTTTATAAGACTTTGTTTGCAATATTCTGATTCAAAACACTTCGCAGTTGTAATACAAACAGTGTTGTCTAGATGGATTCACTTTGCTTTTTCACATATTTTTACACACCTACAATTCTTACAGTATAAGTATTGATAGACTAAATGTATTTTCCAGGATATACTGTGTGGGTAAACACAATTTGAACACAAACCAGCTTCCAATGTAGCGTTTGAAATAACTTACACCTACAGTTCTTATAAGGATTGATAGACTAAAATTTGGCTCTTTTGAGATTATTGGTCAACAACTATCCCCACCTTAACAGTAGTGGTATTGTTCTTATGCATGAAATTAGGTCACATCATTTCATTATAGCAATTTTAAATAAGAAAATATCATCATTACCGCTCATTACCCCCTGATCTCTAGATCAGTATCAGCACTGAGCATTGAAATACCCATTTCGGTGGCAGAAATTCTGCAGAATTTGAGTTCTATATAGCACAGATGCATGGTTTTTAGTCTGAATAAGAAGGCTTGGGTCCATGAGACCATGAGTCTTACTTCAGTGACTGAAAATTGCTGTGAAATGGCAATGATAATGTCTACATTATAACCAGACTATGTTTAGTCTTTAATCTGCATCTTTTAATCTACTTTGTGTGCAATCTGAATATTATATGGTTCTTCTTAAATTTCATCAGAGTTGTACCTCAGCTTTATGTTGTCTCTCAGCAATGCTGATGTGTTTGTCCTCCATGTTCCCCAGTTTTAGTTTTAGATAGGACACTTCCTCCATCAACCCCAGCTTCTGTGACTCTAGAGAACTCCTGCCCAGAAGTTCCTATTAGAGTCCACACACAAACATACTTGTAAATATACATATATAACTTACACACAAATAAGTGAACTGAAGACTGAAGAATGCCGTCCACTGAAGAAGGCATAAAGTCCGTTCAAAATCTCTGTACTTTGCTGTTCCACAATGGCTAAATATACACAGGTTATGAGGGCTAAATTTATCTACTTCTCTTGCAGGGACTGACACATGAGTGAGTGAGAGAGAGAGAGAGAGAGAGAGAGAGAGAGAGAGAGAGAGAGAGAGAGAGAGAGAGAGCGAGAGAGAGAGAGAGAGAGAGAGTGAGTGAGAGTGAGAGAGAGAGAGAGAGAGAGAGAGAGAGAGAGAGTTGAAGTGCTCTGAACGTGGCGGGAAAAGTACATTACATTTGAGCATAGTAAACAGAAAAGGTGTTAAAATGAAGTGATTGAACAGACTGTTGTCTCAAACACTGAATTATAGACAAAATGAAAAAAATATTTTACAGATATTTTGATAAAATATTTCAACATCAGAAAGTGTGCATTTCACATGAAAGGCTGAACATGTGAAATTGGGTAAATTAACTGTGAAAACGTATTTCCCATATTAAGACAATCAAATCCAAATTCAGGTCAATCCTAACTGATGATTCACCTGAATGCCTGCATTGCCACCAGCAGCTACAGCCCTGATTTCTCCCTGAACTCTTGGCATAAAAGTTTGAGCACCCCTGGTGTAAAACATAAAAGCAGCATCTTGCCTTCTTTGATCTCGATGGTTAAACTCAGACACTGAACAGGAATATATTTTACAATACAGAAGCCCAAAAAACCTGTTTAAAATGTCGGTAGCTTGTGCTGAGGGGTTTTACGTGAGCTTTGAGACTTTCAAAGACAGCATATGGAAAATATTAGGCCCGTGTCATTGGAATTGGATTTGCCTTTGAAGGCCAAAACCTCAATGACCACAGGCACATGCCCTAAAAAACTTCCAATCTGAAGGCTGGAGATTTAATCAGCAATAGAGCTTTCAAAGCAAAGGCGAGTTAAACAGAAATATGCAATTAGCTTGCAAGTAAAATTAGATTTAGAAGCAGAGGAATGTGAATTTAGTCTTTGAAAATGGTATGGATAAGTACAGAAGTCTTACCATGCCTTGAAAGAGTTTATCTTTATAAATGGTCCTAATGGCTCTAGCAGGAACGGCTCTAGCAGGTCTACTAAAACGGCAAAGCTTTAAGACCACTCTTTGCTTTTTCTATTCTACTCTTTGCTATTTTCACACTACACTCTTCATAATACTACAGTTGTTGTTTTTTACTTTTTTCTGCTGGACACATTAATATTTATTTTCCCTTCCCCTCCTCTTTCCCTGACTGGCTGATTACAGAAGAAAAAGCAGGTTACCTGCTGTCAACTAATTCCCAAGCTAATTAAAATGCCCAAATCAACCCAGGCCTTGGAATACTGCCACCACTTTAATATTTGGGTTGCCAAGGTGATATGGTAACCAGACTCCTGGAATCCCACCCAAGAATTTCCTAACAGATGCCAAAGTTCCTTTTCGGGCACATCAGGTGAAGATTATTCTATTAATGTAAGCTGGTGCCTTAGAAAAGATATTAGAATATATTAATATAAAAGCAGTTTAAAGGGAAAATCTAGAGCAACTATATTTTTATATTTTCTGAATCACAAATCTAGGAAGAATCCTTAGTCTAAGTCTTAATGCTATTTTGATCTCTAGATATGGCTCGGGTCCCTGCAAATAGAATAAAAAAAGTGACAAATCAACTAAGAAACCAGAGCACCCAATCTGATTAATGCATGAGTGACTATGTTTACAAGCTGTCAAATAATGGGTTATGGTCAGGTTAAGTTCACTATTTGGGAATTCAATATATCGGAATAACCCGTTTACATGCGTGAGCAGAGAGAGTTACTCCTGTATACATGGAATTTGTAATCAATTGGCAATATCCCGATGTAAACGGCGACGCACGGTTAGCGTCTGGACGTACGGACAAACTTAAGACGCAATATGCGTCATTTCCGATTCTTCTTCATGTATCCAAAGACAACAACAGCAGCAGCACGCGGATAATGAATAGTTCAGGGCAGATAGCGATCGCCTTTGTTTGTGCTTTCCTCCTCGCTCCAAAAGTGTGGTGCTGTGCTGCGTCTCGCCATGTTTACCTCTACTTCTTGTTTACTTCCGGTATACTGCACGCGGGTTTTTATATGCGCCGTCTCTACTCAAAAGACCAAGATTCCTTGCGAATAGAACATGCGCAGAACACAAATGAATGTTCCTTTTGATGGGGAAATGCCGATACGCGTTTACATGACCAAATATTCGGGTTAGAAAAGGGGTACCCCAGGGATCATATCCGGGTTTTTAAAAACCGGGATATGAGCATATTCGGGTTTTTGCCGGTGTTTACATGGCCGTGCGTGACCGGGTTATTGCTAATATCCCAGTTTTGAACGGGTTATTGGCTGCATGTAAACGTAGTCACTGTTCATTTGAACATCCACCAAGCCTATTAAGAAACTTGGCCTGCCCAGTCAGGGTGAAGCAATGTAAGCAGGGTTAGTCATAAACAGCAGAACTAATGATGTGGAGTAAATGTGTAAAGGGTGATCTTCGCATTTTGCACAGTGTATATCAGTATTGTTAGCTTTGTAAATCTGACACAGTTAAATGCAGACTTGGCAAAGAGGCTGTTATAAAAGTATGGGCCAGTTAAAATTTTTAATTTAAATATAGTAAAAGTGCTGGTGGAAAGTGCTAATGACTAATGAATCTATTACTATATAGACCTATATACTGTATGTATATAGGTCTATAACCAATAAAATATTATTTGACATCATTACATTACAAAACAGTATTATCACTTATTAAATTGAATTATATATATATATATATATATATATATATATATATATATATATATATGTAGACAATAAAATCTCTCTGAGAGCTTGTGATGGATTCACAACAATTCTTAAGTGTTTGAAATTATTTCTAATAAAAATATGCAAATAATTAAAATAATCTTCTATTTTAATAAAAATGACCAATACCTGTTGAAGCATCTGCTCAGTGGAGTTGAGTTTGTGCTGATATTCCCCAAGAGAATTTTCT
Source organism: Abramis brama (assembly GCF_963993115.1). Taxonomy (NCBI): domain Eukaryota; kingdom Metazoa; phylum Chordata; class Actinopteri; order Cypriniformes; family Leuciscidae; genus Abramis; species Abramis brama. Next base: position 13,107,773 of record NC_139971.1, on the reverse strand, counting down.
AGGTCTCTGATCTTCTGTCCCTGAGACTCCACCTGATCCGTCAAAACACTCACCTGAGAAACAAGTTTAAAAGTTTGTTCATTTGAGGTACATCATCTTTGTCCATTGTCCTACTAAAGTTGTTTTCAGGTCTATGAGAAAAACATCAATTTCAGTCTACTCATTACTGTTTTCAGAGTCAGACTAAATCAAAAATATTATATCATACAGATTTTCAAACAAATTAAAGCAATTTAGCGTATTCTCGTCAACCCAGTTGATCAGGAATATGCAGTGCAAGCACCTACTCTGCACTACTATCAAAAACCCAACAAGCCAGAACAGGACTAATCCGTAAAGCCTTGTCTGTTCCCATGAAACACCACGAGTGTACTGGCTTTTTTCCCCAAGTGTTTTTTGTACACTTGTAGTACAATGGCTTCACTTATTTTATCCAACAACTAAACAGGTTTTGCTGAATGTATTTATAAAACGGATATTTAGTATTGAAACAGAACACTTTCAAGTTTACTTTTAGTACATTGATATTAGTATACTTACTACATAAAATATACTTAAAAATATACTTGAACTTTACTAAAGTAGCCAACACTTAATAAAATGAACTTGAAGTATACTTATTTTTTTCGTAAGGGTGGTCATCAAATGATTCACAATATGTCTAAAAGATTTACCTTTTTCTCTCAGTGTTGATTATGTACAGTATTTGTATCGAAACATACAAAAATGTTTTAGGAATAATATTCTTTTTTTAATTTCATTGGATTTCATTGAATTTCATACAATACTCATATCTAAACTATTTGTTGCAACATACTGTCTAGATGGACATCAGTACATTATTTGTAACAGACTGCCCTATGTTTTACCTGTAAAACAAGAGACTCTTTATCCCCTTCTAGACGAGACAGACGCTCCTGGTAGCTCTCATCATTGCCTGGGCCTTGCACATTGACCTGGAGTTCACAGGTGTTTAGAGTTATGTTTACAATCAATAGAGAAGAAAGCGAAACCCTATAAACTATGCCAACACTATCTCATGACCAATTTGTATGAATTCATACGAGTGAGTAAAATGTCACTGATTCGTACGAATTCGTACGACTTTTTCGTACGAATTTGTAAGATTTGTCTAAACCCCAGTGACGGTTAGGTTTAGGGGCGGGGTCAGAGGTAGGTCATTCATACGAATTCATACGAATTGGGCAACTTTTATCAAAAACGAGTGAGGTCGTCTGAATTTGTATGAATTAGCCACCTCGTAAAATTCGTACGAATTGTCGTGAGATCGGGTTGACTATGCAGCATAAAGGCCACAGCTACCTTTACAGATGTGAACAGTAAATGGCTTTTATAGTTTTTCACAATCCTGATTCAGTTTCTATTGAATATGTCACAGCAAGTTTGCAAAACTTCACATTACCCAACCCACCTACGGTTTAAAAAAAGGAATTTCTTAAGAGGTTTATTTGTTCTGATCAGGTTTATGTACTCAAGCTCCATGCAGTAATGTTGTGGGACTTGGAATATGTCAATGATGTGTGAAATACTGTCTAAAAAGATTTAAGTTTGAATTTCTGATCTATGTTACAATGTGAAACACAGTGAATGGTCTGCATTATGCGAGAGAAAACTTGAATAGTTGTTCTGATGTTTTATTAAATGTGTGTTGTATGCATGTTCACAAAATGTAATGAAATAAAGTGCATGTTTGCAATTTAGGAGTATAAAGGCAAAAAAAGCTGTAAAAAATATAATGCATTATACAGGGCAGAAAAGTGACTTAGTTTAAGCAATTATACTACTGTATTCTAATCTGATTCTGTTACAAGATTCCTGATATTTAACAACACTGGTAAAAGTCACTGTTTATGTCACTCCACTTGTCTGTAGTGTGAAGTTAAAGCAGAGTAGGTAGTTCTGTGATTTTACCTTGAGTACCTGGAGTTTTTTTCTGAAAGTCTGAGGATCTTGGTTCCTTTTCGGAGTGGAACAAGACACTGCGTCTTGGATTGACGCTATGGGACACACCATCAGCGAGACGTAAGCATTTGTGCAAACATAACAATTTTAATTGGCCGACGACAGTCTATGATGTCATTAACTGAACACCTGTGAGTATAAGAGGGTGTCTGCAATGTACGTCATCTGCTTTTTTTGTCTTCAGTGGCCGTTTGTATTAAGGTGTGGTGAAGACGATATCACAGCATCAGCATTAGCATCAGTTAGCCGAAAGAAAGTTTGGTTCAGAGACGGTGCTATCACGCATGCTCAGTATCTCCAGCTCATCGTTCTCCGTATTGAACGTGTCCAAAAGAAACAGTTCTCGGTTCTGTAGGCTACTGATGATTCGAGAACTGCTGTATCTGTATGTGTAAGTGCGCTGAGCTGAGAACTGCAATCTGAATACACAGTCGACGAAACTAAAAAGTCGAAGCATTTCTGTTTTGATTAAAAACATTATAAACAATTTATTTTGCACCATAAAACGTTAACAAAAGTTTACGTTCAGAAATGAAATAAGCTGTTCCAGACAATGTTTTAGTATAATAATGTTTAGTTTGGAGTAATACTCTGGGATATTGGTGTCGGAGGGACTGTCAGGCATGTCCGAAAGTGAGTAACTTTAGAAAACTGTGGATCAGCACTGATGTAAGATGCGAACTGTTTAGAACTATTCAGACGAGTATGGAGCTTATAATATGACAAAATGATTTGAATTTGAATTGTGTAAATTTGAATTATTGACAAGTGTAATCTAACAAAATGTAATATTATGTAGAATTTTAAATAGTTCTAAATTTGATTTCTTTAAACGAACATTGAACATTTGAAATTTAACGAATTGAAATGTTTTTATGGCTGAATTTTATAGAAATGTATTTTCAAACAGCTAGTTTTTTGTTCTGTATTTTTTAAAACTGGATATTTGCAGTCTAATAATTCAGATTCAAGTTTTCAAGATGAAGAAGAAATTCAGAACTTCAAATTCAGTTTTCTAAAATTCAAAACGCAGAAAATTCAGATCGTACAGAAAGTAGGTCACAGAGGTCATCCACAGGGAAGAGTAGAGGATCTCAAAAAAGTCAAACGGAGCATTTTGGCTGCACTGCAGTAGTTTTCTGCCGCAAAACGTGGTTCAAGAGAATCCGTGTAGGTCTGTGTACTTTTGCGTCCATTCCTTTTTCCTTTTTTAACTCGTAATTGAAAAACGAAAAACATCCTTAGGCTATATACAATGCTTATTTAATTGAAAATCAAATAATTGACATACAACTTTTTTTTCCGTTTTACAACAATGCAAAATGTTATTTCTGCATTTTATTTGCGCATTTCATGGTATGGTCGATGTATTGTCCGGAGGGCTCGTCCAACCAGACTTTCTGCGGCTCGAATTCCCTTCGCCAATTAACCGGTCATCAACTTACGAGGTTGGTCCTGCCTGTAGAGTGGTGAAACAAATTAACTGGAACACAATGGCCTGGTTTCACAGACAGGGCTTAGAATAAGCCAAGATTAGGCCTTAGTTCAATTAGGACATGTAAGTAGCTTTTTTAAACGTGCCTTTGAGAAAGAAAGAAAAAGAAAAAAAGGTGTGCATCTTGAGACAAAATATCTCAAGTCACTATCTGACTTAATTTAAGATATCTCAGTGCAAGTTGCTTTCAGTTAAAACATGCATTTTAATCTAGGACTAACTTAAGCCTTATCTGTGAAACCGGGGGTATATGGACTACAACAGACAAGCCTAGTTCTCAGCGGAGTTGGTTCAATCAGTGTTCTCTTACGAGAGGCTCTCTCGTATTGCGTAAGTTGCTTACGCTACGGGTAAAGTCATCTTTTCTCGAGATATGAAGCCAAAAAAATTATCCTTAATTTTTGTATTTATTGTCAACGCAGTGTAGCAACCAGCAGACCTATAGCAGGCTATCTAGCGTGCTCATTGACTGCCATGCGGCAACTGCAGCAGCCTACCACTGAGCCCTGCATGACGTCGCGCCCTCACGCGTCACAGCCCGCCAGAATGGGGGTGGCTTAGCGTATAAAAGGACGGGCTCGGGGGCTGCTTACCTGATTTTCATCTCTTCAGCGAAGCTCTCCGCATCGCTAGATCCTGAGAGAAGCCGCCGCCGTTGAAGCAAGCGACTAAGCAAGCAGAGGAAAGCGTCTGAAGAAGCCGGTCGTCTTCGCCGCCTTCAGCCATCCGTGCCTGCCGCACTATCCGGCGGCAGTATCCTTTTTGCTTTTGCTGTGTGTGTTCGCCGCTGCGACACACACTCTCTGTCTAAAAGAGCGGAAGGCGTTTTTTTCAAAATGCCTCACAGTTCCTGTGGCTCTTGCAGAGTCCCGCTCAGCGACGGAGACCGCCACGTTATCTGCGCTCTCTGCCTGGGTCGAGAACACGCAGCCCTCGCTCTCTCTTCAGGTGGCTGCGCCCAATGCGAAGAACTAACAATGTCGACCCTGCGGGCTCGACTTGAGTTGTTCGACGCCGAAGCTGTCACTCCGCCCGCCTCTGCTGGGCCGCGCAAGAAAAAGCGCCGCTCCCAGAGGGCACCGGAGTCCGATGTGGCCTTCAAGTGCTCGCCGGAACCCTCTCCTCGAGCCTCACTATCTCCGTCTCCGCCCCCCCTCCCGGACACGCAGCTGCTGGCTTCGGCCCTCACTGCCGTCGCCTCAGGGGATGAAGCGGATGGAGGAATGGTCCGGATCACACCATTATGCCTCCTCTTCGATCTAGGAGTCCGGCCGGACGCGGAACTTCTGCGCCTCCTTACCAAGGCCGTCGCCCAACTCGGCCTCGAGTGGTCACCGCCTAAGGAGCCCGTGCCCAACAGACTCGACGGCTGTTTTCTACATCGCCGCCGCCAAGCGACCACATCTAGGTCTGCACCCTTCCTGCCGGAGCTCCTGCACCCTTCCTCCCCCACGGGCACCCTTCCTGCCGGAGCTCCTGCACCCTTCCTCCCCCACGGGGACCCCGGCCTAAGATCGCGTTGAAGCCTGAGCATGCGAAGTCCTCCTAGCAGCCGCAAGGAGGAAGAGACGGTTGAGTCCCGCCGCGGCCGGACCACCGTCAAAACGTTCCGCTCTGTCAGTCCCCTTAAGAAAGGCTACTGCAGAAGTGTATTTTGCAGCCAATGAGCCGGTAATACAACCCGCTCGCCTGCACGCAACCGCCGTTTTCACGGCGACCCAGAGAAATCTCAAAAAGAGTGTAATGTCTGGTTATCCGGCTCACGCCGTTGGTGTTTTAAGTGTAGAAAATGTGCCCACGTCTCAGTGTTCACCCCTACACACAAGCACGATACCCCCCGTGTCTCTCACTCTCACAGAGCCCACTCTCATAAAGCTGGCAAACGTCGCTCGAGTGTTAGATGTAGGAAATGTGCCCACAATCCAGTGCCCACACCTACTCACTGCCCGCTCTGTTACACGGCCAAAACTGTCTCATACCGGTCACGTTATGAATGTAAGTCCTATGCCAGCTCACAAGCACTCACACTTACTGATAAACACTTTACCCCCGGCGCCGCTCGTGCGTCCCGGTTTTCTCACCACGAAATGCTCCCCGTCCAAAGCCACAGGGACATCGTGTGTAAAACGGCCAGCCATCGCCGCCAGCGAGCCGCCGTATTCAAGCCCCAAGAGCATGCGCTCTGCGAGCGTGCGGCGATCGAAACCCGGAGGCCATTCTGCCCCTAGCTGTGCATGCAGAAGCATGGGAAGCGATTCCAGGTGTGTCAGAATGGGTGCTGAGCACAGTAAAGCAGGGCTATTCATTGCAGTTCGCTCGCAGTCCCCCGCGCTTTCGAGCACGGACCGAGACGAGAGTGAATATGGAAGTAGCACACCTACTTCGCGCAGAAATAGCAAAACTGCTGTGCAAAGGGGCCATAGAACCTCCTTCTCTGAGCGAGTCAGGCTTTTACAGCCGTTACTTCCTCGTGCCCAAGGACGGAGCTCTCAGACCTATCTTAGATCTGAGATATTTGAACAAAGCTCTCATGAGAAGACCTTTCAAAATGCTCACAACCAGACAAATCCTCGCACAAATTCGCCCGAGGGACTGGTTTATTTCTCTCGATCTGAAAGACGCTTACTTTCAGATTCAGATAATACCCCGTCACAGGCCATTCTTGAGATTCGCCTTCGACGGTCAGGTATATCAATACACCGTCCTTCCGTTCGGCCTGTCTTTAGCACCCCGTACATTCACAAAGTGCATGGACACGGCTCTCGCTCCCCTGAGAAATCAGGGTATGCGGATTCTGAACTATTTGGACGATGGCTGATTCTGGCACAGTCAGAGATAGAACTTATATCTCACAGAGCAGTGCTTCTCAGCCATCTGGAAAGCCTGGGTCTCACGGTCAACTGGACCAAGAGCTCATTACTGCCCAGTCAGTCAGTCTCTTTTCTGGGAATAGAGCTGGACTCTGTGGCTATGACGGCCCGCTTGTCGACACAGCGTGCGCGCCGTGTTCGAAACCTGGCCTCGTCTTTCCAGAAGGGCAGCATCGCTCCTCTGAAAACATTTCAGAGAATGCTGGGCTGTATGGCGTCAGCTGCAGCAGTGCTTCAGCTGGGCTTACTGTGTATGCGCCCGCTGCAACGCTGGCTGAACGCTCGAGTGCCTCACCGAGCCTGGGCTTCCGGCGGCATGCAAATCAGAGTGACCCAGAGCTGCATTTCAGCCCTGGAGCCCTGGTTAGCAGCCGACTGGTACCAGCGGGGAGTGACGATGGGAGCTGTCTCGTACCGAAAGGTTATCTTGACGGAGGTTGGGGCGCTCTTTTCAAGGGCAGACCGGTCTTTGGCCTGTGGTCAGACCAGGAGAAACGCCTTCATATAAACTGTCTGGAGATGATAGCGGTCGAGAACTCGCTGAAGCGCTTCCTCCCATACATACGGGGCCACCACGTTCTAGTCCGTACGGACAACATGCCCAGGGCGGTGTCAGATCCAGGAATCTCTGCGATCTAACAGAACGTCTCCTCGTTTGGGCTCAGCACTCGCTACGCTCGCTAAGAGCCACGCATGTGCCGGGCCACCTGAACGACGGCCCAGACAGACTGTCCAGGGACAACGTTCCCCTGGGAGAATGGTCCCTGCATCCTCAGACAGTCCAGTTGCTATGGCACTTTTTTCGGCAAAGCGGAAGTCGACCTTTTTGCGTCAAAAGACAACGCTCATTGCCCAAAGTTCTTTTCAAAGAGCGAGGACGTGCTGGCCCAAACCTGGCCCAGCTGCCCTCTGTACGCTTTCCCTCCGATCTCGCTGTTACCACAGGTAATCAAGAGGATCAGGGAAGTGTGCCACTCGGTGCTCCTCATAGCCCCATGGCCGATTCCGGTGTGGAGAGATCTTCTCTCTCAAGCCGGCGGTTCAATTTGGCATCCTCATCCAGAGCGCTGGTCTCTGCATGCATGGATAATCAACGGATACCCGTTGCCTTGCCAGAAGGGGTTGTGAACACGATCACGCAGTCTTGTGGGGTCTCGTGGGTGCTTTGCTTCCTTCAAGAACTCTTGGATGAGGGCAGGTCCCCCTCCATGCTCAAAGTGTATGTTGCGGCTATTGCAGCGTTCGCGGAGTCGACGCGCGGCCAGTCAATAGGAAGGAACAAGCTCATCATCCGCTTCCTTAGAGGAGCCAGGAGGATGAATCCCCCGTGGCCCCCATCGGTTCCTATTTGGGATCTTTCTTTGGTCCTAGAGGCCCTGAAAGCACTCCCTTTGAACCATTAGAAACCGTGGATCTAAAATACCTCTTGCTCAAAACCGTTTTTCTGATATCCCTGTCATCAGTCAAACGTGTGGGGGACTTACACGCGTTATGTGTTAGCGCCGCGTGTCTCGAGTTTGGACCAAATGACTCTAAAGTCATCCTCAAACCGAGACATGGTTATGTCCCCAAGGTGATTGGCACTCCCTTCAGAGCGCAGATCATCTCTCTATCGGCTCTGCCGGCATCTGGTAGCGAGGGCGATGATAACCTCCTCTGCCCTGTCAGGGCGCTGAGAGTTTACATCATGCGCTCCGCCACCTTCAGGCGCTTGGAGCAGCTCTTTGTTTCGTTTGGTGGGTGCACTAGGGGTCTCGCCGCCTCCAAACATAGCCTGTCCAGATGGATAGTGGATGCTATCGCAGCAGCTTACGTGTCTAAAGACCTGCAGTGCCCTCTGGGCATCAGGGCTCATTCCACTAGAGGCATGGCCTCATCGTGGGCTTGGTCCAGCGGGATTTTTATTAATGACATTTGTATGGCGGCAGGCTGGGCCTCCCCCTCTACATTTGTTAGGTTTTATAACCTGGAAGTTCCCGCCTTGCAGGCTAGACTTTTGTCAGTCTAAGTTGTGTGTATGTTCTGCCCAGATTGTTTGTGCGCAGGCTACTCTCACGTGACTTTAGCTCTCCTGGTTGAGCTGCACTACAGGGGTTAATATTCTTTCAATATGGACCGGCAGCGCCGCTCTGTATCACCGTAGATAAAAATTATCTACGGTGGATGGAAGGATTGTTCTGCCTGATCGATAACGCGGCGCAGCATGATATATTACAGGAGTACGTAATATGCAAGTTACCATGTAATGGTCAGTGACATCATCACTTTGTGGAATGATATCTATATCGGTTGAAACGGTTCCATGTTATATAATTAAATCGATTGTATGATTAAAACGATGAGTTGGTCCGGTAACGTTTTGCTTGACCCCAAAGGAGTTTAATAAATCTGTAAACGCAGCCCCTAACGCATCATTTGGATTATCTACGTGTATGTTAAAATCTCCAACAATTAATGCTTTATCGACATTGACTAATAGGTCTGAGAGAAAATCTGCAAACTCTTTTAGGAAATTAGCGTAAGGCCCAGGCGATCTATATATGGTAGCCAAGGCTAGAGATAATAGGGAAGTTTTTCTAGCATCTAAGAGCGTAACATTTAGTACAAGTACTTCAAACAAAATAAACGTATAACCCGTGTTCTGAGTAACATTGAGAATATCTCTATAGATTGTTGCAACACCGCCGCCACGACCAATCAGACGGGGCTCATGCTTATAGGAGTATCCTGCTGGGGTAGACTCATTTAGACCGAAATAATCATTTGGTTTAAGCCAGGTTTCAGTAAGGCAAAGTACATCGAAGCTATTATCTGTGACTATTTCATTTACAATAACTGCCTTAGGTGTGAGTGATCTAATGTTTAGAAGACCTATCTTTAGAAATTGTTTTTGTTTACTAATAGCAACATTTTCTGTTTTAATAACAATTAGATTTTTCCTAGATCCTGCAGTAAATTTATTATTTGATCTCATTAAATGAGGAATAGACACAGTTTCTATGCAATGTTCTACACTAGTATTTATATCAGTTAAATTGGTGCAGCAGAGACTATGATTTGGACTTTTGGTTACTAGTCAAAAGGTATTTAACATTTTGGAGATGTTATCCAACAGAAGATCCGCTCCGAATCTGCTTGGGTGTAAGCCATCAGCACGGAAAAGCCTAGGACGCTCCCAAAACAGATTCCAATTATTTACAAAGAGCAGTTTCTGCTCATTGCACCATGACATTAACCATTCATTTAGCACTAATAATCTACTAAACTTTTCATGTCCTAGTCGGTACGTGGGAAGCGGTCCTGACACTATGATCGTTATTTCAGATGATGTGCTGCGTACCGCATCGATCAGATTCCTGAAGTCTTTCTTCAGAATCTCCGTCTGGCGCAGCCTGATGTCGTTCACTCCCGCGTGCAGGACCACAGTTCCGACGCGCTTGTCAGCGTTCAGAATCTCGGGAACGCGAGCAGCAATTTCAGAAACACGAGCAGCAGGAAAGCAGTGACTGTGCACCTTACTTTTACCTAACGTAGCATGTACGTGCCGAACGATGGAATCGCCGATGATCACAGCATCGCGTTCTGTTTCGCGAAGAGGGGAGAAGCGGTTTTGGGTGGATATCTCGAAAACCAGGAGGGTCGGAGAGAGTCTTCTTGGTCTGACTCGCGTCTTCCGCTGCGGAACCATCCAGGCTTCGTGGTGGCGTGTTGGAGCCGGAGTGAACGAGACCATGGCTGATCGCGACCTCGGCGCACGGGACCGATGTTGAGAAACGCACATTATACGAGGTCGGAGTTAGCGGGTTAGTAACGTTAATCACTGATTTGTGTGCATCGGCGCGTGATGTTTCAAGAGCTAAACACCGGTCTATCAGCTCGGCTTGTCTCACTAAAAGGTCGTTGCTCTGTTTCTCAACAGCTTCAAGCTCAGACTGTAGTGCGTGAAGCTCAAATGTGTCCTCACCTGCACCAAAAGGTAGACTACTTACATCTGATATATTCACCATTTTAACAGATGGACAGTAAGTTAGCAACAACGCTACCAGTGATGCTATCAATATTAATACTAATTTATGACTGAAGTCTTGGATATAATCCGTCTTTTTAGTGGTACGAGTGTAGAGTAGACGCACGATAGGCGAAAAAATTTTTTTGTTTGTAAGTGAGTGTGGAGAAGACGCGTTCAGCCGTGATCCACAGGAGTAACCTATAAGAGTATCCGGCGTTTGATCACTAATAGGCTTGAGACGCGTCTGCTCAACAGTCCGCGTTGTAACTATGAGGTTTGAGCAGCAGTGCTTCTCAGTGAGGAAAAGTAGAAAATGTTTGTTGTAATTGAGTTTAAAGAGAAAAATCAAGAATTATAAATCAAATCGATGGAGCTCCAAAGACAACAACGCGTTCAGACGCGACGCATGCGCATTCGTCAACCGGAAACGCCAAAAAGTGCTCTCGGTACGGGAGGCACTACGGGACAAGCCGGATTCAGTATGTGAGGCTAAATAGATGTGTTTTAGTCTGAATTAGGTAAGATGTGTGCTTCCATTTCAGTTTCAGCAATCCCTTCACTCGATTGGGATGTTCTCTTTTGTTCTGGGCGGCAGTAACTGTAACATCGGGCATATTTTGTAGTATTAAACACATATTTATACCGACTTCATCAGGCTCCGAAAATTCTTCACAAAGAACACAAAGAATGGCCTTCTCAGCTGCCATAGTTGCAACTCTTGCGTCATCAGAACAGTGTGTTCAACGCAACACTGTTTCTGTTTAAAAAACATTGTGCAACGTTTTGTCAGGGCTGAACACAGCCCAGGTCACACAGACACACTCCTCACATGTGCAAACACTAATTGCTTAACTGATCACTAACCAATCACTGCTTTACTTTAGTATAGATAGGCCTATAAATAGGTCAAAGGTCAGATTACCTGTTTTGGTTGGTAACAATGGATGCTAACAATGAACAGAGAGCAAGAGGAGTAGGAGGAAGAGGCAGGGGACAACGAGGACAAATACCAAGAGGAGGAGGAGGAGGAGGAGGAGGAGGAGGAAGGGGAAGGGGAAGGGGAAGGGGAAGAGGAAGAGGAAGAGGAAGAGGAAGAGGAAGAAGAGGACTAAGGCAAATAAGAGAAGGAAGGAGAGCCATCTCTGATGAGATTAGGGCAACACTTGTTGATCATGTAATCAACCACGGTTTGACCATGAGAGAGGCTGGACTGAGAGTCCAGCCCAACTTGAGTCAATTTACAGTGGCGTCCATAATTCAAACCTTCAGAAATGAGAACAGGTATGCAACTATCTAATGACTATTTTAGCATTATAGTAATGTACTGTAAAATACGTATGACTGCATAGTATTGCATAAACATTTGTAACTCTAAGCCATCCATTTACTGCACTGCATTGAATGAATGAGGTTGGTTATCATGCTGTACTACATTTTTTTGTAAATGGTTTACAGTTCCTATGCTGAACACATACTGTGTTTGAATTCTGTACAGAGTGGAAAGGCAAAGACATCATCGAGGACGAGGACGCTTGTTTACAGATGTACAAGAGACTGCAATTATAAATATGGTTTTGGCCAACAATGCAATTAGGATTCGAGAGATAAGAGAGCATGTCTTGAATAATGACACCATATTCAACAACATCAATGCTGTAAGCCTGTCGACCATACAACGCATCCAAGTGACGATGAAACAACTTTACAAGGTGCCATTTGAGAGAAACTGACAGAGTCAAGAATCTGCGACATGACTTTGTAGAGGTATGTATGCAACACTACTTCCAGTACTTCAGACATACCATATTTACTCATCTGTATATCATTTTGTCTGTTAGAGAGAGTATTGGAGATGGATGCCCATGTAATTCGCCACAAATTTATTTATGTGGATGAGGTTGGCTTCAACCTCACCAAAACCATGCGCCGTGGACGAAATGTAATAGGACAGAGGGCAATTACCAATGTCCCTGGACAGCGTGGGGGTAATATAACCATGTGTGCTGCCATCACTCAAAACGGGGTCCTCCATCACAATGCCACACTGGGTCCATACAACACCGGCCATATACTCACTTTTCTGGATGCAGTTCACACAATGCTTGTCCCTGATCCAGATCAGGCGCCTGCTAGATTAGTTATTAGCCTGCTGGTTATATGGGACAATGTTAGTTTTCACCGGGCTGTTCTGGTCCAAAACTGGTTTGCCACCCATCCACAATTTGTAGTTTTGTACCTACCCCCATATTCACCTTTTCTAAATCCCATAGAGGAATTCTTCTCAGCCTGGCGCTGGAAAGTGTATGATCGCCAACCTTTTGCCCGCATGCCGCTTCTCCAGGCAATGGAGGACGCATGTGGGGACATAGAGGTTGCCTGTGTCCAAGGTTGGATACGCCATGCTAGGAGATACTTCCCTCGATGTTTGGCAAGAGAAAACGTATCTTGTGATGTGGACGAAGTATTGTGGCCAGACCCAGCTCGGAGAAGAGATGAAGCTTAGCACTGGGGACTGCACCCCCCAAGCAGGACTGGTCTTGATCGTGGGGTTCAGAGATAATCACCGGTCACAGATGCTGCCTGTGAAATACACGGAGAGATACTGAAAGTCTTGAGCTGGAGAATACTTGCGGAATATCAAGGTCGTTTAGGAATCAGGCTGGTATGGAACAGCGCTGGGGAGTCACAGACGTCTGAAGACGAGACCGGACAGTGAACTGTGAGATGACTGGGGTTTATATCCAGAGTCAGCGTGACATGTGAAGTGATGAGTTGCAGGTGCTGTGAATCAGAATTCGGGTGAGTTTGACGCTGGCTGAGGTGTGCTGAGTGAATCCGTGACAGTACCCCCTCCTCCACGGCCAGCTCCTGAGGGCCGTATGCCCCGACGACGAGGGCGACCCCTAGGACGAGGGGCTGGACGATCCGGGTGTTCACGGTGAAAGTCTTGGAGGAGCGTGGGGTCTAAGATGTCATCCCGGTGTACCCAACAGCGCTCCTCCGGTCCGAACCCCTCCCAGTCCACGAGATACTGCAGTTGGCCCCCCCGTCGTCGGGAATCCAGAATGGTGTGGACCTGATACACGGCTTCGTCAGTGGGGTCCACTGGAGGAGGAGGAGGCACATCACCAGCGTCAGCTTCTGTGGAAGGGGAAGAGAGAGGTGCAGTGTAAGGTTTTAGCAGTGACACGTGAAAAGTGGGTGCAATCCTGTAATGACGGGGTAGTGCGAGTCGATACGTGACTTCATTGACCTGCCTTAGTACCGCAAATGGACCTATAAACCTGGGACTCAGCTTACGAGAGGGCAGCCGGAGGCGAATATCCCTGGTGGAGAGCCACACCAGCTGGCCAGGAGTATAGTGGGGTGTGGCTCTACGACGTGCGTCGGCCTGCTGTTGGAACCTCTGAACTGCCCCCTGAAGATGAACATGGGCTGAGTCCCAGACCCTCTCACTCTCCGTGAACCAGTGTTGGACCGCTGGAACGTCCGATGGTTCTCCTGTCCAAGGGAACAGAGGTGGTTGATACCCTAGAACGCACTGGAACGGCGTCAGCCCGGTGGATGTTTGACGTAGGGAGTTCTGGGCATACTCTGCCCATGGGAGGTACTGGTTCCAGCGGTCCTGTGCTTCATGGCAGTAGGTCCTCAGGTACCTCCCGATCTCCTGGATCTTACGTTCCGCTTGACCGTTAGATTGTGGATGGTACCCCGACGTCAAGCTGACCGATACCCCCAGAAGTTTGAAGAATGATTTCCAGACTCTTGATATGAACTGTGGTCCCCGATCTGAGACAATATCCTCCGGTATTCCGAAATGGCGGAAGATCTCGGTAAATAACATTTCTGCTGTCTTGAAGGCTGTGGGAAGGCCGGAGAGGGATATCAGTTTACAGGACTTGGAAAATCTGTCAACGACTACTAGAATGCAGGTCTTGGAGTCGGATGATGGCAGATCGGTGACGAAATCCACGGCTAGATGGGACCAGGGTCTGTTCGGAAGGGGCAGAGGCATGAGCTTCCCTTCTGGGAGACGTCGGGGTACTTTGGCCATAGCACAAGCGGTGCATCCATGCACATATCGGGAGGTATCCTGAGCCATGCTGGGCCACCAGTAGCGTTGTTGAAGGAGTGAGAGGGTTTGTTGGCTGCCTGGGTGTCCTGATCCCGGAGAGGTGTGTACAGAGTCCATGAGGGGAAGACGGAGATTGGTGGGTATGAAAATCTTCCTCTCAGGACCCCCCGGCGGAGCAGGTTCGGCAAGGGTGGCGTCCGCTATGAGTTCGATGTTCCACTGGATGGGGCTGACAATCATAGTTGGAGGGAGGATAGTTTCGTTGATCTCAGGGGAGGTCTCAGATTGATAGAGACGTGACAGTGCGTCTGCTTTGAGATTCTTGGAACCAGGACGGTAAGTAACCGTGAAGTTAAAGCGTGTGAAGAAAAGGGCCCACCTAGCCTGGCGAGGATTTAATCTCTTGGCTTCCCGGAGATACTCAAGGTTGCGGTGATCTGTAATCACTTGGAACGGATGATTGGCTCCCTCCAACCAGTGTCTCCATTCCTCTAGAGCCAACTTAATGGCCAGGAGTTCTCGGTTACCGACATCGTAATTCTGCTCCGCCGGGGACATCTTACGTGAAAAGAAGGCGCATGGGTGAAGTCGTGGAGGGGTCCCCTGCCGCTGGGATAGAACTGCTCCAACTCCGTTGGTGGAGGCGTCTACTTCCTCTAGGAATGGTAGTTCAGGATCAGGATGACTCAGCATAGGAGCAGAACAGAAGGCTTCTTTGAGGTTTTCAAAGGCTTGACACGCCTCCGTAGACCAGGTTAGCTGCTTGGTACCCTTCTTCACCATGGATGTTACTGGAGCGCAGATCTTACTGTAGTCGCGGATGAACCGGCGATAAAAATTGGCAAAGCCGAGAAAGCGTTGCAGCTCTTTTAGGGTTTGAGGCTTAGGCCAATTGATTACAGCCTCCACTTTACTTTGATCCATGGAGATGCCATCTGGACGGATTACATACCCAAGGAAGTGCATGGATTCTTGATGGAATTCACATTTTTCTAACTTCAGGTATAGCTGGTACTCACGGAGGCGTTTCAGAACTTTCTTCACCTGAAGGATGTGTTCATCGAGGTTGGAGGAGTAAATCAGGATGTCATCAATGTAGATGATCACAAACCGGTGGAGCATATCTCGGAAGATTTCATTCATGAAGCCCTGGAAGATCGCTGGACTGTTGGACAGGCCGAAGGGCATAACCCGATATTCGTAGTGCCCTGCAGGAGTGATGAAGGCCGTCTTCCACTCGTCTCCTTCACGGATACGAACCAGGTTGTAAGCACTTCTCAAGTCGAGTTTGGTGAAGATTTTCGCCGAACGGAGCTGTTCAAGAGCAGAAGGCACCAGTGGTAACAGATATCTGTACTTGACTGTAGCAGCATTAAGGATGCGATAATCAATACATGGACGGAGTCCTCCATCTTTTTTCCCAACGAAGAAGAAGCTTGAAGCGGCAGGGGACGTGGATGGTCGAATGTATCCTTGGCGTAAAGCTTCCTCCACGTACTCCTCCATGGCCTTCTGCTCCGGGATGGACAATGGGTAAACTTTCCCATGCGGTAGAGTGGCCCCAGGCAGCAGGTCAATTGCGCAGTCCCATGGCCGGTGAGGTGGAAGAATGGTGGCGAGTTGCTTGCTAAACACGTCCTGGAACGCCCGGTATTCTGGCGGAATCTTGGGAGGTGCATCTGTGGCCGGACTCATTACCGGACTCACGGTAATGTTCAGAAGCTCCACAGTAGAAACACAGATTATTGGTACGACGTCGATTACGTTCAACTGTAGTTAGTCGTCCTGAGTCGACTTCCATTGGCTCTGGTACTGGAGGGCTTACGGGCGCGGAAAGGCGAGGAGATCGTGCAGAAGAATTTTGGAAGCAAGCAGTGCGGTGTTGGGCTATGAGTATTGAGCATTGGATGAGTTTTTCAATCCCAATGGCGTCGTCATAAATGGCCAGTTGTAAACAGATGTCCGAGTTGAGCCCTTGACGATAAGCTGTCATCAAAGCGATTTCATTCCATCTGCTGCTTGCAGCGATCGTCCGAAACTTCAAAGCATAATCTGAAACAAAAGAATTGCCTTGTCGTAGGCGAAATAGCTGATCATGAACCGATATGGCATTGGATGATTGTGAAAACACAGTATTGAAATGATCAAGGAACCCGCTGAAAGATTGTAATGCTGGTGCGTTGGAATCCCAGAGAGCTTGAGCCCAGTTCAGCGCTCGACCTGTGAGCAGGGAAATCATGAAAGCAATTTTGGCTTTTTCGGAAATGAACTGAACAGCGTTTACCTCCATGTATAACTTGCACTGTAGCAGAAATCCTTTGCACTCTCCATCGCCCGAATAATTAGCAGGTTTGGCCATGGGACTTACTGAGGCAGGTCGGTAGTTTTGAAGAGTATGACAAAATTCCATTAGAGTTTCTCGATTTCTGGGTGACGGCTGCGTGAACAGGGGCACTCCGAGAGGCTTCGGTGGATGAAGCGGAGATCTCTGAAGTAGAAGGAGCTTGCATGGTGTGTGGTCCGGTCTTCTGTCACAACACTGTATGAACGAGGACACAGAGATAGCGGTAACAAAGGTTTATTTATACACTGTATGCAACTCCTGATAGCAAGGAAGCATAAGAGGTCAAACTCAGGGAATATAACGTAGAACTTAGAGTCTCTTGGATGCATGAAACAGATAAAGTCACTCTGGATACTGGGCTGGATTACGTGAAGCTTCGGTAGTTGAATCAAGCAGGACTGGTCTTGATCGTGGGGTTCAGAAATAATCACCGGTCACAGATGCTGCCTGTGAAATACACGGAGAGATACTGAAAGTCTTGAGCTGGAGAATACTTGCGGAATATCAAGGTCGTTTAGGAATCAGGCTGGTATGGAACAGCGCTGGGGAGTCACAGACGTCTGAAGACGAGACCGGACAGTGAACTGTGAGGTGACTGGGGTTTATATCCAGAGTCAGCATGACACTTCAGCGTGAAGTGATTAGTTGCAGGTGCTGTGAATCAGAATTCGGGTGAGTGTGATCGGGACCAGGTGTGCTGAGTTGACGCTGGCTGAGGTGTGCTGAGTGAATCCGTGACAATACTCAATATTAATTAAAGGTATAGTGGAGGATTGTCCCGAATTTTAGAAAAGAACCGCCCTCTCCACTTTTTGAAAAAAAGCACATGCGCAACACTCTACCTGCTCCCGAGAGGGAACGCCTATTAAATGTGTGCAGGAGAGAGCATGCACGAACCTAGTTCTCCTCATGCACGCTCTGTTTACAAGTTGCTGTCGGCATGGCTCATAGAAGCCTACTTTCCAAAAGAAGATTTGCACTTTTTCCACTATGTCAGACATCGCTAATCATAGCTTACATTAACTTTTACTAGCAGTGATTTTAAATGGATTTCTCCAAATAGCATGCCAAACTTTACCTGTCGAGTAGAAACTTCGCGACTGAGGCATCAGTGGGAAGCCCAACCCTTGCTTTTAGCGCACGCCAGCATGTGAAATATTCTCCCAAAAACACTCTAGTCATGTTTCTTTCTTCAGAGGCCTTTCTCTTCTTGTCATACAATTCGTAGACACTTTTTCTCTTGCGACCCTCAAACATTTTGAAAAAACCCGGTGAGAACGGCGAGCTTCAATGAATGCATGCAATGAATGGCTGAAACCGTAGCTCACCACACATATACACCTGAAAGTGCGCATGCGCAGAAAGCGAAAACTACCTAGGGACGAGCACGTAGGACGGCCTTACGTAAACATATCACCAGAATGATTGACAACTAGGAGGACCAATAGTCTTGATGATCCACCCGGAAAAAGAAAATCCTCCACTATACCTTTAAATAAATAAATGTAATGTCAGAGAATACACAAAGCGCATCATTTTGAGATATAAATTATAATAAATTTTAATAAAAACAAAACACAAGGCCTACATCATAAAATTCAGAAGATTATGTATTTTAATATATCTGATAGTCAGTCTGAATGACAGTTCATGCGTGAACGTTAGGCCTACTATATACCCAAGTCAATGACTTATTCTTTCCTTTTTGTATTAGTGTTTAAAATATTTAATTTAGGCTACTACTAATTATATTGATTTATATCTTTATTTTTTATTTTATTTTTTATTTTTTACTTACTGGGCGACCTTGCAGGCTATGACAGCCATTTACCCTGCCATACCCAGCTGATGCAAAGCATAGGTGAATTTATATCTACACAGAAGAAACCCCTGTCTAGACTCTTCCCCAGTACGGGTTGTGTCGATTCGTTAGTCTGGTTGTTTGATGAGAAAAAGATGAAATGTATACATTTTTACTATAAGTAGTTGCAATAAACGCATTAAGAATCCGTGCAACTGCAGTAGCGGAGGACTAGTTAGCCGTTCTCTAATTTTTCTACTCTTAATATTAAATAAAAAAACGACTGAACGAATGATAGGCCCTACACGGATTCTCGAACCACCACCACGTTTGCGGCAGAAAACTACTGCAGTGCAGCCAGAATGCTCCGTTTGACTTTTCTGAGAACCTCTACTCTTCCCTGTGGAGCTGTGACCTACTTTCTGTACAATCTGAATTTTCCACGTTTTAAATTTTAGAAAACTGAATTTTAAGTTCCGGATTTCTTCTTTATCGTCAATCTGAATTCTTCGACTGCAAATATCCAGTTTTAAAAAATACAGAACAAAAAAATAGCTGTTTGAAAATACATGTCTATAAAATTCAGCCATAAAAATATTTCAGTTCGTTAAATTTCAAATGTTCAATATTAATTTAAAGAAATCAAATTCAGAACTATTTAAAATTCCACATAATATTCAATTTTGTTAGATTACACTTGTCAATAATTTAGATTTGCACAATTCAAATTCAAAATAAGCTCCATAGTTCGAGCAAAATAACCGGTTCAAAAGAACGATTCGTTCACGAACTGGACATCACTATTTGGAAGTGACCTCAGTCGGCATTGCTGCTCGCATCGCTGCATGATTGACACAGGACTCGATGTGATTCACTCTCCATTCATCTCTGAAAGTCTTCAGGAAACTAAGCTAAGTTCCCTTTTAATGCTTATGCTAAAATCTTTCAGGGTATTATTGGCAACATGCTTGTTGCTAATGCTCTCTGTGTTGCTTGGGCTTATCTAGTCATTTTCATTCAAATGCTCTTGCTAGGTTTATGCAATCATATTGGCTATGTGTGTTACTTATCTGTTGTCACTGGCAACTGCTCGCGTTGCACATGCTGTGCTTTTAGCACTATGCAGCCAGGGCCATACCATACCGCTAGTGGGGTGAAAGGTGGTGACAATTATAGGGGCCCCCGCTGCCCAGGGGGCCCAACAAAATCCACCAGTTATACTACAGTATATAGACCCCTGTTGTATGAATAATTCTAATATTTATATTAGTTGTATGCCTGAGATTTAAATGAAAACGTACTCGGTTACCTAATGTAACCTCGGTTCTCTCTAGAAGAGGGAACGAGTATTGCGTAACCTGCCGTGTTCGCGCCTCGAGCTGATTTCGCTTCAGTCGATGAAAACCAGGGTAGCCCATTGGGCATGACGTCACGCGGGGCTCAGTTGTTGGCCGCTGCAGTTGCCGCACTTCATATCTCGAGAAAAGATGACTTTACCCGTAGCGTAAGCAACTTACACAATACTCGTTCCCTCTTCTATGCTTCCCTCTACATTAGGTAACCGAGTATGTTCTCTTACGAGAGGTTCTCTCGTATTGCGTAAGTTGCTTACGCTACGGGAACCCCTTGTCAACGCCGTGCGCGCCGAGCATCCACTACATGAGTCCCAGGGGAAACCCGGGGAACATAAAATAGTGGGAATCAGGTGGCCAGCAACGCGGGCCAACACATGTACATAAGCACACCGTAGGGGAATACAGAGCGGCGCTGCTGGTCTATATTAAGAACATCAACCCTTATAGTGCAGCTCAACCAGGAGAGCCAAGTCACGTGAGAGTAGACTGCGCACGAACACTGTGCTGGACTTTAAACTTCGGTTTCAACAAGGACTTTTATTTTGTTACTTATTTTTGGGTTTTCCTTAGTTTTCCAATGGTTTCCTGTTTTAAAGAGGAAGTAGGCCATATTCCTTCAGTGGTTTAGTTGTGCAAGGTGCTCCATGTGGTTGCAGACATCCATCTTCATCTTGCTTATCAAAGGCCTTTGAAATGCAATATCTGTAAGTGATTGTTTGATTTTGTTAAGTGAGCATTGAGTTCTTTATTGTTGTGCTATGTAATGTAGCATTTAATTCAGCATGTTTGTTACCTTTTTCTACTCAAGTTTGCAAAGTATTAATCTATGCTGTTGATACAACTGTATTGTTGTTGGTTCTTTGCCTTGTGTGTTTGAGAATGCTCATTTATTTAATGATTTATCTATTTTGTGAAATTCATGTTTGTGTATTTTTCTCTTCTTTGTAGTTTCACACTTTTCATGATTAAACTTCATAAATTGCACATTCATGGAGTTTATTGTGGAAGTGTTTAGCGGCTAGATAGCTGGATCAATTAAAACAGTGAGGCCAGTGACAAACACTGTGGGAAGAGCATACACACCGTTAGACTGATAAAATTTTAGCCTGCAAGGCGAGAACTTCCAGGTTGTAAAACCTAACAAATGTAGAGGGGGAGGCCCAGCCAAATGTCATGAATAGAAATCCCGCTGGACCAAGCCCACAAACAGGCCATGCCTCTAGTGGAATGAGCCCTGATGCCCAGAGGGCACTGCAGGTGTTTAGACGCATAAGCTGCTGCGATAGCATCCACTATCCATCTGGACAGGCTATGTTTCGAGGCGGCGAGACCCTTGGTGCGCCCACCAAACGAAACAAAGAGCTGCTCCGAGCGCCTGAAGGCGGCGGAGCGCGTAGTGTAAACTCTCAGCACCCTGACAGGGCATAGGAGGTTAACCCTTAGAGGTCGGCAATCACGCCGGCGTGATCTGCTCGCTTTTTTCCTTATGAGTTGAATTGAGACCCCAAATACTCTTTTGACTTTGATTTTACAAAACAAGTTTCATACATCAATCGATTCTGTTAAATATGTATTATTTTTGTGTATACTCACAATAAAAACAAAGTGTTGTGCTTTTTGCCAAATAAAGAAAAATAAACACGAAGCGAGTTCTGCCTTCTCTCTGCCAGTGTAGTCCATTCTGAAACGCGTCCGAAAATGAACAATAACTCAGTGAATACTCAGTCAAACAGGCATACAGACACACAGACATGAAGCTTGAATTCTCTTCTTTTAAATGAAGTAATTTATATAAAAAACAAATATTCTCATCTTGTGAAATCTGTATTAAAAGAGAGCGATTCCAGTCGACCTCATTAGAGCTAATTCAAATGTAATGTGACTCCGCCCACGGAGAGCGCACGCTATTCAAACGCAAATGGCTGAGGCAATCCGCGCAATCCTCTGTGAACGCCCCCATCAGCTCGAGAAAACCAAAACACAAGTTTATTCAGAACATTACTTGTTTACAACGCAGCGCTGTGAGGAATAATGAGGAATACTAGTAAGTTTTTCCTTCTCGGGTTTCTGTTTATGAATGAATGAACGGCATAGATGCGCGCTGTTTACCACAGCTGGCAAAAAACAATATTACGTGACAGTTCTCCATTATGGACGCGAGCGCTCTAAAAAAAGCACTACAAGACTTTCAAACTTTCACAGAGACCTCAAAACAGAAAGTACAAATCCTTTCTTTAAAACGAATTTCCTTTTGTATCAATTGTATCTTAATTTTAATATTTTTTTCATTAACAAATTTCCTGGATTTAAAGTAAATATAGGCTAGCAATCACAACATAAGGTGCTTGAACTGGACTCTCTCCTCTTGAACTAGCCTACTCGCCTCACATGTCTAAAAAATGTGAAATATATTTACAGAAAGCTGGTTCTAAACAAAACCATCCAAAACAAAAAACTATGTAGCCTAATAAATGTGCATTTCTCCGGTGCGTTCACTAGCCTACTGCTGAAGATCGCGAGTCAATAGCCTATCGTCAACTTCATCTTTGCCAGAAGTTAAATTTAAATCGCGTGTGTGAATGAATGATGATGTTTTAGCAAACTGTATTGCTATACTGAGATGAGTAAAAATCGACTGAAATATGTTGAAATAAAATGTAGGCTATTTGTATAAGCAACGTATTAAACTGCAAATTAACAATATGCCCTAATATTTCATGAAAACAACGTTACAGTCAGGCGAAATATGAAAGACAACATCTTGTTGACTAGATTTGGGTACAGTTTTTACTGTAGAATATACTGCCACGTCAAATAAGCTTTTGTTTAGCAATTTCTATATATAAATTACTATTTTTGTCAAAAATAAGTCATCAACTAAGATGTTAGCTGTTCCAATGTTGACTAAATTCAAACTAATGAATACATAGATCAAATGTAGGCCTATAATCATTTTTTTTTACAAAGAAAGAGTACACTTGAAATATTGTTGAAATTGTAATTATTGTTGTAATTGTAACCTTTTTAATAAAATAGCAAAACATATTTACAAGATAGATGTAAGCAAAATCTTAAATGGTCAATATAAGTCTTCTTCTAAATATATCTTTTGTCCTTGCATTGTGGCTCAGTCAGTTTCACACCTGAGTGAATGGCTCATCATTATGCAGAGTGGGTGGGACATTGTATTTCTCAGGTGTAAACCACTCATCGTTCACGCCCCCCTCGCATATTGGCTTTCCAAGCAAAACCTGTTTTACATCAATTTAAATCAATGTATGGTTTTATGTGAACGATAAAGCAAGACTATTTTCACATAATTTTGAAGAAAAAATTCTAGGCGAGGACATCCATTAGTCAAAAGTCTTATTGACACATATTTACTATGTGTTTTGTGGCCTTATTTCAGAAATTTTAGTTTTTAGTTTTTTTCAATATCCATGCATAAACATTATTCTCTCAAAAATGAAAACATGTACATACACGTGGCTCACATATTATTGTAGCCCTGTTTGTGCTTTATAGAGTGAATTTACACCTTTGCCATTAATATGTTTATAAGCAACTGAAAAAAGCACAAATGTCAGGGCATGTCAGAACATCTCAAGGGCCCCAAAAACAGCCCAGACCCCAGAGGGTTAAACTGCAAATTAACAATATGCCCTAATATTTCATGAAAACAACGTTACAGTCAGGCGAAATATGAAAGACAACATCTTGTTGACTAGATTTGGGTACAGTTTTTACTGTAGAATATACTGCCACGTCAAATAAGCTTTTGTTTAGCAATTTCTATATATAAATTACTATTTTTGTCAAAAATAAGTCATCAACTAAGATGTTAGCTGTTCCAATGTTGACTAAATTCAAACTAATGAATACATAGATCAAATGTAGGCCTATAATCATTTTTTTTTACAAAGAAAGAGTACACTTGAAATATTGTTGAAATTGTAATTATTGTTGTAATTGTAACCTTTTTAATAAAATAGCAAAACATATTTACAAGATAGATGTAAGCAAAATCTTAAATGGTCAATATAAGTCTTCTTCTAAATATATATTTTGTCCTTGCATTGTGGCTCAGTCAGTTTCACACCTGAGTGAATGGCTCATCATTATGCAGAGTGGGTGGGACATTGTATTTCTCAGGTGTAAACCACTCCTCGTTCACGCCCCCCTCGCATATTGGCTTTCCAAGCAAAACCTGTTTTACATCAATTTAAATCAATGTATGGTTTTATGTGAACGATAAAGCAAGACTATTTTCACATAATTTTGAAGAAAAAATTCTAGGCGAGGACATCCATTAGTCAAAAGTCTTATTGACACATATTTACTATGTGTTTTGTGGCCTTATTTCAGAAATTTTAGTTTTTAGTTTTTTCAATATCCATGCATAAACATTATTCTCTCAAAAATGAAAACATGTACATACACGTGGCTCACATATTATTGTAGCCCTGTTTGTGCTTTATAGAGTGAATTTACACCTTTGCCATTAATATGTTTATAAGCAACTGAAAAAAACACAAATGTCAGGGCATGTCAGAACATCTCAAGGGCCCCAAAAACAGCCCAGACCCCAGAGGGTTAACATCGCCCTCGCTACCGGATGCTGGAAGAGCCTATAGACAGATGACCTGCACTCTGAAGGGAGTGCCAATCACCTTGGGGACATAACCATGTCTCGGTTTGAGGATGACTTTAGAGTCATTTGGTCCAAACTCGAGACACGCAGCGTTAACAGACAGCGTGTGTAAATCCCCCACACGTTTGACTGATGACAGGGCTATCGGAAAAACGGTTTTAAGCGACAGGTATTTCAGATCCACGGAGTCTAATGGTTCAAAGGGATGAGTTTTCAGGGCCTCTAGGACCAAAGAAAGATCCCAAATAGGAACCGATGGGGGCCGCGGGGGATTCATCCTCCTGGCTCCTCTGAGGAAGCGGATGATGAGCTTGTTCCTTCCTATTGACTGGCCGCGCGTTGGCACTGCGAACGCTGCAATAGCCGCCACATACACTTTGAGCGTGGAGGGGGACCTGCCCTCGTCCAACAGCTCCTGAAGGAAGCAAAGCACCCACGAAACCCCACAAGTAAGTGGGTCTAGATTTTTGGCGGCGCACCATGAGGAGAACACAGACCATTTAGACGCGTATACTGCCCTACTAAGGCAAAAGACCTTAACTCACCAGAGTGTGAAACTGAGAAAAATTACTTTAAAGTTATCTTAATGTCCTGGCAATTGAGTTATAGGTATAATATTGTAATTTTCACATGTTGTAGTGTATACCTTTATTAACCCATCTACAAAAAAATGTTGAACTCAAATTTGACCTTTGACCCTTTTTCGGAAGTTACTGTATTCTGCCTTAGCATTGCCCACAAAATGACAATTGGTCATACCAAGGCAAAAGACCTTAATTTCTATTTTATAGCCAATGTTATGCTTAAAATGTAAGCAATATTAAAATTGGACTCACTATGATAAAAATGGCTTTACATGTATCAACAAGAGTAAAAGTAGTTAAAGTTGAAGTAGTGAGAATAGTTGGAAAAGTATGAATGGTTTTAATTAACATGAATTTCATAAAACAAAGTTGATTAACATCACTAAAGTATAAAAGATGTGGAACATTTAAAGTTTTTTTTTTTGAAAAACTGACTCTAAAACTGAAGAGAGAGTGTGTGTGTGTGTGTGTGAGAGAGAGAGAGAGGTTCGATCGCGCCCGCGCCTCTCTCTCTCTCTCTCTCTCTCTCACGCACGCACGCGCGCACGA
Source organism: Abramis brama (assembly GCF_963993115.1). Classification (NCBI taxonomy): domain Eukaryota; kingdom Metazoa; phylum Chordata; class Actinopteri; order Cypriniformes; family Leuciscidae; genus Abramis; species Abramis brama. The sequence goes on along the minus strand of NC_139971.1, from coordinate 13,082,057 downwards.
ACACACACACTTCAGTTTTAGAGCCGGTAGCAAGTTTTAAAAACTCGTGGTGGATGTAATGGATTTGCTTTCTCGTCGGTTGTTTGACATGGATTTTAACCAAGGTTCAACAAAAGGTAGGCTCTAAATTATTCCTGTTGCTGGTGTATAATGGGTGTGTCGTTGCGGCTCCAAACAACCAACTCGCGTAGTTTTCAGTCAGTGGAGTGGACTGTCATTGGCAGGCGAGAGCTAGACTGAGAAGCATATTTTATTTCAGTTGTACATGTAGCTTTGTATTACGGGCTGTGAATTAAGATATCATACAAGCCTGCTCTATTCAGCGCTTGTTACTGGATAAATTGTTGATTATGGCTCGAAAAGTGTTTGTGTCTAGTTTGTGAAGTAGTATCGCTAGCTTAAGGCTACCGCTAGCTATTATTGGATGTTAAAGAGTCAAAGCCATCTCCACCATCATTTTCCCCCGAGAGTATGCCATTCTTCAAACCTAACAAAAGCAATCACTGTGAAAAATGTATGTGTGTGTCTGAGGTGATTTAATTGCTACATCATAACCCCGTAACTCCAGCGCGGCAATACTTTGATGGTCGGTTAGAACAAGGCAGAGTGCCGTAACTTCACGGCAGCGCACCCGTAACTTCATTCGAGTGTTCAGGAGCAGCGAGAAACGAAGGCATAAAGCCGTAACTGACGTTACGGGCTTCTACCATAGTTTCCCCTTGGCTTTTTGAAGTTACGGCAAAAACATAATCTTATTCCACCCAAAAAACAATCGAATTGAAACTTGATGTTTGTCTATATGATAAAACTTATGTTTATTATCCTAAAAATTACAATAACTAATTTTCGCCAAAAATTGAAGTTACGACCTTTTGCCTTAGTGCGGCAGTATAGCCTCCTCGTAGAAGGAGCTCTAGACTGTGTGATCGTGTTCACGACCCCTTCTGGCAAAGCAACGGGTATCCGTTGATTATCCATGCATGCAGAGACCAGCACTCTGGATGGGGATGCCAAATTGAGCCGCCGGCCTGAGAGAGCAGATCTCTCCTCGCCGGGATCGGCCATGGGGCTACGTGTGACAGCCGCATCAGCTCTGGGAACCAGGTCTGGTTTTCCCATTGCGGGGCTATGAGGAGCACCAAGTGGCACGCTTCCCTGATTCTCTTGATTACCTGTGGTAACAGCGAGATCGGAGGGAAAGCATACAGTGGGAGGCTGGGCCAGGTTTGGGCCAGCGCGTCCTCGTTCTTCGAAAAGAACTTTGGGCAGTGAGCGTTGTCTTTTGACGCGAAAAGGTCGACTTCCGTGGTCCGGCCGCGGCGGGACTCAACCGTCTCTTCCTCCTTGCGGCTGCTAGGAGGACTTCGCGTACTCGGGCTTCAGCGCGATCTTGGGCCGGGGTCCCCGCGGGGGAGGCGGTCTGTGACGGCTGGCTGAGCGCGATCTAGGGCGGCCGCCCTGTCGTCGCTGCGAAGACAGAGGCTGGGCTGGACGCTAGTTAGAGCTTCACGCAGGAGGCTGATCTCGAGAGCGGCCTGCAGCAGAGCTAGAGCGTCGAGGCAAGAAAAGGTTCATGGCCTGCGTGATCTTTTGCACCTCCGAGAAGCGGTCAACGATCCCGTTAACCGCTGGGCCGAAGAGGCCGGTGGGGAGAGCGGCACGTTAAGAAAAGCAGAGCGCTCAGATTCCCTCATGTCGGCGAGCGTCAATCAGAGGTGCCTCTCTGTGACGGTGAGCGACGACATGCACCTTCCAATCGCCTGGGTCGCAGATTTAGTAGCGCGGAGGGAGAGATCCATTGCGCTTCTCAAATCTGTAATGGCGGCCAGGTCCAGACCCTTCTCATCTATCTCGCGGAGGAGATCGGCCTGGAGGATCTGCAGGACTGCCATTCTCTTTGGCTCTCAACGAAGGCGGTCGCATTTTCTTCCCCTCCTCTCCCTTACCTCCCCTGCTTTGCTGCTCTCGTCTCTTCTAGTTTACTGTCTTGTACTTTGAGAGACTCTCTCCGCACTGCTCTCCAAACTAAGAAATTATGGATTTGATCAACTGGACTCTCAACGCAATTGACACCATCTTCTCGACAAGAAGCTTGGGTTCGGGGGAACCTGACTGCCCTGCCGGAACGTTCGCAGCTGGCTACACGATGGACGCATGGGAGAGGTGGCGGGTCGTGTGTCTGGCGGCTCTTTCCGTGGAGGATATTGAAGATATCTACCTATTCGGACCCATGATAACAGGTTTTCTGCTGTTTGGATTAGGCATTGCCCTGGTTTATCGAGGAATTAAGAAGACGATGACAGCTGTCCAAAACCCCACAAGGCTGCCCGTCATGATTGAAGCAGTGGGCAGAGCTGTCAGCACTCAAACTGTGACAATGAACCACAATATGGATAACATCATGGAGAAGCTCACAGCTTTGCAAAGGCAAATGGATCGTTTCGGAGACCAAAATGGACCAGGAGCTGTGTAAATTGGAATGCGGCTACTCATCCCAAGACCAAACAACCCCAATCTTATCTGCTTTCGGCCCCCCTCAACCAGCACTGGCCTTGGCCAAGGCTGCTGCTGGAACAACAACTCCCCCGGAAGAGCACTGCAGCGAGACGCTCTTGCGTTCCTTCCCCCACTCCCCACTGACACCTGCTGATTGTTGACTCTGTCTGGGACCTGATCAAGGTTGACTCCATGGCAACTGCTGTGTATCGCTATGACATCCTGCGGACTGAGGCACCTAGATTAGGATGCCAGGCGTAGCGACTCTCCAGGCCTACACATACACAAACTCTTACATATATACAGATATGCAATCATCCCCCACCACCCCCCATCCCTCGCCTTCGACGCTTTGTACCACCAGTCTGACAGGCGGGTCTGTGACCAGCGCCGAGAATGGCTGCAGGACCGGATGGCTGCTTGCCTGTGCTGGGTTACCTCCATCCCCCACTCCCCTCCCCTGTTGCAAGTCTTGTGTGTTCATGTTGTGTACTGATTATGTGCTAATGCTGCTGAGGTGTTTTTTACTGTTCCCAAACTGTACTCCTTACAGGAGCATAGTCTGGGGGTTGCCTTTTTTTCTCCTCACCTCTCCTCATGTTATGCTGTATTTTTTTCCTCAATGCTCTGTCTTCCTGTCCTAGCCCTTGTCATATTGTATGTATGTCTGTATGGACAGGTTGATGGCTAATTTCGCTGTTACTTGTGACTAAGTGACAATAAAGCTACTACTAGAATGTAGGGCGGACGCAGCCTGTCCGGCGGCAGAGAAAGCGCGGCCGACGAGAGCTGATGTTGTCCTGCACGCTTTGGACGGGAGGGCAGCCTTTGAGCGCCATCCCGCAGAGGGCGGACAAAGGTGCGCTGCTATCGCCTTCCTGATCCGCCTACCGGATTCCTGGACAGAAGAGGAGGCAGAATGGTGCGAACCGGACCATTCCTCGCTGTCTGAGGCCAGGATAGAGCAGCTGTCACCGGCGGCATCTCCTTCCGCTTTGTCCCCTGAGGCGGCGGCAGTGAGGGCCGAAGCCGGCAGCTGCGTGTCCGGAAGGGGGGGGCGGAGAAGGAGAGAGAGAGGCTCGAGGGCAGGGTTCCGGCGAGCTCTTGACTGCCGCCACAGACTCCGGTGGTCTCTGGGAGCGGCGCTTCTTCCTGCGCGGTCCAGCAGTCGACATTGAAAGCTCTTTGCAGTGGATGCAGCCTCCCGACGAGAGAGCGAGGGCTGCATGATCTCGACCCAGGCAGAGAGCGCAGATCACATGGCGGTCTCCGGCACTGAGCGGGGCTCGGCACAAGCCACAAGAACTGTGAGGCATTTTTATAAAAACGCTCGCGCTCTTTTAGAGAAAGAATGTGTGTCGCGGCGGCGAACACACACAGCTTTAGAGCAGTGAAAAGGATACTTTGTCGCCGGATAGCGTGGCAGGCATGGATGTCTGAAGGCGGCGAAGACGACCGGCTTCTTCAGGCACTTTCCTCTGCTTGCTAGTCGCTTGTTTCCATGGCGGCGGCTTCTCTCAGGATTCAGGATGCGTAGAGCTTCGCTGAAGAGATGAAAATCAGGGTAGCAGCCCCCGAGCCCTTCCTTATACATGCTAAAGCCACGGCCATTCTGGAGGGCTCTGACGCGTGAGGGCGCGCGCACCCCCATTGGGCGTGACGTCACGTGGGGCTCAGTGGTTGGCCGCTGCAGTTGCCGCACGGCAGCCAATGAGTGCGCTAGACAGCCGCTCTAGGTCTGCTAGCTGCTGCACTGCGTTGACAATAAATACAAAAATTAAGGATAATTTTTTGGCTTCATATCTCAAGAAAAGATGACTTTACCCGTAGCGTAAGCAACTTACGCAATACGAGATAACCTCTCGTAAGAGAACCACAAAAACATGCAGTTGGTTAATTTTTTTTTCTCCCAAATATCTGGTATCTCTTACCTCACTAAAATGGTTTAGTCCGATCTAAAGTATTTATTAATTATTCAGTCAGTGAAAAACATCAGAAGGACCCAATCAAATTGTAAGTCCCACCCCAGCTCGTGAACGGAACCAATCAGAGTTGAGGCGGCAGCTGCCTGAAGTTAACGATGAACTTGCTGGAAGAGCAGGAGACTGACTGACTGACAAAATGTTGGGGAAAAGAAAAGAAAAATCAGGGTACCAGAAACGCCATGAAAAGAAGGAGAGAGGGAGGCCAGGAGAGTTGTTGTATCCCAGTCGATAAAGACGTTCTTAAAGACAGGTTGTATTGTTATTTCGCTGGGAATAAGAAAACTGCCGGGTACTGTCACTTTTCATTATCGGTGCGCACCACAATCGACCGAATGATTACGTGTTCAAAATCCCTGTCTTTTTACACTATTGTAAATAGAGTTAAAAAATTGTCACAAGTCACGACGCATTGTATTATGCACCTGACCTGCCGGCTGATGATGTATTTATTACATCAAGAAAACACGAATACAACACACTGCACTTTAATGAATACATAGCTTTATTTAATAATATTACCAGTTCCATATTATCTTTATTAAAAAATAAGACAATACATTATTTTATTTTTTAAAATTTGACTTCATTCTTGCAATTTCTAAATGTTTACTTTTTTATTTATGAATTATAGCAGACTGATGGGAAAAACACATTATTTTGCTGTTAATTTTTTTTTAATTATTTTTTATTATTATGTAAATATTATGTAAATTAGTTGTATTAATATATCACAATTTCTTGCTTTTTGTTAGTTTTTATCAGTTTTAATTTTTTATATAAACATTTAACTTTTAAAATAAAGGTTTTACAACAACATCATCTTCTGTTATACAGTGAGGAAAATAAGTATTTGAACACCCTGCTATTTTGCAAGTTCTCCCACTTGGAAATCATGGAGGGGTCTGAAATTGTCATCGTAGGTGCATGTCCACTGTGAGAGACATAATCTAAAAAAAAATAATCCAGAAATCACAATGTATGATTTTTTAACTATTTATTTGAACACCTGTCTATCAGCTAGAATTTTGACCCTCAAAGACCTGTTAGTCTGCCTTTAAAATGTCCACCTCCACTCCATTTATTATCCTAAATTAGATGCACCTGTTTGAGGTCGTTAGCTGCATAAAGACACCTGTCCACCCCATACAATCAGTAAGAATCCAACTACTAACATGGCCAAGACCAAAGAGCTGTCCAAAGAGACTAGAGACAAAATTGTACACCTCCACAAGGCTGGAAAGGGCTACGGGGAAATTGCCAAGCAGCTTGGTGAAAAAAGGTCCACTGTTGGAGCAATCATTAGAAAATAGAAGAAGCTAAACATGACTGTCAATCTCCCTCGGACTGGGGCTCCATGCAAGATCTCACCTTGTGGGGTCTCAATGATCCGAAGAAAGGTGAGAAATCAGCCCAGAACTACACGGGAGGAGCTGGTCAATGACCTGAAAAGAGCTGGGACCACCGTTTCCAAGGTTACTGTTGGTAATACACTAAGACGTCATGGTTTGAAATCATGCATGGCACGGAAGGTTCCCCTGCTTAAACCAGCACATGTCAAGGCCCGTCTTAAGTTTGCCAATGACCATTTGGATGATCCAGAGGAGTCATGGGAGAAAGTCATGTGGTCAGATGAGACCAAAATAGAACTTTTTGGTCATAATTCCACTAAACGTGTTTGGAGGAAGAAGAATGATGAGTACCATCCCAAGAACACCATCCCTACTGTGAAGCATGGGGGTGGTAGCATCATGCTTTGGGGGTGTTTTTCTGCACATGGGACAGGGCGACTGCACTGTATTAAGGAGAGGATGACCGGGGCCATGTATTGCGAGATTTTGGGGAACAACCTCCTTCCCTCAGTTAGAGCATTGAAGATGGGTCGAGGCTGGGTCTTCCAACATGACAATGACCCGAAGCACACAGCCAGGATAACCAAGGAGTGGCTCTGTAAGAAGCATATCAAGGTTCTGGCGTGGCCTAGCCAGTCTCCAGACCTAAACCCAATAGAGAATCTTTGGAGGGAGCTCAAACTCCGTGTTTCTCAGCAACAGCCCAGAAACCTGACTGATCTAGAGAAGATCTGTGTGGAGGAGTGGGCCAAAATCCCTCCTGCAGTGTGTGCAAACCTGGTGAAAAACTACAGGAAACGTTTGACCTCTGTAATTGCAAACAAAGGCTACTGTACCAAATATTAACATTGATTTTCTCAGGTGTTCAAATACTTATTTGCAGCTGTATCATACAAATAAATAGTTAAAAAAATCATACATTGTGATTTCTGGATTTTTTTTTTTGTGGATTATGTCTCTCACAGTGGACATGCACCTACGATGACAATTTCAGACCCCTCCATGATTTCTAAGTGGGAGAACTTGCAAAATAGCAGGGTGTTCAAATACTTATTTTCCTCACTGTATGTGGGCCTCCACAGGGCTGTGCACAGACCTTTTGAGGGGCATGTGCTGAAACTGAAAAAGGGCACCCCCCCCCACCTTTTTTTATATCAAAATTATTTAGTAAGCCTACATAAAAGGAAGAAATGGTCACATCTTCATGACAAATTCAATAACACAAAATAATAATAGTCTCAAAAGCTTTAGATTTATTCGATTAATAACAACCATAATAATAATATAGATAATATAGATAAACATGGTTTTACTACAGTAATGTTGTAGTAATAAAAAATAAAAAAAATACAGAAGATCACTGTGAAATCTTTATATGTTATCATGCAGAATGTAATTCATGATTTAAATTCATTCCAAGGCTTCATTTATTTGATCCAAAATACAGCAAAAACAGTAATATTGTGAAATATTTTTAGTGAATAAGAGACCTTCAAGAGACCAACATCCCTGGTCCTCCACAGTATCAAATTGTTGCCAGGTAGGCAGATACATGTTGGATATGCTATAGTAAAGGTATGGCTATAGTTTCTTATAATCTGGAATTGAGTTGGACATAATTACTTAAATTATATTTCAAAATAGTTTGTCAAAAATACTTGACTCATTGCTCTACCTTCCCCTCTTCTCAATGTCATACATAATCATGTTAACCAAATAATATTAGCTTATAAAACCAAACAGAATAGCTAAAAAAGAGTATAAATATATATATATATATATATATATATATATATATATATATAATTTTTTCTCTGCAAAGTTCATAAAAAAGTGCATAAAGTTCAATAAAAAAAAAAAATTTTTTAGCTATTCTGTTTGGTTTTATAAGCTAATTTGTATTATTTGGTTAACATGTTTATGTATGAGTCAAGTATTTTTGACATTTCTATAAACGCAATTTAAAAAAGAGGGAGTACACAAGAGCAACAGAAGGTTGCTGTTGTAATAGGTTTAAAGAAGCCCTTAAAACCATGTTTTACTAAATGTTATACATGTGAGGACAAGCGGAGAGTATATAATAATATAGATAAAAAAATTAGCTAGATAGCGAATACGTGGATATTAACAGCCTTGAATTAACCATAATTAGGGCCCGAGCACCGATGGTGTGAGGACCCTCTTGGAATTGCTCCGTTTATTATTATTATTATTATTAGGGCCCAAGCCCTGAAAGGGCGAAGGCCCTATTGTTTCCGGTAGGATTATTTATTAGGGCCCAAGCCCTGAAAGGGCGAAGGCCCTATTGTTTCCGGTAGGATTATTTATTAGGGCCCAAGCCCTGAAAGGGCGAAGGCCCTATTGTTTTCGTTAGGATTATTATTATTTTTTTTTTCTATTATTTTTCTTTCGCCTTTTTGCCACTTTTGGGGCCCTTAACATGCTCAAAAACTCTTGAATTTTTGCACACGGGTCAGAACCCGCGGCCATCAGGGCCGGACTGAAGCTGGTACCCTGGCGTGGCAGGGGGGCTCGACAGCGCCCCCTGGAATGGTGTCCGAAAACTTGGTCCATAAATCAAACACACTTGCATGTAATAATATGAAACTCAGTACACATATAGATCTCATCGGGCCGAACAACTTTCGTGCTCTAAGTTTTACAAAAGCCCAACAGGAAGTCAACTATTATGGGTTGTTTGAAAAACGCTTCCTCTGGAATTTGAAATACTCCTCCTAGAAAATTCGTCCAATCGCCTCCAAACTCGGTCAGCATGAAGTCAAGACATTGAGGATGAAAAATTGCCAGGGGATTTTTGATATCTCGAACGGTTTGGCCGTGGCGAGGAAACGAATTTATGGCGAATAAGGGACACAGGAAGTGTGTTATAACTTCTGCATACATTAACTGATCTTGATTAAACTTCAGCAGTGTGTTCGTTGTAAGAGGCCGATCACATTGATGTGAATATTGTGAGTCAAAGTTATAGCGCCACCAACTGGCAGCAGGAAGTGTGTCACTTTCAAAATGCTTTGAAATCACTCTCTTATTTTTACCCGATTTGCTTCAAAATTTATGTGTATAATGTAGACACACGGCAGATGTAGACCTGTGAAAGGATTATTGATATCTTAGATACTGTTGCCATGGCAACACATCAAACTTTAATATTCTTTTTTGATGTTTTTGAGACTCTTAGCATGCTTGAAATTGGATGAAACTCGACAGACACATCACATTTATTAGCCAGTAGACATGTGCAAAGTTTCAGAAACGGGTGTGGTGGAATGGCTCAGTAGCGCCACCTTTAGTCAAAAATGGGGGCTTAGTTTTTCCTAGAATCACAAAACTTGGTACGTATATTGTTCTCATCAAGCCGGACAACTTTCTAATTTATACTGCTTAGCTCCGACCAACAGAAAGTCAGATATTTTGGTTTGAAAGAGGATTTTCTCCCTCTCTCTCTGCCTCTAGCCTACGTCTCTGTGTGTGTGTGTGTAGGGGGGTGGGGGTGGGGTTGTTTGATTTGTCTATTCCATTTAATCTTAGTTTTTCAAGGTTTCAGGGGCTTTTGGGGTCCTTAACATGCTCAAAAACTCTTGAAACTTTGCACACAGTTCAGAACCCACGGCCATCAGTGCCGGGCTGAAGCTGGTAACCGGGCGTGGCAGGGGGGCTCAACAGCGCCCCCTTGAACACGGTCTGAAAACTTGGTCCATATATCAAACACACTTGCATGAATTAATATGAAACTCGGTACACATATAGATCTCATCGGGCCGAACAACTTCCGCACTCTAAGTTATTAGCTCCGTCCAACAGGAAGTCAGCTATTATGTGTTGTTTGGAGAACGTTTGCTATGGAATTTGAAACACTCCTCCTAGAAAATTAATTAAATCGCCACCAAACTCTGTGTGCATGAAGTCAAGACATTGAGGATTCTAAATTGCGGACGGATTTTTGATATCTCGAACGGTTTGGCCGTGGCGTGGAAACGCATTTATGGCGAGAAAAGAGAAACACGAAGTGGTATAACTTCTGCATACATTAACTGATCTTGATGAAACTTCAGCAGTGTGTTGGTGGTAAGAGGCCGATCAGATGGATGTAACTATTGTGAGTCAAAGTTATAGCGCCACCAACTGGTAGCAGGAAGTGTGTCACTTTCAAAATGTTTTTGACAAAAGTGGGGGGGTTAGGTTTACCCACAATTATAAAAATCAGTAAGTATATTGGTCTCATCGAGTCGGACAATTTTCTAATTTACAATCATTAGCTCTGACCAAGAGGAAGTCAGATATTTTGGTTTGAATGTGGATTTATTTGCAAATTCAGCCTCTGCATTTTTACCCACTCCTGCTAAGTGGTTTATTTTATTCACACCAAACTTTTTCAACATGATGAAAATACATTAAAGATGCTAAATTGTGAACGGATATTGAATATCTCAAACGGTTTTGCTATGGCGAGGGATTAAAGTAATGTCAAAAAAGGAATCAGAAAACGTCTCAGATCTTCTAAAAATTTAATTATACACTATTTATTTTTATATAAAATTATACAAATATCAGATCTAAACCCAGTTTTGGGTTTATTCAGTTTTTTTTTAATTCAAGAATTATGTACAAGTTTAAAAACAGCCAGAATGAGCTATTTAGTAAAAAGAAAAAAGTCATACATAGGGCTATACTGCCCTCTTGTGTTCAAAATCAGGTAGGCCCATTGTATATTGTATTTATATATAAATATATTAGCGATGTGACTGAGAATTTTTTCCCACTGGTTAATCGATGTGTGACAGCGCGGTGGGGGCTTTTAAATCGCTACCTTAAAAGCGAAAGTGAAATATGGACGTCCAGTAGGAATGAACTAAAAAACATTCACTCTGTTCTGCTCGTTCCTCGCTGTATACACATATTGCCCATGCAGCCGTGAGCATTTTAGTTTCATTTTAAAAATGGCGCCATTTCGGGGGTGGGATTGCTTGAATGTTTTTTTACAAAAGCACAATGTTGTGTTTTATTGTGAGTGTACATAAATATAAGTAAACACATTGCAATTTAAATGATGTCCTGTATGAATAAAATTACGGAGACTATATTTTTATGTTTCCACTGTTCGATCGCGCCCGCGCCACACACACACACACACACACACACACAAACACAACAACAACATATTGTGCATTCCAGCATTGCAATCTTGACATCGCAGCCTGTTCATTATAGCCTTAATAAAATATAATAATAAAATAGTCAACCTAACATATAAAAATTACACTGCTCTGTTTAAATAGACAGTAGTACAATTCATACTATTCACAGAAATCACTGCTCAACTGTGATGTTTCCAAGCACATTTTTGCGCATGTGAAGAGCATGTGAAGTTTTCCCTTCAATATTGGAACGTGAGTGAAGTACAAAGCCTATAATAAACAATAGTTTAGCATCCAAAAAATATATATATATATATATATATAAAAAACATTAAGGGACAAGACAGAGAATATTACTTGTCTGATATATATATATATATATATTTTTTTTTTTTTGTTACATATATATATATATATATATATATATATATATATATATATATATATATATAGTTGCATTATTTATATATATATATATATAAATATAGCTGCGAGCAGCGATGGAGGGCCCAAGCCAGTGACACCGCCACCCCGGTGCCTTTAGTGCCCGGTTGGCCGTGGCGTGGAAACGCATTTATGGCGAGAGAAGAAAAACACAAAGTAATATAACTTCTGCATACATTAACTGATCTTGATGAAACTTCAGCAGTGTGTTCGTGCTAAGAGGCCGATCAGATGGATGTAACTATTGTGAGTCAAAGTTATAGCGCCACCAACTGGCAGCAGGAAGTGTGTCACTTTCAAAATGCTTTTGACTGCACTGACATGGATAATGGTGCAGAGCGAGCGTTTTCAATGAATTCCTATGGAAGTAGGAATGAACTAAAAAACGTTCGCTCTTCTCTGCCCGTTCCTCGCCGTGGACGCACACCATACATATATATATATATATATATATATATATATATATATATATATATATATATATATATATATATTTTGTTACATATATATATATATATATATATATATATATATATATATATATATATATATATATAAATATAGCTGCAAGCAGCGATGGAGGGCCCAAGCCGGTGACACCGCCACCCTGGTGGCTTTAGTGTAACTAAAGGCACCAGGGTGGCGGTGCCACCGGCTTGGGCCCGCAATCGCTGCTTGCAGCTATATTTATTATTATTATTATTATTTTGTCAACCTTTCGGGCACTTTTGGGGCCCTTAACATGCTCGAAAACTCTTGAAACTTTGCACACAGGTCAGAACCCGCGGCCATCAGGGCCGGGCTGAGGCTGGTACCCGGGCGTGGCAGGGGGGCTCGATAGCGCCCCCTGGAACGGGATCCGAACACGTGTCCATAAATCAAACACGCTTGCATGTAATAATATGAAACTCGGTACACATATAGATCTCATCGGGCCGAACAACTTTCGTGCTCTAAGTTTTACGCCAGCCCAACAGGAAGTCGGCTATTTAGGGTTGTTTGGAAACGCATGCTGTGGAATTTAATGTACTCCTCCTAGAGAATTCATCCAATCTCCTCCAAACTCGGTCAGCATGAAGTCAAGACATTGAGGATGCTAAATTGCGGACGGATTTTTGATATCTCGAACGGTTTGGCCGTGGCGAGGAAACGAATTTATGGCGAAAAAATGAAACAGGAAGTGTGTTATAACTTCTGCATACATTAACTGATCTTGATGAAACTTCAGCAGTGTGTTCGTTGTAAGAGGCCGATCGCACAGATGTGACTATTGTGAGTCAAAGTTATAGCGCCACCAACAGGCAGCAGGAAGTACATCACTATTAAAATGCTTTGAAATCACTGTCTTATTTTTACCAGATTTGCTTCAAACTTTATGTGTAGAATGTAGACACACGGCAGATGTAAACCTGTGAAATGATTATTGATATCTTAGATACTGTTGCCGTGGCAACGCATCAAACTTTAATATTCTTTTTTTATGCTTTTGAGACTCTTAACATACTTGAAATTGCATGAAACTCGACAGACACATCACATTTATTAGCCCGTAGACATGTGCAAAGTTTCAGAAACGGGCGTGGTGAGGGGCTCAGTAGCGCCACCTTTAGTCATAAGTGGGGGGGTAAGTTTTATCAACAGCAACAAAACTTGGTATGTGTATTGTTCTCATCAAGACGGACAACTTTCTAATTTACATGATATATCTCCGACCAACAGGAAGAGAGATATTTTGGTTTGAATGTGGATTTTCTGAAGAATTTTCTCTCCCTCTCTCTGTGTCTCTGTGTGTGTGAGGGGAGGGGGGATTTGACTATTGCTTTTGTATTGTTAATCAAGGTTTCAGGGGCTTTTGGGGTCCTTAACATGCTCAAAAACTCTTGAAACTTTGCACACAAGTCAGAACCCCCTGCCATCAGGGACGGGCTGAAGCTGGTACCCGGGCGTGGCAGGGGGGCTCAACAGCGCCCCCTTGAAAGGGGTCCCAAAACTTGGTCCATAGATCAAACACGCTTGCATGAATTAATATGAAACTCGGTACACATATAGATCTCATTGGGCCGAACAACTTTCCCCCGGTCAAGTTTTACGCCAGCCCAACAGGAAGTCGGCTATTATGGGTTGTTTGGAAAACGCTTGCTGTGGAATGCGGAGTACTCCTCCTAGAGAATTCATCCAATCCCCATCAAACTCGGTGTGCATGAAGTCAAGACATTGAGGATTCTAAATTGCGGACGGATTTTTGATATCTCGAACGGTTTGGCCGTGGCGAGGAAACGAAATTATGGCGAGAAAAGAGAAACACGAAGTGGTATAACTTCTGCATACATTAACTGATCTTCATGAAACTTCACCAGTGTGTTCGTGGTAAGAGGCTGATCAGATGGATGTAACTATTGTGAGCCAAAGTTATAGCGCCACCAACTGGCAGCAGGAAGTGTGTCACTTTCAACATGCTTTTGACAAAAGTGCCCCCCACCAACAGTTAGTTTTACCAACAGTTCCAAAAATCAGTATATATATTGGTCTCATCGAGTCAGACAACTTTCTAATTTACAGTTATTAGCTCAGAGCAAAAGGAAGTCAGATATTTTGGTTTGAATGTGGATTTTTTGGATATTTCAGACTCTGAGTTTTTAGCTACTCTTCCTAACTGGTTTATTTTATTCACACCAAACTTTTTCAAAATGATGAAAATACATTAAAGATGCTAAATTGTGAACGGATATTAAACATCTCAAACGGTTTTGCTATAGTGAGGGACTAAAGTAATGTACAAAAAGGAAACTAAAAGCCTCATCTTCAAAAAATGTAATTAAAAAACATTTATTTCTATATAAAAGTATACAAATATCACAACTAAACCCATTTTATTCTTTTTTTCAATTTAATAATTATTTATAAGTTTAAAAATAGTAATTGTACTATTTAGTCCCATAAAAGTCAAGTCATACATAGGGCTATACTGCCCTCTTGTGTTCAAAATCAGGTAGGCCTATTGTATCTACATAAAAATATACTAGGTTTGTGACGTTGAGAATATTTTACCACTGGTTAATCTATGTGTGACACCGCTGGGGGCTTTTGAATCGCCAACTTAAAAACGAAAGTAAAATATGCTCGTCCGCACTGACATTGATAGTGGTTGAGCGAGCGTTTCAAATGAATTCCTATGTAAGCCATGAGCATTTTAGTTTCATTTTAAAATTAGCACCTTTCGGGGGGTGGATTGCTTGGAATTATTTTACAAAAGCACAATGTTGTGTTTTATTGTGACTGTACACAAATATAAGTTAACACTTTGCAGTTGGAATGTCGTCCTGTATAATGACGGAGTATGTTTTTATGTGTCCACTGTTCAATCGCGCCCACGCCACACACACACACACGGTTTACTATCTTTGTGGGGACTCTCCATAGACTTAATGGTTTTTATACTGTACAAACTGTATATTCTATCTCCTCACACTAACCCTACCCCTAAACCTACCTATCCCAGAAAACTTTCTGCATTTTTACATTTCCAAAAAAACTCATTCTGTATGATTTATAAACTTGTTTACCCATGGGGACATCTATTTAGGTCCCCACTGTGACATGAGTCCCCATGAGTCTGTGTGCATTCAGGTTGAAGTCCCCACCGGGATAGGAAAACATGAACACATACACACACACACACACACACACACACACACACACACACACACACATTCCAGCATTGCAATCTTGACATCGCAGCCTGTTCATTATAGCCTTAATAAAATATAATAATAAAATAGTTAACCTAACATATAAAAATTACACTGCTCTAAATAGTCAGTAGTACAATTCGTACATTCACAGTAAGCACCGCTCCACTGTGATGTTTCAAGCACATTTTTGCGCGTGTGAAGAGGATGATTTTTTTCGTCGATATTGGAACACGAGTGAAGAACAAAGCCTATAATAAAGAATAGTTTAGCATCCAAATACATCGCAAATGCTGAAACATTTTGATTCTAATGAGAGGGTTACGTGAGCCCAACAGTGCTTACTTTCGTTTTTATTTTTACATTAAATTTAAAAGATTTGTTGTGGAATATTTTGAGTGTATCATAAAATCAGAATAAGGTAATAAGGTTTCTGTCTTTTATATATATATATATATATATATATATATATATATATATATATATATTTAGGTAACTAAAGGCAACGGGGTTGCGGTGCCACCGGCTTGGGCCCGTAATCGCTGCTCGCAGCTATATTTATTATTATTATTATTATTTTGTCAACCTTTCGGGCACTTTTGGGGCTCTTAACATGCTCGAAAACTCTTGAAATTTTGCACACACGTCAGAACCCGCGGCCATCAGGGCCGGACTGAAGCTGGTACCCGGGCGTGGCAGGGGGGCTCGACAGCGCCCCCTGGAACGGGATCCGAACACGTGTCCATAAATCAAACACGCTTGCATGTAATAATATGAAGCTCGGTACACATATAGATCTCATCCGGCCGAACAACTTTCGTGCTCTAAGTTTTACGCCAGCCAAACAGGAAGTTGGCTATTTAGCGTTGTTTGGAAACGCATGCTGTGGAATTTAATGTACTCCTCCTAGGGAATTCATCGATTCGCCTCCAAACTCGGTGTGCATGAAGTCAAGACATTGAGGATGCTAAATTGCGGACGGATTTTTGATATCTCGAACGGTTTGGCCGTGGCGAGGAAACAAATTTATGGCGAAAAAATGAAACAGGAAGTGTGTTATAACTTCTGCATACATTAACTGATCTTGATGAAACTTCAGCAGTGTGTTCGTTGTAAGAGGCCGATCGCACAGATGTGACTATTGTGAGTCAAAGTTATAGCGCCACCAACAGGCAGCAGGAAGTACATCACTTTCAAAATGCTTTGAAATCAGTGTCTTATTTTTACCCGATTTGCTTCAAACTTTATGTGTACAATGTAGACACACGGCAGATGTAAACCTGTGAAAGGATTATTGATATCTTAGATACTGTTGCCGTGGCAACGCATCAAACTTTAATATTCTTTTTTGATGCTTTTGAGACTCTTAACATACTTGAAATTGCATGAAACTCAACAGACACATCACATTTATTAGCCAGTAGACATGTGCAAAGTTTCAGAAACGGGGGTGGTGGAATGGCTCAGTAGCGCCACCTTTAGTCAAAAATGGGGGTTTAGTTTTTCCTAGAATCACAAAACTTGGTATGTGTATTGTTCTCATCAAGACGGACAACTTTCTAATTTACATGAACCATCTCCGACCAACAGGAAGAGAGATATTTTGGTTTGAATGTGGATTTTCTGAAGAATTTTCTCTCCCTCTCTCTGTGTCTGTGTGTGTGTGAGGGGAGGGGGGGATTTGACTATTGCTTTTATATTGTTAATCAAGGTTTCAGGGGCTTTTGGGGTCCTTAACGTGCTCAAAAACTCTTGAAACTTTGCACACAGGTCAGAACCCACGGCCATCAGGGCCGGGCTGAAGCTGGTACCCGGGCGTGGCTGGGGGGCTCAACAGCGCCCCCTTGAACGGGGTTCTAAAACTTGATCCATATATCAAACACGCTCGCATGAATTAATATGAAACTCGGTACACATATAGATCTCATCGGGCCGAACAACTTTACCCCGGTCAAGTTTTACGCCAGCCCAACAGGAAGTCGGCTATTATGGGTTGTTTGGAAAACGCTTGCTGTGGAATGTGAAATACTCCTCCTAGAAAATTCACCGTGTCCCCTTCAAACTCGGTGTGCATGTAGTCAAGACTTTGAGGATGCTAAATTGGGGACGGATTTTTGATATCTCGAACGGTTTGGCTGTTGCGAGGAATCGAATTTATGGCGAGAAAAGAGAAACACGGAAGTGGAATAACTTCTGCATACATTAACTGATCTTGATGAAACTTCAGCAGTGTGTTCATGGTAAGAGGCCGATCAGATGGATGTAGCTATTGTGAGTCAAAGTTATAGCGCCACCAACTGGCAGCAGGAAGTGTGTCACTTTCAACATGCTTTTGACAAAAGTGGGGGGGTTACTTTTAACTACAGTAAAGAAAAAATAGTTTCTATATTGTTCTCATCAAGCCGAACAACTTTCTAATTTACATTCAATAGCTCTGGCCATCAGGAAGTCAGATATTTTGGTCTGAATGTGAATTTTTTTGCAAAATCAGCCTCTGAATTTTTAGCCACTCCTCTTAAACTATTTATTTTATTCGTACCAAACTTTTTCAACATGATGAAACTACATTAAATATGCTAAATTGTGAATGGATAATAAATATCTCAAACTGTTTTGCTATGGCGAGGGATTAAAGTAAAAATCTTCTAAAAATGTAATTATATACCATTTATTTCTATATAAAAGTATACAAATATCACAACTAAACCCATTTTATTCTGTTTTTGCAATTCAAGAAGAATGAAAAAGTTAAAAACAGGCTATTTAGTGCTATTTGGTTCAACAAAAAAGCAAACATAGGGCTATACTGCCCTCTTGTGTCCAAAAGGACATCAAAATAGTATATAAAACTTTTTACCAGGTAGGCCAATATTGTATTTAAATATACATTTATTAGGTATGTGTCTGAGGATATTTTCCCACCGGTTAATCGACGTGTGACACGAGTGGGTGCTTTTAAATCGCTAATATAATAGTGAAAGAAAAATAATAATAATGTTGCACACACAAATCACACACATGTGGGAAAGAATGATGCTTTTAAACAACACTAAACCGCCATTAGGTGTCGCCAGGCATCCATCTTAATAAGCGAGTCATTGATTCATTCGTTCAAACGATTCGTTCGAATGAGTCGATCATGATTAAGACAGATGTTTATGGATTGATCATTCAATCTTTGAGTCAACCGATTCGTTAAAAATGCTGAATCGTTCAGTTATGAGAAAACACGTGATGCGTGATGGTTCTGCCGTGATCTTTGTTTAACTATTTTCGCTGCTGAAACAGAACAAAAACAGTCAACATTGCATCTAAAATGTAAGTGACTTAATTGTAACTGTTTATTAACCTGTTGTATGAAATCTAGGGGTGGGAGAAAAAATTGATTCTTAGATGCATCGCGATGCGGACGTGGACGATTCTGAATCGATTCACAAATGTCAAAAAATCGATTCTCTAAAAAAATATTTTTCTAATAACGTAATATTGACGGAAGGCAAAAGGCGGAACTCTAAGCGGACGTGCGTGCAGTCTGTGGCGCGCACATAACAGAGAAGTTTCTTCTGCTCACCAAGGCTGCATTTATTTGATTAAAAATACAAACAAAAACAGTAATATTGTAAAATAGTATTCCAATTTAAAACAGCTGCTTTCTATTTTAATATATTTTAAACTGTTATTTATTCCTGTGATCAAAGCTGAGTTTTCAGCATCATTACTCCAGTCGTCACTGTCACATGATCCTTCAGAAATTATTCTAATATGATGATTGATACTCAAGAAACATTCATTATTATTTTAAATGTCGAAAACAGTTGTGTACAGTCTTTGATGAATAGAAAGTTCAAAAGAACAGCATTTATCTGAAATCTAAAGCTTTTGTAACGTTAAACACTACCGCTCAAAAGTTTGTGGTTAGTAATAATTAAAATTTTATTTTTGGGGGAAAGAAATAAAATAAATCAGTACTTTTATTTATGAAGGATGAGTTAAACTGATCAACAGTTACAGTAAAGACATTTATAATGTTAAAAATATATATATTTGAAATATATGCTGTTCTTTTGAACTTTACATTCATCAAAGCATTTTGAAAAAAAAAAAATCTGTACACAACTGTTTTCAACATTGAAAATAATAATGAATATTTATTGAGCATCAATCATCATATTATTATGATTTCTGAAGGATCATGTGACACTGAAGACTGGAGTAATGATGCTGAAAACTCAACTTTGATCACAGAAATGAATTACTATGTAAAATATTTTAAAATTGAAAACAGCTGTTTTAAATTGGAATAATATTTCACAATATTACTGTTTTTGTTTGTATTTTTAATCAATAAATGCAGCCTTGGTGAGCAGAAGAGACTTCTCCTAAAAACATTAAAAATCTTACTGACCCCAAACTTTTGAACAATAATATATATATATATATATATATATATATATATATATATATATATATATATATATATATATACATATATATGTATGTGTGTGTATGTATGTATGTGTATATATATATATATATATATATATATATATATATATATATATATATAAATATATAAATATAGCTGCGAGCAGCGATGGAGGGCCAAAGCCGGCGGTACCGCCACCCCGGTGCCTTTAGGTAACTAAAGGCACCGGGGTTGCGGTGCCACCGGCTTGGGCCCGTAATCGCTGCTCGCAGCTATATTTATTATTATTATTATTCTTCTCCGCATTTAATCGCATTTTTGAGGGCCTAAACATGCTCGAAAACTCACGAAACTTTGCACACGTGTCAGAACTGGCGAAAATTTACATCTGATATAGATTTCAGAATTGGGCGGGGCAAAATGGCTCGATAGCGCCACCTATAAAAGTTCAACGGAGTGCGCCTCCCGCTGTGTTCCACGTACGTGTACGAAATTCGGTACATATATGTAATGACCTAATACCTACAAAAAAGTCTCTTGGAGCGTAGCCCTAAACCCAACAGGAAGTCAGCCATTTTGAACTTCCTCTCAGATTTTTGTGCAGTTTTTGCCATTTTCAGGCCTCGTACTTTAACAAACTCCTCCTACAGTTTTAATCTGATCATCTTCAAATTTGGTGAGTGTAATCTTAAGGCCTTTGCGACGTTAAATTGCGAAGATCTTGAGTTTTCGTCGAAGGGCGGGTCCTCGGCGGCCTGACAAATTTCGATGTTTCGCCATGAAACAGGAAGTTGCTGTAACTCAGGCATGGAATGTCCAATCTGCCCCAAACTTCACACGTTTGATAAGCATTCTGTCCTGAACACATGACCATGCTCATATTCAGTTACAGTCATAGCGCCACCTGCTGGCAACAGGAAGTGACATGTTTAACACTGTTGTGGACTCCTAATAACATATAAAAAAGTGCCAGCAAGTGCTAAACATGCTAACAACATACTATAAACATGCTAAAACATGCTAGCAAACACTTAGCTAAGTGCTAAAGCATGCTATTACTGCAATTGAATAGGAATTTGCTGTAACTCAGGCATGGAATGTCCAATCTGCCCCAAACTTCACACGTTTGATAAGAATCATGGCCTGAACACATGTCCATGCTCAAATTCAGTTATAGTAATAGCGCCACCTACTGGCAACAGGAAGTGACATGTTTAACACGTTGATGCTGTTCTAGCAACATGTTAAAAATGCCATTGAGTTCTAAACATGCTAGAAACATGATAAAACATGCTAGCAATACTTAGCTAAGTGTTAAAGCATGCTAATTCAATGAAATAGGATGTTGTTGTTACTCAAGAAGGCAATGTCCAATCTGCCCCAAACTTCACACGTTTGATAAGAGTCATGGCCTGAACACATCTACATGAGAATATTCAGTTATAGTAATAGCGCCACCTACTGGTAACAGGAAGTGTCATGTTTAACACGTTTCCAATCTGCGTCAAACTTCACACTTTTGATAAGCGTTCTGTCCTGAACACATGACCATGCTCATATTCAGTTACATTTATAGCGCCACCTGCTGGCAACAGGAAGTGACATGTTAAACACTGTTGTGGACTCCTGATAACATATATAAAAGTGCCAGCAAGTGCTAAACATTCTAACAACATACTAGGAGCTAAAACATGCTAGCAAACACTTAACTAAGTGCTAAAGCATGCTATTACTGCAATTAAATAGGAATTTGCTGTAACTCAGGCATGGAATGTCCAATCTGCCCCAAACTTCACACGTTTGATAAGAGTCATGGCCTGAACACATCTACATGAGAATATTCAGTTATAGTAATAGCGCCACCTACTGGTAACAGGAAGTGTCATGTTTAACACGTTTCCAATCTGCGTCAAACTTCACACTTTTGATAAGCGTTCTGTCCTGAACACATGACCATGCTCATATTCAGTTACATTTATAGCGCCACCTGCTAGCAACAGGAAGTGACATGTTAAACACTGTTGTGGACTCCTGATAACATATAAAAAAGTGCCAGCAAGTGCTAAACATGCTAACAACATACTAGAAGCTAAAACATGCTAGCAAACACTTAACTAAGTGCTAAAGCATGCTATTACTGCAATTAAATAGGAATTTGCTGTAACTCAGGCACGGAATGTCCAATCTGCCCCAAACTTCACACGTTTGATAAGAGTCATGGCCTGAACACATCTACATGAGAATATTCAGTTATAGTAATAGCGCCACCTACTGGTAACAGGAAGTGTCATGTTTAACACGTTGATGCCGTTCTAGCAACATGTTAAAAATGCCATTGACTTCTAAACATGCTAGAAACATGTTAAAACATGCTAGCAATACTTAGCTAAGTGCTAAAGCATGCTAATTCAATGAAACAGGATGTTGTTGTTACTCAAGAAGGCAATGTCCAATCTGCGCCAAACTTCACATTTTTGATAAGCGTTCTGTCCTGAACACCTGACCATGCTCATATTCAGTTACAGTCATAGCGCCACCTGCTGGCAACAGGAAGTGGCATGTTTAACACTGTTGTGAACTCCTGATAACATATAAAAAAGTGCCAGCAAGTGCTAAACATGCTAACAACATACTAGAAACATGCTAAAACATGCTAGCAAACACTTAGCTAAGTGCTAAAGCATGCTATTACTGCAATTAAATAGGAATTGGCTGTAACTCAGGCACGGAATGTCCAATCTGCCCGAAACTTCACACGTTTGATAAGAGTCATGGCCTGAACACATCTACATGAGAATATTCAGTTATAGTAATAGCGCCACCTACTGGCAACAGGAAGTGACATGTTTAACACGTTGATGCTGTTCTAGCAACATGTTAAAAATGCCATTGTCTTATAAACATGCTAGAAACATGTTAAAACATGCTAGCAATACTTAGCTAAGTGCTAAAGCATGCTAATTCAATGAAACAGGATGTTGTTGTTACTCAAGAAGGCAATGTCCAATCTGCGCCAAACTTCACACTTTTGATAAGCGTTCTGTCCTGAACACATGACCATGCTCATATTCAGTTACAGTCATAGCGCCACCTGCTGGCAACAGGAAGTGACATGTCAAACACTGTTGTGGACTCCTGATAACATATAAAAAAGTGCCAGCAAGTGCTAAACATGCTAACAACATGCTAACAACATACTAGAAACATGTTAAAACATGCTAGCAAACACTTAGTTAAGTGCTAAAGCATGCTATTGCTGCAATTAAATAGGAATTTCCTGTAACACAGGCATGGAATGTCCAATCTGCCCCAAACTTAATATGTAACATGCAAGAAACATGCTAGCAACACATAGCTAAGTTCTAAAGCATGCTAGAAATGCCAAAGGAAGTTGTTGTAACTTAAGCACACAATGTCCAATCTACCCCAAACTTCACACGTTTGATAAGGGTTATCTCCTAAACACAAGTCCATGCTCATATTCAGATATAGTCATAGCACCGCCTGCTGGCAACAGGAAGTGACGTTTAACACTGTTCTGGACTCCTAATAACATATAAAAAAGTGCCACCAACTGTTAAACATGTTAGCAACATACTAGAAACATGCTATCAAATACTTAGCTAAGTGTTAAAGCATGCTATTACTGCAATTAAATAGGAATTTTCTGTAACTCAGGCATGCAATGTCCAATCTACCCCAAAATGAATATGTAATATGATAGAAACATCATAAAACATGCCAGAAATGCTAAAGGAAGTTGTTGTAACTCAAGCATACAATGTCCAATCTGCCCCAAACTTCACATGTTTGATAAAAGTCCTGCACTGAACACATCTACATAGCGATATTCAGATATAGACATAGCCCCACCTACTGGCAACAGAAACTGACATGGTTAACACAGTAATGCAGTACTAACCACATAACTATTGTGTACTAAGCATGCTAGAAACATACTAATCATGCTAGCAACTACTATATATACCTCCTTAAATGCACATTGCCCAACCATGCTCTGTCTTCCTAAAGCCACCAAGTGATGATGGCACGAGTGCGAGGGCCCTTTCATCGCTGCTTGCAGCTTTAATTGAATATTATTACCATAACATGATTAGCCTAAATGTTAATAAATTAAGTGTATCAGCAATCATAAATCAAAGAAGAAATTTCTTAGAAATATATTTTACCTAGGTGACGAGGATCACTCGTCGCTTTGTGTAAGTTCCAGTGCGAAACAGCGCGGGGGTGCACCTGTTATGATTTTCCGATGGTAAAAATAAATTATATGTTGTTGTATTACTTATCAATATATAGTTTTTGACCAGCAAATGTGTGTAAATGTGCACTTTTTTTGTCCGTCATTAAAACGGCGTCGGCGCCTGCCGGCATCACATTACATTTTCATCAACAGGTTACAAACTAACTTAGTTTGTTGTAAGTTAGCTATATAGGCGGGGCGCTCAGTTTTTCCTGTTGTAAAATATATTTGGCCAAAATCGCATTTTATAAAAGATGAAATGCTACTGTATGCACAGGCTATTTAAGTGTAACGTTAGGCTATGTATTGGCTATGACTAGATGGCAAATGCTAGCCTAGACCTCTCTCTCAGGCGACGTCCCACATGTCTCAGTCAGTGAGTCATCAAATAAATCAAATATGAGCCTTTATAGACATAGTGTTTAGTAGTACTTATTCAAACAACAATATATTTATTTACCCTTCGCAAAACTTCGTTCAGCTGCTGTCTACTGTGCGGCTGCTGTGGAACTTCAGTTGATTCAGTGAATATAGAGGGGGCGGAGTTATCAGCTTACTGACACGACAGCTTGAGGATCGAATAAGATTTACACAAGCTCGTTTTAAGAACTTTTAATTGGCTAAATATTTGTAAAACAGACAGACAGGCGTAAAGGGTGACCAATAGCATTGATTTAAAATAAATAAATAAATAAAAAACACCACCAAAAAAAGGGCACTTCGGAGTGTAAGGGCAAAAAGGGCATGTGCTCTGCACAGGTTGAGCCCTACCTGTGCACGTGCCTGGGCCTCCATGCTCATCTATTGTACAGTGATATTGGTGGAGGTCAATATTTTTTCAGGGGGCCCCGAATCTTCTAGCTACGGCCCTGTATGCAGCACAGATTCAAGCAGCTCTCGGTAATAGTTAGGAAATAACAATTCATGGTGCAAATGGAATCATTCTGCTGTGGCACAGTTCTAAAAAGACATAGTAAACAATAACTATTAAGATGAGCCAGTTCAGCGTTGATTCTGTCGGGCAGGCTATCGGACACGCTTGGTCTATCTAGTTCTTGAAAACACGGCGTTCTTAAAGCTATAGTGCATTGGAAATGTGCTTGCTCTAAAGGCTGTCTGTTGTTATTAAAACACGATTATTCTTAAAGAATAATCTTTAAACCCTCCCCCACTACCACCGAGCACCCTCCCATTGAGTTCATGCTCGTCAGTGCGTGTGCACCAGATTTTCTGTGAACGCGCTCATCTCTTCAGCATCTCATTTTCTTTTCCTTGGTTGTTTTGAACCTCCTAGCTCTGGTTGTTAACCAGGGGAGGGAGGGGGGATCTGTGGTGGGTGCACAAACTGTGATTGACAGTCAGATCTCACACAGCCCTGCGCTGATTGGACAAGAAGAACCGGGAGCAGTGGATTTTTGCAAAAACAAATAACAGGCTCCAGGTGGAGGTAGAAGCACAGTTTTTTTTCTAAAACTGACTGATTTCAGTGAATATTCGGTTTCAGTGAATATGATAAAAAAAAATCTTGCCGAGTGCAGCTTTAATTATATTCAAGTAATTCTTCAAAACAACGTTATGGTTGTTGTCACTTTAAGAAAATTTCCCGCTTGGCTTGAGTCGTTCGGTTCTGAGACCAGTGTGTGAATATGCGTCCCTGTTCTGACAGAATTTCTCACGATTTCTAGTGTCTAGCATTTTTTGGAGGACAAAAAATGGTTTTTTTTCAGGTAAATGCGGGATAATGTCATAATATATTTTTATTTTTTTCATGTATGATGGCATGTTCTGTTGATTTTGTTCTTTAAGCCCGCGGAAAGTACTCGAGTCGGACTGCCTCTGGCTGTTTTACGTTACTGACTGATTTGGGAAGAGCCTTCAGAAAGTTGTGAAAAATGTCTACCGTTCAATTAACAATGAAGAGGAGAGGGAAAAAAATTAGGGTGAGTATGTATCGCATGTTGGGATGTTTTAAGAAAATCAAGGTTTCTAGAGGATGATTCTCGGTGTGACAACGCCCTTGTCCATGACTAAACTTTTATAACTTAGCCTTTCATACCGTATTTCTTTAATAAAAACTGTGGCTAACACTATATTTGCAGGGCTAGCCATTGTAATTAGTGATTATCTCCGTTTTTGTTTTTTTATTATCTCAAAAAATGTCTTGCCATTTGGATTGCGAGATTTTTTGCGAGACTTTTCAGTAGTAATAACTTGTACTTTACAGTATTAGTTGTACTTTATGTATCCCTGCAACATTGCCTAATTATTTCTCTCTCTCTCTCTCTCTCTTTTTTTTTTACCATAGTAATAGAAGCCCATCAGCTTTTTCTGCAGTTTCTGAAGTTCCTAAGTTTCTTTTTGTTGGACCTAAAACAAAGGAAACTCTCAGCATCAGATGATAAGAACATTGTATGAAAGCATGGCTCAATACAGTATGTAAGTATTCTTCATTAACTGTGCTAAAGTATTAATGGGTTACATTTTAATTACATAAAAAAAAAAAGTTTCAAATATTTTTGCAGGTATTTGACTTATAAAGAATACATTTAAGTGGCTAAGGCCCTGACTCTGAGGTTCCCCATTTTAAAGGACAAAGAGGGCAATGGATATGTAAGTAGACGATTAAATCTTAATATTACTACTCTTGGTTCTGTTCATACAGTTTCTTATTTTGTGTAAAAAAACTAAAACTGACCAAATAATATTTTAAATAGCACATATGGCACTTGTCTCTGAAACGCAGGTTTACATTTGAGCGGACACCTTTGGCTGATGTTGAAGGAGTGAAAAGACTTTGGTCGTTCAAAAAAGTATCTGCAACCTGAAAAAAGCACTTGCAAACAAATTACAAGGCCTGTGGTGAGAGCATATATTTATATTTTTTCTACAATGTTACCAGTGTATTCTCAAATGTATCATTAAAATGGGTGATAAGATGCAAACATTTTCTTTTTCTTGCCTAGAATTTAGAAATAATATTTAACCTGATTGTTTTTGCCTGTGCACAAGGACATGGATGTTGTTGGAGAGGATGCTACCTCAATAGAGGGACATTTGAAAGTCCTACAGGACCAATATCGAAAGAGACAGCCAGATACTCGCATTGATAAAGAGCGAATGAGGAGGACCTTTGCCTGGAGGCGGAAGGAGATTACTGTTGGGATGACTGTTGAAGATGCGGTCAACAAATATCCGTTCTTGAAGAGTCCATCAGGGGTTAGTGTGCAAATTATAAAAGTACACATACCGATTAACATGTAGGACACTGAAACTGTATACAATTCTGATTTTCTTATGCTTGTCTTGTCTCTAATTTCAGCTTTATCAATAAATTGGTTTCCTGTACAAGTCTGTTAATCTTTGCTGGCATTTTCAAGAAAATTTTGGAAACATTGCATACAGTGTGCCTACATCTTGCTCAAAGGAAATCTTTTTAGCAAAGCTGCACAAAGAAGATAGAGAAGAATCTCTCATTGAAGACTCTTTTAAAACTTTATCCTATTTATTAAAGGGTTAGTTAACCCTAAACTGAAAATTATGATATTGATTACTCACCCTCATGTCGTTTGAAATATTATTAGTATTATTAGTATTATTATTATTTTCTGTTCATCTTTGTAACAAATTAAGATATTTTTAATGAAGTCTGAAAGCTTTCTGTCCCTCCATTGACAGCTGTGCAACTACCACTTTCAAGGCTCAGATAGGTAGTAATATCATGTCAATATCTTTTGTTTCAGGAATAGATTTTAAAGCAGCACTTCTCATGTTGCCAGCCTTGTTCAGAGAGAAGCTTGAACACTTCATTGTGCTTGGGGAGGTGCACATATGTTTCTCTGTCTTTGACGTGAATGTCTATCATAAATGCATTTTATAATTCTTGAAATATATTTACTGCCCACATACAAATGAGGTGAATAATAATAATCTTACTCCTTATGCATGTAGATTATTTGTATATATTATTATTATTGTAATTTGATTAAGATAAAATCTGTTTTGTGCTTTTGTCTTTTACAGTAAACCATCTTCATCACATCCAACTGTTCAAGTACAGGAAGCCACTGACTGGAAAAATGTGCTTACAAGAAAAGTCACTGCAGTCATCAAGAGTAGATGGGATATAGATCTACTGCGCTAGCTGTGTGGATGAAGGGGATCTTTCTGCATTTTGTGCCTATTTCGTCTTAAATTTGTCACTTCAACACCCCGATGTTTCTTCACCGGTATGTTTTGAAACTTTCTGTGGATGGTGACAAGCCTCTTCCTACCCTGGTTACCAGAGTAATCAACCTCTTACAGTAACATCTGCACAAATCCATCGCCTGTTCTGTTCTGTTGTTCTCGGAGAACATTCACAATTGTCAAAGAAATCCAGCATATATTGGTCTCATTCATGCACGAGGCAAATTTTTCAATAACTTTAACTTCGGCTCTACTGCATTCAAGAAGTATAGCCATGTAAATTTTTTAAGACAAACAGCTTCAGCGAGTAATAAGTAGAGATTAATGATGTCAGAAAAACTCAATGTGCAGTACATTATATTGCCTGTTTAATTAGCTGTATATCAATATATAACTACTTTATTTATTTATTTTATTTGATTTGTATAGTATTCTACTGTATAGACAATTTCTTGTACTCCTGTTACCTTTTTTTGAAGGTGTTACAGTTTTAAATGACAACTTTATACTTCTGATTATATTTGTTGAGTAATGTCTGATGAAGTTTTATGTGTGATGAACAATTAATTGTCTCGACTCACACTGCTGCTGTGAGATAATGTAATACATTTCAAGTTATTCTCTTTGTAAAAGAAGGTTTATAAATAAAATTTAATATCTGTAAAATCTGCCAGTTATCTAAGCCAGTTTCCTTAAGATATTTTGTTTTTGCGCACCATACGATTAAAACTGCATTGTCAATAGGGCATATCCTGGGGATCCTTTTAATAAGGTACAATTTTGTGCTTTTATTACAGTACGTACAATTGTACCTTGGGGTACACAATTGCCCCTTAAATGGTACAAAGTTATAAGGTACAATTTTGGACCTCTCATTAAAGGTACAAAAAGGTACCCTTCAGGGTACCACCCCAGTGACGGCCACTTGTACCCTAAAAGGTACCATTTTGTACTTTTTTTTCTGACAGTGTATAGTGCTTATATGCCGCTAATATATTATATATATACGCATTATAATGGAACGGATTATTATTGCCGCTTCCATAGGCATCAGTGTTTATTTTACAAACTCTAAATGTATTCATACTTATGTGAATTTAAATGCCTGAAATCTATAATAAACATTATGTGGTTGAAAACACTGAATAGTTGTGATTG
Source organism: Abramis brama (assembly GCF_963993115.1). NCBI lineage: Eukaryota > Metazoa > Chordata > Actinopteri > Cypriniformes > Leuciscidae > Abramis > Abramis brama. The sequence goes on along the minus strand of NC_139971.1, from coordinate 13,052,908 downwards.
TATGACATTCGCTGAGCGCGTCCGTCTCTGGCTGAGCTCCAGCCAACACACGAAAGCACATTTGAATTTAGCAGTTGATCATGTGATGCTCCAAGGACCAGCCTAGACTGATCACACCGGTGTGATCGTAAGTGCGAAAGGATTAAAAAGAGGTTTGTAAATAGATTGAATCGATGAGAAGTAGTATTCCTCCTGGCAGCCTAAATATAGTAACTTTCAGACTTTTATTTTGGAAGGCTTCAACATTGCTCCTGGAAACCCATTCTCCAGGAAAGTTTATTTTCATGACCTGTGAATTTCAAGTAATCTCAAAGACCTGATTATCTGATTTAGGTGTTTTTGATTGGGGTTGGAGCTAATCTCTGCAGGACAGTGGACCTGCAGGGTCAGATTTGAAGAATACTATTAAATGAACTTCCTGTCTATGGAACAATTGTATAAAACCAATATCACACTAGATATGGCACTCATAATTCTCCATAATCCTTTAATGACATGCATGTATCACTGCATACATTTCACATCAGGCATTATTAAACATATATAAAGATATACATTAAAAAGGCCTTTTTAGTGTACCATGAGCCCTATATGACTTCCAGGTTAATCATCTTAGAAACAATTTAAGAAGTTCTTAACATATTTCAAATGCAAGATTAAGCATTTAGATAGACATTAGTGACAAAAATGAAAAAGCATCCAAGAACTGAAACGGACATGCTTACCTTTTTCAGCCAAGCAAAATGCTTATAAAAATCAACGTCCCATTCCATTTTGTAGGGCCATTATAAGATCCTTCAGTCTGATACTATCACAACTATCTTAGATACTTCACACAGAAATAAAGAGTGTGAAAACTTTTTTATTTATTTTCATCCTTCAAGTACACATTATGTGTCTCCTCTCTCTCGTCTGAGTTCAGCTTTTGGTTTAGGTTCCTGAGCATCTGGTTTGGAGCAGCGGTCTGTAATATCAGGCTTCACTCCTGCCAGCTGCTCTTTTTTATTTCCCTCCCTTTCCTTCTCATATATTCTCCTCCTCCACTCTTTTTTCCTCTGCCAGACCATATTATTTATAAACGTTTTCTCCCCCCTTTCACTCTTTCTTATTAACAAGTGCTGTGTTTGGGGGCTTTCTGTAGGGGAAGCACTTTCACACATTTGAATAGAGAAAGTGAGTATGCGTGAGTATGCGTGGATTGTTAGAGGTGGGTGCCCCAGAGGAGCAGTGTCCCTCAGAGAGGCCATAGCGTCCACTTGAGAAAGCTGGCTCTGTTGACAAGCCTTCATATGAATTTTCCAGCAGGATATTCCATAAAAGATGCAATATTTGCCATGTGGGTGAAAAAAACAGTTATAAATGAGAATAGAAAAGACAAAAGATAATATTGTATATGTAGGTGTATTCTTCAATTTAATTATGGACACAAACAACACTTGACATTAAAGGAATAGGGTGAATATTACAAAAATGTGTGATATTTCATCCAAACAGGGTGTGAAAAATATGAATATTAAAATATTAAATAAATTTTTTCATAAAGAACATGGGCCCATTTTAGGACATCTTATTTTATTATATTTCATTTTAATATGACATTAATGTCATGGAATTAGGTGAAAAGGCAAATGATTTATCTTATGCAATATCTTATTTATTTTTCTTTTGGGATAAAATGGGGTGAACTAGATACATCTACTTCCGTGTATAAATAAAACTGCTTGAAAATAGAAAATGTTGACAAATAAACATATTTTGAACATATCTATTTTTAACTATATAAGAACATATCTTTTACCACAAATTACTGCAGTGGAGAACACTGTTTATACTGTAAGACCACTGAACCAATCGAGGCAGTAAGATGGGAAATCAACTATGCAGCTATTAATGAAATATTTGATTTATCCTATAAAAAAACAACAAAAAAAAACAAAACAAGTGTAGAACTAGTTTTAATGCTATAAAAGCCAGATGTGTTTTGAAGGCCTCATGGCCTAAATGACCGTGAGAGAAGTCACACGGGAAAGAATGGGATTTTAGCTGAAGTTGCTTGTGGTTGGCATCTGCACCGATAGTAAGTTGCTCTTTTGGTTCACACCGCCTTCAACGTGGTCTCTTGCTAAAAACAATGAGGCAAAAACATTGAATAATCACTTTGTGGGACAATCAAAAAAATTTTTTAACTGGTTGGCAGTCAGCCACCTTTACAAAGAGAAAAAGATAGCCAATTAATTAAGTAACTGTGTCAAAAGTGTTGGGGAGATTCCAGGAAGAGAAAAGGGAGGAGAGTACCTGCAAATGTGATCATTGGTTAAAACTCTATAAAAGTGTGATTTGTGAGTGAGACAAATTAATATGTCCTGCAGGTGTCTTTTTTTTTTTTTTTTCGCTTCGTTCAATAAAGTCTTACTTTGACGTCTCAAACTTGAGCATCATTTGCAAGAACGAGTTCAGTTCTCCTCTGGCCAACGAACGAACAGTATATGATTATGATTCAGGCTGCATTACAGGTCAGAAGTCAGATTGGATCAAAACATTCAGAATATTTATCCAGTTCCATCTATCGAAGTCAAAGATCGGAGTCATCACGCCGGTATGGAGACGGGTTTGTCAAGGATCAGTGCCAATGGCTGTCGTGTCGATGATGCCTTCACAGGGGAGAGTCTAGTTGACACAATCTCTGCTGATGCTTCAGGGATGTGTTGTGGTTGTGTCTAGGCACAGGTCCACCATCTGATCTGGATAAGGCCCGGATCCGGCTGACTACAGTAAACCTTGGAATAAACAGAAAGACTAACATTAGCATAGATGCCATTCTTCTTATGATGAAAGGAGTACATCAGGTGTTATAGGAAGTGTTCCCGGTACTGGCTGACCTAGTTTATGCAGCCTTACAATCATATAACTGATTTGAATAATAGAGATTTATAATGTTCTATGTGTATGCCAAGTTAAAGAGATGTGTTTTTAGTCTAGATTTAAACTGACAGAGTGTGTATGCTTCTCGAACAATACTAGTAAGACTATTCCAAAGCTTAGGTGCTAAATTGGAAAAGGATCTACCGTCTGCAGTTGATTTTGATATTCTAGGTATTATCAATTGCACAGAAATTTGAGATCGCAATAGACGTGAAGGACTATAATGCGTTAAGAGCTCGCTCAAGTTCTGGGAAGCTAAACCATATAGTACTTTAAGTAAACAGAAATATTTTTTGAATGTATACAATGTTTAATAGAGAGCCAATGCAGTGTTGACAGAACCAGGCTAATATGGTCATACTTCCTGGTTCTAGTAAGAACTCTAGCTGCTGCGTTTTGGACCAACTGGACTGGACAACTGTTTATTAAGCGTGCTGGGAATCCACCCAGTAGAGTATTACAATAATCTAGCCTTGAGGGCATGAACTAACTGTTCCTCATTAATCATTAAGTATATGTCGTAATTTAATTTAATTTGGAAGAATGGTTTCACAGATGCTAGAAATGTGGCTTTCAAATGAAAGATTGGTATCAAAGAGCACACCCAGGTTCCTAACCGACGACGAAGACGAAGCATCCATCAAGTGTTAGACAGTATTCTAGATTAATATGTGCAGAAGTTTTTTGCCCAAAAATTTGTAAGCCTTGGATATGGGCGAGCTGCGGGAGTGAAGGACATAGTACTGCTTCGGCAGTAAAAGCCAGCTGGACGGAGAAACTGAGATCCTGTGGGAGCGGAGGAGATAACATTGCTGTGGTAGTAAAAGCCAGTTGGATGTAGAAACATATATCTTGTGGGTGGAGATAACACTGCTGTGGCAGTGGAAGCAAGTTGGATGGAGAAAGTGCACACCCTATGGCGAAGCGCCTCTGACGCGCAAACCAATCAGGCAACTCCACGCCAGAGCACGTCAGAGCCCACCAGAATGTGCGGGGCTTATGCTATAAAAGCCCATTATTTCGCCATAATATCAGGTTAAATCGACTGAAGCGACAAACTCTGACAGACTGAAATATTGTAGCAGGCTACGCAACACTCGTTCCCTACTCTCAGGGAACCAAGGTTACGTTAGTAACCGAGTACATTCCCTTTCGAGAACGGTCACTTTTGTGTCTTTCGAGAACGGTCACTATTGTGTAGCTAATATGCAGTGGGGATGCAATGTAACACGCTGCACTATTAGTAACTGGCTCCATCCCAACTGGAGCCTGGGGAAGCAACCCGAGGCTCACAGAAACAAGCCATAATAAAAAAAAACAAAAACATAAGGGACAGGAACTGGACCTGAGTCGGGTCTCATGATTAAGGGGGGCTGGAACACCTGAACCAGGCTCGCTCTATAACATATAGTCCCAGGACAACTTGTGCTTATGGACAGTAACTTGTTAGACTGATAAGACCGGACACCGTCGGGGTCTAATTATCATATTGAGAGGACTCGAGCCTGCAGGCAAGGAACCTCCATGTTATAAAATCTCACAAATGTGGACGGCGAGGACCAGCCGGGCGCCGCACATATGTCTTGAATTGGTTCACCACTGGACCAGGCCCACGAAGAGGCCATGCCTCTTGTAGAGTGGGCTCTAGCGCCCATGGAACAAACCTGGCCCACCAAGGCGTATGCTAGAGAGATGGCGTCCACTATCCATCTAGATAGTCTCTGCTTCGTGACCGGAGACCCTTTGGTGCGGCCACCGAAGCAAACAAAGAGCTGTTCTGATTGCCTGAACGGTGCAGAACGCTCCAGGTAAATTTTTAGAGCTCTGACAGGACAGAGCAAATTAGCCTCCCCATCGTTCTCTGAGGGTGGAAGTGATGACAATGTAATAACCTGTGCTCTGAACGGAGTTGAGAGCACTTTAGGTACATATCCATGCCTTGGCTTGAGTGTAACTCTGGAGTCACCAAGCCCAAATTCCAAGCAGGAAGGGCTCACAGAGTGCGCCTGCAGAACTCCCACTTGCTTAACCCCCTGGGGACGGCAGTATCGCCGGCGATACCAGCTCACTTTTTTTCTTATCAGTACAAAAGAGACTAAATAGTCTGTTGATTTTGATTTTACATGTAAGTGTTATACATCAATCAAAACGCTTAAATGTCTTCTTTTATTTGTGTACACTCATAATAAAAACAAAATGTGTTTTTCGTAAAATAAAGAAAATAAACATGATGCGCGTTCTGCCGTCTCTCTCAATGTGAAACTCATTCTGAAACGCGACAGAAAATGACCTGTAACTCAGCGAATGTTTGTCACACAGACTTGAAACGCATGTCTATACAACGCTTGGAGTCTCTATTTTTAAAGTATGTAAATTATATAAAAAACAAATATTCTCTGTTTAAGTAATCTGTATGAAAGCAGTGGCATGTACAGTTTCTCAAACGCTTCCTCATTAACTCTAATGTGACCACGCCCACGCGCGCACGAGCGATTGACATGCAAATGATCCACGCGGAGAAATGCAGACCTGTAAACGCCCTCATCACCTCAAAACAAAGAATTAGAGACTTCGGTAACTTACTCCTCTGCTGTTCATTGAGTTTGGAAGACTGTGTTTGTGCTGTGCTGTGCTGTTTCACTTGGATTTACCTCAGAAGAATTAGAAGAATGCAATTTGAAGATGAGAAGATTTTTAAGGTAAGACATGTTAAACTGGTGGTGCCAGATTAAAATGTATGTTATGAAATGAGATTGAAGTAAAAACATGAACTAAGCCTAATATCGTACATGTATATGTATCTATAAATAGACAACATGTTGAAATGTGAACTAGACTGGTAGGCAATACATGTCCGACACAAGGATGTTTTTATATTCTATAATAAAACACAGCATGATAAAAGTAGGCTAGTATGAGTGTATACTATGGTGAATATTATAATGGTTAGAACCATGTTTACTGTTAAATTCTGTGTTTATTGATATCTGCTGAAACATAGATGTATAACGATAATTAGTTTAATAGTTTTGAGCGGCTTGATCGCTTCAGTAAATGTTATCTGCACGCGTTTGGAAAGCAAAATGCGGCAAACAATCGGCATCATTTTTTTTTTACTCCAAATGTTTATTTTTGTTATGACATTATGAAATGAGATTGAAGTAACATATGATTATCAGTTTCTCTAGTGCAGTGAAGTGTTGAAGTGTTCCTTTTTAACGATTTATAGGCTATTGTTGTTATTATTATTTTATGCAGCACAGTACATAGCTTATGCCTACAAGGCACAACAAACCTGGTGTTCATTTTATATATATATATATATATATATATATATATATATATATATATATATATATATATATATATATATATGTGTGTGTGTGTGTGTGTGTGTGTGTGTGTATGTGTGTGTGTGTGTGTTCTGTACATTTTAAAAAGCAATTTAAACCTGAAAAATCTAAAATGTATTCCCCAAATCGTGCAGCCCTATAGTTTCTCTTGATATCAGTATGTTCACAGCGTTTTTGTTTTGTTTGTTTGTTTGTTTTTTTCAGGGATCAGATGCTCCACTGAGGAGTCCTGCTGACTTCAACATTCACATAAGTCTCTGTACATGAACATGGTAAAGTGAAAAATCAAACACCTTGGAAATGAAAGGTATGTACTATGTTTCAGGAATGGCACAAAGGTGTATGACTGGTTAAGTCTCTGTCTTTAGTTCAGTGTGTTAAATAATGTGCTTTTTTTGTCATTTGTTGTGTATATTTGGATTATGTTGTGTTGTAAATAAATCCAAACAATCAAAAAGCCATTCTTTTTTAAATCTCCTCATTCTTTGTGCAAGGTTGCTCAGAATGATAGGGCCTGTTAGCACCTAATAGGGCCATTAGGGAGGGTCTTTGTCTTTCTCAGGTGTGAAAGAAATTAAATATTCATGATGTTCACGCCTCTTCGCATAAAGCTTTCTCACACAAAACGTCTTGCAAATTTTAAATCAATATATTGTCTTATCTGAATGAGCAGTCAGGATGATTTTCACATAGTTTTGGAGCAAATATTCTAGGCTACGTCATACAATTTTCAAAAGTCTTGTGAAGAAATAATCAATATGGGTTTTATGACCTTATTTCAGTGAGAATTTTTTTTGTGTGTTTTCACAAACCACACATAAATGTCATTATCTCAAAACTACAAACTTTTACATACATGATGCTGACATATTATTGTAGCAGAGTTTGTGCTGAATACAGTGTAATCAGACTTTAGCCATGAAAATGTCACAAGTAACAGAAATAAGCACAAATCTCAGAGCATGTCAGAACACCTCCAGGACCCAGAAAACAGCTCAGACCCCAGAGGGTTCACTGATGCCAGAGCCAGCAGGAGAGCAGTTTTCAGCGAAAGTGGCTTAAGATCAGCCAACTGCAGTGGCTCAAACGGGGGACCCTTCAGGGCCCCAAGGACCGTGGAGAGGTCCTAAGCCGATATAGAAGGGGGCCTGGGTGGGTTCATCCTCCTGGCTCCTTTGAGGAAACGAACGACGAGGTCCCCAGTGATAGGCCAGCCACAGGAGCATGGTAGGCTGCTATGGCTGCCACATACACTTTGAGCGTGGATGGGGAGCGACCCGCATCCAACAGCTCTTGTAGAAAGGAGAGTACCACTGATACCTCGCATGACTGAGGTCCGAAGTCATGCGAGGTATATTGATTTAAAATCAAACACCTTGGAAATGAAAGGTATGTACTATGTTTCAGGAATGGCACAAAGGTGTATGACTGGTTAAGTCTCTGTCTTTAGTTCAGTGTGTTAAATAATGTGCTTTTTTGTCATTTGTTGTGTATATTTGGATTATGTTGTGTTGTAAATAAATCCAAACAATCAAAAAGCCATTCTTTTTTAAATCTCCTCATTCTTTGTGCAAGGTTGCTCAGAATGATAGGGCCTGTTAGCACCTAATAGGGCCATTAGGGAGGGTCTTTGTCTTTCTCAGGTGTGAAAGAAATTAAATATTCATGATGTTCACGCCTCTTCGCATAAAGCTTTCTCACACAAAACATGTCTTGCAAATTTTAAATCAATATATTGTCTTATCTGAATGAGCAGTCAGGATGATTTTCACATAATTTTGGAGCAAATATTCTAGGCTACGTCATACAATTTTCAAAAGTCTTGTGAAGAAATAATCAATATGGGTTTTATGACCTTATTTCAGTGAGAATTTTTTTGTGTGTTTTCACAAACCACGCATAAATGTCATTATCTCAAAACTACAAACTTTTACATACATGATGCTGACATATTATTGTAGCAGAGTTTGTGCTGAATACAGTGTAATCAGACTTTACCCATGAAAATGTCACAAGTAACAGAAATAAGCACAAATGTCAGAGCATGTCAGAACACCTCCGGGCCCAGAAAACAGCTCAGACCCCAGAGGGTTAACTGATGCCAGAGCCAGCAGGAGAGCAGTTTTCAGCGAAAGTGGCTTAAGATCAGCCAACTGCAGCGGCTCAAACGGGGGACCCTTCAGGGCCCCAAGGACCGTTGAGAGGTCCTAAGCCGGTATAGAAGGGGGCCTGGGTGGGTTCATCCTCCTGGCTCCTTTGAGGAAACGAACGACGAGGTCCCCAGTGATAGGCCAGCCACAGGAGCATGGTAGGCTGCTTTGGCTGCCACATACACTTTGAGCGTGGATGGGGAGCGACCCGCATCCAACAGCTCTTGTAGAAAGGAGAGTACCACTGATACCTCGCATGACTGAGGTCCGAAGTCCCTAGCTGTGCACCAGCTGGTGAACACTGACCACTTCAGGGCATAGAGGCGCCTGGTAGACGGTGCTCTAGCCACAGTGATAGTATTCAAGACTCTTTCAGGGAGGTCCCTGAATACCCGTTGAGGGGCCACACATGGAGGGCCCACAAGTCATCCCGTTTGCCTGCGTGAGGAGATCCTTCCTCACTGGCACAGGCCAGAGGACTTTGTCCATCATCTGTGCCAGCTCTGGAAACCACACCTGGATTTTCCAGAGGGGGGCTACTAAGAGGACTGAACATCCGCTTTCTCTGATCCGTTTGATGACCTGAGGGATCATAGAGACAGGAGGGAATGCATATAGAGGGCAACTGTGCCAGGGATGGGCCAGCGTATCCCTGTTCTTTGAAAAGAACATTGCACATTGAGTGTTGCTTTCCGAGGCAAAGAGGTCAACCTCTGCCTTGCCGAATACACTCCATATCAGACGAACCGTCTGTGGGTTGAGAGACCACTCGCCTGTGGGAGTGTTGTCTCGAGATAGCATGTCCGGACCCAAATTTTGGATGCCCGGGATGTGAACAGCTCTCAGAGAGTGCCCAAAGGAGGAGGATTCTGGCCAAGACATACAGGTTGCCTGATCTGAGGCCACCTTGGAGATTTATATAGGACACCACTGACATATTGTCCGTGCGGACCAAGACATGGTGTCCTCTGAGGTCTGGCAGAAACGCTTTCAGGGCTAAACAAACTACTCTCATTTCCAGGCAGTTGATATGTAAGCTCTTCTCCGGGCTCGACCAGAGGCCGGAGACAGGCTTGCCCTCGTGCAGCGGCCCCCAAACTTGGTTGAAGGCGTCTGTGAAAATCACCTTCCTCCTGGAGGCCACACCCATTGTCACGCCCGACTGGTACCAGTTTTGGGCTTTCCAGGGAACCAGAGCTCTTAAGCAGCCGTAGTTCACCGTAACGTGCAGGCGTCCTGACCGCCACACATGGGCTGGCACACAGTGAGAGAGAACGCGCTCTGGTGTGAGCCGAGCTCTCATTAGTGTTCAGTCGATAACTGTGCCCAGAAAGGTTACATTCTGGCTGGGTAACAGTTTGCTCTTGGGAAAATTGATCCTGAGCCCTAGACATTCCAAATGGCTGAGGACCAAGGATCTGTGTGTCAATAATTCGGTCTTCGACTGAGCCATAATGAGCCAATTGTCGAGAAAGTTCAGCACACACACTCCCTGTTGCCTCAGGAGAGAAAAAGCTGTGTCTATGCACTTCGCAATGTTCGGGGTGCCAGGGACAAACCGAACGGTAGGACCGTGTATCGATAAGCCTGCCCCTCAAATTGTAACAATGCATTACATTGTTACAAATCTCAAGAATGGCCTGTGATTGGGCATTATCTGAATATGAAAGTATGCATATTTCAGAGCCACCGTAAAAAAACAATCCCCTGGGCGAACCTGCACGAGGATTTGTTTGGTAGTTAGCATTTTGAATGGCCGTCTCATGAGGGCTTTGTTCAGATGTCTCAGATCTAAAATGGGCCTGGTGCCGACGTCCTTTTTTGGTACAAGGAAGTAGAGACTGTAAAACCCAGACTGACTATCGCCCCTTTTGCTAGCAGATTTTGTATTTCGGTGGGAAGCACGTGAGCCACGTCGCTTCTCACTGAAGTCTTGATGACCGCCTGAAACCGCGGGGGTCTGCGAGCGAATTGGAGTGAGTAACCTCGCTTTATAGTGTTCATAACCCAGTTCGACACTTCGGGGATGGCTTGCCAGGCCTCGGCCCGTGTGGCTAGGGGTTGAATGAAAATTGGGGATGGGCCACCTAGCATAGGGGGACCTATTACCCATGTGTTGTGTTTTGAAACATACTCTTTTGTGCTTTATTATTTCAGTAGAGCGTGTCTTATGATGGGCTCGGACTGATTTGTGAACACTATCTCGCTCTATCAGAGCTGCTGTTGAAACAGTGACTATCTGTGGTGGCACATGCTTCGCAGCGGTTGCGTTGACTGCAGTGATAGTGTGCGGTATCAGTGGTGCGTGCTTTGTAACAGGCCTGGTGACTGATTTAAAAACATTACCAACCACCTGTGAGTGGGGGGCTGTAGGGGAAAACATTTATTTCTCGCTCTGTTTGAGCTGCTGTGAGAATGCTGTGGTGGATTTTTAATAAATAAGATAGTAAACTAATTTTTTTTAGAGCTAACCTGTGTTAAACTTCTAACCTGAATCTAACCTGTGTTAAACTTCTAACCTTAAATCAACCTGTTAAACTTTTAACCTGACTTCTCCTTTGGGTCTAACATTATGACAAACATTTACCTGACTTCCTCTTCTAGGTCAAACAATATAACAAACTCAATTTTACTTATTTTAGGTCAGGTCTTACTAACCTTTTGATAAAGGTTGAACACAAAGTCACCAAAACATTCTGTTTTTTTGCCTGCATTATGTCATGATATATATTGAGTAATCAACTGACTGTTAACCCTTTACAATGTTTTTTTGATGATTTTGCTTATGCCAGTAGCAGAGGGTAAAGAAGTGAGGGGCTTGAATTGAATTGAACCAATCATATTGATAGAAGGTGACATGTTAGTCACGCTGATTTTATTTTGATGTGTCTGTCTTTGTCCTATAAAACCTGATGTATTCTTTTGCTTGGTTGAGATTCTCTGAGAATTGCTTGAGTACTCTCCCGACCGTAAATTAACTCAAAGGACATTTGCAGAAGTCTGTCTGTCATTTTCTGCTGCGCAGCAGGTGAGTTAGATTAAAGAGGTAGACTACGTTAGGGAATGTGGATTGGAGACAACCCAGGGAATGTCGATTGGAGACAACCCAGATAGACGTATAGAATAGAAAGGGAATGTCAACTGGAGACAACCCAGGGAATGTTGATTGGAGACAACCCAGATAGACTTAGAATAGAAAGGGAATGTCGATTGGAGACAACCCAGATAGTTAGGTTTAGGAAAAATCTACAACAACTGCAGCTATAGTTCGCTCTGTTTGTTTGGATTGACAGAGAAGTGCTCTTATTGTGCTTATTGGTTCTCTGATAAAGCAGCGTTAGATTGCAGGGGGTGCATGCTTGTAACGGGCCTTTGCTGCAGTTAAAGCATCTACAGTTACCTGAGCTAAGAGGGAACTGTGAGGGATGAGTGAGCTCTCTTTGAAGGTGTTGAATAACGCGGAGTCACACGGGAGGCGGGGCCGGCATGGGCTCACTCGATTCTGACGCTCATTGTGTTTGTCTGAATTATGCAGAGGATGCATGAGACGGAGCGCAACCCGGGCACGAGGGCGCGGTAGCTCTCTGACGTACAGAAAGCTAGCTGCGAGCGCCAAGATAATGGCGGCTTGTTCTCGCAGTGAGAACAGCCGTCGTGAGAGAGAGCAGTTTCCGCGTGGTTTGATTCCAGGCATGAAAACGCACTTGTTGTGTCTGAGTCACGGGGAGGGCTCTGTGTGACATACAGAACGGGAGGGCGCAAGGGTGGGGTAGCTCTCGTGTCGTAAAGAGACCGTTGGTAGTCGATCTCCGAATGCAACATAATGAACTTACTCCATATGAGGAAATGTCATGAACTTGTCATTTCAATGAAAAGCATGATAACTTATGATAACTCACGGATAAATTATCCATGAATTTATATGGAAACAAGCTTTAGAAGTTTTCCATCTTTACTCTCATCATGTTACATTGCATTCGGAGATTGACTACTTTTGACTGAAAAAATTCCAGCCACCGGAAATACTAACTGATAAAGTGAGTAGTACAAAACCTTTCTTTTTAGTGAACTTTGTGTACACAAACAATGTAGTCAATGCTCAAGTTCATGTGTAGAGCCCCTGGTGATACTTCGAGCACAGTTTTATGTTGTGTCGAGCCTTTAGCGTTTTAAAAATAGCGATTTTGATGCTATCATGGAAGTGCCCCATGCACTCCCATTCAAAAGGCATTTTGACCTAAAACGAAAATACGGTCAATCTTAAAAGTGGTGTTTCCATTCTTATTATGCCTTTACACGAAAGTTTGACTCGGGTAGATTAACAAAAAGAGCCTAGGTTAAATTTTGGCGAGAGTTACCCTTTAAATTGTTTTTAAAGGGGTCATTAATTAATAAATACAATTTCCTTGAGCTTTTGACATACAAGAGGTCATCATGGTACATAGAACATCTTGTAAGTTTCAGAACTGAAAACTAACTTGTTAGTCCAAAAACAGCTTTTATTGTAACCAAGCCCAATGAATGACTCGTTGTGGAATGTGCCTGTCATAGATAGGTGAAAGACCGCCTCTCCAGAAGAAAATCAATGCCTACTTCATCATTGCAACTTTGGCCCGCCCACTGGTGTGTTAGTGAGATGACGGTAGGAAAAAAGATGGCACCGTTGTCCATGGTATGCCGTCTGTTTCTCCGTCTGTCTATGGCTATTTCTGACAGGACCACTATCGTCAAGTACAATTGCCAATTAGCATACAGTTAGGATTTGGTGGTATGGTTCTGTTCTGGGCAAGAACTCCCTGCGCATCCATGCAGCCTAGCATGGATAAGAGTAGGGAGAGCAGCAAAAAAACAACAACCTTAGGGTAAACAACACAGAACCAACATGAATGTATTGCAGATATCATTAATTCAAGATTTTAAGTACAACATAATTTGAGAATTTACTCTAATTCAAGGGGAATCAGAATGCCATACTGACTGACGAGAGGATGAGCTGGGGATGGAGTAGGGAAATTAGCTCCTGAGAAACATGACTAAAGTGACCTGCCAGAACTGACGCCATGCTTATAATTTCTCTTTTCTCTCATAAGTCTAACTATTGACATACATGATTTTTTTTTTTAGATGGAGAACCCTGCCAGGACACTGGTACCTATATTGATCCAATTCAGAAAGGGAACCTATTCTACAAGCAATGTGGGATTAATTTCATCAACACATCCAACTACAAAGACATGAACGACAACAGCATGGCAAGCAGGAATCAATGATATGCATCAATTCTGTAAATGGATTATATGTGACAACAAAAGAATCCCATGGGCTAAGACTACCTATTAATTTGCAAAGGTCTTCAGTTATGAAATATTTTGCCTGTGAAGTGGAGGCATGCATGTGTGACGGAGTGGTACAGGTTTCAGACACAAGGAATTTTGACTACACCACCCTTGGGAATTTCACCCAGGGAAATATGAATGACACCTAAAAGATTGTCATTAGGTCACACGTTCAACTCTCTTAATAAGGTAGGCAGAAACGTGGGTATCATATAAAAAGTACAACATTTTATTAATACAAAATTAAATTTAAAGAAAGAAAAGAAAAATCACATTAAAATAGCATCCGTTGTACAAGGCAGCGTCTGACGGCTTGTTAGTGGTGCATGGCTGACAACAGTTTCAAATAAACAAAATTAACAAAAGACACATACACAACACTTTACATAACTAATATTTGCACAACTCACAAAATGAAGTTTTATGTAACAAAGTTCGGGAGGAGCACGTTCAGGTAATCAACCAATCAGCACAAAAGGAAGCCGGTATAAATAAAGCCTTTCCTCACCTCTGTCTCATGTCAAGTTTCACAGCATCCCTCCACCACCCCATCACCTCACTCTCGGCTGGTTTCTTTCCCAGTAAAAGGGGGAGTACTCTGGGTTCGGGCCAAATTCCGAGCTCAGAGCCCTCCCCCGGACAGCATGCCAAATACGCTTAAAATACTACATTTGATTTCATGTACGTGTGAACTCGTGAAACTACAAAAACTTACAGGGCTGAGGTTCACCACAGGAGGAGTGATCACCAAGCTAGTTAGCCAAACACACACACACACAGATCACACAACCAAAACACTTCAAAAGTGTCACACAGCAAACGTTGGAGAAGCACCACCACCACAAGAGATCCTTCACCCGTGGGACCCCAGCGCCTGAAAGGAAACCAAAAATAAATAAACTTCAAAACATAATTACAATAAACTACAGTTTGACGGTATCACAGTATAGTCATGGAGGAGACAATAATAATATTAATAATAATAAAAATAAGCAGTCACAAATCAAAATCACAAACGATATACAAATATTCAAACGATAGAAAGAAAGAAAAAAACAAATGAACTAAATTCGAACAGCAGGGGAGACAGGCTCTCACGGAGAAAACACGTAGTGTTGTGCTCCTGTTCCAAAAATCAGTGAGCGTCAACCCCAAAATAAAAGCAAACTATAAATCAATGAAACCAGACAGCAACAATCCCCTCTATTAGTTGGAAAATACGGCGTTCTCCCAGTATGGCAGCAGAGAAGCAACAGGGCTGTAACTATAGCGACAGCAGAGAAGACGATCGGCACGAACGAGAGGGAGAATGAGACATTATAGCCTACCTTATGGAGAAAAGATTCCTCAGAACAGAGCTGATGAGGAGCAATATCTCCTGAAATGAGGAGCAGATTCCGCTGAGGAGTGAGGTAGGCTGTTTTCTTTTCTCACGTGTGGAATAACGTTATGGAATAACGTTAGTGTAGGCCTACGTAAACCGCAAAAAGATGAATCGCATTTCTATAATATGACTCGCCTTTCTGTGAGATGAATGAAGGGGACATATTTGTAAAGACTGTTTAGCCTAAATATGAATCGCGCGTCTGTGTGTGAAAGAATAAACTGCTTTGCTATAGCCTACTGAGATGAGTAAAAATCGACTGGAATATGTTGAAATAAAATGTATTTGTATAAGCAACGTATTAAACTGCAAAAAAAAAAACTATTTAATGGTTTTGGAGATACGAGGATTCCGCCCGACAGCGACGATTTACACCTTTGCCATTAACATGTTTATAAATAACTGAAAAAAGCACAAATGTCAATGCATGTCAGAACATCTCAAGGACCCCAAAAACAGCTTGGTCCCCAGAGGGTTAAATAGGAGGAACTCCTCGCTGATAGGTGCTCACAAATGTCAATCACCGCCACTCATCTCATTCATTCGGTTACACATGGATTTCATGAGCATAGCTGCAAATAGTGGAATCCCTGGGAAAGAATGTTTTCACTTAGAAAGGACCAAGACAGCAACATAATATAGTTCCCCAGAAGCACTGCACAATGAGCCCTTGGTAGAGATGTTGGAAAAGGGACTCTCTCCTCCAGATCTTGAAAACAAAATACTCATCAGCCGAGAAGCAACTGTTTACGGCATATTAAAACAATATAAATGTAAGATGAGTTCTCTAATTGTTTATATGATGAATATCTTTCTGTTCTTATAAATAATGTACATAAAAAAATGGCATCAAATTGAATTGATTTTTTTTTTTCATCAAGGTGTTTTTGTCTATGCCAAAGAGTGTCATGTCTGCAGAAACCTGGTCCGGTTTCAGGAACCACATTGCTGTGGGTCGCCTGTTCAGAACAATAGAATCCCATTCAAGATCTGCCTTGCAAGTCAACACTCTAAGAAAGGCATTCAACCATTTATGTGCATTAAGACAGTAATCTTACAATTTTTATTGTTACCCCTGTGGATACCACTCATCTGTTGTCATAGCAGACACCAACTGGAAAGTTGCATTCAATTTACCAGGTGAGTGTAACATCTGAACAAAAAAAAAATTCAACTGTAAATGTTTTTAACCAAAATTGATGCATTCAACATAATACACATTCACATACAACTTGTCACTATACCCCTTACATAATATCAGTTCTGAAAACATAATTTCTAATCAATCTCATGAGACGCACAGACACAGAGAACATTGGCCGCCAGGACACCAAGGTTAATGTGGCACCAAGATGGGAGAACCTCGATAAGGAGATAATTGCCACTGGTGATTTTGTGATGAAAATGAACATGAAAATACCCTGTTTAATTCTACTAATGGGTTTAATGATAATATCTTAATAATGTGTCACATTTTTAAGATTAATGGTAAAACCATATTTATTGTAGTCGTGTAGCTGTAGTGCCAAAATTAACTGATGTCAATCGAAAAACTTCTGTTCCTCAGATTCAACTAACAAACCCTTTCACAAGTCCGCTGACATATTCAACATTTGCACCTTGGATTGGGCAACACACCAGAGTCAATGAAAGCGATGATTAATGATTAATAAGTGATGTGTTAATTATGTTTTGTAGATTCAGTTATAAGTAATTTACAAACATGAATATGCGTTTCATAAATGTTTAATAAATTATGTTTTTTTTTTTTTTTTTTTTTATGTATGTAGCAATTAGAGGGTGCAGAAAGTGTTGTAAATGCTTGTATACACGTACAGATCATTTGTAACAGGTAAGTAACAGTGTTCAACACAATGTCTAATCACATGAATAAATCATTTACAACACTTTCTGCATCCCCTAATCTAAAGTGTAAACTATTCATCGCTTGTAAATGTGTTACACATCATTCGTGCCACTGTGCACCTGATGTGAACAAAACTTAAACATTTATTTAACAATTTATATAACAATTTATTAAACATTTATGAAACGCATAGTCATGTTTTGTAAATGATTAGTTAATCATTAACTAATCAAATTTAAATGACTTATAACTGAATCTACAAAACATCAGTGTTGGGAACGTTACTTTAAAAAAGTAATTAGTTATAGTTACTCACTACTTGTTCCAAAAAGTAACTGAGTTAGTAACTGAATTACTCTATAATAAAAGTAACTCGTTACCAGGGAAAGTAACTATTTGCGTTACTGTTAAAAAAAAAAGTTGCTATATGTCAAAGAATTTGGATTTTTTTGAGCAGTTTTCACAAGTCAGTTGAAATGAGTAGAACAGACAGGTGTTTGTACATAACTTTCGATATTTATTGCACGTCGACAGATATAACATTATATATGTTTTATATAATTAGTTTATTAATTAAATTGATAAAAAGACAAAAAGACCTTGAGATATGTTTGGTAATTGTACCTGAATGAATTGAAAATTAATTTGCTAAATTTCAGATTAATATATTTGTTTTCCTTAAAATTTTAATTAGCAGTAACTTAAAACACTTTGCAGTTTGGATGTCCTGTATAAACAAAATTACGGATTATGTTTTTATGTTTCCACTGTTCGATCGTGTCCGCGCCTCACACACACACACACGCACACAAATGTAAACACTTTGCGACTTTTCGATCGCGCCCGCGCCTCTCTTTCTGTTTCTCTCTCTCTCTCTCTCTCTCTCTCTCTCTCTCTCTCTCTCTCTCTCTCACACACACACACACACGCGCACACAAATGTAAACACTTTGCGACTTTTCGATCGCGCCCGTGCCTCTCTTTCTGTTTCTCTCTCTCTCTCTCTCTCTCTCTCTCTCTCTCTCTCTCTCTCTCTCTCTCTCTCTCTCTCACACACACAAATATAAACACTTTGCAACTTTTCGATCGCGCCCGCCAACTTTTCAGTCAAGATTGCTCCTGACTCGCCATCTCTGCTGCTTCATCGAATCTCTGTTTAGCTGGTGTGTGTGTGTGTGTGTGTGTGAGTGGCGCGTGTGCTGGCATGTGTGTAAAAACACTGGCTCTGATTGGCTACCATGAAACACATGACACTGACTTAGCCAATCATAATCGCTTACCTCGTTATTAACCCACCTCCTCACTAGCTGTGCGAGCCAGGGGTGCGTTCGGATTAAACCGTTTATTCAATCAATGCATAGTAACGCACCGCATTTAACGTCCAGTAATGTTAACGCGTTGTAACGACGGGAAAAGTAATTAGTTAGATTACCCCGTTACTGAAAAAATAACGTTGTTACCTAACGCCGTTCTTTTAAACGGCGTTATTCCAAACACTGCAAAACATACATAAAATAATGAACATATCATTTATGAATGCATAGTCATGTTTCATAAATGATTAGTTAATCATTTAATCACTTGTAAATGACTTGTAACGGAATTTACAAAACATACATAAAATGTTAGTATATCACTTGCTAATCATTTATCAATGTTTTGTTAATGATTATAAAATGGTTAACTTAGTTCCAATCCTTGATTCTGATTGGTCAATAGCTGTGCTTTATTCACGATAAAACACGGCTATGACCGCTTCACCCAACTGTTCTATGTATCACTACACAACACCCCTAGCAACCACTCTTAGTAACTTAAACACATGTTTGATCTCATTGATATTGTTCATTGAAACTATAGTAGAGTATTGTGAGAGATCGAGTAAGCGAGTGTACCTGCATTTACAGCATTTTCCTTCAGGTCAGTCATATTCATAATTAAAAAAAAATCTGTTTGAATGTCCGCTGCGATATCTTGTCCTTTTAACAGTTAAGGGGTTTTTCCGTGCCCATAGTTATCTGTCAGTTGCGTCTTCCTTCTCCGTGTTCACAAGTTTGATTCCTTTCAATGTAAAAGTCTTCTCTACTGACTGACTCACTCATAAAGACGGTCTTTGCCGCCATCTATTGGCGAAATAATGTATGTAACTTTTGTTGCTGTTTACGGTCAGGGACTATTTTTTCCAGCGGAAGGAAGGCTTTTAGTGATTTTACTTCATAAAAGTTGCATAGATACATGTTTTTCAGCTTTAATAGTTGCATTATGTGGTAACCGTTTTATAAAAGCAATATCCGCTTCGCGTCGTGCCTAACAATGCCCTTCAGTATTCACGATACAGCACAGCCTCTCATACCTTATTGCTTACTTAGTTCATCATTAACTAACCACTTATAAATGACTTACAACTGAACGTTATTATAAAGTGTTACCATATATTTAATTAAATTAATAATTATAGTTTCACAGCATTCACATTAACATTCCATGTATCACGAGTGCACTGGGTTCTCCCTCACCTTCACTCACCCACTCATACTCACTAGAGTATTAGAAGCACTTGCAGCTAATGATTACCTTCTTTGAACTCACACTTAAGCCCCACATGCACATTTATTCAGTGTCTGGCCGTCCTGAAGGTATTCTAGACTCTTCTTTCTCTCAGCTGTCTTTGTAAAGAACTTTTGTAACCTGTTGTTAACATACCTGAATTGTCTTCATAATCTGATCGTGATCGCCCTGTGAATTATACTTACCTGATGTGATTTCCATATCAATCTTCCACAGTCTGACTGTGTATATTCATCCCTGTTGAGAGAAAAGTATATTTAAAGAGCTTAATTTAATCTGTGAAAGACTGTGTATTTACATTCAAGAAATTGAGAGGATGTAATGTAATATCTGCACTTACCTTGAAAACCTACCTGCCTTAAGTTTTGATATACAGTATATGTATTATTTGCCCCATTGATGTTTAAAAAAAAAAAATATGGACTACAATTTCATGTTGTTACCTGAATTCATCATCATACTTCTGAGAAATATATTAACTACCTGTATACGTTTGTGCCTTTAATAACCTGATTGCCTTGTTGTAGTTTATCATAACACCATGCATTGCTATTAACTTTTTTTCCATGAACAATACTAATAGATAGTAATTTCTCCACGGCACAAAATATATGACCTGGTGAAGGCATGCAACTGTCTTGGAGTGTCAACAACTGTCTCGCAAACAGACCTTATAAACAGGCTGGAGGAACTTCTCCTTTATAAGGAAGTTTACCCCAAAATGTTTGTGGAGCTGAAGAAAGCTGGAGGTAAGCTATGTTATCCAATGCCATATACATTACTTTGTGTAGTAAAATGTTCTTGCTTTTCTTGTTTTATTAATGTTATCTCTTTATTAACGTTCTACTTTCTAATTATTTGAAGGAGTCGGGACTTGTAAATTGGCGAGTTGTCCACGATTTGTTTTTTTTCCACTAAATTATTTACAGTTTCATTTGAACTAGTATAGGGCCCCACTTATACAATGTGGGATTTTACCTTTACGAGGGCTTTGACTGTATGAAGCCCCGCAAGGCTCTTTTGAAATGAGCCTCAACACCGGAAACAAATGTTCCTATTTGTTACGGTGGCGTTTTGTTTAAATTTGTTCCAGTTTTTTTCTTTTTTCAGTGATTATGTTGTGTTGTAAATAAATCTAAACAATCAAAAAGCCATTCTTTTTTAAATCTCTACTTATTCCTTTGTGCCGCGTTTCCACTTTCGTGCCAGTGCGAGCCAGGGCTTTAAACGGGCCATGCCGGGCTAATAGCCTCGGGCCAGTAGCACCGGGCCAAAAATCTGCTGCGTTTCCACTGTCAGGACAGAAGCTCCACAGCGCTTCACTAAAACACGCCTCTCTGGAACAATGTCACACTAACCCATCATTTCACCAACAAATGGAAGTTTTATCAGAAAACTAATCGGAAAGAAATCAAAACAGCGTGATCGCAAAACAAACATGATAAAATGTTAGAAATGTAACCCAAGGGGTTAACGTGCAGCCTGGAAGTATAAAAGGGTGCCTTGCAAACTTGACAATCACCTTTTCGTCTTCAGGGACTGTTCTGTTTGTAAGGGCTTGAAAATCGGCTGTTTGCTGGCATTTTTCTTGTTTACTTGAATATTTAAAACCCAAGAATCAATGTTTTACCACTGGTTTACAATAAAAAGTGATACATTGACCATAATGAATTAATTTGTGTCAAAATTGCACATTAGTCACACAGAAATTAAGTGGTTTACCATTAGGTCTATTTCACAAAAGAAAGAGGACACAATTACTTATTCAGTTGAGACTGTTTCTGTTTATTTGGTAGTTACAAGACATATTTACATTACATTTAGAAAGAATGATCATTTCTACAAATATGCCACCAAAAATATGACCTGATGAGCTTTAGCACTCTCTCTCAGTACAGTTATATTTTCAGTCAGAGAAACATAGGAAGCTCCAGAAAAGAAAGTTGTTTTATTTTATGATAGTCCGGTATAAAGAGACGAGGCGTAGGCTACTGACAGATAAAATAAAAACAGGATTGTGATAGCCTTTATGATTTGTCTGATTTCTTCAAGCGTTCATATTTATCATGTTTACTATGGTAATGGTTAGCGTGCATAGTCTTTTGCATTGCTTATAAATATTTCTACCTTATACGGTGATCAGAATCCACATCGGATCACAAACAGAAGGCATTCAAACATGAAAGTGAGTTTTGAGGTAAATTATTTTAAAAGTCTTTAAAGCAACACTAAGGAACTTTTCCTCTTCGGTCGCCCTACAGGTTGGAACCGGAATTGTCCATTACCGCTGTCGTAAATAATTTTGCCACCCGCAGCCTACTGTCGCACGCACACTCGCTGTTTATCTAGCACCGGCTTTGGAACGAACGATGTCCACTGACAAGGTAGAGTATGTTGCATGATTTTATGAAAGTATGATGTATTGCGACATCAGAAATGAATGAAAACTACATAATGACTATTGTAACACTTGACATAAAGCAATTCAAATTTGTAGTTTTCTTATGTCTCATTCGAACTACAGAAACGCGACCCGGTTTGGCAAACTTGCATGGTGTGGTTATAGCAGATATAGGGCTGCAAAGCGAATCCAGAAGTGCCTTTCACCCTGTTACAACTTGATGAACCACTGATATGATTTTGGAAACATTATTTTAAGGTAAAAAATATTCCTTAGTGTTGCTTTAATGCTGACAGAATCTTATCCAGCGCTGCCGTCTTCAGACTCAGGTAAACTCCGCCTCTGTTCGTAACCACTCCTCTAGCCCGAACTGGCCAGCTTTGGACCAAGGTATTCGACGGGCCAGAAAATCCTGGCCGTTGGCCCAGAGTAAGCCCTGACGAGGCCCGATCAAGCCCCGAAAGTGACAGTGGAAACACGACTGGCCCTGGCACGCACTAGCACGCCCGGCTCTGGCCCGACAGTGGAAAACGCGGCTAATGATAGGGCCTGATAACACCTGATAGGGCCATTATGGGAGGGTCTTTGTTTTTCTCAGGTGTCAAACACATCAATATTCATTGATGATTCCTCCTCGCATAAAGCTTTCTTACACAAAACATGTCTTACAAATTTTAAATCAATATATTGTTCTATCTGAATGAGCACGCAGGAGGATTTTCACATAGTTTTGAAGCAAATATTCTAGGCTACGTGATACAATTTTCAAAAGTCTTGTGAAGAAATTATCAGTATGTGTTTCATGACCTTATTTCAGTGACATTTTGTATTTGTTTTTACACAAACCACGCATAAACGGCATTATCCTTTCGAAAACGAACAGCAATGCCTCATCAATGCTTCAGATACACACTGAAGTACCAGCACAACATTCAAAAGACAGAGAGATCCAGAGAGAAATTTGTCTAGGGTGTAGGCGGATTGCTGCCCCTATGAGAGAAATTGAATCTAAGATCTGGTATGGGCTGTCTGAGAATAATGGACACTTTGTTCCTAAGTATTGCTGCATAGTGTGCTACACTAAGTCAGAGGTTTTGAGATGTTTTGTGAAATGCCGCAACCATGCAAGAGTTATGTTTCAGTGGTTTAAGTATATATACTGCATTGACTTAATGTGTGGGGTTTTTTTTCATGGTTTTTTTTTTTATGTTTTTTTTGTTTGTTTTTTTTAAAGGAAGGGAATGTAATATTCACATAAGCACTGAAAATTTCAGACCAGAAGTCCTCAGGGTCCAGCAACCAGCAACTCCTACTGTAGATTGTTACCAATTTTCAGTGTCAATGTTTCCAAATAATGAAAAACAGAATAAGGTAACCAGTGTGCTGAACAGTAATAATATATACTTTCATTAGGAATATAAAAATATTAACACAACTTTTCCATCATTAGGACAAAATCTCACATCTCTATTCTTTTGAGAAAAGAATGTCATTGTAATGTCATTACTAGAATCTCGCACTACACCTCACTGGAACTATTGGCGCTTTTCCACTGCATGGTACGGCTCGGTTCGGCTCGGTACGGTTCGACTCGGCGCGGAACGGTTCGGCTCGCTTCGCTTTTCCACTGCGTGGTACGACTCGACTCGGTACGGCACGGTTCGGTTCGCTTTAGCTCGGTTGCTTTTCCACTGCAGTTAGTACCGCTTCAAAGTGGGTGGGACTGATCGTTATAGTTGCCGTCTCTACTGCCATGACATCATCATATTAAATGCGAATTTTTCATTCCGTGTTTCCCTATCCACTCCTCGGCAACCAACGAGAGGCACGTCTGCACCCCGTCCACTGACCACGATTCAGCCATTTCTTTTTTTGAAGTTTATACTTTTAAAACAGGCGCTACAGTGTTGGCTGTTGTCTACTGGCTATTTAAATCTAGCGGGTTTAGTGTCTCGTGTCGTAAATACAATGACGCTGGTAGTGATGATTCTGTCTGACCAATCAGTGATCTGCAGTGTTTTCACGTCACATTTTAGTATCGGTACGGTACTCTTGGAACCTCAACAGAGGTGGTACTATTTAAAGCGAGCCGAAGCGAGCCGTACCGTACCGTACCATGCAGTGGAAATGCGCCATAAGTGAGCCGTACCGAACCGAGCCGTACCGTACCATGCAGTGGAAAAGCGCCAAAGCGTGCCGTGCCGTACCGAACCGTGCCGTTCCATGCAGTGGAAAAGCGCCATATGTGACCTGACAAGTATTTGCCCACCAGATTAAGACACCAGTATGGAATTGATGCCATGGCTATCCAATAATGTACCAATTATGCTTAAATAATGTTTGTAATATTAGTTTAATTTAATGTACTTGATAAACTTATTTACTTAACTGTCGCATATCTAACATATAATGTATAACTTTTAAGACATGTAGATATTGAAATGCACATCATAACACATTTTGAATATATTTTCCATATTGTGCTTTAAAGACTGTATATTGTCTGGTTGTACACATACCAGCAGAGACCCATGATGTAAGTGATTAATTCAGAACCTATTCTTTTTTTTTACACTACTTGTCACAGTCATTTTCATAAACGTGGAAACAAGAATTATGAGCAAAGGGATGTAGTGCATTTCCTTAATGTAATTTACATGTCATTTTGTTCTATCCTCAGGTTATAGCTTTGACGACTGACACATTCATTTTGTGGTATAAATACTGGCTTGCTTCAAGAACAATTTCAGATTCACATTTGAAAATTCTTGAGGTACTGTACAGTTTATAAAACAAAATGTATTAAAGCTATCCTGTTTCTACATCCCATGAATGCATTTACATTTACATTGAATCATTTAGCAGATGCTATATCCAAAGTGACTTACAAATGAGGAGAACAATTAAGCAGTCAAACCAACTAGGGGGCAACAATATACAAGTGCTGTAACAAGTCTTAGTTAGTCTAGCATAGTACACATAGCAAGGCTTTTTTTTTTTTTTTTTTATCAGAAAAACAAAATAAATAGAATAGTATAGAATAGAAAGGTAAGTGCTAGTATTAATTGGTCATCTATGATCTATGAACTGCATGACACAGGATAATGTGCTCCCTATTTCTTTCATCTCAGAATGATGCACAGAAAATGCTGTTACCAAGAATTGTTGGTACGGATAAGACACCAGAGAGGATGCCACTTCATTCTTTGGGTTAATACATCTCAAGTTGCGTTAATTACATGAGGAAGAAATTAGATACTACAGAGATAGTAGGGAAGCCAAAAATAGTATAAATAAATCAATTTTACATTTGTTGTGTTTTAAATTGGCTTTTTCTTTCTTTCTTTCTTTCTTTCTTTCTTTCTTTCTTTCGTTCTTTCTTTTTTTTTCTTTTTTTGACAATTTCTGTTTTTGACAAGATGGAAAAAGAAATAAGAATTTATGATAACACATAGCACAACATTAACATTTCACTGTCAGACATGGGCATTCTGAAGTACGTTCTATCATTTACTGTTTGTACACATTTTTTTTGACAAAATATTTAATGACTTGGGTACAGTCTACTTTACATTAGTTTTATTTTCCAGAGATGCGTTTAGAAATCTAGACTTCCTGGATGGGTGGACAGTGTGCAATTTGCAGTAATGGCGGAGAAATGATGGAAACAACTGTGGTGTTTTTGTTTGCACAGTGAGTGGACAGAGATTTATGTTCACTACTGTACATTAATTAACATTGATATAATACATACTATGAGACTTTAAACAAAAACTGTTCACAAATAAATACAGTACATTATATAAAGCCTTTTTCATTTTTGTAGATTGCAGAGATGGAGTTGCTCCACACTAAACAGATGATTCACCTTCAAGTTTACCATGCCTCCTTTTTGGTTGAAAATATACAGACTGAGGTAAAGCAGAGTCACAAGCTCTATGTGAAATTATGGTGTATTTTTCTCCAATAAGCATGTATGTATGGTCTGTCTAATATTTGAGTAAAATATAAAATAAATAGGATAATTTAAATTTTTCTTAAAACTATATACTGGTTTGCTCATCTTCTGTTCTTAGGACTTCACACCTAAGATGAGAACTTGTGAGGCTGAAAACAGATGTTTGGCCCAGGAGATTGGTGTTTGCCTACTTCAACAAATCCGGACCAAATAAGTGATCTATATTGTTATACTATATTGATTGAGCAGTTATATAAATGTGAATCTTATTTCCTCTGCAGAACCATGCATCCAGATGTTATAACACTGCAATGGATTCAGTGTAACATTTGTAATAAATGGCTGCACTATGACTGTGCTGGCATGCCATTCAGCTGTGGATGTGACATTAAAGAGTTATATCCTTATGAGAAGTGTGCAGTTTACATTTTCAAACAAACTTCAATCACTGCATTACAAATACATTGAATGCTATTGTAACCCTCCCATTTCTTTTTACAGAACACTATAATTGTTGAAGCAGGGATTTGTGATGAACATAGTAATGGCAGATCAGGACATTATGGTAAACAAGATGAATACTTCATCACACTAATAACTTAATAAATGTTACTTACCTTTTGTAAGATGCTCATCTGCATATCTTGTCTCTGTGACATTTACATGCATTTTTTTGGAAGTGAACAATTAGATAAATATATTTATTTAAATATATATTTGTTGCACTTGTTTTAAAGAAATACTGCATGACTTATTTGGAATTAACCATTTCTTCACATTATAGGAACTGAACAATGTCACATGTCAGTGTACGTTTGAACTTTCAGTTTGTGTTTTGATTGGTTCCTGTTTTCCTTTGTTCTTTTCCCGTCACTCCTTCATTTCCATGGTTACTGTCAATATCATTTCAGTTGAATCACCTGTTTAGTCTATCATCGTTATCTGTATAACCTGTGTTCTTTTAATCAGTGTCATCAGTGTTTGTATTTAAGTTCTGTCTGTTCAGTCAGTCATTGTCTGATCTCAGTTATATTTAGTGTGTTGCTACCTGTTCCGCTGTCCTGTGTTTAATTACTAATAAACATTTGTTTTTGGAATTATATCCTTGTCTCTGTCTGCCTTCCTGCAACCACCCGTGACAGAAGATCGGACCAGCCCATATGGACAAAAGGGCTACATTTGTCGCTATTGCTCAAAGAGCATAAAGTTTTTCTCCTTCACAGAGAACTTTATTCGTCGAGCTGTCACTAGCCACCTTGACGAAAAAACCCTCAAGCTACTTTTCTGAATCGGGGCCAATTTCCACCAGGCCATCTACCTCCCAAACACTGATGGACTGAACTGGAGGGAAGCCATCAGCAGGTGTTTGGTAAGCATCACGTCCTGATCCAGAGAACAACCACCATCACCAGCAGCTGCCAAGATCACCCTTTCAGAGTTGCCAAGATCACCCTTCCAGAGTCTTGTCCCGCCGAGACCACCCTTCCAGAGTCTCGTCCCGTCGAGACCACCCTTATAGAGCTTCTTGACTCTAAAAATCGTTAAAATGTATTCTTATTCACGCCATGACTGTCGAGCCCTCGGCAAAGATGGTCGCCGCCTCACCGCCTGAGCCCTCGGCAAAGATGACCGCCGCCTCACCGCCTGAGCCCTCGGCCATGATGGCCGCCGACGCCACACCGCCTGAGCCTTCAGCCAGGATGGCCACCATCACGTCAGAGCCTGTTCCTGTCCCTAGACCTGTTCCTGCCCCAATGACTGTTCATGTTCCTAGACCTGTTCCTGCCCCAAGAACTGTTCCGAGCCCGAGTCTGTTCCCGAGCCTGAGCCTGAGCCTGAGCCTGAGTCTGAGTCTGTTCCCGAGCCTGAGTCTGTTCCCAAGCCTGAGTCTGTTCCTACAGAGAGGCCTTAAAAGCTGCTAGATCTGCTTATTTTTCAACCCTATTAGAAGAAAATAAACAAAACTCTAGGGATTTATTTGAAACAGTGGCTAAACTAACGAAAAATAAAGCTTCAAGCCCAGAAGTTTCCAAGCGGCACAGCAGTAATGACTTTATGAACTTCTTCACTTACAAGATTGATAATATCAGGGAGAAAATTATAACTATGCAGCTGTCTACTACAGTATCACATCAGGGAGTGCATTGTAGTCTCCCTAAGGAAAAATTCGATTCATTCATTGCTTTAGGAGAGGAAGAATTTTCTAAACTCGTTAAATCATCTAAATCGACAACATGTATGTTAGACCCTATACTGAATAAGCCACTGAAAGAGATGCTTCCAGTGGTCATAGATCCTCTTCTTAATATCATTAATTCACCTTTGTCATTAGGATGCGTACCAAAAACTTTTAAGCTGGCTATGATTAAACTGCTTGTTAAAAAAACGCAACTTGATCGTACAGAATTAGTCAATTACAGGACGATCTCTAATCTACCTTTTCTGTCAAAGATACTAGAAAAGGTGGTATCCTCACAACTATGTTCCTTTTTAGAAAGAAATGATATCTGCGAGGATTTTCAGTCAGGATTTAGACCGTACCATAGTACTGAGAATGCTCTTTGTAGAGTTACGAATGATTTGCTCTTATCATCCGATCGTGGTTGTATCTCTCTATTAGTGTTACTCGATCTTAGTGCTGCATTTGATACTATTGACCACAACATTCTTTTAGATAGACTTGAAAATTATGTTGGCATTAGTGGAATTGCATTAGCATGGTTTAAATAATACTTATCTGACCGTTATCAGTTTGTAGCAGTAAATGAAGAGATGTCTTATCGATCACAAGTTCAGTATGGCGTACCACAAGGCTCAGTACCTGGACCGTTGCTGTTCACTCTGTACTTGCTACCCTTGGGAGATATCATTAGGAAGCATGGAATTAGTTTTCACTGTTATGCTGATGATACTCAGCTCTATATTTCTTCACACCCTGATGAAACGTACCAATTCACAAAATTAACGGAATGCATAGCTGATATAAAAACATTGGATGACTAGTAATTTCCTACTACTTAATTCTGAAAAAAAAAAACAGAGATTCTAATTATTGGACAAAAAAACGTAATAACCTAGAATACTGTCTAACACTTGATGGCTGCTCTGTCAAGTCTTCGTCGTCGGTTAGGAACCTGGGTGTGCTCTTTGATACCAATCTTTCATTTGAAAGTCACGTGTCTAGTATCTGTAAAACAGCATTTTTCCATTTTAAAAATATATCTAAATTACGTCATATGCTCTCATTGACAAATGCGGAACAATTAGTTAATGCGTTCATGACATCAAGGCTAGATTATTGTGATGCTCTTATGGGTGGTTGCCCTGCACGCTTAATAAACAAATTGCAGCTGGTCCAAAACGCAGCAGCTCGAGTTCTTACCAGAACCAGGAAGTATGACCATATTAGCCCCGTTCTGTCAACACTGCATTGGCTCCCTATTAAACATCGTATAAATTTTAAAATATTGCTGATTACTTACAAAGCACTAAATGGTTTAGCTCTGCAGTACTTAACGCGATGGAAGTGAATCAAGCAAAACTAACTTTAGCTGGACAATAACTTTATTCTAGAGCTGCTATAAAGCCAAAACAATCTCTGTTACTTTAATTTCCTGTTATCACTGTAAAGCCACTTTGTAACAATCTACATTGTTAAAAGCGCTATATAAATGAAGATGACTTGACTTGACTTCTGTCTGCCCTTCACCTGCTCTTCGTCCTCCTCCTGAGCCCCTTCCCTCCCTCCCTCCACAGTTGGTCTATCTCCCCTATCTCCTCCCTCCACCACCACCCTGTGCAGGACGCATCTGTCGACAATATCTTGCGCTGACATGTTGCTCCAAACACAGGGTCTTGGGCTAAGAACCAAGCTTTTTTCCAAATGACCAAGGAACGAAGGCAACTGCATGTAACTTTGATCATGCAAAAAGGGTTGCCCCTTGGGGAGAACCCCTTGGTTCTGGGCCACCACTGTAGTTGTCTCATGTGCAGCAGGCCAAAAGGTATCACGTTGGAAGCTGCCACCATGAGGCCTAACAGTCTCTGGAACTGTTTTACAGTGATGTGTTGGCCTAACTTTATTCTGGACACCATGGCCAGAATCGACTTGATTCGCGCAGGAGACAATTGTGCCCGCATCGTGACCGAGTCCCACACTACTGCCCTCAGAGGCCTGATCTGACTATCAGGACCTCTTTCCCGAAGCCCGTTTTGTCAGAATAATGGTCCTCAAATCCATTTTCTGTCTCGCGGGCTTCGGTTGAGAGTATTGCCTCGAGCCCTGAGATCGTTGTGGAGGGGCTCAATTAGCAACACTCTCTTTCTGCTTCTGTCTGTATGAGGAGCCGGACGTACATGGCTGGGGCTGTCCCTTGGCAACAGCCCCATGAGATTTCTGCCGACGGGGGATGAATTTTTGAAACGCCGAAGAGACCAGGAGGCGCAAGCGGGGAATCAAGAAGAAATGTTCTGTCTCTTTCTTTGATGCCAGATAAATACAGCCATAGGTGTCTCTACGTCACTGCCAGGGCTGTCATGGAGCGGCCGATTGTTCGGTCCGTCTCTTTGGTAGCGCGGAGAGACAAATCAGTGGCCCTTCTCAGTTCCTGAATATCTTCGACATCGATATTCTCCCCCTGTCTAAATGTCCTAGCAGGTCGGCCTGATAAGCTTGTAGAATGTCCATAGTGTGTAAACAGGCACCTGCTGCAGTGTATGCCTTGCCCACCAAAGAAGATGTTATACGGCATGGTTTGGAGGGCAATGCCGGGGCTTTTAACGAGGATGCATTGTCTGGTTCTAGATAAGCTGCCAAAGTCTCTAGAACTAGCAGATGAGGGCCTAGATCCATCTGTGATCCCCACGAGTGAAGCCGCCGGGTTGCCTCGGCAACTGTGGGACCCGCATCGCGTGAGGCACAGAGCTGGCCACTTTGATCGAACAGCACCAGCCGGGAGCGAAGCGTTCTAAGTGGCAAATGCTCGGAATGCTCACACTCAACCCCCTCGAGGGCTGAGCGAGCATGCTCTGCTCCCAAATAACTAACACACATATTATGTGAATCCCCATCTGGAATATAGCGAGGACAGGGATGAACACACTTTCTGTAGTTGTTCACTCGCCATTTTCTGCTGAAGATCAGAAAGCTGACAACAACTGTGACGCCGGCTCCTTTATAGCTTCCGTATTCCGCCGGCACGGTGTCACGGGATGACGTTGCACCAATCAAATCAAATCAAATCAAATCAAGTATATTTGTATAGCACTTTTCACAATACAGATTGTATTAAAGCAGCTTCAGAGTATTAAATTAAAATAAAATAATACAACAAGGTTTGTTTCTAGTGGAATTTATTGATTGATAAAATTAAATTAAATTTCCCCAAAATATCCCCAACTGAGCAAGCCAAAGGCAACAGTGGCAAGGAACCGAAAAAAAAACAATCAAGTGACCTAATGGTGTCCTAAAACTCCATCAGGTGACCTAATGGAGAAAAAAAAAAAACCTTGGGAGAACCCAGGCTCAGTCGGGGCCAGTTCTCCTCTGGCATTTATGAACTAGAGGCCGGATTGTAGTTTGGACTGTAAGATTAAAAATATTATATGAATGCCTGGCCGAAAAGATGCGTCTTTAATCTAGTTTTAAACTGGGAGAGCGAGTCCGAGCAACGAACAGTATCAGGAAGACTATTCCAGAGTTTCGGAGCCAAATGTGAAAATGCTCTCCCTCCTTTGGTTGATCTGGATATCCTAGGTATGACCAAAAGCCTCGGATTTATTGATCTTAAAGAGCGCGATGGATTATAGGGCGATAGAAGATCCGTTAAATAGACTGGAGCTAAGCCATTTAGGGCTTTATAAGTCAGTAGCAATACCTTGTAATTAATACGGAACTTTATAGGTAACCAATGCAGTGATGATAAAATCGGTGTTATATGATCATATTTTCTTGATCTAGTAAGAACTCTAGCGGCTGCATTTTGGACTAACTGTAGCTTGTTTATTGAGGATGCAGGACAACCAGCTAATAAAGCATTACAGTAATCAAGTCTCGAGGTCATGAATGCATGAACTAACTTTTCTGCATCAGAAACTGATAGCATATTACGTAGCTTAGCAATGTTTCTAAGGTGGAAAAAGGCTGTTTTTGTAACATATGAAATATGATTTTCAAAAGACAGGTTACAATCGAGTACAACACCCAGGTTTTTTACTGTAGAGGATAAAGTAACAGGACATCCTACGATGTCAAAGTTGTATTGTGAGAGGTTCTGTGGGCGGTTTTTTGAACCGATAAGTATTACCTCTGTCTTGTCTGGATTTAATAAAAGAAAATTACGCGTCATCCAATCTTTTATATTTTTAACACACTCTGTCAATTTGGATAATTTAGCGTTTTCATCCGGCCGTGATGAAATATATATTTGAGTGTCATCAGCATAACAATGGAAACTAATTCCATGTTTCCTTATAATATTTCCAAGTGGCATCATATATATTGAGAATAATAGAGGGCCCAGCACAGATCCCTGCGGCATCTCCATTCAAATAGACAAAATGGATTGGACTAAGTTGGACTAAGGATTGGACTAAGTTGCACATGTGACTTCAGGAGTGCTGACGGTGAAGGGATTCCCCAAAGTGTCGACGCAGCGCTTAAATTTTGATTTCAGGGGGCCTTTAAAGAAATGTTGTTGTTTTTTTAAATAAAAACTGTATAAATCGCATTAACTCACCAAACAAAATCATTGTGGCATGTTCTGTGACAGCTGCGCCCAGATCTAATTTGGCAAAGTTTAATCTGGGGCAAGTAGTTTTCTCTCCTGCACCAGTCTGAGTGTCAGGCAGCTGTAAAACAGTGAGAGATATCGTGGCAGGCACGACACTTAGAAGGTGACGGGACGCATGTTCTATTATGGATAAAAAGAGTGAAATAAAATATAAGGTAAGGTGGAAAATAGGTAAATATGTATATAGGGGTTGCACTGTCTGGTTGCTTTCATGCATCGTTCCCGGATGTCAAGCAGCTGTAAAACAGTGAGAGATCTTGTGGCAGGTGAAATGTGTTTGGTTAATGGTGAATATTGACCTACTGTGCATACCATAGTGCACTCTAAAAATTAGCTTAGTAAATATCACAGTAATAATTAACTTTATTAACTTAATAAAATCTCTGAATATTTACTTGATGATTTGAGTTGAACATACCAAAATAATTGACTAAAAATCCAACAGTTATTGTCTAAAATATACAGTTATATTTAAGTTTTTGTTTTTTTTTCCACTAAAAGAATTTAGTATTTGACTAACCAATTATTTATTTATAATACCAGACATCCCAAGTCTCCCGGAAGTTCATTGATAGCGGCTCCCTGATGCCCGCAAATTATTTAAAATCTAGTCATTTCTTTGCTGACATCAAACTTGGAGAGCAGAGAACACAAGTCTACCTGATTGCTGTCCCCGCAATTCACTCTCATGTTGTTGTTTTTCTCTCTCTCTCTCTTTTCGTGACCAGGGGCCTGTTTCAGAAAGGAGGTTAAGTGAAAACTCTGAGCATGTTAACCCTGAAATGAGGGAAACTCTGGGTTTTCTGTTTCAGAATGAGAGGTATGTTAAACCTGAGAAAGCAGAGTAAGTCTTCAGTACTTTCAGTACATTTTTATTAATAAACTTAATATTTTATTAATAAATAACATATTGCTATTTTTACTGCTGTTTTTTTCTATTGTTTTTAATAAGATGAAGTCTATATAACTCCTTAACTGGCAACTGAAAATACAGTAGTAGATTAGAGTTACATAATGTAGTTCTAAACAAATTCTACAGAATTAAACGGTGACATTTGACATTAAACAACAGAAGTTGATGGACCGTCCTCCTGCTGTTCTTCCACACTCTGGGGGCGGGGGGAGAGATAAGAATACCCGTTTATACTTAGATTTAAACTTTGATTCTATAGGCTACTCCACATAAAAATGTGAAAAAATCAGAATGTGTAGATTGTTTGATGTGTAGACACATAATATTAACATTACCTCTGTAGGCCTCTAGAAACTATTTATCCCCATTGTCCTGTGAAGATGAGCATTTGGTTGAGTACACTTTATAACACTATTTGTCATAATTTCTGGTGTATTGAGTAGGCTACTTACAACTGCCTGGGGTTCTGTTGGGACAGGAGGCTCCAAAAGACAGATATTACCATCAGAATCTGTTGGGACCAACAAAAAACCCAACCCAAAGTAAAATAAATGGAAATAT
Organism: Abramis brama; assembly: GCF_963993115.1. NCBI lineage: Eukaryota > Metazoa > Chordata > Actinopteri > Cypriniformes > Leuciscidae > Abramis > Abramis brama. The sequence continues at coordinate 13,018,705 of NC_139971.1, read as the reverse complement.
CAAAAATAGCCTATATAAAAAATAACACATATGTAAACCTCTTACATTTTATGAAGGCCCTTGGATCTTCGGGAGGGACTGGCCCTCCAGGAATTCCCTCAGCCAAAAATGCTGCTGCACTGCTAGACACTGGATGCTATTTAGTTATTTAATATGTGACCCTGGACCACAAAACCAGTCACATGGAGCAATTTTATGAAACTGAGATTTATACATCATATGAATGCTGAATAAATAAGATTTCCATTGATGTATGGTTTGTTAGGATAGGACAATATTTGGCCGATATACAACTATTTGAAATCTGGAATATGAGGGTGCAAAAAAAACGAAACATTGAGAAAATCGCCTTTAAAGTTGTCTATTTATGTTCGCGATTGTGCTGCATTCACTCACAAAAATATTTTTTTAATATATTTACAGTAGGAAATTTACAAAATATCTTCATGGAACATGATCTTTCCTTAATATCCTAATGATTTTTTTAATGAATGACCGTGCGACATGTGACTGGTTTTGTGATCTAGGGTCACGTATGTCAAATGTTTGTAAAGTCAGGTAGCCTACACCCATGATATGCTCAAGCCTTACTTGATTGAATTATGTTTTTATATTTAATTTTCAGCTGCTGCCATGTTCTTTTAATACCTGCAGGATTGCTCCACATGAAAATTAAAATTAGGTTGAATAACATACTGTTCTTCCAGTTTCACCGCTCTGATATTATAACAGTTGGGTAAGTTACTTGTATTACTAACTACAAATGACATCTTCAACAGTGTAATTAGATTAATGTAATAATGACTATCTTTAGAAAGCATTGGTCTACTTATTACTAATTACTAAATCCCATATCAACCTCAACCACTTGAACAATACAAGGAGAGACAAGAAACTGCACTTTTAATGCTTTCAAATAAACAATATACAATTGCATGAATTATTCTTGAATTGACCAAAGTGTGTAGAGGGAGAAGGTTACATTAAAAATATACCTTTTAAAAATATATGTTAAATATACAGAATTGTTCTATAGTCTAATGCAATTACATCAGATTTTACTTTAAATTACAGAAGAATTAAGAGACTGTACATTTACAGTATTCAGTTCATATGGTATATTTAATTGATGTCATTGCGTTAAAATTTAATCAATATTTTTAAGTGTAAAAATGTTTCACCAAAAAATTTTAGTAAATCATAGTAAAAGTTTTTTAGAGTGTGGCTCCCACTGGTAGCAGGGCATCATAGTATTAAAAACGGCGGAATTGCATATTGTGCAAAAAAGAAAAGAAGGAGCCCCGGGTTGCATTGTCTGTGCATTCACATGCATATCGAACTGGCAGCTGCCTCAGCGGTGGCAGGTTTTGGAGTAGCTGCCTTCAGCAGTGAAGGGTTCTGCGGCAGCTTCCCAAAGCAGACCTGCCATTCATGGTCACTCAGATAAGAGGAAGACATCATTCAGCCATGCACATTATAAAATGCTCAAGTAATGCTGAACAATAAATCTAAATAAATTTGAAATCACTATGGCTTCGTGATTATGAAAGTGCTGTAATTTTGTGGATTACTGATAAACGCGAGTCTGGAGAAACGGGCGCTTATTTATTAATTCTCAGTCTTGAGAAACGTAGCCTGCATGTGTTACGTTACTGTGTTAATAATAACTAAAGTACCTAATTATGTTACATATTTATTTTGTATGAAAACTAGCGCGTTAGTTACTTATGGATTAAAACCGTTGTAAGTACCGTTGTATCAGTGCTGCACAAGCTCTCTCTCACAAACACAGACGTGCGCACAGAGAGAGAAGATAATTGTAAAATGAAAATTGACGGGCTAAGTTTAAATTTTGTTCTTGCTTGTGTTTTTTTCTGTCAAAATATCAGAAAGCATTTTTGTATTATCCATCCGTGTTTTTAAAATGCGTTAAATGACGGACCTTTTTACTGTTAACACAGCCTATATGTCGGATTTGTCTAACTCAGGGCCGTCCACAGACCTTTTGAGGGGCATGTGTTGAAACTGAAAAAGGGTTTATGATTTTCTGATGGTTAAAACTATGTTGTTGTATTACTTATCAATATATTGTTAACATTTTACAAAAGTCAAACTCAAATGCAGTTACGGGGTTTTTGACCAGCGAATGTGTGCAAATGTGCATTTTGTCCATCATTAAAACGGCGCCGGCGGCATCACATTACATTTTCATCAACAGGTTACAAACCAGGTTAGTTAGTTGTAGCTATATGGGCGCTCAGTTTTTCCTGTTGTAAAATACATTTGGCCAAAATCTCATTTTATAAAAGATGAAATGCTACTGTATGCACAGGCTATTTAAGTGTAGGCTATGTATTGGCTATGACTATAGATGGCAAATGCTAGACCTCTCTCTCAGGTCCCACATGTCTCAGTCAGACATCAAATAAATAAAATATGAGCCTTTATAGACATAGTGTTTAGTACTTATTCAAACAACAAGATCTTTGTTTACCCTGGCAAAACTTTGTTTAGCTGCTGTCTGCTGTGCGGCTGTGCGGTGCGGCTTCAGTTTATTCAGTCAAGATAGAGGGGGCGGAGTTATCAGGTTTACTGACAGTTTGAGGATCGAACAAGATTTACACAAAGCTCTTTTTAAGAACTTTCATTGGCTAAATATTTGTAAAACAGACCAATATCAATATCATTGATTTATTGAAGAAGAAGAAAAAAAACACCACCACCACCACCACAAAAAAGAAGGGCACTTCGGAGTGTAAGGGCAAAAAGGACATGTGCACGTGCCTGGTCTAACTTATACTTGGTATTCTTTTTAGAATAAGTGATTTGTTTTGCTATTATTGGACTCCTGTCTATTCATTGTCAACTGTTTTCTATAAATATGTTAGTATTGGCTAACATTTATTCAGCTAATGTGTGTCCTGTTTAAAATGTGCAATGTTCAAATGCAAAGACAGCACGTCACAAATAGAAGCCCTTTTTTCTGTGGGATTTAGTATCATATTTGGATATTGGAATAATAAATTAAGTAGCCTATCTTAAATGTACACACAATGTTCCTATGTTTTTTTTTTCTTCGATTCCATCAAGAGATCAACCATGTTCGACATACTAAGACATTATGTGATCCCAGACAAAACAGTAAGAGCGATCCGCACAATTTACAAGAAGTCAAAGGGCCCTATTTTAACGATCTGAAACGCAAGTGTCAAAGCGCAAAGCGCAAGTAACTTTGTGGGCGGGTCTTGGCGCTGTTGCTATTTTCCCGGCGGGATAAATGACTCTTGCGCCAGGCGCAAATCTAAAATGGGTTGGTCTGAAGTAGCTTCATTATTCATAGGTGTGGTTTGGGCGTATCGTGAAATAAACCAATCAGAGCGACATCTCACATTCCCTTTAAGAGCAGGCGCGCTTTGTTCTAAAGCGGATTCCTATTATAACGGCGTATTTGCCAGACGCGCGCCAGGAGCGGTTCACAGCCAAGGAGAGCAACGCTCTCGTCAGGGATGTTGGGGATGGAGAAACCCACCCAAATTAACTTCGGTTAAAAAGGCGTATGATAATTTGGGTAAATGTGTAAGCTAGATGTATGCTTTTATAATAAATTGTCTATCTATCTATCTATCTATCTATCGTAATAATATATGATTTGCAAAAATGAAAACTGCTGCTTCTGTGTAGATGAGAGAATCAAAGTGTATGCGCGTTGTGCACACGCTACATTGATTATGGCCAAGCATGCACCCTTAAAATAGCTTATGAATAACATGCGCAACGCGCCACTGACTTTAAACTATTTTTTCCTGGTTAGTGGCGCAATTGTTTTCTAAACCTGCAAAATAGCATGAAGGAACGTTTGCGCCGGAACACGCCTCCTTTTTTGCGCTGAACCGCCCAGGGAGCGCAAGTTCATTCCCTAGTTTAGCGACGTGCTTTTGTGGAGCGAAAAGCGCGCTTTGCGCGGGTGCAAAATAGGAATGATACATGCGTCAGTGTACAAAGTCAATTGCGCTGGGTGCAAGATAGGGCCCAAAGAGTCACGTACTAGTAGAAGGGAAGCTGTCAGACCACTTCGACATTACAACAGGTGTCCTACAAGGCGATACCCTAGCTCCCTTCCTATTCATAATCATCATAGACTATGTATTAACTTGAGCCAAAGAAGAGCATGCAAAGAACACATTATCGCATAGAATCGTAACACATTTAAAAGAATCCAGCAGAAATCCAGAAGTATCACTATTTGACCTGGATTTCGCCGATGACATTGCCCTATTTGAAAACACCCTGGACAGAGCACAGGAACAACTCACAACAACAGCAAAGTGGGCCAGGAGAGTAGGCCTTGAAGTCAACATAGGTAAAACAGAAGCACTGAGTAACCAAGAATATGCTGGTCTGGACATGGCAATACACAATCATCAGCATATAGAACTAGATGGACAGACCATCAAATGGACCAAGAACTTCAAATATCTTGGCTCCCACATTGCCTCTAGCGAATCCGAAGGCCAAGCATGGGGGGCCTTCTGTAAGATGAAGAACGTATTTCAGTCAAGAAGTCTTCCAATTAGACTCAAGATCAACATATTCAAAGCTGCGTGTCTCAATCCTCAATCCTCAATCCTATGGTTGCGAATCCTTAGCAGCAAACTCAGAGACCAATTCAACAGTTTTGCCACCAACTGCTACAGAATCATTGGCATAAAGTGTCTGGACAAGAAAAGCAATAAAGGGATTTAGGAAAGAGTCGGCCGCAACCAACTCGTTCTTCAAGTACAACAGAGGCAGCTAAGATTTGTAGGACACTGCCTAAGAAGACATGAGAGCGACTTGATCAACAAGTATGTTTTGTGCGCACCACAACAGCGGCATGGCACAAAAAGTTGAGGCAGAGCGCGAAAGTTATTGTGATGCAGACATGCTTGAAAAATGAAATTATGAGTAATTTACAGCTGAAACTTTTACATACACAAGTTTACCCAAGTGAAATTAGATAAAAAATAAATAAATAAATATGTTAAAAAATAACAAAGAGACAAATTTTCTGTCAATACAAACATTCTCTCGCGCACACCCGGTGGTCAGTTTGCGCACCCCTACTGGTACGCGCACCCCAGTTTGGGAACTGCTGCACTATACCATGGCACTGCCACAGTTTTAAACAATGTTTTTACACTAAATGATTTATATAAAGGGCTCCTGAGATTTCATGTAATGTTCTCACCTTTCAATAAATAGACAACACATTTAATGACTAATTTTGAATATAACGTTAGATTTTTAAAGCTGCAGTCCGTAACTTTTTTGGGTTAAAAACTATCCAAAATAAATTTTTGAGCAAGAACATAACCAGCCAGTGTTCAAAACTATCTGCTTGCCTTAGCTCGATTCAAAACGGTAAGCTTGTAATAATGTTTTTAATTCCAGTGGTACTGGTGGATATCTGCGGAAATTCAAGCAAGCATCATTACGTCACATCTGTACACATGAAGGTGTCTCGGCTAGTAGGCTATAATGCATGTGAGGATGTTGGAGGGTGGAGATTTATAGCCTTTTCTCACAGCACTTGATATAATTAAACTTATCAATTTGATGGCGGATCCAGAAAGGTTCAAACGACAATCACCAGTGACAACTGGAGATTCACCCATTGTAAAATGCAAAAGACTTCAGACTTCGGAGTGGCTACAGAAAAAAAAGAGACTGCAACAGGGCCCATGCGAAAACAAGGATATATATCGGAAGGGCATTAAATGTAGTCACGCTATGATGATGTTGTTAACATTAACAATTTGAGAACAAAGTATAATTTGCACGGTTTGCTTGATATGATAAGCGATCGTTAGATTTAATCAGCACGATTTACTGCAATGCTTTTTTCCCCTTAGTTGGTCAGAACAAAAGTGGATGTTACTTACTTGTTCAGATGACATTTTCCATTGAAAATTCTTATGTTGGTCATACTTCCAAAAAGTAGAATCTGTGATTCCGAATGACAGTATCCACACCAGCGCAGTGACTGACAGCCGCACATTCTCCTCAAAACATTGGATTGTAATTCCACGAATAACTGAAATTGCAGATTGTGAACAGAGATGGCGACAAAGAGGAAAATCAAATCAACTTCTCAATCAGAAATCAACTACTTTGAGCTTTGTCTGAAATTAAAAGAGAACCACTGAGTGATAAAACTAGTCTGACTAGTGCTTTATACAGTTCTGTGTTAACCTAAGGCCATCAGGGGTTATGTGTGATAGTCCTGAGGTTTTGATAAACAGAGCAGTCCTTTATACTAAAATACTGCACTGTAAACCCAGATTTTGATTCAACTCAAAGAGATTGAGTTCATATTACTTAAATGTGTCTAATTTATTGACATTACTTGTTAATTCTGATTAAGCTGAACTTTTTCTTGTCCTTTCTTATTGTAATTGAGTTTTTAAGTCCAATCAGTAGTTTCTACTCAAACAAACTGAGTTTGTATTACTTAAACATGTGTCATTTCTTTACATTAATTATGAATTCTGAGTAAACTGTACTTTTTAATGGCCTATCTTATTGTAATTATGTGTTTGAGCTCAAACAACTTAATATCACCAAGTTTTGCCTGTCCAACGGTATGTTCAGAGGGTCAAAAACAAAATACGAAATCGCGAATTATTTTCCAGATGGAGTCATGGGTAAGTTCGTGATTTCTGGACGTTATTGTTGTGTCCACTGTAACCATTTGTAAATTTACTGCTAATTTCCTACAGAATTGTAGTGCATTTCCATAATACAGCTAGTATTAGGCTGTATCTTTTACAGAACAGCTGTAAATATACAGCACCATTTCTGTTTTCAACCCGATAAATTCGTAATACAGTATCATACTGAAAAGGTATTGCATTGTGGGATTGATTTCTTTCGCGCTCAATTCAGTTCAAATGTGACGCGAGCAGACACTACTACAGGCAAACTTGATTTGTCAGCGAGATTCATTCAACTGAACAGAATAATCATTCATGTTAGCCTATCAAGATAAACAGTGTCTGCGAATCTGTGAGCAATTTTTAAGATTTTGTGAGCTTCGGTTCGTGTTTCAAACAGTAGCTAACAGTTAGTTGCCTGAGGCGCAGCAGAAAATGGACGACATTAACGTTACATGAAGATGGATGGAAGAATCATCTGAATAATCTAACCTGTGCCTGTAACGATAAGTGGGATTTAGAGTTTGAGAAGATGGGAAAATTGTTCAACTGAGTGATACGGTAAGCCAGTATATATATTTTTGCGTTCGCATTTCTACATTGTTTCCACGTATTTGGTTTGATTTTGCGAACGCGGTTTATACCGCGGCCTCGCAAGCATTCACTCTGTTCCACCTGTTTACCAAGTAACTTAACTGTAACAGTTAACGTTAACTTCGACATTTCACATAGCCTAATAGGCAACATTTACCCTATTTTTTACAGTCTATGCATTTACCATGTTATTTGCATGACACGCTTTTGATATATATATATATACATATATTTTTTTCGTTTCAGGCTTTGCAATCTGATGACAATCCAGTGCTAATGTAAGTGCTTTTAAGTAGTGTTACAGTTATAGTCTATCTATGTGGTAAAAAAATAAAGAAATAATGCTGTCAGTTATGTGATCGTGCTTTTGAATCGTTGTCAGAATTTTGCTAGCACAAGAAAATCCATGTTCCTAATGTTGTTTTTAAATGTAAGTTAGTATTCCTGATTGCCACGCCATGGTCCTACAACTACTCCCACCATTCAAAGAGAAGTTAGACGGTGTTATCCTTAAAGCAGATAAGTAGAGATTATTCAACAAATCTCATTAATCTGTAATATGTTTTATGTTTTGGTTTTGTTGATCATGGCTGTGCTGTCCTTTTTAAAAATTGTTTCAGGAATTTGCAAAGCTGATATCCAGCAATCTACACTTGCCAGAGAGTCCACACTTTATATTGCTTGGTATGTAAACATTGGGTAGTTTTAATCTAAAATGAAAAGCCATCATTTACTCACCCCACTGCAAAATATGTTTTTCTTAATTAGTGTTTTTTTCTTGTTTCCAGTCCAGATATCTAAAATTCTTACATGAAGAAGCATTTAATAGACAAGTAAAAATTGTCTTGTTTTCTGAAAGAATAAGTCAAAATTAAGTGAGTTTATGCTTAAAACAAGCAAAATAATATGCCAGTGCTTTTAACGTTCTAACCCTAATCAATTTTAATGTTTAGGTGAAAAATTTAATTCATAAAAATATGAATAGACAACTACATCGAACCACAGTGAAACTCACACTAGTTATTTTAATTATTAATATTATTTATTAATTAATTTTTATTTTTATTTTTTCAATTACAGGTCAATCTCTATGCGACCAGTGCTGGATATTATGTTTGTAAGGTCAAGGTGTGTGTGGAAAGGATCACAGCATCTTCATCACTGGCCTGGCAGCGCTGTTTGCCTCCTCCTATAACTTCAGAATGCAGTACAGGAAGAGGCAGCACCTTGAGTTTGTTCAGAGGTTAGTCATTGACATATTTGCCATTCATATAAATATTGGACTGAATTGTGACTTGTCTTGACAGTATTTATTAAGCTGACTACTGGTATAAACAATATGGCCATGGTTTCCATACTGGGCTTAGCTTAAGCCAGGTCTAGGCCTTAATAAAATTAGGATATTTAAGCAGCTTTTATAAAAATGTCTAATAAAAAAAAACATTACTGGTGTGCATCTTGAGACAAAACAGTGGCAGTTACATTTTTTAAGATATGTCATGGCAAGTTGTTTTCAGTTAAATGATTAGTGAAAATTCTGTCATTAATTACTAACCAATTCTTCCAAACCTGTAAGACCTTCGTTCATCTTCAGAACACAAATTAAGATATTTTTGATGAAATCTGAGAGGTTTCTGAACCACCCATAGACAGCAACGTCTTTGCAACTTTCAAGGCCCAGAAAGGTAGTCAAAACATCGTTTAAATAATCTATGTAACTACAGTGGTGCAACCTTAATATTATGAAGCGATGAGAATATATTTTGTGCACAAAAACAAAATAACGTCATTATTCAACAATCTCTACTCTTTCTCGTCATTCTCCTACGCTGTTGACGTAGTGTAAACAGTGTCAAGTCACCTTCATTTATATAGTGCTTTAACAATATAGATTGTTTCAAAGCAGCTTTACAGTGATAATAGGAAAGTACAGTAACATAGATTGTTTAGGCTTTACAGCAGCTCTAGAATAAATTTATTAAACTATTTTTGACCGTCAAAATGCCGGCGGACAGCTTCAGTGAGTTGTTCAAAATCTTTCTTTTTAGTAAACTGTGTACACAAACAATGTTCTCAATGCTGGAGTTCATGTGTAGAGCCCCTGGTGACACTTCCAGTAAAGTTTCATGTTGTGTCGAGCCTTCTTAGTGTTTTAAAAATAGCTATTTTTGATGCTATAATAGTCGTGCCCCAAGCACTCACATTCAAAAGGCAATTTGACCGAAAACGAAAATACGGTCAAACTTAAAATTGGCGTTTCCATCCTAATTATGCTTTTAAACGAAACGAAAAGAGGTTTTAAACGAAAGAGGTTGCATTTTGGCAAGAGTTATCCTTTAACGCGTTCCGGCCCACTAATCTGCACAAAACGGATGTGTCTGGTGGCTCGAGAATGTAAACCCTGTTTTAGATTTCTAGGTGCAAGCCTTGAAAAAAAGCCAGTGCAGCGCTTCTGGGTTCTACGTCAGAACGTAGGCTTATTATTGGCCAACTCTGGTCGTGTGTGATGACCCAAGAGCTAGCCAATAGTGAGCCTACATTCTGATATAGAACCCATAAGCGCTGCACTGGCTTGCACTACGTCAACAGTGTAGGAGAATGACATGGAAAAGAAGAGATTATTCAACAATGTCGTTATTTTGGGGTTATTTTGCACACAAAAAGTATTCTCGTCACTTCATAATATTAAGGTTGAACCACTGTAGTTATATGTACTATTTACTGATGTTTTTACCACCTTTCTGGGCTTTGACAGTTGCAATGACATTGATGTCAATGGAGGGACAGAAACCTCCCAGATTTCATCAAAAATATCTTAATTTGTGTCCCGAAGATGAACGAAAGTCTTGAGGGTGAGTAATAATGACATAATTTTCATTTTTGGGTGCAAACATGCATTTTAGTCTGGTAAATATCATGTTTAACATTATCATGTAGTCATGTATGCAATTCACATTGCAAGGCTTGCAATTAAAGTTAAATTATTTCTGTCACAAAGGTTTGGGCTGGATTCTGGCAATGTGTGCTCTATATAAACTGAGAGTCTATGACTGCCTTTCCACTGATACTCTGATGGGACCTGATGAGGGGATGATATTGTTAATGAGCTGGGTGATGAGTAGACAAAAGTTGTAGAATAAAACTTTAAATCTGGCAACCCCACTTTCAAAAGTTTAGTTAGTAGTATTTATTATGACAGTGCACATGTAAACAGACACATTGAGCTGATGTATTTTAACCCGGGCAGAAAAAATATCAGTTATTGATCACAACATCCAACATTGCTTTTTTTTTCATGTTGTTCAGTTTTATCCAAACAAACTAGTCGTTAAAACCGATATCTGGTTTTTATTTACACATCTTTTGTGCTGTCTATCTCTGTCAAAATATATAAACTCAGTCCATAATATTTCATTGTTTTTTTTTCTTTCTTTTCAGCCTTTTAGACGCTTTCTTCACATCAATCCTGAACGTGGATCAAAAACAAAGAAAGGACAAGTAACTTCAAAGAAAGCTGGCCAAGTTGTGCAAAACAAGAACACCACAGAAAGCCTACAGGTTTCCTCACTTCTGCGAAAACTTGCAGACTTTGAATGGGATTTCCTTTGCACTTTTATGGACTTCAGAACAGAAACAGCAATTCACTGCCATTATAAAGCTTGGAAGAGCCAGGGCATTTTTAATATAGCTCCAATTGTATTCGTCTGAAAGAAGAATGTCGTATAGACCTAGGATGACTTGAGGGTGAGTAAATCATGGGCTAATTAAAATTTTTGGATGAACTATCCCTTTAATTAAGCGCTAAGTGTTACCTGTTTGTTGTTAAAGTGTTAAAATTGCATTTTATGTTTAAAAAAAATTCAGCCAACATGTTCACAGAAGGCAATTTTCTGATCTTTGCTTTTAACCAAAATAAATGTTTTAAAACCCAGAAAATGTTGTTTTCTTTTTCCTAGTATGGCTACTCTTATGAAACCTTAACATATAATATTTTAATTATGTAATTATAAAAGCAGCATTCCCTGTAAAATACAATTTATTGCTGTATACAAGTTTAATATTGTAAAAGTATGTGGTATATACTGTATTTGGTAATTCCAGTGGAGTACTATAAATGCTTTTTACTGTACTAGTGCTGTAAAAATACAGTATGTGGCTGGCAATGGCAAAATATTTTACATGGCTCTATTTATTGAAAGATATTTTGAGTTTCAGGAGCTAAAAGTTAAGTTGGGTACGTTAGAATATACAATTTAGTTGAATTGGTAATGGAGTAATGCTTACTTAACAAGCTGAGTTAAATAAATGGGTGGGGGATGATTGTTTAAACTAAGTATCTTCAGTTACTTTAACTCGGTTATAAGTACATTCAACTTAAATGTTCTATTCCATTCCATTATGGGCTTAAGTACATTGAACGTAGTCCATTTCACTTATTCAACTAATGCTTCATTACTTAAAAATTTTAAGGCAACGAGTTACCTTGGTTTTTTTAAGTAAATTCTACTTATCCGGGTTTACAGTGTGTTGCCCAGGGGCAGCTGATGCAAATGGACAAAGTAGACCATACACACATGCCATCTACAACACAAGCTTATAATATATGAGCACATGCAACACTTCTAAGCATTTACTACTCCAGCATGAAACTCACATCTGATGTCAAGCTGAAAAATAACCTGATTCCATACTTTAACCAGCACTGTAAGATATATAAATACAGGCATCGGTCACCACAAAAATCCCCTCTGTATAGATCCAGAAAAACAGCAGCTGTTGATGTGAATGCTCTTTTTATATTAACTATGGATGTGGCTTATGGCTTTAGAGCTTCCTTTCATTATGTGGTCATCAGTCACTCTGCTGTGGGTCCTTCTGGCCAGTGAAGATTCAGCAGGGGTGTGGCACCTCTGAAGTGTAATTGTATGCAAAATATATTTTGGGTAAACTAAAAAAAACTAAATAAAAAGACTTAGGACCAGATTTACTAAACAGGGCAAATTAGTGTGAGAGCGCAGTTCAACAAAAGAGCTGATGGGAGTGCGAAGTTCTGAGCGTGATCTACTGACGACACACCAATTAAAAGAACACTGAATCATCTGGATCATTTCCATAATGACCAAAGCAATCTCCCAAGAGCAGCGCAAATTAGTGTCTGGTTGAATTTACACTATTATTTACCGCCTTTTCAGTGCTATTTTTTTCCAATTCCAATTTATTTATAAAGCACATAATAATACAACAATGAGCACAATGACAACTGACCATCGTGCTACACAAAAAATAAAACATAAAATTATAACAAACACAAATAACTGTAAATAAAGAATAAGCAAAATATATACTCTCAGATTCTCCACAGACTCTTAGGAGTCTTAAGATCAGCGGCCACATTTTGGCATTTATATAATATTATATACAAATTAAATACATTAATTAAATTATATATATGTATGCAGGAATATATATATATATATATATTATGGCAAGCCGTTCAGGAAATAATTATATTTATAATATGAAGTCTGAATATATAGAATGAAAGTCTGAATATATATATTAAATGAATGTCTGAATATATAAAACAAATGTCTGAATATATATGGAATGAAAGTCTGAATATATATAGAATGAAAGTCTGAATATATATAGAATGAAAGTCTGAATATATATAGAATGAAAATCTGAATATATAGAATGAAAGTCTGAATATATAGAATGAAAGTCTGAATATATATAGAATGAATGTCTGAATATATAAAATGAAAGTCTGAATATATATAGAATGAATGTCTGAATATATAGAATGAAAGTCTGAATATATATATAGAATGAAAGTCTGAATATATATATATATATATATATATATATATATATATATATATATATAATGAATGTCTGAATATATAAAATGAAAGTCTAAATATATAAAACGAATGTCTGAATATATGGAATGAAAGTCTGAATCTATATATAGAATGAAAGTCTGAATATATATAGAATGAAAGTCTGAATATAAATGTTTTATTGAAAATAATAGTTTGGTTTGAAGTCACCATTATGGTGATCAATATCCCCTTTAGTTGGATATTCCAGAATGAAAGTCTGAATATATATAGAATCAAAGTCTGAATATATATAGAATGAAAGTCTGAATATATAAAACGAATGTCTGAATATATGGAATGAAAATCTGATGTTATCAGCGCCATCTTGTGTTATTCATCTACTATTTTTTATACACATTTTGAACAATGATCGAGTCCGCACAAAATTTAGTAGCAGCAATTTTAAGTAACGATCATCTAATTAACACCCTGGCGAATGCGTGTACGGGCCAAAATACTGGCAACCGTACTCAACATCATTCTACTGATGAAGAAATTAATTCGCTATTTCATCGTGGAAGAGCAAATGCGGTGAATTCATAAGATTCATAAATTCCTTCGAGAATGATGCATAATGTTCTTTCAGCAACATTTTGTTGAACATGACTGCCCATAAGCGCTAAGAATGTTGCAAGAATGGAAATATGATCCTTCAGATGACGTGATGTAGACTCCAAATTGTTTATGTTGTTTGGAGTATGACCAACTGTTGCAAAAAAAGTCTTGTAGCTCACCAAAGTATTGGAAAATTTCAGGGAATGACATTTTTAAATGAATCACAATTAAAAAGGCTAAAACAAGTTACACATTATTCAATGAGAATTGTCAAATGTACACTTTCTTTTCACATATTCACACTTTCACATACATTTAGACTTTCATTCTATATATATTCAGACTTTAATTCTATATATTCAGACTTTCATTCTATATATATTCAGACTTTCATTCTATATATATATATTCAGACTTTCATTCTATATATATTCAGACTTTCATTCTATATATTCAGACTTTCATTCTATATATTCAGACTTTCATTCTATATATAGTCAGACTTTCTATATATATTCAGACTTTTATTCTATATATTCAGACATTCATTCTATATATATTCAGACTTTCATTTTATATATTCAGACATTCATTCTATATATATTCAGACTTTCATTCTATATATTCAGACTTTCATTCTATATATATTCAGACTTTCATTCTATATCTTTCATTCTATATATATTCAGACTTTCATTCTATATATATTCAGACTTGTATGTCAGTGAGGATGAATTGAGTGATGCGGATATTGACAACAATGATGTAGAATTTATAAATGGTAGTGAAGACATCATTCTGTACGATGATATAAATTATAGAGCAAATGAGTTTGGCTGTGACATAGATTCGGATGAGCATTTGTTTAATAATATAATTAATGATTGTGATTACTACACTGACGAGCAATTTAAATGCATTAATATGAATGGTGCCTTTAGTATTATACACTTTAATAGTAGGAGTTTGAACAAAAATTATAACGACATTAAACAATATCTTAGTCAGTTTAACAAATTCAGTGTCATTGCTGTTTCTGAGACTTGGTTGGATGCAGATAGGTGCTGTGAAGTAGAATTAGATGGATATGAATTGTTCACTACCAATCGGATAAATAAAGAGGTGGGGGCGTTGCACTATACATAGATACAGATCTGAGGTTTAAGAGGATTAATGGTGAGTCAACCACCATTGATGATGTTTTGGAGTGTATAACGTGAAATTATTGTAGAAAAATCTAAAAATATTGTTGTTAGTTGTGTGTACAGAACACCTGGATCATGTCTAGACATCTTCAATAAAAAAATGGACAGTCTTTTAAGTAATTTAAACAAGGTCCATATTGTGTGTGGTGACTTTAATATTAATCTTCTGAACCCTCAGAAAAATGTGAAAACAACAGACTTTATTAATACTATGTATAGCAACACTCTATTTCCTCTTATTGTTAAGCCAACCAGAATTACTACGGACACATCAACATTAATATATAATATTTTTACTAATCAATTAGCAAGTCAAATTACCGCTGGAGTACTTATCAATGACATCACTGACCATTTTCCTATTTTTAGTATTTTCAAACAATTACGAAACAATACAACCAAAACAAATGATTTCAAAGTTGTAAGACATAGAACTCCTGAAGCTATTGCTGGTCTCAGGGGTGACTTATGTGCCCAAACTTGGGAAGAAGTGTATACAACTCCTGACCCTGATAGGGCATACAATGCCTTCCTACTTACTCTAATCTAATTGTATGACCAGCACTGTCCGCGTAAGAAATATTACATTAAAAACAAAAATAGCCAGGATAAGCCATGGCTTACCAAGGGCATAGCTAAGGCCTGTAAAAGAAAACAACAACTCTATAGAGTTTATTTAAAGCAAAGGACTAAACAAAATGAAGAAAGGTATAAAATGTATAAGAATAAGTTAATTCAAATAATAAGATTTAATAAAAAAGAACAAGAATGATATCCAAGGTACCTGGAGGGTTTTGAATGGCATTATCAGGAATGGGAGAAAAAAGGAAGAATATCCAAATTATTTCACAGTGAATAATTCAATCATCAGTGAAACAAAGGAAATTGCTAATGCATTTAATAGCTTTTTTGTCAGTGTTGGACCTAAGTTAGCCAATGGAATTGTGCAATCAAACAATGCAAAAGAATTTGAAGAAATTAATATTAAAAATAATCTAAACTCACTTTTCATTGAAAGTGTTAGTGAGAGAGAAATCATGGAAATTGTACATTCCTTCAAGACTAAGAGAACAACAGATGGATTTGACATTGATATGGTCCTCGTGAAAGATATCATTGATTGTATTGTTACTCCTTTCATGTATATATGTAATCAGTCTTTTTTAATGGGTATCTTTCCGAGTAAAATGAAAACTGCCAAAGTAATACCTATTTTTAAAAGTGGAGAAAAGCAACAGTTTACCAATTACAGACCGATTTCAATACTCTCGCAGTTTTCAAAAATATTGGAAAAGCTATTTGTGAAACGACTTGATAGCTTTATAGACAAGCATAACCTGTTAAGTGAACATCAGTACGGTTTTAGATCCAATAGGTCCACTTCAATGGCAGTCACAGAACTAGTAGAACAGATATCAACATCTATTGAGAACAGTGAGTATGCTGTTGGTGTCTTTATTGACCTTAGCAAGGCCTTTGACACTATAGACCATTCATTGCTTTTAAATCAATTAGAAAGGTATGGTGTCAGGGGCTTAGCACATGCTTGGCTAGAAAGTTATCTAAGTGACCGAAATCAGTATGTACATATTAATAGTATCAGTTCAATGGAGGCAAAAATAACCCACGGTGTTCCTCAGGGCTCCGTTCTGGGACCTAAACTATTTATTATGTACATTAATGAAATTAGTGAAGTCCTCAGCAAATTGCAATGTATCCTATTTGCTGATGATACCAGTTTGTATGGTTCAGGAAAAGATCTTGAGCTGCTTTTGAATTCAGTAGAAACCGAACTTAAGATACTCAAAAAATGGTTTGAAGTAAATAAACTTTCCATAAATCTGCATAAAACTAAATATATTGTATTTGGAAACAAGGTAGTAAACAAACTATGTCGACTCAAAATTGGGGAGGTAGAAATTGAAAGGGTGTATGTAATAAAGTTTTTGGGAATCAATATTGATGATAAGTTCAATTGGAAAGCGCATATAAATATACTAAAGACTAAAATTTCAAAACTTATTGCTATACTGTGTAAAATAAAAACCTCTGTGAATCAAAACGCATTATATATACTGTACAATTCCCTCATCCTTCCATACCTTAGCTATTGTGTGGAAATATGGGGGAATACCTATAAAACTAATATACAACCTATTTTCTTATTGCAGAAGAAAGCAATTAGAGTGATTAGCTATGCAGAATACCTTGCTCCAACAAATCCACTTTTTATTAGATTAAATATATAAAAATTTCATGATCTTGTTGATGTTTACACAGCAGTTGTGATGTACAAGGCTCACAATTTCATGCTTCCTCACTGTTTACAAGAGATGTTTCAAACCAGAGAATCTAGATACAGCCTCAGAGGAACTGATCTGTTACAAAAACCTATGGCGAAGAGTAATATTAAGAGGAGGTGTTTATCAGTTAAAGGAGTTGATCTATGGAACGGTCTTCTTATTCAACTTAAGGGCTCTAAAACTGTTAATGCATTTAAGAAAATGTATAAGTTAAACATTATGGAAAAGTATAGAACACTTGAATGAAGAACATTAGAAAAGTAGTTGAAAGAGGATGCATAATATAATTTTGATTGTTGAAGTTTAAGTTCTGTGCTTACATGTTACCATCGTTGGTATAAGATAAATTGTATAATTGTGTCATCTTTGGACATAGTGTCTCAGTTGTAAAAGGGGTTAGGCAAAATAAGTCTTGACTTCAGCCTAAACCCCTTCGGTCAGGTATTATTTAGCATTTAAATTCCTAATGTACACATTTTGTATTTATCTTTCTAATGTACTACACATTTCGTTTTTTTCTTTCTTTGTTTTTATTTTATTTTATTTGTATTATGTACAGGATCTTTGAATTACATGTGACCTAAGATTTAAATGTTCATAATGACCGAAGAAATAAACTACTACTACTACTACTACTACTACTACTACTTTCATTCTATATATATTCAGACTTTCATTCTATACATATTCAGACTTTCATTCCATATATATTCAGACATTCGTTTTATATATTCAGACTTTCATTCTATATATTCAGACTTCATATTATAAATATAATTATTTCCTGAACGGCTTGCCATAATATATATATATATATATATATATATATATATATTGTGGTGGCAAACAATTTTCTAATACTGAATAAGATACAAACAGGTATTAATTGTCTTTAACAATTATTTATTCCCTTGCAAGGAAAGGTCAGCAGTCATACAGTCATTACAAAGTGCCTGCAGAGTGTGACTACAAGAGGGGGGTATCCTTCATTCTTTATAGTTGTTCCTCCCCCAAGGTTGTTTTCCCGAGGCTACATCAAGATACATCTTAGCCATAACTAACATATTGTTTAGATTTGTCGATCATATT
This sequence comes from Abramis brama, assembly GCF_963993115.1. Classification (NCBI taxonomy): domain Eukaryota; kingdom Metazoa; phylum Chordata; class Actinopteri; order Cypriniformes; family Leuciscidae; genus Abramis; species Abramis brama. Next base: position 13,000,379 of record NC_139971.1, on the reverse strand, counting down.
TAATCATTTTACACCCTTGAATGGAGACTCTCTGTCTCGGTCATACATTCAGTCACATTAACTTTTGTCCGGTCATATACAAGGACATACACATACGTATATTCATAAGGGTATGTACTGTATCGACACTACATTCATCTGATTATCATCATATTTCTAAGATTCTATGAATATAAGAAAATGCAAACAAAAAATTTAGATTTCATTAAATTTCTTCCACAATATGTATATATATATATATATATATATATATATATATATATATATATATATATATATATATATAATGTAGAATTTTGTGGATTTATTTGTTTGTTTATTTATTTGCGTATGTATATATTTATTTATTGTTTTTGCATAGACTTTAGCTTTGTGAAGTTATGTTCCATAAGACACACCTGCACAAAACAAAAATAGATGGACTGAATGAAAATGCAAATTCACTCTCTGAGCAGGTGCCGCTTATGGAAAAGAAGCACTACAGCTTTTGGGTTAAAACAAAGCAAGCTGTGCTTATAAACACTTTATACTGAGGTAAGAGGAAAAGAAAATGCAATCGAAATTATTCTGAAAACAGTCAGTTTTCTTCAGAGATACATTCACATAAACCCCCAGCCCAATTTAATATTTATATTTTTCTTCAAATATTCGAGCATTGCGAACAGTGATCTTGCTGTGTCTGGTATTTTCTCTGCTGCGCGTCTGCGCTCTCCTCCTTTGCATCCGTCTTCACCATGTCCCATCTCTAGTCTGAGTTAACGTTCTGTTTAAAGACTTCGTAATATTTTCACACAAATTACATTTTGCAGTGTGTGTGCAAGCCCGAAATAGAGATCAGCCAAAATTAAACTCTGTTTACTCATTCGACCGGTGTATCTCTAAAAAAAGGTCGCACCACAAGAATTATTTCAACCTGATCTCATGAAATTCGTCTCTACAGCACGCATTGAATTTATCGTGCAATTTTTACGCAAATTTTCTTCTTCTTTTTTTACGTGCATATGATACGCACTGTAAACCCCTTGGATATGATTAGTGGTATGGGGTACATGCGTATTAGCTACATGCCATTAAGTGCGTATCATATGCATGTAAATACAATGCGTGCTATAAAGACGCATTCCATGAGATCAGGATGATTATTTACACTCACACAAATGCTCCCTAATAAATGTTGAGGTGACACAGATTTAATTTCAAGTCTTTCATGCTTTTAAAATGAAAAAGTATCGGTATCGATATCATCGATACTGGCCCTGTATTTACTTGGTATCCGATCGATACCAAATTTCTTTAGATACCAAGTCTTTATGGCTCTCTCGGCCATGCCATTGGACTGAGGGTAGTTCGGACAGGAGTGTGTGATGTTGAAACCCCAGTCACGAGCAAATCCAGCCATTTCAGCACTGGCAAAGGGTATATGATCTGCAGTCAGGATCTCAGGCACACTATGTCTCGCAAACACTGCCTTGAGTTTTGCTATCAGTAGTAACGTTACTATCAGTCTCGCTCTGCACCGCTTCCATGCGCTGCTCAAGAACCAGCACGTACTAGTCTGATCAGACAATACCGCGACAGTAGCGTACATCAACTGACAAGGTGGTCTTACGCTCCCGCCGTATGTCGCAACTTGCCCGCCACCTCCTCCTATGGAGTCAGAAGCATCTGAGGTCGCTTCGAGCCATTTATATCCCAGGAGACCTGAACTGTGCAGCCAACGATCTCTCACGGCTTCAACCTCTAACTGGAGAATGGAGACTCCATCCCCAGATGGTTCAGCTGATTTGGGGACAGTTCGGGGACGCGCAGGTAGATCTGTTTGCCTCCCACGACTCTTCCCATTGTGACCTGTTTTGACTCTCTGACCGAGGGCACGCTCGGCACAGACGCACTGGCACACAGCTGGCCGCGGGGCCTCCGCAAGTATGCGTTTGACCCTGTGCAAGATCAGGGAGGACGAGGAGCAGGTCATATTGGTTGCGTCTCATTGGCCCACCTGGACCTGGTTCTCCGAACTTGTACTCCTCCACGTGTGGCTCCTGGACGGGACGAGGCAGGTTTGAGTACCCTACCACCAGCGGTGGTGGCTACCTTCACTTCCGCTAGAGCATCGTCCACGCCTCCTCCTTACAAACCAATCTATCCAACTTTGCCTGAACAATATACAAGTTCATCTAAACTACTTTAATTCAAATTATGATTATCAACAAAGTAAGATGGCGCCTGTGAGTAGTTTGGCATGCCGTCGGTCGCTGCTTGTGTTTTATGTTTTATTTGTTTTTGTCCCATTTTTATCCTTGTTGGTGCAGCCAGTTAGTTCTCTTCATGTTTATGAGTGCGATTTTCTTTTAAGTCTCCGAGAGTCAGCGGTGGTGGCTTCCAGCTGTTACTCGGGTGGAAATAAGTTTTTATTGTGACAATAAAGGGATTGCGACAATTTTTAAGAATTGTTTTAAATGCAGGCTGTTAACAGTGGACAAGTTTGCTAGTTTTGAGGTGCAAGTTTTTAAAGTGGTCTTGATTAGGCCAGTTATTTGTGCACTAATATACAGACCTCCTAATTGTAACAAGGACTTTATTTGGGAATTTTCTGAGTTTTTATCTTCTATGATTACTTGTTGTGATAGCCTTGTTATATTAGGTGATTTTAATATTCATATTTGCTGCCCTGAGAAGCCCTTGGTACAAGCTTTTTTGTTGCTGTTGGACTCTTTCAACCTCACGCAGTCTGTCGATTGTGCTACGCATAAGCAGGGGCATACTCTTGATTTGGTTTTGTCCTGGGGTGTACCAGTGGGTGAGCTGACTATTGAGAACATGGGGCTCTCAGATCATTTTGTCATTATGTTTAACGTCACATTTGCTGGGCTCCCTTCGGGGTCCGTGCCAGTTGGCCGTCGAGCACGGGCTATCAATGCTGGTTCTGCCTCTTAGTTTTCTGACCAGTACAATGCCCTTATGCCAGTTATTGAGTACAATCCATCTATTCTGGGTTTAGAGGAGCTGGTATCAGTGTGCCAAGAAAACATCCCCCACACCATTACACCACCACCACCAGCCTGCACAGTGGTAACAAGGCATGATGGATCCATGTTCTCATTCTGTTCACGCCAAATTCTGACTCTACCATCTGAATGTCTCAACAGAAATCGAGACTCATCAGACCAGGCAACATTTTTCCAGTCTTCAACTGTCCAATTTTGGTGAGCTCGTGCAAATTGTAGCCTCTTTTTCCTATTTGTAGTGGAGATGAGTGGTACCCGGTGGGGTCTTCTGCTGTTGTAGCCCATCCGCCTCAAGGTTGTGCGTGTTGTGGCTTCACAAATGCTTTGCTGCATACCTCGGTTGTAACGAGTGGTTATTTCAGCCAAAGTTGCTCTTCTATCAGCTTGAATCAGTCGGCCCATTCTCCTCTGACCTCTAGCATCAACAAGGCATTTTCACCCACAGGACTGCCGCATACTGGATGTTTTTCCCTTTTCACACCATTCTTTGTAAACCCTAGAAATGGTTGTGCGTGAAAATCCCAGTAACTGAGCAGATTGTGAAATACTCAGACCGGCCCGTCTGGCACCAACAACCATGCCACGCTCAAAATTGCTTAAATCACCTTTCTTTCCCATTCTGACATTCAGTTTGGAGTTCAGGAGATTGTCTTGACCAAGACCACACCCCTAAATGCATTGAAGCAACTGCCATGTGATTGGTTGATTAGATAATTGCATTAATGAGAAATTGAACAGGTGTTCCTAATAATCCTTTAGGCGAGTGTATACCGACAGAAAAGTCTAAGTATATTTGGCCTATACTTGTTGATGGAGATATACTTAAAAGCATAATTAAGTATTCTAAGTATTCTTGGCTTGTACCTGTGTTTACTATTTTGATTGAGTAGCTTATTAAATACTTTTTTAAAAACATAATATTACACACTGTCTTTTTTAATTTATATAGTAGCAAGCTTTTGGGTGGAATAGCTTACAGAGTAAATAAAATAAGCATGGAACTGAACCTGATCTTGTACACAGCGATAATAATAATTTAAAGTTTATTCAAGTGTTCTATTAGCATTGTCACGAATCTGGTCACTGCACTGCCGGTTGGTCACCACCAGAGGTCGCTCACAGCATGGACTCTTGCACTTCACTACAATCCCCATCATTCATTGCATTGACGACACACACAGCTGATTCCACTAATCACGCTCACACCTGAGAACTATCACACACTATCTCACACTCTTTGTAAGCCTTGGACTTTCTCTCCCTGTGGCCGAGTATCAAATTGCGTTTAGCACTCCCCTAGTGTTAGCTTCTCTACAGAGCCCTTCCAGTGATATTAGTCTTGCCTTGTCCTGTGTGTTTTCCTGTGTTCTGATTCTTGCCCGTGTTTCCTGGATTCACCCTTAGCCTAGCCCTTTGGACTCTGTTTGCACCTCGTTTGGATTATTGCTGTTTACCTGGATTATCTCTCTTTGCCTTGCCTCTGTTGGATATTGTTTGCCGATTGTCTGCCCACGCTTGCCCTAAGGATTACTCTGTGTCATGCCTCTGCCATACCTGTTTGCTGTTTATTGACCCTGCCTGTATTATGACCATGTTTTGGAATAAAGCCTTGCATATGGATCCGCATGTCTCTCGTCTTGTTCGCCCCGTTACAGAATACTCGGCCACACAAGGATCCAGCAGCTTTCCCTGTGGATATTGGCCAGGTATGGACACTGCATGAATGTTATTAAACCTCGAGCATGGCTTGTGATCGCTCGAGGATTATATACAAGAGTATTTAGATCTCGCCTATTTTTCTGATATGCCGGACTGTGTGCTCATAGATTTCTTTTGTGAGGGCATTAATCAGCCGCTAAGATTACGTTTAATCTGTGAGGGTCTCCGTTCATCTCTCAGTCAGTTTATGGACTATGCTTTGCTGACTGTTGGTTCAGCATTCACAGTGGATGTCGCAGAGGAACACGACTCCGCACTCACTCATGTAATGGCGGCTGCACCAGAGCACGCTCACAAAATGGTGGACACAACATCCAGTTCTGTCATAGCTACCAATTCTGAATCAAGCCAAGTCACAGTTGATCGTCGTGAGTCAAGCCAAGTCACAGTTGATCGTCGTGAGTCAAGCCAAGTCACAGTTGATCGTCGTGAGTCAAGCCAAGTCACAGTTGATCGTTGTGAGTTAAGCCAAGTCACAGTTGATCGTCGTGAGTCAAGCCAAGTCACAGTTGATCGTCGTGAGTCAAGCCGAGACACAGTTGATCGTCATGAGTCAAGCCCAGTCATGGTTAATCTTCACAAGTCAAGTCATGTTTCAACTGATTGTCACAAGTCTATTCACATTTCAGCAGATCTTCCAGAGCCCCGTCGCGTCTCAGCAGACCTTCCAGAACCTCGTCACGTCTCAGCAGACCTTCCAGATCCTCGTTGCGTCTCAGCAGACCTTCCAGATCCTCGTCGCGTCTCAGCAGACCTTCCAGAGCCTCGTCACGTTTCAGCAGATCTTCTAGAACCTCGCTACGTCAGGTCTGCCACCTCAGTTCCAAGTCTAGTTGCGGTTATCATACCACAACCCTCCTCTGATCCGTCAGGGGAAACTATCATCAAACGTCAGAGGTTGACATCCAGCATGGAGGATCCACTGCTGGTGTCAGTATGCACAGCTGGGATCCCCAAACCTACTCACTTTAATCCTCCTGTTCCTGCACTAATTACCCTGTCTGAAGCGCTTCCCATGATGGGGATCGCTTTGTTGCGTTTGGGATGCGTACACCACCTTAGAACTGCCCCAGGCGATGGCAACAGCTGCAGTTTCTCCAGAGGTGGCGGCACGTGCTGCAGAACCTCTCGAAGCAGCGGTGCTTGCTTCAGCCCCTTGTTATGGTGGTAGCGCCCAGCAATGTCCTCTCAGCCTGTCATGTCATGGTCAAAGGAACCGTAGATGAGCACTGTACCTGTCCTGTTAATGAACTCTACCAGTTTCTTGATGCTACCACTGTAGAACCTCCAGAGGTGGCGGCATCTGCTGCAGAACCTTCGGAGGTGTCAGTGGTAACCGTCTGTAAATCCTCGTCCTGCCCTGTAACGACTATGGAGGCCGTCTGTAAATCCTCGTCCTGCCCTGTCACGGCTATGGAGGCCGTCTGTAAATCCTCGTCTTGCCCTGCCGACCCAGAGACTGTTCACGTCACGTCTGCCGACCCAGAGACTGTTCACGTTACGTCTGCCGACCCAGAGACTGTTCACGTCACATCTGCCGATCCAGAGAAAGTTCACGTCACGTTTGCCGAGCCAGTGTCTCCGGACAAGATGGCTGCCACCACGCTGTCTGTTCCTGTACCTGTTCCTGAGCCGGTGTCTGTTCCTGAGCCAGTGTCTGTTCCTGAGCCTGTGTCTGTTCCTGCTCCTGAGCCGGTGTCTGTTCCTGAGCATAACCCTATAGCTACACTCAAAAAAATATTGGGAGGGGGCAGTGGGTTCCCTGAACTGTCGTCTCCGCCCTGGTCACTTGAACTGTCTGCCATGGAAACTTTAAATGAACCTTCTGTATGCCCTGTCACAGCCCAAAGACCTGCCGTTGAACTCTTAACCCTTTCTGTCATGAACTCAGAAACAATGAATACCCTTTATGTCTGTCCTGTTTCGACCAAAGAGTCTGTTTTTGAATTGTCTGTTTTACCAGTTTCTGGCACAAAACGATCCACTTCAGTCTCTGACAATGCACCAGATTTTGAACTATCTGTCAGTCCAGTTACAGTCAATAAGCCTGATTATGAACTATTTGCCAGCTCAATTGTCATTAGGGAAATTTCTGACAAACTCGTGTTCCCTGGCTTGGCCCTTGGGGCCATAAATACTCTGTCTGTCTCTGTGTTCCCTAGGTCCCAGTTCTTGCCATGGTCCTCAGTCTCTCCTGCTCTGTCTGCCCCGCCGTGGTGGTCTGCTGTCTGGCTCTGGTGGTCTTCTGCTCCGCCGTGGTGGTATTCTGATCCGCCTGCTCTGCTGTGGTGGGCTTCTACTTCATCTGCTCAGGTCTGGTGGTCATCTGCTCCGCCGTGGTGGTCTTCTGCTCCGCCGTGGTGGTATTCTGATCCGCCTGCTCTGCCGTGGTGGCCTTTTACTTCGTCTGGTGGTCATTTGTTCCACCATGGTGGTCTTCGGTCTGGTGGTCTTCTGCTCTGCTGTGAAGACCTTCGTCTCTGTCCCGCCCTCTGTTTCCGCCTCCGCTCCATCGCCCTCCTGGATTATATAGGAGCGTTTGGAAGCCGCTCCTTGGGGGGGGGGGGCTATGTCACGAATCTGGTCACTGCACTTCCGGTTGGTCACCACCAGAGGTCGCCCACTCACAGCATGGACTCTTGCACTTCACTACAATCCCCATCATTCATTGCATTGACGACACACACAGCTGATTCCACTAATCACACTCACACCTGAGAACTATCACACACTATCTCACACTCTTTGTAAGCCTTGGACTTCCTCTCCCTGTGGCCGAGTATTGAATTGCGTTTAGCACTCTCCTAGTGTTAGCTTCTCTACAGAGCCCTTCTAGTGATATTAGTCTTGCCTTGTCCTGTGTGTTTTCCTGTGTTCTGATTCTTGCCCATGTTTCCTGGATTCACCCTTAGCCTAGCCCTTTGGACTCTGTTTGCACCTCGTTTGGATTATTGCTGTTTACCTGGATTATCTCTCTTTGCCTTGCCTCTGTTGGATTTTGTTCGCCGATTGTCTGCCCACGCTTGCCCTAAGGATTACTCTGTGTCATGCCTCTGCCATACCTGTTTGCTGTTTATTGACCCTGCCTGTATTATGACCATGTTTTGGAATAAAGCCTTGCATATGGATCCGCACGTCTCTCGTCTTGTTCGCCCCGTTACAAGCATACTTATTTTCAACTAACAATAAGAAAGCATACTTTCAGTCTACATTTTATATACTTCTCAAAAATATACTTTATGTACTTCTCAGAAATATACTTAAATTACATTTTAAGTGTACTTGACTTATACTGAGAGAAAAGTCCAAGTATATTTGGCCTGTACTTGTACTCAATCTTTTGATTGAGATATACTTAAAAGTATAATTAAGTATCCAAAGTATACTTGGCTTGTAGTTGTTAACTCTTTTGAGTAGCCTATTAAATATACTTTTTTTTTTACATAGTTTTTCATATACAGTCTTATGAAACTTACATTGTTTGAAAATATTGATTAAAATATTGACATAAAACAGATATGTTTCTAATTCTGTGTATCTGAATTGTTGTGTAGCTAGTCCACTGGTAGTGTACATAGGAATTTACTTTAATTCTATTTACTCATTGACTGAATTTTCCAGCTATCCATGTTTTCACTGTTTACGGTAGGGGGCACTATGACACATCTTCTAGTACAGAATCTCCGGATCAAAACACAGGAGAAGAAGAAGCTGAAACAAGTGAAAGAAGATTGCTCACTCAAATGTAAAATAACATGATCATCAAACATTAAACAGCTTGTAAATCAAAACTGCTTAATGTTAACAAATGAAATGAAGCGTAACCCATGAAGAGAAAACGACTGTGAAGCTTTGGAGGTGTTGGACTCGATCTACTGTCACATGCCTGTCCTGTCTTGTGCTGCACATGGGTGTTTTGTTATTTTGGGCCATGTGCTCGTGTCTATTGTCTAGCCCCTCCCATCTTGTTATCTGATTATTGGTTAATTTGTCCCACCTGTCTTTCTCGTTACCCTCCTTTGTTTGTTCCCCTATTTAGCCTCCTTGTGTTTGTAGTCTTGTGCTGGTTCATTTGTCCGAGTTACCTGTTCCTGGTGTTTCCTTCCCGCTGGCTATCTGTGTCTTGAGTTTTGTACTTTGTCTGTTAGTGTCTAATAAATCTCCTCTGCATTTGAATCCTCGTCTCTCGTTCACTGTTCCGTGACAGAACGAACCAGCCAAGAATGTGGATACAGCGGAGTGAGATTTTTCCTCAGGGAGAGGATAAAGGATCTTAAATTTCCTTGTTGGAATACTTCGCTAGGTGCGCTCAAAGGACTATGGCGGAGGAGGAGACCACGGCAGACGGCGGTCAGCTGAAAGGAGAGCCTTCACCGCTGGTCCCAGTTCCGGTGGTCCCAGTTCCGGTGGTCCCGAAACGGAGGAGGAGAAGGAAGAATCCCTCCGTGACTGTTCCGGTGGACCCAGTTCCGTTGGTCCCAGTTCCGGTGGTCCCGGGTTTGGTGGTCCCAGTTCCGGTGGACCCGGGTTTGGTGGTCCCAGTTCCGGTGGTCCCAGTTCCGGTGGTCCCAGTTCTGGTGGTCCCTGGTTTGGTGGTCTCAAGTCCGGTGGTGGCCAAAGAGGCGGCAGCACCGTCACAACCTCGTAAATGGCGGAGGAGGAGGACTATCCCGGAGCCTACCGTCCCCACCATCAGTCCTGCCATGGCCAAGAGGGCTGTCTTCACCTTCTACGCATTGGCCCTTCTGCGGGCATGGGAGAAGCACATGGGTTCTCCCGAGCCAGAGACTGTTCACGTCACGTCTACCGATCCAGAGACTGTTCACGTCACGTCTGCCGATCCAGAGACTGTTCACAGTCAAGTCTGTCGATGCAGAGACTGTTCCTGTGCTGGAGGCTGTACCTGTCAGCCCTGCCACGGCCAAGAGGGCTGTCTTCATCTTTTATATGGTTGCTGTCCTGCGTGCCTGGGCTGCACACACCACCAAGATGGCAGCCTCCAGTCCGGTTGGAACCCCGGACACTGTGCTGGAGCCGGTGGTGCCCGTTCCTGAGCCGGTGGTGCCCGTTCCTGAGCCGGTGGTGTCTGTTCCAGTTCCTGAGCCGGTGGTGTCTGTTCCAGTTCCTGAGCCGGTGGTGTCTGTTCCAGTTCCTGAGCCGGTGGTGTCTGTTCCAGCGCCGTGGCCGCCCGAGGGGTCGTGGCCGCCCGAGGGGTCGTGGCCGCCCGAGGGGTCGTGGCCGCCCGAGGGGTCGTGGCCGCCCGAGGGGTCGTGGCCGCCGTGGCCGCCCGAGGGGTCGTCTCCACCGTGGCCGCCCGAGGGGTCGTCTCCACCGTGGCCGCCCGAAAGGTCGTCTCCAACCTGGTCGCCAGATGGACTGGCCGTCTCACCCTGGTCTGTCCCTCCCGTTCCACCCTGGTCGCCAGATGGACTGTCTGTCCCTCCCGTCCCACCCTGGTCTGTCCCTCCCGTCCCACCCTGGTCTGTCCCTCCCGTCCCACCCTGGTCTGTCCCTCCCGTCCCACCCTGGTCTGTCCGTCCCTCCCGTCCCGCCCTGGTCTGTCCCTCCCGTCCCGCCCTGGTCTGTCCCTCCCGTCCCGCCCTGGTCTGTCCCTCCCGTCCCGACCTGGTCTGTCCCTCCCGTCCCGACCTGGTCTGTCCCTCCCGTCCCGACCTGGTCCGTCCCTCCCGTCCCGCCCTGGTCCGTCCCTCCCGTCCCGCCCTGGTCCGTCCCTCCCGTCCCGCCCTGGTCCGTCCCGCCCTGGTCTGTCCCTCCCGTCCCGCCCTGGTCTTATAGAGCATCTGGTAGCCGCTCCGTAGGGAGGGGGTAATGTCACATGCCTGTCCTGTCTTGTGTTGCACATGGGTGTTTTGTTATTTTGGGCCATGTGCTCGTGTCTATTGTCTAGCCCCTCCCATCTTGTTATCTGATTATTGGTTAATTTGTCCCACCTGTCTTTCTCGTTACCCTCCTTTGTTTGTTCCCCTATTTAGCCTCCTTGTGTTTGTAGTCTTGTGCTGGTTCGTTTGTCCGAGTTACCTGTTCCTGATGTTTCCTTCCCGCTGGCTATCTGTGTCTTGAGTTTTGTACTTTGTCTGTTAGTGTCTAATAAATCTCCTCTGCATTTGAATCCTCGTCTCTCGTTCACTGTTCCGTGACATCTACTCCATCTGTGTTTTGATCATCGTTCTGAATCTGATCAAGGCGTAGTCTTTGACAAAAATTAGATTTTCTCAACTTTTTGTTTAAAATGTTGCCTTTCTTTATGAATCTTACCATGATTCAAGTGTTGATAAAAAAGGATGCATGAAGCTAATAAAATGTTTTTAAAATTAAGGTACAGTTAAATGTATTTTTCAAGTACAACACATAAAATTTGAACATAGTGGTATATAGGCCTACTGCAAGTGCAAAAATAATATATAAATAGTAAACTGTAAAGTATAATGTTAAGTTCACTTAAAGAAAACTTGTAGTATAAAACTACTAAACTAGTAGATTACTGAAAGTATACTTCAAAGTGTACTTACATAAACTAAAAATTTGCTACAAGTATTAAAATAGTAAACTACTAGTATACCCATAAGTTCACTTGCAGTACAAATGAGAAACGTAATTATGAACTAGTTGTGCACTTAAAGTTTACTACTGTTACACTTATAGTACACTTAAACATATACTTTTATATACTAAAAGTGGGCCAATTTAGTCCCAAGCGGTATTAAAATAGTACACTTACAGTTTACTACAAGTACATATTGACATTAGTATACTTACTGCATAATGTATACTTAAAAATATACTTGAACATTACTTAAGCATACTTCTTTTTCGTAAGGGAGGTAAAATCAAAAACTGTATCTCAGCCTTGGCTCAATGATGAAAGTCGGCTGCTTAGACAAAAATGGAGGCAGGCAGAGAGGAAATGGAAGAAAGATAGACTACAGGTCTCATATGAGATACTTAGAGAGTGTATGGTATCTTATCAACAGTTTGTCAAAGCGGCTAAGGCGCAGCATTTCTCCTATTTAATCTCTAAGAATCAGCACAGTCCTACAATTTTATTTTGTGTGATTAATACAGTTCTAAATCCTGCATGCCCTATTTTTTTTTTTTGATAATACAGAGAGAGCTTGTGAACATTTTTTGCAGTTTTTTATGGATAAAATCTCTGCTATTAGAGCGAACATCTCTAGTTCTATCCGGGTTCCAAGCCATTTTCAATCTACTCCTGATTCTATTACCTCTGGCCAGTTAAGTACATTTGAGCTGGTAACTACCTCGGACCTGATAGAAATTGCCCAACATCTCAAGCTTGCTTATTGCTCTCTTGATATCATCCCACCCCGCTTGTTAATTCAGGTTTGGGATGTGGTGGGTCCAACTATATCATCTGTAGTGAATCAGAGTATTGTAGAGGGGAGGGTGCCATCTTGTTTTAAGCTCTTGTGCAGCCTCTTAAAAAAAAAAAAAAAACGAGTTCTGTCCCATCTGTGTTAAGCAATTATAGACCTATTTCTAAGGTGCCTTTTTTAGCTAAAATGCTGGAGAAGGTAGTTCTTAACCAACTTTCGATTTTTTAAAATAAAAGCAATATTTTTGAAACATTCCAGTCGGGTTTCAGACTTCAGCATAGTACTGAAACTGCCCTTCTTAAGGTGACCAATGACTTGCTTTTGTCGGTAGATTCTGGGAACTGTGCTGCCTTGGTGCTGCTGGATCTGAGTGCAGCCTTCGATACAGTGGATCATGGGATTCTCCTTGAGCGTTTGAGTCTGTGGGTGGGCATTAGGGGGACTGTATTAAGGTGGTTTACATTGTATCTACAGGAGAGAACCTTTGCGGTGGAAATAGGGAGTTCTATTTCCTCCACTCGTCGCATCATCTCTGGGGTCCCTCAAGGTTCTTGTCTCGGCCCTGTCTTGTTTTCCTTATACATGCTACCTCTGGGATTAAGCTGTCAAAAGTATGGTGTGGCATACCATTGTTATGCAGATGATACCCAATTGTATCTTCCTTTGAAACCGAATGACATCTCGAAATGGTCAGTTTTGCTTGACTGTCTGGACGAAATAAAGCTGTGGATGGCAATTTTCCTTCAGTTGAACAAATCTAAATATGAAGTGATGATTTTTGGCCCACCAAAGCTAGCAAATCAGACTGCACTTGACTTGGGCCCTTTAGCCTCTAATGTTAGTACTCAGGTGAGGAACCTTGGTGTGATTTTTGATTCCGAACTGAAATTCGATAAACAAATAAACGCTGTAGTTAAGGGTAGCTTTTTTTCAGTTGAGGGGCATTGCCAAACTGAAAGGCTTCCAGTCTTTTAAAGATATGGAAACTGTGATCCATGCATTTATTTCGTCCAGATTGGATTACTGTAATTCTGTTTATTTGGGTTTGTCTAAGAAGTTGCTTTCACGGCTGCAACTGGTGCAGAATGCTGCGGTCAGACTATTGACTGGCACCAGGAAGTATCTCTCCGGTGCTGGCTTCTCTGCACTGTCTCCCTGTTGAGTATAGGGTGCAATTCAAGGTCCTTTTAATGGTTTTTAAAGGCGTACATGGGCTTGCCCCTGTATATATCTCGAGTTTGTTACAGCATCATGTTGCTGCTAGACCACTAAGATCTGCTCAAAGCTTTATTTTAAAATCTAGGTTGAAAACTAAGGGAGATCGTGCCTTTGCGGTAGCAGCACCACGTCTTTGGAATAGTCTCCCTTTACACATAAAATGAGTACAGACATATCCAAAATCAAGTGACTATATGAAACAAGGATAGAGAAAAAAAAAAAAAAACCTCACAATGGTAAGACAATACATAAAACAACAGAAGCATGTACGGCAGATGTTTCACAACAATGATTGCCTAGCTGTTGTCCCTGGTCCAAGAGATTATTTTAGATGAGAAAGAGTTCCAAGCTTGTACAGTCACTGGTCGCACCTTATTGAGTCGCGCAGTTGTATGTTCAAGGTTGACAATATTGACAAGGCTATGGATCCAGAATGATTTCATACACATATCCGGAAAGAACCAGTTTTTCAAAATTGTTTTCTTTGCAGAGGTAAACTCTGCAAATACCATTTTGAACTGAATTTGCTTTAGATTTATATCAGAATTATCATTAAGGAGACAGAAACCAGGATTGGGAAAATAAAAAATGTCAAGTAAATCCGCTAAAACTGAATTTACATGCAACCAGAACTTAGAGATAACTGGACACTCCCAAAACATGTGTAAAAACGTTCCAGGTGAAGCATTGTTACATATATGACAGTTGTTAGTAGGTTGTAATTTCATCTGGAATCTCTTATAGGGTGTGATGTAGGCTCTATGTATGGTTTTGAAGTGAATTAGTTGGTGAGCTAGGTTCTTAGAAGTCATACTTAAATTGCACCATATTCTCTCCCAATCTAGGGTTATATTTAAACTCCCCAACTCCCTGTTCCATATGGATTCAATTGGTAAAGCCTTGGCACTGTGCTGAATCAGTGCACTATATATTAAAGAGACAGAAGATCTGCCCAGTAATGGTGCAATCCATTGTAACATGGGATGTGAGGGGAGAGGAGAGTTCCAGGGAACTCCATATGTTTTTAAGGCAGATCTTAGCTTAAGGTAAACAAAATAAGAGGACACAGGAAGTGAAAAGCATGTTCTTAAATCTTGAATGGAGCAAAGACCTTGAGTATCGTATATATCACCTAACGTATTCACCCCAAGGGATGACCAAGATGGTTGATTGAATGGTTTGCTGCCACATAATAAACTCTGTTTATGCCAGAGTGGCGTGTTCTGACAGAATTTAGGCGGGCCGCCCATCCACCGTTCTGCTTTCTTCCACACTTGAATAGAGTTAGCAATGATGGGCCCAAAATAATTTTTAATTGTTTAACTGTGGGTCCACCCATGTGAAATGACCAATAATAAAGTTCAACGTTCGGTACTGCCAGACCACCCAGCAGTTTGGGTCATTGTAGTGTATTCAGACGAACCCTGGGCCGTCTACCATCCCAAATAAAACTGGAAATCATGGAGCGAATGTCTTTAAAGTAATTTGGAGGGGGGCAGAGTGGTAACATAAAGAAGAGGAAATTGAGACAATATGAAGAGTTTGGTTCCAAAACGCGATAAATCCATTTTGATTAATTTGAGTAAAAATGTGTTTTCTTTACCAAGAATGTGGCAAGATGAAAACCACTATTTTCTGTTTCAAACTTTCACATAGCATCTTTAGGTTATAATAACAAAACAAATTCAAATCCAGATTTTGATTTTCAAAGATTTATTATAAAAACTGATAATTTTTTCCCCAACATGCAATAAATTCATAACACTTTTTTCCCCAAATGCAATTAATCCATTGAATCAATATAAAAGTTATTTTTCATATTGAAACTGTTGAAAATACACAACAAAATATGAAGAGTTTGGTTCCAAAACGCGATAAACGCCATTTAAAAAAAAATTGAGTTCCTGCAAAAATCAGTATTGTATAGGGTCAGTATTGAAAAGTCAATTTAAAATTTTACGTAAAATGCGATATCCACCGTGTTATTCTGTCATGTTTTCTCCCTTTCTTTCCAAACCGCGACAAACGCCAGTCTCCTTTCTCTGCAGAATGAGATAAATCCGCTCAACCAATCACAGCGCATCATTCCACGCACTGTAAACAGTAACGCAGCGCTTTGAATACACCCGGCATCCTAGTTTTTCCTATCTACTTTGTACTTTTTGATCAACAATCAAACAAAATCTTTTTTTTAATTTTGACGGCATTGATGAACCTGTGGTGGTTTCTGCAGTAGGGAAGAAACGTAAGCCATCGAAATCTAATCATTTAAGTTACGTGAGGAGATTAAGAAGACGAGGCGCGGGAGGAGGAAAAATGCCGGCTGTTGCTTGTTCTCACACGACAGCATCAAACTTCTGTCACACTGAAATGTTGAACCCAGGGGATCTTTTGAAAAACTTTCAGTTGTTTTACTCAAAGTCAACGAAAACCGAGCAGGACTAAGCCATTTTACAGATGATCGCCGTCAAAAAAGTTCAGGAGGTATTTCCTAGCGATAGCTGATTGAATGTATTTTTAGTCCAGTGCCTGTAATAAGATATTGACAGAGATCAGAGGCTGTCATATGTGGATCAACTTATTTTGTTGTGTATTTTCAACAGTTTCAATATGAAAAATAACTTTTATATTGATTCAATGGATTAATTGCATTTGGGGAAAAAAAGTGTCATGAATTTATTGCATTTTGGGGAAAAAATGATCAGTTTTTATAATAAATCTTTGAAAATCAAAATCTGGATTTGAATTTGTTTTGTTATTATAACCTAAAGATGCTATGTGAAAGTTTGAAACAGAAAATAGTGGTTTTCATCTTGCCACATTCTTGGTAAAGAAAACACATTTTTACTCAAATTAATCAAAATGGATTTATCGCGTTTTGGAACCAAACTCTTCATATGTTGATCCACATATGACAGCCTCTGAACTCGGTCAATATCTTATTACAGGCACTGGACTAAAAATACATTCAATCAGCTATCGCTAGGAAATACCTCCTGAACTTTTTTGACGGCGATCATCTGTAAAATGGCTTAGTCCTGCTCGGTTTTCGTTGATTTTGAGTAAAACAACTGAAAGTTTTTCAAAAGATCCCCTGGGTTCAACGTGTCAGCGTGACAGAAGTTTGATGCTGTCGTGTGAGAACAAGCAACAGCCTGCATTTTTCCTCCTCCCGCGTGCCTCGTCTTCTTAATCTCCTCACGTAAATGATTAGATTTCGATGGCTTACGTTTCTTCCCTACCGCAGAAACCACCACAGGTTCATCAATGCCGTCAAAATTATAAAAGATTTTGTTTGATTGTTGATCAAAAAGTACAAAGTAGATAGGAAAAACTAGGATGCCGGGTGTATTCAAAGCGCTGCCGTTACTGTTTACAGTGCGTGGAACGATGCGCTGTGATTGGTTGAGCGGATTTATCTCATTCTGCAGAGAAAGGAGACTGGCGTTTGTCGCGGTTTGGAAAGAAAGGGAGAAAACATGACAAAATAACACGGCGGATATCGCATTTTACGTAAAATTTAAAATTGACTTTTCAATACCAACCCTATACAATACTGATTTTTGCAGGAACTCAATTTTTTTTTAAATGGCGTTTATCGCGTTTTGGAACCAAACTCTTCATATGTTCATTTTGACTGTATTAATTCTACCTTGAAGAGACGTTTTTAGATTCCTCCATCTATGAATGTCTGATTTTATTTTGCTTAGCATAGTGTTGAAGTTGACTCTGTTCATTTTAAGTATGTTTTTATAGATCGTAATGCCCAGATATGTAAAAGAGCTTTTGGACTGAATATAGACGGGAATATGAACATTTGTGTGTATATTATTTAGAGGCATAAGTGCAGATTTTGTCTAATTAAATTTGTAGCCTGACAGGCTGCTAAAATGATCAAATTCCTTAATAATTGGGTGAATAGAGGTGTCAAAGTTATCTAAGAACAAAATTATATCATCCACATACAGAGAGAAAATAAAAATAAATCAAATCAAATCAAATCAGATATAATATGCTTATGATGACCAATTTCCATCAGGGAAGCCGTAGATTGCCTAATGGCTTGTGCTAGAGGTTCCAGAGAAAGACAAAATAAAAGTGGCGAGAGTGGACACCCCTGTCTTGTACCACGCTGCAGAGTAAAAGGATAAGAGATTATGTCACCTGTTAGAACACTTGCTAAAGGTGAGTGGTATAGCGCCTTGATCATTGCTATAAAATTATGTCTGAAACCAAAACGTTGCAAAACTGCCCACATATATTTCCACTCTAACCTATCGAAGGCTTTCTCTGCGTCGAGTGAAAATACGGCACAAGGATTTGGGTGTGTCTCTGCAACCTCTATAATGTGTAGCAGCCTTCTCATGTTATCAGATGCATAGCGTCCCTTGATAAATCCTTTTTGATCCTCATTGACTAGAGATTTAATAACCTTTTCCAGACGCAGAGCGAGTACATTGGCATATATCTTGAGATCGCTTGTAAGTAAAGATATTGGTCTAAAACTAGAGCACTCAAAAGGATATTTTCCCTTTTTCAAGAGTAAGGTGATGAGTGCTGTTTTTTGGTTTCTATGGAAGGTCCCACTTTTGACTGCAAAATTAAATGAATTCAGCATGAGTGTGCCCACCATGTCCCATAGTTCTAGATAAAGCTCTGGAGGGAGGCCATCCAAGCCAGGCGATTTGCCTTTATTGAGACATTTTGCAGCTCTGTGTATTCATCCAGCTCTAATGCAGCTTCCAGATCATCTTGGTCAGTTTGCTTGAGGCAGGGAAGCTCTAGTTTGTCAAGAAAATGTTTACTGGTAGCATCATCATAAGAAATCTCTGATTTGTATAAGTTTTTATAAAATGTTAAAAATGCATTATTAATGGCCTGCGGATTAGTAGTATTTTTGCCCTCAGGTGTATTTTTTGCTGGAATGTGAGCTTTTGTTTCACATTCCTTAAGCATAAGAGCCAGTAGATGACTAGGCCTCTCTGCTTCAAAGTAGTACTTTTGTCTGGTTCTATGCCAGATCAATTCCGCCTTTGATACGGCCAATGTATTGTATTCATCTTTTAAGGATGCCAGCAGTTTGGACTGATCATCTGAAAAGCTATGTTTTTGTAGGTTCTCTAATGATTCTATTTTGTTTTCAAGATTTGTGATCTGGGAAGCTTTTGTTTTAGCTAAAGTTGAGGAGAATGAAATACAGAAACCACGAATAAAACACTTTGTGGCCTCCCATAAAACTTGTGGATTAGAGCAACCCTTTGCGTTAATATCTAAAAAATCTTTTAGTTGTACTTTGAGTGAACTAAGAAATCCAGAGTTAGTCAGTAAAGATGTGTTTAAACGCCACCTGGGGGCCTTTGTCTTAAACGCGGGCGCGTTTTGCTGGATTTTCTCCACATTGTAGCACTATAAACTTAAATTACTCCGTCATTTATGGTCATACAGAAAAAAGAAATATAAAAAAAGAATCTGTGATATTTCTACTTTTGTATGTGTCCACTTACAATCAAATCAAAACATTGTGCTTTTGTAAAATAAAGAAAATAAACAGGGTGTGCGTTCTGCCTCTCCGTCGCGGTGAACTTTTTTTTCTTGAGCACGTCTATAAACTGAAACAAAACTCAGCGAATACTTGTCACACATTTATGAGCCATATACATTTATAAACATTTAAGTGTGTACTTTTAAATGATCGGATTCAAACTGAAAACAAATATTCTCTGTTTAAGTAATTTGTATAAAACCGTTTGTATTGTTCTCAAACGCTTCCTAATTATTTTTAATTTACCACGCCCACTCGCGCAAAAGAGATTCACATGCAAATCTCCACATGGAACGTGATCGCGCTCATTAGGCCTACCTCAAAAACAAAACACCAAAACACTTCACAAGTCTCTGCTTTTAGACGCGCCTGAGCTTACATTGGATTTACATCAGAAGAAGAAGAACGTGATTTGAAGACAAGAAAGATGTAAGGTAAGAAATTCTTACATATTAGTTTGCTATTGTTGCATAAATTTCACATTGCAGTTGAACTGTTGCTAGATATATGTTGAATATTATAATATTTAGACCGGTGTTTACTGTTACTGTGTTTGTGGATATCTGCTCAAACGTAGATATGTATATGGTAACCATAATGTTTTATATTTGAGCGCGATCGCGTTTGAATGTATCATATTTTGGATCGTGATCGCGTTTGAATGTATCATATTTTGCAGCGCGATCGCGTTTGAAAAGCAAACGACTTCATGTTTTTACTATTATCTCATTTCATATCATCATAACGAATGGAAACATTTGAAGTAACATGATAATCAATATATTTTTCTCTAGCTTAGTTGTTACTGAAATCTTTTGGAAGATTTATACTGCTATAGGTTATTGTTATTATTATTTTATCCAGCACTGCACATAGCTTATGCCTACAAGGCACAACAAACCTGGTGTTCATTATATTATATATTGTTGGAAGCACCACCATCTCGCCGTAACGGTGTAAAGGTGGACCTCCGCGGAAGAGAGTTGATAAAATCTTCGGCGGCCTGGGGGGAGTCGAATATCTTCCTTCCTTTCCTTTATACTGCAGTTTTATCCGCGCAGGATAGATGAGGAATGGCTCAAGGCCCATGCCCTTAGCCTTGTTCGTGGTAGAACTAAAGCTCTTTCTCTTTGCTGTTGTCGCTGGACTGTAGTCGGGGAAGGACAGGATAGTGCCGGCTGTTGGCGCCGAAGCATGAGCGGGAGGCGTGAGCAGGCGAGTGGATGCGCGCGCGCCATTGGCAGCGAACTTCAAATCAAATCAAGTATATTTGTATAGCGCTTTTCACAATACAGATTGTATCAAAGCAGCTTCACAGTATTAAATTAAAATAAAATAATACAACAAGGTTTGTTTCTAGTGGAATTTATTGATTGATAAAATAAAATTAAATATCCCCAAAATATCCCCAACTGAGCAAGCCGAAGGCAACAGTGGCAAGGAACCGAAAAAACTCCATCAAGTGACCTAATGGTGTCCTAAAACTCCATCAGGTGACCTAATGGAGAAAAAAAAAACCTTGGGAGAACCCAGGCTCAGTCAGGGCCAGTTCTCCTCTGGCATTTATGAACTAGAGGCCGGACTGTAGTTTGAGCTGTAAGATTAAAAATATTATATGAATGCCTGGCCGAAAAGATGCGTCTTTAATCTAGTTTTAAACTGGGAGAGTGAGTCCGAGCAACGAACAGTATCAGGAAGACTATTCCAGAGTTTCGGAGTCAAATGTGAAAATGCTCTCCCTCCTTTGGTTGATCTGGATATCCTAGGTATGACCAAAAGCCTCGAATTTATTGATCTTAAAGAGCGCGATGGATTATAGGGCGATAGAAGATCCGTTAAATAGACTGGAGCTAAGCCGTTTAGGGCTTTATAAGTCAGTAGCAATACCTTGTAATTAATACGGAACTTTATAGGTAACCAATGCAGTGATGATAAAATCGGTGTTATATGATCATATTTTCTTGATCTAGTAAGAACTCTAGCGGCTGCATTTTGGACTAACTGTAGCTTGTTTATTGAGGATGCAGGACAACCAGCTAATAAAGCATTACAGTAATCAAGTCTCGAGGTCATGAATGCATGAACTAACTTTTCTGCATCAGAAACTGATAGCATATTACGTAGCTTAGCAATGTTTCTAAGGTGGAAAAAGGCTGTTTTTGTAACATATGAAATGTGATTTTCAAAAGACAGGTTACAATCGAGTATAACACCCAGGTCTTTTACTGTAGAGGATAAAGTAACAGGACATCCTACGATGTCAAAGTTGTATTGTGAGAGGTTATGTGGGCGGTTTTTTGAACCGATAAGTATTACCTTATAAGTATTAAGGATTTAATAAAAGAAAATTACGCGTCATCCAATCTTTTATATCTTTAACACACTCTGTCAATTTGGATAATTTAGCGTTTTCATCCGGCCGTGATGAAATATATATTTGAGTGTCACATCAGCATAACAATGGAAACTAATTCCATGTTTCCTTATAATATTTCCAAGTGGCATCATATATATTGAGAATAATAGAGGGCCCAACAAAGATCCCTGCGGCACTCCATAGTTTACTGAACTTATGATCGATTTTTCTCCATTCAAATAGACAAAATGGTAGCGGTCAGATAAGTATGATCTAAACCAGCTTAATGCTTGTCCTTGAACACCAGTATAATTTTGTAGTCGATCTAAGAGTATTGTGTGATCTATAGTATCGAACGCAGCACTTAGATCAAGTAAAACTAGTATTGAGATACAGCCTTGGTCAGAAGCTAAAAGTAAATCATTTATGATTTTAACGAGCGCAGTTTCAGTGCTATGATGCGGCCTGAATCCTGACTGAAACTTTTCATAGATATCATTTTCTTGCAAGAAAGAGCCCAGTTGAGCAGACACAACTTTTTCTAGTATTTTAGACATAAATGGAAGATTTGAAATGGGTCTATAATTTGCTAGATTATTATGATCTAATTGTGGTTTCTTAATGTGAGGTTTTATAACTGCCAGTTTAAATGTTCTTGGAACATGACCTAAAGATAAAGATGAGTTAATAATATTGAGGAGAGGCTCTTCCACTACAGGTAACACTTCTTTCAGTAGTTTAGTTGGTATAGGATCTAATAAACATGTTGTTGTTTTAGATGAAGTGATAAGTTTATTTAACTCTTTTTGTTCTATAGTTGTAAAGCACTGTAATTGTTCTTGCGGGGGGATAATTGAGGCTGAATTATAAGGCGCGATTGAGGATTGAACGTTTATAATTGTGGTTGTGATGTTTTCTATTTTTTCAGTGAAGAAGTTCATGAAATAATTACTACTAAACTGTAACAGGATATTTTGTTCGGGTGACGTCTGTTTATTTGTTAGTCTAGCTACGGTGTTAAATAAAAACCTTGGATTGTTTTGGTTATTTTCTATTAGTTTGCGGAGGTGCTCAGCCCTGGCCGCTTTTAGGGCCTTTTTATAACGTGACATACTGTCTTTCCACGCGATTCTAAAGACCTCTAAATTAGTTTGTTTCCATTTACGCTCTAAATTACGGGTTTCTCTCTTTAGAACATGCGTAGTATTATTGTACCATGGTGCTTTAATTTTCTCTCTGACCTTTTTTAATTTAATGGGTGCAACAACATCCAATGTTCTAGAGAGAATGGTGCTCATAGTGCTAGTTAGTTCTTCTAGTTCATCTGTTTGTTTGGGTTCAGGCAGCAGCTGAGACAGATTAGATAAGCAATTTGAGAAATTATCTATGGTGGATGGAAGGATTGATCTGCCTGGTCGATAACGCGGCGCAGCATGACATATTACAGCAGTACGTAATATGCAAGTTACCAAGTAATGGTCAGTGACATCATCACTTTGTGGAATGATATCTATATCGGTTGGATCGGTTCCATATGATATAATTAAATCGAGTGTATGATTAAGACGATGAGTTGGTCCGGTGACGTTTTGCTTGACCCCAAAGGAATTTAATAAATCTATAAACGCAGCCCCTAACGCATCATTTGAATTATCTACGTGTATGTTAAAATCTCCAACAATTAATACTTTATCGACATTGACCAATAGATCTGAGAGAAAATCTGCAAACTCTTTTAGTAAATCAGCGTGAGGCCCAGGCGGTCTATATACGGTAGCCAAGGCTAGAGATAATATGGATTTTTTTCTAACATCTAAGAGCGTAACATTTAGTACAAGTACTTCAAACGAAATAAACTTATAACCCGTTTTCTGAGTAACATTGAGAATATCTCTATAGATTGTTGCAACACCACCGCCACGACCAATCAGACGGGGCTCATGCTTATAGGAGTATCCAGATGGAGTAGACTCATTTAGACCGAAATAATCATTTGGTTTAAGCCAGGTTTCAGTAAGGCAAAGTACATCGAAGCTATTATCTGTGACTATTTCATTTACAATAACTGCCTTAGGTGTGAGTGATCTAATGTTTAGAAGACCTAGCTTTAAAAATTGTTTTTGTTTACTAATAGCAACATTTTCTGTTTTAATAACAATTCGATTTTTCCTAGATCCTGCAGTATAATTATTATTTGATCTCACTAAATGAGGAATAGACACAGTTTCTATGCAATGTTCTACACTAGTATTTATATCATTTAAATTGGTGCAGGAGAGACTATGATTTGGACTTTTGGTTACTAGTCATCTAATGGTATTTAACATCACTGGATAAACTTCACTGGATAAACTTCACTGGATAACTTCACTGGATAAACTTGACGTGCCCCGTTCAGGATAGCCGATCTGTCTTGCCAGCGGAGTAATCTGAAGATGAGGGTGCGCGGCTTGTTGGATTTAGCCTCTCCTCCATCATACACACGATGTGCCCGTTCAATGTCAATGTCTCGGCCCACCAATGAGGGGATCCACTTGGGAAGATTATCTTTCAGGTAGCCGATAGTATCCGAACCCTCCACTGCTTCTGGTAAGCCAACCAGCCTTACATTATTTCTTCTTCCCCTGTCCTCCAGGTCTGTCAACTTTGTGGTGAGCTGGTCTAGCTCTGTCTTTAGTTCGATAACCGATCGCCTGTCCTCTCGTGCTGCCGTCTGAACAGATTCCACTCGGTCTTGAGTCCGTTTAGTAGATTTGGCTACCTTCTCAAGTTCACTGCTGATCTCCTTCACAATTTCATTAGTCTTTTGGATTTCCGTTCGCAAGTCACGTAGTGCTGGGACCAGAATAGACTCCACAGCTTCCCTGACAGCGGAGGCTACGGCCACATCTAGACCACGCTGTTATTCTTGGAAAGCTAGCTTTATGCCATTAGCAATAGCTGCGTCGAGTTCTTCCTTGGAGATGGCAGAATCCTTGAATTTTTTCTTTATGGGCGATTGCTCATTTTCCCTTTTCCGTGCTTCTTTGCTTAGGGAAGGATTCATGATGAGATAGATGTCGAAGTATTAAGTATGTTAAAGGATTATTGAAAAAATAAGACCATGCGAGCAGAGCCGGAAACTATGCTGGCATTGCTGTCGATGGGTCACGTCTGGCCGTTCATACTTTGACGTTCATATGGCCGTACTGAACGTCATTTTCGTCATGTCATATCTACATTTGAACCTTCTCTTTAAGTTTTCCAATGAAGCTTTTAATTCCTGTCGTCATGTTATGATGTCATCGCCCTTAAAACAAGCACAAAAGAAAGATTGCCCCGACAGGTGCTGCTTCTCTATGTGAGGAAAGTTTTGCGTCAAAAAATTTTTTTCACCGCACTCACCACGTGAATAGACATGCAAAAAAGTTAGGAAACGTCAAAGATTCATACCATTTAGTACAGCCCTGTTTGTAAATAAGTTCAATAATCAATACAAAATCTAAAAATAAATGGATCTACAATGTTACGATAGGTAATAATAAAGATCAGGACACAAAATTTAAATTCAAATGAATGTGAAAATGTATTTTCCAGCCTAATTGATAAATATTTTCTTATTTTCTTTGTACAATAAAAACAAATCTTATGATACAATAACTTATAACATATATACAATAACAAAAACACTACCTATATACATTTGAATACATTGTAAAAACTTTCATGGACACGTATGCAGCACAATACAGTACACACAAAAACAGGTTAAGAAAAAACATGAACATTAGCTAAACAAGAAAACAAACTGCTTTAGAACTTTAGAACAAAAAATATTAATGAACAAAATCAGGTTAACACGTTTTCCTCCAAGTGGGCTCATTTGAATGGCGCAAACACCCCGCATCATTCACTGACGCTTACGCACACTCCACACAGGTAAACACCGCCTTTCGTGTGCAGCTCCCACACACTACTTTGTGACATTTGGCACATGTCTCCTTGGTTTTATTGTTTTTGCAGTTCCTCCTTACTTGGCACTGCCTTCTTCTCTCCATCTGCTGCTGCTCCTGCCCGGGTCCTGGCTCTCACACCACCAATTGTGTGGCTTTTGATTCCATGTGGTCAGTGCGAAGTTCGCTCGCCAGTCGCGTGATGAAGTCCCTCCGCAAAACATGCTCATTTGTGCACTTCTTGTACAATATGCCGCCAGGTCAAGGATGTTATAGCAAACAGCTACTGGCCATCTATGGGAGTGTGCTTTTACTGAGTATTTTCTAGCCATTTGATCTAGAACGTCTACTCCTGCCTTGGTCTTGTTGTAGTATGTGACCGTCTCTGGCTTGCTTTTCTGGCCACTTGTGATGCCAACAGCTGTGTGTCACAAATCAGCACAAAATGAACTGGTAAGTTGCAAGGATGTTTATTAGCACAAGGAACAGTCACGGCAGGTAAGTTAGATGAGAAATGAATTAATCTTGTAGAGTTTATGGATGAGATGGATCTGACAAAGTCTCTTATCTGTTTCAGGTTGTAGATGAATGGTAGAGGTCTGACGAACGGAAGCAGGATGACAGATGACGACAGGGTATCCGAAGAACGGGCTGATGGCAGGTAGGTATCTGAAGAAGGTAAGTTGGGTCTTTGTCTTAGCATGAGAGAGTCCGTATGTTGAGTAACTTTCAACGAGACCTGACGAAGGACTGAGGGAACTGGTGGTGAATATAAGGAGTGAGGGAAGTGGCAGGAGATTGATGACAGGTGGTGAAGACAGGTGCAGGTGATTAGTATTCCGGGGATGCAGATCGGGTGGGCGGAGTGTAGAGAGCTGGCGCTGACGCTGATGTATCCGTGACAGTACCCCCTCCTCCACGGCCAGCTCCTGAGGGCGGAAATGACCGACGACGGGGACGACCACGACCTCTCGGCGCCGGACGATTGGGGTTAGCTGAGTGAAAGTCCTGTAAGAGTGTGGGATCGAGGATGTCATCACGGTGAACCCAGCATCTCTCCTCAGGACCAAAACCTTCCCAGTCCACGAGATATTCCAGTTGGCTGCCCCGTCGTCGAGAGTCGAGAATGTCCTGGACACGGTAGATGTACTCGACTTCGGGATCCACTGGAGGAGGAGGTACGTCATCAGCGCCAGACTCTGTGGAAGGAGGAAGAAGAGGATCAGTGTACGGTTTTAACAGGGAAACATGGAATGAAGGTGAGATGCGGTAGTGAGAGGGTAGTGATAACCGGTAGGTGACATCGTTGATCTGCCTCTGTATCGCGAACGGACCAATGTACTTGGGACTCAGCTTGCGACAGGACTGCCGGAGACGGATATCCCTGGTTGAGAGCCAGACCTTTTGCCCAGGTTGGTATAATGGGGTAGCTGATCTTCTAGCGTCGGCCTGGCTCTTGTATCTCCGAACAGCCCTTTGCAGATGGACGTGTGCTGAGTCCCAGACCCTCTCGCTTTCCTGGAACCAATGATGGACTGCTGGAACATCGGAAGGCTCACCTGACCAGGGAAACAGAGGCGGTTGGAAGCCGAGTATGCACTGGAAAGGCGTGAGACCCGTGGTTGACTGTTGAAGGGAATTTTGTGCATACTCGGCCCAGGGTAGATACCTGCTCCAGCAGTCTTGATGATCATGGCAATATGACCGCAGGTATCTCCCGATTTCTTGTATTTTCCGCTCAATCTGGCCGTTGGACTGGGGGTGATATCCAGACGTTAGGCTGACTGAGACTCCCAGAAGGTTGAAGAATGCTTTCCATACTCTGGAGATGAACTGTGGACCCCGGTCTGATATGATGTCCTCTGGTATTCCGAAATGTCGAAATATCTGAGTGAAAAGAGCTTCAGCCGTTTCAAAGGCTGTAGGTAGACCGGGCAGAGGAATAAGTTTGCAGGCTTTTGAAAACCGATCGACGACGACTAGTACACAGGTGTGAGAGTCAGAGGTAGGAAGGTCCGTGATGAAATCTACCCCCAGATGAGACCAAGGCCTGGTGGGTACTGGAAGGGGCACTAGCTTTCCTTCTGGAAGACGTCGAGGAACCTTGGCCATGGCACAGACTGAGCAGCTCTTCACGAATCGGGAGACATCCTGGGTCATATTGGGCCACCAGTACCGTTGTTGTACAAGCGAGAGGGTCTGTTGGCTGCCTGGGTGTCCAGAGCCCGGAGATGTATGGATGGAGTCCATGAGGGACAGACGCAGGTGGAGCAGGTTCTGTACGGGTAGCATCAGTAATGTGGTCGTCTAAGCTCCACTGGATGGGACTGACAATTACGGCTGGAGGGAGTATGGATTCCGGAGTAGAGCTGACGATATCAGGTTGGTGCAGACGAGAAAGAGAGTCGGCTTTGACATTCTTGTCCCCAGGACGATATGTTACTTTGAAGTTGAAGCGTGTGAAGAACAATGACCAGCGGGCTTGACGAGTGTTGAGTCTTTTGGCCTCACGGAGATATCCCAGGTTGCGGTGCCAGCCAGTGTCTCCATTTTTCAAGTGCTAGCTTGATCGCCAGAAGTTCCCGGTTGCCGATGTCATAATTCTGCTCCGCCGGGGACATCTTCTTGGAGAAGAAGGCACATGGATGGAGTCGAGGAGGCTCCCCCTGCCGCTGTGACAGAACCGCTCCTACCCCGGTGCGTGACGCATCCACCTCGACGAGAAATGGCAGATCTGGATTGGGATGGACAAGGGTAGGAGCGGAACCAAAAGCAAGTTTCAACTTCTCTAAGGCTTGTTGGGCTTCGGTGGTCCAGGACAGAGACTTGGCCCCTTTTTTCAGAAGAGAGGTGATGGGTGTGCTGATCTGACTGTAACCTTTTATGAATCTGCGGTAGAAGTTCGCAAACCCCAGCAAACGCTGAAGTTCCTTTAAGTTGGAGGGTTGTGGCCAGTTGGTAACAGCATCCACCTTCCTCTGATCCATGGTGATTCCATGAGGAGTAATCACATACCCCAGGAAATGAATAGTTCTTTGATGAAACTCACACTTCTCCAATTTCAGATACAGGTGGTGTTTGCGCAGACGTTGAAGGACAGACTGGACATGGCGGTGGTGCTCAGACAGGTTGGCGGAGTAGATGAGAATATCGTCTATATAGATGATGACAAATTGATGCAGGAAGTCTCTGAAGATCTCGTTCATAAACCCCTGGAATACTACGGGAGCGTTGGACAACCCGAAGGGCATGACCCTGTATTCATAGTGGCCTGCAGGGGTGATGAACCCAGTCTTCCACTCGTCTCCCTTTCTGATTCTTATCAAATTGTAGGCACTACGAAGGTCCAGTTTTGTGAAGATCTGAGCACCACGGAGTTGTTCCAGGGCAGCTGGAACCAGAGGAAGGGGATACCGATACTTTACAGTGGAGTTATTGAGGGTCCGGTAGTCAATACAGGGGCGCAAGCCTCCGTCCTTCTTGCCTACGAAAAAGAAACTGGAAGCGGCAGGGGACGTGGATGGCCGGATGTAATCTTGACGTAGGGCCTCCTCAATATACTCCTCCATGGCCTTCTGTTCCGGGATGGACAGTGGATAGATCTTAACACGCGGCAGAACCGCCCCAGGCAGCAGGTCGATCGCGCAGTCCCATGGCCGGTGTGGTGGAAGCTTGGTGGCAAGTTGTTTATTGAAGACATCCTGGAACGCCCGGTAGATGGCAGGGATTTCATGGTGTTGGTCAGTGGCTGGACTTTCGATGGAGGTCGAACACACAGGAATTTCCTGAACTGAAGAAGAAGATGGTTGACGAATTCTCTTGACTTGAGTCAGACAGTGGGAAAAGCAGCTGCTTCCCCATTGGAAAACATCTCCCGTAGACCAGCAGATGTTCGGGGAATGCAGTTCCAGCCACGGGCGTCCCAGGATGATATCTGCCGTTGAGCCCTCCAGCACCAGAAAAGACAACTCCTCTTGATGAAGACACCCAATTTTCATAGTGATGGTTGGACTGCTGTGAAAGATCTTCCCACGACCAAGCGGTTTTCCGAGGATGGATTGAACCTGAAGAGTCTGTGGAATGGATCGCTGGCGAGTTTGAAGTTTTTGAAGAGTGGAGAGAGAGATAAAATTTCCAGCGGACCCAGAGTCAATTAAAGCTTGCGCTGAAAGAGATCGTTTGAGTTAAGATATCTGGACTGTAGTATATTTCATTTGAGAAATGGGAGAATGCAGACGAACTGTACTCACCGCCGGTCGTGGGGGACGTACTGGACATGTGATGAGCAGATGACCAGCGGATCCACAGTAGAGACATAGGTTATTGTCCATACGACGCTTACGTTCAACAGACGAAAGATGAGTAGAGCTGATATCCATGGCCTTTGGTGCTGAAGGGCTGGCAGTAGTTGAAGGTCGAGGAGGAGGCAGTGCAAGAAGATCGAGCTGACATGCGGTGCGTCGTTGATCCACCCGGATGGAACGTTGAATTAGATTTTCTAGCC
Source organism: Abramis brama (assembly GCF_963993115.1). Lineage (NCBI taxonomy): Eukaryota > Metazoa > Chordata > Actinopteri > Cypriniformes > Leuciscidae > Abramis > Abramis brama. Next base: position 12,970,748 of record NC_139971.1, on the reverse strand, counting down.
CAATGATGTCATCATGAATGGTCAGCTGTAAACGAATCTCGGGCTCTAATCCTTGACGGTAAGCCGTAATGAGAGCCGGCTCATTCCATCCACTGGAAGCTGCCAGGGTGCAAAATTGAAGTGCATACAAGGAAACAGATGATTGGCCTTGTCTTAAACGAAATAACTGATCATGAATTTGATAATGCATTGGAGACTGGTGAAAACACTTCCCGGAAATGGCTGATGAAATTATTGAGTGTTTGCGTTACACTACCTTTCGCATCCCAAAGTGCCCGTGCCCAAAGCAGAGCGCGTCCAGTGAGAAGAGAGATGAGAAAAGCGACCTTCGCTCTCTCGGTGGGAAATTGAGATGCATTCATTTCCATGTACAGCTCGAATTGAAGTAAAAATCCGCTGCACTCCCCCTCCTCGCCTGAGAAGGGCGCTGGCCGGGTCATGGGACTGACAGAGGCAGATGAAGAAGAATGGATGACGGGTGGTGGTGGAATGGCATGTGAAACAACGGCGTTCGGGATGGGGATTTCCTCTTCGCCGTGAGCTGTTGGTTCGTGCATGTTTGGTCAGGTCTTCTGTCACAAATCAGCACAAAATGAACTGGTAAGTTGCAAGGATGTTTATTAGCACAAGGAACAGTCACGGCAGGTAAGTTAGATGAGAAATGAATTAATCTTGTAGAGTTTATGGATGAGATGGATCTGACAAAGTCTCTTATCTGTTTCAGGTTGTAGATGAATGGTAGAGGTCTGACGAACGGAAGCAGGATGACAGATGACGACAGGGTATCCGAAGAACGGGCTGATGGCAGGTAGGTATCTGAAGAAGGTAAGTTGGATCTTTGTCTTAGCATGAGAGAGTCAGTATGTTGAGTAACTTTCAACGAGACCTGACGAAGGACTGAGGGAACTGGTGGTGAATATAAGGAGTGAGGGAAGTAGCAGGAGATTGATGACAGGTGGTGAAGACAGGTGCAGGTGATTAGTATTCCGGGGATGCAGATCGGGTGGGCGGAGTGTAGAGAGCTGGCGCTGACGCTGATGTATCCGTGACACTGTGTGGACAGTGCTGAGGATGCAGACATTACTTTTTTTTTTTGCACTGATACCTCTGTGCTGAACAGCGGCATTTGCGCCTTTACGCACGGGGGCAGCTCTCGTCTGCTCTTGTTTACCGTGCCAACCAAGCTGGTTTTCTTGGCCTGAAGTGCCTTGGCCAGTTCAAAGGAAGTAAAAAAATTGTCGGTGGTGACGTTTCTTCCCTTCCCCAGGTATGGGTCGACCATTTTCAGCACCACACTGTCTCCAAGTCGTTGACCTGGCCTCCTCGTCTCGTCTTTGCCCAGATAAGGCGCACTGTTTATCATATATTTGGTGTCGACATCCACAGCAAGCCAGAATTTGATTCCAAATTTGTCTGGTTTGTTTGCAATATATTGGATGAAGCTGCACCTTGACTTTGTAGGGAATAACTGCTCATCCACAGTGATGTCGACACCAGGCTTGTAGCAGGCCATGCAGTTTTGGACAAATCTGTCCCAAACATCACTCATAAGGGCAAACTTGTTGTCTCACAGGCGTGTGCGTCGGGTTTCCCTTCTGTCGAAATGCAGGAATCGCATTATTTCCTGAAACCTATTTCGGGACATGGTCTCCTTGAAAAAAGCGCAGCCCCACTCGGCTGACCAAAAGCTCGCCAAATCCATCCCTTTTCCACCTTGCGCGCCATGAATGTAAATTAAACCAATGAAGGCATTTAGCTTTTCAACTGGCATGTCCCATATTTTGTCCTCCTTGACTCGGTGGGCCTCAGCCACGGTGCAGTCCTTGATGTGGTTCAGCATGCCATCATCCACCAAACACAAAAAGGCTGTAAGGGCATCTTCAATATTGCGTTTGCTGTGCGCTGTGGGTCCTGCCGCTTCTGTTATTACATTTTGGCATTGTCGCCTTCCTCTGTCTTCACCCAACTCTATATAGGTCCACACTGTGCCGTCTTTCGCCGTTTCACGCCTCTCGGCTGAAAGTGGGTTTATTGGGCCAGCTTCCTCATCTCGTGGCAGACTGTGTTGTCTTGGCACAGCAGGCACATTTGATGGATTAGGATTTTGCACTATTGCCAAAAAAAAAGAACTTTTTAGTTCATGAAATCATAATCTTGTTAGGACTAATTAAGCCCATATGATTTCTACTAGCCTGACAATATAGTATAATACTAATAATAGCAATAGAATAATAATAATGAAAAGGTGTGTGCCAGTGGAGGTGTGTGCCTGACGTAAAAATGTGAATGAATGGATCGGTCGTCAGGAAAGGTGCATCGGTAACAGCGTTGGGTGTTTGAGGGGAAAAATAATATGACAACCGTTTTCGATAGCAGATCTGATCAGTATAGCCTACCTTAGATAGTTATAACGGACAGATAACTTTACTTTGAAGTAACGTTACAACTATTATTGATAATAGCCTGGCTAGTCTACCTCACAAAGTATGAAAGATAACTAGAGAAGAAGAGAAACATACCTGGAATATTATCCGATGGAACAAGATCAGTTCCAGGATCGGAGATGTCCAGCCGGCTCTTTTTTCGACGGGGAATTAATTCATTATCTGAATCACTCTCAGAGCTGGATGAACTGTCCAGGGACCAAGAGACATCGCTGTCCCTATCCATACCTGCTCCTCCATCAGACTCCTCATCGTCAAGCCTCCTAAGCATGGCTTAAACCTCTGTGGCTTTCATTGTTCTTTTTGATGACATTTTGTTAGCTCAAATGTATAACTTATAGTGTTGGAATAACTTAGACAAAAAAGGACAGATCGTTGCTATGCAACGGGGACACTCATTACCAATGGTGGGAAATGTAGCGGACTTATGATATCTATAATGCGTGCAGTCAAAATGACCACCATGGCCATTCTAGGTAGAAACAGTCAGAACTGTTTTGTGTTTTGTGATTTTAATAAAATAACAGTTTCAGAATAAAATATACACATAATTAGGAAAAGAGTCCTACAGCCACATTGATTTTATTTTAACAAAGTTATTACACTGTAAAATTTAAAAACGGTCAAAATGACTGCCTTGGTAGTTCTAGTGTTAAATGTGCTTTAGAAATAAAGTTTGATTGTTTGATTGATTGACTGATGATTTGACCTGAATTTTCTGAAGACTTACAATCTGAAATGATGACAGAAGAGAGACCATTCACACCAGGAGAACGTCAAGCCATTCTCACAGCCTTGCCTCCTCTGAAGAGACAAGATCCAAACACAGAGTTTTGGCGAGAATTCGATTATCTGGTTGAAGCACATCAAATGACATTAAGAGACATACACACTATTGTGAAAGCTAAAATCCCAAGAAACCGATGGGAACACTTGCCAGCGTCAATAACAACAGCCCAATGGGTAGACTTGTGGGTTGATGGCCAGGGAAGACCCCTGGGTCTTTGGCAAACATTAGATGTATTCTGAAAAGAAATCCAAGAAATCTTGGGAAGTATTAAAATTCCATTCACATCAGTGACATTGATTAAGCAAAAGAATGATGAATCTCCAGATGAATATGCTCTGCGTAAGAGAGCAAGAGAGCTTATGAGAGATGGGCCCTCTGTGCTAAGAAACAACCTGACAGAGATGACACACTTGTGGATGGCTTTTGCACAAAATACCAACAAGCCTTATCACTTGGAGTCAATCCAGGCGAAACTTTTGACCAAATTATGAAATGGGCTGGCCGTCTAGAGATGGCTATGAGATCAAACAAGGAAGAAGGAAACAAGCCAAATCGAAGAGGAGTGGCGACGATACAACATAGACACAGAGAGGAGGTTGAAGATTTGCAGCAACTGTGGAAAGCATGGCCACTCAAGAAAAGATTGTTGGGCTAAAGGAGCTGGAGCAGAAGGTCAAGGTCCATCATTTAAAAAAGTCAGTGTGAAAAACCATGATGAAACCTCTCAAGGGAAGATGTGGAATGAAGCACAAGTCCGTCAGCTCATAGAGGGAATTATGCGTCTGCAATAGTAATCAGCAGCCCCCTTTATTAGTAAGAAAAAATACAATTGCCTTTTCATCAACGCATTAATAGGGGGCCACCCATGTGACATTTTGGTCGACACAGGAGCAGCGATTTCGAAAACAGATCTGAACCTACCTACAACGGATGGAAGCTGTAAGAATAGAAGAATACAAACTATGGAAGTTGAAGGAGTTGTAGAAGGTATCACAACATTTTGCAAAAGTATACAAGTTCCACTGCAAATACATGAAGATGAAGACTTATGGACATTTTTCTGGGTGGGGTCGAATTCACAAGGAAGCCTCATTGGCATGGACATTCCATTGTTGAACATGATCATATTCACTGACAGTCGTCAAATCGATACAACAGCTGGGATAATACCACACAAAGATCACACATGTAATTTAACCCTCTGAGGTCGGCAATCACGCCAGCGTGATCTGCTCGTTTTTTTTTCCTTATCAGTGCGAAAGAGATTCAAAATACTCTATTGATTTTGATATTACATGCTTGTGTTGTACATCAATCGATCCTGTTAAGTGTGTATTATTTTTGTGTATACTCACAATAAAAACAAAGTGTTGTGTTTTTTGCCAAATAAAGAAAAATAAACACGAAGCGAGTTCTGCTTTCTCTCTGTCAGTGTAGTCCATTCTGAAACGCGTCCGAAAATGAACCATAACTCAGCGAATACTCAGTCAATCAGTCACACAGGCACACAGGCATGAAGCTTGAATTCTCTTCTTTTAAATGAAGTAATTTTTATAAAAAACAAATATTCTCAGTTTATGTAATATGTATGTAAAGGGAGAGATGTCAGTCGTTCTCATCTCAGCTAATTATTTTTAATGTGACTCCGCCCACGGAGAGCGCGCGCTGTTCAAACGCAAATAATCTGAGGACGCAAACCTGTGAAACGCCCACATCAGCTGGATAACACACACTGCGAGTTCACTTTCAGTCTCATATACTTTACGACGCTGTGAGAAATAAAACTATGATTTGATAATAATCCTGGAAAACTTACCTCAGAAGTTCTGGAAGTTTCATTTCGAGGAGCAACAGATCCAGCTGAGGAATAGGTCAGTTATATGCTTTGTTCTAATCGCAAGTGTCTGTACACGCAAAAAGACTGTTTAAATATGAATCGCGTTTCTGCGTGTGAACGAATGAATGCACAGATGCGTGCCTACTAAGATGAGTAAAAATCGACTACAAAAATCGGACAGATTATAAAGTTTTTACTGTAAAATACTGCCACATCAAATAAGCTTATAATGTTGCCAATTTCTGCTCGTGTTAAATATATATATATATATATATGTTTTGTCAAAAATAATCAACTAAGATGTTTGTTCCAATGTAGGCGATATTCAAACTAATGAATCCTTAACTTTGAAATACGTATGATAAAATGTATGTATATATATATATATATATATATATATATATATATATAAAATACTATTTTTGTCAAAAATAAAGTCATCAACTAAGATGTTAGATGTTCCAATGTTGGCTATATTCAAACTAATGAATACATATGATAAAATGTAGGCCTATAATAATTTTTTTACAAAGAAAGAGTACACTTGAAATATTGTTGAAATTGTAATTATTGTTGTAATTAAAATAATAAAATAGCAAAACATATTTATAAGATGGTCAAATGGTCAATATAAGTCTTCTTCTAAATATATATTTTGTCCTTGCATTCATTCTTGGCTCAGTCAGTGTCACACCTGAATGAATGGCTCATTATGCAGAGTGGGTGGGACATTGTATTCTCAGGTGTAAACCACTCCTCGTTCACGCCCCCCTCGCATATTGGCTTTCCAAGCAAAACCTGTCTTACCCAATTTAAATCAATGTATTGTTTTATGTGAACGATAAAGCAAGACCATTTTCACATAATTTTGAAGCCAGAACTCGAAGCGACAACATCCATTAGTTAAAAGTCTTGTGGACACAAATTTAGTATGAGTCTTATTTCAGCAACTTTAATTTTTATTTTTTTCAATAACCACGCATAAACATTATTCTCTTAAAAATACAAACATCTACATACATGATGCTTACATATTATGGTAGCCCTGTTTGTGCTATATAGAGTGAATTTACACCTTTGCCATTAATATGTTTATAAGCAACTGAAAAAAGCACAAATGTCAGGGCATGTCAGAACATCCCAAGGGCCCCAAAAACACCTCAGACCCCAGAGGGTTAAGTTCTGTTGGTGCAGCAAAAGAAATCATCACAGATTGGGGAAAAGACATTGTATGGGGTCTTCTGTGCAGTTTATATTCAAATGTTTGGGCTAAACACAAATTGGATTGTGGCAAAGCCAACATTGACTGATACATGCCTCTCATAAACAATACCCTATCCGACCCGAAGCAAGACAAGCTGTGGAATAAAGAGTGGCAGACTTGGAAGCTGAAGGGATCATCAAACAAACTTCATCTACCACTAATAGTCCTGTCTGGCCTGTCAAGAAATCGGATAACTCATGGAGATTAGCCATTGATTACACAAGACTTAACAGTGTAACACCAAAACCGCATCCTATTGTGGCCAATCCTGCCACCATTCTGAATGATATTCCAGGAAATGCAAGAATTTTCATGTTACTAGATGTACTGTCGGCTTTCTGGTCTATACCTATTGATGAAAGATCTCAAGAGAAATTGGCCTTCACAGTGGGCGCAAAACTGTTTGGAACAGACTCCCACAAGGTCTTAATCTTTCTCCTGTGGTATTTCAAAGAACTTTGGACCAGTTCTTAACTGAGCAAAAAGCTGAAATTGAGAGTTCAGGAAGTGTTTGCCTTCAGTATGTTGATGACTTGTTGATTGCAAGCCCAGATGAACAGCCATATTTGCTCTGAATGTTGTCCTACAAGCCTTTAGGAAAGGAGGATTCAAAGTCAACCCCGACAAAGCACAGCTGGCCAAAACCAAGGTGATCTACTTGGGCCAAGAAATATCTGTTGAGGGAAGGAGAATAACAACAGAGCGTGTAGAGGCATTACGGCAACTTCCAAAACCTCTAACAGTTACAGGAATACGGAAGGTGATGGGACTTAGCTATTGTCGTCAGTATATACCTAATTTTGCCAGTATCACTAGCCCTCTCATCAACTTGTACAAAGGAGGAAAGTCTGGAGTGGAACAGATAAACTGGACACCGGAAGCTGAGGAAGTGTTTACTTCTATGAAAGAAAAACTGACTTCAGCCCCAGCCTTGGGACTTTCTGATGGACGATTGCCATTTCATTTGTGGGCCAGGGTGGGAGATGAGACCTGCTCAGCAGTACTGTGTCAAAAACCAGGTGATCGATACAGACCAGTTGGATACTTTTCCACAAAGATTCCTGTCACAATGATTGGTCAACTACGATGTACAGATGGTAACCAACCAGAATGCCTATTACCGCGGTAAAAATAAACCAGTCGCATGTCAAAGTCATTTGCGAAATGACCGCCAGGTGGCGCAAAGGGATATTGTGCAAAACAGCAGCAATTGCTGCATTTTTTTCAATTGCCGTAAGTGGGGTTAATGTCAATTAACAGTAAGGATGAAAACTACAACTATGGTAAACATAATAGAACATTTTATAAGGCCAGAAAAATAGAATAACAAGTTAAAAATAGAGACGATAACAATATAACCTGTATTTCATATTGTAGGCCTAGACGTCGGTGGGCGACAAGCCTATTCCCTGGGGAGCAGTGCGAAAAAACACACACACACACACACAAAAAAATAAAAAAAATAAAAAAAATAATAATTAGTAGGCCTACCAAAAATAACAAACAAAAGTAAATTATGTGCAATGAAAAGCTGATTATTTGTACTATTCTATTGAGGAATGAGACGAATGAAGAGCGTTTCTCGCTCGTGTGAGCCAACACACATTGGAATGTTAGGGCATTGCGCAACGAGAAGTCATGGCCGAGTGGTAGAACTTACGTTTCGATCATTTAGATGACACGGGTTCAAATCCCGAACAAACTTGGACTACTGTAATTTTTATATTAGCCTATTAATGCATTTTCTAGCCTATTATTGATGCAGAGATATTTGTCTAGTTCTAAAACTCTGTTACAACATCGTTTTTTGCTTATATGTATAAAATAAAATTACCATGCATTTCCATTTTACACTAAGGAACAAATATTATACAATGACTTTACTCCTGTAGCCTATAATAATTCCAATCGTAATTTCAAAAGCAGTATATATATCAATGATAATTCAATAGACCATATAAAATATATAAAATAAAGATATGCAACCGGCACGTTTAAACGACAAACAATAAAATCAGAACCAGTATTCTGTTACGTTCATGGTTCCAGTGGCAGTAATGCATGCACGGCTTTTCAAAATGTCACAAAGTGTTTTGAGATTGTTTTGCATGAAATATTGAAGTTTATAATTAAGTGTTTTGGCACACCACGACGAGTGGCGCTATGCATTGTTCTAAAGCCAGGTTTTATTCTGGCACGTTGAATTCATGTTCGACAAACGCGGCGGCGCGTTCATTTGAATGAAGAGCGCTTCTCGCTCGTGTGAGCGAACACAGATTGGAACGTTTGGGCATATTGCAACGAGTGAAGTCATGGCCGAGTGGTAGAACTTATGTCTTGATCATTTAGATAACACGGGTTCAAATCCCGAACCAACTTGGACTACTGAAATTGTTATATTAGCCTATTAATGCATTTTATAGCCTATTATTGATGTAGAGAGATTTGTCTAGTTCTACAACTCTGTTACACCATATTTTTTTACTTATAGCCTATTTATGAAATAAAATTACCATGCAGTTCTCGCTCTAATTAAATGTAGGCTTAATCGCCCTGAATTAAATTGTAAAAACAGATCAAATAAATTTATTTGTCAATGTTGCAATATTGTTTTATTTAAGTTCATAATTATTCTATAAATGTTATTTAGTTTAACAGCAGATCGAAGCACTGTGGTTCGAGATTTATTTGAAAAAACTTTAATTCACAAATCGCACCCTGGTTGTAAGGATTCAAAGATCCCTGTGGAATTTAATATTGAGTTTAACATTTTAGCGTTTTAATTCTTCAATTATTGAAATAATTAAATATTTAGTAATAAACATTTATGACAGAAATATTACTACATAGCCTAAATTATTTAATTCCTTCATTATCAACACTTTAATAGCCTATTGCTAATGTCTAGAATAGCATTTAAGTGTGAATTGCAAACTCTTTGTTTTGCAGTCTCAAACTCAGATAGCCTGTGGGGGGTTTGGAGAACGCAGTAGCAGAAGTTGCTTTATCGTGGGGGTGCAGGACAAGAGGTGTTAATGTTCCATCTTTCATATGGAGAGTGTCGGATAGCAGCCTGATGAGCAGGCAAAGGCAAAATTATTTTAAGGATAAATCTCCAAAAGTCTATATTATGTAGGCCCTATATATTATTAAATTATAAATATTGTAGTTTTATTTATTGTATTTAAAGGTTTTCCACACACACAATTTCAATTTAGCAGATACAGAGCTCTTTAATTCGCGATCAATCTCGTTTTAAGGTGAATTCAGCAAGGCATGCTGTATTTTTGAAGCAACAAAGGCTATTTGTTACAGTTTCTTCCTTAGTGATTTGTGTGGATGACACGCAGCGACATATACAGTTTTATCAGCTGTATGATGTGTTTTTACCCTGAAATGTTTAATTTCGAGAAAGACACGGCGCGCGCAGTGAGGGAGACAAAAGAAACTTACTAAAAAAAGATTCAGCGCGAGAGAGAGGCAAAGAAAAACGCCTGTTCTTAATTTATGTTGCTTTGAACTATTTTCGTTTTGTACCGTTTTAATTTTTTAACTTAGCTGCAATTTCTTTGACAATAGAAATTTAAAATGTTGCAAGAATAAGATTCTGTGTTTCTTATTTTGCATCGCAAAGGGAATAAACTCTATCGATGCAACCCTGTTTTAAATAAATAAACTGTCCCGACACTTTATTTATTCCTTGAAATGTGCGATGGGTTTTCAAACTTAATTTTATTTTTATTTTAAATTTTCATTGTTTATTTTTTTAATTGAAAGCAATACTGTATTGAAAGTATTTTTTCTGCACTGAAAAAAATAAATCTGAGTGGATGTAAATGTTAAGTAATTAAAATGTGTGATATCAACAATAAATGGTTAAGTTTGTATATTTACATTATCTAGTTTTGAATTAATCTGCATTTGTTCAAAACACAAGACAATGTGCATTTTTTCCTTTACAAAATTAATCTAAGTAATCCCAGCCAAACTTTTTAGGTACACACGCACAACAAACAATACCTTGTTTTATTTACTCGGTACAAAAAAACCCCTCCCCTTCCTGATTCGTTGGTCTGGAAACCCATGTGGAAACCCCTTGCAAGTTGCAATTCCAAACGAAGACGACGACGAAGACGCGGACTGAACAAGCTGCAGTCGGCAAGTCTGGCAGATTGAGTGGACTTAGCCAAAATTTTGAATGTTTACAACTCTCATGCCCCTCCCCACTACCAACGAGCACCCGCCCATCGTCAGTGCGTGAGTACCTGATTTTCTGTGAACGCGTCCGTCTCTTCAGCATAGATCAACACCATGGACTCGGAGGTAGGCTGCCCTGGCTAATCTATCCATAGATAGCAATAACCGAGGAATTGGAAGCTTGTTAGTAGATTTTCTCTCCGCCATCACGCTTCGTACAATCTTCAGGCGAACTTCAGGCATGTCGTGTGCATGTGATATTGTAATGTGCGCGTCTGCGCGAGGGAGGGGGGATCTGTGGCGTGTGCACGAACTGTGATTGACAGTCAGATCTCACACCCCCCGGCGCTGATTGGACCCGAGGGAGCGGTGGATTTTTTCAAAACAAATAACACGCTCCAGGTGGAGTTAGAAGCTCGGGTTTTTTTCTAAAACCACCTTATTTATGTTGTTCTGTCGGATTATAGTGTCAATTTCACTGAATTTGATAAAAAAAATGTTGCCGACGGCAACGAATTCGTTGCCGACGAATTTTATTATATTCTTATAATTTATTGGTAAGAATAAAGTTAGCAAATTAACAGTTAATGTTACTTGGGTTGGTACATTCTTTAGTTTACAGTTTTCAAATTGTTGTACAAAAACGAGGTTTCAAATGTAATTTTAAGATTGTTGTATGTGGATTTTCTAATTAGCATTAGCCTAGGCCTAACTTATGTGGTTAAGTTACGCTGATATGTTGCTTTACTTGTAGCTCGGTAGGCCTAATTGAAACTTTGCAAGTGGCCATAATAAAATAGTTTGTTCTAGTGTAATTTGAAGCTCACATTAGAATACAGCAATGAAAGGGATGTAAGTTAGTGTAAGCACGTGGATTTTCAAAACATCCATGAATAATGTAAGGTAACGTCATTTCTTTTCAATCTGGGTCTTATTTTATTAAAAAATATGTTTTTGTGTTTAAGTGACTGATGGGAACAACAATCTTTTAAATCGGTCCATGCAAGACCGCGGCAGTTTGCAGAGGCGAAAAAATTAACAGTTGGCCTACATTAATGGGCAATTGCGTATCTTTAATTTACATCCACAAAACCTGCTTATTCGCCACTGACATGCACAGATTATTATTCTGTCTGACAACATTATGGAAAGGATCCCTACAGAAGTCGACATGTTTGTTATGATCCTTTTTATTTGACCCGTTTACGTAGAAAGATTATTGTTTAATATTCACTGCACGTTAAAACATTTACCTGATCGGACTCCAGATATTTGGACACTATTTATGATAAAACTAGGTTGTAGTGACATTAATTTATTAATTTGTCAAATAATGCAAATAATCCATTTATTTGTGTTTAAAAGATACAATTGACAGCGTCCATTAGGACTCGTCCAAACGTGCGCGCATTTGTAGAAATATCGATTTAGTTTTCAAACTATTTCGTCATACAGAATGCATACTCCATTTACCACTGAACTATGCGAGCTGAAAGAGCGCCCACAGTGCTTACAATTGTCAATCATCTTACGTGACCATAATCCTGCCTTCTGCATGACGCATTCCCTGTACTCTTTTCTCATAGCTCTGAGGGAAAACAAACACAAAGAAACATTTTATATGAAACTAAAGACAATTAACTGTCTGATCGGCAGGTCAACTACCTGCAGTGTTTGTGGAGAGAAAAAAACGTGAAACTATTTTTTAATTCTAGTTATAGTTAAATGATTTGCTATGATTTGGGTTTCTTGCATTGTTCAGTTACTAACCATAACACTGTGTCCTTACCAGGTGATTCTCCTGACAAGTAGACTACATTGGATAAAGGTATGTAACTTTCAATATATTATATTTAAATTCTATAATAAATGTAGTGAGGAAACTAGGGGTGAAGTTATAACTCAGTTAGCTCATGGGCCAGACAAAATTTCAAAATTTTTCATTTCAAATGGCAAAGTTCCAGTTGTCCTGTTTGTTCTTTTTTTTTTTTTGCATTTCACAGAACAAATTTATAGTCCTGTCAAAAATTTCATTAAAAAGTGACTTATTAACGTGTATGCACCATATGTTGATGGCTGCTCAAAGTCTGCCATTGCATTAGTTGCATTGCATTGCATGGTAATCTATTTTTGTCTTTCCAGACATCAGGCCACCTAAATGTTGTTCTTAGTGTTTTTCTATGGTTACTTTTTCTAGTTGGTATTCTGTTTCTTTTTCACTGTGTCTCTAATTCTTTTCTTTCAGTATCTCATGATGTCTCTCCATCTCTCTTGGTCTCTTTCTCAGATCGAAGAGGAATTCCGGAGGATCACACTGAAGCCACTACAGTCCACATTCTTTGGGAAGTTGGACGAATACACGCCTAAATTGTTGAGACTCTACAGGGGGACGGGAGGAGCTGTAGGGAAGAAACTTGATGAGACCCTTGAAATCATGAATGAGGCATGTACTTTTAAAATTGTAGGAGTTACTTTAATGTTGTAGCATTCCGATATCTGTACTTAAAGGGTCACACAAAAATTGAATTTCTGTCATTAATTTCTTACCCTCATTTTGTTCCAAAATCGTAAGACCTTCTTTCATCTTCGGAACACAAATTAAGTTATTTTTGATAAAAATCGGACAACTTTCTGACCCTCCATAGACCGCAACGTCATTGCAACTTTTAAAGTCCAGAAAGGCGGTCAAAACATCGTTAAAATAGTCTATGTGACTCCAGTGGCTCAACCTTAATGCCATGAAGAGGCGAGAATACTTTTTGTGCACACAAAAATAATGACATTATTCAACTATTTAATCTCTTCTATGTCAGTCTCCTACGCTGTTCACGTAGTAAACACAGCATTGCCTTTCCGTGTTCTACTTCAAAACGCCGGCTCAGTATTGGCCTCTGGTTGGCCAGCTCCTGCGTCAGCATCACATGCATTTATCATTGTGCTTACGTGAACAGCATCGGCCAGTAGTAAACCGTTGTTAAAGCACAACTGTTTACTACATAAACAGTGTAGGAGACTGACACAGTAGAGACGAAATTGTTAAATAAAGTCATTCTTTTTGTGTTTTTTTGCACACAAAACAAAATACTTGTCACTTCATCACATTAAGGTTGAGCCACTGTAGTCACATGAACTATTTTAACGATACTTCCTTTCTGGGCCTTGAAAGTGGTTATGACGTTGCTGTCTATGAAGGACTGAGACAGCTCTCAGATTTCATCAGAAATATCTTCATTTGTGTAATCTTACGGGTTTAGAACAATGAGGATGAGTAATTGACAGAATTTTAACTTAAAGGGTTAGTTCACCTGGAAATGAAAATTCTGTCAGTAATTACTCACCCTCATGTTGTTCCAAACCTGTAAGACTTTCGTTCTTCGGCAATGGCTCAACCTTAACGTTTTGAAGCGACAATAATACTTTTTGTGTGAAAAAAACACAAAAATAACGTCTTTATTCAACTATTTATTTTCTTCCGTGTGGGACTCTGATGTTCACGAAAGCCCCACGACGCATGCGCGAGAACGTAGATGACGTCCTGACATAGCCGGAGGCACTTCACTGTCTGTTTACAAGCAGGGGACATACTGTGTATGTAAGCTATTTGAATTCGACATTGATTATGCTTTAGGTCTCGATGTAGTGTATAAAATGGTTTTTAAGTGTTTGAAATCTGCAGACATATTTACAAAGACAGTTTTATGTACAGTGCGCATCTTCCTCTGCTTGTAATTAGACAGTGAAGCGCTTCTGGCTATGAGGTCGTCATCTTCAGCATCTTCTCAGTTCTTGCACATGCGTTGTGATGCTCTCATGAACTCACGTCTGAGTCCCACACGGAAGAAAATAAATAGCTGAAGAAGGTCATTATTTTTGTTTGTTTTTAGCGCACAAAAAGTATTTTCGTCGCTTCATGAAGTTAAGGTTGAGCCACTGTAGTCACTTGGACTATTTTAACAATGTCTTCCTTTCTGGGCCTTGAAAGTGGTCATGATGAGCTCTCAGATTTCATCAAAAATATCTTAATTTGTGTTCCGAAGATGAACGAAAGAAATTTGAAATTTGAGCCAAATTTTTGAAAAAAAATTGGCTTAAATCACAACGCTGCTCAAAACTACCACAGCAACCACGTAATCCCACCCAAATCCTGACAACACGCAGCACATTCTTCGAGTGACTTTCGTTCTTCGAGTGACTTTCAGGCACAATTTTTACATAAGTATATGGATCAAAACTACCACAGCAACCACGTAATCCCACCCAGATTTCTGTTCAGAGGGAGAGCAAAGAGCTAAATGCATGCTAAATGTATTCTTCACATTAGCAAACAAAAAGTAGGTTAAATTCTCTCTGGTATATTTCACAGGTTTGTGATGACGACGATGCTGCAGCCATCCAAGAGGCCATCACTTCATTTTCGCTCGACATCTTTGTGGTCAGCAAAGCCAGAGATGGTGGTCTTGAGAAGACAGAAGATTGTGTGAGCGTGTTGTTTTAAAGTCTTAGAGTATGTTACTGTACAGGACTGAAAAACACAATTTTATAGAAAATATTCTGTAAATGTTTATTTTTCTGAAGACAATAAAGCCTTGTGAACTTTCACTTAATGAGTTTTCCTCTAGCACCACCATGAAGCACAATTTTCTGTTGTACACAATGTCTCAACCTGTAAGATGAATATATTTTATTATACTTTTTTTTATACTGACCTTGTCAGTTTTTACTATCAAATGGCCAAATGTCAGCTTTATGTAATGTAATAACTAGATTTTCATATTTGATGAGTACATTCCACTGGCATTCTCTTTATAAGTACCAGTGTTGAACTTTTACTATAGTAGTAAAAAATGTACTATTTGCATTTATACTTTCAGTAGAAATACTCAGTTGCTAATTATAAAATTTGAGTACTTGTAACTTTAAAATACAGTAACAAATTTTGAAAACAGTAGATCCCACTTGACATTTGTAATCTGGAAATGTAAAAATTAAGTTGGATTCAATCAAAAATAAACATTTAGAACTCTTAAAGTTATGTAGATCACACACACAAAAATGACTAGAGCAATGCTAAAATTAAGTTAACTTTATGTACAAATTTTATTTTAACAAACAGAAAAATTAAGTAGTTTGTACAAAGACTAGTCTTGTTGGATCTACGTAATAAAATTATGCAAAATAATTCATCATATTTTTTAAGTAAATCAAGCAGAGAATTTTTATCAGTGTGATTTGTTCGATCTGTTTTGAAAAATGTCTTCTGTTGCTATGGCCGGGTATCACTGTCTGTCAGTCATCTCTATTTCGTGAATGATTCACAAAAAAAATAAATAAATAGCAGATTAAAGCAAATTTATGTTGTAATGTACAATTGATAATTAAACAAGATGCTTGACTTTAATAAACAGAATAGATACATATTTAAGCATCAAGAACGGAAAAAACATAAACACTGTCGGCTACACTGAGATTCGATCTCAGATCGCTTGAAGCTCCGAGAGGAACATTATGTTACATTGACCACAGAGCTATTGTCTGAACACTGTTAAACTAATGACTTATGCTCTTACAAAGCCTCATTGATGTGGCCTAATATTTTTCTATTGCAATGTTTTATGTTGATTTTTTTTTTTCATTATTCAATTTAATTTCAGTAATTTCAGTATTGTGATTATGAATTCGTTCAATTTTTCATTTGAATTGAGTTTCTACCAGCTTTCAATCGCTCTCAATGAGCCGCGGCGCGGCGGCAGATTACGCAATAGAGAGAATAAACTGACACTTTGCAAAGTCTGTGATTGTAGCGCCTCTTAGCGGTAAGAGGCTGCAAATACACACCCGCAATTTACCGCCGCGGGAATGGCGGCGGTAAAAGTATTATTCTGGTTGAGTACCATCTGTATACAAGCTCTCGATGGTGACACATGGGCAGTGGATGCTGTAGAAAATTTGATAGGAGCACAAACTATCATACTGCACACTCCACACAGTATAGTGATGTTGCTGAACAACACAAACATCAAGACCATAACTGACGCAAGGAAGCAACTTTGTTGAACAAGGGTTGAACAATTCTCTTAACCCTGCAACAATGATGCTAGAACCACATGAGGGAACAACACACAAGTGTGAAAAACGTAGAAGAGGAAAGTCTTGGTCCTGTTAATCCAATCCCTCTTGAAAATCCAGACAAGGAGTAATGGGTTGATGGATCCAGTTACTATGTGGATGGAAAACAACATACTGGATGGGCTGTAGTGGATGTTGATGGAACTGTTGTGAAGAAAGGAGCTCTTTCTGGGCAATTTTCAGCACAAGTAGCTGAGCTTTTGGCGTGGTCCATGACTACCTTGCCCTGTGGAAAAGACGTGGACTTATCACTAGCAGTGGGAGTGAAATACAACATGCTTCCATAATTCGTCGCTTGATTGCAGCATGTCACTTACCCAGAGAAGCAGCCGTGATCAAAGTAAAATCACATCAATCTGACAAGTCCAAAGAAAGTGAAGGAAACGGCAGCAGATGCAGCAGCTAGAGAAGCAGCTCTACACCCTTCTTACTCATGTTACCATGGTACAGGAAAACAGCAAAGATAATCCTGAGCTCCATCTTCTTTCATATCAAACGGAGACAGTTGAAGAGAAAGAACAATGGATAAAAGCGGGACCGAAAGAAGATGATCAAGGTATCTGGAGAATTCCAACAGGACAAGTGATGGCTATCGGAACAAGAAGAGAACTAATGCAGCTGTATCATGGAAAAGTGCACTACTGCTACTGATATTCCACACATTCCTGAGTTAGGCAGTTCTCTTACGAGAGTTCTCTCGTACTGCGTTTTTACTAAAACGCTACGGGAAAAGTCTCTTTTCACGAAACACTGAAGCAAAAAATTATCCTTTAATTTTCATATATGTAAAACGCGTTGCAGCAGCAGTCAGCTATGGCGAGACGGCTTGCTCGCTCATTGGCTGCTCTGCGGCAACTGCATAAGCCTATCGAGCGAGGCCTGGGGTGACGTCAGGCCAATGAGGGCGCTTCGCGCCCTCCTCGCCACTTCCCGCCGAGACGGGCGTGGCTTACCTCTATAAAAGGAGCTCGAGAAGGCTGATTCACTTGATTTTAATCTCTTCAGCGAAGCGCACGCATCGCTGGATCACGAGGAAGCACGCGTCGTCTGATGCAAGCACTTCAGCGGGACGAGCCCTTGAAGCCGCTGGCCAACGCCGCCTTCTACCGCCGTACCTGCTGCGCTTTCCGACGCCATATCCTTTACATTCTTGTTCTTGTGTATGTGTGTGTGTGTGTGTTCGCTTTGCAACACGCACCCCTAAAAGAGCTGCGTCTTTTTCAAGATGCTTTCTCATGCAGCGCTCGCGCTCGCTGACGGCGAAACGCCTTCACTCCGAGCCAATTGCCTACGGTGACTCTGAGGACTCGCCGGGCATCCTTTCCGAGGCTGCCCTTCCTGGAAGCGGATGGCGGGATTAGTTTTTCTTTACGTTACAAGAAAAGCTACCCTGCCTCTGCACGCGTCATTCACCGGCGAAGGAGAAAAGAGTGTTCTTAGTCCCACCGTTGGTCGGTCTGACCTCTTTTCTCTCACATTTCTCAGTTCCCTGTTCGGCAACTGGAAATATTATTGCAGCAAGTGAGTCTGTTACACACTTGCCTGCCAGCAAAAGCCGAAGAATACATGTTGACGCCGCTTTCAAAAGCCTGTATCCCCCTGTGGCTCAGTGGTGGAATTATACGTTTTCCACACGGGGGACCGGGGTTCGTATCCCGGTCTAGCGGCATATATATTTATGCCGCCAATGCTTTGCTCTGTCAGTCCCCTGAAGGCGACTGCAGAGATGCATTTTGCAGCCAGCGAGCGCGTAGTACCCGCTTGCCTGCAACCGAACACCGTTTCTACGGTTCCCGTGCGTCACTGGCGAAAGGAGAATGGAGTGTTTTCAGCCCCGCTGAAACTGGGCGATATCCACTCTTCTCACATTCTGGCATTTTGCAGGCGTCTGAAAATGCAAATCACTCTGTCTGTTCCCCGAGAGGCAACTGCAGACGTGTTTTTTGCTGCCCACGAGCACGTGGTACATGCCTGCAAGCAAACGCCAGTGTGGATAATACTCGCGCTGACTATATCTTTGTATCTTCACTGTGGTCCAGTGGTAGATTCTTAGACTTGCGCGCGGGGGATCCGAGGTTCGAACCCCAGGCCTGCCGGCAGAAAATATTTATGCCGCCGAATGCAAATCACTCTGTTTGTTCCCCGAGAGGCAACTGCAGACGTGTTTTTTGCTGCCCACGAGCACGTGGTATATGCCTGCAAGCAAACGCCAGTGTGGATAATACTCGCGCTGACTATATCTTTGTATCTTCACTGTGGTCCAGTGGTAGATTCTTAGACTTGCGCGCGGGGGATCCGAGGTTCGAACCCCAGGCCTGCCGGCAGAAAATATTTATGCCGCCGAATGCAAATCACTCTGTTTGTTCCCCGAGAGGCAACTGCAGACGTGTTTTTTGCTGCCCACGAGCACGTGGTATATGCCTGCAAGCAAACGCCAGTGTGGATAATACTCGCGCTGACTTTGTCTATGTATCTTCACTGTGGTCCAGTGGTAGATTCTTAGACTTTCGCGCGGGGGATCCGAGGTTCGAATCCCAGGCCTGCCGACAGAAAATATTATGCCGCCGAATGCAATCACTCTGTTTGTTTCCCGAGAGGCAACTGCAGACGTGTTTTTTGCAGCCCACGAGCACGTGGTACATGGCCGGACTTCTACCGAAGCCCACACTTACTCACGGTATTTTCTGGTGTCCCGGCCACGGCTGATGGTGCTATAAGTGTAGCGTCGATGCCCACTCCTCAGTGCCCATCTCTACACACAAGCACAGCCCTACACTTAGGGCTCGCGCACATAAAATCGACTCTGGTCGATTGCGCTTCCAACATAGTGAAAGTGCCCGCACAAACACTATGTCTCACAGACCACAGGCTCTCTGTAAAAACGAGACCTGTGCGCGCTCGCTCTGCTCAGTCAGACAGCGCGCCCAAAGCAGTGAATGTGCCCGCTTCCCGCCCACATTTACTCGCAGACATGAGTCCCGCGGGACCCGCTCAGCCCTCCCTCACTCAGTCAAGCGCTGTAGTAAGGTCGAGGACGAGCGCTCTGCCCGCTGTAATAAGCGCGCCCCCCGCCTCGAATGCCACAGGCATAACGCCTACGTTATTGCGCCCCGAAGCGCCTCTGTCGCACGGCGAACAGAGCGCGCTTCGCATCCAGCCCTTAGCCAACCATGCAGAAGCATGGGCAGCGCTTCCAGGGGTTTCGGACTGGGTGCTAGGCATTATAAAGAGAGGCTTCTCGCTACAGTTTTGTCGACGCCCTCCCCGCTTCACAGCGCGCGTCCAACTACGGTGGTTTCAGAAGTAGCACACCTACTTCGCGCCGAAATATCAAAACTGATAAGCAAAGGGGCGATAGAGCGTGTGCCCCAAGCTCAAAGCGAAGGGGGGCTATACAACAGATACTTTCTAGTCCCCAAAAAGGACGATGGTATCAGACCCATACTGGATCTAAGACGGCTGAACAAAGCATTAGTGAAACGCAGTTTCAAAATGCTCACGACCAGGAAAATCCTCGCGCATGTTTGCCGAGGAGACTGGTTTATGTCAATAGATCTGAAGGACGCGTATTTTCAAATACAGATAGCGTCACATCACAGGCGATACTTGAGATTCGCCTTCGAGGGTCAGACATACCAGTATACAGTCCTGCCGTTCGGTTTGTCCCTGGCACCTCGTACATTTACGAAATGCATGGACGCAGCGCTCGCTCCTCTCAGACTCAGAGGCATGCGAGTGCTGAACTATTTGGATGACTGGTTGATCCTAGCCCAATCACGATCTCAGCTCGTGGAGCACAGAACCATTTTACTCGATCACCTCGAGAATCTTGGTATCACGGTCAATTGGGCGAAGAGTTCACTGAACCCCAGTCAAACGATTTCGTTTCTGGGTATCGTTCTGGACTCGCAGTCTATGACAGCGCGGCTGTTGCCACAGCGCGTGCTGCACATTCAGCGCGCGGCGAAGTCTTTCCGCCGCGGCGCTTTCACCCCGCTCAGGAAGTTTCAAAGGATGCTGGGTCTTATGGCCTCAGCATCGTCAGTTCTCCGGCTGGGCTTGCTCCGCATGCGCCCGCTGCAGTTCTGGTTGAAAGCGCGGGTGTCCGGTCGATTATGCCTCAAGGTCGATCAGAACTGTGTTACAGCCCTGGTGCCTTGGATGGCGGACGACTGGTACTGATCAGGTGTAAGCCTGGGGACTTCCTCGGGAGTGAGGATGGTGTCGACAGACGCATCCACCTCGAGATGGGGAGCGCTGCTCGAGGGCAGACCGTTCTTCGGCCTGTGGTCGGAACGAGAAAAGCTCCAACACAAAAACTTAGAAATGCTGACAGTGCACAACGCGCTGACGCGTTTTTGTCCCCACATCAAGGACCAACACGTCATAGTCCGTTCGGACATCATGGCTGTGGTGTCCTACATAAATCGCCAGGGCGGTCTGAAATCCACATCCCTGTACAGGTTGGCGAAACGCCTCCTAATATGGGCTCAGCACAACTTACGCTCGCTGAGAGCAGTGCATGTACCTGGGCTTCAGAATGTGGGCCCAGACAGACTGTCCAGGAACAACGTTCCCCCGGGCGAGTGGTCTCCCACACCCTGGTTGATTTGGCACCCACACCCGGAGCTGTCTTCATGTGTGGGCGCTCAACGGATATCCGTTGGTCTCGCAGAGGGAGTCATGAATACCATCACTCAGGCTAGAGCACCGTCGACTCGGCGGCTTTATGCTTCGAAGTGGTCGGTTTTCTCCGGCTGGTGTACAGCTCGGAGCCTATCACCCCTCGAATGTGAGGTAACGGAGGTTCTCTCCTTCCTACAAGAGCTGTTGGATAAGGGCAGATCCCCTTCCACGCTCAAAGTATATGTGGCGGCTATTTCAGCGTTCTCCGGTTCAACGCTGGGTCAGTCACTGGGAAGGAACGATTTAGTCATCCGCTTCCTCAGGGGAGCCAGGAGACTGAATCCACCCAGACCTCCTTCAGTCCCTATGTGGGACCTTTCTACGGTCTTGGCGGCCATGAAAGGTGCCCCTTTCGAGCCTATCCAGTCTATTAGCCTCAAACATTTGTCTTTCAAAACAGTGTTTTTGATGGCTCTCGCTTCAGTGAAGCGCATAGGCGATCTGCACGCGCTCTCCGTGAGCCCGGCATGCTTGGAGTTTGGTCCTAATGACTCTAAAGTCATACTCAAACCTAAGCACGGCTATGTGCCGAAATCCCTCAACACGCCTTTTCGGGCTCAGGTTATTTCCCTGTCTGCCCTGCCGGCATCGAGTGAGGAGGGGGACTCGAGTTTTCTTTGCCCTGTTAGGGCTTTAAGAGCTTATGTGTCCCGCTCTGCTGTCTTCAGACAGACAGAGCAGCTCTTTGTCTCGTTCAGCGGACGTTCCAAAGGAATGGCTGTTTCGAAACAAAGTCTATCCAGATGGATAGTTGACGCCATAGCGCTGGCTTATACTGTCAAGGGCATTCAATGCCCGTTGGGAGTTAGAGCGCACTCTACGAGAGGCGTTGCCTCCTCGTGGGCTTGGTCTAGCGGGATTTCCCTACAGGATATATGTACGGCGGCAGGCTGGGCCTCTCCGTCTACATTTATCAGGTTTTATAACCTAGAGGTTCCCGCCTTACAGGCTAAGCTTTTGTCGGTGTAGTCGATTCAGCTGTCTAGCTAGACCTCTGAAATCGCAGGCGCAATGCGCTACCGACTATCTTGGGCAGAACTGTGTAAGACCCACATTTCCCACATTAGTTCAGGCTCCCTACCCTGTCTATGTGATGTCATATTCGCGTCTGTGGACATGTCTATATAAGGACGGAGGGAATCCCCTCTTGTCTTTAGACTCTCCCTGTGAGGTCGCGTTAAGCCTGCGGACGCTACAGTATAGGGAATTAAGGCTCCCCTCCCTTATTCCCTGACTCTGTGTGAGTCTATCTGGTGATTATGCACTGTATGCCTGAAATAGCTTCCGGTGATCGGTGTTTTTATCCCAGCACGCACAGCGTTTTACAAGGGGTTCCCGTAGCGTTTTAGTAAAAACGCAGTACGAGAGAACTCTCGTAAGAGAACGTACTCGGTTACTAACGTAACCTCGGTTCTCTCTAGAAGAGGGAACGAGTACTGCGTTCTCTGCTGTGCGTATGGTTCACTCTGGTTCGCTTCGGCGATCAAAATCAAGTGAATCAGCCTTCTCGAGCTCCTTTTATAGAGGTAAGCCACGCCCGTCTCGGCGGGAAGTGGCGAGGAGGGCGCGAAGCGCCCTCATTGGCCTGACGTCACCCCAGGCCTCGCTCGATAGGCTTATGCAGTTGCCGCAGAGCAGCCAATGAGCGAGCAAGCCGTCTCGCCATAGCTGACTGCTGCTGCAACGCGTTTTACATATATGAAAATTAAAGGATAATTTTTTGCTTCAGTGTTTCGTGAAAAGAGACTTTTCCCGTAGCGTTTTAGTAAAAACGCAGTACTCGTTCCCTCTTCTAGAGAGAACCGAGGTTACGTTAGTAACCGAGTACGTTTTCTTATGGTCAAACGTATTTGTAACCCAGTACACTGACTAGATCAATAATAACTATAATCATTTTATTTTTATTATTATCCATTTAGTATTAATAACAAAAGAACGCAGATAAGTTAATTTAAGTTTTATATTATATTACAAAATTAAATATAGAAAAACAAATTGGCCAAAGAAAGTTTCGATTGGATGAGGTCGGAGGTTAGTCCCGCCTCCGGGAAGTGAGTTCGGTTTTACAGCGCGAAGAAACCAAAGAGTGCAGCAGTGAGTGTGACGAAGGGAAAAAAAAAAGACGCAGCTTGACGCTAGACAGTGCATTGTGTTCATAACTCTTAATAGAGAATTGAAATAATCTAAAAATAGATTATGGAGGGGAGGGGAGGGGACGGGATGAGGAGGAAGGTGGGTCGAGCTAGCCTCCGTTTTGTTTGACAATATTTCAAACGTCAACAAGAAGTGACATCAGGCAGCATTACAGGTCAGAAGTCAGATTGGATCAGAACATTCAAAATATTATCCAGTTTCATCTGACTGGAAGTCGGAGTCACGCCGGTATGTAGACAAGTTTGTTGAGGATCAGTGCTGATGGCTGTCGTGTTGATGAGGCCTTCACAGGGCTGATGAGGCTGGCACTTCAGGGATGTGTCGTGGATGAGTCCAGGCGCAGGTCCACCAACTGATCTGGATACGGCCCGGATCCGGCTGACTTTAGTAAACCTTGGAATAAACAAAAAGACTAACATTAGCGTAGATGCCATTCTTCTTATGATGTAACAAGTACATCAGGTGTTATATACAATACCATTTTTTTTTTGCAATAAACTGCAATGAAATTGCAGAAAACAACCTCATGGAAAGGTGTTTTACACCTGTCTCAATGCATGTCTTGTGGATTAATCTGTTATGTTAAACAAGATCAACCAACAGCATTCAATATAGAAACATCCTTTGTTCCAAAAGATACCGTTTAAACATTGTTTAACACATTAAAGACCTATGAATTGGCTTAAATGCCATTTTAATATCAACTAAGTTATTTAAGTTTTATATTATATTACAAAATTAAATATAGAAAAACAAATTGGCCAAAGAAAGTTTGAGGTGACCGTGCAGATAATGTACCTTTATCTGGCGGCGACCTTTCCAATGTATCTAACTCGGCAATGCAACAGTGTGAAGAAAGGTTGCTCACATTTGTCTACTGGCCCTCAAGAATAACTGTTCGACCAGACCAATTGGCTAAGGCTGGTTTTTACTATGTTGGTCGTCGTGATGACGTGAAGTGCTTTTGTTGTGATGGTGGACTCAGATGTTGGGAGCCTGGTGATGATCCATGGGTAGAACATGCCAAGTGGTTTCCAAGATGTGAATACCTGTTGCAAGAAAAGGGCCAAGAGTTTGTTCATCAGATTCAAGCAAGATTTCCAAGACTATTTGAACAGCTATTGACTAATGGAGACAGTGACTCGAGAGAATTTGTTGATCCAGCTGTTGTACACCTGGGTCCTGGAGAAGACTGTTCAGAAGATGCAGTGATGATGAACAATCCTGTGGTGAAGTCTGCTTTAGAGATGGGATTTGAGCGTGGCCTGGTGAAGCAAACCGTGCAGAGCAAAATTCTCGCAAGTGGAGAAAATTACAAAACTGTTCAAGAGTTGGTGTCTGATTTACTAAGTGCAGAAGATGAGAAGAGAGAGGAGGAGCGAGAGCTTCTTGCAGCAGACAGGGCAGCTCATTGAGTTAGTCCTGTCGAAAGGAAATGCAGCAGCAGAGGTCTTCCACAACTGGATCAAGAAGAATGATGTCTGCCTGCTGAGAGAACTGATGGCCCAGACAAATGAAGCTGCATCACCGAGTCAAGATCTTTCAGACTTGCCTATGGAGGAACAGATAAGAAGACTTCAAGAGGAGCGCACATGCAAAGTTTGCATGGATAAGGAAGTGAACATTGTCTTCATCCCCTGTGGTCACCTAGTTGTGTGCAAAGAATGTGCGCCTTCTCTGCGCAAGTGTCCCATATGTAGAGGATTGGTCAAAGGCGCTGTCCGTACTTTCCTATAATAAAGTGAAGATATTTATCATCCAAGTAACAACAGTTTTTGGATGTGCAAATTTACACCAACTCTAATTGTTTCACATATAACTGTCGATTGTTAGATGATTTATCTAACAATTGAAATTGACGATAGGTTAAAATATTTTTATTTTTATATGTTAAATATTCCTTTCCCTCCTTTCACGTAAAAATACCACGCATCAACTATAATTCATTAGCTTAACCATGTTGTTTAGTGACACACACACAAAATAACCGTGTAATAATAACAAAATAAGTGTAATAGTTAGACGAGTTTGAAGTGTAATACTCATCTTTCACGTCAATGTTTCGTAGACATAGCAGAAAGATGTTCTAAAATAAATATGATTTGTTTAGTCACTCTCATACTTGAAGGACCGTCATTTAATTCTCTTTATGCAATATTTGTTCATGTTTTTCATACATTCCTATATGAACAAAAACTGTACAAAAACAAGATGTAAACAGCGTAATATGTAAAATGTCAATTCAAACGCTAAAACTGGTCACTATAGTGGCTTTTCTGTATTTGTTTTAAATGGCTCATGATGATGCATTTACTTTTAACCCAATTGACCTCTAGAATTTAGGTTTTACCAAAGTGTGGAACTTTAACAGCCTCGAGCTTGGATGAATATGCCTCTCTCAGTGCAATAGTCAGATGTGATTCTGTTGTAATAGTTTAAGTGTAAAACAGCATGCACTTTGTGTAATTCGTAGATAGAGGGAAAGTTGCACTAAATGAAGTATCAATTTAGTCAAACAGAAAGACTATCACTTAAATTCTTAATTGTCATTTATTTCAGCTCTCAAAGAAACGTCTTCACCTAAAACACATACAGTCAAACATACAACATGTGAAACAGCGTTGTGCTATCTGAACAAGATGACTAAATCTAGCGGGGTTGTTAAATGCCTCAGGTAATTAATATGAAATGTAAGTTTGTCAGAAGAAAAAGGATCGGCCATACATTTAAAAAAAGTCTTCTAAGTGAAGATGTTGGGCCCTATCTTGCACCCAGCGCAATTGACTTTGTACACTGACGCATATATCATTCCTATTTTGCACCCGCGCAAAGCGCGCTTTTCCCTCCACAGAAGCACGTCGCTAAACTAGGGAATGAACTTGCGCTCCCTGGGCGGTTCAGCGCAAAAAAGGAGGCGTGTTCCGGCGCAAACGTTCCTTCATGCTATTTTGCAGGTTTAGAAAACAATTGCGCCACTAACCAGGAAAAAATTGTTTAAAGTCAGTGGCGCGTTGCGCATGTTATTCATATGCTATTTTAAGGTCGCATGCTTGGCCATAATCAATGTAGCGTGTGCACAACGCGCATACACTTTGATTCTCTCATCTACACAGAAGCAGCAGTTTTCATTTTTGCAAATCATACATTATTATGATAGATTAGATAGATAGATAGATAGATAGATAGATAGATAGACAATTTATTATAAAAGCATACATCTAGCTTACACATTTACCCAAATTATCATACACCTTTTTAACCGAAGTTAATTTGGGTGGGTTTCTCCATCCCCAACGTCCCTGACGAGAGCGTTGCTCTCCTTGGCTGTGAACTGCTCCTGGCGCGCGTCTGGCGCGCGTCTGCGTGCAAATCCGCCGTTATAATAGGAATCCGCTTTAGAACAAAGCGCGTCTGCTCTTAAAGGGAATGTGAGATGACGCTCTGATTGGTTTATTTCACGTTACGCCCAAACCACACCTATGAATAATAAAGCTACTTCAGACCAACCCATTTTAGATTTGCGCCTGGCACAAGAGTAATTTATCCCGCTGGGAAAATAGCAACAGCGCCAAGACCCGCCCACAAAGTTACTTGCGCTTTGCGCTTTGACACTTGCGTTTCAGATCGTTAAAATAGGGCCCGTTGTGTTTGTCACAAAGACATCTAAAGAGTTTTTATACATGTGAGGAAACCTCTCGCAATATTACTAATCAAGTAATCACAGAAATAATGCAGGTCACCAGATTGTTTTAAAGAAATTAAAGCATACATAAAGGTGATTCTTTATTTAAAGAAGATAGACTTCTGCTTTTGCAACACACAAATGTATAAATGTTCAAAATCGTTTGTGTCTTCGACTAGCCTACTTCTAATCCATACTTTGAAGCCTCATGGTTTTAGGTCTGTAAAAATACAGAATAAAAATAAAGAAATAACTATATGACTACTGTAGGGGTAAATGAAATATCCACAAGACTAGTAATATGCGCTAACAAAGTAAATAGGATCAATTTTGATTTCATGTCGACTCTAAAAATAGCTTTCATCAATTTCTTGTAAAGAAAACCAAAAGTTTACAGTATCACCCAAAGCTCACAATGCCATTCAGAGTTCACAAGAGATAATTTCTCGTTATCTAGGCATAACACAGCATGGTACTGTACAAAGTGATGCTCTCTCTCTATGATGTCGTAAAAGTTAAGACGTTCATCCGTGTGTGTGTGTGTGTGTGTGTGTGTGTGGACAGATGCTTGAAAATATTAGGCTAGAAATATCTAATAGTGAATTAATAACTAAATTAGCCTAAATAAAAAATGTAAAAATTTAAAACGTTGTTTTGATAAGTCTTTTTTTTTCGCGACGCTAAGGTCGAATCCTCCATAGCTTCATCAATGTTTCAGGAGTTTTGGGGTCTGACGTAGCCATAGTGTTCTACTTGAATAAAACCACAAGTATCTCGTGTCGTGTTTGCGCTCCTTTTTAAACAGCTCATGTGACTGTGACGCTGTGGGAGGGGGAATCCCCCGTCAGTGATGTCATTTTAGGGACGCCCTTAAATCGAAATTGGCCTCTCAGCTTTGAGAGGGGTGTGTTAGTAGGTGTGGTCTCTTCGGACCATTGCACCGATTTTCTATGATCATTTAAGTTCGGACAACGAAGTGACCGGTCGCTTTTTCTATTTGTGAGCTCGAAGGGGGTGTGGGAATTTCCCACGGTGACATCTGTTGTGGGTGGGGATAGGGGCGGGGTTTGTGTGTGTCTCTCTGTAACCTTCACAGAGGCTCATACCTGTCAGACCTCCGGCGTGAGTGGACGCGCTCCACTCTGATCCAGCACAAGGAAACACTTATATATCTTTAAACTCTGAGTCCTTTAACAACTGGGTATGTAAAAACGCAAGGCTTTTTTAACAATGTTTGTGTTTTATGCAGAAGTTTTACAAAATACTGTGTGAAAGTTAAATATATCTTTAAACTCTGAGTTTTTAACAATTGGGTATGTAAAAACGCAAGGCTTTTTAACAATGTTTGTGTTTTATGTAAAAGTTTTACAAAATACTGTCTGAAAGTTAAATGCTTACAATTTTTTTAAATTATGTTTTTGTAAATGAAAAAACTTGTTTTAATGTTTTAACATATTTAAATAACACTAACTCATTTTTAAATAACTCTTTTAGAGAAAAATGTAAGTTGAACTTATTTCATTGATGTTTTGAAAGTGATGAATGTACATCTGTCTTCTTTAATAAAAACACCGATCTCATTTGTGACTATGTCTTTATTGTACATTTCTTAAAAAGTTTATATCGTTTTTAAACATACACCGTTTAGAACTACTGTACGTTGGGAAATTTTCCCACGCTTTAGATGTTCAACCCCTAAGGAGGCGTGTCAAAAGTCCGATTTTCCCACGGTGTATGTGCAGCCCATAATTGGGAGGAACTAGCGTGGGAAATTCCCACGCTCAAAAGGGGGCGTGGCTTTGAGGGCCATAAAGCAATAAACCTGTCAGTTTTTTGATGGAAGGTGCCCTCTATTCTCTCTGATTTATGCATTGGGGTCACCACAGGGTTTCTTGGCCATTTGGTCTTAAGTGTGGGGAACAAAGAGAAATCTATTCCTGCTGTCCTGGCATCGCTGGTATTAGATTAGACAGGCACAAAAAGGGAAAGGGGGGTGACATCTCCTTTAGCCATCTCGGCACCATGACTGTGTTTTATGACTTACAAATGGTTCGATGGGGAATCGTTCCGAACTGTGGAATGCGGTGTTGGGTTCATTTAATGAAATGGACTGTTCAAGGATAATCCTACACTGTTATGCTGATGATTCTCAGCTCTATATTTCTTCACGCCCTGATGAAACTTACCAATTCACAAAATTAACAGAATGCATAGCTGATATAAAAAAGTGGATGACTAGTCTGCCATGCAAAGGCAAAAGACTGTAATTTAGTTTTTGGTTGAAAATGAGTTATTGATATTTTTGGCACATTCAAGACCTCCTTTATCATGTGGATAAGTATATTGAGTCAATTCCGTTGTTTTTCGAGAAAATAATGGGTTGTCTTAACAGTAACTTCCAAAAGCCCATGAGAAACCAAGGCAGAACACCGTAACACCAGTTAACGCTCAAATTGAGTCACGGTACTCTGCCTTTGTTTAGCCGTGCATCAATATGAAGTTACTGTGTACGGTTTAGCCTGTGTGCTTTGTACAGCTGCCATCAGTCCCTGCAACTTATGCAGAGCTTTGTCCTGCACAAATACGGTCAGAACATTTAGTATGGTCTGAACCCGCTCCATCGACAAACGTGCGATATCGATCGCGAAGGATATGCAGAGTTGACAGAAAAATATTACACATGCCGTAGCAGGTGAATAGCCTACAACAAAGAACTAAAGCTCCGCCTCACCCATTTCGGGTACCGGACCTGGTTGAAACACTCATGCATCTAGCTGACAGAGTGCCAAAACTGCGCCGGCATCTTTAGCACCGCCCTGAACACGGTCAAGCCAACGCTGGACTAATAGCCTATGTCACATTGAGTGATAATATAATGAAGCAACAAGGGTATATTGGTGCATAAAACATATTTAACACTAGAACTCCCAAGGCGGTCATTTTGACCGTTTTTAAATTTTACAGTGTAATAACTTTGTTAAAATAAAATAAATGTGGCTGTAGGACTCTGACTTTTCCTAAATATGTGTATATTTTATTCTGACACTGTTCTTTTATTAAAATCACAAAACACACAACAGTTCTGATTATTTCTACCTAGAATGACCATAACGGTCATTTTGACCGCACGCATTATAAATATCATAAGTCCGCTACATTGCAAGTTTCGCGGAGGGATTTCATCACACGACTGGCGAGCAAACTTCGCTCCGACCACATGGAATCAAAAGCCATACAACTGGAGGAACTGCAAACAAAATAAAACCAAGGAGACATGTGCCAAATGTCACAAAGTGTGTGGGAGCTGCACACGAAAGGCGGTGTTTACATGTGTGGAATGTGCGTAAGCGTCAATGATGCGGGGTGTTTGCGCCGTTCAAATGGGCAGTTAACCTGATTTTGTTCGTTAATATTTTTTGTTCACTGAAACGAATCATTCTAAAGCAGTTCGTTTTCTTGTTTAGCTAATGTTAATTTTTTTTCTTAGCCTGTTTGTATACATTTTCACATTCATTTGAATTAAAATTTTGTGTCCTGTTTATTATTACCTATCATTGTAGATCCATTTATTTTTAGATTTTGTATTGATTATTGAACTTATTTACAAACAGGGCTGTACGTTTCCTAACTTTTGTGCATGTCTATTCACGTGGTGAGTGCGGTGAAAAAAAATATTATTTTGACGCAAAACGTTCCTCAAATAGAGACAGCACCTGTCGGGGGAATCTTTCTTTTGTGCTTGTTTTAAGGGCTATGACGACAGGAATTAAAAGCTTCATTGGAAAAGAGAAGGTTAACATGTACAATAGATATGACATGACGAAAATGACGTTCAGTACGGCCATATGAACGTCAAAGTATGAACGGTCAGAATGACCGCTATGGTCGTTCTAGTAGTTAGGGAATTCCGGTAGTTCTAGTGTTAAGCAACAAGTGCTGGTGCACACAACATCAGACCAGCTGTTAAGCAGGTTATACCTAATCACAGCATCCAGAATAAATCCGCGGGACAAGCTAAGTGCACAAGCACAATAATAGGGCAGACAGCTGAAACCACAGCATACTGAAAAGACGCAGAACACAGAAGGTTGTGCTATAAATACATTAGTCTAGGTAGTCCAGAATGCGCTCCCCACTGAGTCCCAAAGGGGAAGTGGCATTCATACTTTTCGTGAACGTACAAGGAGCACGACACCTTCGAACACAAATATCAGGAAGCGCCAGTGATGAGGGGCTATCTCAATGTGAAAGTGTATGCGTCTTTCAGATCCACCGCTATAAATCAGTCCCTGGGTCGATTAAGCGTAATAGCTAATGATCTTTGCAACGGAAGTGAATCAATCAAAACTAACTTTAGATGGACAATAACATTATTCTTGAGCTGCTGTAAAGACAAAACAATCTGTTACTTTAATTTCCTATTATCACTGTAAAGCTGCTTTGAAACAATCTATATTGTTAAAAGTGCTATATAAATGAAGGTGACTTGACAACAGATTTCTAGTTTCAAATGTTAACATTAAGTGTTGTTTATTGTGTTTTACTCAATATTAATATGGGGCGAGATCTGTTAGTGTTTAATGTTCTATTATTTTGGAAAAGGTTTAAAAGGTTTTCTGGTATGTCTGGGTTACCATTGTGCTGAAGAGTAGAGCCTGTAGTTAGGTTGATGATTGGCCGAAATCATCAAGACTGTAATTACAATATTTTAAAAGTAATGGCTGTGCACTTCTCACTACAGTCACTGTGGTAGTCTCTTCTTAACTAAATGCTTTTGTACAAGCAGATGTGCTTATGCTATTGTTAACTAGCGTGAAAATTTGAAACATTTAAAATGTAAATAATTAGAAAATATAAGAAATGTATTATATTTTCTATATATGTGTGTTTATGCTGCATGAGTAAATATATCTGCAATATTTTACACATGCAGTACCATATCTGATCACATATACATCTGTCACAATGTCAGTTTTTTTTTTTTTTTTGTTCTGTTTTGTGATTAGTTTAACTGTTAATCAAAACTTTCGAAACTTTACTCATACTGCGTCGTTAGACGCTGTTATGGGGAAAACTCATTTTTCTCTGAATTCTGAAGCCTTTTTAAGCACGCAATGAAACTGCACGGCCATTGGTTCGTGCAGAGTAATAAAACGAACCAATGGCGAGGCAGTGGAGTTGCACGAGCCTATGGCAGAGAAGCCTGCCAGAGCGCGCCAATTTGGGTGTGGCATCTGGCTATAAAGCAGGCGATCTGGCATAAGATACTCAGATCAATTCTCCTTCAGCGACGATGACTATCTATTCGCTGGACTTCGAGACTAAGCTGAAGAAGCCTTCTCGCCATTGAATAAACCCTCGCAGCGGATAAGCTGACTCGGCGTGCCGGCATCTGCTATCTCGTTCTGCAAGGAGCTGATTACAAGCCTCTGCAGTGAGCTGATTCGGCTGTATCCCCT
Organism: Abramis brama; assembly: GCF_963993115.1. Taxonomy (NCBI): domain Eukaryota; kingdom Metazoa; phylum Chordata; class Actinopteri; order Cypriniformes; family Leuciscidae; genus Abramis; species Abramis brama. The sequence continues at coordinate 12,938,109 of NC_139971.1, read as the reverse complement.
GTTGGTATCCAGCTATTTCTATGAGAAGCTAGTTTCCTAGATCTCTGAGAATGATGCTCCTCCCCTACTTCTGTCAGGTGAGTATATGGAGTATGCTCTAAAGGAGCACTTTTCACTGGCGTTTGTTGTAAAATAGCCGAACACCTGAACATGTCACTTGCCGACTCCGCTCCCGCAAGCTGCGTTCATTGAGCGCTTTCACTACGAGAAGCGCGAGTCTCGCCTCGCTGCATTCACAAAATGCTTTCTCTAGAAAGCTTCTCCTTCCTTGTTGTCACTGCTCTCTTTCTCTCAAGCTGAGATAAAGAAACAGTGGGTTACAAGGCTGAGTGAGCGGGTCTAAGTGAGCTCACGTCAGTCTATATCCCGCCTGTCTCACTTTTCCTGCAGCAGAGGGTATCCTCAGTGATGCGCGCACTGCGAGAGCGGGCTCAACGCTGATTACAGCTCAGCTGGATATGACGTGACGTTCTCCCCTATGACTTAGGTGAGACTCATGGAGTATATTCCTTCTGAAAGAGCATTTTTTCACCGGCGTTTGCTGTAAAATGCCGAGCATCTCTGCCCCCGCAAGCCGAGTTTATTGAGCGCTTTCACTACGAGGGCGCGAGTCTTGCCTCGCTGCATTCACTGACAGTGCTCAGCAGAATTACAGCACTGACAGCTCTCTGACATGACGTTCTCCCCTATAATTGTCAGGTGGAACTCATGGAAAATATTCCTATCTAAAAGAGCATTATTCCAGAACTTCCGAGTGTGTCACACGCAAACCACCTCCATTGAAGATGGACTCACTCACTACCAGAGCGCGAGTGTCGCCTCGCTGCGTTCACAGGCTCCTCCCCTCATTCTACATTGTTTCCTTTCTCTCTAACATGAGACAAAGAAACAATGGAATCGCAATGTTGATTGAATGGGACCCCAAATAGCCTTGTTTATGCCTCCTAGCACCCGGTTCAGTTTGTTGCAGCCTCTGTTCAGTTTCATGCTCCCATGCTGTTATAATGAACACAAACATACTTATTTGAGAGCTCTTTTCCTCTTCCACTTACCACGAGCCCCAGGCCCCTGCACAGCGGCCTGAGCTCGACCTAATAGAACCCCTTGCCACATGGGCCAATGCCTGGGAGGCCATCCCCAGAGTGTCAGAATGGGTTTTGGGGATGATAAAACGAACTTACACTCTACAATTCACTCGCAGACCCCCGCTCTTCAGCAGCGTGGTTCCCACCTCGGTAAGGAGCATGATTCTTTGGTGATGAATTTACTGAAAAAAGGAGCCATAGAAACGGTCCAGCCAGCACAGAGCGAGTCAGGCTTTTACAGCCGTTACTTCCTCGTCCCCAAGAAAGATGGCAGTCTCAGACCCATCTTAGACCTCAGATGCCTGAATCGCACCCTTATGAAACGAATATTCAGGGTGATTACTTTGAAACAGATCCTCTCGCAAATATTCCAAGGGGATTGGTTCTTCTCTCTGGACCTGAATGTCACATCCAGTTAGCCCCCCATCACAGGCGACTCTTGAGATTCGACTTCAAGGGAGTGGCATATCAGTATAAGGTCCTGTCGTTTGGTCTGTCCCTGGCTCCTCGCACTTTCATGAAGTGCATGGATGCGGCTCTCTCTCCTCTGAGACAGATGGGAATCCAAATTCTGAACTATCTCGATGACTGGCTCGTTTTGGCCCAGTCGGAGGCGGAGCTAAACTCTCATAGATCCGTGCTCCTCAGCCACTTGGAGTGCCTGGGACTCAGGGTCAATTTCGCCAAGGGCTTACTGTCCCCCAGCCAATGGATTTCGTTCCTCGGAACAGTCATGTCAGAGCGCGCTGACCATCTGACCATCTGACCTCTGACCATTCAGCATCTCGTGGCCTCTTTCAAAATTGGAGCCTCTCCCACCATCAGGTCTTTTCAGAAGATGCTGGGCCTCATGGGCCTCTGCATCTCCAGTACTTCATCTAGATCTGCTGCACATGCAATACTGGTTGAATCCTCAAGTACCAGCCCCTGCCTGGCGTCACGGACGCCTACGTATCAAGGTGAGCCAGGCCTATGTGTCAGCCCTGGCCCCTTGGAGGAATCCTCGTTGGTTCCAGTCTGGCGTGGCGCTGGGGATGGTTACCAGAAGGAAGGTGGAAGCATCTCGACAGATGCTTACAGTACAGGTTGGGGAGCTCTGTGTGAAGGCAAACCGGCCTTTGGCTCCTGGTCGAACGATGAAAGTCGGCCGCTAAAGACCATACTTCGGCTAGCACTAGCATCGGTCAAGCGTGTAAGTGACATACAGGCACTCTCTGTGAGTGCCTCATGGTTGGAATTTGGGCCAAACAACTGCAAAGTCGTTCTCAAACCAAAGCATGGTTATATACGGTGCTCTCTACTCCGTTCAAAGCACAGGTAATTTCCCTCTCAGCACTTCCTCCCTCCGCGGATGAACGAGAGCTGCATTTACGCTGCCCTGTCAGGGCTTTGAGAATATACATAGAGTGTTCTGCCTCTTTTAGACACGCAGAACAGCTTTTTGTATGCTTCGGAGGGCGCACCAAAGGGCATCCAGTCACAAAGCAGAGGGTATCCAGATGGATAGTGGACGCAATTGCACTAGCCTACTCTTCAATGGGCCTACATTGCCCCATTGGAGTAAGATCTCATTCCAATAGCGGCATGGCCTCGTCCTGGGCCTGGTCCAGTGGTGTCTCCATTGGTGATATTTGTGCGGCGGCCGGCTGGTCCTTGCCGTCCACATTTACCAGGTTCTACAATCTAGAAGGCCCTGGGCCACTGGTAACAGGCTATTGCCTTCTCTTACCTGACCAGCCCTCAGCCCTTCTAGTGCCTAAGCCATACAGGTTTTCTTGGAACTATTGTCTAGGGCAGGATCGACCTCTATGAGTTCTTCCTGCTTTACATTCCTAGGCGGCTCCGACTTATGTCTGAGCCCCTAGCGAAATGAGTATTCCCTATTATATCTTGGTTCCTCTAGGCTCTGCTGAGGGCTTAAGGCCAAGTATGTCATACTTGGAACCACTTATAGTCGTTCCGCAGCCATAGCACGGCGTGATTGTATTGGTTCCCAATAACAGTGTCTAGTGATGCAGTACGAGTAAAGAATTGAAAGGGAACGTACTCGGTTACTTACGTAACCTCGGTTCCCTGAGATACGGCAATTTCACCAACCTCCCGGACTATGCTCAGATTGACCTGTTCTGCCATTGACTAAACTACTCCCTTCAATCCATTCTCGTCTGTGATGCTCCTTGAGCATCCCTAAGCACATTCATGAATTATGCTCTTCTGAAAGCTGGCTCCATCTTCATTGTGGGGGAAGTGAAGGGCTGCGTTCCTAACCGCATACTCAATGAGTAGGTACTTAATTTCAATAAGTACTTACTTAACGAGCGCTAAAAGAGTAGGTACTTTATAGCCAGATCTCGTTGAGTATGAATGCGAACTGGACATCTGCCATGTTGACGTTATCATGTGACCTACGACGCGTTATCACACGCGCAACAACTTAAAAGATTTGAACGACACGTTTAATTCATCTATCTATAAATATCTTGATACTGATTAAACTTGCTCGTTTTGTGGTCTTTTTGAAGAAACTGCTGCCCATTTATTTTGTGAATACATTTAGGGTTGATTTAAGTTCTTTAACCCTACTAATGTGACCCACCGTTTTATCCTTAACGATATTATTTATTTTTATTACGAAATCCCAAAGTTGTCATCTCTTGAATATGTTGTTAAAAAATTTTTATTTTATATCTAAACATCTTCATCCACAAGCAAAAGTAGCTAACTGCTTTATTTTTTACTCTTTTTCTTGTTGAATTTAACTCTCGTTTCATCCCTCAGGCCTATAAATAAAAAAAAATGCTTTTTTTTTAAAAAGTGTTATAATGAATTATTTAAGAAAATATATAAAGATATTCAACCTTGTAGGTTCTTTTTTCCTGTGTAAAAAAATCTCATATTATGTATGCAAACCCATAATAAATATATATATACACACCTCACAACATCAGTAACTCAACAGCCCTACCTATAATGGTTTTCCTCAGCGTTTGTAATGTCTGCACAAAGGGCAGCTGCATGAAGATTCGCCTTTGGAGAAAACTGTTGATTTTGTACTCGCAAAATTTAAGTATCATTAACATTAAAAATTAATATTACCTCAGAATGAATTGTATTGCTATCCCACCCCAAAACATACAATAATAACAATGATAAATGCTGACCAATACTTAATTATATTACTTTTTACTGAAAATGATATAATTCAATAAAACAAACAAAATGTAATGTGTCATATGACATAGCTATGCATGATTGAATACACTCTAGATGTGTATATAGTGAACATATCTACATTTTCTTTTAAACAATTAAATAAAACATTAATTAAATAATTATATTTTATTTACTGACAACAATGAGAAATATTAATAAATTAGTAAAAGAATGAATGAAAGTCACCATCACACAATAAACAAATGCATATACAAGTCAACACATGAAAAAGCTTTATTCAAACTACAATCATGTATGTAGGCTACAGGCGCTGGACCCCACATCCTTCTGCCATCTCAATACAGCGGTTCCCATTCTGCAGCTTTATTCTGAATAATCAGCTGACCGCCAGAGGTGAGCCGTTACTTCGTGCCGGAGGTTGTTGCGTGATGTGTTGTGCTTCACAATCTGAGGCAATAAAGGCAGGTGGAGTAATGGAGGGACTCGTAAGGGCAGGTGGAGTGATGGAGGGACTTGTAAGGGCAGGTGGAGTGATGGAGGGTCTCGTAAGGGCAGGTGGAGTGATGGAGGGTCTCATAAGGGCAGGTGGAGTGATGGAGGGACTCATCCATGGCACCATCTCCAGGATTCAGCTCTGGGCTCCTCATCCTCAGTGCTCACACCAGCCTGCTGACATTTCAGATCCTACAAAAATGCACAAACATAACACAAAAGCAGTAATTTCAACCGCACAATGTCATTTGATTTCAGTATTATTTAGAAGAAAAAAAGCGCTTTTTTTCACAAATGCCGCCATCATCTTTCCTTGTAGGCCCTGCTCCATCTCAAAAAATCTGCAACAAATGCACAGAAATCAAAAATCAGAAAGGTGCTGTAATAGCTCTGTTTGAAATTACAATAATTAAAATAAACTACAACTTAATATTTAAATAGTTGTTGTTATTCATTTCTGTAGTATACTCACTCAAAGCCTTTGATGGCAGCATTCAGCTTCATGAGCCACTCTCCACTGGATAAACACACATCTGTTCATCTGTCCCTGTAACATCCAGACAAGATTCACATAACCTCTGTGATTTATGAGCTCAAAACTACATTTACATGTTGAGGTTGTTTTATCTTTTTATCCAACATAAATGTTCCTCAATTTATCAACTACTAATGGACAAATAAAAAAGATACCTTATGTTTAATTACTTTATAGATTTGTTCTACATAATAGCGCACATTCATGACTCAGATGTCTATTTCATGTTGTGACATTTCAAGATTTTCCTGTCAGATGTAAATAGACATTTAAAATAAGCGTCTTTAAGGTGTATGGTTTATGTAAATCCACTTTAGAGATGTAACTTACGAGCTCCCCTGTTAGCTAACGTTATACATAATAAAACGTGTTTTTACAGCAAAATCACAACTATACTTTACTGTGTAACGTCTTTACACCTTCAACAATTCAACAGTTTACTCTACAGTAGTTCAACACATGCAATTTTTAACAAAAGGAACTGTGTTTACTCACATTTGAAAGCACCCGCGTCGCTGATCTCTGCGATGTTTGATAATGACGTATCCTCTCGCGTGGCCTCCTGGGATAGAAGAGTATCCATCGGTTGAGCACTCAAAAATCTGGCCTGAAGCAGTAAGCCATCCGGGAACTTCTCGCCTACTCTTTTATGAATACTGATGTTTCGAACGTACTGCTTCCTTCACGTACTGTTTTCGCCTACTATATAGTAGGAAAGTAGGCATATTCGAACGCACTTAAGTCCGAATCTTGCGATAATTAGTACGTCACCCAGGTAATTCTCGCCTACTCTTTTGGATTCGTACATACTTTTTCGCTCGCCTACTCTTTTTCCCATACTAAATAGTAGGGAAGTATGCGGTTTCGAACGCAGCAAAGGTTCCAGTCCCTGTCCAGAGTCCAGAGAAGCCTGAGCCCTCAGGCAAAATGGCCGCCGCCACGCCTGAGCCCTCGGTCAAGATGGCCGCCACCACGCCTGAGCCCTCGGTCAAGATGGCCCCCGCAGCTTCCAGCTTGGCCTCCAGAACTAGTGCTGCCTGGTGGCCCCCTAAACTGCCTTCACCTTGCTGGCCTCCAGAAACAGCGCCACCCTGGAGGCTCCCTGTCCTGCTAGGCCTCGCCCCTGTCAGCCTCCAGGGCGCCCACCCTCCCACTCCTGTGAATTATCTGCGGCATGAGGACACGCCTTCCAGGAGGGGGGTGTTCTATCACAATGTCAGTTTGTTTTGATTTCTGTTCTGGTCTGTGTTTAGTTTATCTGTTAATTAGTTCAGTTCTGTCCTTCTCCACCCCCTGCCTATTCAAGTCAAGTCAAGTCATCTTCATTTATATAGCGCTTTTAACAATGTAGATTGTTCACTTTTACAATGATAAAAGGAAATTAAAGTAACAGAGATTGCTTTGGCTTTATAGCAGCTCTAGAATAAAGTTATTGTCCAGCTAAAGTTAGCCTTCACAGGGGAGAGATATACTCTAATTGCTACATACATACAAAAAATAAAAAAAAATAAAAAATGAAACGCATAGTCATGTTTTGTAAATGATTAGTTAATCATTAACTAATCAATTGTAAATGACTTATAACTGAATCTACAAAACATACATAAAATAATGACCATATCACTTATTAATCATTTATGAATGCATAGTCATGTTTCGTAAATTATTAGTTAATCATTTACTAATCACTTGTAAATGACTTGTAACGTAATTTACAAAACATACATAAAATGTTAGTATATCACTTGCTAATCTTTTATCATCATTAACTAACCACTTATAAATTACTTACAACTGAACGTTATTATAAAGTGTTACCATCTTAATTTAAACTTCAATGGCAAGTCATTCCACATTCTTGGAGCTGCAGCAGAAAAAGCACAGTAACCCTTGCACTTCAGATGGGATTGAGGAACAGCAAGACAGAGATGGTTAGTATAACATTTCTCTTTGGTATGCAAAATGCTTCAAACTTGTCCATTATCAGTTACAATCGCAAACTCTCCTTTCTCAAAAGTAAAAAATATTAAATATCTTCAAAGCTTCATTGCCAGCCACATGAAGAATGATGATAATGATACTCATGATCTCCATCAATTGCAGATAAATACAGAAGAATTTATTTGCTTAAATCTTTTCCAATTTTCAGCAACATTACCGGACAGACCAATCCTTCCATCTCCTCTGTGTTTTCTTGTCACAGGTTTGCACGTAATCCGCAAACTTTTCTTCTCACTTTTATAATCCATATTGTCGACAAGTTCATTTCAAAACCACTTCTGACACATTGTTTTGGTCTGGGTATTTCTTTTTTAATAAACATATAAAACTCCACATAAACTGAAGAGGAACGTTGATGTTTAGCAGCTTACACAATGGCGTGCTGCCATAGTGCACACTAGGCCATCTCCATTAGGTCAACTCTATTCACTCTCTGCATATGCACCAACATATAATAGACATGGTTGCCACTACTCAATAAAACCAACCACTATCATTACAGTTTAAACAAATAATTTTTTGAGGTTTTAAATTGACTGTAAATTAAAGTAAATATATGGGAATGTGTCTCACTAGTAGAAAGTGTTCTGTCTGAAAACCTAGCAGAAATCCAACTTACTAAAAGTAATTTTACATGTATTATACAATGAAAATAATCCAAACAATCCACCTTCCATACTACTTATCCTATTTAAAGTATAGGGTCGTGCTGGATGATTATTGACGTTCAACAGACCAACAGAATACTCTCACTTGCAGATTTAGGCAGCTTTTCTCATAGTTCTCAATTATTTTCATAGTATCCTCACTTGTTTTATTTTACAATTGTTACCTAATATGTGCATAAAGGCACTGATTTTACAATGAGGCATACTTATATTATTTTCACTATTTTTTTTCACATTACAGTAATGGTTCGTAATGACAAATTCTCGTCATCTCGTCACCAGGGAGGTTGGGGTAGGAAGGTGTGTGGGTACATGTCTTGTGTAGTTGCAAAAATCTTTATAGTCCTATAACAGACTATTATAATTTATAATTTAAATTTTTTAGAATTCCTATAATTTCTTTTCTAATTTGGGGGAACAATACCATATGACTTGGACATGTTTTTAACATGTGTCATGAGATTCACCATATTATCCTCTTCAGTATGTACAGTAGGTGCAAAAAATCAACCAGTTCCACCAGTGTTCTCTACCCTTCCCCCCTGTGTCTTGCAGGCTCAGGCTTCAGTTTCCTGGCAACAGAGAGGCTGAGCATGCAATGCCTCACACACATACGCAGACACACACACACACACACACAATAAAGATGATAGCTGTGAGGCAAGGCAAGATAATGAATGTACCCACATCACAGCTCATCACTGTCAACAGCAGGGCTCAATAACCAGCAGATCGAAACCAACTACACGTGGAAGCTCAAAGTTATGTTTAGAAAATATATAGATATCTGTTCTTGGCACAGAATTCAAGCATCTCTATGTTTCTTATAGGTCAACATGCAATCAAAACTGACCTTCTTAAGGATGTGTCTATGTACGCTGAGTGCAAATAGACAAACAAATTGGCAAAGTCTGTTTTCACAAATTCTGCTAACCATTTCCCAGATATGTTACCTTTAGAACAAATTGCACATTACTTATTTTTACACTTTGAGTGAATACCATCTATCACTTTTTTAATCACAGAAAAAATGTCCTAATTAATACTTGTAATTGTAATTTAATACTTGTAATGTAAAATATTAAAATTATAATAAAAATAGTTCCACATCCAAAACCCTTTTTTCCCATTTTTTCATTCTATAATCCAGAAGGGCACACAATTTGAGGGTATCATTTGGAACAGGCATTTTCTTTTATCAAAAGCTGCACATGCAATACTTGTTGCCTTCCTGGGTAACACTTGTTACTTTTAGCATTACTTTTAGTGTACTTTACTTTTAGAGCAGATGCGATTCTAGGATTTCAATCTTATGGCGGCTCTTGAGTTGTGTTTTACCTTATATAATTTCACTGGAGCAGAAAGTGTTCAGAAATTAGATGAATTGAACATGGCTGAACATTGCTGAAGCCTCCCTAAACAGGAATGCATATATTAAAAAGCCAAACTTTATTGGAATCACACATTGGTTGTCTTTGTGGTGAAATTTTTTGTTACTTGATGAGTAAAACATGCCTTGCATAAATCGTTATGGCCTGGGGTTGCTAGGTCATTCCTGGTGATTTCTATACTGTTGGTGGTTAATAGGAACATAGCAAGACAAGCTCTGGACTATAACCCCCAAGGCAAGAGGAAGTTAGGGAGACCTAAATCCAACTGGAGGCGGTTCACGCTTGATGAACTGACCAAGACGGGGACCTCCTGGCAAGAAGTAAAGTCCTTAGCACAGAGGAGAGTGAGGTGGAGATCCATGGTGGACGCCCTATGCTCCCAAGGGGGCCAAGAGGATTAAAGACAGAAGAATAAGGTGGTTAATAGGGTTTTCTGAGTTGGTTGTATTCTGAAAAGAGACAACTTCCAAGTGTCTATGATATTTTAGTCCCTAGATATATCTAAACCCCCCGCCATCAGTTGTATTGTAAGTAGTCATTTTAGAACATTATTTCACAATTAATAGTTTATTAATCTATACCCCATGAAACCATTAATGCTACATAAGTCATCATAGTATGAGTGTGTTTGCTAGAACTCAACAGTGAATTAATTTCATTTTGACCTCTTTCATTTTACCCTCACAGACACTCACATGGCACTAGTTGCATGTTGTGGTGTATGAGGACTGAGCAAAATGTTAATCCCATAAAAAGCATTGACTGATTGCCAAAGTGCTTTAAAAAAGAGAAAGCTTTCAATATAGAAAGCTCTATTTTATTTGAGAACAGATCATTTTAGTTTTTATATTGGCGGCTGTATTGGTAAAATCGGGTTGCTATAGGTGTTCAGGAGGTTTTTGTAATGTTGTTCACTTTAAATGTTGACTTGTTAAGTATAAATGTAGAAATATTATCCTTACTGTTACACATCTGTGAACACAATCATACTACTTTATTTATTGGTTAGCAAAAAATACCATGATATTGTCAGGATACAGGCAAGGAGACAGAGGTAAGTGAATCCAAACACAGCTTTATTCAAGTTGACAAGAGTGCAAAGTGAGTATTCGGTGAGTTCAGGTGCAGATTCAGTGAAGATCACTCGGTGCGGGGCAGACAGCAGGTAAGCATGTTAACTTCAGGTATGTTGATACCAAGCAGTCACAGTTCATTAATACTTGTCCTTTCTCTTTCAGATGCAGTCGATAGCAAGCAAGCTCGGAGGAAACACTGGAAACTCGGGAGAACACAGGTAACATGGAATCGAACAGGATATCTGAAGACAGCAGTACAACGACACCGAGGTTAGTGTTTCACAGGTAAGTATACATTACGTCTCGGAATCTTGATTCATCAGAGGCTCAGGAGACAACGGATTATGGTCTGTTCCTGTTGGAGGCTTGACTATGAACTTCTTCTTCTTCTTCTTTTTGTTCCATGGCCGTTGACTCCTTAGGAGTATTACCGCCACCTACTGTTTACTTAGTACATATGGTTGATGGATCTGATTTGCGAAAAAAAAAAAAAAAAAAAACATCCCTTAGGATAAGAGCCCACTTTCAGCTGGCGCTGCGTGTTCAGCTCCTCCAGCTTACACATTAAGCTCTTCACCTCCAAGATGATCAGATCTATACTTTCTCCTCTTATAGTCTAAATCCAGTGATCTAGTCCTGTAACCTCTAAAAAAGTTATTACTTCCTTAATCCTCTGACTATTACTCAAAACCTTTCCCAATATATCCATAATGCCCACTGGTCTGTTCTTTATATTAATAAAAAGGTCTCTACGCTGTTCTTCATATTTACTACATTTTAAAAACACATGTTCTACTGTTTCAACAACACCACATTCATCACACATACCATTCCCATGCTTTCCCATTAATGCCAGAGTTGAATTTAACCCTGTATGACCCATCCTTAGTCTAGAAATCATTACCTCGTCCTTTCAATGCATTCCATAATACAATTCTTTTCCTGCTACAGATTTTACAATACTATAGTACCACCTACCTGTACTGCTACTTTCCCATCTTTGTTGCCACTTTCCTATTATTTCTCTATTAATTATTGATCTAACTTCATTTCTTCCTAAAAGTATCTTTACTTCTATCAAGTCTTTTTTTAACGCTTCTTTTGCTAATTTATCCGCTATTTCGTTTCCTGCAATCCCAATATGTGCCGGCACCCAACAAAAGTATACAATTATACCCTCAGTATTCAGCCTATATAATAATGTATAAATTTCTAGTAGCAGGTCATCTCTATCGGTTTTTGTTGATATTATACTTTTAAGTGCTGATGCAGAATCTGAGAAAATTACAGTAGGCACCAGGTTTGGCTTAGTTTGCTCTAGCCACTGCAATCCTATTATTATAGCAGTTAGTTCTGCTGAATATACGGATAATTTGTCACTCAATCTTAAACTTATTTTTGTCTCAAATTTTGGAATATACACTCCTACTCCTACTTTTTGTTCTCCTGGATCTTTAGAACCATCTGTATAGATCTGTATACAAGAGAAAAAACGTTCTCTAATAAAAACATTAATTTCATATCTATTAGAATATTTTCCTTCTGCCTTCTCTCGATCCTCCAGCAGTCTCATCTCAACATTAGGTTCGGGAATATTCCAAACCGCTACCCCTTTTAATGGCATATTAGGACAAATATCTATATTTTCCATACCGCATTCCTTAACCCATTGTTTATGCTTCCACCCAAAACTATTTACGTTATCCTTTTTATATTCCCAACAATCATTTAAAATTTCTCGTGTACGATGACTCTTTGTACAACCCTGTAAATTAACCCAGTACATCATTATAAGCTTTTTCCTTCTTAAGTCTAGTGGCATCTCCCCCATTTCAACCCTGATGGCATCTAAAGGTGTTGATCTTATTGCTCCACAGCAAATTCTAAGTGCCCTAGCTTGTACACTGTCCAACCTCTGTAGCTCTGACTTTGCTGCATCACCATATACTGCACACCCATAATCTAAACTAGACCGTATTAAGGCTTGATACACATTTAATAGTGCACTTTTCCTTGCTCCCCATTCATATTTGGCTATAGCTCGCATGCAATTTATGATTCCTTTACATTTGTTCTCAACTTTCCTAATATGTTTATTCCATGTTAATTTGTCATCAAATATTAACCCAAGGTATTTAAATTCTGTCACTCTCTCTAATATCTGATCATATAATTGTCAGAACTTCACTTGTTCCACTTTCCTTTTCCTTGTAAAAATCAAATATTGGGTCTTTAATACTGAAAACTTTAGTCCCCACTCCACTGACCACCTTTCAACTTCGTTTATTGATTCTTGTATTCCTTTTACTACATACCTTAAGTTCCTACCTCTTTTCCAAACTGCACCATCATCTGCATATAGTGCTTTCCCTATACTTGGTTTCACTCTTTCAAAAATATCGTTAATCATTATATTAAACAATATGGGACTGATTACACTCCCTTGTGGAGTCCCATTCAGAATATCTTGCAATGTTGACATTTCTTCCCCTATTCTTACCTGAAATGTCCGTTTAAACAAGAAATCCAATATCCAGTTATACATTCCCCCCCCCACTCCGATTGTATCTAACTTAATTAATAGTCCCTCCCTCCATAAAGTGTCGTATGCCTTTTCAATATCAAAGAAAACAGTAACAAGATATTCTTTCATTAATAAAGCTTTTTTAACCTCATTTTCAAATAATATCAAGGCATCCATTGTAGATCTTTTCCTCCTGAATCCACTTTGAGCTGATGTTAAAATCTCATTTTTCTCAAGAAAATAATTTAATCTTCTAACTATCATTTTTTCCATCACTTTACATAATGTAGATGTAAGAGCAATTGGCCTATAGCTACTTGATTTTGTTGCATCTTTACCTGGTTTTGTTACTGGTATCACTATTGCATTTTTCCACTCTTTTGGTAATGTTCCTTCACTCCATATCTGATTATATACATCCATTATTACTTTAAGAGCTACATCCGGTAAATTCTTTAACATACTATAACTTATACTATCTCTCCCTGGTGTTGTATCCTTTGATGTGCTAATCGCAATTTTAAGCTCAAAAATATTAAAATCATCATTCATATTACTATAGTCATCTTGTTTTTTCATACACACATTCTCATACATTTTATTTAACTCTTGCCTTCTCTTTAAAAACTCATCACTCAAATTGTTTATACTGTGGACTTTAGCAAATGTTTTGGCCAATATTTCTGCTTTTTCTTTATCTGTTCTGGCCACCTTTCCATCTTCCTCAATTACAGGGACTTGTTTTTGTATATTAATACCATTCATTTTCCTTATCATTCTCCACACTACATGCATTCCAGTCTCTCTCCCAATTGTGTTGCAAAACTCCTGCCACGCTTTCCTCTTTGCACTTTTAATTACTCTTCTTGCAGCTGCCCTTTTTATCTGATAATCTATTACTGTATCTTGAGTTATTATCCTTTTTAAAACCCGGAATGCCTTATTCCTTTAATCGCTATTGTGCATTCTTCAGACCACCATGGAACATTTTTCTTTCTTTTTCCATTACCTCTTATTAATGGTATAGATAGATTCGCTGCTAGAATGATTTCATGTACTACTCTTTTATATCTCTCATCAATATTCCCTTCTAACTTTATGTTTTTGAAATTTTCTTCACACAACATACAAAACTCTTCCCATCTTGCCTGTTTAAATCCCCACCTTGCACACTGACTGTAGCTTTGTTTTTGTATCGCACTCTGAATCTCACATACTACAGGCCAGTGATCGCTGCCCCAATTTTCCTCTTGAACGCACCAATTGCACTTACCTGCTAATGCAGCTGATGTTATTGTGAGATCCAAACACGAGAAGCTGCCTTTACCTATATCCATTCTTGTTGGTGTTCCATCATTCAAACATACTAATGAGTGTTCTTCCATAAATTCTTCTACAATTAACCCATTATTGTCTGTATTCTTACTACCCCATAGACCATTATGTGCATTAAAATCCCCACATATAATAACTTTACCCTGTGAGTCACCTAACACATCCTCTAGAATACTATTATTTATTTCTTTGCATGGATTATAAAAGTTTGAAATTCTAATTTCTTCATACCTTCCCATTACTTCTATACATACACATTCTAATGTATTATTTATATTTATTCTCTTATACCCTATACCTTCTTTAATAAATGTTGCACACCCACCCCCTCTATTTACTCTGTCTTTCCTTTCTACTACATACCCATTGATCTTAAAGTCCAAGAAATTATTTAGCCACGTCTCTTGAATGCACATGATGTCTGGTGTCTTTTCCATTTCTGAGATATGTTTTTTAAATTCTTGACCATTTGCTATTAAACTCCTAGCATTCCAATGTAGTAGTAGGAAAGACATCGTACAGCTAAGTACTATTACTCTGAGTCATATCCATGGCAGCATTTCCTTCCTCCGCTTTCAGAATGCCATGCACCTCCTCTGCTGAGACTCCTGTTAACTTGAGAAATTTATTAGCACATTCTACAATAATCCTTAACTTGTCAGATTTCTTTTCCACTTGTGAGGTGCCATTCACCACTGCACAAATAAATGCCACAAAGTCAATTTTGTTTACTGAGATATGCAGTTCTGATTTACTCCTCTCTTTATTTACTTCTCTCTGGGAACAGGATTCTATCCTATTTCCTCGCACATTTACCTCCGGTTCAGTTTTACCTTTGTCTTTTATCTTCCGCACAGCTTCTGCATATGTCAAATTTTGCACAGTTTTAATTTTTTGAGCTTCACGGGCTTCTTGTTGTGCAGGACATCCTGCGTATGCTGCGCTATGTCCACCGCCACAATTACAGCATTTAATCCCTACACCATCCTCACACTTGCCATATTCGTGTTCCCCTCCACATTTTGCACACCTCATTTTCCCTTTACAAAAATTTGCAGTATGTCCCATCCGTTGGCACTTGAAGCATCTCAAAGGTGGAGGTATGAACTCTCGTACCAAGAAGCTAACAAATCCCAGCTTCACTCTTGTAGGTAGATTATTCCCTTCAAACTGAATCATTACACTCATACTCTCACATCTTTGGTTGTCTTTCCACATCTGCAATCTTCTAGTAGAGACAACTGTTCCTCCACTTAGATTTTCTTTGATATCACCATCACTTACATTTAGAGGCACTCCTGAGATAACCCCTCTGATTCCATTCCCTATTTCTGTGCATGATAATTTTCCTCCTGCCAGTGATTTAATTTTCAAAATTTTTTGTTTTTGTTTTTCATCCTTACATTTAATCATTATTCTTCCATTGTTTAGATACTCTACAGCTTTTACTACTCCGATCTCTTTCTCAATTGCCTTCGATAGCTTAACAGGATGAATTTGTTGTTCTGACTGCTTAGCAAAAGTAATTAGTACCTTGATTTGTCTTTCTTCCTCTTTATCATATACACCTCTTGTTTGCTTTGTTTTATTACTCGTTTGTTCACAATCAGATCCATCACCCATGCTATTCTTTTTCTTCCTTTTAAATCTTACTTCTTGAAAATCCATTTCTTGTTCATTATCATTATCTGATATTTCTTCCCACGTTTTCCTTCCTTCCGCCGCCATTTCCGGCCCGTTTCTCTGGCTGGAGACTCGTGCGCCCTTTCCCGCCATTCCCTCTCCCTCTGCGCTTGACTATGAACTGAGGCTATGGTGAGTGTTTTATAGTGCTAGTTGATGAGGCTGCTGATGGTGAACAGGTGTGTGTAATTAGTATTCCGGAGAGAGTGAGTGCAGGTGCGCCAAATAGGATCCTGGGGAATGTAGTGCAGAAAGACAGACGGTGAACGTGACAGATATATGGCTATCATAACTACTTTGCCATAGTTCCCTGGAAATACCTTTTTGTTTTTGGACATTCAAACCATTGGAATCTGAATAGACAATGATACATAAATGAAGCGCTAACAATATCCATCGAAATGCATTTGGAATTTGTGTTTCGGTGCATAAAGTGCCTTAAAACGTAAATGCATTTAGGGCCCTATCTTGCACCCAGCGCAATTGACTTTGTACACTGACGCATGTATCATTCCTATTTTGCACCCGCGCAAAGCGCGCTTTTCCCTCCACAGAAGCACGTCGCTAAACTAGGGAATGAACTTGCGCTCCCTGGGCGGTTCAGCGCAAAAAAGGAGGCGTGTTCCGGCGCAAACGTTCCTTCATGCTATTTTGCAGGTTTAGAAAACAATTGCGCCACTAACCAGGAAAAAATAGTTTAAAGTCAGTGGCGCGTTGCGCATGTTATTCATATGCTATTGTAAGGGTGCATGCTTGGCCATAATCAATGTAGCGTGTGCACAACGCGCATACACTTTGATTCTCTCATCTACACAGAAGCAGCAGTTTTCATTTTTGCAAATCATACATTATTATGATAGATAGATAGATAGATAGATAGATAGATAGACAATTTATTATAAAAGCATACATCTAGCTTACACATTTACCCAAATTATCATACGCCTTTTTAACCGAAGTTAATTTGGGTGTGTTTCTCCATCCCCAACGTCCCTGACGAGAGCGTTGCTCTCCTTGGCTGTGAACCGCTCCTGGCGCGCGTCTGGCAAATCCGCCGTTATAATAGGAATCCGCTTTAGAACAAAGCGCGTCTGCTCTTAAAGGGAATGTGAGATTACGCTCTGATTGGTTTATTTCACGTTACGCCCAAACCACACCTATGAATAATGAAGCTACTTCAGACCAACCCATTTTAGATTTGCGCCTGGCGCAAGAGTCATTTATCCCGCTGGGAAAATAGCAACAGCGCCAAGACCCGCCCACAAAGTTACTTGCGCTTTGCGCTTTGACACTTGCGTTTCAGATCGTTAAAATAGGGCCCTTAGTCTTGAAATACCTTTTAATGTCATGTAATCTATTCAGGTACAGGAAGCCCTTTAGAGTAGCTGTCTGATTAAACGGCAATTAAATCACTGCGTGCATGTTATCAGTATAATCGAAGAGGAGAGATCTCTATTGACTGTGGCCATAGATTGAGGACTTCATGTCGTTTTCAGTGTCATTGATCAAAAGAGTTTTGGAATGTCAAGTAAAAGATGTACAATTCCTAGGGGGAAATATAGAGAGGAATAAAGTTGATAAAGATGACACGCATGCCTTTTGAAAAAAATCCACAATGTTAATGTCAAAGTGTTGGTAAGTACGGCATTGTTACAGCAAAAGTCTTAATATCAGATGGCCGACATTACAGAACGTATTAAGGTTTAAGCATCATTGTACTCTGTGTGGCTCAAGGAATCAAAAAAGCTCAAGCTCACAAATTTAGGCAAAAGTATTCAAAAATTATTATCTTTCCACCATCATACATACTGTAGTGTCCAAACTACTCAGGTGATGACATTTCAAGATTTGTTAAACTAGCTCAAAGTGTTGAGAAGATACAGCATCCATTTGAATTTGATGATGAAGCATTTGGTATTGCAGAAAGCTTCTTCTTCTTTTTCTTATGATGATCATAGTTTGAATATAATTGTATCCTTAATTAGGGCAGATCTGAAGAATACCCAAGAAAAACTTTAAAAAGGTGTTTTTTTCATAAAAGTCATAATAGTGGAAAGTATTGTTGGGTTGAAATTGAAAATAAGGCATGAATTGTCTCGGCTCAGGCCAGGGGATCAAAACTCTAGAATTATGTTCTCTTACGAGAGGTTCTCTCGTATTGCATAAGCTAGCTTACGCTACGGGTAAAGTCATCTTTTCTTGAGATATGAAGCCAAAAAATTATCCTTAATTACGCGTCACAGTGTGCCCTCATGCGCCACAGCCCGCCAGAAAGGGCGGTGGCAGAGCGTATAAAATGAGGGCTCGGAGGCTAAATCTCTGATTTCTGTCTCTTCAGCGAAGCTCTTCGCATCGCTGCACTCTGAGAGAAGCCGCCGCCGTCGAATCAAGCGCCCAGCAAGCTTAGGACAGTGCCTGAGGAAGCCGGACGAATCTTCGCCGCCTTCAGCCTGCCGTGCCTGCTTCGCTATCCGGCGACAATATCCTTACATTGCTTCTTGTGTGTTTGTGTGTGTGTTCGCTTCGCGACACTTACTAAAAGAGCAGAGGCATTTGTTGCAAAATGCCTCATGTTTCCTGCGGCTCGTGCCTCAGCGACAGGGACCGTCACGTGATCTGCGCTCTCTGCCTGGGACGTGACCATGCAGCCACCGCCATGTCTTCGGGTGGCTGCGAATTCTGCGAAGAACTGCCGATGTCGACCCTGCGGGCTCGACTCGCCTTGTTCAACGCAGACACCGCTCCTCCTGTCTCTGGGCCGCGTAAGAAGAAGCGCCGCTCTCAGAGACCACCGGAGCCCTAGACTCAAGCCAGGTTTTCGCCGGAGCCTCTCCCGTGAACCTCGCTCTCTCCCTCTCCGCCCCCGCTTCCCGACGCGCAGCCGCCGGCTTCCGCCCGCGATGTCGTCGCCTCAGGGGATGAAGCGGATGAGGACGCCATCCTGGACAGCTGTTCTCTACTGGCGTCAGACAGCGAAGAGTGGTCCGGTTCTCTCCGTTCCGCCTCTTCCTCGACGCGGGAGTCTGGCAGGACCCACGCCAGTGTGGATGCCGAGCTTCTCCGCCTCCTCACCATGGCTGTCGAACACCTGGGCCTCGAATGGTCCCCGCCTAAGGTGCCCACACCGAATAGGCTCGACGGGTTCTTTCTGCCCAGCCGCCGCCAAGCGCCAGTGTCCAGGCCAGCACCCTTTCTGCCCGAGCTCCACGCTGAACTTTCCAAGTCGTGGAACGCTCCTGTCTCCGCTAGAGTCCGCTCCCCGGTTTCGTCGACTCTTTCACACGTGGACGGAGCCGCAGAGAAGGGATATAACCAGATCCCTCCAGTTGAACAGGCGGATGCAGCGCACCTTTGCCCCCCATCCGCGAGATGGCGCTCAAAGTCTGCCCTCCCGTCTAAAGCCTGCAGGACTACTTCAGCGTTTGTCAGCCGCGCCTTCTCCGCCGCTGGACAAGCTGCTTCCGCCCTGCACACAATGGCGGTTCTCCAGATTCTCCAAGCTGATCTTCTCCGCCAGCTGGACGAGAAGGGCCCGAGTCAAACCGCCTTGACTGACCTGCGCAGCGCGACGGATCTCTCCCTTCGCGCCACCAACATAGCAGCACAAGCTATCGGACGTTCCATGGCCTCGCTCACGGTTACAGAGCGCCACCTGTGGCTAACGCTCGCCGACATGGGTGAATCCGAGCGGTCCGTTTTTCTCAACGCCCCGCTCTCCCCCACTGGCCTCTTCGGCCCAGCAGTGAGTGGCCTCGTGGATCGTTTCTCGGAGGTACAGAAGGCATCGCAGGCCATGAATCTCTTCCTGCCTCGTCGCTCAAGTTCCGCTGCAGGCCGCTCTCACACACAGCCTCCTGCGCGCAGCTCTACACAGCGCTCGTCTCGTCCTCCGCCTTCGCAGCAGCGTCAGCGTGGCCGCCCCAGGTTGCGTTCAACCAGCCAGCACAGGCCGCTTCCCCCGCGGGGCCCCCGGCCTAAGGTTTCGCTGAAACCTGAGCCTGCGAAGTCCTCCTAGCACACGCAGGGAGGAAAAGACGGCTGAGTCCCACCGCGGCCGGACCACCGTCAAAGCTCATCTGTTTACCTCTGCCAGTCCCCTTAGAAAAGGCTACTGCAGTAGTGTTCACCGCAGCCAACGAGCCAGTTCCTCAACTCGCTCGCCTGCACTCAAACACCGTTTTTGCGGTTATCCGGTAAAAACGGTTATCCCGGTTAAAGTCTGGTTATCCTGCTCGCGCCGACAGTGTTATGAGTGTAGTAAACATGCCCACATCCCAGTGTTCATTTCTACACACAAGCACGATCTCCCCTGTGTATCCCACAGAGCACACTCACATAAAGCGTGCTTACGCCGCTCGAGTGTTAAATGTAGGAAATGTGCCCACTTCCCAGTGCCCACGCCTACACACTGCCCGCTCTGTCTCACATATTCGGGGATCAGATCTCATAAAACCCCCTGCCACCGGCCGTGTTGTGAAAAAGAGTCCCGTGCCCGCTTACGAGCGCTCACACTCGCTTGTAAACACTTTCATGCCCACGCCGCCTTCGCGCCACGGGCTGCCCATGACAGCACGCTCTCAGTCCCTAAGGACCGTGTTTCTGAGCGCTGTTCAGCCGGTTGTCGCTATCAGCGAGCCCCCGTCCCCCAGCATCGACAGCGCGCGCACCGCGCTTTCGCCGCTTCGAGTCCCCTGTCCCGCGCAGTTCAGCGGGCGGGACCTAGAGGCTATTCGACCCCTAGCCATGAGTGCAAAAGCATGGGAGGCTATCCCGGGCGTGTCGAAATGGGTGCTGGACACTGTAATACGGGGCTATTCGCTGCAGTTCGCTCGCCGTCCTCCGCGCTTTCTGGCTCGGACCGAGACGAAAGTGAACACAGAAGGAGCCCATCTGCTTCGTACAGAAATAGCGAAACTATTACGCAAAGGGGCGATAGAACGAGTTCACCCTTCCTTAACCAAGGCAGGCTTTTACAGCCGTTATTTCCTCGTTCCCAAGAAGGACGGAGCGCTCAGACCTATATTAGATCTGAGATATTTGAACAAAGCTCTCATGAGACGGCCGTTCAAAATGCTCACGACCAGACAAATCCTCGCGCAAATTCGCCCGAGGGACTGGTTTATTTCTCTCGATCTGAAAGACGCATACTTTCAGATTCAGATTATACCCCGTCACAGGCCATTCTTGAGATTCGCCTTCGACGGCCAGGTATATCAATACACCGTCCTTCCGTTTGGCCTGTCTCTAGCACCCCGCACGTTTACAAAGTGCATGGATTCGGCCCTCGCTCCCCTGAGAACACAGGGGATGCGAATTCTGAATTATTTGGACGATTGCCTCATTCTGGCGCAATCGGAGGAAGAACTCATTTCCCACAAACTAGTGCTTCTCAGTCATCTAGAAAGCCTGGGTCTTTCGGTGAACTGGGCCAAGAGCTCATTAATCCCCAGCCAGTCGATCTCTTTTCTGGGAATAGAACTGGACTCGGTGGCTATGACGGCCAGACTGTCAACACAGCGCGCGCGCCGTGTTCGACACCTCGCTGCGTCTTTTCAGAAAGGCAGGTGTTTCCCCCTGAAAACATTTCAGAAGTTGTTGGGCCACATGGCATCAGCTGCAGCAGTTCTGCAGCTGGGCTTACTGCGAATGCGCCCGCTCCAGCGCTGGCTGAGAACGAGAGTGCCCCGCAGAGCGTGGATTGCCGGCTGCTCGCGAGTCAGCGTGACTCAGGTCTGCGTCTCAGCCCTGCAGCCCTGGCTGGCAGCCGAATGGTACCAACGGGGAGTCACGATGGGAGTGATCTCACACCGAAAAGCGATCTCGACGGACGCCTCCAACCTGGGTTGGGGGGCGCTTTACGAGGGCAGACCAGTCTATGGCCTGTGGTCAGATCAGGAGAAAAGCCTTCATATAAACTGTCTGGAGATGCTTGCGGTCGAAAATGCATTGAAGCATTTTCTCCCATACCTGCATGGACACCACGTGCTAGTCCACACGGACAACATGTCAGTGGTGGCTTATGTGAACCGTCAGGGCGGAATCAGATCCAGAACCCTATGCGCTCTGGCAGAGCGCCTCCTGGTCTGGGCTCAGGGCTCACTGCGCTCGCTGAGAGCCGCGCATGTGCCCGGTTGCCTGAACGACGGCCCGGACAGACTGTCCAGGGACAACGTTCCCCCCGGGGAATGGGCTCTACACCGCCAAACAGCCCAGCTACTGTGGCACCGTTTTGGCAAAGCAGAAGTCGGCCTTTTCGCCACGAGCGACAACGCTCAGTGCCAGAGGTTCTTCTCGAAGAGCGAGGACGCGCTGGCCCAAGTCTGGCCCAGCGTCCCGTTGTACGCTTTTCCCCCGGTCTCGATGTTACCACAGGTGATAGCGAAGATCAGGGAGACGCGCTGTGCAGTGCTCCTTATAGCCCCGCACTGGGAAAACCAGTCTTGGTTCCCGGAGCTGATGTGGCTGTCAGACACAGCCCCATGGCCAATCCCGGTGAGGAGAGACCTTCTCTCCCAAGCCCGAGGTTCAATTCTGCATCCCCATCCAGAGCGCTGGTCTCTGCATGCGTGGGAAATCAACGGATACTCGTTGATTTGCCAGAAGGGGTCGTTAACACGATCGCGCAGTCCAGAGCCCCCTCTACGAGGCGGCTCTATGCTTCTAAATGGTCTGTGTTTAACAAATCGTGCGCGGGAAAGAGTCTAAACCCTCAGTCTTGTGGGGTTCCACGAGTTTTGGGCTTCCTTCAAGAGCTTCTGGATGCGGGCAGGTCCCACTCCACGCTCAAAGTTTATGTTGCGGCTATTGCTGCGTTCGCCGACTCGGCGCGCGGCTGCGCATTAGGAAGGAATTAACTCATTACCCGCTTCCTCCGAGGTGCCAGGAGATTGAATCCTCCGCGGCCACCCTCGGTCCCTATCTGGGATCTGTCTTTGGTCCTAGAGGCCCTAAAAGCTCATCCCTTTGAACCTTTGGACTCTGTGGAGTTGAAATACCTGACGTTCAAAACCGTTTTTCTGATAGCTCTGGCTTCAGTGAAACGCGTGGGTGACTTACACGCGCTATCAGTTAGCGCAGCGTGTCTTGAGTTTGGACCTAATGACTCCTTAGTCATTCTCAAACCGAAGCACGGCTATGTCCCCAAAGTGTTAGGCACTCCTTTCAGAGCACAGGTCATTTCCCTTTCAGCCCTGCCAACTTCTGGCAGCGAGGCTGATAGTAACCTCCTTTGGCCCGTTAGGGCTTTAAGGTGTTACGTCACGCGCTCCGCCGCCTTCAGGCACTCGGAGCAGCTTTTTGTTTCGTTTGGAGGGCGCACCAAGGGTCTCGCCACCTTGAAACACAGTCTGTCCAGATGGATAGTGGACGCTATTGCAGCAGCTTATGCGTCCAAAAACCTGCAGTGCCCTTTGGGCATCCGGGCTCATTCCACCAGAGGCATGGCCTCATCGTGGGCGTGGTCCAGTGGAATTTCCATTCATGACATTTGTACGGCGGCGGGCTGGGCCTCCCCCTCTACATTTGTCAGGTTCTATAACCTGGAAGTTCCCGCCCTGCAGGCTAAACTTCTATCAGTGTAAGTCGTGTGTATGCCCTGCTCAGACTTCTGCGCGCAGGCTAGTTACTCGATTTAGCTCTCCTGGTTGAGCTGCACCAATAAGGGTTGTGTCAGTAGATGTGTAGACCGGCAGTGCCGCTCTAATTCCTCTATGTGTGCTTATGAATATGTGTTGGCCCGCTCGACTGGCCACCTTTTTTCCCAACTTCAGTGCTCCCCGGGCTTCCCCGGGAGTTATGTGTGGATGCTAGGCGCGCACGGCGTGGACAAAGAGTTCCCGTAGCGTAAGCTAGCTTACGCAATACGAGAGAACCTATCGTAAGAGAATGATACTGGTTACTAAACGTAACCTCGGTTCTCTCTAGAAGAGGGAACGAGTATTGCGTAACCTGCCGTGCTTGCGCCACGAGCTCATGTCGCTTCAGTCGACAGAAACCAGAGATTTTGCCTCCGAGCCCTCCTTTTATACGCTCTGCCACCGCCCTTTCTGGCGGGCTGTGACGCGTGAGGTCGCGCGCTCCCTCATTGGGTGTGACGTCACACCTG
Organism: Abramis brama; assembly: GCF_963993115.1. Lineage (NCBI taxonomy): Eukaryota > Metazoa > Chordata > Actinopteri > Cypriniformes > Leuciscidae > Abramis > Abramis brama. The sequence goes on along the minus strand of NC_139971.1, from coordinate 12,914,041 downwards.
GCTCACTGGTAGGCTAAAGCAGTTGCCGCGCGGCAGCCAATGAGCGCGCAAGATAGCCCGCTCTAGCTCTGCTAGCCGCTGTACTGCGTTGACAATAAATACAAAATTAAGGATCATTTTTTGGCTTCATATCTCGAGAAAAGATGACTTTACCTGTACCGTAAGCTAGCTTACCCAATACTCGTTCCCTCTTCTAGAGAGAACCGAGGTTACGTTTAGTAACCAGTATCGTTTCTAGACCACATGCTTCAAAGGAAATGTCAGTGCATTTTTAAAAGGATACTTCACCACTGGCAAAATGGGCTTTCAATAAATCTTGGCTGCCTGTACACTAGAAAGGCATTTTATTTATTTATTTTATTTTTTTGTTTGCTTGTTTTTAAGTTTTTAAAACTTCAACACCCATAATGCACTGGGCATGTTACCATCTAAGGGCACTCCCACCAGTCTGCTATGAATATGCTTACCAAAGTGAAATACTGCCTTGCTTAAGTAGGAAATACTTCTTAGAAAACTTTAAATCATAAGGGTGTCAACTTGTATTGATCCCAGGTACAAGAATGCAAGTAAACTTAAGCAGGAGATAGTTTTCGGTTTCCAGTGAAGGATCCAGCGCATTGTAGATAGTGGCTAAAGGCTGCAAATAATTATAAATACAGAGAGCGCCACAACGGAAAATCTGATAAATATTCTGTTTGTAGTCAACATTTCAAACTGGATGACCACGAACAGTGTTTCAGGCCAAACAGAGGGGAAAACTAAATGAAAGTGATGTTCTGTCAATTCCGCCCAACCCTCTGAAGCAGGCCAGCCTCCACAGTCATTCTAGCCCCCACGTTGTTGTAACAAATTAGCTCAAAGGGGAAATATTAATACTAACTCATAATTATTAATTATGATTAATTATTAATATTTGGGTCAGTTAATTGGATTAATTTGAGGTAGCTAAATTAATATTACAATCAATTAATCAGTTCCAACGAACTATTTTGATTATTCATTTATTCTAAGAAAATAAATGTCCCCCCAGTATCAACTTGAAGAAGCAGCAGTTGAGGCCGGAAGAGAAGAGAAGGAAGGGCTAGCGAAGAGGCCCTTTAAAGCTTGACAAAGGTCACACCTTGCAGGGCTGGCTCAACCAATAAGAAAGGGGGAATTTCTGAGCGGGAGTTTCTTCTGTGGGGAGGATTTATGAGTCTTTGTTCTAAGCGTGCTCATTTGCAATGGCACGCTGGATTGGTGTCTGATGATGAAACTAAGACAGATTCTTGTAATACTAATATGTTGCACAGCTATCGCCATATCATGTACACAATCATTTCGATCTTCAAAGTACCAATTTATAGAGACCAAACATGGTATGCGTGAGGTTACATTGACTGTTGGTTCTATAATAAAATACATAGTATCAAAGAGATAATAGTATCAACAGATAATAGCATTAAAAGACACAACACAAGACAGTAAATCATTCACAAAATGTTCTGGGATGCATGTTAATTTCATGTTAATCAGTTCATCGATAAATGAATGCAGGAGAGTCTTTTCTAATATCTGTAGGTTTTGTAGCAGGGGCCTTGTTCACATTGTTAAGAGTCATAAAACCAACTTATCTGATCGTGGTCATGGTAACTAAGACCTTCTTGCCATGTTTGGGGGGATGGGGCCACAGATCCCAGAGTGAGTTCTTTTGTTCATTTCATTTGTTCATTATCATTTGCTAAACTATAACTATACTACAATACTTGTGTCTGACTTGTCTCAGTCGTTACATTGTTTTTGTCACGTTCCACACACAAAAACAAGGATAGGATCCAAATGCAGTAAGTATTATGTATTAGGGTAATCCGTACTCATAAACAGTCCAAGCAGGGGTCAAAACCAAAGTAGCAATCCAACATAAACAGGAACAATACCAACAGCAAGAACAGAACTCGGAAGTGGCGTGAAAAATACAAGGACTCTGTGACACACACTAAAACAGACAGGGTTATATACACAGGGAATCGACAATGATAATGGGGAAATGGCTGAGTGCAATGATCAGTGATAAAGGACAGCTGAGTGCAATGATGAGACAAGGATCGTGGGGAAAGTAGTTCAAAATGTGACAGACACCGTGAGGAAGGAGGACATCTAGTGGACACCTGGAGAACACAACCTGACACCGTGACATAACCCCCCCTCTACGGAGCGGCTACCAGACGCTACAAGACGACAAAAACTACAACACAAAACAAGAGTCCAAGGCGGGAGGTGGACTGGTGGAGGATCAGGGGGAGGGATGGGGGACCAGGTCCATGGAGGGAAACGGGAACAGGGAGTGACAGTTCATCTGGCGGCCCACGGCGGAGACGACCCCTCGGGCGGCCAGGGCGGAGATGACAGTCCCTCGGGCGGCCACGGCGGAGACGACCCCTCGGGCGGCCAGGGAGGAGACGACCCTTCGGGCACAGGAACAGACACCGGCTCAGGAACTGGAACAGACACCACCGGCTCAGGAACTGACACCACCGGCTCAGGAACAGACACCACCGGCTCAGGAACTGACACCACCGGCTCAGGAACTGGAACAGACACCACCGGCTCCAGCTCAGGAACTGGAACAGACACCACCGGCTCAGGAACAGACATCACCGGCTCCGGCTCAGGAACTGGAACAGACACCACTGGCTCCGGCTCAGGAACTGATACCACCGGCTCAGGAACAGACACCACCGGCTCCGGCTCAGGAACTGGAACAGACACCACCGGCTCCGGCTCAGGAACTGACACCACCGGCTCAGGAACAGACACCACCGGCTCAGGAACAGACACCACCGGCTCAGGAACAGACACCACCGGCTCCGGCTCAGGAACTGGAACAGACACCACTGGCTCCGGCTCAGGAACTGGAACAGACACCACCGGCTCAGGAACAGACACCACCGGCTCAGGAACAGACACCACCGGCTCCGGAACAGACACTGCCGGCTCAGGAACAGACACCACCGGCTCCGGAACAGACACCACCGGCTCAGGAACTGACACCACCGGCTCAGGAACAGACACCACCGGCTCAGGAACTGACACCACCGGCTCAGGAACAGACACCACCGGCTCAGGAACTGGAACAGACACCACCGGCTCCGGCTCAGGAACTGGAACAGACACCACCGGCTCAGGAACAGACATCACCGGCTCCGGCTCAGGAACTGGAACAGACACCACTGGCTCCGGCTCAGGAACTGATACCACCGGCTCAGGAACAGACACCACCGGCTCCGGCTCAGGAACTGGAACAGACACCACCGGCTCCGGCTCAGGAACTGACACCACCGGCTCAGGAACAGACACCACCGGCTCAGGAACAGACACCACCGGCTCCGGCTCAGGAACTGGAACAGACACCACCGGCTCAGGAACAGACACCACCGGCTCAGGAACAGACACCACCGGCTCCGGAACAGACACTGCCGGCTCAGGAACAGACACCGCCGGCTCGGCGGCGGCCATCTTGTCCGAAGACACAGGCTCGACAGACGTGACGTGAACAGGCTCGGCGGCGGCCATCTTGACCGAAGACACAGGCTCGACAGACGTGACGTGAACAGGCTCGGCGGTGGCCATCTTGTCCGAAGACACAGGCTCGACAGACGTGACGTGAACGGTCTCTGGATCGGCAGACGTGACGTGAACTGTCTCTGGATCGGCAGACGTGACGTGAACAGTCTCTGGATCGGCAGACGTGACGTGAACGGTCTCTGGATCGGCAGACGTGACGTGACGTGAACAGTCTCTGGATCGACAGACGTGACGTGAACAGTCTCTGGATCGGCAGACGTAACATGAACACTCCTGGCAATCTCTAGGATCTTGGACAGCATAGAAAAATAATCCAATAACGTTTCAGTGGCCATCTTGTCCGAAGACACAGGCTCGGCAGACGTGCCATGAACAGGCTCGGTGGCGACCCTCTTGTCCGCAGACACTGGATCCGGCTCGGCAGCAGCCATCTTGTCCAAAGACACAGGCTCGGCAGACGTGACGTGAACAGTCTCTGGATCGACAGACGTGCGTTTCTTACCCCCTCTCCGTCCGCGACGGCGAGACGGTGGCTCCGATCCGTCCCTCATCAGCCCAGAGTCGAAGGGGGCAATGGTGGAGAGTGGTGCTGGACTCCCTCTCGACCACCCACTCCTCTGCGACCTCCCCGGGTCCCACGAAAAATGACTAGGCGGGTTCCTTCTGTCACGTTCCTTCTGTCACGTTCCACACACAGAAACAAGGATAGGATCCAAATGCAGTAAGTATTATCAACGCATTCTCATCCTTGGGCGTCATAATACTGACGCTTTGACATTTCGTCTACATCGAACGCACATGGCACCCTTTAGCGTCAATATGAGACGCACAGAGCTTTGTTCGGTTATGGGTAGGTTTAGGTGTAGTGTAGGGTTAGGGTTAGACCGCTAGGAGGCGCCTTCTGGCCCATTTCTCTCTGCGTCTCATATTGACGCTAAAGGGTGCCATGTGCGTTCGATGTAGACGAAATGTCAAGAGCGTCAATATATGACGCCCTAGGATGAGAACGGGCTGGTATTATTTATTAGGGTAATCCGTACTCATAAACAGTCCAAGTAGGGGTCAAAACCAAAGTAGCAATCCAACATAAACAGGAACAATACCAACAGCAAGAACAGAACTCGGAAGTGGCGTGAAAAATACAAGGACTCCGTGACACACACTAAAACAGACAGGGTTATATACACAGGGAATCGACAATGATAATGGGGAAATGGCTGAGTGCAATGATCAGTGATAAGGGACAGCTGAGTGCAATGATGAGACAAGGATCGTGGGGAAAGTAGTTCAAAATGTGACAGACACCGTGAGGAAGGAGGACATCTAGTGGACACCTGGAGAACACAACCTGACACCGTGACAGTTTTGCTTTACACACATATTCTAGGCAGTATGGTAATAGTGTGTAAAAACTAATTTCAAAGTAAAAACGATATTCCGCTGGTCTATCAAATTAATTTATTCAGCCAGTTTGTTTGTCAAAAATTAAAATAGGTAAATTAAAATAATACATGAATAACGACATAAACACCATAAATAAATATAAAATAATGCAAATATTACAAAATAAGGCCTTTTGATATGAACATTCCTTTAAATGTTAGTACTATTCAATGTAGAATTTCAAAATGAAATTAAAATGAATGTCTGATGTGGAATAACTAAATAAAAGCCTTTCATAAACTAATATAAACTTTTATTTTATAATGCAACATCAGACAGTCCTAACATTCCTGACTATCTGAGAAAGACTACTATCAATCTGAAATGAAAAATTGCTGTAGAAACAGGGACTTTCTTTTTTAGAGCTATCTGAATTAGTAGGCAAAACAGGTTATAAATGAGTTTTCAAAGAGCTTTTATTTTGTAATTCAACATCAGACAGTCCTGACATTGGGTGCGTGACACTCTGGGGTGATATGATCAATCTGAAGTGAAACTGGTCTGTGGAATCAGGGAGTTTCCATTTTAGAGCTATCTGAATTGATAGGCAAAACAGGTTGTAAAGGAAATTTCTGAGGGCTGTTACTTTGTAAATCAACATCAGACAGTCCTGACATTGGGTGATTGACACTCTGAGAAGGTCTACTATCAATATGAAGTGAAACTGGTCTGTGGAAACAGGGAGTTTTCGCATAAGCTGTCAAAAGGCTGTTTTGTGTTCATTTGCTGACAAATGAACTTTAATTTATTGGTCCAAGTGTAAGACTGGAAGAACTGGAAGAGAGGGCAACTCTCTGAGAAAACAAAAGAAATTAACATCTAAACTCTCTTTCTAAATTAACATCCCCATTCGAGACATGATCACACTTGAGTTGATCACATCCAAATTTACAATTCTCTCCCTTCCCCATCTCATCTGTCTCTCATGCTGAGATCACCTGAAATTCACCCAAAAATCTATATGGTTTAATGTGAACAATTATCATACAACACTATACATGTTTGGTCTCATTTGAAATGTCTCAGTACGACTGGTACAAAGGTGTCATCTCCACAGAAGTAAAACAAATGGTAATAAGAGTTTATAGATATCTTACTTACAGAGGAGGGCGGGTCTTTCATGCAAATGGAACCCTTCCCTCAAAATGTGTTAACTCTGAATGCTAATTCCCATTGTTAGTAAATGTTTCCATGTGAAAGAAGTTTCTGTCTTGGTCTGAGCACTTGAAGAAATGCAACAAGAGGCTCAGGGCGATTTTGTAGCGAGATCAGCCCATGATGCCGAATGTCCTCAAGACACTCAGCATCATGTATTCTTCTAATGTCAGGTAGCCTATGCATCTTTTCTCTTTTTTCCAGATCATTTGATGTTTTGTATTTATTATCTTTGAACTGATTATGTAATTGGTATGATATTGGATTTTATTCGGACTCACTCTGAATTATTAAATTTAGTACATTTCATTGTATCCATTGTTACCGCAAATCTACGTCAGATTAGTGAAGGACTAGATTCCAGTTTTGAGTGGAGCACAGGGCACACCAACGATTTTAGAGTTCCAGGCTAATGTTTGGCTCAAATTCAAGTGTACTTGGTTTTGTAAAGACAAAAGGGGATTTCCATTTCCTATTTCCATTTAGGACAGCAAACTGCTGTTCGACCAACCTAAATAGGGTGAGTCTTACCTCTGTTTAATGTAATGTTACTTCAGTTAAGTGTACGTGGGAAACCATGGTATGACCAAACCAAAGCTACTATCAGAGAAGTAATATTGGTCGGCTTATTTCTGTAGTAGTGGCCATGACCTCTGTCTGAAGAAAACGTTGCTTTAAGTGCTTTACAAAAATATATTTGATTGTGTTAGCGTGAATGCGACCGTCTAAGTTATTAGCCAATTACCTCTGTTTAGTGACCAAAACTGTTTGTGAGTTTGTGATCATGGGCCTGCATAATGGCTGTTGCGAGGACCCTGTGCGACTTTGGCACCCGGATGATTGATTATCATAAGAGTAAATAGTTAAATAGAATAATCAAATGGGTTTCACTTTATTTTGATGGTCCCTTTAACACATTCTGTTCACTATAAGTAACGTTGCACCTACATGTTTACTAGCTCTCATTCGAGTGTTAGTAGAGTGTTGGTAGATTGGTAGGGTCAGGGTTAGAATATGTTGACATGTACTTACAAAGTTACTTATAGTCAGTTGAATGTTTGTTGGATGATCATCAAAATAAAGTGTTGGCAGATATTAAGCAGACAGTCTACTAATACTCTAATGAGAGTTAGCTGACATGTAGTTGCAAAGTTTCTTATAGTCAACAGAATGTTCAAAGGGGACCATCAAAATAAAGTGTTACCATCAAATGTATTGCTAAACTATTATATAATTGATCAATAACAAATTGCCATTCCAACCTAAATTCAAGGTTGTGATAAAATGGAGTCAAAAGTTTAATTGGAATTACTTTGCCACACTGAAAAAACAGTAACACGCAGTAAACCTTCACCGGACCGATTGGGCAGGCCTTACACAGTTATACAGAGAATGAGTAAACATTGTTCATTCACATACCGACATTATAACAATACAAAGTGGGTAGAAAATCAGATAGATATATTAGAAGGTTTGAGGTAGACACAAATTTGAAGTTTGTTATTTTGATGTGTGCAAAATTTATCAACCTTTTCCACATGGTTTTATGGGATCTCTTTGATAAACATTTTGCTTGTAAAATAATATGGACCTCCAGTATTGGCCCCTAAATATAATAAAAGTCATAATTATTTAATCTGTCATTAATTAAGGGTATGTGTTCCAAGTTTTAATGTTAATATTAATGCTCAGAAATGATGCATTTCTCCATAATTCAAATTTGACACCACTTGTAGTTGCACTTCCATCTGGGAAATTAGATTTTGCTGATGTATATGTGACCGTATGATATCAGACAACATGACATCCACATACATGATCAACTCAGTTAATGACATTGCATTGCCTTTTAAGCAAATAAACTGCATCAGTGAGTAAAAGTTCAGACATTACATTATAATAATTACCACAGTTTAGCAAATGTTTGCAGGGTATAGGTGTCTAAAACAGCTTAATGGTCTTCTTTGTTGATACCTGCTAAACAAGGTGGATCATCTTCTCCATATTGCACAACAAAATGCTATATTATATGGTTGAAATCCAGATATCAAATAGGAATATTTCACATCCAACTTTGAATGCAATGCAACATAAATGATAATGTGCTGAAGCATAGGTTTTTGTTTAATCCTACTCTTTTTGTAACAAAAGATTCTCCAAAGCTATTCTCTATCTGGAGGAAACAGATGTATCTGATGAAAGCAAGTGCTCGGGGCTCTGACAGGAACAAATGGAGTGTGATTGGCGACAAAGCGAACAGATCAATTAATGCCTAAATCAATCTCCGTGAATCAGTGCCATCTGACATGAGTTGCACCATCCCTGTGATACTTAACACAGCACTTTCAACACGTCTGTTGCTTTGGTTTTAATGAGCATGTTTGTTTCAGCTGCAGTGCTGTATGAGAGCAAAGAATTTCTGTCAGACTGTATGGGAAAATTAGCTAATCTCAATAGTCTCTGGAGTCATTGCAGGGAAAATGACTGTGGGTTTTACTACTGGTTCAATATATGCCTTTTGTAGTTTAAAGTTCATTGTGAATATTCTAATATTTATAAACTGATATACTGTACAGCAGGGTTTAACCCTTGTATGGTGTTTGGGTCTGTAGGACCTGTTTTCATTTTTTATCAAAAGAAAAATTATACGATTAATTATTTTTTCAAACTCAAACCCCCCATCTGGACATCTGTGTCCTCATAAACCAAACGGCTTAAAAAACATACTAAATGGTGTTTTTTGAAATTAAAAAAATAGCAAAAGTTTTCTTTGATTGGTAGGTTTGGGGTAGGGTTAGTGTAATCACAGAAATCACAGATTTGTACATTTGTGTGTGAAAGAGAGAGATTGTGTGTAAGTGTGAGAGAGTGAGAGTGTGAGTGCAAGAGTGAGTTTTGTGTTTCTACCCCTGCCGTTCCCGCACAAGGTTGCAATTCTTAAATGTGATCTAACAAAGGTAAAGAGAAAATATTAAACATATGCTGTTTATATGGCTTGTAATTGGGATGAAGTAAACATCTGTTGAGTATTTTAACATAACATTTTTGATTGTGTTGAATTAAAAACCCAAAAATGCAGTGGATCCACCAGACCCACGAACACTGGCTGAATAACAAAAATATGAACACCACACAAGGGTTAAATTGTTCCAGTTCCATTTGTTTGTGTGTGTGTGTGTGTGTGTGTGTGTGTGTGTGTGTGTGTGTGTGTGTGTGTCCACAAATATGGCAATATCTGAAATCCTTGTCCTTCTGGGGACATTTTTGGTCCTCATTAGGAAAACAGCTTATAAGTCATACAGAATGATGTTTTCTTTGTTGTTGTTTTTTTAAAGAAAACTGCAGAAAGTTTTCTGTGATGGTAGGTTTAGGGGTAGGGTTAAAGGATAGAACATACTGTTTGTACAGTATGGAAAGTCCCCATAAAACATGAAAACCCAGAGAGATATAGAGAGAGAGGTTGTTCCTAAAACAAATCCTAAAACAAGAAGAAAAAAAGATTTGCTGTTGGTGTAAAAAAAAAGTACTGAGAAAAAGCTATAGGCACATTGGGTTTCACCAAAAACATTCATTCTAAGATGGTTATTTATATATTTTTTCGAGTCAGCCAAGGATTACATGAAAAGAACAATTTGAGATGCCTAAATCAATAGAACTGTGTCAACTTCTCCAAAATGCTTGACACGAAACCTTAAGATAAGAAACTTTGAACCATTACACCCTTATACTTGCACAATGATTACAGTAATCAGAAACACTGCATTTCAACAAGCTTAGTTTTGTAAGAAAAAGATGTTTAATAACATGAGATATAACATTTTACTTGCAAAGTCTGTAAACAATTCACCACCATGACGCTTGATGACAAAATCCACAGAGCATTTCAAACAAGTAACAGAGAACATCTTGAACTTTACCACACCAAAACACACTCATGCGCAGTGGGAGGGTATAAATTAAAAAGGGAAGTTGACATTCTGACCTCAAGAGCATTGAGTGACACACTGACACTCCATTTAAAAACACATACCGAGACTGATTTAGAAAACATTTACTTGGAATCAAAACTTTGAGAACAACATAAAAATACTCTTTTCCACTTTTTTTCCACTAAATTTTCTTTTCCAATTCACCATGAGTAGCACAAAATAACCATACAGTGTGTGACCACTCAACATGCAGCTGAAACAATCAAGTATTCCCATGCAGTGGAAGGGCTTCCAGGTGCACAGGTAGAAGAAAATGGCACACCGTTCCCTTTGATGTCAGGAGCAGCCTACTGGAGCTCTCTGATCTTAGGCCTCTGGATCCCAGGACAGAACATCTTGTGCATAAATTCTCTTCTATTGTTGGTCTGAAGATGAGAAATTGGACCTCAGGCTATGGTGATGGAGGAGCCTTCAGGGAATTACAGGAACCTCCCTGGCTTCCCCCTCCAGTACTGTGATACTGCAGACAGCAGAGGAGAACAAAGCACTAATAGTCATCTTAGTTCACTCAAAACGTCATCAGTCATGCTTGCACTGATTTGACATTACTGCATTGGACATTTACATTAAGTTCAGGGTTCACAGATCATGATTGTGCTCCTGTTGTAGCGCAAACGACTTTTGCTGCTATTAAGGTGGGATACCAATAAGGTTGTGTGGTCTGGTTAGGTGGTTTAACGGTGTGTAGTTAGGTTTAACAGTGGGTTAAGGTGTAAGGGAAGGGTCAACAGTGTAATTCTAGATGCAATTACAGAAAATAATTACAGCTGTAATTACATGCAGGTATTTTATATATATATATATATATATATATATATATATATATATATATATATATATATATATATATATATATTAAGTGCATTGTACCATAAGATTAATTTATATGTTAGTACAAAGAAGTTGAAGACTCAAAATGGGGCCAAATGTATCATTAATTAAATAAGTAATAAAAAGAAAACTCATTTAAAAATAGTTAAAACAAGAATTAAATCAATGGTCCTAAAATACCTATTGTATACCTAAACACCTATTGTATCTGTTCCCGTTCTTATTAGGGGCCAAGCACCGAAGGTGCGGAGGCACCTATTGTGTTTGTTCCGGTTCTTATTATTATTCTTCTTCCGACTGGGCGTCTATGGCAGCCCATAGAACCGATTGCGGGAAAGTTGTTTTGGTTTGACATTCTGATAGAGGACAGTCCCAACATTAAATACACCAATTTTGGTGTTTCTAAGTCATTCCCTCTAGCGCCACCACCTGTCCAAAGTTTCACTCACATTTTGCTAATAACTTTTGAACCGTAAGGCCAATCAACAAAATTATTTTTTCATCTGATTCCTGAGCTCATGACGGTTCGATTGCACCCTATGACGTCATTTTCTGTCATACAAATATGCCCGCCATCTTGATTTTTCAAAAAAAGCTACTTTTTCGAACTCGTCCTAGACGGTTTGTCCGATTTGCACGAAAATTGAACCAGATCATCTTCAGGTAGTGCTGACAAAAAGTTATGGAATTCAAATTGATTCGTCAAACCGTTTTCAATAAACGCACGCATACATTTTACGTAGTATTAGCAAAAACAGTTGTAAGGCTGTATCTCCGCAACGGTTTATCGTATTCAGACCAAACTTGGTACATGTACTCACAATCATGACCTGAGGCAACATGCCGCGTTTCGGCGCAGCGCCACCTACTGGTCCGGATATATGAAAAATGGCTATTTTTGCTTATAACTTCTGAACAGTTTGTCCAAAAATCATACAATTGGCCTCGTTAGATTCAGGGCAACATGCCGAGTAGACTGATATCCAATTTGACCATATCGGCCATTTTGACTGTCGGCCATTTTGAATTTTGTGCTGAAATGCTGTATTTTAAGAACGCATGAACGGATTGTTACGAAATTTGGTATTGGTCATCATCACGATGTCCTGAAAGAACCTAAGAAGTTTCGAAACAGCGCCACCTAGTGGTGAATTTTTTTTCCAAATGCTTTTAACTTTGGGTGTGGTCGACTTATTTTCACGAGACTCATCTCATTAGACTCCTGAATCGTTGCCGAGTCCCACAATACCAAACATGCTAGGTTTTGCCATACGGTTTCTGTAGCGTTGTGATTTAGCGCTTAAAAAACATTTGGCTATATCTTCGAAACCGTTTGTCCGATCGAGGCGAAACCACCGTCAGAAGTTTGAAAACATAGGTCGATAGCTAAACGCCAATGTCCAAATGCGAAAATATTGATGTTTAGGGGTAGTAAATTCCAATCAAAGTCATGTGTCAGTCATTTTTTACGTGTTTTTTCATATAAATGTCTATAACTCCGAAGCGAATTGAGATATTTTCACCAAAATCGACACACATATGTATGGGCTCACTCTGAGGACACATAAAAAAATTGTGGGACTGAGCCTCTTGGTGGCGCTATAATAGAACAAAACATGGAATTCCCATTGACTTCAATACAGTTTTGTGAAATAAAATGCTATACTAAACAAATGCATTGGTGTAATATTACGAAACTCAGAATGTGCCATCTGCACCATCCCCTGAAGGTACTCATAATATTTTGAGACAGCGCCTCCTAGCGGTCAAAAGTTATAACAAAATTTCCAAAACTGCTAATAACTTTTGAATAAATTGGCCTATTGTAATGCAACTGGTCTTAATAGATTCCTTGGGTCAAGCTGAGAACATAGATACCAAGTTTTCCTTATTTGGCCAAACTTCCTGTCCGCCATCTTGATTTTCATTTAAAGCCTACTTTTTCGAACTCCTCCTAGACCGTTTGTCCGATTTTCACAAAAATCGAATCGTATCATCTCCAGACCTCGCCGATTAAAAGTTATGGATTTCGTGTCGATTGACGAAACCGTTTTCGTATACCGCAGCAGCAAATTTGAGGCATGATAACAAAAGGACTATTCAGGCTTTATCTCTGCAATGCCTTGACATATTGACACCAAACTTTGTATGTGTCATTGTCACTTCACTCTGACCACATCACATCAGTTTTGTAACTGCGCCACCTATTGGTCGAAAGTGATAATCCATTAAATCATATTTTTAATTATTGTTTCTATGATTTTTCAGCCATTTCGCCTAAAAAACTCTTTAAATGTCTTTAATTGCTCATTGTTGCAGTTGGTCTGACACTTTCAGACATGTCGGCATGTCTTGTCATCTGATTCTGCTTGGCCCCGATAATTGCTGCTTGCAGCTATATTTATTATTATTATTATTAATCATAATAATAATAAAAATAAAAATAATAATTTGTGCTGAAGTATGTGAAATCTGAAGTAGAACGTTGAAGATTTGAGGTGGAAGAGTAGTGTTAAAAATAAGTTGGCCTTTAATAGGCAAATAATTTGTTCTAGCTCCCTGCATTGCCACAAATGACAGAGCTATACAGTGGATATGTTGCTTTAAATAAAGTCTCTAGATAGTTTTCAGAGAAATTCTAACATTTCTTTAATGTCAGTAATGTTTCTAGGTGCTTGATTCTTTTATTTTCCCCATGTGAATTTGAATGTCTTATAAAAAGAAAAGAATAACAAATGAAGAGGATCTTTGATATTTTGAGTATGATTTTTTTCCTGCAGGACCACGACCTTGATTCAATTGTCAATTTTCAGACTTCAAATCACCAGAGCAATCTAGCAATGATTTTTTTTTTTTTTTTTTTTTAATTAGCTCTCTATTTAATTTGTGGTTAAATCTTTCAGTAAGGTCTTATTTGTTAACATCAGTTAAAGGGATAGTTCACCCAAAAATGAAAATTAGCCCATGATTTACTCACCCTGAAGCCACCCTAAGTGTATATGACATTCTTCTTTCAGACAAATACAATCAGAGTTATATTAAAAAATGTCCTGGATCTTCCAAACTTTATAAAGTCAGATCTGAAATCAATATTTCTTATCTCTATAATTATTTATGTGGTGAAATGCTGTGTAATAAGTGGCATGACTGTATACCGTATCTCTTAAATCGTCTAGTGTGAACTTGCCGTGCTAGCAACTGCTCCTTCCGCGGAAGCTTTGCGTTTAAAGACCTAATCAAATATTTCAACTCAGATCAATATTTCGTGTCTAATTATTTACTTATGTGGCAAGTAGCCGTGTAATAAGTGGGATAATGTACATCCAGCCGGTTGTTATCTCAGAATAAACCTCCTTCAGGCTGATGCAAGACCAAGACCAAAGTCCTCATCACCCTGTCGGGGGTTTATTCTGATTTTATTCCTTAGATATTATCCCTTACTTAATGTTAGTTAATCAACATATTGTTCATTGTTTGTTCATGTTAGTTCACAGTGTATGAAGTATTTTTAACAGATACAACTTTTCATTTCAAATAATTTATGAAATATTGAAATTAACAAAGATTAGTTTGATTAGTAAATTAAAGATATGTAAAGATTAGTAAATAATCATTCACGTTAACTAATGTAGTTAACTTAAGTTGACAAACAAGACCTTATTGAAAAGTATTACAAAATGAATTTCTTTTTATTTATACAGTGCATCCAGAAAGTATTCACAGCGCTCCACTTTTTCCACATTTTTTTATGTTACAGCCTTAATCCAAAATGGATTAAATTAGTTATTTTCATCAAAATTCTACAAACAATACCCCATAATGACAACATGAAAGAAGTTTGTTTGAAATCTTTGCAAATTTATTAAAAATAAGCTCAGTTGCATCCTGTTTCCAATGATCATCCTTGAGGTGTTTCTACAACTTGAGTGGAGTCCACCTGTGATAAATTCAGCTGATTGGACATGATTTGGAAAGGCACACACCAGTCTATATAAGTTCCCACAGTTAACAGTGCATTTCAGAGCACAAACCAAGCCACGAAGTCCAAGGAATTGTCTGTAGACCTCTGAGACAGGATTGCATCGAGGCACAAATCTGGGGAAGGATACAGAAAAATGTCTGCAGCATTGAAGGTCCCAATGAGCACAGTGGCCTCCATCCTCCGTAAATGGAAGAAGTTTGGAACCACCAGGACTCTTTCTAGAGCTGGCCGCCTGGGCGATCGGGGGAGAAGGGCCTTAGTCAGGGTGGTGACCTCTTGGTTACTCTGACAGAGCTCCGTTTCTCTGTGGAGAGAGGAAAACCCTCCAGAAGAACAACCATATCTGCAGCACTCCACCAATTTGTCCTGTATGGTAGAGTGGCCTGACGGAAGCCACTCCTCAGTAAAAGGCACATAACAGACGGTCTGGAGTTTGCCAAAAGGCACCTGAAGGACTCTCAGACCATGAAAAACAAAAATCTCTGGTCTGATGAAACAAAGATTTAACTCTTTGGCCTGAATGGCAAACGTCATGTCTGAAAGAAACCAGGCACTGCTCATCACCTGGCCAATACCATCCCTACAGTGAAGCATGGTGGTGGCAGCGTCATGCTGTGCAGATGTTTTTCCTGGGATACTACTCAGGATCGAAGGAAAGATGAATGCAGCTATGTACTGAGACATCCTTGATGAAAACCTGCTCCAGAGCGCTTTGGACCTCAGACTGGGGCAACGGTTCATCATCCTACAGGACAACGACCCTAAGCAAACAGCCAAGATAACAAAGGAGTGGCTACTGGACAACTCTGTGAATGTCCTTGAGTGGCCCAGCCAGAGCCCAGACTTGAACCCGATTGAACATCTCTGGAGAGATCTGAAAATGGCTGTGCACCGACTGTCACGGATGGAACAGGAGTCAGACAGATGGTAAGTGAAATGTAGCTTTATTAACAGAAACACGGAACCAGATGGAGATATGGTGAGTTTGCAAGCAGATGATACTCAGACTCTGATTATTATTTAGTTAAGTTCCTGTCTCTGTTTCAGATGGCGGCTGGAAGATCTCAGGAAGAGGGCTGAAGACTGAGGAAGACAGACGGAGCTTCGGATGTAGACGGAAGGCGGATGAATCTCAGGTGAGTAGTGGGTAAGTAGCGTAAGAGAGTCTGTGTGTCTTGTAGAGATGAGACCAGACAATGAATGTGAGAAGAGGAGCTGAATATAAAGGGTGGTGGAATGATGAGATGATTTAGTACTCCGGAGATGATGAGCGAGTGGGAGGAGTGAGTGAACGAGTGGGAGGAGTGAGTGAATCTGGTGGAACCCTGACAGTACCCCCCCCCGGAGGCGAATGTCCCGGGTCGAAAGCCACACCTTTTGACCAGGCTGGTACTGAGGAGGATCGGATCGACGACGATCGGCCTGGTTCTTGTGCCTCCGCACTGCCTGTTGGAGTTGCACGTGAGCCGAGTCCCATACCCTCTCGCTCTGATGGAACCAGTAGTCGACAGCTGGAACCTCCGAGGGCTCACCCGACCAGGGGAAGAGTGGAGGTTGATAACCCAGGATACACTGAAAGGGGGTGAGCCCTGTGGTGGATTGCCGAAGGGAGTTCTGGGTAGTATTCTGCCCAGGGGAGGAAGCGGATCCAGCTATCCTGGTACTGGTGGCAATAGGTCCTCAGATAACGTCCGATCTCCTGGATCTTCCGCTCAGTCTGGCCGTTTGTCTGAGGGTGGTATCCAGAAGATAGGCTAACAGTAACCCCGAGGAGTCTGAAGAATGCTTGCCAAACCCTTGAAATGAACTGTGGTCCTCTATCCGACACTATGTCTTCGGGGATGCCGAAGTTTCGGAACACATGGTTGAAGAGGGCCTCTGCGGCCTCGAAAGTGGTTGGAAGTCCAGGCAGAGGGATCAGCTTGCAAGCTTTAGAAAACCGATCCACAACGACGAGGATACAGGTGTGGTTATTGGATCTGGGAAGGTCAGTCATGAAATCAATTCCAATGTGGGACCACGGTCGTTGTGGGATGGGAAGCGGCACGAGCTTGCCCTCTGGGAGTCTTCTGGGGGTGTTGGTTATGGCGCAGACTGAGCATCCTCTGACGTACCGGGAAACATCTTGCGAGATGGACGGCCACCAGTACTGATGACTGAGGAGCGAGAGGGTACGCCTGCTACCTGGATGTCCAAAGCCCGGAACGGTATGAGCGGAGTCCAGAAGGGCGGCACGAAGATGACGAGGTACGAAGATGAGCCCCTCTGGACCTCCCGGCGGAGCGGGATGACGAAGGTTCTCCTGGGAAATCTGCTCATCGATGTCCCAGATGATCGGGCTGACGATCATGGCTGGAGGGAGAATGGATTCAGGTAGAGGATCCTCGGATGATGAATGATGAAGACGGGAGAGAGCATACGCTTTACAATTCTTGCTACCAGGTCGGTATGATACGATGAAATCAAAGTGGGTAAAGAAGAGGGCCCATCGTGCCTGACGAGGATTTAGCCTTTTCGCCTTTCTGAGGTATTCCAGTTTGCGATGATCGGTTATGACCTCAAACTGGTGATTGGCTCCCTCCAGCCAATGCATCCATTCCTCTAATGCGAGCTTGATGGCGAGCAGTTCCCGATTCCTGATATCATAGTTCCGCTCCGCCGGGGATAGCTTCTTAGAGAAGAAGGCGCATGGATGGAGTTTGGGAGGATCACCCTGCCGCTGGGAGAGGACCGCTCCAACCCCTGTTGAGGACGCGTCAACCTCGACAACAAAAGGCAGATCAGGGTTAGGATGGGCCAAGATTGGAGCGGTCAGGAAGGCTTCTTTGAGACATTGAAAGGCTAAGATGGCTTCAGGAGATAAGGACAGAGACTTGGGCCGGCCCTTTAGAGATGAGGTCAGAGGAGCACTGATGAGACTGTAGTTATTAATGAATCTTCTATAAAAGTTGGCGAACCCGAGGAATCGCTGAAGATCCTTCACAGTTGAGGGCAGGGGGCAGTTCCGGATAGTTTCCACCTTCCTCTGGTCCATCTGGACTCCATGTTGGTCTATGATGTAGCCCAGGAATTGCACAGTGGTGGTGTGAAACTCACATTTCTCCAGTTTCAGGTACAACTTATGAGCTCTCAGTTTCTCCAGAACTAGAGTGACGTGGCGCTTATGTTCTGAGAGAGGAGTAGATGAGAATGTCGTCTATATAGACAACCACAAATCTGTTGAGATACTCCCGGAAGACTTCATTCATGTAACCCTGGAAGACTGCTGGAGCGTTGGATAATCCGAAGGGCATGACCCTATACTCATAGTGACCTGAGGGCGTGACGAATGCTGTCTTCTATTCATCACCCCGACGAATACGAATCAAGTTATACGCACTGCGTAGATCCAACTTGGAAAAGATGCGGACCCCACACAGCTGCTCCAGAGCTGCTGGGACCAGAGGATGGGGATAACTAAACTTTACAGTTTGAGAGTTAAGATGTCGATAGTCTAAGCACGGCCTCAAGCCTCCGTCCTTCTTAGCCACGAAAAAGAAGCTGGAAGCGGCAGGGGACGTAGATGGACGAATGAACTGCTGCTGAAGAGCTTCCTCCACATACTCCTCCATGGCCTTCTGCTCCGGGATGGACAGAGGATAAACGTGGCCTTTAGGTAGAGTGGCTCCAGGTAGCAGGTCGATGGCGCAGTCCCATGGCCGGTGAGGTGGTAGCTTGATCGCCAACTGCTTGCTGAACACATCCTGGAACGCCCTGTACTCTGCAGGAATCTCCACCTGGTGCTGGACTTCTGGACTCTCAATGGAAGTGGAGCAAACGTGAATCTTGGGTCTTCCCACTGAAGATGAAGAAGAAGGAGAAGAAGAGGGAATTCTCTGGATCTTCTTAACCGGAGCTAGACAGGCATGAGAACAGTTCTCCCCCCAGCGAAGGACCTCCCCGGATTTCCAGTCGATTGTGGGTTGATGTTGTACCATCCAAGGGCGTCCCAGGATGAGCTCAGCAGTGGACTCCTCCAGCACCATGAAAGAGATGTTCTCTGAGTGTAAGCAGCCTATGCGGAGCGTCAGTGTGGGGGTGAAATGACGAATTCGACCTCGGCCCAGCGGTTTTCCCTGGATGGTTTGGACTCTGAGATCTTGATGACTCCGGCGCTTACGGACATTCAATTTTTAAAGGAGCTGAGTTGAAATGAAGTTCCCTGCTGAGCCGGAGTCGAGGAGAGACGTTCAATTTTTAAAGGAGCCGAGTTGAAATGAAGTTCCCTGCTGAGCCGGAGTCGAGGAGAGCTTGCGCTGAGACACAGACACGAGAGGTTAACAAATGAACAGTAGTGCGATTCAAGGTTTCAATCTTAGGAGGAATATGAATGGAACTTACCGCCGGGCGCTGTGGTCCAACTGGGCAGTTGCTGATGAGATGTTTATCACCCCCACAATAAAGACAGAGGTTGAGTTGAATTCTGCGCTGACGCTCCGTAGGAGAAAGATGAGTGGAGTCAATCTGCATAGGCTCGGGTGCTAGAGGAGCGACAGATGGAGCCGAGGGCGGAGGACTTACAGCGGTTGCAGGGATATCACAGGCAGACAAGCGTTGAGATACTCAAATGGTTTTCTGAATGAGGCTCTCGATTCCCATGGAATCGTCATATACGACCACCAGCTGACGGATATTAGGGTTGAGACCATGTCGAAAAGCAGTAATCAGGGCGATCTCATTCCAGCCACTAGATGCCGCCAGGGTGCGAAACTGAAGAGCGCATGTACTCACTGAAGAATTTCCTTGACAAAGGTTGTAGAGTTGATCGTGAATGGTGAGATCTGAAACTGTCTGGCCGAAAACTTCCTTGAAATGTTGAATGAAGCTTGACAGAGATTTAACCACTTGAACATTCGAGTTCCAAAGAGATTGAGCCCACTGGAGAGCTCGGCCGGACAGCAGGGAGATAACAAAAGCCACTCGGGCTGAATCATTGGAGAATTGATGTGCCTGCATTTGAAAATATAGCGATACCTGAAGCAAAAAAAACGCTGCAGTCCTCCGCCTCTCCGGAGAATGTCGCTGGTCGGGCCATGGGACTCGCAGAGGCAGCTGACGAAGCAGCGGGTGTTTGCGGAAGTAGATGCTGGTGTGCGGAGTGAAGGACGTCTTCGGGGGCGGTGGGTATATACTTGATTTAAAGGACAAGTTCGGTATTTTACACTTAAAGCCCTGTTTACAGATCGTTTCTGATGAAATAGAACGGTTAAGATTAAAATTTGGGTTTTACAGGTTTTATCGTAGTTTTTGTCCAACTCCATTGACTTGTTTTTGATGTGCTGTGAGTACGGTATTACTCCGCCGCCGAAAACTGGACTGGAGTGTCTATTATTCAAGCTCTCAACGGAAGAATGTACGGGTGTGAGGCGTTTGGAAAAATAGGTCCACAGTTTTACAACGAATGGTAAAACACCTGTTGGAAAGCATCTTTTGCACCGATTTTTGTGTGAGCATACCAGTGAACACCCCTGACCACTCGGTGAGTTTCACGTCTTTGTAAATGAAAGTGTAATGCATTTTAGGAAGGATTGTTCCAGTGCACCTATGCAGTCATTGTGGAGGTGGGGGGGGGGGAGAAGCGAAGAAACCTAAAATTCTCGGGACAGCAGCATGTGTCCAAATTTTAATCTTAACCGTTCTATTTCATCAGAAACGATCTGTAAACAGGGCTTTAAGTGTAAAATACCGAACTTGTCCTTTAATGGCTTTATTTTACAATTACAATTTTATTTGCTATTGTTATTGGGGTTATACTTACAAGATAGAGCAAATAAAATTGTAATGGTCTAATTAATTAAATAAAAAAAAATAAAAAAAACTTGTTACCATTGTTGTGGTCTGCATGCTGAATGTTGTGTCTGTGTGTGACTCAAGCAAAATTGCAAGATATTGTCACAAATATAGAGGGATTATATCAACCCAATTAAAAGTTTATGCCATAAGTGTTAGCAATACAATTTTATAAGATCATTATTATACATGAAATATAGTTATGTTATATATCATTAATACATTCATTCAAAACATGGAAATAATATATAATATATATAATATTTATTACTTCGTTTTAAATAAATAAACAAACTGTCCCAACTTTTTATTTAAACCTGAAATGTATTATGGGGTTATAATTTCATTGGTTTTTAATAATAGTATTATTAATACTATTTAGTTAGTCTATTATTTTTGTAGCCAAGTCAACACAATGTTAAGAGTCTTTTTCTAAGTTAATGTAGGCCTATGGATCTGTTTTGAAAATTTCATTCTTTCTTTGCTATGGATATCGTCTCGGGTTACTTGACTGTAACCCTGTTCCCTGAAAAAGCGGGAACGAGATGCTGTGCTTGATTTAAGTGCTATGGAACGCTTTTGTGCATGAGCAGCTGTGAATATATGTGTGCAACACGTCAATAGAACTGACTTTGAGCTTTTATAGCCTCGGACAGTGACGTCATTAGAATGCGCGCACATCATAGGCTATAATTAGGTGTGCCACAGGTGCATTGGCAGGTATAATTTTGTCTGAAGAGCAGTCCTGAGACATCCATAGTGCGGCAATAAAGTGCAGCATCTCGTTTCCGCTTTTTCAGGGAACACAGTTACAGTCAAGTAACCCGAGATGTTCCCTTTAAAAAGCTACACTCAATGCTGCACTTGATTTAAGCGCTATGGGAACGTGAATACCCACGCCCCCGCACTGTGGATGTCTGGACCCCTTACGGTTTTGTAGTGTGTGCTCACAAGAACGCAAAGAAGGTCTCAGACATGAGCTTGTGATGTCATTTCAAGGACGTGAGAGCCCAGAGTGGCATGAACATCCAAACTATAAATCTTATGAATGTGTGCGGAGAGGACCAGCCTGCCGCATCACAAACATGCTTCGGGGGGCACACCCCGCCAAGGCTTGGGAAGAAGTGACCCCCCAAGTAGAATGAACCCCTAATGCCTGATGCCTAATTGCATCCCTCACCCAATGTGAAATTGTCAGTTTTGTGGCGGCTTCCCCTGTTACGGCCACCATGACAAACAAATAGTTGCTCTGACTTACGCCACTGGCTAGTGCGGTGGACGTAGGACTGAAGAGCACGGACTGAGTCTCTCCTGGGCAGAAGGCCTCAAGAGTGACCGGATATACGGTCGAGAAAGGGACCTTAGGCAGGCAGTCAGGATGAGGATGCAAGATTATTTTTAAAGAAGTGGTAGCCATGAGAAAACCATCTTAAAAGTCAGAAATTTTTCAGACGCTGACCCTAGAGGTTCCAAGGGGGTCTCAACCAGACCCTCCAGGACTATAGCTAAGTCCCATAAAGGGATCTTGGTTTTAACGGGAGGCCTCAGCTGCCTGGCTCCACAAACGAAGCGGGCGAGCAGAGGATGTTTCTCAAGTGACACCCCGTCAATCAAGGCGTGGCAAGCCGACAAAGCAGCCACATAAATCCTGAGAGTGGCGGGGCATGTGCCTGCTGATAATTTTTTCTGCAGGAAGTCCAGACCTGAAGCAATCTGGCAGTTAACTGAATCTGCATTACGTGCAGTGCACCTTTCAAAGACACCCAATTTATTGGCATAACTTCCTCTGGTAGAGGGAGCCCTAGCACTGAGAATGGTCTCTATGATATGAACTAAAAAAAAAACAGTGTCCCTTAGTTGGTACCATTCGGGGCCAAGCATGAAGGTTCCACAACTCAGGCTGGGGATATTGTCCCCTGCGTTTGAGACTGATGATCCCTGCTGTTCGGTATCGCCCAGTGCGAGCCGTTGAGGAGAGATAGTATTTCCGAGAACCAAACTCTGTTCAGCCAACAAAGAGCTATCAGTAAGAGGCAAGGACACTTGATGACAAACCTTGGCCAGGACTCCTAAGGGTGTAAATTGTCCTAAGGGACAGGAACTTGTCCTGACCCTAAAGCAGAGCCTGCTGCACTCGCCTGTTAGAAGGCGCAAACACATTCCACCTGACGATTTTTGTAGGCGACTACCATAGTATTGTCCACCTGCGCTAGGACATGATAGCCCCTTAACTGCTGGAGGAAGTATTTCAGGGCCAAAAATACAGCCATTCATTCAAGGCAATTGATGTGCCAATCAAGATGATGCCTCCCCAGATACCGCTACCCAGGCCCGACAGGGAGGCATCTTTCATTAGCATTCTGCGACAGCAAGACACACCTAGAGTGGGACCCAAGGCAAGGAAACGGGTTCTGAACCACGTAGAAAGGGAATGAAGCCGCGGCGAGTAACCCTTACAATAAACATGGATTTTAGAAAGTGCACAAAGCATTCAGCGCATGACTTACCATAAACATGGATTTTTAGAAAGGACACGAAGCCCTTGCCCTTATTTATCTTTAGGGATTGTATAGATGAAGTTCCCAGTGTTTTGGACCACAACTTGAAATGGTCTCATGTGCAAAAGGCCCAGAGGGATCACTGTGGACGCAGCTGCCATGAGACCTATGTAATGTCCTTACCTAGCCAGATGTTCCTTAGGGTGTTTAAAATGGTCTTTATACGAGAGGGAGACAGATGTGCCCCCGATGGTGACAGAGTCCCATTTAACCCCCAAGCACGTTACCCTCTGGGCAGGAGAGAGAACAATATTTTTGGCGTTGCATCTCAGCCCCAGAGAGAGAAGATGAGCGGGGATTGATCTCGATGTCAAAGTGCAAGCTCTTGAGACTGGGCCAGTATCAGCAAATCGTCTATGTAACATGGCTAGGTCGAATGGATGGACACGATATTGGTAAGCTTCACATCCAAAAGCAAACCTCAGGAACTTCCTGTGTTGTGGCAACAGTTCTATGTGAAAATATGTGTCTTTAAGATCGATCGTGAAGAACCAATCGCCATGTTGAATTTGCAACACGATCTTCTTGATAGTTAGAATCTTGAACTTGAGTGTTCTGACGGAACGGTTCAAGCCTCAAAGATCTAAAAACGGACGCAGTTCCCCATTTCTTTCTTCTTTTGTGACAGCAGATGCGCCTACTCCTGTTTCACGGTAGTGGGATCCACTCCGTTAAAAGGAGGAGGGCAATGTATTCCTCCTTTTTTCTGTCTTTAGGACGCAAAGAGAGATATCCAGCAGTAGCTTTCATGCTACCAAAGTCTCTTTAAAGGGGTGCCAATTTTGATACTTCCTGTTGGGGGAATGTTAAATGTTCTGTGTCCTGGGCGATAACAGGAAACAACAGAACATTCAACATTTTGCTGGAAACCGCGGGGTGGTGGGGATGTTACAGTGGTTTTGTGAGGGTGTCAGGAAGGAGCTGATTGATGTATTTTACATGCCCCATTTGTATTTGTATTTTACATTCTAAGGGGCACACCCCCATAGACCTGGGACAAAAAAAAAACAAACTTTTTTTTGTCTTTGGTCTATTATGAGGCTGCTGTGCGCGATGAGCCAGTCCCCAGTCTTTACGAGGGGGAGCGTAACTCACCACACTCTGCTTTTGAGCCCCCATTTTGTTATTTTTTTAAACCAGATCAGCTGGGTACGCCTGCAACACTGCCATAGTGTGCAGAGCAGCACCAGTCTGACCCCCACCAGCGTGGATTTTATTATACACGGCTTGGTGGGGAGTGCTGACTCCTTAAATGACGATTAGCCCCAGAGAAGAGATAGCCCACAAGCATCTCTTCAGACTGGCGCATCATCGAATAACCACACGCCCCTGCACCCACGATAGTCTAATAAGTTGACGCTGAAGGGAAAAAAACATGCACAAAGAATAAGGTTTTCCCCATGAACGAGTTAACGTCATGGAGATCCTCAAGGAGGGCAGTCTAGCTGTAATCTAGCCACTGCACGAGTCACCACCTCGAGTAACCTCTCAAACGCTTTATCATAATGAGAGAAGTGCTCGGAGGCAGTGCGCTCAAAGTCCATTGTCAACATTTAATTCCTCAGAATTAAATGTGGCCAAAGAACAGCCAGACAATATATTAATACAAGTAGCTGATTTCTCATATTATCATTTAATTCCTCATCAATAAATACAGCCAAATATCAATCAGACAAGCAAACACGGTCTGGATGACAGGCCAGAACATCCCACTGTGCTCGCAATCACCATGCTCAAACGCAAGGGCAGCATGCTCTTTCCCCAAACAAACAAAAACAGCATTGGTGTATGTCTGATTCAGCCATAGGACGTGAACACGGAGGCACACACCGTTTGTTTTGTAAATCACTCATTTTCTTTTTGTTTCTTTTTCTTTCACTTGTCAGAGTGTAGAGGAAAAGAGAGATATTTTTCTGCACACTGTCTAGCAAAAACTTACTCCTATCAGAGGAAATAGAGAGTTTTTGAGAGCTTGAGAAGCACACACACATCACAGTATGTCTGAAGACAAAAGACCTGCCGATGCACCTGTGGCACATCTAATTATAGCCTCTGACATGCGCGCATTCCAATGGCATCACTCTCCGAGGCTATAAAAGCTCAAAGTCAATTCTATTGACGTGTTGCACACATATATTCACAACTGGTCATGCAAAAAAGCATTCCCATAGCGCTTAAATCAAGCGCAGCATTGAGTGTAGCTTTTAAAAGGAAACACTGTCATTCATCTCAATTTCGTGAATGATTCACAAAACAATAATTTAGCAGATTAAAGACAAGCTTCATCGTATTCAGGCCATTGTGATTTTCTGATGCGATCGGCTGATAATCGTCCTTCAACAGCACCTTCGGGTTTTGTCGTCTGTGCAGCGAAACAGTGGCTCTACTGGAATGTAGCAAATTTATGTTGTAATGTGCCATTAATAATTAAACAAATTGCTTGACTTTAATGAACTGTTACCTATTTAAGCATCAAGAACGGTAAAACTTGCTGTCGGCCAACATCGGTTAACAGTAGGCTACAATGTTATCGTCTAAATACCTGTTAATAAAAATGACAGACAATGAATTACAAAGCTCCGAAAAGTCTTTTGAATCAATAAATGCACATTTATTTTTTATTTTTGCCAAATATTAAACTAGAGACAAAATCATGGAAACTGTTCATAGAGCTGAGTTTCAAACTCGGAATGCTTGAAGCCCTGTGAGGCACATGTTGTAGTGTTGACCACACAGCTATCGTCTGAAAGCTTAACATCTTATGCTCATGCAAAGCCTTATTGATGTAACTATCACATCCATAGAAAGGCAGACAAGGCAGATGTAAACAAATAATGGTCTTTGATGGTTGTTGGTTGAGGCCAGGTCCGGATTGTGTCCACCTTCCTCTGGTCCATCTGGATGCCTCGTTGGTCAATGATGTACCCGAGAAAGTGAACTGTAGAAATGTGGAGCTCACATTTCTCTAGCTTCAGATAGAGATGTTGTTCCCTGAGGCGCTGGGGAACCTGTTTCACGTGGTGCCGATGTTCGGTGTGGTTCTTGGAGAATATCAGGATATCGTCGATATAGACAATGACAAACTGTTGGAGGAAGTCTCGGAGTATTTCGTTCATGTAACCTTGGAAGACTGAAGGAGCATTGGACAGTCCATAGGGCACCCTTACGGATGCAAATTAAATTGTAGGCACTTCGTAGGTCTAGCTTGGAGAATATACAGGCACCACGTAGTTGTTCCAGGGCTGAGGGGACCAGAGGAAGGGGATAACTGTGCTTGATGGTCTGTGAATTGAGAGTCCGGTAGTCGATGCAGGGCCGCAAGCCTCCGTCCTTCTTCGCCACAAAAAATAAACTGGAAGCGGCAGGGGACGTTGAAGGGCGGATGAAATCCTGGCGAAGTGCCTCCTTGATATACTCCTCCATGGCCTTCTGCTCCTGGATGGACAGGGGATAGACTCGACCTTTGGGTAGAGTCGCCCCAGGTAGCAGGTCGATGGCACAGTCCCATGGCCGATGAGGTGGTAATTGCGTTGCCAACCGCTTGCTGAACACATCCTGGAATGCCCGGTACTCTGGAGGAATCTCCATCTTCTTGTCAGACTCTGGACTCTCGATGGTAGTGGAATTGACGGCGATAGACGAAGTGGTAGAACTGGAATGAAAGGAAGGATGAGGAACCTTGATCACGGGGGTTAAACAGGTCTGATGACAGGAGGTACCCCACTGGAGAATCTCACCAGTAATCCAGTTTATCCGAGGTTCGTGTTGGAGCATCCACGGGCGTCCCAGGATGATGTCTGCGGTGGATCCTTCCAACACCAAAAACAAGATCTCCTCGGAATGCAGGCAGCCGATGCGGAGCGTATTAAAAAAAATGCTAACCATAACAACCTACTGTAAGCCTATTTAATTCTTAAAATAATAAAGAATGCTAAAACACAACTGCTACCGACTAATATCGGTTAGCAAGTCTTGACACGATTATTTTGTTTAATTTATTTCACTGTTGTTTCAGTTAATAAATGTACTAACAAATTAAAATAACACAAAGTATAGTACCTATTATATAGACACATAACCTGAGATGAATAGCCTTTATAGAAAAACTGGGCACACAATGTTAACGTTTAGCCTACTTTGCATAAATTTGATGCAATAATAGAAGCCTACGTTTGTTTCAGTTCTAAATTTGTACTTTAATTTCAGTATTGTGATTAAGAAGTTTTTTAACTAAAATGTTTCACTTGAATTTATTTGCTACCAGGCCAGCTGGCAGATTACGTAATAGAGAGAATAAACTGACACTTTTCAAAGTCTGTGATTATAGTGACACTTAGCGGTAAAAGGCAGCAAATACACAACCCCAATTTTACCGCCATGGGAACGGCGGCAGTAAAAGTATTATTCTGGTTGAGTACCAACTCTATGTGCGACACAGATGGAACTCTCTACAGTGAGAAATAGCAAATTGTAAATTGAGTAAATTGAAGAAACACCTGGACCGGTGCCATGCAAACACTAAGCTAAACAAGAGAGATGCAGCGGACAAGAGCGCGGGCAAGACAAAGCAACATAAATTAAGTTTATCTCTGTCTGCTGAAGTGAAGAGACTAGTGTCCACCCAATGTGTGCCAGGTTTGTGTTGTAAACCTGAACTAAAATAAAATAAAAGAATAGAAACAAAAATAAAAGAAAAAGAGGTTGTGCATCTAGCCATGTCATTAGGCTATAGATTGCATTATAGTGGGCTCTAGGTGTGTTTGGTATCTCTGCCATAATTTACCAGACTTTGATCGTTTGTCTACTTTTGAGATTCTGACAGTGATTGTTACTTATTTTATTGCGCCATGAGCCTTCCTACACAGTCATTGTGTTATACCACATCACCCATTGGATGTATAATGTGCAGCAATAAACTACATTTTAGCCTTTTAGAATATCTAGTCAACTCAAAAGTAACGCAAAAGTAGTATAACGCATTACAATTCAGAGACAGTAATATTGTAATGCAACTAATTACTTTCAAATGACAGTAACTAGTAATATATAATGTATTACATTTTGGAAGTAACTTGCCCAACTCTGCACTTCTTTAATTATCACACCTGATTCAGATCACTAGGAAAGAACATGAACTAAACTGAGAGCCGTTTGCATGACACAGTTTTCAACTAAAAACGAGGATTTGTTTTATTTAATTTTTTTTATGAATTTTGCACAAAAACAGCATTTTGTGGGCCTGAAAATGCAAACTTATGAAAACGTTTTTTTAAGTATGTTTTGAAAACGATACCGTTATCGCCTCCGTGTAATACAAAAATGCTAATTTGTTAAAATGGTGACATCATGCGCAATGCATATTACGTGCTCAGTCATTAGGCCTGTAGTGTTTCTTCACAAAGTGACATCACCAACTACTAATCTGGCATGCATAATCAGGGCTCTACAGTGCGCCCATTTCACTCGCACATGCGAGTAAATATTTCAGCGTGCGAACGTGAAAAAATATTTGGGCGCACTCGTGCGAGTGACACAGCATTTGCAAATACATCATCATGAGGAGGGGCAGAGTAGGACACTATATTACCGGGAGATCAATTATTTAGGCCTAAATCTTCAGTAGCTAGTCTGTAGCCTCATACAAAAAACTACAGTGCCCACACACAAACTATTTTAGGGCCCTATAATTTCCGCGATCACGGAATCGCGGACGGAATCGCGGAATTGGCAAATTAACGCGGAATCTAGTGTCAACGCGGAATTTTACATATTTGGAATAAAATTCTGTTTTTGTGTGGGAGAAAAACGTATGTCTGAGGAAAATCGCATATTACTGAAAGAACGAGCAGAGAGAGAGGCCCGGTCGCGCGCGCGTCTTCAAACTGTCTTGCTCTCTCTCACTCCCTCGCGCTTATTAATCTAAATCAATTGAGAATTGACACAATGGTAAAAGATCGGAAGAACGAGATTTCACGTGGAGCATTCGGATATTTTTTTCCTAAATTAGGCTACCGCTGTGTGTGAATTGTGCAAAAAAAAAACTTTTTTACCTTTCCTTCTTCTCTGAAAAGCGTTCCGCCCATTCAGCTGACATAAAAAACACTTTCAATAAACTAAACAAAACCTATCCAATGATGAAATGTTTTCTGTGTTGACAAATCTGTGAACTCCTCTTGTGCGATGTCCTAAAACTGCCGGGATAATCACACAACGCGTACAAGTCTGCTAATGATACGTCCGATTCGCGAACTAATGACTCATTTGAACCGATTCACTTTAATGAATCGTTAAAACAACTGATCTGTCCAACACTGAATCGGTTCGGTGTATAACAAAATCGGTAACACTTTACAATAAGGTTCCATTTATTAAACTCTAGTTAACTAGATCAGTTAACATTAACTATTAATAAACTGCACTTCTACAGCATTTATTAATCTTTATTAATGTTAATTTCACCATTTAGTAGCCTACATTATTTAAATGAAAAGTTGTATTTGTTAACATTAGTTAGCTTAATGCACTGTGTGAAGTAGGCTAACATTAAAAATACAGGGTTAGGGTTAACTAAGATTAACAAAGATTAATAAATACAGTAACAAATGTATTGCTCGTGGTTCATGTTAGTTAGCCTAATACATTCACTAATGTAAACAAACCAA
The DNA here is from genome assembly GCF_963993115.1 of Abramis brama. Classification (NCBI taxonomy): domain Eukaryota; kingdom Metazoa; phylum Chordata; class Actinopteri; order Cypriniformes; family Leuciscidae; genus Abramis; species Abramis brama. Next base: position 12,884,028 of record NC_139971.1, on the reverse strand, counting down.
ACCACATTTAACATCTCTTAAAATGAGAATTTTGTTTGTTACCTCAATAAATTTAGGGTCATTCCTATTTTATTTGTGTACATTTTAATCATTAACATTAAAAACACTCTTTTTACGTAAAGGGTAAACAAAAAACTGAATTCCCAAAAATTAAAACGGAAAAAACGGAATTTGCAAAAATTAAAACGGAAAAAACAGAATTTGCAAAAATTAAAACGGAAAAAACAGAATTTGGGAAAAAATAAAACGGAATTTGGGAAAAAATAAAACGGATTTTATAGGGCCCTACTTATTCGGATCAGCACAGAGGGGCCCTCCCTGGAACTGTTTGATCCTACAAAATGTGCTGAAAATTGTCTGTCTGCTGGAAAGAGGTCAAGGAGACAAGGCTACAAAGCTTGGCCAAGTGACTCAGACATGATCTTCATTTCAGACATTTCATACAATGATAAATTAAATCTACATGACGATAAAATAGAATTAAATGAAAATCTTTTGTTTGAAAGTTTTGGTCTGATGTTCTTAACCTTACAGTGAGCATTGTAAATTTAATTGTTGAATAATTCTAATAATAAAACTATAATGATAAACTTATACAACAAAAATGACTGTGCCCCCAAATATTTGTCTGTGCTCCTAAATTTTTTTATTTAGGCGCACCAGTGCACCTTGTTCAAAAAGTAAGTGTAGAGCCCTGATAATACAGCGTTTTAGTAATTTTCACAGATCCGTGTGAATGGGGATCGTTTTGACAACATTGTCGCCTGTAAGCAAAAAAGTTTTGCTTTTTTAGTTCGTTGTTGTCGTGTAAATGTACCGAGTGTGTCAGATAAGGGAGACATACAAAATGTGCACAGCATTGGGTGCCCAGACAGGAGTATAATGACCTATACTTTTTGGTTTCAAATAACCATGCACCCAATGAAAAAGATATGTACAGTACTTTGAAAAGATACCTGCTGTCTTTGTAAAACTACACAAGGGATTTAAACAGAATATCAAACAAATCACAGTTTTTATAATTTTATATTTAAAGTTGGAATGCTGTATTTGGGACATTCAGTTTCATGCCTGATGTATTAGGCCTGTTGCACAAGCAAGTACTAAATTTTATCTGCATGAGCAGAATGAGGATGTCCATGTGTTCTTACCTCGATGAGAGGATGCCAGTGTGCAATGGGTTTGCGTGGGTAAGTCAGCATTTCATTCCAGTGTTCTCTTCCCAAACCCTCTGCATCATTACCTACTCGGCACACACCGATGACCTCATTGTGACCTACACTGTGAAAAGAAACAGCGAAATACTCTGTTTACTTCGTAAGACTACTTCTTGCAGAAATGTTGTTCTAAAAAAAACATGTCTGTCTTAGGGGGCTTTCAAACTGGGCATGTTTGCAGCGGTCCGAATCCGAATCTATCAAACAGTGGTTCATTTGCGTTCATCACAAACGAGCATAGTTTAATATACTGTGTGTTTTTGAACATAATTTGGTGGTATTATGCAAAGCAGAGTGAACAACATTTGTATCTACTGTATGTGTGTCGCATGAAGGCAGCTTTCTGCTGCTAGCAAACTGTCGCTTTTGAGCTACTCAGCTTGCACTCATTATGCATGACAATGCTGCATGCTCACTCTCGCTCATTTCCAAGGTAAATCATCACCACTGTCATACCCTACATTATTTTCATATATTTTCATATTCACGGGAATCGCACCACAGTTCCAGTGCATCCGAACTCAGACCACCTCCTACAGGTAGTCTAAGGTTGGGTACCACAGTGTGCTCCTGTGTACGCATGACAGCTTTCACATTTCCAACAAACGAACCGTGATCTGTTACGAACTAAACTGCTAGGGCCCTATCTTGCACCCAGCGCAACTGACTTTGTACAGCGACGCATGTATCATTCCTATTTTGCACCCGCGCAAAGCGCGTTTTTCCCTCCACAGAAGCACGTCGCTAAACTAGGGAATGAACTTGCGCTCATTGGGCGGTTCAGCGCAAAAAAGGAGGTGTGTTCCGGCGCAAACGTTCCTTCATGCTATTTTGCAGGTTTAGAAAACAATTGCGCCACTAACCAGGAAAAAATAGTTTAAAGTCAGTGGCGCGTTGCGCATGTTATTCATATGCTATTTTAAGGGCGCATGCTTGGCCATAATCAATGTAGCGTGTGCACAACGCGCATACACTTTGATTCTCTCATCTACACAGAAGCAGCAGTTTTCATTTTTGCAAATCATACATTATTACGATAGATAGATAGATAGATAGATAGATAGATAGATAGATAGATAGATAGATAGATAGATAGATAGATAGACAATTTATTATAAAAGCATACATCTAGCTTACACATTTACCAAAATTATCATACGCCTTTTTAACCGAAGTTAATTTGGGTGGGTTTCTCCATCCCCAACCTCCCTGACGAGAGCGTTGCTCTCCTCGGCTGTGAACCGCTCCTGGCGCGCGCCTGGCAAATCCGCCGTTATGATAGGAATCCGCTTTAGAACAAACGCGCCTGCTCTTAAAGGGAATGTGAGATGACGCTCTGATTGGTTTATTTCACGTTACGCCCAAACCACACCTATGAATAATGAAGCTCTTCAGACCAACCCATTTTAGATTTGCGCCTGGCGCAAGAGTCATTTATCCCGCCGGGAAACTAGCAACAGCGCCAAGACCCGCCCACAAAGTCACTTGCGCTTTGCGCTTTGACACTTGCGTTTCAGATCGTTAAAATAGGGCCCCTAGTGTGAAAGCACCCATATATCCTAAGCCACAACAATAAGGCTCATATACTGTACCCCTTCATGAAGACCAAATTAGAAATACATATACTGTACTATGTAACACAAAGCAGATGGTCAGTTCTGCTATTCTGATTAAATTACTTGAGTCTAATTTACAAACAACCCTGTTTCTTTCTGGATTGCGACACAAAGCACATGGTGTCTGCCGCTGATTAAATTACTGACATTCCAATCAACAAATACAGGCTCTCTTCTCTACGACTGTGACACAGAGCAAATGGCGCCTACCATTTGCGTAAATCATTGATCTCTGATCTGAGAACACAGACCTCTTCCTGAGTAAACAAAAAGCATTCTGTTTGACTGTTCGGTTAAGATTTGCTGACCAGCGAGGCGTCATTCTGGCTGGAGACCACGCTGAGCCTCTGGGGATTTCACCAGCGCGTATGACACCTCGAACAAGCCACCATTGTTTTAACAGATGTTCGACCAAAGTCCACTGATTGTTAAACTCATCAATCCTAGGCAACGTACATACATACTGATTTCCCCTGAGGGGGGATAACGTGAGTTCACCCAGCAGCCATCCAGCCGCGTGAACTGTGAATGACTTTGCGCACCAACACACACACACACGCAGAAACCCACTACAGAAAAGGACTTTTTACCCATAAAGTCACTCTTAAATGTACTAAATATATCCCTTTTTGTGTTAAGAGGTGTTTATAAACCATAGGAAAGCATATATGTCCTATTGTAACATTAATCGAACTGCAAATGCCTATACTAATGCATAATAATGTATCTTTGCATTGCTACAACGTCTATATTCTATTTTTGATATCTCTGTAATCCTCTCAATCTAACGGAGTTGAATTCCGATAGCAGAATGCAGTAATGTGCATTGTTTTATACATTTCATATGTCTTGAGCAAATCTTCTCAAATTCGATCTCACTCATGACTCATTCGAGTGGGCGTGTCTAACAGGACAAAGGAAGACCTTCCGCTCGAAATGCTCTAAGATGATTCGTCCTCCACGCAAAATGGGGCGGGGACAGGATTCCCTCAAAAGACGGAACTTCCCCGTCTCTTCTCCTCTCTTCTCCCTTCTCCGACTCCTCCGAAAACTTTGGAAACCCAAGTCCGGACCGGCTTCGGCCTGCTTATCTTCTCTTTTATTTCTTTGTATGTTTTCTATAGTCTAGTTTCGTTTTCCTATTCGCCTCTGTTCATTCACGAGCTGAATGAACTTAGCCTGAATCCTTCTCGGTAACGTTACATTCAAATGAACCTTCAAATCTTCCCGCTGCACAACTCCGGAAGAAACCATGACACGCAGCTCAGCTCTAAAAGGGACACACCGATCCCTTTTTCTCAGCTCCACAAAAGAGTGCCTCAAACTGAAAGTATCTGACATATTTTAAAGCTGAATCTAGGTGTCTCTCAAAAGGGTTATTTGTTTGTAATAAGTTGCCAGGCTCTTCTTCAATTCTCTCTCTCTCTCTCTCTCTCTCTCTCTCTCTCTCTCTCTCTCCGATCTCTCTCACTCTGATCGTTCATTTTGCTTTCACTTTCCCTCGCTCATCCTCACTCTCTCATCCTATCGTAATGCGTTATTCATCTTCTTGTAATGTTTTTTGTCTAGTTTTGTCTTAATGTTTCTGTATATATTCCGTGTATAACTGTAGTATGTATTAGTTCCATGATTAAAATCCATTATATCCTAGATTGATTCTGTCTATATTTCTCACATTACGGGTCCATGAAATGTTTTTGATCCTAGCTACAAGCTTTACAATTTGATTATGGTTTAAGTAACCTAAATTTTATAAAGACAGGAGAATGGTTTCCATGGCCAGAAACTATTTTTCCTGGAATTATAAGAGGTGATAACTTTATTGAAAGTTGATAGGTTAATCTTACGGTCGGTTTGCTGGACAAACAACTGTTCGATAATTACATTAATTTCCAGTAAAAGATATCAGGATAATTGATCTGAAGAATGATATATTGATATATTCAATTTATCTATTTTTCATAATTTTAATGTAACTATAATATGCAATATATATTAATCATATTCCTGATTAATTATTAAAATTCCCTGTATATAATTTGAGCTAATGCGTTTACGTTACAACTATAATACATTTAAATGTACAGTAAATTATTAAACTCACTTTTAAATGAACATAAAACAAGAAAAACAATAATTTTGTGAGTACTCTTTACAATATCGTCCCATTAGTTAACATTGGTCAATGCACTGGCTAACATTAACAATACATTTGTTACAGAATTGATTAATGTTTGCTAATGTTAGAATGGCTTTTTTTACTGGGAGCACTGTAGCCCCTTACTGAAAATTTAAGGAGCACAGGCAGAAAATTTAGGGGCACACCTTAAATCAACCGGCAATGCAGTTATTCACATTTTCTATTTTGCCTGTAATACTGAAAAATGCCTTGGTAATACATAGACTTAACTTACAGAAATTACAATGTGCAGTTTTATTTTAAGTTCACAGGGCTCCAGTTTTCCAGCATCTTGAAATTTTGGTAACACTTTATAATAACACACTAAGTAACTATTACTATATGTCTGAATAATAAGATGTAGGTTTCGTCAGCACAACCTATATCAAAACGTTGGTCCAACTGGCAGGAAAAATAGTCGCAAAATACGACCATTTGGTCACAGTCTGGAGCCCTGGTTAGTTAATAAAAAAACAACCGTTCAATGATCATGTTAGCTCAGGTCCATTAAATAATATTAACAGATACAACTTGTGATTTTAATAATACATTAGTAAATGTTAATATTAACATGAACTAAAATTAGTTAACATACTATAATTAGTTAATTAGTAATGTAGATAAATAATGCTATCAAATGGAACCTTATTGTAAAGTCTTATCAGTGTTACTAGTTGTTTATTTTATAAAATATTGTATAAGACTTTATTTACATTGTCTTTGTTACATGTTACATGTACTTAATCTAGTAATAATGCTATGTAAATTATGCACAACCCTAAATACCCTAAACCAAATCCTAACCCTATAGTAAGTACATGTTGTTAATAAATATTTCACTGTAACAAGGATACCTGAAAATAAAGTGTAACCAAATATTGTAAATATTGTAATTTTAACAAAGCATAATTGAAACCTTTCCAAGTAGCTCCTGGGTACCCGATTAAACAAACAAAACAATCAGTTTTAAGCAACATCTCTCAGGTAATGTAGATGCAGGCAACTTTGTCCAAAGTGACATTTGTCCTTTGTCCCATCTCTCATTCTTGCTGCTGGCTTTTTTTTTTTTACGCACATTGCCTCACATTGACTAAAAGTACAACAGCATTCAAACACCACTGTAATACTAAGTGTCTTGCGTAAATATCAAGGGATGCTGTTGAATGCTGTTGATTACAGAAAATAATTCTGACTTCTCAGTCAACAAATAAAAATTATTCAGACTTCAAATCCCTCACTCGTTATGCATTCAAAAATTGCTGCCCCAGGTGTAACTTGTTGGTGCTGGAGAAGCATGCACAACGAATTAATGGAAAATCAAGATAATATTTATTATATTTATTATATAATATTTATTAATCCAAAATGAAAACTCAGGAGATTGCTGTAGAAAACTGGGATAATAACTCAAACACAACCACATATACAATGACAATAATGGACAAGTTAACTAGGGAAACTCAGGGCTTATACACAAAGAACATAATCAAAAGAGAAACCAAACAGGTGCGTGGAATTATGACCTATGGAAACTAATTAACAAACAGAGAAATTAACTAGGAACTAATTGCCGTTACACATTGTACGATTTTGTGCAGTCTCAGACGAAAGATGACCAACCACAGCGATTTCTGTGCTCGTGGCTCCTAAACGGTGGTCCAGTAGCACAGTTAGAGATGTTCAAAGATGGCCGTTGACACGGTCTTGCAACCAAAGATAGACTGCGATCATTTTCTGATAGTGTCAGAAATTTTGCATGATCATCTCACAGTGTGTTTGCTGCTACGACCTACGTCTACTGACTGGCCAATAAGTATGCAACATGAAATGGCTATTGATCAATGCGACAAAACTTAAAACTATTTAGGCTACCTCAAGCTCCATTTGCAAAATTGGCATGCCAATTTGGTCTTTTTTTTCCCTAGCCCTGATCACATCCATATGTGATGCGATTTGGGAAAACCCATCACATGGTGAAATTTTACTTATTAGCCTACAGGTTTTTATACCATATTAAAGTTGGTTTCAAGCCCTTTCCAAATCTGTTTTTATTTCCTTCATCGTTTATCGGTAACAAAAGTTATGGTTATTTGAAGTCGGCTGATCGCTATGATTTTCAGGAACGGAATTTTGAGAAAAACAGGTTTAATTAACTGTCACGTCTTGCTAGCGGGACGATCGGGGCTCTTTTTTTAGCCTCCTTTTTTTCATATCACATATTTTAGTAATCATCATAGATTAGATATCATTCAAAAGCTTACAAACTCAAAATTCATTCTGTGAAAACCATTTTGAAATTGGACGATTGAGAGGCGAGCAAGATCTTTTAAGCGAGCAGTTACTTCAGACTCCGTTGTTCTCTTGTGCTCCGCATCTCACAATAACGTTGTATAAAAATAAATAAATAAAAACTTGTGTGCCATTGTAGTTTACACAGGACTGGTGGGAAATGTGCATTGATAAACCTTTATTCTAGATGTTATGTGGTTTATTTTGATAGGTGTACTGTCTTTGTAGTCTTAAGACAAGGAGAGCTGTGGGCGATTTTTTATTTTTTATTTTTTTGCACCTCCGCCGACGTGCGTGTTCTTAAAGAGAAAGACACAGTCTTTTCAGCTTGCCACTATAAATCGCTATTTTTCTGCTCTGAACTAGTGAATTTTGCCAAGATATATTCAGAGATGATAGACAAGATGTTATAGAATAATAATTTAATGAAAACCCAATTTTGACAAAAAAACTGACACTCAACCTATTTTTAGACCTTACTGAAAACGTACCAGCGCGACATCCGACGGGTTTTCCCAGATCGCATCACATATTCTCCTCTATAGCTTCCTCCTATTTTTTTCACTGCACATAAAAAACACAATTGGCCAAAGTATGACTCATCTTGCTCTGTTTGTTTACCATTAGCATTTGCAGATGACGTTTTATTGTTCTATACTAACTTGCATCGTAGCCTATGATTCAAAAGGTGTCATCATTGTACATTCTACATACATGTCATACAGTGTGATTTGTAATGTTCATATAGGATTGCCGAAATCACGCAGTCGGTAACAGGAATAAGGAGAATGGGAACAAAGCAAACAGAGTGAAAACTAAATTAAAACATAATATACTCGTTAACTTTTTACACCAGTGATATCAAACGCTCATTGGCCAGTTTCGTCACAGATTGCCACATGCTGTGTTTTGGGTGATCTGTGTTTGAATGAGAAATGTGCGCCTTCACAGAGTGGATCGGGATAAGAATTTAAGCAATTAATAACTTACATTCTGCTCGGTACCTCATACAAAACTATTATGTACAGAAAAAGAGGACTGCAACTGCAAAACATTGTCATTTTGACTACTTTTTGGTACTGTTTTTGACATTTTTGCAATAAATAAATTATTGTGATTACACTTGTCTTTCTTTTTCTTCATAACTCTAAATATTTTTAAGAAATGGTTATGGGTAGGTTTAAAGGTAAGAGTAGGATTAGCAGCTCAAAATATCTTTTTAATGCTATATTGTTACTAAAAGTGTAATTTTCACTGAGGGATGAGTCAAAATTAATTTATGTGGTAATCAACAGCATTTCAGAGATGCTTTGCATAGAGCTTAACATGCTTTTGAAACTGATAAGAGTGCTTAAAAATCAGAAACAAATAAATAAATAATGGCAACAAAGCAATCATCTTTAACTTCAAATTACCCCTGTACCAGGTAATTATGCTGGACAGAAAGGACACATTAACATAATTCAACAAATATTTGTGAGATTCTCACCGGTCATAGTCCATAACAGCTACGAGAAGGCTGATTTGGTCAATGTTCTCTGGAGGGACATCAAACACTATGGCCTCATTGTACACAGGGTTTAATGTGTTCCTCTTGGTGGAGGTTTTCCTTTTCTTCAGTCTTCGTCCATCACACATTAGAGAAACTTTCACATAAGGGTCTAGGAAAAGATTCAAAGTAGAAAAGAGAGAAAAAAAGTAGAAAGATTCAAAGTTTTTTTATATGATACTATATTATAATATTATTATAATAATAATACATTTTATTATGGTAATTTACATTTAAGACCATAACCTATATATCCACAGTTCCATTTTGAACACAAATCCAAGGAATGGAATACCCAAACTGAAATGGTTTCAACCATTTAGACTACAGGCATAATTGTGGTCTCTCTGAATTTGTTGTTTAAAAATCAGAATGAATTAAAGTCATAGTTATTACATAAATTTATGCAAATGTGAACTTTTTTGTCATGTGTTTTTCAGTGGGGTGTTTAAACACTCTTTCTTCACCAGCTTTAAACTTTACCTATAAGCCAGCCTCTTACTTATCACACCATAAGTTCCAAATCCTCCAAAACTATTCTGTTATATTGTAAAATGTGTAATCTGAGTGTGAACTCATACCTGAAGCTCCAGTGATGTCCATGGCTTTCAGATTTCGTGCTTTGATCATGGTGATGGTCAGCCGTCCGGCAGTGGGCAGGTAGCATAGAGAAAACATCAAATCCCCCAGATCCACATTGTCCTGGCAACAGACATAAGATTTAATTACTCTCTTTTGATATTCTACCTGTACAGTAAACACATTCATTTATATGAATGGCCGTTTGATTCAGTTTATTCATGTTATTATGTAAAGACACAGTATGTAATTTTCGTCCTAGATATTGCTTATTCAAAACAATAACAGAGGCATAGACACCGTGATTGAGCATGGAATCATGATAGGTGTCGTCTTCACCTCCACAGCCGATAGAAAGTAATTCGACGGGAATCACATTCATGGATGAGCAAATGTATTAAAGTTTTATTAACGTTAATGTGGTATAAAGCAGGGCTGGGCCGAGAGCCTGGGACATTTTACACTGCTGTTTTTATTATGTTTATATTCTGTAGTCAGCCCCTGTTGTTCCTTTCGTTTTGTTGTTTATGCATTTTTTTATGATTAAAGTTGCATTTAACATTCACCTCCTTCTTCCATGAATTTGAACTTAGTTACAGTTCTCTTACGAGAGGTTCTCTCGTATTGCGTAAGTTGCTTACGCTTCGGGAAAGTTGTCTTTTCTCGAGATCTGAAGCCAAAAATTATCCTTAATTTTGTATTTATTGTCAACGGTAAAATCCAAGATGGCGGACTGAGCTGCAGACGTGTTTGTTACCGTTCCGTGTAAATACCTCGTATATATTGTACACACTGTTTCTTTCCTTTTTGTTCAGTCCTTTTTATTTGCTTTGCCTCGTTTAATCGTATTTACGCACTAAGTAGCCAATCTTACTGGGTTTATTTACTTCTGGCCCAGCTGTGACGGTCAGCAGTATTGGCGCTGGGAGCCGATCTGTGCCAGGGGATCTGTGCTAGCTGCATTTCACCCGGCCAAGCTGTGGGTAGTGCCCGGGTCCTTCATACCTTCTACGGTTTCACTGGATTGACAGACCGTTGTTTTGAACTCGGCACAAACAGTAATATTGGACTGGACTGCTCTTAACATCGAACGAGTTAACGGTTGTTGACATCGGCCTGCACGAGCTAGCATCAGAGCGAGCTTGCCTTCCGGCTAGCTGGGACCTTTGTTTACGTTGCACTCATCAGAACTGGAGGCTGCCAGCTCCGTTTCACACTGCTACTGGTATCGGGCGCCAGGGACAGACCTGTGTCAGAGGACGTCTGGATCACATTACTTCTGCCTCCGAACTAAGTGAACGTCCTGTAAGAAAGGGTCCCACTTCATGATCTATCTGTTGGCAGCGTTTCGCTCGGCCAAGCTGCAGGGTGGGCCCGGGTCCTCTATGCCATCCTCTATGCCATCCACGGTTTCTCTGGACTGATAGACTATTATTCTTCAACTTTGCACAAACTTGCTTCATTCTGTGAACATTGATTGCACACTGGACTGGACTGCTCATAACATCGCTCAAACTAATGGCTGTTGACATTGGTCAGCACGAGCTAGCACTGGACCTAGCTTGCCTTTCGGCTAGCTGGGGCCTTTGTTTACGTAGCACTCATCAGGACTGGAGGCTGCCAGTTTCGCCTCACATTGCTAACAGCTAACTGGGTACTTAGCTATGTACGAGCCGGTTCTGTTTTATTTCATCTTTGCTTCAGACTGACCGTACCCCGTTACGTGATTTGCTCACTATACGGTCCCTTCACTCACAGCCATCAGGCCTACATTGGATTTCACGGTATTTCTGTATGTCTGACTTTTCTTCTCTATAACGCAAACCGATGCTGTGCAGCGTCATGTTTCATTAAATTGGGACACGTATTTTTCTGTTATCTATTTTAGTACTCCATTTTAGTACTTTGTTATTTTATATTAATTATATTATACTACACTACCATATTATATTTGTGGATATGTATCTACTTTCAACTATTTTTTAGTACTTTGGTTTTGGTTATTTTGGAAACTAACTCTTATTAATTTTATTTCATTTTATTATTTTCATTTAATCAGTAATTTTAGTATTCTGCTGTTCTATATCTAGTTTTACCTAAGCATCAAGTTCATTTTTGACAATATGAGCCGTCAACGTTCATTTGAGTTAACTTGTATTGTTTTGTTATATTGTAATCCTTTTAGTTCAGCTCAATATACCTTATTTAACCCCTTCACCCCTCCCCCCACTTTTTCAAAAACCCGGACTGACCCACTTATTCATAGAGATGACACTTCCTTCCTCATTACCCAATGGTTAGGTCCACCATCCCAGTATATTCATTTTATAATCCCCTTGTCTACTCACAGTGCTTTTAACATACTGTATTCTACCAAGTTGTTCCCCTTGTTCTCCTACGCAGACTTCTGCAACCTAAAAAAAATCTTAGATTCATGCACATTAACATTAGAAGCCTCCTTTCTAAATTAGATTTATTTACTGCCCTTGTGCATGCAGCCAATCCTGATATACTAGCCGTTTCAGAATCTTGGATCAGAAACTCCACCAAAGACTCAGACGTATCTATTATAATATTTACCGGCAAGACAGGTCATCGAAAGGAGGTGGAGTTATGCTCTACTGTAGGGAGCATTTATAATGCACTGTCATCTTATCTAAGTCCTTTCCAAAAAAATTCGAACTTCTATTGTTAAAGATCTGTCTCTCTAAAAATAAATCTCTTACCGTAGCCATCTGTTATAGACCCCCCTCCGCTCCCAGTTGTGCCCTTGATATCATCTGCGAATTAATTGCTCCTCACTTATCCTCAGAGTTTCTACTGTTAGGTGATTTGAATTATGATATGCTTAACCCTCCAAATACCCTATTATCTAAGCTCGATGCCCTAAATCTTACGCAGATAATCAATGAACCTACTAGATATAACATGAAATCGGCAGACAAAGGCACTCTCATTGATATCGCCCTAACTAACTTACCCTCTAAATTATCGTCCGCTGTTTTTAGTCAGGATATTAGCGATCATTGCCTTATTGCATGCATGCGCAATGGATCTGTCATTAAAAGTCCTCCCCTTATCACATTCAATAGCTCCCTAAAACACTTTAGTGAGCAAGCTTTTTTATTCGATTTAGCTCGGGTGTCCTGGAAGGACACTGAACTTATCCCTACTGTGGAGGACGCCTGGTTCTTTTTTAAAAATGCCTTCCTTGCCAGTCTAAATAAACATGCCCCATTCAAAAAAATGTAGAACTAAGCATAGATACAGTCCTTGGTATACCCCAGACCTAACCAACCTAAGCCAACATAAAAACACCTTGTGGTGTGCTGCATTAGCGTCGAAATATCCTCATGAGCTGCAATTATTTAAGGAGGCAAGGAACAAGTACACACAGGCAGTTAGAAACGCTAAATCTAGTTTTTTTTAAACAAAAATTTGCTTCCTGTGGTACAAACACTAAAAAATTCTGGGACACAATAAAGTCCATGGAAGGTAATAACACTTCTGTCCAGCTGCCTACCGCTTTAAGATTTGAAAATATTGTCACCACTAACAAGTCCTCCATCATAGAGAACCTCAACAAACACTTTGTAAGGGCTGGACATGCTTTCCATCTGGCACCTTCTGTTACAGCTATAAACCCACCACTGTCCACAGTGCCCTCAGTCAGTCTACCACTTTTTTCTTTTGCCCACATCCAGACAGTCGATGTTTTGATGGAATTGCAAAATCTTGTCCCGTTCAAATCGGCTGGGCTGGACAATTTAGATCCCTTATTTTTAAAATTGGCTGCTCCTATTATTGCCACACCTATCACCGCCATTTTTAATCTCTCTATCGACACCTCTTATATTCCGAAAGACTGGAAAGTCGCTGCGGTAATCCCTATTTTCAAAGGGGGAGATAATTTAGACCCCAATTGCTACAGACCAATTTCTATTCTGCCCTGTCTTTCTAAGGTTTTTGAACGCCTTGTCAACAAACAGATCACTAACTATTTTGAATCAAATCACAGCCTCTCCGACATGCAATCGGGCTTTCGAGCTGGCTGAGGGTGCACCTCAGCCACACTCAAAGTCATAAATGACATCATATCTGCTATTGACCGCAAACATTACTGTGCAGCAGTTTTTATAGACCTGGCCAAGGCTTTCGACTCCGTCAACCACACCATCCTTATTGGTAGGCTAAAGAGTCTGGGTCTCTCAAATCACTGCCTCGCCTGGTTCACTAATTATTTCTCAGATAGATTTCAGCGTGTCAAATCAGAGGGCTTGCTATCTAGCCCACTGGCTGTCTCTATGGGGGTGCCACAAGGTTCAATTCTTGGCCCGATACTATTTTCGGTCTACATTAACGATGTGGCCCTGGCCGCAGGTGATTCTTCGATACATCTATATGCAGATGATACTATTCTCTACACCTTCGGCCCATCTATGAATATTGTGTTAGACAACCTCCAAGCGAGCTTCAATAGCATACAACATTCATTCCGCGGTCTCCAACTAATTCCAACTCCAACTCCAATTAAATTCTAGTAAAACCAAATGTATGATCTTTAATCGATCTCTCTCTGCACCTTCCTATACAAAAAAATATTTCCACCCTGGATGGTTTTGTATTGGAAATTGTTGACACTTATAAATACCTAGGAATTTGGTTAGATTCTTCACTCTCTTTCCATACCCACATTAGCAAACTCCAATCTAAAATAAAATCCAGGATTGGCTTCCTTTTTCGTAACAGGGCCTCTTTAACTATCCCTGCTAAACATGCTCTTGTGAACATGACCATCCTTCCCATCTTAGACTTTGGTGATGTGGTCTACAGATCCGCCTCTAACACTCTTCTTAGAAAGCTAGATGTATTATATCACAGTGCTATACGCTTTGCTACCAACGCCCCATTTAGTACTCATCATTGTAATCTCTACACACTCATTGGTTGGCCTTCTCTTCACATCCGACGACAAAGACACTGGTTTTATTTAATCTATAAAATTATCCTAGGCAAAGGCCCTACCTACTTGAGAAATCAAATTTCGGTAGCTTCTCCCTCTCGCAACCTGCGATCAAGTAGGTTTATCTCATTAACTACTACCAATGTCCGCACTTCCTTTGGCCGTTTTTCTTTTCAGTTATCTGCCGCTAATGACTGGAACGAACTGCAAAAATCCTTAAGGCTTGAATCAACTGTACCGTTATCCGCTTTCAAACGATTGATATCTAACCTATTGTCACACCATTGTTCATGTTAGCATTACCATTTTCTCCCCTGTGCAAACTAGTGCAATTACTTTATCGTCTGTTACTTTCTGTATTGTTATTTGTTAATAACGCATATTGCACTTTATTTTACACATAGTTTAATTTATCAAGTATGCTCTTATTATTTATTAACTAGGAATACTGTCTAGTTATTGTATTTTGATTTATTTTTGTACGATGCACTTTTTACTGAACAACTGTTTGTAACCGGTATTACACTGTCTTGTCTTTTATGTGTAACTTTATGTTGTCTGCACCATGACGCTTTATCTTGGCCAGGTCGCCGTTTTTAATGAGAATGAGTCCTCTATGTGCCTACCTGGTTAAATAAAGGTTAAATAAAAAAAATAAAATAAAAATAACGCAGTGCGGCAGCCAGCAGACCATAGCAGGCTGTATAAGCGTGCTCATTGGCTGTCCTGCGGCAACTGCAGCAGCCTACCAGTGAGACCTGCGTGACGTCACGCCCAGCCCGCGAGAATAGGTGTGGCTAGCGTGTATAAAAGAAGGGCTCACAGGCTGAAACTCTGATTTTCATGTCTTCAGCGAAGCTCTACGCATCGCTGGACTCTGAGAGAAGCCGCCGCCATTGAAACAAGCGACCAGCAAGCTTAGGACAGCGTCTGAGGAAGCCGGTCATCTTCGCCGCCTTCAGCCATCCGTGCCTGCTACGCTATCCGGCGTCATATATCCTTTTTCTGCTGTGTGTGTTCGCCGCTGCGCAGCAGAACACGACGCTCGCAAAGCTTATGTGTTTCTCCCCTGTGGCTCAGTGGTGAAATCTTAGGCTTTCGCGCCAGAGACCCGTGTTCGAATCCTGGCTCTGGCGGCAGATAAAAATTATGATACAGAAAGCGAACCCGCCTCTCGCACCCTCCCGCTCTCAGGATGGTGCTCGAGTATTTATGAGCGTCTAAACATATAAGCCTTCAAAGCACTTCGCTCTGTCAGTCCCCTTACGAAGGCGACTGCAGATGTGTTTTTTGCAGCCAACGAGCGCGTTGTACAACCCGCTCGCCTGCACCCAAACACCGTTTCTACGGCAACCCAGAGAAATCTCATAAAAGTACAATTCTGGTTTTCCGGCTCACGCCGATGGTGTCTTGAGTGTAGAAAATGCGCCCGCTTCCCAGTGTTCACCCCTACACACAAGCACGGTTCCCCCTGTGTCATTCACTCATGCAGAGCCCACTCTAGAGCTGGCATATGCCACTCAAGTGTTAAATGTAGGAAATGTGCTCACAAAACAGTGCCCACACCTACACACTGCCCGCTCTGCTACACTTTCATCCCAGGGGACAAAACCTATAAAGCCGACACACGCCGGCTATGTGTAAGTCTTGTGTCCGCCCGTGAGCTCCCACGCTTACTGATAAACACAACACATCCACTTTGTCAGTCCCCTTAAGAAAGGCTACTGCAGAAGTGTATTTGGCAGCCAACGAGCTGGGAATACTACCTGCTCGCCTGCACGCAACCGCCGTTTTCACGAGTGTAATGCCTGGGTATCCGGCTCACGTCGTTAGTGTTTTAAGTGTAGAAAATGTGTCCACGTTTCTGTGTTCACCCCTACACACAAGCACTATAAACCCTGTGTCTCTCACAGAGCCCACTCTCTAAAGCGGACAAAAGCCGCTCGAGTGTTAGATGTAGGTCACGCGTCCACAACCCCGTGCCTGCACCTACTCACTGCCCGCTCTGTTACACGGCCACTTCCTACCGGTCATACCACAAATGTAAGTCCTGTGCCCGCCCTCGAGCGCTCACACATACTGACAAACACTTTACCCCCGGCGCCGCTCTCGCGCTCCGTTCCTCGCACAATATGTTCCCCGTCCAATGCCATCGGGACATCGTGTGTAAAACGGCCAGCCATTGCTGTCTGCGAGCCGCCATATTCAAGCTCTGAGAGCGCACGCACTGCGCCCGCGCCTCCGAATCAGGATCTCGAGCCTGCGGAATGCGGCAATCGGAGCCCAGAGGCCATTCTGCCCCTAGCCGTACATGCGAAAGTGTGGGAAGCTATTCCAGGTGCGTCAGAATGGGTGCTGAGCACAGTAAGAGAGGGCTATTCATTGCAGTTCGCTCGCCGTCCCCCGCGCTTCAAGCGCGAACCGAGACGAGAGTGAATGGGGAAGTAGCACACCTACTTCGTGCAGGAATAGCGAAACTTCTGTGCAAAGGGGCCATAGAACCGGTACCCCCTTCTCTGAGCGAGTCAGGCTTTACAGCCGTTACTTCCTCGTGCCCAAAGAAGGACGGAGCTCTCAGACCGATTTTAGATCTGATATTTGAACAAAGCTCTTATGAAAAGACTCACAACCAGAGAGATGCTCACAACCAGACAGATCCTCGCGCAGATTTGCCCGAGGGACTGGTTTATTTCCCTCGATCTGAAAGACGCTTACTTTCAGATCCAGGTAATACCCCATCACAGGCCATTCTTGAGATCCGCCTTCGACGGTCGGGTATATCAGTACACCGTCCTGCCATTCGGCCTGTCTTTAGCACCCCGTACATTCACGAAGTGCATGGACACGGCTCCCGCTCCCTTGAGAAGTCAGGGCATGCGGATTTTGAACTATTTGGACGATTGGCTCATTCTAGCACAGTCAGAGGAAGAACTTATCTCTCACAGAACAGTGCTTCTCAGCCAAAGCCTGGGTCTCACGGTCAACTGGACCAAGAGCTCATTACTGCCCAGTCAGTCAGCCTCTTTCTGGGTTTGGAACTGGACTCTGTGGCAATGACGGCCCGGCTGTCAACACAGTGCGTGTGCCGTGTTCAACGCCTGGCCGTGTCAAATATTTCAGAGGATGCTGGGTTGTATGGCATCAGCTGCAGCAGTGCTTCAGCTGGGTCTACTGCGTATGCGCCCGCTACAATGCTGGTTGAGCGCTCGAGTGCCTCACCGAGCCTGGGCGTCCGGTGGCATACGGATCAGAGTGACTCAGAGCTGCGTTTCAGCACTGAGACCCTGGTTAGCGGCCAACTGGTACCAGCGGGGAGTGACAATGGAAGCCGTCTCGCACTGAAAAGTTATCTCGACGGACGCATCCAACTTGGGTTGGGGCGCTCTTTTCGAGGGCAAACCGGTCTTTGGCCTGTGGTCAGACCAGGAGAAATGCCTCCATATAAACTGTTTGGAGATGATAGCGGTCGAGAACACGCTCAAGCACTTCCTCCCACATATACGGGACCACCATGTGCTAGTCCGCTCGGACAACATGTCCGTGGTGTCCTATGTGAACCGCCAGGGCGGTGTCAGATCCAGGAATCTCTGCAAACTGACAGAACGCCTTCTCGTGTGGGCTCATTGCTCGTTGCGCTTGCTGAGAGCCGTGCACGTGCCGGGCCACATGAATGTCGGCCCAGACAGACTGTCCAGAGACAACATTCCCCCGGGAGAATGGTCCCTGCACCCCCAGACAGTCCAGCTACTGTGGCGCCTTTTCGGCAAGGCGGAAGTCGACCTTTTTGCGTCAAAAGACAACCCTCATTGCCCGAGGTTCTTCTCAAGGAGCGAGGACGCGCTGGCCCAAACCTGTCCCAGCCGCCCGCTGTATGCTTTCCCTCCGATCTCGCTGTTACCACAGGTAATCAAGAGGATCAGGGAAACGTGCCACTCAGTGCTCCTCATAGCCCCGCGATGGGAGAACCAAATATGGTACCCAGAGCTAGTGAGGCTGTCGCACTCAGCCCAATGGCCGATCCCGGTGAGGAAAGATCTTCTCTCTCAAGCCGGTGGATCAATTTGGCATCCCCATCCAGAGCACTGGTCTCTGCATGCATGGATAATCAACGGATACCCGCTGATTTGCCAGAAGGGGTCATAAACACGATCACGCAGTCTAGAGCTCCTTCCACGAGAAGACTCTACGCGTCTAAATGGTCAGTGTTCTCCAAATGGTGCGCTACTAAGAGCCTGGATCCATGCACGTGTGGGGTTTTGCGGGTGCTCTCCTTCCTACAAGAGCTGTTGGACAAAGGCAGGTCCCCTTCCACGCTCAAAGTGTACATCGCGGCTATTGCAGAGTTCGCGGAGACGACGCGCAGCCGTGCAATAGGAAGGAACGAGCTTATCATCCGCTTCCTTAGAGGAGCCAGGAGGATGAACCCCCCGCAGCCCCCCTTCCTATTTGGGATCTTTCTTTGGTCCTAGAGGCCCTGAAAGCGTTTCCCTTTGAACCGTTAGAATCTGTGGATCTGAAATACCTTTCGCTCAAAACCGTTTTTCTGACAGCTCTGTCGTCAGTAAAACATGTGGGGGATCTACACACGCTATCTGTTAGCCCCGCATGTCTCGAGTTCGGACCAAATGACTCCAAAGTCATCCTCAAACCGAGACACGGTTACGTCCCCAAAGCGATTGGCACTCCCTTTAGGGCGCAGATCTTCTCCCTGTCGGCTCTGCCAGCATCCGATAGCGAGGACAGTGATAACCTCTTATGCCCCGACAGGGCGCTGAGAGTTTACATCACACGCTCCGCCGCCTTCAGGCGTTCTGAGCAGCTCTTTGTTTCGTTTGGTGGGCGCACCAAGGGTCTCGCCACCTCGAAATATAGCCTGTCCAGATGGATAGTGGACGCTATCGCAGCAGCTTATGTGTCCAAACACCTGCAGTGCCCTAGGGGCATCAGAGCCCATTCCACTAGAGGCATGGCCTCATCGTGGGCTTGGTCCAGCGGGATTTCTATTCACGACATTTGTATGGTGGCAGGCTGGGCCTCCCCCTCTACATTCGTGAGATTTTATAACCTGGAAGTTCCCGCCTTGCAGGCTAAACTGTTATCAGTTTAAGTGATATGTATGTTCTGCCCAGTTGATCATGTGCAGACTACTCGTGTACTACTAGCTTTTCTGGTGAGCTGCACTAGGGGTGAGATTCTCTATATACAGACCGGCAGAGCCGCTCTGTATTTTCCCCATCAGGGGCTTGTGCACTGGTGCTGGCCCGCGTTGCTGGCCGCCTACTCTCCACTCAGCTGCGCTAGGGGTTTTTACTCTCTATACATAGACCGGCGGTGCCGCTCTATATTCTCCCTATGATGTGCTTATGTACTGTGCTGGCCCGCGCTGCTGGCCGCATTCTCCACATGCTTATACATAGACCGGCAGAGCCGCTCTGTATTCCTATGAAGTGCTTATGACAGGTGCTGGCCCGCGTTGCTAGCCGTCTTTTCCCGCATGTTGTGTTCCCCGGGCTCCCCTGGGACTCATGCAGTGGATGCTCGGCGCGCACGGCGTTGACAAGGGGTTCCCGTAGCGTAAGCAACTTACGCAATACAAGAGAACCTCTCGTAAGAGAACGTACTCGGTTACCTACGTAACCTCGGTTCTCTCTAGAAGAGGGAACGAGTATTGCGTAACCTGCCGTGTCGCGCCGCGAGTTTATTCGCTTCAGTCTATGAAAACCAGAGTTTCAGCCTGTGAGCCCTTCTTTTATACACGCTAGCCACACCCATTCTCGCGGGCTGGGGTGCGTGGAGGGCGTGAAGCATTGGGCGTGACGTCACGCAGGGCTCACTGGTAGGCTGCTGCAGTTGCCGCAGGACAGCCAATGAGCACGCTTATACAGCCTGCTATGGTCTGCTGGCTGCCGCACTGCGTTGACAATAAATACAAAATTAAGGATAATTTTTGGCTTCAGATCTCGAGAAAAGACAACTTCCCCGAAGCGTAAGCAACTTTTAAGTTGTATCAATTAAAGTTGCATTGTGTAATATTTAGGAGGATCTGTTTACAGAAATGCAATATTATGTACATAACTATGTTTTCAGTGGTGTATAAAAACCTTACATAATGAACCGTTATTTTTTTATTACCTTAGAATGAGCCATTTCTATATACATACACCGCAGGGGTCCCCTTACATTGAAATAGTCATTTTGGGCAGACATGTTTCTACAGTAGCCCTAAACTAGTGGTTCTCAACGGAGGCGTTCAGAGAACAATGAGGGGTGTTGGAAGCAAATTTTTGGAAAGGGAGGCGTTCAGGTGTTCATGGGGGGCGTTCACGAGTTTACACCAAAGATCCAGGCAAGACAAGATTAAACATGAAATTACTTGCAAAATAATTGCCTACAACATTCTAAAATCTGCCAGTTTAATGCGACATGTAAGCTAGGGTGACCACACGTCCTCTTTTTCACGGACATGTCCTCTTTTTGGACCTAAAAAAATGTCTAGATTGCCCAAAATGTCAGGGATTCGGCTTTTGCTTTCTACAGTCGCCATTCATTATGTTTACATGCACACCTTTTGTTTCAATCGGACTGAATTCATTTCGATTGAGGAATCCGAAGTTAGTGTTTACATGAATGCTAAACAAGTGATCGGGTTGATGTACGTTTTAGCAGGTCCCGCCTTCTCGCATGGCACCATTGGTCAGTCGGTCATGTACGTAACGCAAACATAGGTCAAACTGCATCTCAATCAATACCCTCAGCACCACGGCTTGCTTGTCAACAGTGGCACATGGCTCCTGAACAGAGTAAAAAAAAAAGCCCAAATGTAAATTCACAGATGATTTACAGAGAAAATCCCTGTGTTTTCATCTCGGTCGGAATCCTTGTGAAGCAGAATGCATGACCTGCAAAGCTGGCACGTACATGTCAGTGTCAAATAAAGGTGCCAGCGACCTAGAATGCCACATAAGGAAAGTATACAAGAGAACATCAGGAGGACTGAAATTATTTTTTTACTGAAATAGTGCTTTTTTTTCTGGCAAATGATTTTTAATTTTATTTTAACAAATGACCATGAAAATAAACAGTGTCATGAAAAAGGTGTTAAAAGCTAAACTATTTTTTTATTTGTTTGTCATTATTCAATTGTTGCGGGTGAAAAGTTGAATGGAAAGGATGTATTACTTTATGTATTAAAGTTCAATAACATAGTTGCAAGGTTGTGAATGCATTTGTCATGGTGCATGGTCACCCTATGTAAGCTATGTATCGTTTCTTTTGCAACGACTCTATCATTTTTCTAGTCATAGACCAGCGCTCAAGCACTGACTAGAAACCAGCGCTGACAAGAATCAGCATTCACATGCTCAAAAATGTGTTTCACGCTGACTAGAATCACGCAGCGGAGGAATGGAAAGTTGACAAGCCATTAAAAAAGTATTGACTTTATAACCACTTCATTTCAAGTGGGGGTGGGAGTAACGTAACATTCTCATTTTCCACTAGATATTTTCCTCTACATCTCATCAGCAATTTTGATTTTGGCATGCTCTGCAGCAGCTGACCACTAAGGAGTGAATGTTCAGTGACGTGACATAACTGCCAGATTCAAACTGTGCTTTCGCACTATGGCTGGTGCTGAGCCAAAGACGGACGCGCTCAGCGCTTGTCATATATCACAACTATTCAGTGTTTTTAACCACATAATGTTTATTTTAGGTTTCAGACATTTAAATACATATAATTTATAGCAAAACAATACACGCCGGCTCAACATCGTGATGTCTGACAGCCGCGAACAGCCAGTCAGCAAACAAGAAGTATTCTTATGCATTAGGGTTGGGCCGATAGACGATGGTATCGTACAGCTGCTGTTAATTAAATTTCGAATGTCAAATTTGTAGCCGTTGCATTTTTTGGCTGCTCCTCGCTGATTGGTGGTAAGGGACCTGGATAATGGATAGGGGGCTCTGGCCCAAAAAAGGTTGATAACCACTGCCTTAAACGGACAAACACGCTTCGTCGCTATGTTGTTCTTCATGCAAAGAAGCTAGCAAAAGTTAGCGAATTAAACACTGACACAATGATGAACAAGTAACAATAATATTCGCAATAACATATCGTTTTACTGAATAATTAAGTAAACAAAATTTATTAATTTATCTTTGTAAAGAAACCTCGTTGCTTAACTGGCTACTCTCTGCTCTCTCAGACGACGACGATGATCTTTTCCTGTCGGCCACTGTAACTTCTGTTGGTTGCAATTCGCAACCTCACCACTAGATGCTGCTAAAATTTGCACACTGCACCTTTAAGAGACGTGGAGAAGGAGGAGTCTGCTCCCGGCAAGTTAGATGTGCGGTTTCTTCTGGGTCCCCAGCGGGTCCCCAGCTTGTGAGCCTTACGTTTCTCCCAGAGCTTCATAAAGAAATTATGAAGTCCTAGGAGAAACCTTATTCTGCTCATGTTTATTCAAACCCAAAGATGAAGTACTGTAATGTGAAGGATTTGGATGAGCATGGGTGTGAGAGGATGCCCCAGGTAGAAGAGGCGCTTGCCAGCTACAGTTCTGCCCAGGCCAGAGAAAAATTTACAGTTGGTGTAGAAATACATTTTCAAACAGTTTATTGCAGTGGTGTTTTTGCAGCATGGGATAGTGCATTGCCTGCATGCATATCCTTTTATTTCAGAAGGCACTATCCTACTTTTTATACCATAGCTGAAAATGGTCTGTATGGTATGTAACTCCACATATCTTACAGAAGTCATTTTGACACCCCCAGAGACCCTAAAGGGACCTTTCTCACTACCCAATATTCCAGCCCAAATCATCACCCGCCATCTCCTTGCTGACGTCATAGTCTTGTTGGTATGGGGTGGCCATTCACGAACCATCCCGAAATCTATCCATTTAGACCATCCATAGTAGTACGCCATTCTTCAGTGGATAAACATATTTAAAAATGTGTCTTCATGTATTTTTAAACTCAATGTAAACGTTTCTCTTTGTGAGCTTTGGTTTGGGGTGGCTGAAATACAACTTTATGCACAACTGCCAGCCAGCATGGAGACAACAGCCATTTCTACCTGTTCATACCCGTTTCCTACTCAATAGTAGCTTTTTATGACTGCCCTTTTAATACAATTAATTTGTTTGACACAAACTTTCCTTAATAAGACTTTATCTGACCTATCTGAGTTTTTCTGTGCTCAAAATCACTCACAAAACTTTTGAAAGTTTGATAACCTGAACCTGGCTGGTAACGTGGCACCTAGCTATCCAACCGCAGTACATACTGACACAAGATTCAAGCACCTCACCACTACTACAGCACACAAATTAGACTTACAGTCACTTGACACACACTGGAGTAGTAAAGCGCTCATTCATGCATCAAGGGATCTGAATTCAGGATGAAAAGTTAGAAGTCTATTTCCTAGCATATCAAGCATAATGAAAAGTTGATGGCTATCACAAAAGTGATCGCAAAAGGCTCTGCCTTAAGCTTTGCCTTAGTACACTAGGTAATGGCATAGAGCTGTGGGCTCCTTAGGCATTTGGTCATTGCGCGCAGTATGGCAGCCTTTGGCTACAGCCTGGCTCATATAATGGCACACAGTGAGCAGCATTATTCGTATGGTGTAGTGGGTATTAATGTTCATACGTAATGACACAGCAGTGAGTTCCTTGAAAGGGAACGTCTAGGGTTATGTATATAAGCCTGGATCCCTGAGAGGAAACAAGATGCTGCGTCTCACTGCCATACCTCAGGCATGCATGCTGCTAGGGGTGTGAATCGTCACTGGTCTCACGATTAAATTCGATTACGATTATCATGTCAGCGATCGATATCACAATGCATCACCATGCGTTGCAATATTACTGCACATGGCAACATTTTCATCAATACAAGCAGTCAAATATATATACTCCATTTTGATTTAATCTGCTCCAAGAATGTACACTTCCTAAATGTAGTCAAACAAAACTTAAGTCTGAATACAGCAGACGACAGGAGCATTTAGAACTAAAATATTGTGGCTGTGCTGCAGGCCTACAAGGCCGACCTGCTGAAGGACCTGGAACAGGGCCAGAGGCTCCCCTTGAGGCTGTAGAGGAGCTGCATTGCACCACGGATTTGGCTCTCCGAGCCACTAAACAAACTGCCGCCAGATTGGTCAATCTATGGCGGTCATGGTGGCTACGGAGATGCATTTCTGGGTGAACCTGGCCGACATCGAGGAGAAAGAGAAAAACTTTATCTTCAATGCACTCGGTACAAGGCTCTCTGTAAGCCTCTTTGCAAGATATCCTAAGTGTGGGGCATTGTAGGTCTCCTGTAGGTCTCCTCCGCTCCTAGAGCCTGGCTAGGCAGTAGGGTAGTGTGCTGGGTTGTTAGGTTCTCTGGCCTCCCTTACTACTGACCTTAAGTGGTATGAATACGATTTATTTAACAGTTTGTATGCAAAATGAAATGTTAAAGTTTTTTGGCATAGGCCCCATCCGTAATCCAAATCCGGAGGGTAGAAGACACTTGCAGTTCCTGCCTGAAGATGAAGGCAGGGGTGGAGCCTACCCCAGATGAATGGACAGGGACCGACCTGGTGGTGGTGGGGAGAATGGGGGTGAACACCGGCGTCAGTTTCTTCGAATGTTGTAATGGGTGTTAACCAGGCTTAAATCCTCCATATGTCAAGTAGTGATTGGCTAGATCTGTGGTTAATGAATGGCGTGATATTAGAGTCTTCCCGGTAGAACTTGCGCTAGAGCTCCCATTTCTGAGTGTTAGGCTCTCTGTGAGTGACTACTGTTGTGTTGTCCACCCACAACAGGAAATGGTAGCCCCTTAACTGCTGGAGGAAATATTTCAGGGCCAGAAATACCTCCATCAAGGACAACATGATCTGGTGAGAGAGTGAAAGAAAGGGAAGGACCTGTCTCCTGCTCTTCACTTAGATCGACACACAAGCCCCTTGATTTCATCACTGAGGACGCGCAGGCTCGCTCTTGTCTGATATATGCGAGCCTGGAGAGGAGCACTTTGATGGAAAATGTCTCGCAGTGCTCACACTATGCGTTCTCGGGGGCTGATTTAGCGTGTCTTTCCCCCAGACATGATTCTCATTTTTTCTACACTTTTCATGAGAGAGAAAGAGGAAGAGAGTGGGAAAACGGGATAGTTGAGAGAAGTTTGAGTTGCACACACGAACACAATGCGTTACTGACGATAAATGCGTAACTGACACAATGTGTTACGTGCCTGATGAGTGCACGTCACACGTCTATTTATAGCCTCTGACGTGCGCATTCAGATGACATCATAATCAGGTTTTTTACCACACGTGTTAACAACTGGTCAAACAAAGGAGTTTTCCCTATAGCACTCTTCGCGCAGCATTGAGAGTAACTTTTGAAAGGGAACTTTGAAACACTTGATGGATTTGCTGTCAAGTCGTCGTCGTCAGTTAGGAACCTGGGTGTGCTCTTTGATACCAATCTGTCATTTGAAAGCCACATTTCTAGCATCTGTAAAACCGCAGTCTTCCATCTTAAAAAATATATCTAAACTACGACATATGGTCTCAATGACAAATGCGGAAAAGTTAGTACATGCATTCATGACCTCAAGGCTAGATTAGTGGAATGCTCAACTGGGTAGTTGGCCAGGACACTTAATAGACAAACTTCAGCTGGTCCAGAACACAGCAGCTAGAGTTCTTACTAGAACCAGGAAGTATGATCATATTAGCCCGGTTCATTCTAAATTGCATTGGCTCCCTATTAACCCCCTGGGGTCGGCAGTCGCGCCGACCAGACCAGCTCACTTTTTTTTCTTATCAGTGCAAAAGAGACTGAAAATATTCTGTTGATTTTGATCTTACATATACGTGTTATACATCATTCAGAACTGTTAAATGTCTTTGTTTATTTGTGTACACTCATAATAAAAACAAAATGTTGTGTTTTTCGTAACATAAAGAAAATAAACAATGTGAAGTCTCTTCACAATCTCTCAATGTGAAGTTCATTCTGAAACGCAACAGAAAATGATCTGCAACTCAGCGAATGTTTGTCACATACTTGAGACATATGTCTTTACAAAGCTTGAAGTCTCTATTTTTAAATGATGAAAATTATATCAAAAACAAATATTCTCTGTTTAAGTAATCCGTATGAAAGCAACGAGATGTACAGTTTCTCAAAATAATGTTTCATAGTTTGGAGCGACTCGATCGCTTCAGTAAATGTTCTCTGCACGCGCTGTGAGTTTGAATCACTCGCGATGTGTGTTTGAAAAGCAAAAACATTAGGCTTCATGTTTTTACTCCAATCTCATTTCATAATGTCATGACGAATGGAAACATTTGAAGTAACATATGATAATCCATATATTTTTCTCTAGTGTAGTGTTTCTTTTTAACGATTTATAGGCCGCCTGCTAAAGGCTGTTGTTATTATTATTTTATGCAGCCCTACACGTATATGCCTACAAGGCACAACAGACCTGGTGTTCATTATTTATATATACACACACATATATATATATATATATAATTTTAAATCGCAATTTTAACCAGAAAAATCTAAAATGTATTCCCAAATCCGTGCAGCCCTATAGTTTCTCTTGATATCAGCATGTTCACAGTTGTTTCGGGTTTTTTTTGTTTTGTTTTGTTTGTTTGTTTTTTACAGGGACCAGATGCCACTGATGAGTCCTGCTGACTTTAACATTCACATGAGTCTCTGTACATGACCATGGTAAAATGAAAAATCAAACACCTTGGAAATGACAGGTATATACTATGTTTCAGGAATGGCACAAAGGTGTGTGACTGTTCAAATATCTGTCTTTAGATCAGTGTGTTCAATAATGTGCTTTTTTGTCCTTTGTTGTGTATCTTTGGATTATGTTGTGTTGTAAATAAATCCAAACAATCAAAAAGCCATTCTTTTTTAAATCTCTACTCATTCTTTGTTTTGGTTCTCTCACAGTCCCCACCTGATAGGGCCATTATGGCAGGGTCTTTGTCTTTCTCAGGTGTGAAACACATCAAAACATGTCTTATAAATTTTAAATCATATTGTTTTATCTGAATGAGAACGCAGGATGATTTTCACATAGTTTTGAAGCAAATATTCTAGGCTACGTGAAACAATTTTCAAAAGTCTTGTGAAGAAATAATCAGTATGGGTTTCATGACCTTATTTCAGTGACAATTTTTTTTTTTTTTCACAAACCACGCATAAACGTCATTATCTCAGAATTACAAACTTTTACATACATGCTGCTGACATATTATTGCAGCAGAGTTTGTGCTGAATACAGTGCCATGAAAATGTCACAAGTAACAGAAATAAGCACAAATGTCAGAGCATGTCAAAACACCTCAGACCCCAGAGGGTTAAACATTGAATACATTATAAAATCTTGCATATTACTTACAAAGCATTAAATAGTCTAGCACCCCAATACTTGAGCGAGCTCTTAACATATTATAGTCCTTCACGTCTATTGCAATCTCAAAATTCTGGACAGTTGAAAATACCTAGAATATCAAAATCAATCGCAGGCAGTATATCATTTTCCTATTTAGCACCTAAACGTTAGAACAGTCTTCCTAGCATTGTTCGGGAAGTAGACACACTGTCAGTTTAAATCTAGACTAACACATCTCTTTAACCTGGCATACACATAACACATTATCGATTTCTATAATATAATCATGTAAAATTATTGTTAGGCTGTGTAAATTAGGTCAGCCGGAATCAGGAATACTTCCTATTACACCTGATCTACTCCTCACATCATAAGGAGAATGGCATAAACGCTCTAGAGATAATTAGTCTCTCTGTTTATCCCAAGGGTTATCATAGTCAGCTGGACACAGGCCATATTCAGATCAGATAAAGGACCTGTGCCTAGACACAACCACAAAGCAGCCCTGAAGTGTTAGCAGAGACCGTGTCAACAAAACTATCCCCTGCTAAGGTGTCATCGACACCGACAAGTTTTTTTCCTCTGTACAGATGAAAATGTTATCAAAATGATTCCCGTTCACATGGAAACTCGTTTTCAAAAACATGCACTTTGGTCCTATTTCAAAGTTTGCATTCTCAGGCCACCAAAACACAGTTGACATGCAATGTATGAACGGCCAGAAGGCATTACAAGTTTTCTGTTTTTCAAACGGTGTCATGTAAGCGGCCCCAAGTTAATAACTAATGTTGTTTTCAACTGAAATGAATCAATCAAAGACTTAAGCTGGACAATAACTTTCTTATAGAGCTGTTGTACAGCCAAAACAATCTTTTTTGCATTAATTTCCTTTTATCACTGTAAAGCTGCTTTGAAACAATCTGTATTGTAGAACGCATTATATAAATGAAGATGACTTGACTTGATTTTTAATTAATAATTAATGTCGATAGTTTTAACATACTGTTAAAACTAATCATGGTATTGGTATCTTTGCAGTGGTGTGTGCTCACCAAAAGCTAATTTAATTATTTGCGCGAGTAGATTACATACAAAGTCAACGCAAAGACGCAAATAGATGCAAATTCGTGCCTGGCAACGCAAATTGGGTGATGCGATTGCCGTGAATGTGGGATATTCACCTCAATTGCGTCTTCCGCGCAAGTTGGAAAATTTTAACTCAAGCGGGAAATTCGCATGACGTGTTGTCATGCATGCCAATTAGCGAAGAGCTTATAGACATGTCTAGTTGTATCAGAAAATGGAGGAGAGCATTATTGTAGCTGTCTGCGGGCACCCCGGAATTTATGACAAAAATGTATTCATACAGAGACTGTACAAAAAAGGAGATAGCTTGGAGAAAAGTAAGCGATGAAGTTGGACTTTCCGGCATATTTGGGACTTCCACAACAGGTACAGAGCAGCAATAGTAGTTATCTCCAACATGGTTGATGACGGAAAAAAGGGCGGAAAGGAATGTTGTTGTTGATGTGCGCAATGTTTTAATTTGCATGAGTGACGTGAAAAACAAGAATCCCACGAGTAATCTAGAGCAAGTAGCGCAATGTGAATATTCGCTTCGCTTTTGTTGTGCACACACCATTAGACTGCCGACTCTATAAAACAGTGGCAAGAAGTGGGCTCCATCTCATGAATTCATTCACAGCACTTTTCATCATATCAGAACAACACTAACGTCAGCAGCATTAAAAAGTAACAGCCGTGTTATCACTTGTTCTGTAAATAACTCAGCAGAGAATGTGAGATGAGCTTTTTTAACACCTATTCATCTGAACTTCACAATGACGGCTTATAAAAAGGAGGAAAACGGAGGATTTAACTGAGAACTCACTGCCACATTGATGAGTTTCATCTTCACCTGGCTATTCATTCATTCATTAACTATTTCAGTCGTATCTGACTCTTGGTGATTCTATGGACTGTCCATGAATTTTATTGATGATGTTTTTTCCGGGATAGGTCACCAGGTCTTTCCATAACCTTCCCCATTACATGGCTTGGGACTCACATACACACACACTCACACCTACAGATAATTT
Organism: Abramis brama; assembly: GCF_963993115.1. NCBI lineage: Eukaryota > Metazoa > Chordata > Actinopteri > Cypriniformes > Leuciscidae > Abramis > Abramis brama. Next base: position 12,854,104 of record NC_139971.1, on the reverse strand, counting down.
AGCGGTTTCACGGTAATTCAAAACTGGCTGATATCGAGAAGGACAGTTATTTTCAAAGCAAGTCACCCTGAGCAGTTATACAGAAAACATTTAAGCATAAAGTAAGTGCATACTTTGTGAACAGAATTTAGATCAGAATCTGCTCATATAGATATTAAGCTTAATTGCTACCAAGTGCCTCTGAGAAAACTGAGTAGGTTTCAAATTGATGGCAAATCCAGCAATTATATTTCCTCAAAAGCGCTTACTGTAACAGTCTGTTCACTCTTGATTTTGGAACTGGGGGTATCCAAGCAGTAGACCAGCATCTGTCAGATTCTATGATATTGTTTTTTCTATGATGGCATTTGCCTATCATGTGTTAACCTTTCCTGTTTCTGTTTTCTAACCGTGGTTGGGAGACACAGGGGAGATCCGTCTTCTCCAGGGCCGGAAGTTCTCCTCCCGGGGTTAACTCCCTAAACTTCACGCTGCTTGGTGTGATGGTAGCATATAAAAACAAAGAGGCCGTCTTGCCGAAGAGTTTAGGTGCTTTATTATGCTGGCTGCACTCAAATACGCTGCACACAGCTAACTACCTGCACCGGTCACCGTATCACTCTCACACACACTCTCATCCACTGCTTCGCGGGGATCAGACAGGGGGGAGGGGCGCGCCTCGGACACGCGCACTCACTCACTCTCATTCACACACACACACTGAGCTGTCCTAAACTAAACACATTGGAGACACATCCCACAACACATGTCTAAATACTCAGCATACAGGGTGCAAAAAAAGAAGGTGTTCGGGATAACTGAGATATTATAAGTTTGTACCTGACACTCCATTGTATGCCTGAGGCTCATGATGAAGATAACCAGGGGTCGTGCTGGTTCTGACAATAAAAGGTGATTTAGTGCTGTGATGAGTTTTGTACAGGATCTGAGAAGCTAGTGGTCCTGCCATTTAGAAAGGGTAAACAAATGCCCAAGGGCAACTGCTGATGATGATTTGTGAACATTCAAACAACTTTAAATATAAAACACCTTTCTTATATAAAATATTTATCTAAAAGCTGTCCATGCATTGACAGTGGGTGTCATTGTCATGCCATGTCTGTCCATATGCAACTTGTACACTTTAAGAATACCTATGAAAACTAATGGAAACACATTATACATGTCTTTATTTTTTTATTGTGATAAACTGTATTAACGACTGTTGTCCCTGTCAACTAATTTCCCATAGCATGTATCTTGTATCACTCTGTAATCCCTTCTTACATAATATAATAATTTCAGATCAAATCAATATTTCATGCTATTCTTCTCATTTATCTATTTGGTATCTATTCTTATTCTTCTTATTTATCTATTTGGTAAATGGTACAGTCAGACAGCCATTATTGCAAAATAAACCTTGAAGGTGATTTAATTTATAATCATAATTTGATTATAACACACTACAAGCTACAGTACACTTGAATGAGGCCATTTGGGACAAGCCTCTTATTTTCTCTATGAATTTTGTATTTGTGGATTGTTATGACAGATCATGGTAGATGTGTCTCATTAGCTTGAGTTGTGCCTTAAATGCGCTCTACTTATTCTTTTTGAATCAGAAGAAAGCACAGGACTTTGAACATAAAAACACATCATGTGTGCTGTTAATTTAAGACAGTCACCAGTGGTTTTATTTCAAAATGCCCCTCAGAGTCAGTTCATTGCTTATGCACTTGAAAAACTGCAATGTTTACTAGACTCCAGATCAGTGGCATGCACAGACATCTGCGGGGGCACAAAATGATCGAAAATGACACTTTTGCTTTCAAAATTAAAGGGGTAGAGGCTCAAATATCTCCAAAAAGCTAAAAATAATAATAATAATAATTGAGATTTATATTTTCTTAGCTATATCCCCCACTTGCTATGACCAGAAGACAGTTATGTTCTATTAAAATTTCACATAGCTGCCATTTCACATGATTTAGTTGTGGCTTTTCAAATGTGTGTGATCGTGTGAACTGACACAGATATATGATTTGTGCTGTGAGGGTAATGGTTTTATAGATTTGTGCTGAAATTTCTGAAGTGCAAAAAACAAATGATTTGCAATGAACAGAAGATTCTGATTAATTAATTTCTCATAATCATTGAAGTTTGAAACAATATGCCATGGCAGCTTCCAACATTATCAATAAAGACGGCCTTAAAAGAATATAGTTCAACCAAATGTAAATATTATAGAATTAAAGCAGTAGTTTACCCAATATATCCTAATATCCCAAACAATCTATATAATATCCAAAATCTGTCAATCAGAATCTGTCATGCTTCACTGACCACCCTCATGTCATTCCAAACCTTTATGACTTTCTTTATTCTGTAGAGCATAGAAGGTCTTCCATGCAACAAAAACATACAGTGGGTACAGAAAGACCCCCTTAAATTGTTCTCACTCTTTGTTATATTGCAGCCATTTGCTAAAATCATTTAAGTTATTTTTTTTTCTCATTATTGTACACACAGCACACCATATTGACAGAAAAACACAGAATTGTTGACATTTTTGCACATTTATTAAAAAAGAAAAACTGAAATATCACATGGTCCTACGTATTCAGACCCTTTGCTGTGACACTCATATATTTAACTCAGGTGCTGTCCATTTCTTCTGATCATCATTGAGATGGTTCTACACCTTCATTTGAGTCCAGCTGTGTTTGATTATACTGATTGGACTTGATTAGGAAAGCCACACACCTATCTATATAAGACCTTACAGCTCACAGTGCATGTCAGAGCAAATGATAATCATGAGGTCAAAGGAACTGCCTGAAGAGCTCAGAGACAGAATTGTGGCAAGGCACAGATCTGGCCAAGGTTACATAAAAATTTCTGCTGCACTTAAGGTTCCTAAGAGCACAGTGGCCTCCATAATCCTTAAATGGAAGACGTCGTTTGGGACGACCAGAACCCTTCCAAGAGCTGGCCGTCCGTCCAAACTGAGCTATCGGGGGAGAAGAGCCTTGGTGAGAGAGGTAAAGAAGAACCCGAAGATCACTGTGGCTGAGCTCCAGAGATGCAGTTGGGAGATGGGAGAAAGTTGTAGTAAGTCAACCATCACTGCAGCCATCCACCAGTCGGGGCTTTATGGCAGAGTGGCCCGACGGAAGCCTCTCCTCAGTGCAAGACACATGAAAGCACACCTGAAGGACTCCAAGATGGTGATAAATAAGATTCTCTGGTCTGATGAGACCAAGATAGAACTTTTTGGCCTTAATTAATTCTAAGCGGTATGTGTGGAGAAAACCAGACACTGCTCATCACCTGTCCAATACAGTCTCAACAGTGAAGCATGGTGGTGGCAGCATCATGCTGTGGGGGTGTTTTTCAGCTGCAGGGACAGGACGACTGGTTGCAGTCGAGGGAAAGATGAATGCGGCCAAGTACAGGGATATCCTGGACGAAAACCTTCTCCAGAGTGCTCTGGACCTCAGACTGGGCCGAATGTTCACCTTCCAACAAGACAATGACCCTAAGCACACAGCTAAAATAACGAAGGAGTGGCTTCACAACAACTCTGTGACTGTTCTTGAATGGCCCAGCCAGAGCCCTGACTTAAACCCAATTGAGCATCTCTGGAGAGACCTGAAAATGGCTGTCCACCAACATCCAACCTGACAGAACTGGAGAGGATCTGCAAGGAGGAATGGCAGAGGATACCCAAATCCAGGTGTGAAAAACTTGTTGCATCTTTCCCAAAAAGACTTATGGCTGTATTAGATCAAAAGGGTGCTTCTACTAAATACTGAGCAAAGGGTCTGAATACTTAGAACCATGTGATATTTCAGTTTTTCTTTTTTAATAAATGTGCAATAATGTCAACAATTCTGTGTTTTTCTGTCAATATGGGGTGCTGTGTGTACAATAATGAGGAAAAAAAATAACTTAAATGATTTTAGCAAATGGCTGCAATATAACAAAGAGTGAAAAATTTAAGGGGGTCTGAATACTTTCTGTACCTACTGTATTATGACTAGGAACTGTGAAGTTCACAAAAAAAAAAAAAAAAAAATTTACTTGTGCACTGGGGATGCATGCCTGGGACTTTTGTCAATATCCCGAAAAACTAATTTTGCCCAATAGCCAATTTCATATTTTTAAAAATTTCAGTTAGTATTGTGCAAAACATCTCGGGTTATGGCTGTAACCCTTGTTCCCTGAGAAGGGAACGAGACACTGCGTCGGAACGACACTTTGGGGAACGCCCTCAGCGTAGCCTGGGAAGCCAGCGTAGCCGCCCTCAGCATAGCCTCCCTGCCTGGGAGCGACTTGCTTCATCACAGAAGCTAACTCTGTTGTGTGCTGGCATCCATATGTAGCTTCCATGTATGCCGTCACACATTACGTCATGACGCAACACCAATCACGATTGGCTTAGTTTCATTTATACTTCAGAGGTGCTACGCTGAGGGGCATTCTCCAAAGTGTCATTCTGACGCAGTTCTGAGGTCTCATTACCAAAAGGTAACTTGTTAGAGCTAAATGAATGTTTTGATGAACAAACAGCATTTTTGAGAGTGCCACTGAGCCACAGTGTTTGTACTTTTAGAGGTAAATCAACCCATGCATAGCTAATTTAGAGTTGTTTTTGTTAATTCAGCATATTTATAAAAAGAAAGATAAAATAAATATCTATAGTCTCACTATAGTCTAACTGACTCTCAAGTGTTTTAGAGTCTCTCTTTTGTTGTGTCCAAGTGTATCATTATCTCTTAGAATATACCTTTCAACAGAAGAATAAAAATCTACGCACCGAAGACACATACTGGATGTCCCTGCTGAGTTTGGTCTCCCTGGGAAAGTCCACTAGATCCAGAAAGTTGTCAACCACCACCTGGCCAATAATATCGTGGCGTGAAAAACGATCAAAATCGTAGACACTGAAGTGCAGCTTCCTTGTGGGCAGGTCCGCATATGCCACAGGAAAAAGGAAGACCTCATCAAACACAGGGTTTAAAGTCTTACGATGCACCTTGGTCTGGTGCTTGGTTTTGCGGTCTGGGAGAAGGTAGATTTTTACATATGGGTCAGAAGTTCCAGAGAAGTCCTTGGCAGGGAGGTCTTGGGCTCTGTGGATCTTGACAATGAGCTGCTCCAGGTCACAGTCATATTTAAGAATAAAATGGAGGCGTCCACAGCTGCCCACATGACTGCTTCGGTTGTCCTCGCCATCTAGGGATCTTTGTTTGTAGAGTTCTGGTTTTAGCTGGCCCAGACTCATTCCAGTCAGAGAGTCCTGCCTCTGGAATTGGGTTACTGTGAAGTCAGGGTTAGACTGGTTCATCTGACGCCGAATTGAACTTTGCCTGTTGACAAATAGTAGGAGTTAAAAACAATTTACTGGATGTGAGGCTTACTTGGTTAGCCAAATAAATAAATGGGATGTCTCATACTAAAGAAATACTTTTTAGCCAGACCTCTGATACATCGTCATAAACAAATTCAATACCAATGGTCAGTATAACAAATAAATATGTCAAGTTAAATGCCAAGTTAGTGAGTCAATAATCTACTGACAGACTAGAAGCCAGAATCTATTTTACGATAAGTGTTACTTTATCACGGTAAAAGGATGAATGTCTCAGTTACATATGTAACCCTCATTCCCTGAAGGTGGGAACAGAGACGTTACGTCGGAAGACCGACAAACAGGAATATCGCTCGAGAGGCCAATCTACTTCGAGTGTAACTAAAACAAGCCAATGCACATTGGCATGCAATATTGCATCAGCTACACTGCATCGTGGCACGTGTATATAATAAGCAGCAGGTGCAGCACAGTCTTCAGGTTTTCGGTGAGGAGCCGAGCCGAGCCGAGCCGGTGACCTGGCTGCCCCAGCGAGGCACAGCAGATGTGGCGACGGGACGTAACGTCTCTGTAGGAACCTGACGACCAGGTTGTGCTTACCAAACAACTTCCCAAACAACTGGCAGTGGGTGGTTTCTGGAGAGACATACAGGTCTACCTGAGCGGCCCCTAAATGACGCCAAATCAGCTGGACCACCTGGGGATGGAGTCGCCATTCTCCCGGGAGGGCAGCCCGTGAAAGCTTGTCGGCCACAGGCAAGTCCGGAATGGAGGCTCTTGTTCCGAGAATGCTGGCTGCGAGCAGACTGGGGTTTTTCAGCCTGATAGCCTCAGTCTGCTTCTGTACAGCCAAGAACTGCTGGGCATAGTTCTCGACCGTGTTGCCGAAGAGGCCGGTCTGGGACACGGGGGAATTAAGGTGAGACACCGCAGGTGAAAACATTGTTTTTTCATGCAGTGGTCAATTTTGAGATTTTGGGCCAGTTTTGGGCTCACTTAACATGTAAGCTTTCATGTCAAAATAAAAATGATGCCTGATGTTACACATTAAGGTGGTTATTTCATTATATTTTGTCAACTTGCACCTTTAGATTTCTATCGGAAATCACCAAAAGTTAGCATTCTAACGCGAGCTCCCATGCCGTCTCCATTCACAAAAACATGTCATGCCTGTTATCATTGTAAAGCTCTCAGTCTCCTACACAGCGCTGTCTAATCCAAATATGGGCATTTCCTTTGTAGAAATAACCAACCACAAAAGTTTGCCGGGGAATCTACAGCCGAAAACCACATCTGATTGGTCGATGTGAATTTCCAACTACGCGGTTGGTTTTCTGAGCCAAAATGTAAGCACAGTCAAAAAGGTGAAAAGGCACCGACAGGAGATTGAAGAGGAGCCTACATATGGTGCAGGCATGGACATTTAGGCTGTAAACAGACAGGGAGCTGTTTATTAGATTCAATTATTTATAGATGGACATACAACAAACAGGGACAGTTTGTTTGCAGTTTTTGTGACTGTTGTTATGTGTGTTTGTTAAGGTAGTTCTCTTCAGCTTAAAGGAGAACTCTGGTCAATTTTAACATTGACAGGGTTCTTGCAGGTTTCAGTAAGTCAAATTTAAGACCTTTTTAAGACATTTTAAGACCATAAAGATTGAAATTTAAGACCTACACGACGCATTACCAAATAAATATTCAAATCAAAGAATTAATTTTATTTCAATGAATTCAGTAATTGAAAAAGCATTAATTTAATTTACAGATAAATCACATTAGTAACCTTCCACACCCAACAACACGTGTTAGAGAAAACAGAATCAAATTTTTTTTTTTATAGGAAATTGTACTTTGCATATTATACTGTAAAAAACACATAATTAGTTGATTTTAGTTTATCATAGTTGATCATGACTAGAGATGAAATGGCATGAACATTTAATTTCATGATTATAGTGACAAAAATGATCATGGTTATCACAGAATCCTGTTCAAAAAGTACAAATACTACACAATGAAATCAATTCACCATGTTTTATGTCGAAAACCAGCAAATAACAAATAAATTTCCATTAAAAATGAATATTTGTGTCTTGCATGTTATATACTAACATGTACAAGTTAAAATAAAGGTTTGACAAAAAAGGTTTTATAAAAAGATAAACCTCACATATTTCAAACTTTAAATATTTTTTTTATAAAAAGAATGAGTCCAAAAAGATAAATTACTGACATTTACAATGCACTTTAGCTTATCTTTTATTATTAATAGTAAAATTAGGTCCGATTTTCCCGTGGCGTCTGTCGTTGCTATGCAACCATGCCCTGCGTCTCCACAATGACAAAGAAGTTGTAGTAGCTAATGGATTTCCCACCACCGAAAAACGCTTGCTGTAGCTCTGCTACAAGATTTATTTACGGAGAAGAGAACACCACCCGTAGTGTTTGGGTGCACCCCCATCATTCCTGTTGACTGAGCTTTCAGACAGCGCCTGGAAAAAACGAGCGTGTCGCTTCAATTATGAGCACGCTTACCGCGCGCCTACATTTGAACGAACTTGAGCGCGCAAAAGACGCGATATGTGAACGGCCTCTTGGCGAGCGACCTCCATCAGGCCGCGAGCGACGTGTTGGAGACCCTGCACTAGAGCTCCGCTTTGTAGGCTACGACTCGATACTTTTTTGCTACTTTGTAATAACTTTCTGCAGCCAGCGTTTCTGGAAATAAACGAGGGTAAACCCTTTTTAAGACCTGACTAAATGAAATTTAAGACTGCGGATGAAAATCTGGCCATTTTTAAGACTTTTTAAGGCCTTAAATTTGAAGTTCAGAATTTTAGACTTTTTAAGACTTTTTAAGACCCCGCGGGAACCCTGCATTGAGCTCATTTTTTTGTAAATCTGGAGTGCTGTCAGTACAGAGAACAACGACAAAAATCAGTGTTGCCTACACCGTGTTATCCTCTTTTTAAAATTTGCACCCTGTTGACTTAAATGGGGCAAGTTTTAAACCAGCTTTTAGCCTCTTAACATCCTTGATGTGTCATTACAAGTCATTACACTCTACTGTTGCTTAGTTAACTCGACAATCAACTACTGTGGACTTCGACCGAAAACAGGAAGTAAATACAGGTATGTGCGCTGGCTGAATTAACATCACTTTTATTCATATCTTTCACATCTACTGCAGTCAGATTCACCGTGTTCACTCTGAAGGAATCACTCACAATGGCTGGGCACTTGTAATGACACATCAAGGATGTTAAGAGGCTAAAAGCAGGTTTAAAACTTGCCCCATTTAAGTCAACAGGGTGCAAATTTTAAAAAGAGGATAACACAGTGTAGGCAACACCGATTTTTGACGTTGTTCTCTGTACTGACAGCACTCCAAATTTACAAAAAAATTAGCTCAATGTTAAAATTGACCGGAGTTCTCCTTTAAGGAAGCTGCTATTAATAATTTATTCATTTGTGATGCGATCTGGGAAAACCCATCACATGGTGAAATTTTATTTATTACAGCCCTTTCCAAATCTGTTTTTATTTATTTTATTTCGGTAACAAAAGTTATGGTTATCTGAAGCCGCTATGATTTTCAGGAACAGAATTTTGAGAAAAACAGGCTTAATTAACTGTCACGTCCTGCTAGCGGGATGATTGGCACTCTTTTTTATTGCCTTTTTTCATATCACATATGTTAGTAATCATCATAGATTAGGTATCATTCAAAAGCTTACGAACTCAAAATTCATTCTGTAAAAACCATTTTGAAATTGGACGATTGAGAGACGAGCAAGATCTTTTAAGCAAACAGCTACTTCAGACTCAGTTGTTCTCTTGTGCTCCGCATCTCACGATAATGTTGGATAAAAATTTTTTTTAAAAACTTGCGTGCCGTTGTAGTTTACACAGGACTGGTGGGAAATGTGCATTGATATACCTTAACCCTCTGGGGACGGATTGGGCGGTACCGCCCAAAATGGCATCCTTTTACAAATGTGTAATTATCTTAAAAACTATTAATGATAGAGAGATGCGATCTTTTTTGCCGTCTTCCTCAGATTCCGCTGAAAACAATGGTATATGGCAGGGAACGGCAACTGGCGGCCCGCGGGCCAAAACTGGCCCGCCAGCAATATTTTCTGGCCCGCCGGATTATTTTGGAAGTCCTAAATGCTGCACAAAACTCTTCCAATACTTGAGAAAAGCCGTAGTCGTGCGGCGATTTCACCGCCGTGTGCAACGCACATATAGGGAATCATGCGGCGCGGGATTACATTTTAAAGTATAACTGTGCGTTCACACCGGACGCGAATAGCACGTCAAATTCGCACCTGCCGCGTCTAGTTATACGCTTGACCACTTTGTGTCCATTCGCGCGTCAAAAGATGGTAGCGGTCACAACTCTGGTGTACTTTGGACGGAGCGGGCGGTCTGACTGACAATAGCCCATCCATACACCTTTGGACAGCGCATCCACACTTAATTCTGACCACCTGTAGGCTACACCTAGCTCTGAGGAGCAACAAGATTCTTTTTTTTGCAAGGATGTTTGAAATAGTTCGGCAGAAAATAGCCTACTTCATTTGTCAGTAGGGCAATATGATTTTCGTTTATGTTGCTTAGAAATTTGAGTGATAGGCTTTGTCCTATTTAATTTATGTTATTTATATTTCCAAATTTTTTTCTGTGGCATTTTTTTCTCTGCTGACAGTAGGCCTACAATGTTAAAATAGCCTAATATTTATATTGACAGACCTCCTTAAACCTTAGGTGTGCATGTGTGCCCCCCGAATAAATAATAATAATAATAATAATAATAATAATAATAAAAAAAGGAATAAAGTTCAAAAGTCGGACTGTAAGCGAATGAGGCATGATTCTCACCTTTATTAAAATGGCTGTAATCTGTTCTGTTACCACAATAGTAGCCTACTTGATCTGTTTAAAATGATTTCCTTGATATATGCCTAAGGTGTTAAATTCAAAATAAAAATTAAAATCTGTCTAATCCAGTAATTCATTTTTTCTATTTTTGATCTGAGCACAATCAGAACATCAGAAAACCCGTCGTTATTCGTTTTTTTCATTTTAGTTCAGGAAATAAATAATGGAAAAACAAGTCGTTTTTCATCTTTTTATTTTTGGTTTTAATTTAAAAAAAAAAAACGATTGAACGAATGATCCACGGACGGTGACGGACCCATCATATTCTGCGATTATAGGCCTATATAAGAGTATTTAATTTGTATCCATAGGCCTACTCTGTGTAGCTGGCCCGCCATCTACTGGCTAAAAAAAATATTGGCCCGCGGCCAAAGTTACTTGCCGACCCCTGGTATATGGTATACACACTTCCTTGTTGCGTAATACCACTGCGTATAAGGCCAATGAAATGGATGTTGTTAGGAATATTCCACACGCAAAGACCAATGGAAAAATTGCCGCTGGGAGGAATATTTTTCTTACCCAATCAGAAGAAGGTTACCATGACTTATTCTAGCTAATCAGAGGACTCTGTAGCCTTCAAGGGGTGGTACTATAGTAAGTGATATGATGCAAACAGCCGCGTCGAGTGGAGAAGGAGACAGAGAGCGAACGGAGCAGCGTATTGCACACAGAGATTTAAATATGAGAGAGAGACAGAACGATTATAATATTTATATATATTAGCAATATTTAATATTTATAGCATATTAGCAATTATAGCATTATTATTTTATTGTTTTAGCACTTGTATGATGGCAAGCAGTAAAAGATTTACCTCAGAACAAGCTCTGGAACAATTACTGGAAAGTGACGAGGAGAAATCCGAAGCTGACAGCTTTTTGAAAAAACGCTGTATATAAAGTTAATTATTGCATTGTTCTTTACACTTTTGATTGAACAATTACAAATATCTGTCTAGCAAAGGGTTTGAAAAATATATTTTTTGTTCAAAAACTGTTCACTATTGTTGTGTGAGGTGTGATTTTCAGTAATAAATGACTAAAATAAAATTTTTGTTTTTGAAATTCTCTAGTTTATTGTACATTTTTTACTCATACTTCCTTTATAAACACATTACATGCATTCTTATGTTAGCTTAGGGTCTTCTGAATCCATAGATACCAAACACATGGTGTTTCATCTCCATTACATATGGTTTATAAGCCCAAATGTAAAAATAGAGAAAACGGACCAAAAAGGGCTTAGTCCCCAGAGGGTTAATTCTAGGTGTTATGTGGTTTATTTTGATTGGTGAACTGTCTTTGTAGTGTTAAGAGAAGGAGAGCTGCTACTATAAATCGCTATTTTTCTGCACTAAACTAGTGAATTTTGCCAATATATACACTCACCTAAAGGATTATTAGGAACACCATACTAATACTGTGTTTGACCCCCTTTCGCCTTCAGAACTGCCTTAATTCTACGTGGCATTGATTCAACAAGGTGCTAAAAGCATTCTTTAGAAATGTTGGCCCATATTGATAGGATAGCATCTTGCAGTTGATGGAGATTTGTGGGATGCACATCCAGGGCCGAAGCTCCCGTTCCACCACATCCCAAAGATACTCTATTGGGTTGAGATCTGGTGACTGTGGGGGCCATTTTAGTACAGTGAAGTCATTGTCATGTTCAAGAAACCAATTTGAAATGATTCAAGCTTTGTGACATGGTGCATTATCCTGCTGGAAGTAGCCATCAGAGGATGGGTACATGCCATGGTGGTCATAAAAGGATGGACATGGTCAGAAACAATGCTCAGGTAGGCCGTGGCATTTAAACAATGCCCAATTGGCACTAAGGGGCCTAAAGTGTGCTAAGAAAACATCCCCCACACCATTACACCACCACCACCAGCCTGCACAGTGGTAACAAGGCATGATGGATCCATGTACTCATTCTGTTTACGCCAAATTCTGACTCTACCATCTGAATGTCTCAACAGAAATCGAGACTCATCAGACCAGGCAACATTTTTCCAGTCTTCAACTGTCCAATTTTGGTGAGCTCGTGCAAATTGTAGCCTCTTTTTCCTATTTGTAGTGGAGATGAGTGGTACCCGGTGGGGTCTTCTGCTGTTGTAGCCCATCCGCCTCAAGGTTGTGCGTGTTGTGGCTTCACAAATGCTTTGCTGCATACCTTGGTTGTAACGAGTGGTTATTTCAGTCAAAGTTGCTCTTCTATCAGCTTGAATCAGTCGGCCCTTTCTCCTCTGACCTCTAGCATCAACAAGGCATTTTCGCCCACAGGACTGCCGCATACTGGATGTTTTTCCCTTTTCACACCATTCTTTGTAAACCCTAGAAATGGTTGTGCGTGAAAATCCCAGTAACTGAGCAGATTGTGAAATACTCAGACCGGCCCGTCTGGCACCAACAACCATGCCACGCTCAAAATTGCTTAAATCACCTTTCTTTCCCATTCTGACATTCAGTTTGGAGTTCAGGAGATTGTCTTGACCAGGACCACACCCCTAAATGCATTGAAGCAACTGCCATGTGATTGGTTGATTAGATAATTGCATTAATGAGAAATTGAACAGGTGTTCCTAATAATCCTTTAGGTGAGTGTATTCAGAGATGATAGACAAGATGTTATATAATAATAATTTAATGAAAACCCAATTTTGACAGACAAAAAAAAAAAAATGACATTCAACCTATTTTTAGACCTTACTGAAAACGTACCAGCGCGACATCTGACGGGTTTTCCCAGATCACATCACATTTATCAATTTCCATGTGTTTTAAATATTATACTGAATATATATATTTTGTTTGTAGAGTGGGAGTTTCATTAGAAATGTATGAAATTATACAATATAAAACTTTTAAAGGCCGTTTTCTCAAAATTAGTTTTTTTTCTCACACTCAGAGTCAGATATATACACTTCAGTAGCACCTACAAGCACCAACTTCTCCAGACGTATACTTAAAGGAACACTCCGACTTTTTGGGACTTTAGCTTATTCACAGTATCCCCCAGAGTTAGATAAGTCCATACATACCTTTTTCATTTCTGTGCGTTCTGTAAGTGTTATTTGACGCACCCACCGCTAGCCTAGCTTAGCACAAAGACTGGATGTAAATGGATAATGGTAGCATACTAATCCCAATAAGTGACAAAATAATGCAAACATTTTCCTATTTACATGTTGTGATCTGTATAGTCACAGCGTGTACAAATAACAAGACTATATGAGACAGAGATCATTTTTAATCGTATAAATACTGGGAACTATATTCTCACTAGGCGTAGGAGCACAGCTAACGTTACTTGGGCGGAGTGATTAGCGCAGCACACGAGACGCCCTGTTGATGGTTCCGTAAACAAAACAAACGTGACTAACTAGCTAGACATGACTCGTGATCATGGCTGACTTTGAGGAATTGTCAGAGGAATTTTACTGGGTATCAAACCAAGATCCAGAACCATATAGTTTTGAGCCAGAATACACAGTCGAGGAGTTACAAACTTTGGAAGCTGTAAGACAAGATGCCGAACAGATTGATGTCGAAGGGAGAATCAGAACGAACACGGACTGTAAATGTGGAACATGCCAACCTATGCCGACAGAAACCGAGTGCCTTTGTTGTAATGAATGGGACCGGGTATTGCCATCAATGTCAAGGCTTGATGACAATATAAATATTTGCGTCACTACCACGGAAGATTTCTCTGCCCTAATACACCCGGCAGTTGTCGTTTTTTTTCCCCATTGTGACAAGATCAACTGGAAGAAACGCCCCATGCCGAGTGAACCTAATGGTCAGCTGTCCACCAAGTAAGTGATTTTGTTATAATGATCATTCATAGTTCAATGAAATTGTAGTATAGCCATTGCATACAGTGTGTTCATGACAACACAATAATAACAATAAAGGGGATACACGGAGCCCCTATTCACGTAATAGTGTCACTACTAAGGTTACATTACATTAGCATGGCACTGTTACAGTATGGCTAATGTTAGTCATCTCAAAACATAACGGAACACTTACCGCAGCAACAGGTGATCCAATTTGTCCTGTCTTTATTATCGATGGGATGGCCGTATCCTTTAGCACACGTTTCATGGTCCCTGTGGCAACTTGCATTTTTTCAAAATAGTCGTCTGTAGTAAAATGTTCAGAGCAAACGAAATACTTCGTGATGCTGTTTACAGGTGTGTTTGGATCTAACGTTATACCCAGAACAAGTAGCCATCGATTCATCAGGTCAGCGTTTTTGGTTGGAATTCTATGAAACATCATAGTATTACCTGGTCTCCACTGTTTATTGTCACAGCTCTTTACAATACAGCGAACACCCGTGATTGTAAACTATAAATTTACTATCTAGTAATTGCTGACTCTATTACTCCAACTCTGAGCGAACTCTCTGCTCCTCACCACAGGGCGTCTCGTGTGCTGCGCTAATCACTCCGCCCAAGTAACGTTAGCTGTGCTCCTACGCCTAGTGAGAATATAGTTCCCAGTATTTATACGATTAAAAATGGTCTCTGTCTCATATAGCCTTGTTATTTGTACACGCTGTGACTATACAGATCACAACATGTAAATAGGAAAATGTTTGCATTATTTTGTCACTTATTGGGATTAGATGCTACCATTATCCATTTACATCCAGTCTTTGTGCTAAGCTAGGCTAGCGGTGGGTGCGTCAAATAACACTTACAGAACGCACAGAAATGAAAAAGGTATGTATGGACTTATCTAACTCTGGGGGATACTGTGAATAAGCTAAAGTCCCAAAAAGTCGGAGTGTTCCTTTAACTATATTATGAAGGCTTTTATAGAGGGATTTGTTGATATATCATTATATCCTGAGTTATAGGTCCTTTTACTCCAAAAAACATGGCGAAAATTTATTTTTTAAGGCTACTGTCAGTATTCTCTAATTTACTAAGCACAAGATAAGATATCCAGAATCCTCTCTGTAAAAGCCCTTTCATCTAATATGTCAACAAATAGAACCAAGAAATTTAAACCTGGTCCTTTCCAATTTCCAGATTTTGTTTTTGGAAATGTATGCAAATGAGCATATATTTAAGTATATATGGCCTCATTTGCATATTAAAACATTAATTTACACAAATCTTGTAATACATGTTTTTCTTATGTTTATGCCAGTAAACATAACGTCACTGTCGGGCGGAAACCTCGTATGTCCAAATTTTGTCAATTTGATATTTTTTCACATATCGATGCTATTGGTCAGTCCACACGTGGTTCTGTTATTTTTACAAATTATTAACCAATCTAAAGTGTTGAAAATAGCTTGAGAGCAAATCTCCATTGGACACTTCAACTGTCTGAGAATCCTCGTAACTCCACCTCTTGTTCACTCCGTGGCGGGAGCTTCCGTTTGTCTCCTCAGGATTGGAAGTCACAACGATTAAGAAATCCTCGTCGAGCAACATGTAAAGCAAGCCTGTGATTTTATCTGTGTTAAACTATGATATCAGTTATTGATGTATTTTAAATGTCTACTTATTACTAGGCTTATTATTACTAGGCTTATTATACGTGTGCATTGAAGTTTCAAAATGTATCTAATATAATACTTGAATTGAATTAAATGTTTTGAATACCAGCATTAAATGATTGTTTTTATTATTATTTTACTGACTCGAAGTTGGCACTGTGCATGTAAAATACCCCAAGTAGCAGGTTTTATTTATGGGAGAAAAAAGGTCTGTCTACTGGCGCCAAGTAAGCCTATCTTTGGATAACTCTGTCTGTTTTTTAGACAATAACGAGTGAAAATAGGTTAGATACATTTGAGTAGGCCTGTTTTGTTAAAAATCGATAGCTGTAATGCTTCGGTGCAGAAGGAAGCCCGTGAGCCACGAAGGTAAGTTTACGTGCAGATTAGGCTAATTTCCGCCTATTAGACAGCCTAGTCACCTCATCGTTTTTTGTTCTGCTTCACTTATAGCTCTTAAACCTTTAAAATTGAGTTTAGGAAGATGTATGTAACCACAGTCGTTAGCTTTGGTTAACTATTGAAGCCTTTTCTCTTGTCAAAAGCTCAACGCGACCGCTGACTTTGTTTGCGTGCAGATTATTTCCGCCTATTTTAGACAGCCTAGTATTTTGGTATTGCATCACTCATATCTCTTAAACGTTTCAAATGGAGTTTAGGAAGATGTATGTAACCACAATCATTAGATTTGAATAGCTCTTAAAGCCTTATCTATGGAGCTAGAATTGTGTCTTTATTACATGCGAGAAAATAAATGATCTGAGAGAAAAAAAAAAGTTTGAGAGAAAAAGTTATCCCACTGATAGCAAAAAAGCATTTCATGAGAGAAAAAATTATATTTGAGAGAAAAAGTTTTCATACCAATAGCAAAAAATAATAATATTTGAGACTAAAAAAAGTTTTGAGAGAAAGTATTTTCTCATAGAACATAAAAAAATATAAATTTGAAATTTTTAAAATTATTTCTGAGAAAAAAATCTCTCTCAAAATACTTTGAAAAAAACTATATAACTATATATTTTTTTGCTATCAGTGTGAAATTATTTTCTCTAAAAAAAAAGTGTTTCTCTCAAAACGCTTTTCTTTGCTCTCGATGCAATTTCTTGCTCTTGTGTCAGGATTTTACTTTTGCTGTGAAAATTGTGTCATGGGCGGGGCCACGTTCCTATTGGCCAGTCGGGTGAGCATCGTCTTGTCTTGGGAGTCGAACTGAATCATTACACCACTGTTCGGTTCACCGGCATAGATGCCGCCTCTGCCTTAGTTGAGCATATAATACACAATATAATACACATTCATTCATGAATATGAGTGCTATTTTTTAATGTTTAATCTTCAGTGATGCTGAACTTGCTCAGCCAGCTACTCATCGAGTTGTGTGTGTCATCATCTTACCCATAGCCTACGCGTAGGAGCTTCAAAATCTAAGTTTTGTCCACCCCCACTAGGGTCCGAAAGTTTGTCGTTTTGTCGCTATGGTTACACACACACACACACACACACACACACACACACCGTTGGCGGTGCGCTCAAAGTCATCTGTCAGTTGTGCAGTTACCCAAAATCTCCTGAATGAAGTTAAAACCCATGTCACTGGATGAAATAAAATCGACTAGCAAAAATACAGGAGGCCGCCTTACAAACGAGTGTGTGGAGGATATTGTCATTTCGCCGTAAGGTTTTTTATTTTTTAAATAAGAGACGATCTAGGGCTGAAATGTGTTTTTTAAATCAAGTGATCAAAGTGCTCGTTGCCGCTGTGATCAGTGGCGCGGATTAAGACTTAGGTAAAGTTGGTTTATATTCGCACATTCGCGGACTTCCGCGTTCAATAACTCGTGAACTAAACGTTGTTCCTACACAAAACACCTATCACATATAACTACAGATCAAACACCAGAAGCTACAACATAATTTTCCTCAAAACGATCTTTCCTTCGCACTGGACAAAATACATTGATCTCTGCGCAGGCTGCTAAGAAGGGACCATCTGCAAAGTGCAAACCTGAAGGAAAGCTCGTTTTAAGAAGAAGATTTAAATATTAAAACAATGTTATTTGTGTAGTAACAATATTCAGCTCACGAGATATTGAACGCGGAACTCCGCGAATATGCGAATATAAAATCAACTTTACCCAAGTCGGATTAAGGTAGTGGACCTATGGTATAAGTTATTCAAATAGGCGAATCTATAGCCCCTTTCACACAGAGATTCCGGAAAATACACGGATAAAGTGACCCGGGATTTGACCCGGGTTCGTTTGATTTTGGTTCATTCACACTGCCAGTGATTTTCCGGAATCAGAGAGTGCGTTCACACACAACCCATAAAAATCCTGTAAAGACACGTGACATCGATGTGTCTTGAAAAGTTTGCTTATGAGCTGCGATTTCTCTCTCGAGAAACCACGCTTGTGCATTACGTGGCCTACCGTTTCACAGCTGGCGAACGATCGCGTTCACACAGAAGGCGCTCTGGCAATTTGCCGGCAATTTCCCGGGTTCAAAGCGCTGTGTGAAAGGGGCTTATGTATGTAGTCACACGAAAATTCATACGAAAATTCTTGGCACTGACAACATTAGGCTACATCTCATTAAATAACAACTTAAACCCCATGTAGCCTAGCCTACTATTTAAATCGATTGCTGGACATCGTAATGTTATTGTACATATATCTGATATTGATATTGCCCCTCCGTATATTCACCAGGCCCACCTATTAATGACGTTCTGTATCCGCCACTAGGGAAGGAAACGTGGAAGTTAAAATACTGAAATAAATACTGATAACATATTTTAAGCATGTAAGTGCTTTTATATATATATATATATACTGTATATATATTACCCCGAAGCCCCCTAGCATTTACTGTCCCCCCCAGGTTCAAAATTGCTCCTACGCCCCTGATCTTACCCAAACATTGGAGTGTCCGTGCTCAACTAAGGCAGAGGCGGCATCTATGCCGGTGAACCGAACAATGGTGTAATGATTCAGTTCGACTCCCAAGACAAGACGATGCTCACCCGACTGGCCAATAGGAACGTGGCCCCGCCCATGACACAATTTTCACAGCAAAAGCAAAATCCTGACACGAGAGCAAGAAATTGCATCGAGAGCAAAGAAAAGCATTTTGAGAGAAACACTTTTTTTTTTAGAGAAAATGTTTTCACACTGATAGCAAAAAATATATAGTTATATAGTTTTTTTCAAAGTATTTTGAGAGAGATTTTTTTTCTCAGAAATAATAAAAAAAATTTCAAATTTATATTTTTTGTATGTTCTATGAGAAAATACTTTCAAAAAATTTTTTAGTCTCAAATATTATTATTTTTTGCTATTGGTATGAAAACTTTTTCTCTCAAATATTCTTTTTTCTCTCATGAAATGCTTTTTTGCTATCAGTGTGATAACCTTTTCTCTCAAACTTTTTTTTTTCTCTCAGATCATTTATTTTCTCGCATGTAATAAAGAGACAATTCTATCTCCATACTTATCTCTTGTCAAAAGGCTCAACGCGACCGCAGACTTTGATGAACACTGCTTTACTTTCACTGCACTACTTTTTTAATTTCCTGAAAAATAATGGTTTTGGAGATACAAGGATTCCGCCCGACAGCGACGATAAGTAAACTGGAAAAGTTTCACAGTGATGTCTTCTAATTAAAAAAATGTCCCTATTCACCTGTAGTGTCTCGCCTTAATAAACCTGACTTTGTCGGTGCCCCTTATGTCAGCCCCGCACGACCCAGAGACCACACAGCAACCTTCATTGCTCGAAGCGTGAGGTCCGTTGCATTACAAAGTTCTTGTAGAACTTCTGGATCATGACCACCCTCGTGCAGGTCTTTCAGTGCCTTGGCCTGATGGACTTGCAACAATGCTATAGTGTGTATAGCAAAGGCGGCTTCCCCACAGGCCTGATAAGACGAGTGCTCACAGGCCCGAGAAGGGAGACATGGATTCCCCGTGAGGTGGAGATAGGGCACAGTTGCATAGCAACGGCCCATTCCACAGGGGAAATCGACGTGTCAAGGGTGATGAGGGGGGAAGAACTACTAGGTTTCGGCAGTAAAAGGTGCCGTCCGCGACTTAGTGAGCTCTTCAAGCACCTCTGGAAAGAAAGGCACCGGGGCGAGAACCAGCGCTAGAGAAACAGAGCTAGAGTGATTCCACACGAGCCCGATCCTCTCAGCGGCCCGTGAAAGCATAGCTGTCATTTCTGGGTCTAACTCGGACAATGCTATGGTTCCCGAAGGAGGCAGCACAGCAGAAACGTCATTCCCAAAAAAAGTTTGGCTCACCCTCCGATGTAGCGATTGACAATCAGTCGTCGGAGGGAGCCCCAAAGGGACGGGTACACACTTTTGAGATGGTCCAGCCCGTTCCAGAGGGAGCTCCACTGGCTGTGGAGTGCACAAGGGTTGAGGGTTTCTAGGGGGTTGGTTCCCTGAATGATGCACGTTCACCGTGATCATCAAATCACCCTCGCTACTGCGCGAAGTAACCCACTAAGAAGGATTAGGTTGATGCAGAGGCACAGGGACCCCACCTCTTTCGAGGTATTGGAGTCTCGACAGCAACTCCAAGATGGTCATTTTCCCACAGTGGGTTCATGACTCGAACGGCACCTCAGCATTCTTGATGCCCAGACACACGAGACAGCGAACGTTCCCATCCGCCGGTGCCAGGTAACGACCGCATCCAGAAACACACGGGTTGAATGTCATGTGGGCTCTTTTAGCGAATTCACTCTCTTACAGTGCTGAAGCAAACAGAGGAACAGCCGCAGCAACACAGATAGGGAATAGTGCAGCCTGTCGTGTGCTTTCAGCTCTTTGAAGGCACCCTCTTACCCTCTTGTCAGAACAGCTTATGTAGCTTATGTAGCACTCTTACACAGCGCACCTGACCAGCTGTGAGAACAGCCTTGTTGCTCAGTTAAACTGGCAGAAAGAACAATGAGGAAAATTGGCTCCGGTGCAGCACCGTAACACCAACACCGAAAAGGAGAGAGCTTCTTCCAGATGAGATGCTTCTTCAGAGATGACTTGTTGTCCTAGAAACACCGCTTTGTAGAGAGCAGAAGACATCAACTGCTCGGCTCCGAAGCAAAAAGCTCAGGAATGCGTTGCTTCTCATTATAACTCATTAGTTACACTCGCAGCAGATTGACCTCTCTAGCAAGATTCCTGTAACGTTGAGAGTGACCGACTGAAAGGGAACTCTGCTTCACTGAGTTTCACAATGTGCCTAGGAACACCTTTACACATGGCAATATTCCATTTATTGCATAACCTCATTAGGTATGTTTACATGCATTAATTTCCGTCAGTCAGAATGAATCCCTTTCGATTTCAGATTGCGCGCACGGCAGAGAGGGAGAGGGAGCGAGAGACCTTGCGTGTGTGTGCTAGCGTACGTGTGTGCCTCATGAAGCGCATGTAAGATAGAGAGCATCCTGATTGGCCTGTTTCGGTAAATCAACCAATCAATTGTCAGTGTTGGCGGGCTTTTATCTCTTCTCCCGAACCGAATTAATCAGTTCAGTGTAACTATAAACAGGAGCGCCATGGCAGAGGGAGAGTGCCCCAAAAATGAAATGATTCAGGATACCTCCCTGAAATGACTTTTTGCAGGTTGGGATGTCTGCAAATATAATAAATAAATAAATATAATAAATAAATATTCAGTCCACTGCCACTGACAAGTTTGTAAGATGTAAATAAATGTATGCACGCTCATAAGAATTGTCACGCATCATGACCAGGGTTTGAAATTAACACCCGCCAACCCACCAAATGCAGGTAAAAATCAACTGTGGCGGGTAACGCTGCCAAATCACTAGCCATTTTGGCCTGTTACTGTTTACTCACTTTGCTGGGGAAGTTTGTGTAAGGCAAATCTGTGCATATTTAGCACAAATACTCAACTCGTGAGTCATCATGATATATTAAATACAACGTATTGCGCAGAATCTGGCATATCTGGCTTACTTGAACATGCACGTCATTACGCAACAAATAACGGTGCGCTTGTTCATTTGCATTGAAGCAATAGCGAAGATTAAAAAGCATTTGGTCGAAGAACAGAACAGAATAGCGAAGAACAGAAAAGACATTGTTATTTCCCCCCCCAAAAAAATTATCTTCTTTGTACTGTATCAAACTTTCTATTCATCAAAGAATTTTGAAAAAAAAAATTGTACACAACTGTTTTCAACATTGATAATAATAATGAATGTTTCTCATATTAGAATGATTTCTGAAGGATCATGTGACACTGAAGACTGGAGTAATGATGCTGAAAATTCAGCTTTGATCATAGGAATAAATTACAGTTTAAAATATATTAAAATAGAAAACAGTCATTTTAAATTGTCATAATATTTCACAATATTACTGTTTTTTTTATTGTTTTTTTATCAAATAAATGCAGCCTTGGTGAGCAGAAGAGACTTCTTTTAAAAACATTAAAAAATCTTACTGACCCCAAACTTTTGAACGGTAATGTGTATATATATATATATATATATATATATAAGATTAACTATGTCACAGCTATATAAAAGCTGTGACGTAGTTAATCTTTTTTGCTTTTTTGGCTTGTAGAAGTTCTGAATGGCCGGTATCTTAAAAATGTAGTAGCCAAATTGGCCGGTGAGTGAAAAAGTTAATTTCAAATCCTGATCATGACACTGTGCAAGTGAGCAATGCTTTTTATTTAAACTAAGAAGATAGTCATATTCAAGCATTTAGATGCTTTTTTTTTTTTTTTTTTTTTTTTTTTTGGATTGATTGATTATTTCAAATCTACACCAAACCTTCTACAATTCATTCAGTTACAAAATCGAAAACAAAAGCAGTATGATTGATTCAAGAGACTTGATACTTCCTAATTCAGGAATGCTCTTGTCATTTTATGCTGTAATTTTAAAATGTGCAAGAAAACACTGCAAGCTGATGGGCCTGCCTTTAAATTGTCCAATTTTAAAGTGAAAACTGCATCTTTATGAGGTCAGTGTCCTCGATTGTAGAGACACTTAGTGATAAACTGATTAGAGACCAAATTGACCTCTCAGCCAGTTCTATTGTTGAGAGACTGATGTTTTTACCAGAATCCATTATATTATAGAAGGTTGAATTACCTGACACAGGTCGAGGAGGGATCTGTGATTTGCCTCTGCATGCGTGTGTTGCCATGGACACCATTTTCTTGAGTCTTAGATTCCACCTCCAGCGGAATATCAGGTGAAGTGTGGCTTATTTTGAGGGCTGCCTCAGGCACTGGCACTGCAGGAGGAGATCCTGGAACCGCCGGAGAGACTGGAGTGGGCGGCACTGTTGTCTCTTTTACCACTGAACATCGGGCATTATTCCGGCGATCGAGGGTGGCGTCCACCTCTGGACGCTGGGGTTGAAGGGGTGGAGGAGGAGGATAAGGAGGGTCTGGATGTCCCTCCTTGGTGCTTGGAGAGAGGCCTCGCTCGCGCCATGGAATCCAGCACAATTTCCATGAAACAAAGAGAGAGACGCCAAACAGGGCCAAGCCACAAGCGGTCACCACCAATGACAGCAGACTAATGGATATGTCTACGAAGAAAGAATTGAGTGCATACAAAAAGAGGGTGAGACAGAAATATAGGCCACATACATCTGTTAATTTTACACAAATGCTTTCTGGAACATGATGTATGGGATACTTAGACTTGTTCAGGTCCAAATAAGACTGCTTTAATAACTAGTATTTCAGTTCTGTTACATGCAGTTCAGATTTAAAGGATTAGTTCACCCCAAAATGAAAATTTCCTAATAATTTACTCACCCCAATGCCATCCAAGATATCCATGCCTTTCTTTCCTCAGTGGGAGAGAAATTATGTTTTTTGAGGAAAACATTTCTGAATTTTTCTTCTAACAATGGACTTCATTGGTTAACATCGTTTTTAAGTCCACATCAATGCAGTGTTTAAACGGGCTATACGCGATCACAGCTGAAGAAGAGGTTGTTATCTAGCGAAACGATAGGTCATTTTCAAAAAAAATAATTATAATTTATAGACTTTTTACCTATTTTACCTTTTTAAAACACAGTCTATAAATAAATAAAGATTGTAAATATTTATGTCTTGTGCCCTCGACATCGAGCCATTCTACTATCGCGGGTGCGAGGGCACGCGATTATATGATATTGCCTCAGTTTGGAGAGACGCTCGCGGGCTATCTCTCCCCTGGGATCACATTATCAGATGCATTTTCAGCGGTCAGGCTGGTACTGCGTTGTACACCATGTCCGTGTTAAAGGCATACCAGGTTGATCTTATGAAAGATTTAAACACAGCCTATCATCCAGACCGTGTTTGCTTGTCTGATTGGGATGTGTTTATTGCTGAGGAACTGATATTTATATATATATATATATTTATAAATATATATATATAATATTTTATATAATATAATTATATATGTATGTATTATACAGTGAGGAAAATAAGTATTTGAACACCCTTCTATTTTGCAAGTTCTCCCACTTGGAAATCATGGAGGGGTCTGAAATTGTCATCGTAGGTGCATGTCCACTGTGAGAGACATAATCTAAAAAAAAAAATCCAGAAATCACAATGTATGATTTTTTAACTATTTATTTGTATGATACATCTGCAAATAAGTATTTGAACACCTGAGAAAATCAATGTTAATATTTGGTACAGTAGCCTTTGTTTGCAATTACAGAGGTCAAACGTTTCCTGTAGTTTTTCACCAGGTTTGCACACACTGCAGGAGGGATTTTGGCCCACTCCTCCACACAGATCTTCTCTAGATCAGTCAGGTTTCTGGGCTGTCGCTGAGAAACACTGAGTTTGAGCTCCCTCCAAATATTCTCTATTGGGTTTAGGTCTGGAGACTGGCTAGGCCACGCCAGAACCTTGATATGCTTCTTACAGAGCCACTCCTTGGTTATCCTGGCTGTGTGCTTCGGGTCATTGTCATGTTGGAAGACCCAGCCTCGACCCATCTTCAATGCTCTAACTGAGGGAAGGAGGTTGTTCCCCAAAATCTCGCAATACATGGCCCCGGTCATCCTCTCCTTAAAGGTCCCGTTGCATGCGATTCCATGTTTCAAAGTTTAGTTAGTGTGTAATGTTGTTGTTAGAGTATAAATAATATCTGTAAAATTATAAAGCTCAAAGTTCAATGCCAAGCGAGATATTTTATTTAACAGAAGTTGACTACAAAAAACGGCTCGATTGGACTACACCCCTCTACTTCCTTCATTAGTGACATCACCAGAACCGTGTTTAGACTAACCTCCGCCCACAGGAACACAGGCGTATTGATGGCGAAATGTCAACAGACGGTTGATGTTTATCTATAATCAGATACCGCAAAAGTTTAATTCGAAGTTGTTAGTTTGCTCTGTCCATTTCACCACAGACTGTTTTTCTAACCTGGGATAATATCAAGCAGGCTTCTCTCAGCGTTTCATACTGACGAAGGGGGCAATTTCAACTATATTCCAGCAAGTGGTAAGTAGTGATTTAATATGGAAGTAGCGATCAACTTAACATCGTTTCTCTTAGTAGGATGAAAATAATCTTACTTAAACTGTGATTAATATACAGAAAGCGATCAAAGAACAATCCCTTTCCAATCGTCCAAGCTGTCAATCAATCACACAGCGCAAGTTTATCTGGACACTTGCCAAAACTCGTTATGAAATAAATGACGCTGTTACACTGCACAACGAAGCTCTTACTGTATTTATATGCCTCATGTTTGCATTGGTGAAATCATTAGTGAGTGCAGAAACTGCGTTGCAATGATAAGATCTTTTTTCACGCGATCAACAGACTGTCATCTGCTCAACGCTCACTGCAATTTTTTATGTGATTGAAATAGATCTAAATACTTAAAAAACTTCTCACGATTCGTTAATCCCGATAGTTGTAATAGTAAAAACGTATAATAGCTGTAATAGTAAAAGTTTTCCAGATAGTTCCACATGTAATGCCAGATATTTCATATGCAAGCATGTCAGCCAATCACAGCAGTGGGCGTTTACACTGAAGTCTCACAGCAGACACGCCCCTTCAAACAGAGTGTTCAAACCAGGGAATGAAATCAGGCTAGGAAATATGCCTTTTATTTCTAAATTATAACAATTTTTGATCTAAAAAACATACTAACATTATAAGGGCACCCCTGGAAACATGATAAAATAATAAAAATAATCCATGGAATGGGACCTTTAATACAGTGCAGTCGCCCTGTCCCATGTGCAGAAAAACACCCCCAAAGCATGATGCTACCACCCCCATGCTTTACAGTAGGGATGGTGTTCTTGGGATGGTACTCATCATTCTTCTTCCTCCAAACACGTTTAGTGGAATTATGACCAAAAAGTTCTATTTTGGTCTCATCTGACCACATGACTTTCTCCCATGACTCCTCTGGATCATCCAAATGGTCATTGGCAAACTTAAGACAGGCCTTGACATATGCTGGTTTAAGCAGGGGAACCTTCCGTGCCATGCATGATTTCAAACCATGACGTCTTAGTGTATTACCAACAGTAACCTTGGAAACGGTGGTCCCAGCTCTTTTCAGGTCATTGACCAGCTCCTCCCGTGTAGTTCTGGGCTGATTTCTCACCTTTCTTAGGATCATTGAGACCCCACGAGGTGAGATCTTGCATGGAGCCCCAGTCCGAGGGAGATTGACAGTCATGTTTAGCTTCTTCCATTTTCTAATGATTGCTCCAACAGTGGACCTTTTTTCACCAAGCTGCTTGGCAATTTCCCCGTAGCCCTTTCCAGCCTTGTGGAGGTGTACAATTTTGTCTCTAGTGTCTTTGGACAGCTCTTTGGTCGTTGCCATGTTAGTAGTTGGATTCTTACTGATTGTATGGGGTGGACAGGTGTCTTTATGCAGCTAACGACCTCAAACAGGTGCATCTAATTTAGGATAATAAATGGAGTGGAGGTGGACATTTTAAAGGCAGACTAACAGGTCTTTGAGGGTCAGAATTCTAGCTGATAGACAGGTGTTCAAATACTTATTTGCAGCTGTATCATACAAATAAATAGTTAAAAAATCATATATTGTGATTTCTGGATTTTTTTTTTTTTAGATTATGTCTCTCACAGTGGACATGCACCTACGATGACAATTTCAGACCCCTCCATGATTTCCAAGTGGGAGAACTTGCAAAATAGCAGGGTGTTCAAATACTTATTTTCCTCACTGTATATAATATAATATTGTCTGGCTGTTCTTCGGCCACATTTAATTCTGAGGAATTAAAGCTGCCTCCGAACACATCTCTCGTTATGATAAAACGTTTGGGAGGTTCTCGAGGTGGTGACTTGTGTGATGGTCGGATTACAGCTAGACTGCCCTCCTTGAGGATCTCCATGACGTTAACTCGTTCATGGGAAAACCTTATTCTTCGTGCATCTTTGTGCCCTTGACGTATTAAGACTATCATGGGTGCAGGGGTGTGTGGT
This sequence comes from Abramis brama, assembly GCF_963993115.1. Taxonomy (NCBI): domain Eukaryota; kingdom Metazoa; phylum Chordata; class Actinopteri; order Cypriniformes; family Leuciscidae; genus Abramis; species Abramis brama. The sequence continues at coordinate 12,826,771 of NC_139971.1, read as the reverse complement.
TATACGATGATGGGTCAGTCTGAAGAGACATTTTCTTCTCTTCTTTTTGCTCATCGTCATTTTAGGAGGGTTCGAAAGCAGAGTGTAACGAGTTGCGCTCTCCCTCGAGAAAAACTGGGGACCTCCTCGTTGCACTCAGCAGCTGCATAATAGACCTAAGACAAAATCCTGAGGGTTGTTTTGTCCCAGGTCTGTGGGGGTGTGCCCCTACGGGACGAGACATGTAAATCAAACAGCTCCTACCTGACACCCTCACGAAACCACTGTACTTCCTCGCCACCTCTGGTGATTCGGGGAGCAGCGGTTTCCAGCGAAATGCTAGATGTTCTGTTGCTTTTCTGCTGTCATCCAGGACACGGAACATCTAACATCCCCTCAAAAGGAAGTGTTAAGTTGATACCACTCTCAGAGAGTCTGGCAGCGTGGAAACTTCTGCCAGGTTTTTCTGCTTGGGTATTAAGTACAGTACAAATAGGATAGAATCCAATTTATTAATTGTCCTCCACGTTTCAACGGTGTGGTATTCACTTCCGTGAGACCGGAACTGGCGCATGTACTGTCACAAGAGCTACAATCTCTGCTGAGCAAAGAGGCCATAGAACATGTTCCTCTTCCAGAGAGAGAGTCAGGCTATTACAGCAGATATTTCCTGGTCCCCAAGAAGGATGGGGGGTTGCGTCCAATCTTCGATCTTCGAGGCTTAAACCATACAGTTAAAGCATTCAAGTTCAAGATGTTAACTGTAAAGACGATCATGTCGTAAACTCAACATCACGTTTGATTTGTCATGATCCATCTGAAGGACGTATATTTTCATATAGAATATTGCCACAACACAGGAGGTTCCCAAGTTTGCTTTTGGGGGCAAAGCTTACCAATATTGGGTCCTTCCATTCGACCTAGCCATGTTATCTCTAGGGGGCTGAGGTCAACGCCAAGGGCGTACTCTCTCCCACCCTGAGGGTAACATGTTTGGGGTTAAATGGGACTCTGTCACCATCTGGCATAATTGTCTCCCGCTCGTGTCAGGACCAATTTTAACACCCTAAGCAACATCTAGCTAGGTCAGGACATTACATAGGCAGCTGCGTCCACAATGATTCCTCTGGGCCTTTTGCGCATGAGACCATGTCAGTTGTGGCTCAAAACAGGGGATTTCAACTACAATCCCCAAGGGCAAATAAAGGCAAGAACACTCGCTGAGTGCTTCATGTCCTTTCTAAAATCCATGTTTATGGTGAGTCACGCGCTGAACGCTTCGTGCACTTTCTAAAATCCATGTTTATGGTAAGGGTTACGCACTGCGGCTTCGTTCCCTTTCTATGTGGTTCAGACCCCGGTTCCTTGCTTTGGGTCCGACTTGGGAGGGTCATCAGCTCAATTGGCACATCAACTGCCTCAAGCTGATGACTGTATTTCTGGCCCTGAAATACTTTCTCCCTCAGTTGAGAGACTGTCATGTCCTAGTGCGGCACAGTGGCAGTCTCTTACATAAATCACCAGGGAGGTTTGTGCTCACGCAATCTGAACAGAATAGCGAGGCAGATCTTTCTCTGGGCCCAGTAAAAGTTCCTGTCACTCAGGGCAGTGTACATTTCAGGGCACCTGAATGTGGGAGCGGATTTACTGTCCAGACAGAAACTACCGATAGGGGAATGGAAACTCCACCCAGAAGTAGTCAAACAGATTTGGACCAGATTTTACGAAGTGGTGGTAGACCTCTTCGCCTCTTATCAGAAAGCGCAATGTTCCCTCTACTTCTCTCTGAGTCACCCAGCCCCTGGGTCTGGATGCGATGGCGCACACATGGCCCAGAATGTGCCTGTATGCGTTTCCTCCAGTTTCTATGCTCCCAGGAGTTCTAGCCAGAGTTTGGTTCTCCGAGATAATATCTCTCCTCAACGGCTCGCCATGGACGATTCCGGAGAGGAGGGACTTTCTGTTTCAGACGGAGGCCACGATATTCCATCCCAGGCCCAACCTCTGGAACCTTCATGTTTGGCCCCTGATGGGTACCAACTGAGGGACACTGGGCTTTCGCCTGACGTTATTGAGACCATTCTAAGTGCTAGGGATTCTTCCACTAGAAAGAGTTATGCCAACAAATGGAGTGTCTTTGAAAGGTGTTGTACATAATGCAGATCCGGTCAACTGCCAGATTGCTTCAGTTCTGGATTTTCTGCAGGAAAAATTAACAACAGGCACATGCCCCGCCACTCTCAAGGTTTATTTGGCCGCTCTTTTGGCTTGCCACGCCTTGGTTTACAGGGTGCCACTCGGGAGACATCCTCTGCTCGCTTGTTTCATTTGTGCCAGACGACTGAGGCCTCCCGTAAAAAACAATATCCCATCATGGGACTTAGCAGTAGTCCTAGAAGGGTCTGGTTGAGACTCCTTTTGAAACTCTAGAATCAGCGTCTGACAAACTTCTGACTCTAAAGATGTTTTTTTCTTATGGCAATAACTTCTTTGAAAGGAATTGGGGATATGCAGGCTCTGTCGATCTCGCCATCCTGCTTGGACTTTGCCCCAGGAATGGTGAAAGTGATTTTGCATCCTCATCCTGATTACCTGCCTAAGGTGCCTTTTTCGACTGTACATCCTGTCACTCTTGAGGCCTTCTGCTCTCCGCCGTTCACGACGCCGTAACAGGAGAGATCTCATAGACTATGTCCAGTCCGTGCTCTTCAGGCCTACGTCCACCGCACTAGCCAGTGGCATAAGTCAGAGCGACTTTTTGCCTGTTATGGGGGCCACAACCGATGGCTGCTGCCACTAAGCAGACCATGTCACATTGGGTCAGGGATGCTATTGCTCTTGCCTATGAGGCGCGCGGCTAAGTTTCGCCAACGGGTCTAAGGGCTCACTTCACCAGAGGGGTCGCCTCCTCTGCTGCTTTGGCAAGAGGTGCCCCTTGCCCCTAGTTTGTTTGTGATGCGGCAGGTTGGTCCTCTCCGCACACATTCATAAGATTTTATAGTTTGGATGTTCATGCCACTCCGGGCTCTCATGTCCTTGAGTCGACATCACAAGCTAATGTCTAGGCCTTCTTGCGTTCTTGTGAAACACACCTGCACAACCGTGGGGGTCCAGACATGTTCAAGCATGGCGGCGTGGGTATTCTCGTTCCCAATGCGCTGAGCAGCGCAGCATCGATTGTAGCTTTTGAAAGGGAACGTCTCCGGTTACTTAACTGTAACCTTGTTCCCTGAGAAAGCGGAACGAGATGCTGCGCTACTTTGCCGTGCTGAAGATGTCCCAGGACTGCTCTTCAGACAAAATATCCTGACGATGCACCTGTGGCTCTTCTACTTATAGCCTCGTGTCGCGGGGGCGCGCTGATGACGTCACCGACCGAGGCTATATTACCTCCGGGTCAATTTCATTGACGTGTTATACACAATATTCACAGCTGGTCACGATAAAATATGTTCCCAATGCGCTGAGCAGCGCAGCATCTCGTTCCGCTTTCTCAGGGAACAAGGTTACAGTTAAGTAACCGGAGACGTTATTCATATACTATTCATATTCATATTCACTGAATACTATTACTATATATATAATAGCAAACAATACTATTTGAACTATCCTCCTACGTACGGTCGCATTGTAAACAAACGCCGGCGTGACCTTTCAACGTGATGACGTAGTTCCCTGTCCGTTTGTTGATCAGCTCAATCCGAACTATTGAAGGTAAAAAGTCTATAAATTATATATTTTTTTTAAATGACCTATCGTTTCGCTAGATAACAACCTCTTCTTCAGCTGTGTTCGCGTACAGCCCGTTTAAACACTTCAAAGACTTTTGAAACTGCATTGATTTGGACTTAAAAACGATGGTAACCAATGAAGTCCATTGTTAGAAGAAAAATCCAGAAATGTTTTCCTCAAAAAACATAATTTCTCTCCCACTGAGGAAAGAATGACATGGATATCTTGGATGGCATTGGGGTGAGTAAATTATTAGGAAATTTTCATTTTGGGGTGAACTAATCCTTTAATACAAATTTGTTTGTCACTACCAACATTTTTCAAGAATGAATTTGGTTGCAGAATGCAGTTGTCACTGTTATAAGAAAGTCTATGTGTACACAAAAGAATGGACATAATTTTCTGCATTGTCTAAGTGGCAACTGAAATTCCATAAAAAGTGCAACAATGCCATTTAATAGAAATCAAATTATATAATACATATCACACTTGGTGCAGTTCAATATTCAATAAATGAAACTAAATATTATCACAAAGCATTTTCACACTATTGGTTTTGCATTTTTAATCTATATGAATCTCTGTGAATTCTTTGAACGTCTCATAGAGTCAACAGGCTTCAATGGGAGTCTATAACAGATACCAGTAACACTGATTTCAATAGATTATGGTTCATTGGAAATGTGCTTTAAACACATAGGTAGAGCTTAGGAGAAACATTGAATTCTTAAAAACAATCTTAGGATCATATATTTTGCAAATGCTGACAGAAATTGCAAATATTAAATGAAGTATATCATCAAAAAAACAGCAAATTGGCTCCATTCGTTCACAGCCATTCAGTCTGAAGATGTTTGAGTAGCAGCTCAAAATTCAAAGAATAATTTAATGGACTTCAAGTTAGAGGCTACATGTCTCCAGTCATTTTCCTCAAACCTCAAACTACCTTTTCCTCAAACCTCTCATATAGACACTACAATATAATATTCTTTAAAACACCTGCTTTAAAGCACCTGCTTTACTTTGATATGTAATGTCTTTCAGTATATACAGTTTCCTTGTTCCGATTTCCAAAAAAAAATAAAAAGCTCCCTAGCTTCCTACATCAAACTAACCATATTCAGCACACTGTATTCCCGAGACACCTAACTGAATGCCTATTCTAAGCCACTGCCATTTAAAACATTGGATATTGTCACTGTGATGATTGGCCTTAACCACCAGTGACTCTAATGAAATCCATTAACTTTAATTAAAATCAGGAACTTCAGTTAATTAGCAGTGAGCAGTAAAAAAGGGAACCCTCACACAGTTCATTCAAAGCATATGACATGTTTAATTAGGATGGACAAAACTGGTTTAATGAACTCCATAGTGGTGTAGCCAAGGGTTGGACAGTTTGGACAGGATCACCAATTGGACAGTCAAGCCCCCTTAATAATTGTCTTGAGGAAGTTCAGGGGTGTATAAATCCCCAAATATTATTCTCTAGGCCACAACACCCTGACACAATCTGAAAAAAAGATTTTATAATTTTATTGAAAGTAGACAAAAGAGTAATTACACAGCAAAAAATAAATAAATATATTTGTAATTGTCATAAGTCAAAATGCACATTAGAGTATAGGGCAGGGGGGAAAGCACCCAGACATGGGAACAAGGACATGTAAAGCAGACTGCTTTTGGTCATTATCCAGAAATATTTGACTGATCAATGTCATGACTGACCAATCATAATTAAGTATTCCAGAGATATGATTAATATATTATAAATATACTGTACTGTATGTTTCCAGCTGCAGGCCTCACAGTGCTTCTAGACATTTTCCCAGCTTTCACCCCATTAGCTACGGCCCTGACAGAACCCTTTAACAAATGCTCCAAGTCCCACAATCACAAAGGAAAAAGCAAAAAATATTTTTTGAGGTGTGATACATACAGGTGTGTGTATATGTATGTATATATGTATATATATATATATATATATATATATATATATATATATATATATATATATATATCTCACACACACTCACACAGTACTGTGCAAACGTCTTAGGCACTTTCAAAATGCACACACAAAATGGTTTTAAAGGGGACCAATTATGCACAATTCACTTTTGCATGCTGTTTGGACATAAATGTGTGTTGGCAGTGTGTGTACACAAACACCCAAAAGTGATAAAAATCCACTCACTCCTTTTTTATTAATCCCCATAAATCATAAGCAGTGTCTCCCAACGACCTGTTTTCAGAATGCGGCTTTAGTAACGTCACTAAAGCCACAGGCCCTGCCCACGAGTGTTGACAGACACTGCCGTTTTAACATAGACCCGCCCTGATCGAGTTCACAGCGAGTTGCACACATCCGCCATTGCTGCACTGACGAGAATGTCTCCCAAGCGTTGTAGGTGTTGTGTGGCTGGATGTATTAATCCACATAGCTCTCTCTATTTACTCCCGAAATCTGAGGCAGCCGCTGAAGACGAGGTGGAATTATTTTGTAAAAAAAAAAAAAATGCTCATAAAATAAAATTTTTATGTACTTACGCACTTCTTATATATGTTTACTCAGCTCTTACGGTGATTTTCTGGAGTAAAACTGACGCTTCATCTTTTGTGTGATGTACAAACTTTATTTTTGATGTAAACTCAATAGTATATTTTCCGAATACAGTCCAACAATCAAGTCCAAAACAGCAGACTTGTAGGCTATTAATAGTGGATACATACAAGCAGATGACAAATACGTTATAACCGTAATTAAACTAAACTATACCTGTTCCATCTCCATACAGCACTCTGACTCTGTAAGCATTATTGTCAGACTCTGGGTCGAAATGAACACCGTTACTGAGAGTTTCTGATATTATCATCATTCTGAGATGAAATTGTCCTGAGACTGAGCACGAAACTCATGAAGCTCCGCCCCCTGTGCCGTGCAGCAGCAGCTTATTCGCATTTAAATGGCACACACTAAAACAGCGTGTTTTTCTGAGCACCAAAATGTGACAATTTAAACATGCTGTAAAAAATGATTTGTTGGGTATGTTGGGTAAAACTTCACATACACACTCTGGGGACATCAGAGACTTATTTTACATCTTGTGAAAAGGGGCATAATAGGTCCCCTTTAAGCCAATTGCTTATATATTTTGCTGTAGTGTGTCAGTAGGAAATATCAGTTTACATTTACAAACATTGCTTTTGCCAGCCTTTAATTGTAATAATCCAGTGCGATTTTTGTATGCACAAGGAGTCTGACAACAGCCAGTATGCTCCACACGGAGATCTCATCTCACCATCGAGTCTGTCTGTGATTACATTAAGATTTATATTAGCATATTGTTTATAATGGATTGATTGAGGAATACTAAGAAACCCACTACTGCTGTGAGTCTCCTTCTATGAAATGATGCTCTGGCTGGAAAACAGATACTCCACATAATGTATTTTTACTGGTGGCATACAATAATAATCTTTAATGGGTCTCTTGCTACTTGTTCCACATTTATTAGTGGTTTGACCGTCAGGTACATGAGGAACCTGGGAAATCTGATCATGGGTTCCAAATGTTGAAGAAAATGGGGCATATACCATGCTGTCTGTCTTATTCCCATTAAAAAGCTGTCTGGTTGTTTCCTACCATAAATATCTTATATCGAATACTGAGTATTTAAGATAATTCTGAGACAGCCAATATCTGCGATGAACAGTTGATCAAAATACCTGGGTGTAACTTTCTTAAACCTGTTTTGGAATGATTGTGGAGAAAAGGACATTATCTAATGAAATTACAAATCATGAACAAAAACAGTATTATTAAAATGCTTTTATGACATTGTACCGTGGATTTATATAGAAAATAAAATGTACTTTTAAATAGCAAGCTATATTTGCTACAGTTCAAAATGCACAACCAGGGCAGTCTTAATATTTCGAAGAAACAGATTATCCAGTTAAAAAGCAATGTTGAACATGTTGAAAGAAGAAAACATTAATTACCAGTACTTTACAGTACTGTTCAGTTACAGTACAGTTCTTAGTGTCATAGTATGATATTGTCACGTTATGTTCCTTTTTAGTTCTGACTCTAATTTGTTTTCATTCATCACGTGTTTATTTTTCTTTTGTTTTCCTGCCACTATATAATTCACCGTGGACACTAATCATCACAGCTGTTCGTCTTTTAGTTAATTGTCTCTGTGTATTTAAGTTCCTGCCTCTGTTATGGTCTTTGTCGATTGTTGTCTGTGCATTGGCACACTGTCACGCATGTTTGTCTGTTATTCTTTCTTTATCATCGTCTTTGTCTTCCTTGGATCAGCGCATTACAGATATATTTATGTGTATTTTAAGGTTAAATGTGTCAAACGTTGTGCCCAAAATATAATCTTAAATAAAATAGAGGTTTAATAAATTATCAAGAAAACATGTATTATCAGTTACCCGTGTCAGCAATCCAGTAGCACTGGGCCTGTCTTGTCATCTGTGCTATTTAAATCACCAAATTACATATTTATTGAAGGAAAAACAGTTCACAATTTAGAATAATAGAGAGTCATTAATAGATAACTAGAAAGTAATGCCGGACAAATGAGTAGTACTACATTAACCCTTCAGCTATTACTACTAACTATTATGGAAAAAAAGAATTATAAAGGTTTACCAATATTAATTATCAATTACAACATTAACATGTGACTGAAATGTGAGCAATGGCCATGTTCAGAGTAAAAGAGATAATTGATCATGGCCCAGACACGTTAATGTTGTGAATAGTAATTAATTGGTAATTCGTCATAATTGGTCATAGTTATTAATATACTAATTGTTAATGAGTATGATCTCATTCAGAAATGATCTCAAATAGTAATTATTACCTAATACAGAACTGTCTCAGTCCTAAATTTGCTATTACTAACCGATTAGTAGATTTATATATAATAGTAGTAGGAAGTGTAAATGTAGTACTACTCATTTGCATAGTTACACCTGTTAATGATTGACCATTATTTTAAAGTGACAAACAAATAGTGCTATTTTACTCTTGTTTTTTTGTTTGTTTTTTCATTATTATTTTTTTTATATATATATTGATATTAATAGTTTGTAATTATGTTTCATGCCATCATTACATCATAATATCCCACAGAGAACCCATGGAATAATAATAATAATAATAATAATAATAATAATAATAATAATAAAGAACCTGTATACATTTTGAAACTATTTTAGCTCAATTAAAATGTTGCATTATGGAACCATGGCATTTGTATGGCAACTAGATAATGATACACCTGGACCTTAATGCTTTTTTGTTTTTCCCCCTTCCTCTTCTTTTATATCGCAGCAGAAACAGCAGCTGCCACACTCTATTTGATTTGAGCTGTCCCTGTTGAGCAGAGTCCTCTAAAGCAGCCTAAGTCATTTCAGTCAACTGAATGTGTCAGTTACACTTCAAAGTGAAAGCTCCACAATGGCTCATATCTAGTAACCCATAGAAACATTCCAACACACAAAGAGCTTCAAAGAGCTCTATAGCTGAGATTCCCACTGCACTGCAGCTGCCTGTACGAAAGCATTTGTGTTATTATTTTTTTTAGGTTTTAAATAATAATAATGCAGCAAACATATCTATACATTTTAAAAATGCTGTTTGCAGTTACTTAACACATGTAACATTATACTTGCAGGTTTTGATCATTTGAAAAATGATCCTAAACCCCTAAAAAAGTGCAATATCATAAAAGTACTAGGCGGTCAATCACCCTTCCTATCTTGTTACATGCCAAAGCGGTTATGCTAGATCATCTGACCCCATTCCACAGCTTTCTGCAAAGTGGGATTGAGAAGATGAAATGGGATTTCCAATAAGAGGTTAATAAAGCGATGGAACTCCAGCCTGCGGTCTTTCATGCTGCAGCCCTTTCGCTGAACCAAAAACCGAGCTGAAGAATACCAAATGTTAGTTATGCCTATAGCATTTTCATAAGAAGGGGGGGGGGGGGGGGAGAGCTCTAAACATACTGAATCATTGCAAAATCACAAAAACACTGCACTTGCTATTTAATATGGGCCCCTTGTGTAATCAAGTCTCTTCCAAAAAAATAAATAATAATAATTCTATATCCTCCAAATGAAATAACAATGTTAACATGGCATTCAAAGAAAGGCGACCATTCCGGCACAGTGAGATGCTAGATAATTATTGTTTTGCCTCTTTCTTTTCACTCTGGCTTCATGCTGCTGATTATTTAATTATAGTTTACACAGCTACTTGGTCTAAATGTCCTGAACTCCCATGGAGAAAAAAACTTTTGCTGCAAGACTGGTCAAATGGATATCCAAGCTATTGAAGATTTTTGGTAAATAACTTAGCCCTCTACCGCACACTTCATAGACTGTAAAACATATGGATGTTGTGTCCATGACGTCACCCGTAGGTTTCTGAAGAGCATTTCTGAAGGCCAAAGTGGGTGGAGCCGGCCATCGCCATCTTGGCAGCGCATCACCACGCGTCACTCCCAGATAACCGAAAATGGGCAAAGAGACGGGATTAGGTGAGGTGACGTGACAGCTAACAGACAGCAAACAAACGGCTAGTAGTGACAGCAGCGGCAATCCACCTGACACTCAAGCCCCTAATTATGCATAACTTTAAGACTTAATATAATTTAAACAGATGAGTTATAAAAAAAATCACCCCTCTCACAGGTGTCATGAAGGGCAAAATTAACTATATAGACCAAAACCACTTTTTGTACCACGCTGTAAACATTTTTTTTCTGCTGTAAAGTTGGGCATACAGTATTAACATGGGGGGTCAATGGGACTAACTCTCTTTTGGAGCCTGTCTCTAGCGGCCAGTCGATGAATTGCAGTTTAAGTCACTTCCGTGTTGGATTCTGTCTTTTTAAGAGAACATTCTCTTTTCTTTTTTTTTTCTTTTTTTGTAAAAAGAAGACCTTAGTTTAGCCAATACATGTTTAGTCACACCCTGTGCTGTGCATTGTGTCTTAATCTTAGTTCATCTACACAATAAATTATGTGAAGTAACAGATGCCACATTTGAATCAAATGCAACAATTATCATCTTGGACAATGTGGCTTCAGCTATAATGTAGTAGGCTATCTAAAGAATAATAATAACAATAAAAATAAAATAAAAAAACTGATGAAACGTGGTAAATGTGTGTTGAGTCAGGCTATCCCAAGGGACATGGCATTAAGAGAATGGATTTTAATAAGGACTGGATTGGTGTGAAGCTTTAAAGGGCTCATCATGCTACCACCACATTTCCAATAATCTCTCATAGCTACAAGTCAAAGTGTGTATACTCTGCTGAGGTATTACTCAATTTCGGTTTTGGCATGTTTACTCATTTAGAATTATTATTATTACTATTATTATTATTATTACCGGTATTAAGTTATTTAAAAGGATAAAGATAAAGCTGAGCCAAGTGTTTCGATTAAGGACTCAATTGTGATTGTTCATGGATCAAACCTACAACCTTTTGGCACCCAGTGATTCATCCATGTCATAAGGAACAGGGGGGGATTTGCTATGAATTCCTATAAAGATCAGGTAAGAATGAAATAAGGTCCTGCTGCATTAACTGCAAATAAATAAATATATAATATATATAAACGATTTATTTATTAGAACATTAATCGTAGGCTATTTAATTATCCTTATAATTCGTTCCAAATCATGAGAGAAATTCCATTAGCATTTCTTTAGAATTTCTGACAAAAGTATTTGATTCTATACACCAAACTCAACAGACACCGACACATAACGTCAAGTAGCCTAAGATATAACATGAATGTGGTCGACATTCCTCAAGCGTGATCACGCTGGGGGATGATTTGTAATAAATTGTTGAGCAACAAGTCAATACTGAATCAAATGAAAAAGAAAGAAAGAAAAAAAAGAAAAGAAAAAAAAAATAGCCTGGATATGAAGTTGAGATGGTATTTTAGTGTATTAACCTTGTTCGTGATGCTGAGGGGGAAAAGCGCATGCAACCGTTTTGTACAGAAGTGTCGCCTACCTGAGTCCGAATACCTCGGCCTGGCAAGGTCTCGAAAATAATAAATGAAATCCAAACAGTTTTCGTTCTGAACCTCCCCTTTAGAACAAAGATCCGATAAGAGTTCTAGTGCTTTTTGACAAATCTCGTCCTCTCTGTCGACAGGCATTTCCCACCAGCATCCTTCTGGATTGTGGAGCTTCTAAAGCGCAATCCCCTCACAGAGAAACATCATCTCACGGACGGCATCTCGCTCTCGCTGACAAACCGAGCTCTTTTTAACGTGGAAAGTGTTTTGTTTTTTTAATATTATTATTATTCCCTTTCCCAGAATTCACTCGACACGGTGAAGTTCTTGCTTGACGTGAAGCCCAGTCGTGACGCAAATGGAGTCAAAAAACAAAAGCCACCGGTTGAATCTTCACACACACACACGCGCGAACTGAATTGTGAAGCTCAATGTCCACGAGCTTGTGCTGTGCTGAAGACAGTGCGCATGCTCACAGCCTGATCGAAACGTAATGTGTTTCTTGGTCCTTTAAACAGTCGTTTTACAGCTGAAGCTAAGAATCAGTGTCTACCACAAAACCAGTAAGTACACTTTTCATACAGCAAAACCTTGGTTTTACAGGAGTAACACTAACTAGAGTTACTTTGTGATACTTGGTATGCAACTTGTCATGATGCGATTTTAGTTTGGAACATCTTAAAGCCAATGAAAAGCCTGGCATATGTTATATCTTGGTATATTAGCTATGCCATACAGAGGTGGAACAAAGATCAATTACATGAATTTAAAGGATGAATATTGCAGATAACTGAAACAGATAAACAGATAATTAATGGTCAGTTAATCAGTGTTTGTTAGAACCTTATAAAGCAATGTAAGGTAATCTCTAATAAGGCAAATTGTGAGCAGCAAAAATGATTAACCAACTTGTTAATCTCGGAAAGCTGTGCTTTAAATCTTGTTTAAATCTTTAAACACATATCAATTAGTATTTGTGTGTGTGTGTGTGTGTGTGTGTGTATTTTTCTTTTATTTATTAGTGTATTTTTATTATTTTTTTTAATCTGCAGAATGGAATTTATCAAATAAAACCACACATGCGATTATTAGCCTATATTATATTTGAGATATTATTAATACTGCACCATAGTCAAACTTCCTAATCTTTTCATCACACTTAGTCAACAATTTCCAAGAGACTGTCTCAGTGACAGCGGGGTATATGCCCAATGTGAACAGAAGTGTACAGACCTGGTCGAGCACCAATAATGAAGATGCATGCACCTTGTTGGAGAGCATTGCCTGATCATTCATCACATGCTCCTTCAGATGAGAATGCACCATTTTTGATATTGAGGGCATCTTAGTAGACAAAGGTGAATAAAGTGCAAAATGTGGAATAAAAACCAATAAGGAACAACGAAATAGTGAATGTTGTTGATTCCACTGTCCGCATAATGTTCACCCTAAGCAGAAACCTAACATAAGTGACTGAAACTTTTTGACCTGGCATGTGCTGACATGATTCATAAGTCATTAGGCAATCTCTGTGGCCAGCCAGTTTAAAAGGGGCAAATACAAAACCACTTTACACTAAACTTCATCGAAACAGCAAAATCAAAACTTCACTTTTGTTCTGTTTTAAAACATTATTCTGGTGCTTTTTCATTCTAGTGTCATTCTTACCCCAAGTTTAATCTTTCAAATTTTGAAATTATAACTTTTATTACATTATTTACTTTTTTTCAGTTTGTTTGTAACATGTCCACACTGTGGCTACAAAAATGAAACCATAAAAGTATCATAGCAGTGGTCCATATGACTCATGTGCTATATTCAGATTCGTAAATTGTAATCCTAGGTCACATTATATTTTTTGTGAGGAATATATTTTAAGACTTTGTCATTCAGTGATAGCTGGCTTATCCTTCGATCTCACATATATATATATATATATATATATTGTAACGCAGTTTGTTGTTGTGGGAAGAAGGAGGCAGGAACCGGCGAACATTCAAAGACTTAAAAATAAATAAACAAATACAAAAACGAAAGTAAAGACGGCAGCCCATCACGGTCGACTTCCGCCACACATAATAAAAAAGAATATCAAATAAAATGGATACAATAGGTGCCTACGCACCTTCGGTGCTTGGCCCCTAATAAGAACACCAGCAGATACAATAGGTGCCTCCGCTCCTTCGGTGCTCGGCCGCTAATCACATGAACCACACTTGGAACAAAGATGTATACCAACAATTAACCGAATAGAACACAGAGAATATACACAGAATCAACAAAGAATCTAAACGAGACACTGGTGACAATAAATATTTACTAAGGAAATTAACTAGAACATGGAGACCACTAAACAGAAAGGATAAAGACAAAGGACAAAAACACAATGGCCTAATTTACAAAATGAACGTACAACAGAAAATTGGGAGTACAGTCATTTCCATACAAAATGTGCCATTTATCAATATGTGAGCGGTAGCTGCGATCAAATCTCACGTCAGGTCTCAGCTTGTGTACACAAGTTTTGAGCTAGCATGAATTTACATGCAGCATAGTAAATCTGGTGGAGAACTGTAATGAGAGCATTTTGTTCATTTAGATTATTTTCTTGACCGACAAGCGAAGCTCATTAGTCATAATTAACCATTAAGATTAGAATGTCAAATTAAAATTAAATTACATTAGAATTAATGGGAGTTTGTGACCCATTAAAAATGGCACAATTGTTTGTTTGTTTTTTTACTTTATTTGCGCAAATAGCAGCATAAACAACAAAACATGAGGATTCACACATTGTCACATCATGCACCTACAGAGCTTCAGTGAACCGAGAAAAACAGGAATTAAGTATATAAAAGGAATAAAATAAATAGGACTACACAAAATATATTTTATTAAATAAGTAACAGATTAACAAAAGCGAAAAACTGCAACAAGTAGTATAAGCTATACTTGTTTTTGTGATACTCTAACACATTGTATTTGTTTAATTAAATCCAACTGATCACGCAGGTGCCTCACGCGTGCTTGCATAACATATCAGTTCTAGAGTTTCTAACTTGACATTTTAGCCATTCATCATCAAACTAAAATGCAGTCAACCAAACATAAAGGTTACACTGCTCAATTTAAATGGCCCTCTGTAAAATCCACGCCCCCAGTGCCCAACCACATTTTGTGCGTGTGAAGAATGCTGTTTTACGTCGATATTGAAACACAAGTGAAGTACAAAGTCTTCTTTACATGATGAATAATAGTTTAACAACCAAATGTTACATAGCAAATATAGATACATTTGGGTTATTGTTGAATGAGAGAGGTGAACCCATTACTGTTTCAGTTTCATTTTAACGTTCAGGGTTCACTCTAAGCATGGTGAGTCCGCTTTTAGCTATTATGCCAGCCGCAGCTGGAACCAGCTTCCAGAAGAGATCAGATGTGCTCCTACAATAGTCACATTCAAATCCAGACTCAAAACACATCTGTTTAGCTATGCATTTACTGAATGAGCACTGTGCCACTGTTCATCCGACTATTTGTACGGTATTTTCTTTTCTTTTTTATTCTAAACTGTTTTAATTATTCTTATTTCTTTTGATTATTTTAATTTATTCTATGTAAAGTAGTGCTGTAGCGGTGCGTCGATGACGTCGACGTGTCGACGTAATTTTTGCGTCGACGCTTCTTTGTTTATTTATTTTTTTTTGTACCATTTCTGGAGGTACAGCTCGCCACACACTGACACACACCGCCCGCCGTGTTATTCTGTCATGTTTTCTCCCTTTCTTTCCAAACCGCGACAAACGCCAGTCTCCTTTCTCTGCAGAATGTGATAAATCCGCTCAACCAATCACAGCGCACCATTCCACGCATTGTAAACAGTAACGGTGGCGCTTTGAATACACCCGCCATCCTAGTTTTCCTTATCTACTTTGCACTTTTTGATCAACAAACAAACAAAAAAAATAATACATTTGACGGCATTGATGAACCTGTGGTGGATTATGCCGTAGGGAAGAAACGTAAGCCATCGAAATCTAATCATTTACGTGAGGAGATTAACAAGATTAGGCACGCGGGAGGAAGAGAAATGCCGACTGTTGCTTGTTCTCACACGACAGCGTCAAACTTATGTCGAATGCTGACACGTTAACCCCAGGGGATCTTTTAAAAAACTTTCAATTCTTGTACTCAAAGTAAACGAAAACCGAGCAGGACCAAGCCATTTTACAGTTGATCGCCGTCAAAAAATTTCAGAAGGTATTTCTTAGCGATGGCTGATTGAATGTAACCTATGTTTAGTCCAGTACGTGCTAAATATAAGATTAACGTTAGTATTGACCGAGTTCAGAGGCTGCCATGTGGATCAACTTACTTTGTTGTGTATTTTCAACAGTTTCAATATGAAAAATAACTTTTATATTGATTCAATGGATTAATTGCATTTTTTTTAAAAACGTGTCATGAATTTATTGCATTTTTGGGAAAAAATTATCTGTTTTTATAATAAATCTTTGAAAATCAAAATCTGGATTTGAATTATGTTATTATAACCTAAAGATGCTATGTGAAAGTTTGAAACAGAAATAGTGGTTTTCATCTTGCCACTTTCTTGATAAAGAAAACTCAAATTAATCAAAATGGATTTATCACGTTTATACTATATTATTCAGAAGTAAACACTGTAGCTGACAGTGTGTTTATGTCAGAATGTTTATTTTTTAAACCACAACCTTCTAAGTGCTTCTTTTACTGATATATTTAACAATATCTTTTGCATTTCTCATCCAAACAACGTCAAACTTGGCACTGCACTTACTCGTGCCCAGACAGCTATCGAGTTTGAAAACCATCGGAGTAACGGTTCGACAGAGATATGCGAATAACAGACAGGATAATTAATTCAAATTAGTCGTTAGATTAGTCGACTAATCGATAAAATAATCGCCCGACTAATCGTTTAATAAATAATCGTTTACCCCAGCCCTAATGTAAAGCACTTTGAATTACCATTGTGTATGAAATGTGCTATATAAATAAACTTGCCTTGCCTCCTGACTGAAAAACTGTGCTAATTAGTAAATCCAGGTGATTGGAACAAAATACTGAGGAGGACTTTTACTTTCTGAACCTGGACTTTACACCTCTGTTCTTTACAAAACGGCTTTACATACTTTTATAAAGGAAAAGCAGCTAACAAGTTATTGTCAAGTATACAGGAGAACTCAATCAATAGTTCTGTTTAAATACTTATCTAATGGTGGCTATTTTAGCAAAAAAAATAAATGGCCACTGATAATGTAGAAGTAACTCATTATAAATTAAATCACTCTCATACTCTTTTCCGAGGTACTAGCAATTTTAGATCTGTGTCCTGTGTTGTCTAGCCTTGCCTTAGGGCCAATGGTCCTGTCAAAAGGGCCTTAATTACACTATACTGATGCGTGTTCAGGGGTAACTTGTGCAGATTATGATTAGAGGATGATAAAAGGTATTTGTAATAAAAAATGATTTAACCTTGAATCTGAGGAAAATTATCTTCCATCACACTAATATCTCCATAAATGCTGAACTTAAAGTAGCTATGCAATGTGCTATACACTGATAAATTATTGACTGACAGTTAATGCTTGGGAGCTAGGGTTGAGTATCGTTTTATTTTATTTTATTTTTTCAATACTGGTGCCAAATCGATTCTTTTAAAATGGTACCGGTGCCTAAACCCATACTTAAAAAAAAAAAAAAAAAAAAGCTTCAAAACGATGGTGAATGACATTTAAAAAAACTGCTTTTTTTTATTGAAAAAAAATTTTTTTTTACTTTTTTTTATAAAAAATTCTTAAAATTTAATATTAGACAATAGAGACTAGCCACCATAGTTACATGTTTGCCGGGAGCCAGAGCGCCTGACATCAAAGCAAATTTAAAGGTGCTGGCTAATGCCAATCGTAAATTCCCTAAGATTATTATTCACGTCGGCACTAATGATGTTCGACTTCGCCAGTCGGAGATCACCAAAATTAACGTTAAAGAGGTGTGTGAACTCGCAAGTACGATGTCAGGCACAGTAATTTCCTCTGGCCCCCTTCCTGTTCGCAGGAGTGATGAGATACTTAGTAGACTGTGCTCACTCAGTGGCTGGCTGTCTAAGTGGTGTCCGCAAAATAATATAGAATTCATAGACAATTGGAAAAGTTTTTGGGGCAGACCTGACCTGTTGAAAAGAGATGGTATTCAGCCCTCCTGGGATGGTGCTGCTCTTCTCTCTAGTAATATGGCACATAGTCTTAGAGCTCAAACATGAATTGGGGCTCAGGTCAGGAAGCAGACTAAACCGACCATCTGATAGCTGTCTCAAGTCACTGAGGTCAGATAAATCCCATCACATAGAGACTTTTTCACCTAGATATCATCATATAGAGACTGTGTCTGTTCCCCGAACTAGGAAATACAAAAAACTCCCAAACCCATTTAAGGGTAAAAATTTAATTGATGTTCAACAAATAAAAAAACAGATATAATACGGATGAACAAATGATAAAGCTTTGGTTGCTGAATATTCAATCCCTTACTTCAAAAGCACTTATTGGTAATGAAATGATTACAGATTATAACCTAGATGTGCTGTGTTTGACAGAAACCTGGCTAAAACCAGACGATTACATGACTTTAAATGAGTCCACCCCCCAAGATTACTGTTATAAACATGAGCCTCGTCTGAAAGGCAAAGGGGGAGGTGTTGCTGTAATTTATTGTAATATCTTCAGAATTACTGAGAAGTCTTGTTTTAAATATAATTCTTTTGAAGTGTTGGTGCTTAATGTAACACTATCTAGTGTAAATGATAAATCACATTTGAGATTTGTGCTGGCTACTGTCTACAAGCGACCAGGGCACCATACTGACTTTATCAAAGAATTTGCTGATTTTCTATCACAGTTAGTACTGGCTGCAGATAAAGTCCTAATTGTTGGTGATTGTAATATACATGTAGATAACGAAAGATGCATTGGGATTGTCATTTAAAGACATTCTTAACTCTATTGCAGTTTGTTACGGCCCTTAACCCACTTTAGCTCGTTTAAAACAAACAAAAGGTAAGGACCGAACATATCAGAAATCACAGACGATTGGTTGCGTTTCTGACGTCCAATCACGCCATAAAGTTTTAATTTGAGAATCAAAACCACAACAAGTACAAGATAGAAATAATCAACAATATCAAAAATTTACGAAAATAATAACAGTACACAGGTAGGGCAACTAAAGAAACAGAAACCCCTGACTACACCTAATTTACAGGAGAGATCTTACCTAGCTCCCGAAAAGAACAAAAACAGGTGAGTCTTGCGGGCAACTGCTTACCTCGCTGATCTAACTAAATAACAAAATGTGAACTAAGAAATCCACTACCTGTGACTAAAGAAGACAAAAACAAAACTAAAGTAAAAAATACAGTCAAACACTGGATCGCTCCAGCACGTAGAGGAGAGGTGGTGAGCGATCTCGCCACGAGGCGAGAGACACCCAGCAGACAAAGAGGACAGAGAGAGTGCCATATACGCCGTCATAGCTTAAATAGCAGAAACCCTGATGACGTCACTCCATTTCTGTGGTTCAGGGAAAATCCCTTCCCACGACTCCACCTACAAGATCAAATAAAGAAAATCACACACACAAATAGTTCTACATGCACACCTAGATATCATCATATAGAGACTGTGTCTGTTCCCCGAATTTGGAAATCCAAAAAACGTCCAAACCCATAGAAGGTTAAAAAATTTAATTGATGTTCAACAAATAAAAAACAGATATAATACAGATGAGCAAATGCTAAAGCTTGGGTTGCTGAATATTCGATCGCTTACTCCAAAAGCACTCATTGTTAATGATATGATTTCAGATAATAAACTAGATGTGCTGTGTTTTGCATAAACCTGGCTAAAACCAAATGATTACATTACTTTAAATGAGTCCACCCCGCAAGATTACTGTTATAAACATGAACCTCGTCTGAAACGCAAAGGGGGAGGTGTTGCTGTAATTTATAGTAATATTTTCAAAACCACTAAGAAATCTAGTTTTAAATATACTTCTTTTGAAGTGTTGGTGCTTAATGTAAAAACATATAGTGCAAACGATAAATCACGTTTGAGATTTGTGCTGGCTACTGTATACAGGCCACCAGGGCACCATAAAGATTTTATCAAAGAATTTGCGGACTTTCTATCAGAATTAATATTGACTGCAGATAAAGTACTAAATGTTGGTGATTTTAATATACACATAGATAATGAAAAAGATGCATTGGGATTGGCATTTAAAGACATTGTAAACTCAATTGACTGTGATTGACTAGATGTACGCAGACGACACAGTCATTTATCTGAATGGCTAAATCAATCCTGCTTAAAACATAATGTAAATAAAACAGTTTCAATGTTCTTTTCTAAATCAAACATTGCAAATAATCAGGCAGATATTTATGTGACGGGAAAAAATAAAAGTTGTCAGAATTCAAATACTTCATCATCATAGTAATCATCATCAGGCATCATAATAGACTCTAAACTAACTTTTAAATCACAGATAAAAAAGGTCTGCAATCCAGTCAAATTTAATATCGCAAATTTCCGGATCATAAGATCAAACTTGTCACTTCAGGCAGCTAAAATGTTCATGTACAGTATGGTTCTGTCTCACATCACTTACTGTCTTACAACCTGGTCACAGGCAAATAAAACAACACTGAAATATTTAGAGTCACTTTATAAACAGACAATCAAAATTGTGGATAAAAAACCATTAAGATATCATCATTGTGCCATTTTACAAAAGCATAAGCTTTTAAGTTGGGAAAAAGTCATAGTCACGGTTCACAAATCCTTGTGTTCATTTTGTGGATCTGTTGGTGTGTTGGGTCTATGTGTGTGTTGCTTGTTTGTTGCCTAGTGATCAGCTCATCACTCCAATCAGTCACTTCAGCTGCAGCTAGTTTACTGCCTATATCTAGCTGGAGTGAGTTACGCCTGGTACACACCGGACGCCGAAGCGACGCGGAAGCGGCGCGGAACGGAAAATCACGCACGGTCCGGCGCCTGCCTGTTCACACCAGACGCGTATTCTCCGCGGCGGTCGACAAGCGCTTCTGCTCAGTTGTTGTTTATTCAGAGCTATTTTTTACATCATGGGTAAGTAAATAACCTCATAAAATGAATACACCATGTTTCTGTAACCAAGAAGTTTGTACACTTCTTTTATTAATCCGTTGTCGAGACACACACGCAGCCAGAGAGAGAATATGGTAGACAGTAGTAGTGTAGATATACCGTTGAAATATACATCCTCTCTTCAAATTTATTAAATCTATTTTGTTGTGTTTTTTCTTTGTTTGTTTTCATCTTTCTAGTCTGTTTAGATACACAAATATGATCGCATTTGTCACTCGCGGTATTTTAATTTTTGAAAATTGCTTATATTTTGACAATTGACCGGATTGTCTCGTGTTTCTTGGTGTGACTTCCTGCCGGAATTGACGCGGATCACTCGCGGCTCGCGCAAAAAATAGACCAGACGCCGAAACTGGCGCTTCACGGCGCGGGCCGTGTGAACGACACCATAGGTTAACATGGGCGCCGAAAGGAAGCGGCCTCCGTTCCGCACCGCTTACGCGTCGCTTCGGCGTCCGGTGTGAACCAGGCCTTATGCTGGGTGTCGGTTTGTTACTCATGTCTTGTTCTCGTTGCCAGTTACCTCGTCAGAACTGCTTGCTGTGTTTGATCCTCTGAGTCCTGTGTGGCGCTGGATTACCAGTTCGGGAATTTACATCGACCAGTCTCTTGTAGTGCACCCTGAGTTTCTTCCTTGTCTGTGATTCCACTTTGAGAGTTCCTGCATTGCACCCTGAGTATTCCTATTATGGTATCGTCTGTCAAGTTTCATCAGTCTCCTGCATCTTGTCTGATCTGAGTACTTTCTCTGTCTAATAAACTTGAGCTACTTGCATTTGGATCTGGAATTCGTTATTGTGACAGAATGAACCGACCACCATCATGGATCCAGCAAGTGCGTCCGAATTGGGCGCAATCCTGTCAAAGAGCGATATTCGCATGCAACAACAGGAGGAATAGACGATAGCCACGGGTCGCGCTGTCCAGGCGCTGGTGACCCAAGTCTCCGAACTAACGACCCAGCTGCAACAACTAAGGACTGAGACTGCGTCTGTGCAACAACAAGTCACCGCCATCCCATCTGCTTTTGCCGCTCAGAGTCAGACCACTCGTGCCACTGAGCCCCGTCTTCCGCCTCCAGCTTTCTACTCCGGTGAGCCCCAGTTATGTTGCTCGTTTTTAGCCAAATGTTCTCTGTACATCTCTCTTCAACCTTCGTCATTTCCTACGGAGGAGGCTAAGGTGGCCTTTGTTATAACCCTGCTCTCGGGTCGAGCAGCCAGTTGGGGAACTACTGTGTGGGAACAGAGACTTCCGTGCTGTGCTTCGTTTGAGACATTCTCCCGGGAGCTCAGAAAGGTCTTTGATCACGCTGCTTCCGGTAGAGACGCGGCGCGACTTCTCGCGGAGCTGCATCAAGGAGATCGTACTGTAACGGACTATTCGATTGAATTTCGCACATTGGCTGCGGAGTGTGGCTGGAATTCAGAGGCTCAATGGGACATGTTTTTATATGGACTTTCTGAGACCATAAAGGATGAAATTTACTCTTTGGATTTACCCGCGGGAGTGGATAAACTTATAGATCTGGCTATTCAGGTGGATACAAGACTACGGCGACAGGGTCCACGGACACAGCGAGAGTGGCCTGAGTAAGGTATCTTTTCCTCCTGGTGAAACTATGTCTTTTCCAGATCCTGAACCCATGCAAATGGGCAGGTCCCGTCTATCGCAACAGGAGAAACAAAGAAGAAGAGAGAGGGGACTGTGTCTGTATTGTGGAGCCGCCGGTCACATCGCTCTGCAGTGTCCGGTAAAAGCCAGCACCCGCCAGTAGGTAAGAGGTTACTAATGGGTGGAACTACACTGACTAAATCCTCTTTTTCAGCTACTCACCTTTCTGTCAGTTTGAAATTACCTTCTCAGAGTTTTGATTGTGAGGCTCTGGTTGACTCGGGAGCGGAGGATAATTTTTTAGACATTAACCTGGCTCTTAAGCTGATGATACCGGTGATGACACTCTCTCAACCTATCTCGGTCATTGCACTTAATGGTCAACTATTACCCTCAGTCACACAGTCCATTGCCACCTTAAGACTCGTCACCTCAGGCAATCATTCTGAGGATATTGACTTTCTTTTGATCGACTCTCCTTCTGCTCCTGTGGTTCTGGGACACCCCTGGCTGGTGCTCCATAATCCTCATATAAACTGGCGTATGAATTCTGTTTTCGCTTGGAGTGAATTTTGTCATGCCACTTGTTTGTTGTCTGCGTGTCCTTCGGAGTATCTGGACCTGAAGGGAGTGTTTAGTAAGTCTCGGGCTGCTTCTCTACCTCCGCATCGTCCCTATGACTGTGCTATAGATTTACTGCCAGGTATGTCTCCGCCTAAGGGCAAGTTATACTTATCTGACCGTTATCAGTTTGTAGCAGTAAATGAAGAGATGTCTTATCGATCACAAGTTCAGTATGGTGTACCACAAGGCTCAGTACTAGGACAGTTGCTGTTCACTCTGTACATTCTACCCTTAGGAGATATCATTAGGAAACATGGAATTAGCTTCCACTGTTATGCTGACGATACTCAGCTGTATATTTCTTCAAAACCTAACGAAACTTACCAATTCACAAAATTAACGGAAAAAATTGGATGACTAGTAATTTCCTACTTCTAAATTCTGAAAAAACAGAGATTCTAATTATTGGACAAAAAACTTCCTCACGTAATAACCTAGAATACTGTCTAACACTTGATGGCTGCTCTGTTAAGTCTTCGTCGTCAGTTAGGAACCTGGGTGTGCTCTTTGATACCAATCTTTCATTTGAAAGTCACGCGTCTAGTATCTGTAAAACCGCATTTTTCCATCTTAAAAATATATCTAAATTACGCCATATGCTCTCATTGACAAATGCGGAACAATTAGTTCATGCGTTCATGACATCAAGGCTAGATTATTGTAATGCTCTACTGGGTGGTTGCCCTGCACGTTTAGTAAACAAACTACAGCTAGTTCAAAACGCAGCAGCTCGAGTTCTTACCAGAACCAGGAAGTGTGACCATATTAGCCCGGTTCTGTCAACACTAGAGTGCATCAAATTTGAATGGGAAATTTTAATTTCAAAATATCAATTTGGCTGGCATTGCATTTTGTTCCAATTAACATAAAAATTACTTTTGCAAAGTTTTGAGGAATTCCATTGAGATTTAGGGGTGCCACCTAACACATGAACTTTGGCGAAATTTCTAACAATTTGCAATTTTTAGTCTAATTGCCAAAAGGTTAACCTGGAAATGCTGAGTACAGTGACCTTTTATACAGTAACATGTTCTATAGGGTTATCAAAGTAAAAGTTGTTTGTTTGCCCTTTGGGCAACTTGGGCATTTCTCAGAATTCAACTTTCAAGATTCTCCATTCATTTGTCCTATAGACAAAATGAATGGAGGTCAATGGGACATGTTCACGTGGCCTTACCCTGTTAATTTACTGTAACAACTACAATGCTACTCTCAATACACATGAGACATCTACAGTGGGGAGAACACGTATTTGATACACTTCCGATTTTTCACGTTTTCCCACTTACAAAGCATGTAGAAGTCTGTAATTTTGATCATAGGAACTCTTCAACTGTGATTGACAGAATCTAAAACAAAAATCCAGAAAAAACACATTGTATGATTTTAAAGTAATTAATTTGCATTTTATTGCATGACATAAGTATTTGATACATCAGAAAAGCAGAACTTAATTTTTGGTACTGAAACCTTTGTTTGCAGTTACAGAGATCATACGTTTCCTGTAGTTCTTGACCAGGTTTGCACACACTGCAGCAGGGATTTTGGCCCACTCCTCCATACAGACCTTCTCCAGATCCTTCAGGTTTCTGGGCTGTTGCTGGGCAATATGGACTTTCAGATCCCTCCAAAGATTTTCTATTGGGTTCAGGTCTGGAGACTGGCTAGGCCACTCCAGGACCTTGAGATGCTTCTTACGGAGACACTCCTTAGTTGCCCTGGCTGTATGTTTCGGGTCGTTGTCATGCTGGAAGACCCAGCCACAACCCATCTTCAATGCTCTTACTGAGGGAAGGAGGTTGTTGGCCAAGATCTCGCGATACATCCATCCTCCCCTCAATACGGTGCAGTCGTCCTGTCCCCTTTGCAGAAAAGCATCCCCAAAGAATGATGTTTCCACCTCCATGCTTCACGGTTGGGATGGTGTTCTTGGGGTTGTACTCATCCTTCTTCTTCCTCCAAACACGGCGAGTGGAGTTTAGACCAAAAAGCTCTATTTTTGTCTCATCAGACCACATGACCTTCTCCCATTCCTGGACATGCGCTGGCTTGAGCAGGGGGACCTTGCGTGCGCTGCAGGATTTTAATCCATGGTGGCGTAGTGTGTCACTAATGGTTTTCTTTGAGAATGTGGTTCCAGCTCTCTTCAGGTCATTGACCAGGTGCCCCAAAAACTTTTCCAATTGTTTATGAACCCTATATTATTTTGCGGACACCACTTAGACAGCCAGCCATTGAGTGAGCACAGTCTACTAACTATCTCATCACTCCTTCGAACAGGAAGGGGGCCAGAGCAAATTACAGTGCCTGACATCGTACTTGCAAGTTCACACACCTCTTTAAAATTAATTTTAGTGATCTCTGACTGGCGAAGTCGAACATCATTAGTGGCGACGTGAATAATAATCTTAGAGAATTTACGATTAGCATTAGCCAGCACTTTTAAATTTGCTTTGATGTCAGGCGCTCTATGGTCACATCACTATGGTGGCTGATGTCTCTATTTTCACGTTCCGTGTAATAGAATTGCCAATAACTAGGGCACATTCAACAGGATTCTCAGTGGGTATTTCACTGAGTGGGGAGAACCTGTTTAATGTTGTTATCGGAACGGAAGAGCAGTGTTTTGTCCCGCGACTACAGCGTCTCACGGTCACCCAGTTGCCCTGCTGCACGGGCTCTACAGCCGGAACCGAACAATGTAGGCTACAGAGTTCACTAAGCTAGTCACATCCAAAGTAGTATCTAAAGCCCTTGCACTCTTACAATTAACCTCGATTAAAGATTGGATGCATGTCTCTAGTTCTGAAATCTTCTATCTCCCTGCATTTATCACATGTAAAGTCCTCGGGGCTGACAGAGAAGGCTATACATACTATACATGTGACACGCAGTGCAAGTGACAATAACAGGAGAAGACATTATTCACCGTGTTTGTTGACTGATCCTACTCACCACAGTTATTTGATGGACTCGAAAAAGGAGCGAGCGAGAGAAAAGATGGCAAACATGGCAGATTAACAGGCTAGCGGAAGGCTAGCAATAGTGATTTAGATTAAAGCTAGCGAAGTCAGATCAGATATATTTAGCGATATAAACAACAAGGAGTGATAGTAAATAGAGATTCAAAACGGAAAGCTATATGGAGCCTTCAGACGCAAACCACACGGCAGAAATACAGCGAGGTAGACCGGAGCAATCGATCCACGAGCAGCCAGGCAAAAACAAACAAACTACAGCTAGTCCAAAACACAGCATCTAGAGTTCTTGCAGTACTTGAGCAAGCTCTTAACGCATTATAGTCCTTCACGACTATTGCAATCTCAAAATTCCGGCCAGTTGATAATACCTAGAATATCAAAAATCTACTGCTGACAGTAGATCCTTTTCCTGTTTAGCACCAAAACTTTGGAACAGTCTTCCTAACATTGTCCGGGAAGCAGACACACTCTGTCAGTTCAAATCTAGACTAAAAACACATCTCTTTGTCCTAGCATACACATAACACATTATAGACTTCAATAATTCAATGTTAGGCTGCATAGATTAGGTCAGCTGGAACCGGGAACACTTTCCATAAATCCTGATGTACTTGTTACATCATAAGAAGAATAGCGTCTACGCTAATATTAGTTTCTCTGTTTATCCTGAGATTTACCCCAGTCTGCCGTATCCAGGCCGTATCCAGATCTGCACCTGGACACCACCACAACGCAGTCCTGAAGTGTCAACTAGTCTCTCCCCTGTGAAGGCCTCCGTCCCTTCCCTTTTACCTCTGTACAGTTAAAACGTTGTCAAGATAATTCTGGTTCACGTGGCTACGCGGAAGCGATAAAAATTCTGTATTATAAATTTTAAGGCCAGACAAGTAGTTTGTTGAGGGTTGGTTTGTAAAGAAGGACTACACGCCTGAGCACATATATATTCAAATGTGCATACCTACAGACTAAACACGTAATGCGCATGTGCACGCAATCAGCATTCTCACAGGTTCGCGTTTTTAAAGAGTTTGCGCAGAGAGAACTTAAGGGTTTTCTGTTAGAGCGGTGTCGTTTTAGCGGCCCCTAAGTTAATAACTAATGATCGTTGTGACGGAAGTGAATCAATCAAAACTAACTTTAGCTGGACAATAACTTTATTCTAGAGCTGCTGTAAAGCCAAAACTCTGTTACTTTAATTTCCTATTATCACTGTAAAGCTGCTTTGAAAAAATCTATATTGTTAAAAGCGCTATATAAATGAAGGTGACTTGACTTGACTTGACTAAGCACCGCAGTTCAGAGAATTGTATCTGTCAACACGTCAATTCATCCACTTCTCCTGAAATACTTTAAGTGGCTGGTGAAGTGTGAGAAGAATAGAGTAAATTTTATAGTTACCTACACAATGTGTATCTAAACACGTCATCAATTTATAATTGAAAGGATTGTTATTGCCACTTCCATAGCCATCAGTGTGTATTTTACAAACTATAAATGTTGTTTTGCTAATAATTATGTGTATTTGAATGTCTGAAACCTAAAATAAACATTATGTGGTTGAAAACCCAGAATAGTTGTGATAGGCTAAATAACAGCGCTGAGCGCGTCTGTCTCTGCAGCGCCAGCTAACGCGCGAACGCAGATTTGAATTCACTCGATCTGAACGTTCTAATCACACTGGTGTGAACGATCGTATGCGTCAAAGGGTTAACTAGTGATCACATGCGGTGATGATGCTTGTGTCCGTTTCGGAGAACCAGTGCAAATATTTCAATGGACAGCTGAGGCATTTAAGTGGCACTGAAATGAGGCACTGAAATCTGCGTTTTGATTTGGTCCGTTTACATACCGGTTACTTAGGTACCGTTTCCATATCGGTACCGGGTTTTGGTACCCAACCCTACTGGGAGCTATAAAAAAAAAAAAAAAAAAAATGATGGTATTTTAATATTGCTTTTCAGATTTTCACTCCCAGATAAATCCCAAGTTACCCTGCAGCTCATGAATATGTATAGACTTTAATTCATTCATAATTGGCATGGTAATGTTATCTCTTCCAGTTTCACTCTGAACCTTGTAAGATATTGTTTAATAAAAACAGAGACTGCACAATGAAAGAAAGATTACAAGAACACATTTCCCTGAGGAAGGATTGTAGTCTCATTCATTAAGTGTGGTGTATAAAACCAGAGAGATATTCATGAATTGCAGTCTAACCAAATAATTTATCGTACACAGGATCAATAGCCTGCAATGGACTGGCCTTGTGTCTGAGGTGCATCCCAGCCTAAAGCAGATCAGTATTGTGAAAAAATAAATATAAATTTTAGGCAAAGATTTTTAGCCTGCTTTCTCTTCAGCACACTGCAGCGAACCCTCCCCAAGACCTGTCATCACCAGACTCCCACCTGAGGGGCTGACAGAAGCAGAGCTGCCAACCCTGTTAGTGGGGTGGTACCTCTTGAGTGTTGTAGGCTACTGCACCTGTTAACATTGTTGCTCACTCTTTGGGGAGAATGTTCACACATCTGCCTGTGTGTGTGATGTGACAGTTCCAGTGGCTCTGACAACTTGTTTCATGGCAACAATCACTGCAGCCTGGATGAATGCTTGTGTGGCATGATAACCCTTACGAAAATAAGTTTATTCAAGTGTGCTATTAGTATACTTCTTTTAAACTAAAAATAAGAAAGTATACTTTCAGTCTACTTTTTATGTACTTCTCAGAAATATACTTCAAATTCCAATTAAGTATACTTGACTTATACTGACAGAAAGGTCTAAGTATATTTGGCCTCTACTTGTTGATCGAGATATAATTAAAAGTATAATTAAGTATTCTAAGTATTCTTGGCTTGTACTTGTGTTTACTATTTTGATTGAGTAGCTTATTAAATACTTTTTTAAAAACATAATATTACACACTGTCTTATAAACTAACATGTTCAAGTTTATATAGTAACAAGATTTTGGGTGGAATAGCTTATAGTAAATAAAATAAGCATGGAACTGAACCTGATCTTGTACACAGCGATAATAATTCCCTTACGAAAAATAAGTTTATTCAAGTGTTCTATTACTATACTTCTTTTCAACTAAAAAGAAGAAAGCATACTTTCAGTCTACATTTTATATACTTCTCAAAAATATACTTTATGTACATCTTAGAAATATACTTAATTACACTTAAAGGGACATTGTGTAGGAATTTCTCCCATCTAGCGGTGAAATTGTATTTTGCATTCAAACCATAGACTGTAAAAGATTCAAACGAATAGTGCTCTCCAGCGCCTCGCTTTTTCAAATGCGTGTTGCATCTACGGTAGCCGTTATGTACCAAAAAGCTATGACAGGATGTCTTCTAATAGCACTTCATCGAGTTTCCTTCGGGTGAACAGGTTTGTTATTTCAAGACTGTAACATTGACTTACCTGTCGAGAAGAAAGCAGGCAACTTCAGCGTCTCTTTTGAAAGCGTTCTCCTGCATTAGCTCTTTCCACCTGGAAAAAGCTATCCCAACATTAACCCTTGTTTTTTGTAATCTCCGGTCACGTTTCCTTTTACGGTCTATTTTGGACTTTTTCGACGATGAGGACTCCTTATCCTGTGACTCAGCATATGTATGGTCCTCCATTATAAATAACCGTGCAGTGCAGCCTTTTAAACTTGCCGGGGCAGTGACAAGCGCCGCTCACTGCTCTGCGCCTCCGTTTCTGCTGGCTTCAGTCACGTGACGCTGGCTCTGAACGGAAACGCGTTTGCCTAGTACTTTTTGTCCCTCTCTGCTATTATAGTTTTCAAGATGGCGGAACTACATGGAAGCCTCCGTGGACCTACCCGTCCCATGTATATAAAGATAATAAATTCTTCGTTTACGAGGATAAGTCAGATCATTGGCAGAGGTATTTGTACACCATTGAGGACATATTTATGAATAAATATATTGATTTTAGATAATAAGATACACTCTAAAAAGTGCATATGGCTTGTCATTAGTTTAAAGAACTTTTTATACTTGATCTGACTCAATACATTCACTTTTCTGGCTTGTCGTTGGTCTAATGTAATTGAGTTTATTTGTCTTGAAGTAAAACAGTTTGTTTGGGTGTAATTTAAAATAATTGCTTTAAATCAAATTACAATTTTACGTCCACGTCCAAACCACGTGACTACTGACGTCATCAAGCTTGGGTCGAGAATTTTCTGTTCGGCCGCCATCTTGTTTTGCTGTATGAAGACCGTTGCGGATCCACAGTATTGGTGAGTAATCCTAAAAATAAGTTTTCATTAAGTTTTATCGCCGTTGATATACATTTGTATAATATTAAAGTAGAATTCAATGCATTCATGCATGTGTTTGGTTGAATATCTGTTTTATTTTGGTCAGAGTCATCTGATATTTCAAGTGTAGGCTACAGTTAATGTTAGTTATAACTGTTAGGCCTAGTAACGATGGATAGCCATTAATAGATACTTAAGTAACGTTAGTAACGTTAGATAATTTGTGGACTTTTAATTACATTATTTATTTGGGTTTTTCCTGCATTGAGAATTACCAGGCGGCCGCCTCCGTCAAATGGCGTGCCCTATCCGGCTGTCCTCAAAACTCAGACAGGCTCAGATTAGGCCTGTCGCGATAAATAATCAGAAATATTGTTACTCAATCATTCACAAATTCTAATATAATGATTTAAGTGGTGTAAAGCCATTTCATATCTTGTTGTGAGGGACAGAAGAAATTTTACATCGTTAAATTAAAGTTTGCACAAACTCGTCTTCCCTCCGCTGCAGCTGTCAATCATTTGATCCATTCAGCATTCAAACAGCGCGTCGCGGTAAAACTCCTCGTCTACCAAATTTAATAATCGTGACAGCCCAAGTTCAGATACCTATTTTCCAAGCAGGATTTTACCACCTTCAACTCATTTTGATACAGGAAAAACCCTAAAATAGTATATAATTGTTACTATCGGTAGAGATTGTAATGTTATATATAATACATTGCGTATCTACATTTCGTTCATTGAGTGGATTGCATAAGTTTCTGACATTTGATTGATGTAGAAACATTGGTGAATGAGAAAAATAAAGTAGCAAGAGTGGTTAATACTTTAAAATGAGTCAAGCAACAGTTAAGTTGGTGTGATTATGCTTCAAATCAAATGACAAGTTTGCATTCTGTTTAAGCCACGTGAGTGACCACGCACGGACAAAATTCTTCTCGACCATCATCTTCTTTTGCTGCAGGATAACCTCATGGTGGACACAAAATTACATATGGTGAGTAATCTTACAAATTAAGTTACGTTTGTTTCTATCATACATTTATAATCACATGAGGATCAGTTAACTGATTAATGCAAACGTGTTTTATCAAATAATTCAAAGTTTGAATTCAAAGTGGACATCAGAGAATTTACACTTTATCAATATATTGCACAGCACTGAATTGAGTTCTTTTTAGTGTCATATGGCGTTTGAATGGTCATAGATATTTTATTTTAATTGAAAATGTCTACCTAGTCAAGTATTCACTTTAACACATTTGGTTGTGTCTTAAACATTTGCCAAAAAATCGAGTTTGTCTTTGTTGGTATGTGTGTTAATTCTTAAAGTGACAGTAGCCTCATATATACATACTACTGTATAACCTTAAAATAATAAATATATGGTAAATACTTGATTGATCAATTACATTGTTGACGTTTTAACACACTGCAGTAGGTTCCGATTACGTCAACATGCATACACGCACGCAGTGACCTATTACATAATACGTTACACAAAATACATTATTTTATGAAATCTGTATGACATGACATCTTTGCAACTTTGAAAATAATTATTGATAAACTTTCAAATTACACCAACTTATTTAACGTATTATTTATAAATATCTAAACTTGCAAAAATTTTGGCTCTTAGGTGCAAAAGCATATCCATGCATTTTAATATTCTTTATGAAAGTTGGTGATTGCTGTGTTTGTCTTTTTTTAAGATACAGATGTTGAAAGACAACAGTTTGGAGTCATTGTAGTCCAGTCAGAAGATAACAGTAAGTAATTGGTCTCTTTTTGGTAAGAGCAGTTGAATTTATGAATTGGCTCTCTGAGTAAGAATTGTTTCCTTTTTTTTTTTTTTTTTTTTTGCTTGTGTGTCTTTCAGATTGGCCAGAAAGATGAAGCACAGAGAGAACTTGGACAGTTTTTGTGCTCTGTGAAAGTGATGGTCTAAGCACTCCCCTGGACATCAGCATTGTCATTGATGGTATTGAGGTTTTACATGAGTTGCATCTGCTTGTGCCATGATGTTTGGAATCACGTACTGAGAACTTGAGGTATCCTGAAGTACTTAAATATACCTTTGAGGCCTTTCAAAAAATTGTCATGGACATAGCGAAGATGCAAATAGATTTTAAAGGGTTATTTCATCCAAAAATGAAAATTCTGTCAGTATTTACTCACCCTCAAGTTGTTCCATCCCTGTAAGACTTTCGTTCATCTTCTTGACGTGTTCACAAAAGCAACACAACGCATGCGCAAGAACTGAGAAGATGCCGCAGATGGGTCTCGATGTAGTGTTTAAAATAGTTCTAAAGTGTGCATTTACTGGATGTCCGAATCGTGAAAAACCAACGAGAAAACGTATAAGTTCCTTGCCAATGCTGCTAAATGAATGGCTTACCTTTCAGCCTTTCCCATCAAATGATCGTGAGCGTCATCTTCTCAGTTCTCGCGCATGTGTCGTGGCGCTCTCGTGAACTCACTCAAGACCCAAACTCAAGAAAATTAATAGTTGAATAAAGTCGAAAGTTTTGTTTGTTTTTTGTACACAAAAAGTATTCTCGTCGCTTGATAAACTTAAGGTTGATCCACTGTAGTCACTTGGACTATTTTAACAATGTCTTTACTAACTTGTCTTGGCCGGCAGAATGAAATTACGTAGCAACCTATGAAGGAGTGAGACAGCTCTCAGATCTCAATGAAAATATTTTAATTTGGTGAACTAACCCTTTAAATGTTCCTGCATGTCATGTCTTTTAAGGAGCTTTCAATGTTGATTTGTTTCAATGTTTTTTCTTTTTTTTTTTCCAATGAATTGATGTTACATTGGATGATTTATCAATGTTTTCTGTTACATTCCTAAATTTAATGCAAGATAATCTGAAATGTCAAGTGACAATTTTACTATAGCAAATGGAATTGATGTATACATTTATTGATGGATGTTTTTTTTGTTGTTGTACAAAATTACATTGTTGACGGTTTTATTATTGAATGTATTTTTTTATTTTTATTAAGTCATGCACTAAAACGGTTTCAGTATTGACTTTTGTAAATCAAATGAATTCTGCATCACATGTTTTAACAAGTGGAAATTCTGGTTTCTGTGAGTTTGTTGGAAGATTGCACTAAATAAACAGTTAAATGTTTGATTCCAGAGTGTAAAAGGCTTATTTTTTCAGACAAAAATTTGGTGATATTTCATGTTTGTAATTTAGTTTTGTATTCATTTTGATATTTAATATATAAAAGTTTTAAAAATTAAGTTAATCCAAATAATACATTTTAATTTAATGCTAATTAAACAAATCTCTTTGGTTGAAAGAGTATTTTTACTTTAAGTTGACTATGGAAATGTGATTTGAGTAAATGAATTTTTTTAAGTTGAGATAAAGTAAACCGATTACTTGTAACAAGTTGAAGTAATTTTTTTACTTTGATCCAACGACTCATTTTTTTCAGTGTACCTAAAGAAATACACATTGTCCCTTTAAGTGTACTTGACTTATACTGAGAGAAAAGTCCAAGTATATTTGGCCTGTACTTGTACTCAATCTTTTGATCGAGATATACTTAAAAGTTTAATTTTTCAAAGTATACTTGGCTTGTAGTTGTGTTAAATCTTTTGATCGAGTAGCCTATTAAATATACTTTTTTTACATAGTTTTTCATATACAGTCTTATGAAACTTACATTGTTTGAAAATATTGATTAAAATATTGATATAAAACAGATATGTTTCTAATTCTGCATATCTGAATTGTTGGGTAGGCAAGTCCACTGGTAGTGTACATAGGAATTTACTTTAATTCTACTTTACTCTTTCCCCACCATTGACTGAATTTTCCAGCTCTCCATGTTTTCACTGTTGTATGGTAGGGGGCACGATGACACATCTTATAGTACAGAATCTCCGGATCAAAACACAGGAGAAGAAGAAGCTGAAACAAGTGATAGAAGATTGCTCACTCAAATGTAAAATAACGTGATCATTGTTGTAAAGTTTTCTTTCTTCAAAGCAGAGACCAGGAGACGTTGGGATCACGTTCAAACAGAAGTATTCTTTATTGAGCGCGGCTGCGGATTCGTCCAACATAATCTAATTTAACATAACTTTACATGGTATCTTATAGGCATTTTAGGAGGAGGGACTTTTGGGGGTGGAGACAAATTCAAACAAAGCATGTAAATGAGTATACAGGTTAAGGAACCCGCCACAGACCGGCAGTCTCAATCCAATCAGCATAACCACTCAAATGCATATGTGCTAATCCAATCAGCCAAACGATTCAACGTCTGGACTGTGGTTCTTGCTCCAAGAGCCATTAAAGACAATAGGTTAGCGTCTCCGTGATCTGACTCATTTAACTTACAAAGGAAAAACAGGTCGGGCAGGAATATCTTGCTGTAAACTCAATAATCACTTTCTCAGTTTATATACTATCTAAATTAAAACCTCAAATGCTAAAATCAGTATTCTTCACCGTGATGTTATGTAAGGAAGCATATCTGAAAACATATTCTTAAATTTGAATCCTTCAGTCCCCTCTTTGAGAGTTCTTAAAAACTCTCACAAAAATACAAATTTAGACACATAAAGTTCATTCTTGTAACTGGTGTAAGTTACAGGCACATATAACTTGCTCTGTGTTGTTCATCTGTAATTGCATGCTGACACAGAAACAAACATGCAATTTAGGGTCCGTGAATTTTCTCTGCGTTGTGTATTTTTCATTTTCTCTTTTGATAGTTCGTTCAGCAGTGGGTCTGGTTGTCTTCTTGAGGTTGGGGCTTCATACGCAGATGAGACGGTCGTTGCATATGGATCTCGGAAAAACCATCAAGTTTTATCTGCACACTGTAAGACAGAAAACAGAAAAAACAGAGAGCAGTATTTCTTCAAAACACTACGGTTGTAGCAGTTTAAACACTATGGTTCTATCGTTTTCAGAGTCTACTGTTGTCGTTTCATTCTTTCCCTATTTCTTAATTTATTTGACACCTATGGACCAGTGAGGTAAGGATGGACTAATGGTTGGGAAGGGCCTATAAGGGAATCTTCACCACAGGGTTGGCCCCCGAAAGCCTGTTGCTTCCAGTTCTTCCTGGGCTCCTCACTGTCCGTGTCCTATTCTGTCCCTGTGTTGTGTACACACTGTACAGTGTGTGAGAAAATTGGCACATTTCCATTCTCCAGTGAAACATCAGTCCTAATAAACGTCATTAACAGAGGATGGTGTCTGATTGTAATGTTCTGCAGTATAACATTTTAAGGCCGTGAGTATACTGAATGTCCCCCAAACAAAGGCTGTGACAGTCAATAAGTCTTTCATCTTTGTTGTGAGTTACTGGGGAGATTAAGCAATCACAGCCCAAATGGTTAACACCTCAAAAAGCTTACCCACGAGTCGAATGACGAGGGGAGGGGTTGCTTCAAAGTAGCAAACAAATGTAGTACAATCTGCATAACGTTGTTAACTTGTCTTAAGTTATTTTTGTTTTTTCTACATTCTTTTCCAAAATGTCCTTGCTTGCCACAGTAAGAACAACTGGCTTCTCTTGGACATTTGCGTTTCTGTTTCTCTGAATTGACCTTAAAAGAAGCTGCGGCAATTTTTACTCTTGCCTTTACATCAGAGTCTCTTTCCCAAGTAGCTAACTTGTCCAAGTTGCTTTGCAGGGTTCTACTGGACCATGTTAGTTCTAAGTAAGGCAAGGCCTTTTTATGTTCTGACAGAAGACCCTGAAACCATGCGCAAACTAGGGGACCATTATCACCTAGCACCTGCTCTGAAGTGTCAGCGATTCCGCTGTAAGCAGCAGCGGTCTGACAAAATCTTTCTGTGTACTCACAAACAGTTTCCCCCTTCTTCTGTACACAATTGGTAATTTTCGACCAATCGATTTTGGGTCCTAAGATATTCTTTAGGATTTTCAAAACACCTTCTCTCAAATCGCCTTTACTGACATGTTGCAGTTCGGAAGTAACAGCAGACTCAAAATTGTTGAATTCAGATTCAGTTAGAATTTGTGACATCAGCTGTGTGACTTCCGGCAACGACATGTCGTAAAGATGCATTTTACTGAACAATGCTCTTCTAAATTCAGAAAAATGTGTGCGTGCTGAGGGTAAACTCTGGGAGAGTCTATCTATATCCTTAGGACCTAAAGATGTTTTAGCAACCGTTTGTATTTGGACAACAGAAGAGTTCGGAGTAACACTTTTAGTTCCCTGAGATCTTCTCCTAGCCCCACAAACCTGCACTGAATCTACAGGCTGATCAGTTACTGATTGGATGGCTACATTTGTTTCAAAGAAAGCTTTTAAGTCAGGATAATTGTTATCAGGCTGACTAACTTCTTCCACATCAGTTTTTTCTGCATCTTTGTTGCGGTTTACTTTCTTAGTCAACGAAGATATTCTAGCACGGAGCTCTTTGATCTGTTTCTCTAGCTCGGAGTTGCGCTTAGACTGTTCTGTAGCTAGGGTTAAACCAAATTCTCTGTGACAACAGATAAAACTTTTCACACTGTTCTTGCAAATACTTTCTCCTAGTACCTTCTTACAATCTTCAATTGACCACACTCTGTCGGCATCAATGCCAAATTTCTTTGTTAAATTCAATCTGACTTTCTCAGTCACGATGGAGTCCATGTGCTCTGATAACAAAGACTTGAATTCACTATCTGTCCAAAAAGGTGTAATCTGTCTAGTATTTTTCCTAAACATTTTGTGAATTTCTGTTACCACAAACAAACACTAAAAAAAACTTCTCTCTACTGTCTTGCAAACAGAGGGTACAATCTTATTAGCACATGAGGCTAAATCTTCTCTAGCTTATAAAGGTTTTCTTCTAGCAAGAGCATACACACAATATTAACATGTAACTGTTAATCTTCCCTGCCAACAACAGAGGATCAATTTCATCTCTAAAAGAAAACTTTTTAGAGGCTTATCTTTAGTTAACCAAACTCTACAGCTGTTTGTTAACTACTTCTCTGAACGGCGCAGAGGAAAACATTTGCACTGGTCTGCATTGGTTCTTTGAATGGAGTGTAACTCACCGAGTCTTTGGTTGTACAGAAAACATTTGTCTGGAACTCAGTCAGCTTTGTTGAGATCTTTGAGCTTGAAGTTTTCAATCTGGAGGAAGCTTGAAGTTTTAAGATTCAGTTCTTTGAGTTTCCTTCTTCTCCATCCGGGTCACGGCACCATCTGTTGAAAACTTTTTCTTCGTCGAAGCAAGAAACCAGGAGACGTTTGGATCACGTTCAAGAAATTATTCTTTATTGAGGACTTCACGTTGAAGTGGCTGCAGGTCTTCCAAAATCAGTCTGACTAACGTAACTTTACATGGTTTCTTTATAGGCATTTCAGTGGGCTGTCCCTAAAGGTGCTGAACTTATACACAGCCTTTAGGGATGACTACTGCTAAAAACAATAGAGGCAATTACCCCCAACTGAGCTGATGGTACCCCCCAAATTGTATAAATAACACATGGTCACGAGAACGAAGACTTTGTAACATTCACATATAGTTCAACTCTGAGTAGGAAGATTAAAGACTTCCCCAAAAGGTATAAACAACAAATGGTCACGAGAACGAAGACTTTGTAACATTCACATATAGTTCAACTCTGAGTAGGAAGATTAAAGACTTCCCCAAAAGGTATAAACAACAAATGGTCACGAGAGCTAAGACTATGTAACCTTCACACACAGTTCAACACTTAGTTGGAAGATCAAAGACTAACAAAACCCCTGACTATTACAAGGTTTAGACAGCTGACTTAAAGCTGACTTGCATTAAAGAGTAAATTAAATTTGATATTCCACATCATCAAACATTAAACAGCTTGTAAATCAAAACTGCTTAATGTTACCAAATGAAATGTAGCGTAACCCATGAAGAGAAAACGACTGTGAAGCTTTGGGGGTGTTGGACTCGATCTACTCCATCTGTGTTTGATCACGTTTCTGAATCTGATCAAGGCGTCTTTGACAAAAATGAGATTTTCTCATCTTTTTTGTTTAAAATGTTGCCTTTATTTATGAAACTTACCAACATTCAAGTGTTGATAAAAAAAAGGATGCATGAAGGAAGCTAATAAAATGTTTTTTTTTGTTTTTTTTTTATTAAAGTACAGTTAAAGGTATTTTCAAGTATAAAAAATAGCATTTGAACATATAGGCTAGTATAGGCCTACTGCAAGTGGAAAAATTATATTTAAATAGTAAACTATAAGTATAATGTTTAGTTCACTTAAAGAAAACTTGTCGTATAAAACTACTAAACTAGTAGTTTACTGAGAGTATACTTCAAAGTTGCTACAAGTATTAAAATAGTAAACTACTAGTATAGCCTACCCATAAGTTCACTTGCAGTACAAATGAGAAGCGTAATGAACTAGTTGTGCACTTAAAGTTTACTACTGTTACACTTATAGTACACTTAAACATATACTTTTATATACTAAAAGTGGGCCAATTTAGTCCCAAGCGGTGTTAAAATAGTACACTTACAAGTTTACTACTAGTATTGACATTAGTATACGTACTACTTATACTTGATATAGTATAGTGTAAATATACTTGAACATTACTTAAGTATACTTAATAAAATTGACTTTAAGTATACTTCTTTTTCGTAAGGGAAGCTAGAATCCCATTTGTCCGCGTTATAGCCAAGCGGCAACCTCCCCGTCTCTCTCTTGAAACCAACACGGAAGTGAGTTAAACTGCAATTCGTTGACTGGCCGCTTGAGGCTGATGTCAAAAGTGAGTCAAATCTATATCCCCCCCATGTTAAAATGCCAAATTTTACAGCAGAAAAAAACGTGTTTACAACCTGGTGTCTGTATGTGGCTTTGGTCTATACAGCTAATTTTGATGACAACTGTGAGGGGGGTGAATTTTTTTATAACTCATCCGTTTAGTTGATTAATATTTAAAGTTCTGCATAATTAAGGGTGTGGCCACTTGAGTGACAGATGGGTTGTCGCTGATGTCAATGCTAGCCGTTTGTCTGTTGTTACTAGCCGTCACTTCACCTCAGCAAATGTGCTGAACTTGCCATCTCTGCCGTGTTTTGTGCTTTTTTTCGGGATTATTTCATACAATTTAATACACCCATTACTTTGCCCACGTCTTAGGATTCCGTTGTTGTCGTTGAATATCGTTCGAGAGAACAACCAGCGCTGTATTTCAGTTTTCCTCTGTGAACATGCACTAATGGATGTCTGACAATTTCGTTGCTTTTTGGAGTTTTCAGATTTAAAAACGTCAATAAAGGCTTGTTCGTTCTGCTCTCACGGAACAGATAGATTATAATATGCTTATGTACCGTCAGATGAAATCCTGCAGGTGTCGGCGCTTTCTCCGTCCATGCAATTGTCACAGGTCGGGGTGGGCAACTACAAGGAGATGACCCGGCCACACCCCTCTTGAATTTGGGACACCACTGTGAGGAGCCGATACCACGGGCACACAGGCAGACAAAGGACCAACAAACTGAATAAAATTTTAAAAGGTTTTATTTAATTGAAAAATACTAATTAAAAAATAAAGAGAGCTTCGACTTCTTGCAGTTAGCCCACACTGCACTGGCTTATTCCTCTTCACCGGGGCTCAGACAGACAGAGAATGATGGCTTCTTCAACAAAGCTAAACTGGTTCTCTTCACGGGGCTCAGGCGGACAGAGAATGGTGGCTTCTTCAGCGAAGCTGAACTGGTTCTCTTCACGGGGCTCAGGCGGACAGAGAATGGTGGCTTCTTCAGCGAAGCTGAACTGGTTCTCTTCACGGGGCTCAGGCGGACAGAGAATGGTGGCTTCTTCAGCGAAGCTGAACTGGTTCTCTTCACGGGGCTCAGACAGACAGAAATGGATATCGTTGCTTCAACAACGCTGAAGCGGACACTGCTGGAGACATAATACCGGAAGCAGTGAAAAGAAAACCATCCACTGACTTATCTAGTTAAAGAAGTAATGGAAAGGAGTTCACCACTGGTTGATCTCGTTCATCGGATTCCGAGACAGAAAAACTATTATTTTCATAAATGGGCTGGATCTCCTCATGCCTTCGCTATGCACTCCCACTAGTGATTCACTGCAATCCACACAGAACAGCACACGTGATTACATCAATGTATAGCACTGCAAATCTTCATAACTCACAGCTTAGGGTGTTGGCAGGGACTTCCAATCCTCAATTCTTCAATACAATCTCCTTAACATCCACAATAAAGCATAAGGTGTCCAATCTTCTCCAAAAGATAAGTTATAAGTCATAAAGTTCCATTGTATCTTCCAAAACATCCCTCACATCACATACTAAGCAATGTATAACACTTATCTCTCCTTAATGATGAATTCCCGCTGATAATTCGATCTCCACTCTCCAAGTAGCAGTTCCGCATCACAATCCGTACACGAAAACTCGCTTCCGGGAACGTAAAAACGTCAGAGCGACCCTTAACGGACCAATGAACTTTTGATGTGTCATTTACTGGGGGAGGGTCTTATCTTTGTTTCTTAGCTTTGATTGGTTTATTTTTGGCCTATGAAATGCTCGTAAATGGCGATTTGTTTGAGGCGGCGCTGGGTGGGGAACTATGTTACGCGTCACAAGATTCTGTACAGTCATTGTTGGGAGCGTAACATGAAACCGTACAACGGGGCGTCATGATTTCGACGACGTGAAGGTATCGTTTCTATATAAATTTATGTGAATTACCTTAACTTTTGCTGTTTGTTACTTCATATACTATGTATATTATCTGTTGTCAGGCCGAAATAACCGATTTGGATGTGTATTTAGTTTCAGTATAAACGTGCACGTGTTTTCAACGGTGCGTAGATAATGTTTTATTTGATAAACTTAGCTTCTGCTGTTTATTATTTGATAGGCTGTGTGTATTATGAAAGCTTGTATCCTCCACCAAAAGTCCTTCATTTAGATCATCATTTAGTTTCAGTAGCTGCTGTACTTTTTTTTTTTTAAATCACTGAGGTAAACCCGTCAATAACGGTCACTGTATCAAACATGGCTTTAGGTTTTAGGAAACTGTGTGCTACAAGAAAACACTGATGCACTTTTGATTTTGATAAATGTTTTAGGAACATGAACATATTTATTAAAACAAATAAACAAAGAATGCAGTATATATATATAAAATAGAAGATGTAATTGATATATATATATATATATATATATATATATATATATATATACAAAACTATATACAAAACTATTTATAAATATATATACAGATCGCGACTCATGGCACACTCCCTGCACAGCCATGCCTCCAATTTTCACATTGCACCCACTCCAATATTTCTGTTGCAGATCCTGGGGGGCTTGG
Organism: Abramis brama; assembly: GCF_963993115.1. Taxonomy (NCBI): domain Eukaryota; kingdom Metazoa; phylum Chordata; class Actinopteri; order Cypriniformes; family Leuciscidae; genus Abramis; species Abramis brama. The sequence continues at coordinate 12,784,892 of NC_139971.1, read as the reverse complement.
CTGCTTGCAAGAGGCACAGATGTCATTTTGGAGCCGCTCCTGCTCCCTTTCTCTCCGTAGTCTTTCTCTCTCTTGTTCCCTCTCCCTCTGCTTCTCTCTCTCTCTCTGCTCCTTCTCCCTCTCTCTCTCCCTCTCTCTCTGCGCCTTCTCCCTCTCTCTCTGCGCCTTCTCCCTCTCTCTCTGCTCCTTCTCTCTCTGCTTCCTCTTCTTCTCTTCCTCCATCAATGCTCTCCTTTCCTTGACTTCCTCCATCCTCCTTCTCTTCGCCTCCTGCTTCTCCCTCTCTTCCCTCTCCTTCTCAGCTTGGTGAGATTTAAACTCGTCACTGGTAATGCAGCGTGCTCCGGCAGGAACCTGCTGCCGCCACCTCCTCCAGGCCGACTGGTCAAAGCGTGGCGGGACCAGGATGTGGGCGAGCCCCGCCGGGATAATTCCAGCCGCGACCAACGGATTTGGCGGGCGATGGCAGGTGGGGCACTCTACACAGCCAGCAACAACTGGCACTGATATGATGTCGGGAGGGGCTGGGTGGATCTGGGCCGGGGCGATGGTGGTGCCAGGAGGGGCTTGGTGGGTCTGGGCCGGGGCGATGGTGGTGCTAGGAGGGGCTGGGTGGATCTGGGCTGTGGCGATGGTGGTGCCAGAAGGGGCTGGGTGGATCTGGGCCGTGGCGATGGTGGTGCCAGGAGGGGCTGGCTGGACCTGGGCCGTGGAGATGGTGGTGCCAGGAGGGGCTGGGTGGACTGCCACTGGAGGGATGATCATCATCTGAAATGTAAATTAGAGGAGATAAAGATATTAGTATATCTGGGCCTATTTACATAATACAAAGATATATTATCTTTAATATTAAATGACTAAAATATTAAATATGTATTTATATATTAAATATTAGTATTTACCTGCCAAATATTAAAAGATCTTATATATCTTTACATTATATCTAATATAAAGATATTAGTAAATTATTGTTTGCATTGTTTCTATTGTATTTATGCAGTGTCTATTTGTTGTTGTTTTGTTTGTACCTGATCACTGTCCTCCAGTGCGTGCCTGTTCAGGGGGAACAAGCCTGTCAGCCGGAACCCCTTCATTATGTTCTCCACGGTGGCCGCCTTTGGGTAAGCAAATTTTAAGATCGATGAAAAATGCTTTTTCCCCAGGACAAGGTCTCCCCTAACCAGGCCCATATTTGTAGCCAGCTTGGTGAAGGCCTCTTTCAGTGGCCTGAAGAGGGACACATCGAGGGGCTGAAGGGCATGGGTGGTGTGGCTTGGCAGGCACACCACCTCCACACCATTGCCCCGACAGAGGTCCACCACGTCCTTGGACATATGCGTCTCGTGTTGGTCGCAAGTTAGCAGGAGTGGACGCTCTGCCGGAGCATGCTTCAGGAAATGTTCAATCCACCTCACGAACAGGGGCCCATCCATGTAGCCCTTCTCACTGATGGCGTACAGGGCGTTGGGGGGGCCATCTAGCGCATAACTGTTACTGGGCAGGCATTGGGCATATATAATCATGGGGGGGATGCTCACACCTGCCGCGCTAGCACAGCAGTGGACGCTGATGTGCTCCCTTGTTACCACAGTTTGGCGATACACGTGTTTTTGTCCCCTCTGTGCATATACCTTCTCCTTCCTGCTTTTTTGTTTATCCCCAAAGCCTGTTTCATCACAGTTGAACACCAGGTGAGGACGATCATGCCAGCTCTTCTCGGCAAACATGGGCTCCAATATGTTGAAGAGTGCCTCCACCCGAGGCACCGTCACACCGAAGACCCTCTGCCGGTCCAGGGGGTCCGGGGTCCTGGCCGACAGCTCCGGATGGCGTTCCCGGAAACGGCACCACCACATACGGCTCAGCCCATGTTCGAAGTTCACCATTGTCTGGCGTCCCGAGGCCTTCACAATACCAGTGGCCATCAACGTTGCTACGGCCCTTGTCACGGGGAAGCCGTGCCTGCCCATCCAAATTATATACGCAACTAAAGATGCCTCTTCCTCCGGGAGGAGGGCACGGCTGGGGTGGGGCTGGTAGGCGTAGCGGCCTCGTCGATGGTCCTGAAGAGTGTTGTGGGGGATGCCGTAGCGGGCCCCCACCGTTCTCAGGCTCCCCCCTGCCTCCAGCTCCTCCAGGGCCACCTTCATGTCCTCTTCGGACCATTTTTTATAAGCTTTGTTTTGTTTTGGCATTTTCTAAAAACACAAAAGACTTTGAGTTTTCTGTTTTGTTTGATTTTAAAAAATAAAGAACAAATGGTTCATTCATTCACCTGTGCATTTGTTCTTTGATATCACTGGGTTGAAGCAAAATGTTTACATTTGTCTTGGGTGGCTTACATTATACCTATGTATATAAACTTAATAAAATGGGTATTACACTGTTTATTCATGTATTCATTAGTTAGTTCTTTGAGATCACTGGGTTGAAGCAAAATGTTTACATTTGTCTTGGGTGGCTTACATTATACCTATGTATATAAACTTAATAAAATGGGTATAACACTGTTTATTCATGTATTCATTAGTTAGTTCTTTGAGATCACTGGGTTGAAGCAAAATGTTTACATTTGTCCTGGGGGACTTACATTAATGTAGGGGGCGGGGGAAGGCTAGTAAAAAGCATTTAGCGCTGTTCATTCAAGTGTTCAAAAGCTGTTTCTAGCACACGTCAAAGTGAGCGCCAAAGTGCAGTTTCTTCTGCTTAGGTTGCTAGTAGTAGCTAGCTACTTACTTTGTTTATGGACACTCTGCCTCATCGTGCAGGGTGTCTTATAGTAGTTATATTTCATTATGACACAATTTAATTCACATTTGACTCTTTGGTTGACTTTAAAGACCTTATATCGCTGATCTGCAAAATATTGTTCATTACGAAAAATGGCGCGTTCAGTCACCTCAGGTCGTTTCCAAGACCTCGTGAGCATAGTTTTTAAACCGCCGTTTAAAATGGGGTTTTATTTACCTTATAACACACATTTTAGGTTAAAAATGTTCAATACCAATAACCATTACATTTAACTTCAATACTATAGACCACATGACCAAAACTTCATTCATTTCATTCGCGGACTCTCTTCCCTCCTTCGCCGGAGTCAACGCGAGATCCCCGCCCACCGCCATTTTAAAATGCCCCTCGGGTGTCATTGTACTTACCGGTCAAATGTCATCTTCAAAGGGCGTGGACTTCGACAATGCGTGAAGAAGACTAAAGAGGACAAAACACAGTTTCCAAAGGTATATATAACTTTATTTGACCTGGAAGTGATTCATTGTACATTTGATTCAAAGCATCACTGTACGAATTCATGTTACGGAAGAGCCGCTGTACGGATTGTGATGCGGAACTGCTATCCAATTCTTCTTCCAATCCAGAACAAACACACTAGTTGGAGCACCCGACTGACGAACCCACGTTGGCGGAGACGCAAACGGCTGGAGCACACACTGGAAAACACACACAGAAGACGATCCAAAACGAACAACTTCCAGCCAACACTAACCTCGAAGACGACACGAAAAGAAAAACCAACCCTCTGTTCAGAAGATGAAGCCCTTTTGTATCTCTTCCTCCCACTGTGATTTCCAGTCCCCGCTGATCTGCGTTCTTCTCACACCTGGAATCAATCGCCAGTTAATGCTTTTGCCCGGAGTTACAGGAACCGGAGCGCTCTCGGGTCCCACACCGAAAGCGCTCCCCCCGGAAATCATGACCGTGCACAAAGGTTCCGCCCTTTCGAACAAAAGTTCTGCCTATTCATTTGTCACCCGTGACACAATAAATGCACATCCTTGAATGAGCGTGGATTTTCTAGCGCATTTACTTGAACTTCATAGGCAATAACGTTATATCTATGGTTTAACCCATTTGAGAGGCGGCCAAAATCAGAATTTAAAATGGACTGAATAAGCTCTACGAACTTGACGAGCGATGCCGCGCTGACGGACCATAGACAATAAAAAAAGTGACTGACATGTAACGTTATGCACATAAATCACTGTCACACACACTCTCAGAGTAATATTAAGAGTTCCTGCATTATACATTTTCAACTAGCAGAATAGTACAGAATCACGATACAGTCTCACATGTAGCCATATCTTTTAACTATTATAATATTTCGAAGGGCAAAAATAGGAACTTTTAATTGGCTTTACATCATCAACTGTCACTTTAGCGCGAGGCCCTGTGCAGTCGCAGACTTGGTACTGTCAGTTGCATATAACGTTATAGAATTACCTCCCCAGCCTGCATAGATATTAATATCTATGCCCAGCCTGAACTAAAAACTCAATCACGTCGAGCTAGGTGATTTCAGATGCTCCAGCTCCATTCACGCCCCGCCTCTGCCCATTTTCTGTAATCCGGGAGTGACGCAAGGCCAAGATGGCGACAGCCGGCTCCGCCCACTTTAGGCTTCAAAAATGCTCTTCAGAAACCTACGGGTGACGTCACGGACACTACGTCCATATTTTTTTACAGTCTATGGTTATAGCCTAGTAAATTATGTGATGTCAGTAAATCTGCGCTTGCATTTAAGCTTGAGCGCGTCTTCAGGTGAGGTCTCGCCTGTTTGTTTGCGTTCTTTGGCCTGGTGCCACATGCTGCTGTGGGTAAGTGGACCGATGGTAGAGTGAGTGTGTATCTCAAGTGTGTATGTGGCAACTAAATGGTTTGTTGCTCTTATTTAGTGGGCAATTGTTTGATGCTGCGACCTATTTTCCACTACAAACGTGGTTTCGGTTTCCTCCGTCTTTACCGGATGGCTGCTGTGCGGCTGTTGCTGTCTGTGTCCTTCAGGTGCGGGTATGACAATATTTAATTGACTGTTGTCACCATGTTAAACTGGTCCTATAGAAACTCGCCTGTATTGTCTTCTAGTTCGTGATTGTGTGATTGACGACTGCCGTGAACTATTAAAGGGACGTCCTTTTATGAATCTGATCCAGCAGCTCTAAATTTCTCCTGTTAAGAAAATGTATACATTGTCTTTTAATCATTTGTATGAATTTCAGGAGGATTGCAGTTCGGGCAGTGTTGTCATCGCTGTTTTGTCATAGGCTGTTTTGACGATGTTCTGATACTACTGCACTCAAATTACATCCTCATATCCCTGCTTCACACGCAGCCTCAGTGAATGTTTTGCCCATATTTAAGATTACGAACTGCCATGTGCTCTGCTCAGTTTGTTTGGAATTTTGCTTGCTTGAGCTTTTGTTTGCAGTAGGATCAATTTGTTGTTTTTCCCTTTTGTGAGTGTGTGTCTTTTCTTTTGTATAATTTTGTTTGTTTTGAACTGTTTCTTTGGCATATATGTTATTGATGTGAATCTTGATTTATTTATGTATATTGTTAATTCATTTGAATTTAATTGTTTTGATTTGTGTATATGTATAACATAGATCTTTTTCTCTTTTTTTTCTTTCTTTCTTTTTGTTTGTTTGACTGGTTAAAGATTACTGAATTTGGTTGTTTATGATTTATTTCTTTACTGGACTGGGCCTATAAGGTTTGATATCAAAGCTTGTTGATGGATGAACAGTTGCCATCCACCTGTCAAATTGTATAATCATTTACTAATTTGTCTTCTTTGTGGAGTGTGTGGTGTGGAGAGTGTGGTTTCTTTGTAGGAGCTGTGGCCTCTTTGGCATAGGAAATTGACTGTTCCCCTCCCTTCTTGGTGGTGGCGTTTTCACCATGTGACATGATGTATCACTTCACTAGAGCCTTTGTGCTGTGAGTGTGAGCGTGCAGTGTGTGTGTGTGTGTGTGTGTGTGAGGGGAACGTAGGTATCTTTTGCGAGGGTGCCTCTTAATAGAGGCCGCAGTTTCCTTTTTTTCACATTGTATTTGTATTTGAATGTTTGGGGCTTGTCTCCTTTTTGTGCCTTTGTTTTTTTTTTTTAAATTATAATAAACTTTTGTGATTTTGCATAAATACCCATGTCTCCATTTCTTCCTGTCTTTAGTGGGGAACCTGTGCATGGATAATATTCTCTGGGTGAAATTCCCAGGGTGATGTAGTCGAAGATCAAATCATATGTAGTGTTATTTTTCCCTTCAGAGTACAATCTATTTTGTTATTGAACTCTTTTTCCCTTTGTCTATTTCTCGTGGTTGCCACACAAAGGCTTTATTTCATACATATATCCCTAGCCTTGAGATATATCTCACTACACAAAATATGCTTGTGCAAGGCTACCTTTAAAGACATGAGCAGCTCTTGAGTGTCGCAAAATGCCACATTATTACTTTTACTAAAGTGCAGTTTGTCTTCCTACTCACAAAGACGTTTATGCTCAAAAATCACAGGATCTGTCTACAGCTTTTCAGCAAAGCAAGACTGTCTTGGCATCTAAAGAAAAACAGGGAAGAGTTCTCAGCCTTTATTGAATCACTTGAAAAAAGAGCTCTATTGGCCATTGATAAAATGGAGTGACTATATCCGTGTAGGTGTCTTAGTAAATATATGTATTGTATCAGATAAAGACAAAATATCAAGTCATTGACCTGGTAAAAGCCCTCAAAGGACCTTGCAAAGATTTGTGGCATAGTGACGTATTGGAAAAATGAGACAAGTTTGTCCTCTGGCACTTCTGCAGGCATAGTGTATGACGTTATTGTATTGTCACAGTTCTGTTCCCTGAGACTTTTGTTCTGTGAAAATGTTCTGTGTTTTACCTGAACTTCGCTTAACGCCGAGGGGTTCTTTGCTTCCACGTTGTGCATTAAAATTGTAGCCGTACATGTACATTAAATGTAAGGTTAGATCTGTTACAGTTATTTACCGTATATAGTAAGGAAACTTACTGTTAAACAATTAACAGGTATTTACTGTCGCATTTTTACAGTCTCTTACTATTAAAATCACAATCCACAATCACAATTTTTTTACAGTGTAGCTAATGTTTGCAGTAGCAGCATTCTTTGTCATTCTCCTCTTCATCTACCCAGTCGGTCCTGCCTGGCTACCAAGCTCCTTCGTCCACTCCCCTGGTTGTCTCCTTCATTGCTGCTGGTCCCGCCCAGCCTCCCATTCCCTCCTTTGCTCCACCCAGCTCCGTCTCTGGCTTTCTGGATACCAGCTCTGCCTAGGTGCGCAGATCCCCTGGCTCCACCTCAGGCCTCCGAGCCCATGACTCCACCTCAGCCTGTCGAACCTTTGGCTCCGACTGGGCTTCACACTCCCTTGGCTCCCCTGTAGTCCGTCATCCCTCAGGCTTTGCGGTCGTTTGCTTTGAAAGTGACAGCTACAACCCCTATTCGTTTTTTGATGTATAGGAAAGAGGAGCTTTTGTCAAATTTCTATTTAAGATAGAGAATCATACAGGTTTATAACAGCATAAGTATGAGTATGATGACAGAATATTTTTTCTTTGTTGATTAACCCTTTAGCTCATATAGATGTCACAAGTTATTTCATGTGAGAGCTAAGTGAAGTACTGGACAATCCCATGATGAAAAAATTAGGCCCCATCTGGAAGACACATCCATGTTTACAAATTAAGGAATAATTCATAAACGGTTCATCACTTATTTAAAACTCTTGTTGTATTCTGTTATGATTCATGTCTGTGTTCCCCTGTCTTGTCCCATGGTTAGCAGTTCCCTGTTATGTTGATTAGTTTTCCCAGGTGTTTCTGATTAGCCACACCCCCTTGTTATCTTGTTTAGCTTGTTTGCCTCTGTATTTAAACCCTGTGTCTTGTGTCAGTGTTTGTGGGTTCTTGATGTTGAATGTTGTTTTGTTGTTTTGTTGTTTTTGCTGAGTATTGATCTTGAGTCTCTCTGCATCTATGAAGTTCTGGGTTTATTTAATAAAGTGCTGCATGTGGATTTGGATCCTGCTTCCTCCTTTGATTCTAACTCATCGTAACAGAAGAACCCACCAAAGATGAATCCAGCAGCACAAATTATGCTTCTCCGTCAAGGAGATCAAACCATAGAGAAGTACGTGGTTGACTTTTTGGAGCTTGCTCACCAGACTTGCATGGAAGAGTTATGCTTGATGATATTTTTTCGGGGAGGACTATCTGAACCGCTTAACAACCTAATGCCATTGCATGACCCTAGCTGGACTCTGAAACAGCATATTGTCTTGGCCCTGCAACTGTTTTCACCCTTTTATGTGAGTTTGGCATCTGCCGAGCCTGAGCTTCTCCACGTAGGTCCCGCGATTGGACCATGGAGGCCACGCCGCCATGGTCGCCTCTTCAGCCAGCTCCGCCCCGGCCGCCTGAAGGGTCGTCTCCACCCTGGCCGCCCGAAGGGTCGTCTCCTTCCTGGCCGCCCGAAGGGTCGTCTCCTCCTGCACTGCCTGCTCTGCCCTGGCCGCCTGCGCCACCTGCACTGCCTGCTCCGCCCTGGCCGCCTGCACTGCCTGCTCCGCCCTGGCCACCTGCAAAGCCTGCTCCGCCCTGGTCGCCTGCACTGCCTGCTCCGCCCTGGCCACCTGCACTGCCTGCTCCGCCCCGGTCACCTGCACAGCCTGATCCGCCCTGGCCTCCCGTTCTGCCACAGTCTCCAGGCCCTCTGCTGTTCCACGGGCCTGGCCCTCCATCCCGCCCCCGGGTCCGCCTCCGCTCCACCACCCTCCTTGAACTATTGTTTTTGGGTTTTTTTGATGGGCGTCGGGAGTTCTCATTTTTGAAAAACACCCCTGAAAAACAGGCGAATCTCCACATAACACCGACTGTGACGCAACAGTCGGGATCATTAATATGTACGCCTCCAAAAATGTGCATATGCCAGCCCATGCTCAATGCCAGGCGGAACTGCGCAGCCGAATCATCGGACGTTCTGCAGGTGAAGAAAAAACAAGCAGGAGGAGGATTATAGGGAAAATGGCAGATCTATCTATAATCTATCTATCTATCTATAATCGGATACCGCTACAGTTTAATTCAAAGTTGTTAGTTGCTCTGCCCATTTCACCACGGACTGTTTTTCTAACCTGGAACAATATCAAGCAGCCAGGCTTCTCTCAGCGTCTCATACTGACGAAGGGGGCAATTTCAACTAACGTTATATTCCCGCAAGCGGTAAGTAGTGATTTTATTAACGATAATTTACACTGTGTTATCTAGATCCAGCGCGATATTGTTTTTTCCTCGAGAGACATCATGGCTTGCAAACGAGCGAATGAAGCATGGCAGTTGCTCAGTGTTTGGATGTACAAATTAACACAAAAGTATTTTTTTTGTTCCTTCATCCGAGCCTCTGGAGAACCATGAGTTATGTGAATTTCTGATGTGTAATTGTTCAAGTTCAGACAGATAATCTTTCTCTCAAAGTCGTTCAATACTGTTTATGCATCAGTAAATCAAGCCAGTGACTAAACGCTCAACTTCACGTCGTTTCTCGCAGAAACTGCGTATAAAAGCTGTAATAGTAAAAGTTTTCCAGATAGCTCTACATGTAATGCCAGATATTTCATATGCAAGCATGTCAGCCAATCACAGCAGTGGGCAACTACACTGCAGTCTTACAGCAGACACGCCTCTTCAAACAGAGTGTTCAGATCAAAGGATGAAATCAGGCTAGGAAATATGCCTTTTATTTCTAAATTATAACAAATTTTGATCTAAAAAACATACTAACATTATAAGGGCACCCCAGGAAACATTATAAAATAATAAAATAATCCATTCTAGGGCACCTTTAAATGGCTAAATGCTCTGAAACTGGATTTTCATTGCAAAACTGAATATATATGCGCAATATCACACTTGTAGCAGTGCGATATGGCTAGATATCAGTGCTGATATACAGCCATATCGCACGGCTACGAGTGCAATATTGCATTTATACATCAGCAAATGAGTAAATGAATAAGAAACAACAATGGAGTGTCTTTAAAAACACTCTTTTGTGCAGAACTACTTCCTTCCGCCACTGATTCAAATCTCAAGTTGACTGTTTAAAAGTTGAGTCCAAGCCTCCGTTACTAATTCTAAAACGTCACTTTAGAACTAGTAACGATGGAACGTTGAGTCACTTCATTGAAGCTTATTGTATTATGTAGAGTAGAGTATTATGAGACGGAGATCAACGAGTGTACCTTATGATATGACATTCATTCTTCAGGTCGATGTCTATAATATTATATCAGTAATAAAAAATCGGTTTGAATGTCCACTGAGGAAAGCGATATATTTGTCTTTGTCCATTTAAAAGTTAAGGGTAGTTCCATGACAGCACTAAAACAAACTTCCTTGTTTAGAAAAAGTCACTCATAAAGACAGTCTTTGATGCCATCTAATGCCGTAATAATGTAACTTTCACTGAAGTCCATCTCAAGATCACTTGCACTATTTCTCAATGCTAAATACAATAACAAATAATATTTATTGAACAACAATATTTAAATTAATGACAATAGCCATTATATGTGTGATATGCAACCATTTTAGTATACTATACTATAGAAACGAAACTTGGATATATTTTAGAGTAGTCAGTGTGCTGCTTGTATAGCAATAAAGATTTACTGTCCTCTGAAAATAACTCAACATACAGCCATTATTGTCAAAATAGCTGGCAACAAAAGTGAGTACACCCTAAGTGAACATGTCAAAACTGTGTCCAAAGTGTCAATATTTTGTGTGAGCACCATTGTTATCTAGCACTGCCTTAATCCTCCTAGGCATGGAATTCACCAGAGTGCACAGGTTGTTGCTAGGATCTTCTTCCACTCCTCCATAATGACATCACGGAGCTGCTGGCTGTTAGACATATGACGCTTCTCCACCTTCCGCTTGAGGATGTCCCACAGGTGCTCAATAGGGTTCAGGTCTGGAGACACACTTGGCCACTCCTCATCTTCACCTTCAGCTTCCTCAGCAAGGCAGTTGGAATCTTGGTGGTGTGTTTGGGGTCATTATCATGCCGTTCGGCCCAGTTTCTGAAGGCAGGGCATCATGTTCTGCTTTAGAATGTTGCAGTACATGTTGGAATCCATGTTTCCCTCAATGAAGCGCAGCTCCCCAGTACCAGCAGCACTCATGCAGCCCCAGAACATGATGCCAACACCATGCTTGACTGTAGGCAAGACACAATTGCATTGGTACTCCTCACCAGTGCGTCGCCACACATGCTGGACACCATCTGAGCCAAACAAGTTTATCTTAGTCTCATCAGACCACAGGAGATGGTTCCAGTGATTCATGCTCTTGGACAGGTTGTCTTCAGGAAACTGTTTGCGGGCTTACTTGTGAGCCAACTTCAGAAGAAGCTTCCTTCTGGGATGATATTTGTTACCGTGCATCGTGGAGAGTTATTTGCCATGAGGTGCAATGTTGAATATCCAGTGGTCAGAATGAGAGAATTGTACTCAAAGCACCAAATTTTAACTGCTCTAATACAAGATACACAAATTTGTATGGTCCTGTCAAGCAGACAAAAACATGAACATGATAGGACATGTGGCTTTGCATGGTTAAACGACATACTGCTGTTATCACTTAGGGTGTACTCATTTTTGTTGCCAGCTATTTTGACAATAATGGCTGTATGTTGAGTTATTTTCAGAGGACAGTAAATCTTTACTGCTATACAAGCAGCACATTGACTACTCTAAAATATATCCAAGTTTCATTTCTATAGTATTGTCCCTTGAGAAGATGCGGGTACATGAAGACCGAATCTGCGAAAGTGTCTAGACTAATTGTAAAACAGGTGCTACATTCTTGCCTAAAAAAAACTCTTAAAACTACATTTTGTGAAACAACAACAGTAGTATTTAAAAAAAATATAGTGGATTTGCTTGACTGCCATGACAGTCGCCGCAAGTGAAGTGATACAAACGGTGAAATGGTTCAAGTGCAGTTACTGTGGGAATATCGTACGGCTGGAAAAGGCTCTCAGTCAATCAGATTGTTTTATATATATTCCACAGTGAAATGTACCGAACAAACAAACAATGCTCTACTGTAACATCCACATAGATTAGGATCCTTTGGAAGGTAATGTTATTTCTAGTCCAGTGGTCCTGTATCTCTCTTTTCTCCATCATAATGTGACAAAATCTGAAACAAGTTGTTTTCAGAGCTTGGTTTTTAATAAAAGCTGTTTTTGGACTAATGAGGAGGTTTTGAGTTATGAAACTTACAGGATGTTTTATATATTTTCAAAGAAATTTTGATTTATCAATTCATGAGCCCTTTAATTGAGTCAGTCTAGGCGCTGACTGCTGACATTTTTTCTTATTTTCTCCACAATGCATGGTAACAAATATTCTTCTTTTGAATCAAGATCAATCATATTTTTGTCAGTTTGCAACCACATGAATTCATGAATGTCTTTTTGTCACACTTTAGCTTAATTTATGAAACACAAGCATTACAACTTTCTGTGTAAATTCTTTGTGATGTCGGTGATACGTAAATTGCTTTAACACATTAACTATAAGAGAGTGTTTCTATCAGCACTTTTGGCCTTGTGGTCTTTACACTTTACACTTATATGAATATATACAGTAATATATACAGTATATAGATAAATATGTTCAAGAGCATGCAACTTATGTTCATAACACTGCCAGTCGTTATTTCTGGCAGACGATTAGATCAAGGTTTACCACTAAATTACTTAATTCAATTCAATTCACATTTATTTTTATAGTGCTTTTATACTCCTTACCTGTTAGTGGGATTTCTGGGCGTGGTGACTTCCACACAGTCTGTCTATTCGTGGTGATATAGTGGTACATAGTGACAGCCTCATATCATTCTCTGGTTCCAGCCTTGCCCTGTACTTGTTCTTTAGATATGCCAGTGTGGAAAAACCGCTCTCACAGAGGTATGTAGTTGGAAAGGGTAAAAGACACCTCACTGCTTTTACTGTAAGCTCTGGAAATTCTGTCTGGCAACTTATCCAGAACTTCACAAGGGGTTGTGTATCATACATATGCCTCCTGACAGAGTCTGTGGACATCTCTATGAGCTTATCCTCTTCTACAGTAGTTAAGCTTGACCCTGCTGCTGCATCATCACTGAATGGGAGCAGGATCCATTTGCTGTCACAGCGCCACTCATCAGAATCATTGAAGTACTTTCGGAATTGAAGCACAAGCTTCCTCAAATGCTCACACACAATGTCTTTAATGTCAGTGCTGTCAGAATATTAGATGAATGTGTACGTATATGACGTTGGGGACGCAAAACACAGCGTTAGCAAAGCATAGACCTGATAGGTGCAAAGCTAGCCTATCCTGTGTCAGTTTGAATCTCAACTCTATATTATTTTAGATATTATTGTAGCATGTAACTACGTCACCTTAAAATAAAGTGTTACCAATTGTTGTACACACATTTGCATGAAATCCCTTGCCAGCTTTGTTTCAAAATGCAACATAAGAACTCATAACCCAAGATCACATGATCACAGAAGGAAATCACTTAGTGGCCATCACATGCAACCTTTGCTAACAGTCTTTGCGGAAGGGCACTTTGTGAAGGAAATCAGTTGTTTACTTGCGTATGGAACATCTCTACAATCTTGTCTTGTCCTTTTGTTAAGGCATCTTGGGATGGGCATCTTACATCTTGTGATCTAGTTTCTTGTAATAATGTCATGTTCTTGGTATCTCTCATGATGTGTACTGCATTTGGACCCACTCCCAGTAGACCCTTCCCAAATGACAAAGTCCCACTTTATATGAGTGCCTTTAACTACTACTTCTGTATTTAAACTACTTCTTTAATTACTGCTTCTACAACCAAACAGTTGATGGGCCCCGTTGACTTCCATAGTATTTTTCCCATACTATGGAGGTCAAAAGGGCCCATCAACTGTTTGGTTACCAATATTTGTCAAAATATCTTATTTTGTGTTCAGCAGAAGAAATAAATTCATACAGGTTTGGAACAACCTGAAGGTCAGTAAATTATGATATCATTTTCATTTGTGGATGAACTATTCTTTTAACTGTCAGTCCCACTTTTGACATTTCCCAAAATGACATTTCCAACTTAAATTGCTATAAATCTTGAATACTTTGGAGCACTTACTTAGTTTGATCTCTTTTTAAAGAAGACACTTGGCAGATTATTGTACAAGTGAACAAAAAATATGAAGAGAAATACAAAAGTTATAGAAGTTTAAAGGAACTGTATGTAAGATTGTGGCCAAAACTGGTACTGCAATCACTTTCAAATTACTGTAGAGCAGTGTATCCCCTCCCCCTCCCCACTGACTCGAGGTTGCCAGATAGGCTGCAGGATCCAGCAGGAACGTAGGCTGACACGTTTGTAGCTGCAGCTGTGGTAACTAGAGCAGAGCTGGCAACCCGGATGCTGAAACACAACTGACTTTGTGATTTGTAGATAGGTGGAGGGTGGGGCATCAGGCCAAAACACAACATGACAACATCAACATCAGTTGAGGGCTGCAACTTCACTTTTAAATGACAATATCCTGGCCGGACTACTGTTGTCAGTGATATAAGTATTTGAAATGAACATGATTTCTTAATGTCTAGTGACATATCAGGGCCATTTTATGATTAATTGAAATACATTTCTTACATACAGCTCCTTTAAGTTTATGAAAGTGTGAACATGTAACTTGTTTATATTTTATATAAAATATATATTTCACAAAACATGTTCAACCTTAAAACAACAAGAAAATCCAAAATAAAAGTTTTCAAAATGATATATAGTTTGTCAATATTACTGTCAGGATTCCATCACCATCTCCTTCCACTCATTCCCTCACTCCGCCCACTCAGTCATTCACACGCTCATTGTCACCTGATTACTAATCACCGTCACCTGGTAGAGTTCTCAACGGGCCTGAAAATTACAACCTGACCCGACCCGGCCCGTGGCTTTTAAAGCCCGGACCCGATCTAACCTGACACATCAACATAATTATCTGCCCGAACCCGGCCTGCGGCCCGACGCGCGTCGGATTTTTTTTTTTCTCATACACGTATTATCATGACCAGCAGACGGGAATTCAAACCAACCTTTAATGTTCACGCCTTTTAATAATACAAACAATACAAACAACTGAAACAATAAACTTTAAAATATCTAAATAGGCTGTAGTAGCGACGGTGAATTCACCTACGGCAAGTTTACTTTTCACCAACTCCATCTTCTTCTCTCCAGGCTAAAGGCGTGCACGCAGCGGCGTCAGGTCTGCCCCCGCCCCTCTCCATAATGCACGTTGCACGCAGCAGCCAGACTTTCTTTACGGTGAACAGCAGCAATGATTAATAAATGTTGTTTTTTTTCACTGAGCGGAAAAGCCCGAGGTCCGACCCGACCCGAGACAATTTGATTATATTTTCGACCCGAACCCGGCCCGAACCCGCGGGTCCCGTCGGGTTTGTCGGGCCGACCCGACCCGTTGAGAACTCTATCACCTGGACCTCATCATCAGTTCACCCATATATACCTGCTACAAACATTCAGTCATTGTCTGATCTCGTCTATACATGACACAGACTCTCTGCCATACTTACCTGTATACCTACCTTCGATCCCGATCTTCTCAGGCAGTCACCATTCCGTCTTCTAAGGAACTCCTTCATCATCATCTGCAAGAGAAAGAGAGAGAGAGACTTGGTTACACTTCAGTTAAGCTATCATCTGAAATTCTACTTACTGTTTACTCACCTGTTTCGCTGTACCGATCCATTCTACAAATTAAAGCATTTAACTTACCATTCTGTCTGCTTCGTCTATGCCAAACCTGACAATTACTTTAGGTTTAGACTAAGGTATTATTGTTGTAAATATATAATGGCAAATGTCGGGTGGGACGGTGACAGACAAAAAAAAAAAAAAAAATACCTGCATGTAATTCATTTCTGTAAATACATTATAACTACACTGAGCCTTCCCTTACACCTTAACCCATCCTTAAACCTAATGTAACCATACCACCAAACCTGTCCCTAACCTTACCCTCTCAATAGCAACAAAAGTGTTTTGCAATATTATAATTTTTTTGATGTAAGTGCATAAAGGACACCTAATATAAAGTCAGACCAATGACAATTATGATTATATGATTGGAGAACAAAAAAACAGATTGCACTTTATTTTAAGGTGTCCTTGTTACTGTGTAAGAGTAATATTATGTATTTACTATAGGATTAGGATTGGTTTAGGGTTAGTTGCATGCAATTATGCATAATTTGGTAACACTTTACAATAAGGTTCATTAGTTAACTACATTAGTTAACATTAACTAATAATGAACTGCACTTATACAGCATTTGTTCATCTTTGTTAATGTTAATTTCAACATTTACTAATACTTTATTAAGATCTTGTTAACATTAGGTAATGCACTGTGAACTAACATGAACAAACAATGAACAGCTTTATTTTCATTAACTAACATTAACAAAGATTAACAAAAAACAGTAGTAAATGTATTGCTCATTGTTAGTTCATGTTAGTTAATACATTTACTAATGTTTAATAAAGGAACCTTATTGTAAAGTGTTACCCATAATTTATAGTAATTACTATATAAACTACATGTAATATGTAACAAGGACACTGTCAAATAAATTGTTACCAAAAAACAAAACATTGGGTAAATTGGGTCATTGGGTAAAAACTGTAATTATTATATGACCATTTGATAGGCTGCATTTCAGATCTGAAAGGATGAATGTGCTTCTAAATGATAAAGTTAAAGATATAAATGAAAATGTATAAATTGTATTGTGAGGATATAAAAGGCAATAGTGATACTCAACTTCCTGCCTGTGCTGTTATACTAAACTTTATTTTTTGTTTGATGTAGTGAGCTATACATACAGCTATCCCTTAGGACGTATAGGTCCCAAATGCTCTGAGGAAGAGGCTGTAAAATGATGAATTCACTGTCTGGACAACACTCTCTGAGTCTCATTACACTTTCATAGTAGTGGCCATCTAGCCTGGCAAGCCAGACATCAAGATGTTAGGTCTGGCAACTCACCATTGGCATGGCTCAATCCGAGGGGCGGGATAAACAGTGGTCTTTCAAATTCCCTCTGCACGCAATAGGATAGCGCTACAACCAACCAGCGGAGCTAGTTGATAGATTAAACTTTTGCCGTATCTGGTCAGCAAAACTACAAACACATCTTACTTTTTTAAGAATTACTTAAGTGCCGTTCTTTGTTCTTTTCTCAAAGAAAAGCTTAACTCCAAGTCCTCCAGAGTCATGGCCAAAGCCGATTCGAAAGACCGCTGTTCGCCAGCAGCAGCAGTCATTCTTTGTTTTCAAGTAGCAGGGAATTCATTTAAAATGGAACCGTCACAACTCTGTCGTCATTATGTTAAGCCCGCCCACCGACTCTATACACGATTTGATTGGCCTGACTAGAGTTTGGTTTTTCCAGCTCGAAAGTCAACGGAGAGTTGCTAGACTACCCTGGCTGCAAAATAAATTTTGCTGCCACTAGGGTGCATCTAGATCTCTAGGCTAGTGGCCATCCATTTCTGCTTAATAATTAATTAATGAAGAATAGTGTGTCATTATGGCAACAAACCACAGTAACAATATACTAAATTAGTAGATATTTGTGCAACCTTATCTTTAGACTTGAGTAAGTTAACATACAAAGTGACAATATATATCATTGTATGCTGTACTGTACTTTCCTTTGTCGACTGCATAAGTGAATAAGCTTGAGAGATGCAACGCTTGTGTGTGTGTGTGCATTTTGCCGAGTGAGCACTAGTAAACCCATTAGGTGGCCTTGAACAGCAGAAGGCAGCGATTAACTTGGGTAAATGGATCATTTCCGCACTGAGTGTTCCTCTGTTTGACTGCTTCATCCCTGGGGAGCTTAAGTACACTGCCTGCACATAAAAACTGAATGGAATTACGGATAAAGGACAGTAAAACTCCCCTCCATTTCATCTCATGATTATTTAATCTCCGGATGACCAGTAAGAACCACTGTATGTGTGGTAGACCACAAATACACCCACCTCTACATTTTTTCAGTAATGCATTGACTTTTACGGTTTAAGATGACACAGTAACTTTGTAACAAATCAACAGTGAACTGTTTCAGGAACAAAGGTATGTGACTGTCCAAGTCTCTGTGTTTAGATCAGTGTGCTCAAAAATGTGCCTTTTTGTACTTCATTATGTATATTTGGATTATGTTGTGTTTTAAATAAAAAAATTAAAACAGGATGAATCCTTATTCTTTCTTCTAGTCCCATTCAGCTGATAGGGCCATTAGGGGAGGGGTCTTCATGATCATTCACGCCTCCCCGCATACAGGGTTTGTGATACAAAACACGTCTTACAAAATTAAATCAGTTTATTGTTTTATGTGAATGTATAAAGGAGCAGGATGATTTTCGAACATCGTTTCGAAGCAAAAATATTAGGGCTATAATATCCAGTTCTCAAAAGTCTTGTGAACAAATATTCAGTATGGGTTTTATGGCCTTATTTCAGTGACTTTTAAAAATAATAATATAATAATCACAAACCATGCATAAACGTCATTTTCACAAAATGTTATGGCCCCCAAATTTCATAGTTTTATAAATATCTCAATATGCAATATATCAAAAGAAAGAACAGAGCATCTGCTCTAAAAACAAACAAACAAAGAAAAAAAAGCCCCTTTATTCTAGCCTTATGCATTAGTTTTTATCAAAACTTGAATATGGGTAAGTTTCATAAAAAAAGCAAAATTTTGAACAGAAAAACTGAGAAAATCGCGTTTTTGTCAAAGACTGCATTGTGCAAATGCTTCTGTTGCTTGTTTCTGCTTTTTTTTCACCTGTGTTTTGATCCGAAGATTCTGTACTCTTTCAGAAGATGCGTAATAGTGCCCCCCTACCGTATAACAGTAAAAACATGGATTGGATACCTTCAACGCTTCCCTTGTGTCATAAATGATGGAAAATTCTATCAAAGTAGGGGAAAGAGTTAAAGAAAACCTTGGTTGCTAGACGCTTTCTCCTATTCCCAGCTTCGAAAATAGTCTGTAAATCAGGGCTGAGCAACTCTAACCCTTGAGTTTCACTTTTCTGCAGGGCTTGGCTCCAACCCTGAAATCACACCTGAACAAGCTAATCAAGGTCTTCAGGTCTTACTAGAAAGCTACAGGCAAGAGGGTTTGAGCTAAACTCTGCAGGGAAGTGGATCTCGAGGACCAGAGTTTCTCAGCCCTGTAATAAAGAATGCTGTTGAACATTCTGTGTAACATTATTTGCAGAATGATTTAAACCTCCAGGAACTGATAGAAATCTGCAATAATATGGACACAAATACTAAAAATATCTAGATCTTGGGGAGACAGCAAATTGATTCGATTCACAATTCAAAGGTTCAAGAACGTTTTTTGCAAATTCAGAATGATTCGATTCGAGATGATTCCCCCAAAAAATGTATGTGATTCGATTAACGTGATTCGTTTTGTGTGTAAATTACACAGTGACCTTAAAGGGGTCAGAGATTGGGGGCAAAAAAAAACGTTTGTCCATTGTTAAACATTGTTCTTAAAGAATTAGTTCACTTCAGAATTCAAATTTCCTGAAAATGTACTCACTCCCATGTCATCCAAGATGTGCATGTCTTTCTTTCTTCAGTCGAAAAGAAAGATTTTTGAGGAAAACTTTACAGGATTTTTCTCCATATAATGGACTTCAACAGGAACCAACAGGGACATCTGTGCAGGCTAAAAATGCTGTTTCTTTTTTTTTTTTTTTTTTTACAAAATACGACATTTTGAAGAATGTTGGTAACAGACAGTTGACCGTAGCCATTGACTCCCATAGTATTTTTTATTTCCTACATCAACTGTCTGGTTACCAACATTCTTCAAAATATCTTCTTTTGTGTTCAAAAGAAGAAAGAAATTAATATAGGTTTGGAACAACTTGAGTAAATTATGACAATTTTCATTTTTGTGTAAACTATCCCTTTAATTGTAGTCAGTAGAATGTTTTTTGGGGTGTTAGCAGATATTAAGCAGACAGTCTAAGGCCTAGTCCACACGGACACGGGTATTTTTATAACCGGAGTTTTTCCTCCTGCGTTTTTAAAAAAAATCCCGTCCATACATGCTCGGTTTAAAAGAAATCTCCGCCTACATGAAAACGCAAAAAACACGCTATCACGCGCTGTCAAGAGCATGCCACTCCAGCAGGCAGCGATGGCCAATCAGAAGCCTGAATCAGAAGCAAAAACCCCGTTTTTATTGTCTACACGACAACACTGCAACCGGCGTTTCTGAAAATCCTCACCCTGGCAGGGGTTTTCAAAAATGTTCGGTTTCAGTGACCTGATACTGCGTTTCCGTGTGGACGAACGGCCGAACCGCGTAAAAAAAGTCACGGTTATAAAAATACCCGTGTCCGTGTGGACAAGGCCTAATACTCTAATGACTGCCAGTTCACATGTAGTTGCAAAGTTACTTATAGTTAGTAAGATGGGCCATCAAAATAGTGTTACCGATATTTCTACTAAAATTCTGCAGGGCGGGGAAAAAAGAGACAAAAGTATAGAACCAATATCATGTGGATATAACATAGATTGTGTAACAGTTTACTGGTGTGGCTGTAATAATTGCACGATGACGAACGAGAAATAAACAAAAACATTTTTAATGAATAAATCCAAAAACATACCTCATGAGAAAAATGGAATAGCACAACCACT
Organism: Abramis brama; assembly: GCF_963993115.1. NCBI lineage: Eukaryota > Metazoa > Chordata > Actinopteri > Cypriniformes > Leuciscidae > Abramis > Abramis brama. The sequence continues at coordinate 12,764,246 of NC_139971.1, read as the reverse complement.
TCAACATAAACAAGACTGAACAAAGAACTGAGAGTAACTAAGGGCTTAAATACACAGAGTGAGGTAATCAGGAGAAACTGAAACTGGTTTGGAACTCATGAGTAACTATGGAAACAAACTAGCAGACAGAACTCGGAACGGGAATATGGCAATGAACGAAAATTAAACCAAAACAGAACTAGACCGTGACATACTTGGGTAAAGTTCATATTGAAATCTTGAGATCTCATCTCTCCAACAATAAATGGTTTTACAGTACAACCTATAGGACAGAAAATGTCAAAATCTTTTGACTTGAACACTCTGTATAACTATAATATGTAATACCATTGCAGTGCCTAAAATATTATGTGGACGTAATGCACTCCTCTTCTTTATAGAGCAGCCTTAGTGACTCTCCAGTAGAGCAGAACTATAACATTCTGTTCTCTCTAGACTCGTTAGAGAGCTGATATGCTATTCAAATCTTGACAAGCATAAGGGAGTCACCTGATGGGATGTTAGCTATGCTGAGATCTCCCCACCGCACCTCCCAGCTCTCAGCTCATCTTTGGAAGAGTAGATTGATGGTCGCCTCCTCCTCTTCTGTGTGGGATTTCAACTTCCCGCTTAGAGAATACTCACACACACACACACACACACACACACACACACTTATAACACACCGGTGAACACACAAACACTTGTCACGGTTTGAGGAAATCTGTTGCCACAGAAACACACACTGATGCGAGCCACAGGCGAGAATGTGTGATCACGCAGAGCATCAATGCAGCCAAAGCCTAAAAAAAATTATGCTTGCCTGCAGTTTACAAATCCAGAAATAGATTTCACAGTGTCCTGATATGTGTGGTGAATTCTGCTGTTATCTCCGAGCTGTTATCTATTTCACCTTGCAGCTAATTTTTGGATAGTTTTGCTCTCCTGCATGTAACTTGTATATTCCATTCATGACACCTCACAGGTAGATTCACCAAGCTGTCAAAGGTGTTGCTTTTCTGATTTGACTCTAATAAACAGAATGTATTTCCTCATCTCTGTGGAACACAAATGAGCTGCTGGGGCTGGGTGTTGTTGTCATGGTGATGTGAGGCTTGATGAATGGCAGTGCAATCGTGAGCTCTTATTTTTAATTGGTTTATTGCAAGAGAACTCAGTCTGTCTCTCTCCATCTTTATTCCATGAGCTCCAATTCATTATCAAATGATGAAGCATGTTGTACCCTCAGACAAGTTCTTCTTTCTAATAGCGTTCAGCCAAATTTATGTGAACATTCATGTATTTATGGCTACAATTCACTGGTAGTCACACTAGTAAATGTGGATCAGCTTGATTACCATTAGTCTTCTATTCTTAGTTTCAGGGATAATCCTTTATATTTGACAATTCTAAGAATTACATAGCAGGAACCCAATTTATGACCCATGGGTTAATTTCATCTTCATGTGATTCACAATGGAAAACATATTTTACATTGTCTTGCTACTTGTTTTCACAATTTATATTAATTTATTATTTATTTAAACAAATAATACATAGATTTATGATTTATGTACAGATTGTATATATACAAACGGTAAAAAGCTTTTAAATCATACCAAGTGATGTTTTGAAAATGTAAAAATGCAGAAAGTTGTCTGTGATGGGTACGTTTAGGCTTAGGGGATAGAATATACAGTTTGTACAGTATAAAAATCATTATGACCATGGAGTGTCCTGTTGTGAGACAAATCAGACACACAATTATTTGTTATATTTAACAAATAATCTTTAAAACCCCTCAACCAACAACAAAACGAGACACTTAGGTATCTGTGGCAACCCCCAAAAGGCAGAAAGGGCCTCTGGTTACCATAGCAGCAAATGCAGGCCAGATAGATAAGACAAGTAAATCATAGGAAACATTTTATGAATGAATATGCATATCTCCAGACCATTGTGTGAATGATTATCACTGTCTTATATATTGTCTTTGGTAAAGTATAATGTTTTATGCATGCCTTATGATAGCATTATTAAAGGAGACATTTCATGCTTTTAAATTGTTCCTTTTTACATATAAATCATACATTTGTAGTCTATATAAAGCGGAACTGCAATGCTTGGGTCTGAATTCCTCATTATTATAGCTCCACAGGCCCCTTTTCTACCCCTTTTCTGATGTGCGTCTGAGAGCAACTCGTTTTGGTGCGGTCTCTTTAAATACAATTGAGACACTTCATACCCCGCCCCCTCTCCATGTTGCAGCGGTTCAACTCCACCCCGTTCGGCCATTTTTGTAGTTTGATAGCAGAGATACGATTATCTAGCGGCACAGAAACTTTTTATTCACACGTTATTAACAAAATGTCAACAACGGAAGACTTGTCCAGCCAGCCTTGTTCGAGCCAGAGTCGGAGCCGGAGCAAGATGAAAATGAAGACGACGAACCTGTAGAACAACGTCTTCATATGGATGTATTGCAATGGTGTGTACTGTATTTACACATGAAACTTTGGTCTTCCGACCTTTTACCACCATGTCAATTTATTTTGATTAATATGTGCGAGGGAGAGAGAGCAAGACAGCGTCTAGTTTGGAGACGGCGATGTCTTGTTTACACTTTCGCCTGGCTCTGAAGAGAGAGAGTGAGCGCGCGCGCAACCGGGTCTCTCTCTCTCTGCTCGTTCTTTCAGTTAAACATGCGCCCTGTCACGCGCGGCAGTTGATCTACATTAGACGGTGTAATGAAGCGTGTGGGTTACTACATCCAACAACCGAACATTTTAACTTACCCTCTCGTAACTTCTGCATCCTTTAGCTTGGACTACAAAATTACAGCGAGAAATAAAAATGGCGGATTGCTCGAAGTGTTGGGCCGGAAGTCAATGTCCTTATTTGGCAGTTCCGCTGCAAATACTGTGACGTAATAGTTCAAAAAACGTCATAGATAACAGAAAAATCGGAACAGGTTGAAAAATATGACCAAAACAGAATATAAAGATATCAACGAAGCACCTGAAGAGAATAATTTCATATTTTCTGTACTTCTAAACACTCCAAATATACAACAAAATGCATTTAAGGGCTAAAAAAGTGCATTTGGCATGATAATGTACTCTTTTCCTACTCAGTTGTATAGTCACTTGAGACATGTACAATCATGTGTCCAATTTCCCTATGTGATCATACGTTCTTTTATAGTGTTTAACTGTATTAATCCTTGAATTAATATGTTTGTATTACTCATCGTTACATATGCAAAATACCATATTCAAGACAAAGGATCATAAAACTTTCCCTTTGAAAGTTTTACTTCACAGAACCCACTGGCTCTTCTTACGTCTTACATTTACATTTAATCATTTAGCAGACGCTTTTATCCAAAGTGACTTACAAATGAGAACAATAGAAGCAGTTAAACTAACAATAGGGCAACAATATGTAAGTGCCCTTCCCAATTTAGTCAAATGCAGTGCATGTAAAAAATAAATAAAAATAAAAATAAAAAAGTTTAAATATAGAAGAGAAGAGAAGAGAAGAGAAGAGAAGAGAAGAGAAGGTGTTAGTATTAATGGATCAAGTGTTGCCGAAAAACATGTGTCTTCAGCCATTTCTTGAAAATGGTTATGGACTCAGCAGCTCGAGTTGAGTTGGGCAGATCATTCCACCAACAGGGAACAGTCAAGGTAAAGGTCTAAGAAAGAGATGTTGTGCCTCTTTGAGATAGCACCACGAGATGTTCACTTGCAGAGCGCAAGTTTCTGGATGGCACGCAAGTCTGGAGTAATGAGTTTAGGTGAAAGGGAGCAGAGCCAGTTGTTGTTCTGTAGGCAAACATCAGTGACTTGAATTTGATGCAAGCGGCAACTGGCAATCAGTGCAATTTTGTGAGGAGAGGAGTGATGTGTGCTCAGCCAGAAATGTCTGTCAGGCAGGCTGAGATGCGAGCAGCTATCGTCGGATCATCCGGCTGGAATGAGAAGTAGAGTTGTGTGTCATCAGTGATAGGAAAAGCCATGTTTATTAATGACAGATCATAGTGATGTCATGTAGATGGAGAAGAAAAGTGGTCCAAACACTGAGCCACCCCAGTAGCTAGGTGTTGCAACGTAGACACCTTTCCCCTCCACAACACCCTAAAGGACCTACCTGAGAGTTATGACTTGAACCATTGGAGTGCGGTTCCCGAGATGCCCTTTGTCTTTAGGAGTGACAGGAGGATCTGGTTTTATTTTGGAAAACAAAACAAGTCTAAAAATACTTTCTAAAACAGTTGAAAAACCATCTCAAACTTTAACTTGCAGCGTTTTCGAAGTAATGTTAAAAACCTGTAGAAGTACAAATCTAAATGGAATAAAGACAGTTTTTGTTCAATTACAGTAAACCTTGAATTAAATACAACATTAAATATTTAAAATGTATAGTAAAAAAAAAAGTTTTTACATTTTCAATAAAATGCGACAGCCTTGTGCCCCTAAGCCTAAACATACCCATCACAGCTTGTGCAGTGCTCCAACAGAGTCCCAGATTGAGGTCCTTTCCGATGCCATCGCTTCCTCTCGCTCCTTCACTTCTGTCCACTGTCTGTACTATCCTGTATAAATAAAAACAAAAACCCTGAAAACAGAATACAAAATAAGTCATGTACAAGATTTTCACTTTACAGTTCAATTACAGTCGGGTAGAAAACAAAGTATACAACACTATCCATTCTAAAACACATATTTGATGTATTCAGATGTAAGTAGAAATAATTCACTGAAAAGTCCTTAAAAAGTCCTTATTTTTACCATTCCTTTAAACAATCTTAAAATTGATTTAAATTGTACAAACGTTTGCCATTATAACACATTCACACTACATGAACAGAGTAATGCCATTTGAGACTAGTTATTATATGATTAAAAATGTAAACACACTTAAAGCATGGCAATCCCATCAGAAAAATGTGTATCATAGCAAGGGAAGCACAAAAAAAGCCAATTGGTACACCAAAATCAAACCATCATATAATTTTACCTGCAGCCGCATTTATCCTGTTATGACATGTCCGAGGGTCTTTCCCTTAATGTTTCCCAGTGAATTAAAGAAAGGACTGATGAAGGTGACATGAATCTCTTTTTAGTGCGCCACTTCAGCGGAAGAAAGACAAAAGGACAAAAAGTTACTCAGACTTTCTATCAGTAAATGTCTTACTTTGATGATGAGAATCATACTTCAGAATCACACCTCTGGAAAGATGAATGTGTATTTAAATTGGGTCATTTATGTAAAAGAAATGTGAAATTAGTTTTGAATTTGGAGCTTTCTAGACTGAGAAAAGTGGATGAAAGACAACAACTCCCAGAATGCACTTGCTTCGCTGCTCTACGAGGCCACTCCCAAGCCACGCCTACCGGTTAGAGAGCAGTTGTAAACAATAAAGCTAACTAGTCTCCGTGAGTCTGCCCGGGTTTTTGAGATTGCATCGCACAAAATGTCCGGGATTCGGCTTTTGCATTCTACAGTCGCCCTTCATTGTGTTTACTGTGGCGAGCAGGACGAGACTGGGCCGCGGGAGAACGACGCGAGGTGATTTGTGATAGGTCTGTTAGCGCATTAGGTCCAACCCCCTATGGGCGGGTTTGAAAGGGTGGGAACTAGTGCTTGTAGTCTCAACAGAAATCCCCCCCTCTTACACTTCCTCCGACAATGACGCAAAATGACGATTTTTGCGTCATTGTAGGAGGAAGTGTAAAGAGGTAAATACAGTTCCCTTTCGTCCTGGGAACTCCAACGTGTCGTCGGGGGAGTTCCCTGACGAATTGGGATCACGCTAGGGAGACCAATTGCCTACGAGTGAATTAAAACGAGCCAATGAAATTGGCATGCAGGATTTGCATTCCGCAGCCCGCCTACCAGCGCGGGTATAAAAAGGCGGAAGCAACGCATGCATAGTGCTTTTTGCTTCGGAGCCGACCGATTGTGTCCTCTCTGAGTGAATGAGCTTTAAGATTGTATCTATCTTACGCTCTACGAGTCTGCTGTTTCGGGAAGAGATCTCTCTGTGTTGGCGTGACGGCGTTTCAGCGACCGCGCGATTTCCTGTCTGCCGGCTGCATCTACACACTGTTAATTCAAAAGCTGTTTTCACAGCTGGTAAACGGTCGAGCGCCGGTTGACAGCGCGGGTTGTCACGGCAGCCCAGCGCGCGTCATTCGGCGCTCAAGATGCGCGGTCAAGATCAAGACTCGCGTGCCTCTATGAGGTGAGTCCCTTTGCTTATTTCCCGATCTAGTTTCTCTTCTGGTGCACCAGAGGAGGGCTACTTTGGCGAATAACATTGGTGATCTGAGGGTTACAGTGAGCACGAACCACTCACTCCTCTAGCGCATCACAAACATGCTGAGACTGTGTTCGTGGGTGGTTTGTGCTCTCTACATGAGAGCATGACCACGTCGGCACGTTGTTCGTCTTGCCTGAGGGCTTGAACGCTCAGCGTGCCGTGTGTCATCGAGGCGATGGCCACGTTCACTGTCTTGCATGCCTGGTTGACGGCCATGATCGCTGTTTCACATGCCTAATCAGTGTGTTGAGACTGCGTTCATGGGTGGTTCATGTTCTCTCATGAGTGCATGACCACGTCGGCACGTTGCTCGTCTCCCCTTTCTCGTAAAGGCTTGAGCCGCTCAGCGTACCGTGTGCCATCGAGGCTTTGAATGGGATTTTGGTCCTTCTCATGAGGGACCAAGCATTTCATTCGGGGCCCCAGGGGAGGACAGATGTCGATCGCTACATCGGAGAGAGGGCTGTTATACTCTGAAAATGATGCTGAGTTCCTACTGTAATGGTGTGTTCTCATGCTGAAGATTCAGACTTGACAGCCACACTTCCTGGGTCTAAAGTGCCTGGATGCGTGTGAAAAATTTTGGCAGTATGGAAGCATTTTGGTGCCAATATGGCAAGCCAAACATGCCTAAATCTGCAGAAGTTTTTCCTCTCTCACTACCCCTGCACATTCAGTGCACGTGGGTAGTTCTGATTCGGGGTGGAGCTGTGCTTAGTGACTGACCGTGATTAGTCACAGCGCTGGCCCTCGGTCAGACGATGTCCACACTGGTGGTCCAGAAGCGCCTCAAAACCAGCCCGCTCGGAGTTCGTTTCCCCCCCGCAAAGGGTAAGGGAAACGACCCTGAGAGGAGCGACCCAGAGTGTGTGATGTCTGCTCTTCGGGAGTGTGTGTCATCACCACTCCTTCCCCCGGGGGAGGGCCGGGTGGAGAATTTCATTTCTGTTCCGCCGCTGGTCATCCAGTCAGCGGTACCCAAAGTTTGAGCAGTCCACTTCCTCTGAGTCACTCACGGGCCCCAGTGCTCAGATGACAGTGAGGGCTACGGCCTTGTCACTCTCGTCTCTCGCTGGGTGAGGAGGTGGAAACCAGGACTCGATGCCCCCGGGCCTCGCTCCTCGTTTCCCCTCACGGTCGAGTCTGGCAGACCAGTAAGACCAGTCTCCTCCGTCCGAGAGGGTCAGAATGGCAGTGCGCGCCGCCCACGAACGGCGCCACTCCCGTTCCCCTCTCTCCAGCTCGCGGATAGCAGTGACGCAGCCTCGGTTGCGTCGCTCCTGTCTGCAGCTGGGCCCGGAGGCGCAGAGACCAGGCCACGAGGAGTCAGGGCCTCGTTCCTCGTCTCTCCCCCTCCCCTCGCCACCGGGCAGCCCGCAGCAGAATGCCCACGGGCCTTCTCTGCCGTCTACCCACAGGTGGAAGCAGGTTGGTGTCAAGTTTAAACGCCCAGACCCCGCTCTCGGTCGCTACAATGCCACCAGAGCCGGGTCCCTGTCTTCCACCTCGCTGCCCCTCCGCGGGTACGCCGGTGGTTCGGGTGGGTTTGTTGAGACGGTATCTGGAAGCCTGGCTAGCACTTCCAGGTCCGTCCCGATGGCTCATCCGCACCATTCGGTTCGGCTATGCAATTCAGTTTGCAGGCCGGCCTCCCAAGTTCAGGGGCGTCCACTTCACCCGTGTGCGGTCAGTGGGTGCCCCTGTCTTGCGGAAAGAGGTCGATGTCCTGCTGGCGAAGGACGCGATCGAGCCGGTCCCTCCTGCCGAGATGAGGTCCGGGTTTTACAGCCCATACTTCATTGTACCCAAGAAAGGCGGTGGGTTACGGCCAATCCTGGACCTGCGAGTTTTGAATCGGGCCCTGCACAAACTCCCGTTCAAAATGCTCACGCAGAAGCGCATTTTCGAATGCATCCGTCCCCAGGATTGGTTTGCAGCGATCGACCTGAAGGAAGCGTACTTTCACATCTCGATTCTTCCTCGACACAGACCGTTTCTACGGTTTGCGTTCAAGGGTCGAGCGTATCAGTACAAAGTCCTACCCTTCGGGCTGGCCCTGTCGCCTCGTGTCTTCACGGAAGTCGCGGAGGCGGCCATTGTTCCCATGAGAGAACAAGGCGTTCGCATTCTCAACTATCTCGACGACTGGCTCATTCTAGCTCACTCGCGAGATGTGTTGTGCGATCACAGGGACATGGTGCTCCGGCACCTCAGTCGGTTGGGGCTTCAGGTCAACTGGGACAAGAGCAAACTCGGCCCCGTGCAGAGGATCTCTTATCTCGGTATGGAACTGGACTCGGTCGCCCAGACTGCGCGCCTCACAGAGGAGCGCGTCCAGTCAGTGCTCACCTGCCTCAAGTCCTTTCGAGGCAGGACAGCGGTTCCACTGAAACAATTTCAGAGGCTCCTGGGGCATATGGCAGCCACAGCCGCAGTAACGCCGCTCGGCCTGTTACATATGAGACCGCTTCAGCGCTGGCTTCTCGATCGAGTCCCGAGGTGGGCGTGGCAGAGCGGTACGCTCCGGGTCAAAGTTACCCCGCGCTGTCGCCAAACCTTCTTCCCATGGTCGGACCCTGTGTTTCTTCGGGCCGGAGTGCCCTTAGTCCAAGTTTCCAGGCATGCTGTGGTGTTCACGGATGCCTCTGCCATGGGTTGGGGGGCCACGTACAACGGGCATGCAGTCTCGGGTCTGTGGACGGGGCCCCAGCTGCATTGGCACATCAACTGCCTAGAGTTGCAAGCAGTACGTCTAGCTTTGTGTCGCCTCAAGGGGTTTCTCAGACACAAGCATGTACTGGTCCGTACGGACAGCACTGCGACCGTTGCGTACATCAACCATCAAGGTGGTCTACGCTCCCATCGTATGTCGTGACTCGCCTCCCACCTCCTCCTATGGAGTCAGAAGCATCTGAGGTCATTTCGTGCCGTTCATCTTCCAGGGGAGCTCAACCGTGTGGCAGACGAGCTCTCACGGCTGCCTCCCCTGCCAGGAGAATGGCGACTCCATCCCCAGACGGTCCAGCTGATCTGGAGTGTCTTCGGAGTCGCACAGGTAGACCTGTTTGCTTCTCCAGACACAACCCATTGCCAGTGGTTTTACTCCCTGACCGAGGGGACCATCGGCACGGACGCCCTGGCTCACAGCTGGCCCCGGGACCTGCGCAAGTATGCGTTTCCCCCAGTGAGCCTTCTTGCACAGACTCTGTGCAAGGTCAGTGAGGACGAGGAACAGGTCCTGTTAGTGGCGCCGTATTGGCCCACCAGGACTTGGTTCACGGAACTCATGCTCCTCGCGACAGCCCCTCCTTGGCCGATTCCTCTGAGGAAGGACCTTCTTTCTCAGAGACGGGGCACTCTATGGCACCCGCGTCCAGACCTCTGGAAACTCCATGTCTGGTCCCTGGACGGGACGCGGAGGTTCTAGATGGCCTGCCACAGGCAGTGGTAGACACCATCACTTCCGCTAGAGCCCCCTCTACGAGGTGCCTCTATGCGTTGAAGTGGAACCTGTTTGTCGATTGGTGTTCCTCCCGTCAGGAGGACCCCCGAACTTGCCCGATCAGAGTCGTGCTTTCCTTCCTGCAAGATGGGTTGGAGCGAAGGTTGTCTCCCTCCACCCTCAAAGTGTATGTCGCTGCAGTAGCAGCGCATCACGATACAGTAGAAGGTAAGTCCTTGGGGAAGCACGACCTGATCATCAGATTCCTTAAGGGTGCTAGGAGGTTAAATCCACCTCGTGTTTTGCACTCTGTACCTTCTTGGGACCTAGCTCTGGTTCTTAGAGCTCTTCAAAGTCCTCCCTTTGAGCCCTTGTCAACAGTTGAGTTGAATATCCTGTCCATTAAGACAGCGCTCCTGTTGGCATTGGCTTCTTTCAAGAGGGTCGGGGATCTGCAGGCTTTTTCGGTCGACGAATCGTGCCTAGAGTTCAGGCCGTGCCTTTCTCATGTTGTATTGAGACCCCGGCTCGGATATGTGCCCAAGGTTCCTACCACTCCATTCGTGGACCAGGTAGTGAACCTGCAAGCGCTGCCCCAGGAGGAGGCAGACCCAGCCCTAGCTTTTCTCTGTCCCGTCCGCGCACTGCGGGTTTATATTGACAGAACGCAAAGCTTCAGAACCTCAGATCAGCTCTTTGTCTGTTACGGAGGCCAGCAGAAGGGGAAGGCTGTCTCCAAGCAGAGGTTAGCCCACTGGTTAGTGGATGCTATCACCCGAGCGTATGAGTATCTGGGTGAGCCTTGTCCTCCCAGGTTGCGCGCTCACTCTACTAGAGGTGTTGCCGCTTCCTGGGCTTTGGCTCAAGGCGCCTCGCTGACAGACATCTGTAGAGCTGCGGGCTGGGCGACACCGAACACGTTCGCTAGATTCTATAGCCTACGTGTGGAACCTGTTTCCTCCCAAGTACTCGCTACGGCCAGTGGTGCGAGGGAATAGGTTGTGTCGGCTTGCTACGCCACTCCGCGCCTCGGCCGGATACGTGCGTCTTTTGCTCTGTTGGCGCCCTACGTCGGTGAGCCTCGTGAGTTCCTCCATCACCCCTCCGGTGCCAGGCGTGGCGGACCGCCTGGCGCCAGGTCTGCTACCTCTAGTAGGAGTTGCTAGTAGACTGGATGTTTTTTCCAGTGGTCTCTACGGTGACCCATGATGCCACGTGCAGTTCAGCCGTGTCTTCCCCTTGACAGACTCGTTCTGTCGTCCCTGTTGAGTAAGCTCCCACTTCCCTCGGATTGGGACTACCTCAGGGACTGCCATATGTTTCACTACCCAAAATGGTTAGTACATATGTGTATTCCAGGCCTTCCTCTGGAGGCTGGGCTTCCGCAGCGTTGTTGGTTACTCTTATCGAACCTGTTAACACAGTCGATCACACAGCACGATACAACCATTTTTCTTATGTGTTTGCGCTGCGCAGCAAGCGGCCATTACTTTTCTTCTGCCAACCAGAGTGCACGTAACCGCATTGTGACGTCACGGGCGAAGATCGCTATACTATATATTAATCCCAGTGTACGTTTTCGAAACAGTGGGTAAAATTGACCAAAAAAAAAAAAAAAAACTTACCGTAGTTGGTGGATTTGTCTCTCTGTTGGGTGTTCTCCCCGATAAAAATCTTATTCCAATGCTTGATCTAAAAAATGTAAACAAATATCTATTCATTGGCAGTTATCAGTGTCCAAAGAGGTTATGTAGCCTAAACATACTTCTAACGAATAAATGACAGTTTTATCACTTTATTCATTCCCGCGCTTTTTTTTTTTACCTCTCATGCGTTTGAGTTTTAAACTAGCTGACAACATTAAACACATACCAAAAACAACACACAGCAACGTCAGATGGTACTACATTGAAATACGTGCTAATATCGCTAGCTCGCTACGCTAATGGTGAAGCAGTACAAAAACACTCACAGAGGTAACTTATTTATCTTATGCAGGTTGCAGTAGGCCTATGACCATTAACCGTGTCCTTAAATGTTAGACTGTTAAGGACTGAAAAAAAATTTCTTACCTGATATCGCCAGTATTTTTACAGACCATGTACGACCCCTTCCTCTGTTCCAGCTTTTGTTCTTCATTGACATGTCAACTCAAGTTCGTTCAAAATAAGAATTTAACAGGCAGATATAAAATAATCCAGGTCTGACCGAGTAATCAATGCAAGCAGCAGCTGTTCACACACCGACCGACAGTAACAGATGTATTTTCAAACTTAAAATAGGAGCGCACATTGTCATTGGACAGTTTCCTGGAAGACAGAAAAATTAACCAATCATGCTCAAAGTAAAACGGTGAAACAACCAATAACAATAGTCTCACTCAGCGAGTTAACATAGCGAAATGTGCACAGTGTATTAAGTTTTATTTGCAGTCTGTATTATTTAATTAATTGGTCAAGTGACATGATAGTGTATGAATACTTGTAATAATGCATGGTAAACTGTTAGGCAAGCAGACAAAATTGTAAATCCACACAAAATCACATAAGGCAAAAAGTTTCTGCTGCCCTGCTCTCTTGAGGGTGAAACTATTATTGTTAATAATGATAATAATTATATTTTAACATATACATTGAAGAGCTGTTATGATCAAAATATCATTACATGCTAATTGATGACTTTAAAAGGCAGATATTTCTGTTGTATGTTGTTGAAAACATTACGTTGTTTCAACGTACAGATCTTGTACAAATTTCAACATTGATATAGAAGTGTTTTTGTTAACATTTTTCAACCATTTAGCATAGGCCTAAACGTTTTATGTTGTTTCAACGTTGAAACAACAACTGACATTATTTCAACCATATTTCAACGTTGAAGGTCGGTCTTGTGCTGGCTGGGAAGCTTCAACACCGGACGTTTCCAAACAGCACAGCAGTAATAACTTTATGAACTTCTTTACTTACAAGATTGATAATATTAGAGAGAAAATTATAATTATGCAACCGTCTACTACAGTGTCACATCAGACAGTGCATTGTAGTCTCCCTGAGTAGAAATCAACAACATGTTAGACCCTTTACCTACTAAGCTATTGAAAGAGATGCTTCCAGAGGTAGATCCTCTTCTTAATATAATTAATTCATCTTTGTCACTAGGATATGTACCGAAAACATTTAAGCTGGCTATGATTAAACCTCTTATTAAAAAAACGCAACTTGATCCTACAAAATTAGTCAATTATAAACCGATCTCGAATTTACCTTTTCTGTCAAAATTAATAGGAAAGGCAGTATCCTCACAACTATGTTCCTTTTTAGAAAGAAATGGTATCTGCGAGGGTTTCCAGTCAGGATTTAGACCATATCATAGTACTGAGACTGCTCTCATTAGAGTCACAAATGATTTGCTCTTATCATCCGATTGTGGTTGTATCTCTCTATTTGTGTTACTGGATCTTAGTGCTGCATTTGAAACCATCAACCACATTCTTTTGAATGAACTCGAAAATTAAGTTGGCATTAGTGGAATTGCACTAGCATGGTTTAAATCATACTTATCTGACCGTTATCAGTTTGTTGCAGTAAATGAAGAGATGTCATATCGATCAAAAGTTCAATATGGAGTACCACAAGGCTCAGTACTAGGACCGTTGCTGTTCACTCTGTACATGCTACCCTTGGGAGATATCATTAGAAAGCATGGGAAAAAAAATGTGTGGTGTTTTTCCTGCTTAAAATCGGACACTATAACAATATCAATAAACTTTTTCATTAATTTGTTATTTAATTTTTAAAAGTTTGTTGCCTCAAGGCAACATTGTACCACAATGGACAAATTGAAACATTTGACATTTTCACGTAGAATTTTTTTTTTTTGGAAAAAAATCTATTTCTTTACCCAGACACTTGAACAAACACATTTATCCAGTTTTTTATGTATTACAAACTTCATATTTAATAAAAAGTAACATTTCATATCCATCTGTTGCTCTTGGGCAACATTGTACCATAGTGGAATACAGGTATTACCAAATCATCATTTCATCAAGTTATCATATCCATCTTCATCCTCATCTCCATCTTTGCTCTCACTCTCTCATTGCAGGATTCACTATGACTCATCTTCCTCATTACAGTATGACACCTCATCCTCACCCTCAACCCTTGTGTTTTATACCTTTTTTTAGGTGCTATAGAAAATGTGCAGATTATAAAATGGGCAGATATAGTGTGCATTTCTATTCTTATAAGTGCATTACAAAATATACAAAAATATTTGCTGTTTTTCTTACAAATAGAATATATGATGATATATAATGTAAAGTTCTTGAAAATACTTATTTACTTACCAGTTAAGGTGACTCATATTTTTTTGTAGGTGATTAACTGGACGCAAATTAGTGAAAAATGCACTTTTCATTGGGGAAAATATGGAGCCATGTGACCTGTGCACATGTGCTGAAACAAGACACAAAATGGAGCCCTGTGGGTCATGTGTTTTTGCACTTTCATTGATTAGTATTTGAGTTATTTTCCCCTGAGATAGGTTTGACCAATAAATGGGTGTCTCATTTGATTAAAAATAAACTAAAATATACTATGTTGCAAGGAGGCAACATCATACCATAGAGGGATTTGTGTGTGTGTGTGTGTGTGTGTTTGTGTGTGTGTGTGTGTGTGTGTATATATTATATATATATATATTATATATATATATATATATATATATATATAGATATATATATATAGATAGATAGATTGATTGATTGTTTGTCTTGGAGGACAGCTTCACTTTTTTTAGTGTCAATCACTGTAGAGTAGCTGTCAGGTCACAATGACAACTGCAGTTTTATTGCTGAAGGATGAGCACAATTGATTTTCTGCTCTTCTATTGCATGTACAATACTTTAACTTTAAAGGCCACACCTTTCTCAATCGGTGGCCATTCAAAAGGATCCGTATATTCTGTTGGAATGAAAAAAACAAATAATGCTATTCTTTGAACTATTTGTTGGTGAAAGAAACCATGCCGAAATTTATCTAAATAAATTTAGAAACCAAATTTATCATGGTTTCTGTTGTACTGTCACTTAACTTTACAAAACAATAAAAGATACGATGGCACAATAATTCCTTGGATTCTCACTCTTTAACCCAGACCAAACTCCCTACATGTGTATGTACACTTGTCTTCTTTTTTTTTCTCCCCTTTCCACTCTCTCCCCCTAGTGTTCAGTCCTTGTCATAACAGTCTATGTAGACACAACATCCCCCCAATATGCAAGATATTTTCATCTCCACCTTCATCTTACCACTAATTACAATGAAATAACAATAAAAAAAAATTTCATACCAAGCAATTAAACAATGGATCCAAGGAAGTACAATTATTTGAACATTACTTTTTTTTCTTTACAATTTCCTGAACAAAATATTGCTTGCGCACAAACACAAGCTTATATTAATTATAACAGGCAACAGAACGTATATGCAATGTATAACTATACATTTATGTCTTGAAATCTTTGAGCCATGAGGGAGGTTTGCGCATTATTGATGGACGTTCCTCGGCCCGCGGAAAGTTCTCAGTTTTATTACAGATGGAGGTTTCCTCCGCAAGCTCAGGTGCAGGAACAGGCCACTGAACAGCTTGTGCCAATTGTGAAGAATGCCATTTCCTTACATCCTCTAGTAAGTAGGTATTCGGACCCACTTGTTTCTCAATTTCAACGGGGTCAGAAAATTTGCAGTGTCCCTTCGGCACATGAAAGGGCTTGCGCACACGCACTCTGTCCCCCTTTTTGAGGATAACCAGTTGTGCGGCATGTTTTGCGTCAGTGTAGCGCTTCATCTGAGATTGCTTAAGAACAACTCGCTTGCGAACAGCTGCTGGCTGGAGAGTGCTGGCAAGGGAATGAAGGGTAACGTTCAGTTTTGTTCTCATCTTCTGTCCATGGAGCAATTCAAAAGGTGAAACTCCCGTGGTGGCATGTGGACAGTACGCTTCCATGGCTTAGATTGTACTATAGACGACTGTACACAGTCCTTAAGAACTCTGTTAAAGCGTTCTATGGCACCATTCGCCGCTGGATGATACACAGCCGTGCAGACTGCCGCAATGCCTCTTTTTTGCAGAAAGGTCGTGAACGCAGCCGACGTGAATTGTGGCCCATTGTCCGTAACCAACTCTTTGGACAGCTTTTTTTGGACTGCAGACTTGGCAACACTAGCGTCGCGAGAACAGTAGCTGGAACATGAGTGAGAGTGAGACCAGTGGTTAAATTGGCTTTTGTAGGGAGGGGGAGCCCTTATTTACGGTGAATGGTCATCATTGAAAATCGCGCCATAAAATGACTTAATGTGTTTTTACACTAAAGGGGCTCTTTTTCCAGTATTAATGTGTAAGGTAGGGTTGAGTAGTTATTCAAAGAAAGAGAAATACTTTACAATTCACTTTAAAAAAACTTTATTATTATTTTTTACCTTTAATGTTAACAGGCAGGCAACGGATTTCACCCTCAGAAAAATTTAAATGAAATTGAACATGTTTGAAAATATTGGTTGGCAAATATGTAAACATCTTTTTAAACAAGAAAATTATGTTGATTTAAGAGAATCAGGGCCAATTTCTTTGGACATTCTAAAACGCTTAACTTGAAAAAGCTTACCGTGGTTTAATGTACCTAAACAACAATCAATGATCACCAAATTTCTCTCTCAGGAGCAATATGAGAGAGAAATTTGGTGATCACTGATCGTTGTTTAGGTACATTCAACCACGTTAAGCTTTTTCCTTACAATAGGCTCTAATGAAGCAGAAACGCTTAACCCTCTGGGGTCTAAGGTGTTTTTGGGGTCCTTGAGATGTTTTGACATGCCCTGACATTTGTGCTTTTTTCAGTTGCTTATAAACATATTAATGGCAAAGGTGTAATAACACTCTGTTTAGCACAAACAGGACTACCATAATATGTGAGCAACATGTATGTACATGTTTGTATTTTTGAGAGAATAATGTTTATGCATGGTTATTGAAAAAACTAAAAATGAAAGTTTCTGAAATAAGGCCACAAAACACACTAAATATGTGTCCACAAGACTTCTGAATAATGCATTTTGTCGCCTAGAGTTTTTTCTTCAAAATGATGTGAAAATCATCCTGCCTAATCATTCACATAAAACAATACATTGATTTAAATTTTGTAAGATACTTTTTGTTTGGAAAGGCAATATGCGGGTGGGCATAAACGATCCAACACCATCATGCATATAGAGTAGTTCACACCTGAGGAGACAATGGGGCCCGCATACTTAATGAGCCATTCATTCAGGTGTGTCACTGAGCCACAGGAAAGAATGCAAGGACTATATATATATATATATATATATACATACATATATATATATATATATACATACATATATATATATATATGTATATATATATATATATACAATATTGGTTCACAGTTGTTGTTGCTTTTTTTCACAAATTGTGCTTGCAAATTGTATAATATCCAAGGTAAACATTTCTAGTAATAGTGCAGTTAATTGTTCCCATACTGTATTTTCAGAAAGTTTTTGAATATATTTTCTACCCAAATGTGTCACTAATAAAACACAATGAAAATAATTGTAAAGAGAAGGTTTATATTGACCTTTTAAGATTTTGTTTACATCTATCCTTGTATATATATATTTTTGCTATTTCATTAAAAAGGTTATACAATTACAACAACAATAAAAAATTTAACAATATTTCCAGTGTAATCTTTCTTTGTAAAAACTAAAGTATACATTTTATTATACGTATTTCAAAATTAAGGATTCATTAGTTTGAATATTGCCTACATTGGAACACTATAATAACATCTTAGTTGATTACTTTATTTTTGACAAAACATAATATAGGCTATATATATATATATTTAACATGAGCAGAAATTGGCAACATTATAAGCTTATTTGATGTGTGGCAGTAGGCTATTTTACAGTAAAAACTTAACACACAAAAACGCGATTCATTTTGAAACAGTATTTTTCCAGCTGTAGTAGCTACACAACAGCGCGCATCTGTGCGTTCATTCATTCACACACAGAAACGCGATTCATATTTAAACAGTCTTTTTGCGTGTACAGACACTATTGCGATTAGAACAAAGCAAATATGGAACAGACCTATTCCTGGATCCGTTGATCCTCGAAATGAAACTTCCAGCACTTCTGAGGTAAATTTTCCAGGATTATTATTAAGATATTATTATTCCTCACAGCGTCGTAAAGTACATGAGTCTGAAAGTGAACTCGCGGTGTGTGTTATCCAGCTGATGTGGGCGTTTCACAGGTTTGCATGGATTGCCTCGGATTATTTGCGTTTGAATAGCCCGCACTCTCCGTGGGCGGGGTCAAATTAAAACATAATGAGCTGAGATGAGAACGACTGACATCGCTCTCTTTTCATACATATTACATAAACTGAGAATAATTGTTTTTTATAAAAAAATACTTCATTTAAAAGAAGAGAATCCAAGCTTCATACCTGTGTGTCTGTATGCCTGTTTGACTGAGTATTCGCTGAGTTACAGTTAATTTTCGGACGCGTTTCAGAATGGACTACACTGACAGAGAGAAAGCAGAACTCGCATCATGTTTATTTTTCTTTATTTGGCAAAAAGCACAACACTTTGTTTTTATTGTGAGTATACACAAAAATAATACACACTTAACAGGATCGATTGATGTATGAAACGTGTATGAAAGATCAAAGTCAACAGAGTATTTAGAGTCTCTTTTTCACTGATAAGGAAAAACGCGAGCTGGTATCGCCGGCGATACCGCCGACCCCAGGGGGTTAATGTGAGATAACTTCTATAATCGTTGGATTTCGATTTAGTTTTTTTTGATCATTGATCGTTGTTTTTCGACCTTAAAATGACACCAAAATTGTGTATTTAGACCACTGTATGTGGGTATGGGAAGCTTTTCAATTTGGGTAGGCCAAATCCAGACGGAAATCCCTCAAAATGGTCTCAGAGTTTAAGAGGTTAAACATACTCCTATAGCTAATCTACTGCCTAACGGTTTGTCAGTTGATAAAACTTTGGATAATATAATTAATAACAACATAAAATCACATCAGTGTAATGACAATGTTCTTTGCATGAAAACACTTCAATTAGCAGAATTATATTCGTATAGACTGAGATGTAAAGAAACAGTGGTGGCCACTATCGTAATGATCTGTCAATAGCGATAAGGACTAAGAGTGCTCCAGACCAACCATACGAACGAATGACTTACAGAAGGTATTCTTAACTAAGAACGTTTCGGGAAACACTTATTAATGTTAAGGTAAAGCCTGAGTTATAACTTAAGAATGATAGCGTAAAGAAGGTTTTCGGGAAATGCAGCCCAGCATATTATTTAAACATAAATATGAAACTAAATAAGCTTTTCTCTAACCCTGTACAACGAACGCGCCAGCGCGTTCTGATGGATTTTTTCTTTAATGACAGCGGAAGAAACTCCGTCCATTTTTGGCCATACAGATTAGTGTTTAAGACAACTACAAAGGGTCTACTTTTATTTGTGTACATTCACAATAACACCAAAACCTTGTGTTTTTGTAAAATAAAGATCTGCCTTTGTTTCAACTGTCTCTGTATCCGCGAGAATCTTTCTGAAACTAATAAAGTTTAAAGAATGGCCTATTATCACACAAACAATGTGCTGAGGCCACCTATGCAAAATGGTAAATGCCCCCAACAATGCCTTAAAAATAATCAACAAAGGCTATAGTACAGTAGCCTACGTTACACTGAGATTTCATGTCAGAGCGGGATTTGAGCGCTTGGGCCGTGAGCGATTGAGTGGAGCACATTGGCATAGAGCGGAATATTGAGTTATAACTAT
This sequence comes from Abramis brama, assembly GCF_963993115.1. Classification (NCBI taxonomy): domain Eukaryota; kingdom Metazoa; phylum Chordata; class Actinopteri; order Cypriniformes; family Leuciscidae; genus Abramis; species Abramis brama. The sequence continues at coordinate 12,744,583 of NC_139971.1, read as the reverse complement.
ATATTCAGGATTTACATTTATATATTCAGAGTTATAACTATATATTCAGGATTACATTTATATATTCAGAGTTTTAACTATATATTTGGGATTTACATTTATATATTCAGAGTTATAACTATATATTCGGGATTTACATTTATATATTCAGAGTTATAACTATATATTCAGGATTTACATTTATATATTCAGAGTTATAACTATATATTCAGGATTTACATTTATATGTTCAGAGTTATAACTATATATTCAGGGTTACATTTATATATTCAGGATTTACAACTATATATTCAGAGTTTTAACTATATATTCGGGATTTACATTTATATATTCAGATCTACATTTATATATTCAGAGTTATAACTATATTCAGGATTTACATTTATATATTCAGAGTTGTAACTATATATTCAGGATTTACATTTATATATTCAGAGTTATAACTATATATTCAGGATTACATTTATATATTCAGAGTTTTAACTATATATTCGGGATTTACATTTATATATTCAGATCTACATTTATATATTCAGATTTACATTTATATATTCAGAGTTATAACTATATATTCAGAGTTATAACTATATATTCAGGGTTACATTTATATATTCAGGATTTACAACTATATATTCAGAGTTTTAACTATATATTCGGATTTACATAGAATTATTTCCTGTTTGGCCCCCCATACAAAAGTCTTAGGCATGTATATATATATAGAGAGAGAGAGAGAGAGAGCGAGAGAGAGAGAGAGAGAGAGAGAGAGAGAGAGAGAGAGAGAGAGATGTTAATATATACATATTAATCCTTGTGTTCTTATGTGACTGACCTTAATTGAAAAAAACAACAAAAATTTGAATATTTTTTCTTACATAAAGCAAATCTGTTTAGCTGAATCCTCCACGTCCACTGTGTGAAAACCAGTAAAGCAAATCTAAATAGACAATTAGTATGGGTGCATTGTAATGTCAGTGTTTTGGCTGATCAGATTGTTTGTTGAATTTAATATTCATTAAGAATAACAACTAATCCACAAAGTATGAATCAGCAAAAATACTGGCCTAGACTAGGTGTTAAATAAAATAATCACAAATCATTTTAATTTCTGCTTATTAGTTTTTTAGTGAGTTATAGCAATATGGTAGAGCTGTTAAATATCTGATGGGGTTTTTTTTTTTTTTCAGATGGGGCTTAGTCATTCATGGAGCTATAGATGGATATTCTCGCCTTATAACATACTTGAACTGTAATACCGACAACAGAGCTGCCACAGTGCTCACACAGTTCTTAAAAGCCACATGTGTTTATGGACTTCCATCTAGAGTGCGGTCAGATCATGGTGGAGAGAACACACAAGTGGCATTGTTCATGAATGTTGTTCATAGAGTGGAGCACAGAAGCCACATCACAGGGGAGTCTGTACACAATCAGAGGATTGAGCGCCTTTGGAGGGATGTTTTCCTGCATGTTTTACACAGTTTCTACAATGAATTCTACAGCTTTGAGGACAATGGCACCCTAGATCCTGCAAACGACGTCCACAAGCTTTCTCTTCATCTTGTGTATTTACCTGAAATTCAAAGTAGATTGAGCAGGTTTCGTGAAGCCTGGAATCATCACCATCTGAGAACGGAAAACAACCGAACACCCTCTCAGATCTGGACTGATGGCATGCTGACCAACATGGGGGTAAATAGCACGTCTATCAACAATGTGTTTGGTGATGATCCATTCACGGAGCAGAATTTAGAGGGACTTCTGGCACAACATGGCATTAACAACTTGCCTGCTGAAATGATCGACCAGTTCCCTGCCGTTAATGTCCAACCACCCAGTGTTAACCTCAACCAGGAACAACAGGAAGAGGTTTTGATTGCCATAGAAGGCATTGCGGACTTAAAATTAAAATATCAAAGGTGCTGCAATGAAATTTCCCATCGACTTTCATGAACTGTTTGAAAATAAATCTGAAAACCTGTTTGCTGAGTGTTAAGTTTTTAAACCTATTTGTTTGTCAATGTAGAATAGACAAAATCGTTAGAATTTTTTTCAGAATATTCGAGTCAATTTTTCTCAACTTCCATGCTGCCAAACAGGTAAACACTTCCTTTGCAGTGTTTTCTTTTAATAAAAACCATGAACAAGATTTTTTTTTTTTTTTCACAATATTTGACACTGTGGCCTCAGTAGTTTTACTTGTACATTTCATACACACACACAAACACACACACACACACACACAAAAAAACACCCTTTAAATATATTTGAGTTTTTATTTTAATTGTTAACATTTAACAGTTGTGTACAAATTTAGAGTTTAAGTACCAAGAGGTTAAAACGCATTATGGATAGAACTTATCCAATTTGTTGGGATTTTATAAGGTTGTTGACAAACGTGTCAGTTTATCACCCAACTAAACGTCTCGGTTACGTATGTAACCCTCGTTCCCTGAGTAGGGAACGGAGACGTTACGTCGGATGACGACGAATGGGGTTTCGCTTAGAAAGCCTTTCATCTTCGAGTATATAAAACGAGCCAATGGCAATGAAATGCCATGGGTCTGCGGAATTTGCATAGCGTATCTCCGCCCCACGCAGGGGGTATATAAGGAAGTGCGCGAGCAACATGCAGATATGTCTTCGCTGAGGAGCCGAGACTGAACTCAGGCGTTCCAGCGGTACAGCGGAAGTGGCAGGGAGACGTAACCGAGACGTTCCCTTTCGTTGTCACTCCGAGTTACGTCGGATGACGACGAATGGGGTTCCCAGTGTAATCACGCCACCTCTCGACTGTCTTCCAGTGCCCTGCGTAAGTCTGAGCTCCCTGTCGTGAGACTGGCACGGACGAAGGACTCCTACTTAACCTGTTAAGCTGCAACCCCACTTTTGAAAAATCCCCAGAAATGACATACCCAAACTGAAACAGATACAGTTCATGAACCCTTTGTACTAAAAGCACAAGTATGATCTCGTTTGAAAGCTGACACCTGGCAGTTTATTGTAAATGTAGAATTAATTATTGTCATAATGACAAAAATTTTTATAAATAGCTTCAAAGTTTTGTAAAGTTATTAGAAATTATTTTTTATGAAACATCCTCATGAAAATAAAATTGAAGTTGGCACTGGAGCAATCTAGAAATGCACTACAGCTAAAGCCACATGTCTAAACATTTTATGTTTAAAATCTGAAGATAATAAGTCCAAAACTCTGTATTTAGTTAAATGTTTTTCAAGACCATGTCAAATGACTTTATTTTGATTTGACGCTAAAATGCTACTGATGTTTATTGTCATCTTCTAACCATCTATCCAGTATATTGTCTTTATTGTTTTGTGGTGCAAACGATCCCCATTCAGTCTCAGTCTCCCCCTGCACACATTCACACCTCTCCAGCCTGGTTATGGCTCTAAATATGCATTTCTTTTGTCTGCATTATAGTTACTAACGACTGGCTATTCACAGGCTATTCATATGGTTTTAGTCCCTAATTTCTTTTCTCAAAGTTCACCTCACATTTTAAACTGTATCAAATGCATTTCTTGAATAAAGAAACATTTCAGTAAGCATTCAAAAAATAATAAAAGTATAACTTCTAGGTGGCAGGTGCACCTAGGGCTAGCTAGCATGTTAGCTTAGCACACCATCAATACACGACAATTTATGAGATTAAAACCATGTTTGTGCAACAAACTTACTTTATAAAGCAAATTGAGTATTTTAAATAATCTTCTGTGATCTAATTTGGCTTCAGATAAAAAATCAGACAGAAAATATACTATTGGTATATTCTGCACAATGATAGTCTATATAGATTAGCATTACATTATAAATATAATCTATTATTATGAAAATACCTGGCATGGCTTGAAAAACACAGGTAACTCAAATATCATTGCAAACATGTTTATTGTCTTCAAAACATCTTTATCTGCATGTTACAGCGCAATCTCTTGTTAGCTTTGTGTGTATCAGTGACGTCCTGAATGTCACATGATTATGGCACTTCTTCATGTTCTATATAATGGACTATTTTTGTGCATATAGCGCCCTCAGGCTATTGGTATGAATTGAAAACACAATATCAGAGTATATAAGCGCTCATAAAGATTGCATCGACGCATTTGGGTATAAATTCAATAAATATTATTCCTGTCTATAGAAATATGATGTAAATCTATGAGAATCTATCAATATTTCTCCAAATCTGCACATTTTTGAGCTAAAGCCCTGAAGGACGTTGTTTTGTGTATCGCTGTCATGACGACAGCACAGAGTTTTTTATGAATGAAAGCGGCTGACACGCATAATTCATATTAAAGGTATCGACTCATTTTTTCATTTCATAACTCCTGACACAAATTAAGACATAACTGTCACTATGAGTTTCTCAGAATACAATAGTGGTCAAATACTGAAACTTGAGTATTATATATTTTTAATTATGTATAGTTTGTCAAGGTATAACATTAAATCTGATAGTAATTTTGAATTAAATAAATAAATAACGCTTCGCAACGGTTAACAGGTTAACACAGGAATACCAAGGTACACTGGGAACCATATCTCATTGGAATATGCAATCATGCCCAACCCGAAGGGGGGGGACTTAGAATACACATATGACCCCGAAGGGCTGCATACGGAGTAACACTGGGGTGTCCAGCCGCAGGTGGAATATTTCAACCCCAGGGGTGGCAAGGTGGCTTGCCAAGGGAAAGACACATGCTCAGAGAGGCTTACAGTGGAAATACACATGTGGGGGTCGCCCGGAGGGGGAACCATGCACATGGAGGCACCTAGCCAAGCGCAAAAGCTGCCAGTGGCATAACTCTGGCATTGACGTCGTCAGTGCTGGAGGAGACTCAGGGCTTATTAGGCTCACCTGAGGAAATATCGCACGTATCCCGTCCGTGGAGAGGAATGGCGAGCAAGCGAAGACACCTGAGCAGAATCTAATACCGGCTAGTTGAAGCGAGTACATGAGAAGAAACTGGCTCAACTCGGAGATTGTAGAATCTCGCGAATGTGTTAGGTGTCGCCCAGCCTGCAGCTCTGCAGATGTCTGTTAGCGAGGCGCCATGCGCTAGAGCCCAAGAGGATGCCACACTCCGAGTGGAGTGGGCCGTCACACCAAGGGGGCATGGTCGACCTTGCTGCTGGTAAGCCAAAGCAATGGTGTCCACTATCCAGTGAGACAACCTTTGCTTGGAGAGAGCCTTTCCCTTCAGCTTCCCACCATGACAGACAAAGAGCTGGTCTGAGGTCCTGAAACACTGCGTTCTGTCTACGTAAGCACGGAGGGCGCGTACTGGACAGAGCAGTGCCAAGGCTGGGTCTGCCTCCTCCAAGGGCAGCGCTTGCAGGTTCACCACCTGGTCCCGAAAGGGAGTGGTGGGAACCTTGGGCACATATCCAGGCCGGGGTCTCAGGATCACGTGAGAGTTAGCCAGCCCGAATTCCAGGCACGCTTCGTCAACCGAGAATGCCTGCAGGTCCCCTACCCTCTTGATGGAGGCCAATGCAACCAGGAGCGCTGTCTTCATTGACAGGAACTTAAGCTCCACTGATTGCAGAGGCTCAAAGGGAGCACTCTGCAGGGCAGTTAGAACCACTGAGAGGTCCCAAGAGGGAACGAGAGGAGGGCGAGGAGGATTTAGTCTCCTCGCTCCTCTCAGGAACCTGATGATCAGGTCATGCTTCCCCAGAGACTTACCTTCAACTGCATCGTGATGTGCGGTAATGGCGGCAACATACACTTTCAGGATGGAGGGAGACAGCCTTCGCTCCAACCCTTCTTGAAGGAAGGAAAGCACGACACTGATCGGGCATTTCGTGGGTTCTTGCTGTTTAGAAGAACACCAGTTGACGAAGAGGTTCCACTTCAACGCATAGACATGTCTCGTGGACGATGCTCTAGCGGAAGTGATGGTAGCCACCACCGCTGGTGGTAGGGTACTCAAACCTACCTCCTCCCGTCCAGGAGCCACACGTGGAGGTTCCAAAGATCGGGACGAGGGTGCCAAAGGGTGCCCCGTCCCTGAGAAAGCAGGTCCTTCCTCAGAGGGATTGGCCAGGGAGGTGCTGTCGCGAGGAGTACTAGTTCTGGGAACCAGGTGCGGTTGTGCCAATACGGGGCAACCAAAATTACCTGCTCCTCGCCTCCCTGATCTTGCGCAAAGTCTGCGCAAGAAGGCTCACTGGGGGAAACGCATACTTGCGTAGGCCCCGCGGCCAGCTGTGCACCAGTGCATCCGTGCCGAGCGTGCCCTCGGACAGGGAATAGAACAGGTCGCAGTGGGACGAGTCGTGGGAGGCAAACAGATCTACCTGAGCGTCCCCGAACTGATCCCAAATCAGCTGGACCGACTGGGGATGGAGTCGCCATTCTCCAGCGAGAGGCCGAACTCGAGACAGCTCGTCGGCCGCCTGGTTCAGGTGTCCCGGGATATAAATGGCTCGCAGCGACCTCAGATGCTTCTGACTCCATATGAGGAGGTGGCGGGCGAGTTGCGACATACGGCGGGAGCGTAGACCACCTTGACGGTTGATGTACGGTATCAACGGTGGCGGTATTGTCTAATCGGACTAGTACGTGTTGACCCTTGCGCAACGCCCGAAAGCGGTGCAGGGCAAGGCGTACGGCCAGCAACTCGAGGCAATTGACATGCCAAAGGCGCTGGGGTCCTGTCCAGGAGCCCGCGGCAGCATGTCCATTGCACATGGCACCCCAGCCCGTGGTGGAGGCATCTGTTGATACAACAACATGCCTGGAAGCTCGTTCTAAGGGCACTCCGGCCCGTAGAAAATTGAGGTTCGACCACGGGGTGAAGGTCTGACGGCAGTTCGGAGTCACTGGAACTCGGAGCTTGCCGTGTTGCCATGCCCACATCGGGACTCGATCGCGAAGCCAAAGCTGAAGCGGTCTCATATGAAGCAATCCAAGCGGCGTTACTGCGGCTGTGGATGCCATATGCCCCAGGAGCCTCTGAAAAAGTTTCAGTGGAACCGCACTCTTGCCCTCGAACTGACGAAGGCAAGTCAGCAGTGACTGCGCGCGCTCGCTCGTAAGCTGCACGCACATGGCGACTGAGTCGATCTCCATACCGAGAAAAGAGATCCTCTGCACGGGACAGAGTTTGCTCTTCTCCCAGTTGACCCGAAGGCCCAGACGAGCTAGGTGCCGAAGCACGAGGTCCCTGTGTTCGCAAACCTGGTCTCGAGAGTGAGCTAGGATCAGCCAGTCATCGAGATAGTTCAGGATGCGAACCCCGTGTTCTCGTAGGGGAACAAGGGCTGCCTCGACGACCTTCGTGAAGACGTGAGGAGACAGGACTAGCCCGAAAGGGAGAACCGCGTACTGGTATGCCTGCCCCTCGAAAACAAACCGAAGAAACGGTCTGTGTCGAGGAAGAATGGAGACATGGAAGTAGGCGTCCTTCAGGTCAATTGCTGCCTTCGGTACAATGAAGTAGGGGCTGTAGAAGCCGGACTTCATTTCGGCTGGAGGGACAATCTCGATCGCACCCTTCGCCAGTAGGGTGGCGATCTCCACTCTCATGACAGGGGCATTGCCACCGACCATAGTGAAGCGGAGAGGAGACCGCGCGAACTGAATCGCGTAGCCGAGCCTGATGGTTCTCGCGACCCAACGGGACAGTCTGGGAAAGCTCCAAAAGCTGTACCAGCAGGGTCAAGGGAACCAGACGTACACTGAAGGAGCAGCGAAGCGGAATGACTGGCCCGGACATGGGTGGCATAGCGGCCCGGTGTGGGGGCACGGTCATTAGCCGCGCCCTGCCAGAGGAGGCCAGGGGAGGACCAGCGTCCCACGGGGGCGTGCTCTGGCAGGGGTCTGGCGACAGAGTGGGACGAGAGTAGTGAGGCTCGTGAGCGGAGCGCACTGTCATCCACAACCTCTTGGGGCTCGGAGGAAGGGGCATCAGTTCTTGAAACAAGAGATTCTCCCCCGGCCCTCCACCGGGGGACGGAGTGGCCCTGCTACCAACTCCTGAGAAGAACTGAGCCCTAACTCCAAGCTGCCCATCTCAAAAGTGCTGCTTAGCCTGGCGTTTTGGCCAGCTAAGGGGCGGAGACGGGCAGTGCCACCCTCCTGCATCCCCCTCCAGCCTGGGGCCGGTGAAGGCTCGAGGGGAGGAGCCGCAGGGAGGCAGCCTCGGAGGGAAGTAGACTAAGGAGACCGCACGGACGGATGACCGTCGGTGCAGAAGGCCTCAGTCCACTTCAGGGGAGGGTCGAAGACTGTTGGGCGCAGTCCTCAACCACACCGCCGAGCAAGCCACCCGTCTCGAGAGTGCTGCTTAGCCTGGCGTTTGGCCGGCTAAGGGGCGGAGACGGGTGGTGCCGCCCTCCTGCAACCCTCTCCTACTCGGGGCAAGTGAAGGTTCGAGGGGAGGGGCCGCAGGGAGGCGGCCTCGGCGGGAAGCAGACTAAGGAGACCACACGGACGGATGACCGTCGGTGCAGAAGGCCCCGGTCTGCTTCTGGGGGGGTCAAAAGACTGTAGGGTACAGTCCTCAACCACACCGCCGAGGAGCCCAGCCTTGGACATGGGGGAGCTGAGAAAATGAATTCTCAGATCCCCTCACATCAACCTGGCTGAGCCCATTCCTGGACCACAGCTGTGGACATCACCTGACCCCGGGATCACGCAGGTACCGATGTCGCCCGAGAGCGAGGTCAGTAGTGTGCGCGGCGGAACGACCAGGCCGGGCATGGGAGGCATAGCGTCCCAGCAAGGGGGCGTGGTCGAGATTCCGCGTTCTGTCAGTGTTGGCCAGGGAAGGACTAGCGTTCCACTGCGGCCGGTTCTGACAGAACTCCCGAGTCAGCACTGCCTCGAAGGTGAAGGCGACACACAGGACCGCATGCCTGTGTCACAATAGTGACAGAGAACATACAGACCAAGATCGCCTCACGATCAAGGGCAGCGAAGGCGGAGGACGCCCGCGGGCCGCGAAAAGTCACGTGGACTCCCGCGGACCGGAAGCGTCCTGATGCACATCCGGGAAGCCTACAGCGCTCGGGGGGAGTGCGGCGCCACTCCAACCGATGCTTTCAGCTGCCCGGGGAAACCATGGCCATCAGCTCTGGATCTGACCCGACTAACGCTGACACTCCAGAGGGAGGCAACGCAGTCGAATCCTCATTTCCAGAGGAATCAAGCCCGCCTTGTCATGCTGTGAGTGACATGACACCACCTGCTGGAGCCCCGAATGAAAACACTGGGTCCCCGAGAGGAACCAGGCACACACGGAAGCCCCACGGTTTGCGATGTGGAGGGGGGCGTGGCCCGAGGAATGCTCGTCGGTATTATGCCACCCTGTAACCCTCAGATCACCCTGGCCACCAGCCAAAGTATCCCCACTCGTAGAAAGAGATAGACTGGGGTGTGGCAGAGGGGACTCTACCCACACAGAGATCATTGAGTCTCGATCTATAAACATCGTGATGGTCAAGTTCCCGCAATGAAAACATGAATCCCACGCTGCCGAGCGTGATTAAGCCCAACACGCAAAACAGCGCTCGCGACCTTTAAACAGATGAGTCACGCGCCCACATCCAGTAATACACAGGCGAGCCGTCTTGAAAAAGACGTGCCGCGTGCAGCTCTTTTAGAGAGAGGAAAAGCTCAGCAGAGTGCTGAAGCGCCCAGGGAGAAACACACACACTGTCGGCAGATCACTGCACAGACCAGCAGCAGGCAATGCGATCTCGCTGGAACACGCCGTCACACCAACACACTGAAGAGCCGCTCGTCTCGAAGAGTGAAGATGATACAGAATGGCTTGTAGGAGTGAAGAAAACTCTTGGCTCCGAAGCGAAAACATATCTGCATGTTGCTCGCGCACTTCCTTATATACCCCCTGCGTGGGGCGGAGATACGCTATGCAAATTCCGCAGACCCATGGCATTTCATTGCCATTGGCTCGTTTTATATACTCGAAGATGAAAGGCTTTCTAAGCGAAACCCCATTCGTCGTCATCCGACGTAACTCGGAGTGACAACGAAAGGGAACCAGTTTTTGCTAAACTGTTTTTTACTACAAAAAATATATATATATATTTAAAGGGATAGTTCACCCAAAAATGAAAATTCTATCATGTACTCACCCTCAAGTTGTTCCAAACCTGTATGAGTTTCTTTCTTCTGTTGAATACAAAAGAAGATCTTTTGTAAAATGTCAGTAACCAAACAGTTGATGGACCCCATTGACTTCCATAGTATTTTTTTCCCTACTATGGAAGTCAATGGGGTCCATCAACTGTTTGGTTACTGACATTTTACAAAAGATCTTCTTTTGTATTCAACTGAAGAAAGAAACTCATACAGGTTTGGAACAACTTGAGGGTGAGTACATGATAGAATTTTCATTTTTGGGTGAACTATCCCTTTAAACAAACTTATGAACAAAGTAGATCTTACTCTTGACCAAACCCTTGCGTGTTGCAAATAGCAAAGTCCATGTTAGACTTAACATTGGCATAGTCCTTGTGTAAAGGGAGACGCAAGCAGTTGATGCACGTGTTTGAAGTTGGAAACTTCTCTCTTAGTGAAGCAGACCAAGGTGTAGAATCGGGAGTATGTAGGAACTCAATGGATGGCTGAGGCTTTAATCCAATTGCAGGCAGAACATTGCATCCAGTTGCGAACATAAGGATTTTTTCTAGCGAGCAGTTACAGTTGCTCTCTGAAAAAGAAAAATGTGACAAGGCTGAGTAATAAGATAATCATTTATAATTTTTTTGAGCTTTAAATTTTGGGCTGCCATTATATTGCTGGATTAGCCAGGATGTGTTTTAATATGACGCGTTGTATTCGTCTGAAAGAAGAAAGTCATATACACCTAGGGTGGCTTGAGGTGCAAGTTTTTGGGTGAACTATCCCTTTAACTCGGGTATGCTGATTCCAAAAACGCGGTTGGGAGCTATTTCAGTCAACCCAGAATATGTTCACAGTAAAAACACAAAGACATTCTCAACAGAGTGCCGAATCCATGAGTCACCATGGAAAGGGACTCAAAGAAAGAGTGTGTCGCTGTTTGCGTCCATTCCCACGGTGACTCATGGATTTGTCACTCAGTTAAGAACATGTTTGTGTTTTCACTGTGAACATTGACTGAACTTACCCCGGTTGCGTTTTTGGAACCAGCCAACCCTGAGAAAGCAAGGACTGGGTTAATTAACAGAGTTCAGGGTATCTGTGATGGTAAGTATACCTTGCTTTAAGGAATACACCCCTTGTTACTAAGGCTACCAAGCCAAAATAAATAAGAAAATTATTTTTTATGATGTAAATGGTACATGCCGTTTTATGTTGTTACTAACTATTCCCATTGCACAAGAAGCCATTAAAGGACAAGTTCGGTATTTTACACTTAAAGCCCTGTTTACAGATCGTTTCTGATGAAATAGAACGGTTAAGATTAAAATTTGGACACATGCTGCTGTCCCGAGAATTTTAGGTTTCTTCGCTTCTCCCCCCCCCCACCTCCACAATGACTGCATAGGTGCACTGGAACAATCCTTCCTAAAACGCATTAAACTTTTGTTTACAAAGACGTGAAACTCACCGAGTGGTCAGGGGTGTTCACTGATATGCTCACACAAAAATTGCTGCAAAATATGCTTTCCAACAGGTTTAATCGTAGTTTTTGTCCAAGTTTTTTTTTGTGTGTGTGTTTGACAAAAACTACGATAAAACCTGTTGGAAAGCATCTTTTGCAGTGATTTTTGTGAAGCGAAAGAAACCTAAAATTCTCGGGACAGCAGCATGTGTCCAAATTTTAATCTTAACCGTTCTATTTCATCAGAAAGATCTGTAAACAGGGCTTTAAGTGTAAAATACCGAACTTGTCCTTTAACATACCAGTCAGTAACATTACTTGCCTTCTGCATCTAGAAGGTAGTCCCTCCAGAAGGCTACTGCAGTGTTTTCTTCTGCCCGCCTGTTACTTCCAGCAACAGAGTAGCGAATGTTAAACAAGTCTTCAAGGGTGTCTGCAGTAAGTGGCTGTTGTGGGCTGCAGAAAAGAGGTCTGAAGGCTTCTTTGCGTTTAACAACAGCCTCCAACAGGCCAAGAGTTGTCAGGCCCTCCTGGAATCTTCAAGAACAAAAAAAATAGTTTGTGCATAAAAAAATATTATTTGTCATTTTCAAACAACAATTGTCACATTTTCATGGGATAATGTTTTGTTATTTATGATGACTGGTAAACTATACAATTCTCTACAGTTTGATACATAATTACATTTATAATAAATACAGATTAATTTATGGAAATTATGTGAAGAGACCTCTATTCAAGAGTATCAATTCAAGTTGTAATCTACCTGTTTCTGCAATAATAACTCTAATCTCACTGATCACTCGTCATAAGAAAAAAACTAATCAATATTTCAGGTTTTAGAGACTGCAATGATGTGAGAGGACAAGAAGAAAAGCACACATAAAAAGTAAAGAACAAAATTGCCAGAAAAAATTAAATAGTTTGGAATGTCATACTAAATGTAAAGTAAATCTGTAAAGTAAATTATATAATAAAAGTAAATTAAATCTGCCCTACTGTCCAAATATGTGGCCATTAAGAAATGACACTGTGTGAATGACAGTCACAACAAGTTACATTTTGACTGTGCTCTCTGCAGATGTTAATGTATGCAGATGTTTTGTATAAGCTGTTTTTTATTGTGGCATACAGCAACAATTTCAAGTCATAAGTCTTAGACTCTTTATTATTTATTTGTGTATAAGAGCAACTTTTTTATGTTACTAATTATTCAAAATATGTCCACAAGCATTATTTTTGTATGAGAGCTACTGGTACATAATTCTATATTTTTTTGTATGAAAGCTGTTTGTGATTTTGCACAAAATGTCCCAATGTTGGGACATGTGCTGGCAAATGTAACCTTACAGTTGACTTGCCAAATCACTTCCATTTGTTTTATTAATAAAAGATATTGGAAGTAAATTCTTTATGGGTCATTATAACTACTTTGATTTAAAAGTACCAAGTAGTCACACACACAAAAAAAAAAACGCATCGATAATAGTTTTAGCATCGCAGCCCTCTGAATCGAAAATCAAATCGAACCGTGAGGTGCCTAGAGATTCCCACCCCTAAAAAGTTACTTATACAAAAAATACCTTTTGGATTTTAGCTTGCAAATCCAAGTCATTCACATCATTTATGGTTGATGACACGTTCCCGTTACAGATGCATTCGAACAAAGTTGATGAAAAGAATCCAGGAGAAGGTCCCCCGTGAACCATGCTGACAGCAATTGCTTTACCAGCAAGGTAGTATCTGTCTTCTCTGAAAGCTGGAGTGGAAAAGTGACAATTATTACAAGGTTGTAAAAACAAATGTGTGATTGAAAAACGTTAAATTAAATAGTGCACCAACTGAGTCAAGAGCAAGGTTTTTTCTTCCATCTGGGCCTGCAAGCAGTGCAGATTTTTCAATTGCTTCCATAAGCAAGGTGAGGAACTCTCTCCTAGGACCTCCCAAATCCACAGCCTCCTCAAAATTTCCACATTCATCAGAGAATCGAACAGAAATTCTTTTAAAAGGATCGTAGGATTTTCGTATGAATGCTCTAAATGCACCATCTAGTAATTTTTTTCGATTAATGTTGAATCTGCAGCTTTGATTGTAGTTTATTTCTTGCCCAAGCTCCAGAAGCATCTCCTCTGTAGAACAGTCCAGGTCTCCCATGTACCTGACAATGTTATCACAACACAGTAAGCAATTTAAGGGATAGTTCACCCAAAAATGGTCATGATTTACTCACCCTCATGCAATGCGCAATGTATATGGCTTTCTTTCTTCAGATAAACATAAATGAAAATTTTTATAGATTAAAATGCATGTAATACAAATTAATTGTTGCCACTCATTTGAAGCTTGAAAAACAACATGTGACGGTAATCCATAGAAACCCAGTGGATGAATCAATGCCTTCTGAAGCTAAACAAATATTTTTGTAACTTTAAAACAATTGCTTCCAGTCCACTGTCATACAAGTGCATTGGGAAGTTGTGATGTATGATGCAAGTGCGTTGTGCAGCTTGTGCGAGATGCGGCAGTCATCAGTGCTTCTGCATTACTTCTGACACAAGTTTCACAACCCAATTACATTATGTCACAATTTCCCTCTCATGGTCACTCATATGACAGTAGACTGGAAGCAATGATTTATAGTAAAAAACAAAAACAAAACAAAAAATGTATTACACACATGCACACGCACACACACACACTGGGGTCGTATGCGTTCATGACCTCAAGGCTAGATTATTGTAATGCTCTACTGGGTGGTTTCCCTGCACGCTTAAACAAACTACAGCTAGTTCAAAATGCAGCAGCTCGAGTTCTTACCAGAACCAGGAAGTATGACCATATTAGCCCGGTTCTGTCAACACTGCATTGGCTGCCGATTAAACATCGCATAAATTTTAAAATATTGCTGATTACTTACAAAGCACTAAATGGTTTAGCTCCCCAGTGCTTGAGCGAGCTCTTAACGCATTATAGTCCTTCACGTCTATTGCGATCTCAAAATTCCGGCCAGTTGATAATACCTAGAAATACAGTGAGGAAAATAAGTATTTGAACACCCTGCTATTTTGCAAGTTCTCCCACTTGGAAATCATGGAGGGGTCTGAAATTGTCATCGTAGGTGCATGTCCACTGTGAGAGACATAATCTAAAAAAAAAAAATCCAGAAATCACAATATATGATTTTTAACTATTTATTTGTATGATACAGCTGCAAATAAGTATTTGAACACCTGTATATCAGCTAGAATTCTGACCCTCAAAGACCTGTTAGTCTGCCTTGTATTGTCCACCTCCACTCCATTTATTATCCTAAATTAGATGCACCTGTTTGAGGTTGTTAGCTGCATAAAGACACCTGTCCACCCCATACAATCAGTAAGAATCCAACTACTAACATGGCCAAGACCAAAGAGCTGTCCAAAGACACTAGAGACAAAATTGTACACCTCCACAAGGCTGGAAAGGGCTACGGGGAAATTGCCAAGCAGCTTGGTGAAAAAAGGTCCACTGTTGGAGCAATCATTAGAAAATGGAAGAAGCTAAACATGACTGTCAATCTCCCTCGGACTGGGGCTCCATGCAAGATCTCACCTCGTGGGGTCTCAATGATCCTAAGAAAGGTGAGAAATCAGCCCAGAACTACACGGGAGGAGCTGGTCAATGACCTGAAAAGAGCTGGGACCACCGTTTCCAAGGTTACTGTTGGTAATACACTAAGACGTCATGGTTTGAAATCATGCATGGCACGGAAGGTTCCCCTGCTTAAACCAGCACATGTCAAGGCCCGTCTTAAGTTTGCCAATGACCATTTGGATGATCTAGAGGAGTCATGGGAGAAAGTCATGTGGTCAGATGAGACCAAAATAGAACTTTTTGGTCATAATTCCACTAAACGTGTTTGGAGGAAGAAGAATGATGAGTACCATCCCAAGAACACCATCCCTACTGTGAAGCATGGGGGTGGTAGCATCATGCTTTGGGGGTGTTTTTCTGCACATGGGACAGGGCGACTGCACTGCAAGGAGAGGATGACCGGGGCCATGTATTGCGAGATTTTGGGGAACAACCTCCTTCCCTCAGTTAGAGCATTGAAGATGGGTTGAGGCTGGGTCTTCCAACATGACAATGACCCGAAGCACACAGCCAGGATAACTCTGTGGCTCTGTAAGAAGCATATCAAGGTTCTGGCGTGGCCTAGCCAGTCTCCAGACCTAAACCCAATATAGAATCTTTGGAGGGAGCTCAAACTCCGTGTTTCTCAGCGACAGCCCAGAAACCTGACTGATCTAGAGAAGATCTGTGTGGAGGAGTGGGCCAAAATCCCTCCTGCAGTGTGTGCAAACCTGGTGAAAAACTACAGGAAACGTTTGACCTCTGTAATTGCAAACAAAGGCTACTGTACCAAATATTAACATTGATTTTCTCAGGTGTTCAAATACTTATTTGCAGCTGTATCATACAAATAAATAGTTAAAAAATCATACATTGTGATTTCTGGATTTTTTTTTTTAGATTATGTCTCTCACAGTGGACATGCACCTACGATGACAATTTCAGACCCCTCCATGATTTCCAAGTGGGAGAACTTGCAAAATAGCAGGGTGTTCAAATACTTATTTTCCTCACTGTATCTAAATCGACTGCTGGCGGTAGATCCTTCTCCTATTTAGCACCAAAACTCTAGAACAGTCTTCCTAACATTGTCCGGGAAGCAGACACACTCTGTCAGTTCAAAGCTAGACTAAAAACACATCTCTTTGACCTAGCATACACATAACACATTATAGACTTCTATAATTCAATGTTAGGCTGCATAGATTACTGCTAATCTACAAAATTCTGTATAAATTTTTTAAGGCCAGACAAGTAGTTTGTTAAGGCTTGGTTTGTAGGGAATTACAAACCTTCGCACATATATTCAAATGCGCATAACTATAGAAGTATTTCTTGATGCGCACGTGAGCACCATCAGCGTTTATCACAGGTTCGCGTTTAAAGTCTGTGTAGAGAGAACGATGTCGTCTTAACGGCCTCTAATTTAATAACTAATGATCATTGCAATGGAAGTGAATCAATCAAAACTAATTTAGCTGGAAAATATCTTTATTAAAGAACCGCTATAAAGCCAAAACAATCTCTGTTACCTTAAATGATCTGTTTATCTCTGTAAAGCCGCTTTGAAACAATCTACATTGTTAAAAGCGCTATATAAATGAAGATGACTTGACTTGACTCGTATACGGCCCTGAACCGTAACAAAGAAAAAGATTAAATCGTGTTTTGAATTACAGAATTAAAGGCTGGACTCCATAAAGGTTTTTTTCTTTTGCGGAGTAAGTGTAATTTTCACTGTCCTTTGTGTATGGTAGTCAGGGCAAGATCTTAGTTTGAAACATAATTCTGTAACAAAAGATGATTGTCTCTATTCAGTGAATCACGTTGTTTCTCGTAATACTGTGGTATCCCCCTCTCGAAATAATCATGTAATTACTACTTTATTTTCGTAATGTTTCGACATTTTAATACTTTTTAAGACCCCGCAGACTCCATGTATAAGTAAAATTAAACAAAGCAACAACTTCACAATGGAAGCCACTTACATGATTTCAGACCCATCTTGAAGTTCTTGGTCATCTGGCTCATCTATGTCATTGTCTGGCATTATGTCAATGTAGTTGGTGTATATTTCTGGTCCAGGATCCATTATTTCCAAGTCACTTTGGAAGACCTCACTGTGGTTGGAGATTATTAATTCTTGAGAACCAGAATCCATTACTTCAAGGTCAACCTGGATGACCTCACTAGCCTCAAGTTCATCTGAAGTTGTTAAAACTGGATTTTGCTGCACACAAATGGCCTGAAATAAAATAAAATAAAATATTCCATTAGCATTTATGAAGGATGACGACGTGAATTCCCTTGAAAACACAGTATGTGTAGCATACACTGAAAACTTTTTAGGCTTCACTTTTTACCTGGAAAAAAGGCAGTTTATAAGTCTGAACAACGTAAATCTACATTTTAAATGTTTTGTTACTTTGCAACGATATCCCTAATTAAAGTAAAATTCCTAAAAATTGTTATCAGTCATGTGATCAGCTGAAGGCAAAAAAGAATGAAAACCGGACACGCACAGTCACAACATCTCACAGCGAATCACTGAGAAACGTCCTGCGTCCTCCATTTTGTTGCAATAATCAGTAATGAAACAAGAATGAATAAACAAATTACAAGCAGAAGCTTAAATAAATACAAAATATACTGCACTGTTTAATTCAATAGAATAAAGATGAAACATTGCAGTATATTTTTCAGGTAGGTCTAAAAGTAGTATTCAGATAAGAAATACCACAGAAATTGAATAATCAAATTAAAAATAGTTGTGCAGTCTTAACTGTTTAAATTAAATATAAATTAATCCTTAATAAAAAGTTCCCGTTTGTTGTTTGATTATCATTAATGACACAGATAACGAACAATAGACAGAAGCAGGTTTAAAGACTGCGGTCACTTTAAGACCTAAGGTTAGGGTTATTGCCAATAGGAATTTACTTACCTGTACATCCTCCATGTCCATCCATCGAACATGGATGTTCAATGGGGAAATCAGGTAATGATCCAGAAGAGTTCCAGAAATTGTGTTGATTATTGATACTGCTGAAGTAGCTTCCTTAATATAAAAATACTCAGTGGCTGAGGAGTGTGTTCCCACAAGTCAAACAGGACCTGAAAAAACAAAAGTATGTTGAAATGCCCGTCTTGGCGAAAATTCACATAAACACTGTCGGTTATGTCTGAAGGAAACAGGAAAAAAAAATAAAACACATGTAGCACCATATTGGATCCATGAGAGCAGGCTAACTGTCCGTTCACACCACCGCTGACGAGAGCATCAAAATTCGCTGTAGCTGCCCTGCCAACAACACTGTAAAAAGATTTGATAGACTCAACATAACATTATCTTGATTATTTAACAGCTTTACCTGCATTTCATCGGATACTTGGAACCGTCTAATTTTTATTGTGCCATCCGGGAAAGTACATTTCAGTGGTATGCCTTCAGCTGGTTCTTCAGTTCTCCTCATAAGTCTTTCCTCTATTATCTGAGAGACATAAAAGTTATTTGGAAAAAACTGTTGGAATGTGCATGCGATTTTTAAAAGGAGCGCCTTCCTGAGTATAGGTAAGCTGAAAGCACCTTTAAGCGCCTTTCTTCATATTGTGACATTTCTTGTCTCCTCTGATCCTGCCAATAGGGAAAACTATCAGGATCCATAAAAAATACTTTACACATGCAAATAGTTACAAATATTAAAAGACATACCTTTTCCTGATCAGCTCTCAATGATTGCTCATACTCTAGGTCTTGTTGTCTTCTTATAGCTCGCCACTCCTGTGAAGATATATTTATACAGTATAGTTCAGTCATAATATTTTCTGTAGTAATGTCAATTAACTTAAATTGCCTTGTATTTGAATTTGTGCATTGTTACAATACTTTAAAACTGTGGTTAAGAGGATTGCTTTTGTAAATGGACAGTAAAATTTCCATAGCAATAAATGGTTGGTGGTCATGTTATTATTTTCAGATTCATCTGAGCAACTAGGGCTGCCCCCTAATAGTTGACTATGTGTTAGTCAACTAGAAACAGCTTAGTCGAACAACATTTTATTAGTCGGTTAGACACAGAAAAAAATAGACCTTGTAGCAAAGTCACACAGTCCGTATAGGAACAGATGGTTAACAGTGGGTCCTTGTGGTAATTACAGTATGTCTGGCAGTAAATCCAAAAGTTTGCCAATATTTATTAAAAGTAATTCAATGAATATAAACATGCAATTAGTCGACTAATGGCTTAAATGAACAACCAAATGCAAGAAAGAAAAAAAAAAACTTTAGCAATAAATTATATTATATTATATTATATTATATATATATATGTGTGTGTGTGTGTGTGTATTTCCTTTAAGCCAATTTAAATATTTATAGTTATATATTTCCCTTTTGAGCTAATTTGCTACACCAACTTTTCAGAAACATAAGTCAATCAAGCATTTTTATTACAGAACTTTAATAATTAGAACTAAAAGGTATCAACCACGTTTTAATGAAAATATTAACAATGAACTGATGAATTATTTAATTTAATGACTGCCAATGAGATGATTGGTCATTCAGTGTTTCTGTACAAGACTAAAAAAAAAAGAAAAAAAAGAGGTCTGACAATATAAACTAACTGTTACAAAAAAGTTAAATATTTTATCACAGTTTAAGTCTTTATTTTTTCATAACTTCATTCTGTAAAAAGAAGCAACTGAAATAACTTTTACATTACCTCTAAACCATTTGTTGTTTCAGGTCCATCTGTGATTGATGGATTTAGTGGCATGTTGCTTGTCTGTAGAGACATCATCATGAAAATCTCAGTGAATTTAAAGCATAACCAATGAAACATTTGGATGCAATATGGAATATATATATATATATATATATATATATATATATTTATATATTAGTTGTCAAATATTTATAGTTATATATTTCCCTTTTGAGCTAATATGCTACACCAACTTTTCAGAAACATCAGTCAATCAAGCATTTTTATTACAGAACTTTAATAATTAGATCTAAAAGGTATCAACCACGTTTTAAAGGTGTCATAAACTGGCTTTTTAATTTTTTTTATATTGTTGTCTGAGGTCAACTTATGACGTTTGCTTGGTTTTAACATAGGCTATTTTCTACCCTGGTTTTGAGCCTAGCTCCTGAAACGCTCGGTTTGTATGGGTGTGCCGCACTGAAGACTTGGAAGTAAATGCCCACTTCTATGATTGGATAACAGTTTTGCATATTATAATGAGTTTCATGTAATGCACGAATCAGTGGGCGGGGCTAAACAGGCAGTGTTGAAGTAGGCTTTGATCTTCTTCTGCAGAGCCGGCTCTTTGATGTCATAGATTCCCACTTTGAAAAACCTGTTGTTCCCTTTCGAAGGGAACCTCGACAATACGTCATCGACGTTATGGGGAATCGCCTCAGCGTGACCAATGACTGAAGTACCTGTGGAATCCCGCCAATCGCATTGGCCCGCGTCAGCCATGACGTGATGCTCTGGCATGCCCAGGAAGTATAAATAGAGCGCCCAGAGAACATGTCATCCTCTTTTCGTCTTCAGGGACTGATTTACTGAGTGCTGTAAGTTGGTTATTATGGAGAAGGCTAAGAAAACATATAGGAAGTGCGTTTACCCGTGCGAGAGGTTTCTCGCACCTGGTGATTCACACGACCTTTGTGTTTGGTGTCTGTGAAATAATACTGTTTGGGTGCGAGGCATTCACAGTCAGCCTCTGAGGGTGCTGGCAGTGTTCATTGAGAAATATCTCGGCGCGCGTGCATCCGTGCGCTGTCGGATGTTTCAACCTCGCACCTGTTGACTTTCTTCTCGAGGGATGAAAGCCAAATTTTAAACGGCTCGAATCTCGCGTTTGCCGAGGCAGTGTGTAGATTACGAGAACGTATAGATAAATATTAAAACAGTATTGTCTGGTGATTAGGGCTGCATTTAATTCTATGGAATTAAAATGATGGAATATTATCTGACTTTAGGAATTTAGATATTTTAATTCAGCCTACCATCCAGACCGTGTTTCACTTATCCAGTGTTTTTGATGCATTTAATTCTGAGGAATTAAAATTAAGAAAAAAAAACAAAAAACATATGTGGTGTTCAGGTAATAGGCTTCAAATGGCCTTCCTGAATATGAGCTCCCATATACTGTGGCTTATCAGGTCCGAGGCCTCACTAGGCCTTCCTGAGTATGAGCTCCCACATACGGTGGTTGAGTATGAGCTCCCGCATACTGTGGTTGGATATGAGCTCCCACATACTGTGGTTATCAGGTCATGGATTTGGATTATTCCCCCGTTCCGCCTATCTGTGAGGATTGTGTGACTTTGTTCTCGCAGTGTGCTACGGAGGTTGACTTTGTGTTTGCTGTGCGCTAAAGAGATTCAATGGGAGTAACCTGCACTGTGTAACTCCGGATCTTTGCCTCAATTCGGCTATTTATGTGGTCTGTACGACGTGGTGCTTGCAGTTGTACTACGGAGATCCATTTGGAACAACCTGCATTGTGTTATTTTGGATCTTCATCTCAATTCATCTAACGTTACTGTGTGGATTATACGGCGTCCTGCAGTGTGCAACTGGGGTTTGCGAGTGGCACTTACCGATCATGGTGTTAAGGTACACTACACGCACACTTTTGAAGTTAAATCAGAACTGTTATTGCCTAAATAAAAACTCTTACAATCTCTGTCGAGATGTTGGACTGTTACGTCCTAAGCCATATATCCATCGAGGTTTGAGCCGCAGCCTTGCTGTCTCATCCTCTCAGAATGTCTATGTCCCTACATGTCGACGTAAGACTAAAAAACTGTTTCATACTAGTGCTGTTGTTCACAGTAATTTAATTTCAGTTCCCCGCGTGGAAAATAAACCTTTGCTATCTCCATTACAAAGCAAGGCTTATGCAGCTTTATTCAATGCGCGGTCTGTGAACAACAAAGCATTGCTTTTAGCGGATTTTCTTACAGATAAAAAGCTAGACCTGTTGTTTTTAACTGAAACTTGGCATAAAGAAAATGATGGGCTCCTGTTTAATCAGATCACTCCAGTGGGCTTTGGAGTACTAGATCTCCCGAGGATAACTGGCAGAGGTGGAGGCATTATTGTGCTATATAACGTGAAGTTCCGCATAAGCTCTGTGACTATCCCCCAGTTTTCATCATTTGAATGTCTGGTCTTGAGTATCTCTGCTCCTGTCTCCACCATCATCGCTACAATCTATAAACCACCTAAGGCCAAGACACACGCAGCTTTCTTATTAGAGTTCGCAGACCTCCTGTCGATGTTGACTATGAAGTTTGACAGAATTCTAATTGTGGGCGATTTCAATATACATGTTGACCAGAGTGACTCAGGGGCGGCCAAGGAATTTCTGTCACTAATTGACTGTTTCAGCCTCACACAGTTTGTAACGGACCCAACTCACAACAAGGGTCATACTCTAGATCTTGTGATAGCTAATGGCTCGTTTGTATCTCAGTTTTCATCTATTGACATTGGTTTGTCTGACCACTCAGCTGTCTTTTTTAACCTTGAACTGTATCATACAAATGAGCTCACCACCCGAACAGTAACCTACCGGAAGTGGAAGTCTATCGACCAGGCAGCTTTCTCCAATTCGGTGGTTTCCATCTTAAGTGACCTTCATCCCTCATCACTGGAGGAGAGAGTTTTGCATCTAAATTCCACTCTTGCTACTAATCTTGACACTTATGCTCCTCTATTGTCATGAAAAGTCACATATGTCCGATCTGCCCCTTGGTACAATGACAATCTACGTTCTAAAAAGGCTGCTTGCCGGAAAAAGGAACGCAAATGGCGTCTTACTGGGCAGAGTGTCTACTATCAAGAGTGGAAAGATCTTCTGCAGGAATATCGAGTTCTTTTGGAGATTGAAAGATCCTCTTTTTTCTCTCAGACTATTGAAAATAATCAAAATAACCCCAGACACTTGTTCCAAACCATAAAAAGACTGCTTCAAGTTAATCAGTCTGCCACGCCTGCTTCCCAACAGCTCTGTGACTCTTTTTTAAGTTTTTTTAATTCAAAAATTGACAATGTCCGCAAAGACATTCATGCTAACTTTGACTGTGTCACTCCACCCTTTTGTGCACCTGGGTTCACTGGTGTTCCTTTCACTGACTTTACATTACTGGATTCTGAGGTTCTTTCAAGGGAGGTATCCAGCATGAAATCAACTACTTGCTTGCTGGACCCAATTCCTACGGATTTATTAAAATCTTGCTTCCCTGTGTGGTGCCAAATTATCCTTAGAATTATAAATGAATCATTGGAAACTGGGATCGTTCCAGCAGTGTTAAAGACTGCTGCTGTTACGCCAGTACCAAAGAAAGAAAATGTTCCTAGGGATGATTTTAACAACTTTCGTCCCATTTCTAATCTTCCCTGTTTGGCAAAAATACTTGAGCGTGTTGTTGCCACTCAACTTTGTAATCATCTTACAACCAATAACCTCTTTGAACCCCTTCAGTCAGGTTTTCGTAAATTTCACAGCACTGAAACAGCGTTGGTCAAAGTTACCAATGACTTGTTAATGGCCTCGGATTCTGGTTCTACCTCACTTCTCATTCTTCTTGACCTTAAAGCTGCCTTCGATACTGTGGATCACAGTCTTTTACTTTCCCGTTTAAAAACTGCCTTTGGTGTATCTGGTACAGTTTTGGACTGGTTTAAATCCTATTTTACCGACCGTACCCATTTTGTCTCGATGGGTGGCTTTAGGTCTGACACTCGTCCGGTGTTCATAGGTGTTCCTCAGGGATCAGTTCTGGGCCCACTACTTTTTAATATTTATCTGTCTCCGCTTGGACATCTGTTGCAATCTCTCGGTCTTAATTACCACTTATATGCTGACGACACTCAAATATACATCCATTCTAAACCTGGCGAAAACATTGATGCTCTTTATCTTTCTGGCTGTATTTCTGAGATTAAGGCATGGATGAATAATAACTTTCCTTGCCTGAACAGTGGGAAAACTGAGGTCATGCTTATAGGTTCCTGTCATCAAATTCGCAAAGCAGCTCCACTATCTATGTCTGTCGATGGCTCTGTCTTAGAGACCCAGAGTAAGATGAGGAACCTTGGTGTAATTTTTGACACCAGCCTCACTTTTGATTATTTTGTACAGAACACTGTGAAGGCATCTTTTTTCCACCTTAGAAATATAGCCAGACTGCGTCCCATCCTAAATCTATCTGTTGCCGAGAAACTGATTAATTCATTTGTGGTCACGAGACTGGATTATTGCAATGCAGTTCTAGCTGGAGTTTCCAAATCTACAATTAACAAATTGCAATATGTCCAGAATTCAGCAGGCCGGATTCTGATGGGAACCGGAAAATTCGAACATATTACCCCAGTCTTGAAGTCTTTACACTGGTTACCGGTTAAGTTCCGCGTTGACTTTAAGGTCATGATGTTAACATATAAGGCTTTACATGGCTTTGCACCGCAATACTTGTCTGGTTTACTAAACAGTTACACTCCAACACGTAGACTACGCTCTTCACAGTGTCACTTATTAACTGTTCCACAATCGTACCTAAAATCTATGGGTGACAGGGCCTTTTCTGTTTATGCTCCAAACCTTTGGAACTCTTTACCGCGTGAACTCAGGGAAGCACAGACTTTGGGTATTTTTAAAGTTCTTCTCAAAACTTATTTTTTTAAGCTTGCATTTGATTGCTGATGCCTTTGCGGTTGGTGTATTGTAGCTTTTATTATTAATTTTTGCTGTTTATGTTATTATTAATTTCCGCTTTTTGGTGGATTGTGACTTTATGTTCAGCGCTTTGAGAAGCCACTTTTAAAGGCGCTTTATAAAATAAAGCTTATTATTATTATTATAGGCCTCACTAGGCCTTCCTGAGTATGAGCTCTCACATACTGTGGTTGAGTGTGAGCTCCTACATACTGTGGTTGAATATGAGCTCCCACATACTGTGGTTATCAGGTCATAGGCCTCACTAGGCCTTCCTATGAGCTCCCACATACTGATGTTCACCAGGTGACAGGCCTCAGCGGCCTTATTGAGTATTAAGCTCCCACATTACAGTGGTTACCAGGCTTCAGGTCTCCTCTGCCTTCTTGGTTATGAGCTTTCACATGTCAGGTTGCAGGCCTCATCAGGCCTTCCTGAATGTGAGCTCCCACGTATTGTGACTATCAGGTTACAGGCCTCATCTGGCCTTCCTGATCATGGGCACATGCTGTGGTTGCCAGGTTACAGGCCTCACCAGGCGTTCCTGGTTATATTAATTTAGACATTGCAAGTCCTCATAGCTTATAATAAGCTAGCTTTTAACAGTATATGTAGTAGGCTTCCTCTCCATATGAGGGTCGTATTGTTGAGGCCTCCATATACTTATTGAGCCTAGGCGGGCTAGTTATTGTTAGTATGTGTGTTAGGCTTCCTCTCCCTATGAGAGTCGTACTGCTGAGGCCTCCATATACATATTGCATGTTTCAAGCTTCCTCTACTTTTAGAGTCATCCTGCTGAGGCCTTCATGCAAATAGCAAGCTAGTTTTTTGTCAGTATATGTAGTAGGCTTCCTCTCCATATGAGGGTCGTATTGCTGAGGCCTCCATATACTTATTGTATTTCTGATATATGTGCTAGGCTTCCTCTCTATATGAGAGTCGTACTGCTGAGGCCTCCATATACTTATTGAGCCTGGCGGGCTAGTTATTGCTGATATATGTGCTAGGCTTCCTCTCTATATGAGAGTCGTACTGTTGAGGCCTCCATATACATATTGCATGTTTCAGGCTTCCTCTACTTTTAGAGTCATCCTGCTGAGGCCTTCATGCAAATAGCAAGCTAGTTTTTTATCAGTATATGTAGTAGGCTTTCTCTCCATATGAGGGTCGTATTGCTGAGGCCTCCATATACTTATTGAGCCTAGGCGGGCTAGTTATTGCCGATATATGTGCTAGGCTTCCTCTCTATATGAGAGTCGTACTGTTGAGGCCTCCATATACATATTGCATGTTTCAGGCTTCCTCTGCTTTCAGAGTCATCCTGCAGAGGCCTTCATGCAAATAGCAAGCTAGTTTTGTGTTAGTATATGTAGTAGGCTTCCTCTCCATATGAGGGTCGTATTGTTGAGGCCTCCATATACTTATTGTATTGCTGATATATGTGCTAGGCTTCCTCTCCATATGAGAGTCGTACTGCTGAGGCCTCCATATACATACTGCATGTTTCAGGCTTCCTCTGCTTTCAGAGTCATCCTGCAGAGGCCTTCATGCAAATAGCTAGCTAGCTTTTGTCAGTATATGTTGTAGGCTTCCTCTCCATATGAGAGTCGTACTGCTGAGGCCTCCATATACATATTGCATGTTTCAGGCTTCCTCTACTTTCAGAGTCATCCTGCAGAGGCCTTCATGCAAATAGCAAGCTAGTTTTGTGTTAGTATATGTAGTAGGCTTCCTCTCCATATGAGGGTCGTATTGTTGAGGCCTCCATATACTTATTGTATTGCTGATATATGTGCTAGGCTTCCTCTCCATATGAGAGTCGTACTGCTGAGGCCTCCATATACATACTGCATGTTTCAGGCTTCCTCTGCTTTCAGAGTCATCCTGCAGAGGCCTTCATGCAAATAGCTAGCTAGCTTTTGTCAGTATATGTTGTAGGCTTCCTCTCCATATGAGGGTTGTATTGCTGAGGCTTCCATATACTTATTGGTATCCAGACCTTGAGCTAAAGCTCAGTGTTGGCCCTAGTGCTACAGTTAGCCTGACGTGTAAGCTGTAGGGGCTGTTACCTGGAGTTATTATAGTGGTCAGGCATCCCCTTAGCATGGCGGCGTGGGTACAGCGTTCCCCATAACGTCGATGACGTATTGTCGATGTTCCCTTCGAAAGGGAACGTCTCAGGTTACAAATGTAACCTTTGTTCCCTGAGAACAGGGAACGAGACAATACGTCTCCCTGCCATGCTTTCGGTTCGGCCTGTTCAGTCCCTTCAGACGAAGAGGATGACATGTTCTCTGGGCGCTCTATTTATACTTCCTGGGCACGCCAGAGCATCACGTCATGGCTGACGCGGGCCAATGCGATTGGCGGGATTCCACAGGTACTTCAGTCATTGGTCACGCTGAGGCGATTCCCCATAACGTCGATGACGTATTGTCTCGTTCCCTGTTCTCAGGGAACAAAGGTTACATTTGTAACCTGAGACGTTCTCTGTGCCTGGTGTCAATAAAAGCTTTTACTGGACTAACAAGGAAGTTTTCAGTTTTGAAATTTACAGGATATACTTATAGTATGATGACCTCTTATTTGTCAAAAGCTAAAGGAAAATTTGATTTCTCAGTTCATCACCCCTTTAATGAAAATATTAACAATGAACTGATGAATTATTTAATTGAATGACTGCCAATGAGATGATTGGTCATTCAGTGTTTCTGTACAAGACTAACAATAAAGAGGTCTGACAATAAAAACTGTTATAAAAAAAAAAGTTTAATATTTTATCAGTTTAAGTCTTTTTTTTTTTTTCATAATTTAATTCTGTAAAAAGAAGAAACTGAAATAACTTTTACATTACCTCTAAACCATTTGTTGTTTCAGGTCCATCTGTGATTGCTGGATTTAGTGGCATGTTGCTTGTCTGCAGAGACATCATCATGATGAAATCTCACAGTGAATTTTAAAGGGATGGTTCAGAGTAAAATCAACCTAGGGTCCTTTGCACCATGACATCGAACCAAACACCCCCCCAGTTTGGTTCGATGTCATGGTGCAAAGGTTGATTTTACTCCGAACCATCCCTTTAATCACAGGATGTAGGCTAGTAGGTGCACTAGGCAATGTTTTTTTTTTATTGAAGTTCAGACCTTCATGTTTCCCTGCTTTATAGTATGGGGCTGCATTCCAGTACAAAATTGTCATGCCCTTCACTCGCTAACTTCCCTCCGTCTCGTTCACTCGGATGTACGTCATTGCTTACGTTGCACGAGCGTCCACTACTAGCGGAAACTGCAATGGGCTGAACTGGAACGTCCTAAGCCCTTGATCACTTGGAATCAGCTATGGAGTTGATTTATTATTTACAATTTTTTTCCCTTTAAGAATTTGTTTAATGCAGCATCCAAATGTATATAGGTGTGTTTGGGTTGTTTTCATTTAAAAAATATAATTAATATATCATAGAGTTGTTTTTGGTGGTGGTGATTAGACGTCACAATCGTGTTGCATTGTGGTATATGGAGCTGCCTAAAGTGTACATAAAGTAGACTCGCTCCCTCTGTCAATATCGAGGGAACGAGGGTCTGTCCATATAAACTTCCTCGTCGATTTCACGAAGTGGAACGCACTTAAAAATGCCGGCAGGGATTACCCGAGAGGAAGTGCTTAGGGAAGATTGCAGGTGCGTGTCTAAAAGTGGACTGGAACGCAGCCTATAGCTGTGTCCCAATGTGAAGGCTGCATCCTTCGAAGGACTTCATTTACACAGGTTTTTAACCCCATTTGAATATAAAACCCAGTTGAATATAAAAAGTCCAGTGCGAATGTTACTCCCGCTCGTCATCGGCAGCTGTCAGTCACTGTTGCTAGGCGACAAGAACAATCCTCCGTAGGCTAGACCGGTCCGAGCGCTTCAGATGTGCCCTTTGAAATGGGACGGAGCTGTAGTTAGCAACAATTTGTTAATATTGTGACAATAGGCCTACATTTTGTTACTTTAATTTTCAAAATAACCAGTGGTGGTATGTAAGGAACTTAATAGCCTACTCGAAGTAATTTTCCCACACGGGACAACAACACTACAAAATTGTTATTTTACAATATGATGCATTGTTTTACATTAAACTACACAAAAGTATATAGTTTAAATGTATCAACCTTGAAAATATTCAGAAGTAAAATGCAACATGCAGAAATAGAAATGCAAAACATCATAAAAACCCTGACAAGGATTTTTTTCCTGCAGAATTCCTTTACTTTTACTCTTGATACCTTAAGTACATTAGAGTATGCAAGATAATAAAAAAAAATTAAAAAAAATTTGCTTAACTAAGGTTTAAAATATATGACTAGTAGTTTTTCGCCAATGCGGTATTAGTGGTTATTAAAAGTACTTTAGTGTAATAAAGTATCTCAATATTTATTCCATGAGTCAGCCCTGCAAACCTGTTGGTAGACAACTTAGTGGATAGTGAAAATATGCAGTCAAACACTCTGGAGAGCATCCCAGATGATGTCCCACCAGCAGGAGGCCTTACCAGGGTCTCTATTGTGGAGCCCATCCCGGTCCAGCAGCACACCAGGGTCTCCCACTCAGCTGAATAAAAGTCTACATCATTTTTCTTATTTTATGTACTGTAAATATAAATGTTGATTTTGATATGTTTAACGTATGTTGTAAATAGTTGGGGGAAAAAAAGGTATAGAATAATTTGTTTCATGTAGAAATTATGACTGTCATTACAAAAATAAACAATGTCCAGAGCAATGAATTCTCTTTTATTTACACATTTAAAGTTGCATACAAATAAATAAATGTACAGATTTTTTTTCCTTTTAAAAAATATAGGTGAAAAAAAGTTAAACAAGAATATATATATATATATTTCTCAATAATTCTTTCAAGAAGAGAAAACAGCCTGTCCATCCTCTCCCTACTCTCCAGTGCTCTCCTCGCCTCTGCAGTCCCATGTCTTCTCTAATCAAGTCCAAAAACTCGTCCTCTCTGTCTCGCCTTCTTCGTGGTGCTGGTGCTGGTGCTGCTGCCCCTGGCTCCTCCTCTTCTTGGTCACACACTGCTGAACTCGGCCCTGGTCTGTCCTCAGGGATTGAGGCAATGACGACAGGGGGGTTGGTACAATGCCTCTGTCCCAACACCTCATCATGAGGACAAACCAGGGCCAAGTTTCAGCAGTGGGTTTCCCACTCACACCCTCTCCTGTCCCAGGACACGTGCAATCCTAAGGCAGAGCAAATTAAAGGACAATTCCAGTGAAAAATGAACCTAGGGTAATTAACACACCGAGTCGATTGTTCCCTGGGATGCGTTTCCATGAAAATCGAATGTAAAGAGTTTTATCTCTAAAAACAGATTAGCTTATAACGCTAGTATATGGGGCACAGAGTAAGTAAAAGTAAATCGCTAGTTAATACCACTAACAAGGCTCAAAATAGCCTCACACTAACACGGTAGCATAATGAGGGTCCCTACATGCAAACCGAAGCATTGAGAACTTTGTAAGTGTACATACAGTTTAATAAGAAGAGACTTTATAAAGACAGTACATTACGCGTTAACAGGCAGCAGGCATCTTGGAAAACAGTCTCGACTAATCGAGTCACGAACGATCGACTCAGTAACCATGTGTTAATTACCCCTAGGTTCATTTTTCACCGGAATTGTCCTTTAACCATGGCTTGTTAAAAACAACAGCACAATACATTTCAGCAAAGATGTGTGTATTAATTTTCTTATATATATATATATATTAGGGCTGGGAATCGATTAAAAAAAATTAACTAATTAATTGCACAATTTCTGTAATTAATTGCAATTAATTGTGTTTCCCCCAAGCTTGTAATCATCAATATTTAAAGGAATAGTTCACTTTAAAATGAAAATTCTGTCATCATATACTCACCCTCATGTTGTTTCAAACCTGTATGAATGTCTTTCTTCTGCTGAACAGAAGATATTTAGAAGAATGTCAGTAGCCAGACAGTTTCTGGTACCATTGACTTCCATAGTATATATTTATCCTACTATGGAAGACAATGGGACCCAGAAACTGTCTGGCTACTGACATTCTTCTAAATATCTTCCTTTGTGTTCAGCAGAAGAAAGAAATTCATACAGGTTTGAAACAACATGAGGGTGAGTATATGATGACAGAATTTTCATTTTAAAGTAAACTATTCCTTTTAACTTAGAATCACCTAATTAAACAGCACAGGGAAAAAAAGGAACAGAAAATAGCCCTATATTAAAATATTAAACATCAATATATCAATATATTATTCTTTTTCAATAATCAATCAACATCAATTTAACAGATTATTATTATTATTATTTTGATTTATTTTTTTAACTAATTATCAAAATAAAATATAGTCCTACAAAGCTATGATTACCAGAGCATGTGATCAGAGCAGGTAATTTTACCATTGTTGCCCAGCATGGCTATACCAGCTCAGCAAACAGAAGTCTACTGAGAAATTTCACGTTATTTGAGTGGACTTTACTTTTCCAGTGCTCGGTAGGCTACATGATTGAAGCGTTTGGGCCGTTAACGACAGAGCCGCCGACACACACACACACATACACGGAACGGAGAGCGCGCCGCTGGGCCGTTAACGACAGAGTCGCCGACACACACACACATACACGTAAAGGAGAGCGCGCCGCTGGGCCGTTAATGACAGAGCGCGCCGACACACACACACACACACACACGGAACACAGAGCGCGGCGCACACACGGAGCGGAAAAGACCCGCTCATGAAAGCTGCGCGAGAATGAAACCTAATCGCCGAACACGGAGAGGCGGGACGGCATATTTCGGTCTTTTCAATAGCAGCCACAACAGGAAATCATTAAAACGAGGCAAAAAAAAAAAGTGCTGCGTTAATTGCGTTATTTTTTTTTAACGCGTTAAACATTTCAAATTAATCGCAAAGATTAACGCGTTAATTCCCCCAGCCCTAATATATATATATAAAATATATAAAATATATAAAAATGGGTCTGGGGAATGTAACTCCCATACAGGCACAAAATAATATATAATATATATATATATTATTTTGTGCCTGTATGGGAGTTACGTTCCCCAGACCCATTTTTCCCTGAATTGTTCTAAAAAGGCAGAAAAGGGTACTTAACACAGGGGTGCAATCTTAAGTGCATTGTTAACACTGCAAAATATGACACATCAAGACATGCAAAATATACTTAATATTTCTGTATACTCAAATTTGGTTAAAAACACATAGCTTGCATGACAGCACTACACAAACACATAAAAGTGAAATCCCATTGCATTATCTACTGCTTTTCTTATTGTTTTAGGCTTTATAGGGTGAGTGATATTTCTTATAATACACAAGTGAGATAGACTAGTGCAAATATTACAAATAGGCCGTTAAACTAATAACGTTATTACCACAAGTTTTGCCTAAAACTACCTGACAAATGAAGCCATACAATGGTGACGAAGGAGTTAAGATGAAGTTTATAATAAACTTTAACTCTGGTTTCGCTAGCTATTTGAGTAAATGAAAACATAATACTTATATTTAAATGTGAATTTGCTGTCCACCACCGATCTCTAGTCTCGGCCGCCTTTAAAAATAAATAAATAAATGCTGTCGTCAACGGCGCGCAATGACTTAAAATAGGGTAGAATAGGGTAGGATAGGCCGCTAAGTGTCCATTTATGTATCCTTCCTTTCACGGGGAAACGAAGGGCGCATTTGGCGTCGCTTTTGAATCAAGGTAGCCTTCGTCGCGGCGCGATGACGCAACCATCCTTCAAATACGGCCTTCGGAGGATGCAGCCTTCACAATGGGACAGCCTTCATCGAGCCACGTGATGCAATCGGCCTTCATATGCGACCTTCCAAGGATGCAGCCTTTGAATTGGGACGTCCTTCGTCGCGCCACTGTGACGCAATCGTCCTTCAAATACGGCCAATCGGCCTTCAAATACGGCCTTCGGAGGATGCAGCCTTCACATTGGGACACAGCTAAAGTATTGGTTTCACCAGAGCTAAACGACACCTGCAGTGACGCGACGACATGTGCTGATTGGCTCTTTTACTCAGAAGGCGTCCGGGACGTTTGAACAGCGTTCATATTAATATAGTCTTTGTATATGTATAGGCTCAGCTGTATCCGAAATCACCACCTAACATTATACTCTCAATCATTATTCCCTACTTTAGTGCACTAATAATAGTCCACTTAAAGGAGTAAATTAAACCAGTGACTGAATTCGGACAATAGGGGGTGATCTTGAGCAGACATTTTGTCGCTGCTAAGTGCTAACAAAGCCCGCCAAAATGAGTCGATCTTTCTACTCTCAAACTACTCGCATATTTCTCTTAAAATATTTTCCATCTCCCAAATGTGTTGTTAATCATAGTCCACAGCTTACACAGCTACGCTACTCATAATGATTCATCAGCTTGTAACGTTAACTTACAATTCTTGTACCATTTAGGCCTAACTTACTCCTTTTTTCTCCTTCTAACTTTAGGTTTATAGCCTTTTTCGATGTAGTCACTATTCAAATAAAATTCATCCCTACCCACAAAATGTAGGCTAAGTTACCTACCTTGGACTCGATTTATTCGCCTCCTGAAGAGTGTTCTGGTTGCAGTTAAAATGTTAGCATCAGCTGTATTTGAAGCCATTAATTTGCGTCTGGCACGTTGCAGTGCATTAAACACTCTATCAAATATGGCTACTGTAGGTTGTTCGTTGTTTTGTATGAAATTATCGCTGTTTTGCTGTTGCGTGTCCATATCAGATCAGATACCGATGCACTTTCAAAAAATGACTCGTAAGTGGCACTTGACGTCCTCATTTTAGGGGCGGGGTATGTCCGTGTAACTTTTATTTATTTATTAATGACAGTGATTGTCTGTGAAAATCCTGCATATATAAACACTAATAATAATTAGCACTAGATGTTTTGCTAGTGTTTCTTTATTATTAATTGTGCAATAGCAATATCTGAGTGAAAATATGTTTTTATATGTCTATTGCCACAATTTTTTCTTCAAAAGTGGTGGAAACGTGTGCTCTAAGCCAGGCATCATGATAAACCTAAAATGATTGAAACTCCATAAACTCAGCAAAAAAAGAAGAAGGACGAGACCTGAATTTTAAAAAATTTAATTCTCTCTTTTCTTTAAGTAAATTTCTTAACATGTGTTACTTACGTTCCTCTCCAGTCGGGGGACAGCGCCTTAATTCATAATTGCGCTCTATAGTCTTAAAACGCTCACACCATTGCTACATTATCATGGAAAATGTGAAAATGTTCAGAGAATTTAAAAATTGGTATTTACAGGCCATGTAAAATCATGAAAATAAATAATTTTAAAACTTTTAAAAATATTCAACTTTTGTAGTAAAATATGGAATAATTCTGCCTAGCTCTTAGTATTTTATCAATATCCGCATTGTAGGCCTACTTGTTAGCCTCATGAAGTCATAAGTTATGTACAGCTTGCAGAATCTGCTAAATATCAATAATTTGTCTTTTTCTCATAAATAAGATTAATCATAAATTAGGCTACATCTTTATTTAGCACTGCAACAAATATTTATTAACAGATGTTTACATATAGCCTAGTCCACAAGATATAAATCTGCATTTACACAAATGAGGCAGTTCAAACGTTTTATCTGATTCTCAGTACTACGTGTCATTACCTTGATAATGCATTAAAGTCCCATGTTTGCCATGTACACCTGTTCTGCTCACAGTTCTTCAGAAAAATCCTCCAGGATTGTTGGCTTTCCAGCATCTTCTGCATGATTTCACTCTTTCCAGCAGTGACTGTATGATTTTTGAGATCCATATTTTCATACTGATGACAACTAAGGGACTCACAACCATTAGTGAAAACATTTATGCTCCAGAAGAAGGAAACGCAATTGCAAATTTCTGTTGTTATTTTTGTGATTGTTAGGATTTTTTTGTTATTGTTTGGAGCATTCTACAGCCCTTCATCAAAACTTTAAACACAGAGCCCACCTCAGATTATTTTTAATCAATGCACAAATCCTAAAAACAGATTAACGCTATAATTTCCTAAATGGAAACCCTTTACAATACGGGTGCACTAATATGCATTAATTCATGTTTAACTAATGCACAGATAATCATGTGTTAGTCAGTGTATGACTCATGAAGTACTAAACCATTAATTAATGATTACTGCATCAACAATTAATACAGATTCTATATGGTTAATATATTAAGTAATATAATTGTTATTAATTAAATGTGTCAATGTATTAATTAATTAATAACATATTTTATTAACTAAAAGTGTCAATGTAGCTGTACTTCTGTTACGAATAAGGACAAATGGACTTGCAATGGTCTGTCATGTCCAGTTGGTCTCGTCCAGTTTAAACACAGTGTAACACATTCTTTGACATTACATTCATTGCATGTGTACTTAACAATTAGTTAATAGTCATGTACCTCATAAAGTCATAACATAATGATACATTTGCAGATCATTAGTTAATGATTAAAGCAGACAACTGGAAGTTGAAGTACATTGCTTTGACCAATTGTGGAAATTAACGCATAAATTGACACTTTTAGTTAATAAAATATGTTATTAATATGTTATTAATTAATTAATACATTGACACATTTAATTAATAACAATTATATTACTTAATATATTAACCATATAGAATCTGTATTAATTAATGCGTTAATTGCCATGCACAATGGATTGAAGTCATGTACTACAAAGATTTCACTGAGTCCGATGAACTGCCGCATCCAGAAATTTGTTCATGGCACAGGAATATGTCAGGTTAAGCTCGAGGTCGTGAGGCACTGAGAACATGTGGCCGAGAAAACACTGTGTCTAGACTGGACAAAGACAATAGAACGTCCATTAGTCAGTGATATACACTGGATGCAGCATGACACTACACGACAAAACCCCGACAGTACACTTATGCCACATTCTTCAATCCATTGTGCATGGCAATTAACGCATTAATTTACACTATTTGTTAATATAATATGTTATCAAGGAATTAACACATTATGACACATTTAATTAATAAAAATTAATATATTACTTAATCTATTAATCATTAAGAATCTTTATCAGTTACTGTATGAAGTAATTAATTAATGGTTTAGTTCTTCATGAGTCATACATTAACACATGATTATCTGTGCATTAATTAAAGGGATAGTTCACCCAAAAATTCTGTCAGTAATTACTCACCCTCATGTTATTAAAGACATCGTTAATATTCATTTCCTTCTCTCTGGGCCTCGAGTTAGTTCACGTAGTGTAACAGCGCGGCGCTTCTGTGTTGTACGTCACACGCATCACACACATGACCAGCGTCGGCCAATAGTGAGCCTACGTGTGATGTACAACACAGACGCGCTGCGCAGTTATACTACGTGAACTAACTCGAGGCCCAGAGAGAAGGAAATGAATAGTGGAATAAAGTCGTTATTTTTGTTTGTTTTTGCGCACAAAAAGATATTCTCGTCGCTTGATAAACTTAAGATTGAGCCACTGTAGTCAATTGGACTATATTAACGATGTCTTTAATAACTTTTCTGGGCCGGCAAGTTTCAATCCCTTAGAAGCCTATGGAGGAGTGATCAGCTCTCAGATTTAATCAAAAATATCTTAATTTGTGTTCCGAAGATGAACGAAGGTCTTACGGGGTTGGAACTGACAGAATTTTCATTTTTGGGTGAACTATCCCTTTAAGCATGAATTAATGCATATTAGTGCACCTTTATTGTAAAGTGTTACCATAATATTCAAGTGCTTTCATGAGAAGCAATTAATTAATTTGCAATTTGTAGGCCTACATAGAATCAGCTGAGCGTTGGTCAGAGAGACAGCTAAATCTCGCTTAACGGTCAGTATGCTTCCAACCTTTTTTCTTTTGAGAGCTACTTTTTAAAAATGAAAGTGGACGAGAGCTACTCATGTAATACAATACTTAAATCTCTTAAATAATGTCTCATAACTCTCATATTAACAACTATCCAAACTGTTTTAGACCTAAAATAGTTTTTGTAGGCCTATATATGCACCTTTAAATGTCAGAGAAAAGAACAGAATCAGAGATGAAAAATAAATTATAGAAAATTGTACTTTGCATATTATACTGTAAAAACACATAATTACAGTTGATTTTATAGTGCATGATAACTAGAGATGAAATGGCATGAAAATTTCATTTCATGATTATAGATAATAAAGATATTAGCCTATTCATGATTTCATGACCAAAATGATCACGGTTATCACAGAATCCTGTTCAAAAAGTAGGCTACTAATACTACACAATAAAATTAATTCACCAAGTTTTATGTCGAAAACCAGCAAATAATAAACTTAGCATCAATATGCATTTTTTATTTACATAAACATTAAAATAATAACATTAAAAATGATGGCCAGATTTTAAAGGAGTGTCTTGCAACATGTTATCTACTAAAATGTAGGCTACAAGTTCAAATAAAGTTTTGACAAAAACGTTTTTATAAAAAGATAAACCTTGCATATTTCAGCCATTAAATCATTTTTACAATGCACATTATCTTATCTTTTATTATTAATAGTAACATTCGGTCCGATTTTCCCGTGGCGTAATCGTTGCTATGCAACCATGCACTGCGCTCTCCACAATGAAAAATACGTTTTAATAGCTAATTAATGGATTTCCACCACCGAAAAACGCTTGCTGATTTATTTACGGAGAAGAAAAAACACCCGTAGTGTTTGGGTGTACCCCATCCTTCATGTTGACTCACTGCCTGGAAAAAATGAGCGCGTCCTTCAATTATTTGAAATAACGAACTTTTGCGCGCAAAAGACGCGATATGTGAATGGCCCTTGGAGATAGCGATGTGTTGGAGACCCCTAGCCTATGCCCGCACAAAAATTTGTAGGATAAGCTTGCAATTCGATTTTGATCTCGATTCAATATCGATTCATTATTGTGTATGTGTTATGAATAATCTATGTGTATGTGTTGTCTATGGTAGGCCATGATCATTTTTGTCAAAGAAAAAAACACCTTTCTCAACTGATGTTGTAATGGAACCTGCAGCTGCAGAATATAGGCTACAATAGTATTAAAGTTTAGCAACAAGTTGATTTTTTTTATTCAATTTTTATATAAAAATAACCTACCTTTTTAATGCTATTAGAGTAAAAAAATAAAATAATGAATAGGCATATGTAATATAGTGCATATAGGCTACTCTTATTTTGACATGAATCGCATATCAGAAGCAGAGATGTATTGCGTTTTTTTTTTTATCGTGAATTATGAATGCCCTCCAAAATCACAATCTCTGGGTATTGTGGTTGTTTGGCTGGTGAATATGAACCGGTTTTTCACTGATGTTTGGATTTTATTATTGGCAGTTAAGTCTTTAGTATGGCCTAGGCTACTGTAAATAAATCTCATATTAAACGCATCTTTTCTCCCCTTCATGCTAACCAATTAGCTAGATAAACCAACAAAGTCAGTAACTTAAGAAAAAGCCTGCGTTACCATATGAACTCTGATTGGATGGTTGAGAGTATACTCATGTTTATGTAATGATCTGCTTGAAAGAAGATATCTGCAAATTAATAGATACTAGTCTGTTTTGATATCATCTATTTATTTATGACTAGTAAGTATTCCGATTTTGACTAGTATCTTTTAAAATATTACTAGTACTTATTCATTAGATACTAGTACTTATTCATTAGATACTAGTACCTATTAATTAGATACTAGTACTTATTAATTAGCTGCTAGTACTTATTCATTAGATACTAGTATCTTTTGTAATTATTACTAGTAACTATTCTTATGTTACTAGTCACAACTGCTTTTTTACTAGTATTATGTTTTGACTAGTCAGAACGGCAACTGGAGAGTTCAATTAAAAATCTTACTAGTAAAATAAAAAATCTTACTAGTAACATTTGGAATAAATACTAGTATCTAATAAATAGGTACTAGTATCTATTGAATAAGTACTAGTAGCTAATTAATAAGTACTAGTATCTAATTAATAGGTACTAGTATCTAATGAATAAGTACTAGTATCTAATGAATAAGTACTAGTAGCTAATTAATAATTACTAGTATCTAATTAATAGGTACTAGTATCTAATGAATAAGTACTAGTATCTAATGAATAAGTACTAGTATCTATTGAATAAGTACTAGTATCTAATTAATAGGTTCTAGTATCTAATGAATAAGTACTAGTATCTATTGAATAAGTACTAGTAGCTAATGAATAAGTATTAGTATCTAATGAATAAGTACTAGTATCTATTGAATAAGTACTAGTAGCTAATGAATAAGTACTAATATCTATTTAATAGGTACTAGTATCTAATGACTTAGTACTAGTATTTATTGAATACCGTAAAACTTCAAATAATAGCCCAGGCTTTTATTTTCCCAAATCGCCGAACTGCACCGGCTTGTATTTGAGACAGGCGTCTATATGAGACAGGCCTTTAATTTAGTGTTGAGACTTCACCCTGTGCTGCAATATTCATTTAGTTTTACATTCATTTACAGAAATCAGCTGGTTGAATGAAAATTGCTTATGTTATCGGATTTTCAGATGATATTCTCAATTCATTCAGTTAACGGACGCTCTGAGGTAAAGTGAATTCAGACTGCAGACTAAGCAACGATTGTATTTAATTGTACAGTTCAATCATAACATAGTACAGGCATGATCTTAATTCCATAATGTCCTTAAACACAACAATATTGCTGGCCATTAACTGACAAGGTGCGCGTCCGGTGTGCGATACCTCGAGTTGTCATAGACGCGACACGGCGCTAACTCTCTCTGCCTGCCTTGCTTGCGCTAACAGCTCCCGTCCAGATCATAGACTGTAAAAAAGTCTGCCAGGGCTCTCTTGCGTGCGCAATCTGCTCCATAGAACTGGCTTAAACAGACGATCTGACGGGTTTTAGAAGATTAAATACAACCCGAAACTAAAAAACAGACCAGGCCTCTATTTGAGACCGGCCTTTATTTATCCAAACCTGTAGCCACACCAGGCGTGTAAAAGAGACAGGCGTCTATTTGGGACTCGGCTATTATTTGAAGTTTTACGGTAAATACTAGTATCTAGTAATAGGTACTAGTATCTAAAAAATAAGTACTAGTACCTAATGAATAACTACTAGTATCTAATAAATACGTACTAGTCACAATTGGAATACACACTAGTCAGAACTGAAAAATTTATATTTGAATGACAGATCCCCATAGAAGTCAATGGCAAAAAATTAAAATTTGTTACTAGATAAGAACTAGTATCTAATGAATAAGTACTAGTATCTATTGAATAAGTACTAGTATCTTTAAAAACGTACTAGTACCTAAAGAATAAGCACTGCCCTGCTGGAAAAACCAGCATAGACCAGCATAGCTGGTCATACCAGCTAGACCAGCATATGTTGTGTTTTGGTGCTGGTATGCTGGTGACCAGCATGGGATGCTGGTATGCTGGTGACCAGCATGGGATGCTGGTATGCTGGTGTGACCAGCCTGGGATGCTGGTGTGCTGGTGTGACCAGCATGGGATGCTGGTATGCTGGTGTGACCAGCCTGGGATGCTGGTGTGCTGGTGTGACCAGCATGGGATGCTGGTGTGCTGGTATGCTTGCTGTATGCATTAATTAAATACATCCCATGCTGGTCACACCAGCACCAACATTGGATGCTGGTTACACACATTGGAAACTATGCTGGTAAACAGTAATAGATGTTAAGGATGGTAGCCTGTTCACCAGGGTGGAATGCAGGACAGCTACATTTAATTTTGGTATGATGAAAATCATGAAAATACAAGCTTACATTAATACTAATACATTAATGTAACAAGTTCATTTAATAATAACAAGTAAACATTAATACGTTAATACAATAATAACAATTATTTAACAAAAATCAACACTCTTCTGGCTCAACAAGCAAATTACAATAAAACACATTAACAACAATTGATCTTAATTAAGTGCTCACTATGGGGTTCCAAAAATGAGTCAACTGCTTTGTGCTTTGTACTACACATTTGTCCTTGTCAACAGTAACCTGCTAACAGTTGCCTACTTTTTCAGATAAATTAGTATAAGTTGATGTGTATGCTCTCTGTTTATGTCGTTTTGTTCTGTCATCCTTACTGTATTGATCCTACTTTTTCAGGTAAATTACTAAATGTTGATGTGCATGTTCTTTGTTTATGTCGTTTTGTTCTGTTGTCCTCAGTGTCATCTTAACTGTCGTCTTGTTCTGTCATCTTAACTGTTGTCTCTTTCTGTTGTCTTGTTCTGTCGTCTTAACTGTTGTCTCGTTCTGTCGTCTTGTTCTGTCGTCTTGTTCTGTCGTCTCTTTCTGCAAGACGACAGAACAAGACGACAGAACGAGACGACAGAACAAGACGACAGAAAGAGACGACAGAACGAGACGACAGAAGATGGCAGAAAGAGACGACAGAACGAGACGACAGAACGAGACGACAGAAAGAGATGGCAGAAAGAGACGACACAGAGACGACAGAACAAGAAGACAGAAAGAGATGACAGAAAGAGACGACAGAAAGAGACGACAGAAAGAGACGACAGAACAAGACGACAGAAAGAGATGGCAGAAAGAGACGACACAGAGACGACAGAACGAGACGACAGAAAGAGATGGCAGAAAGAGACGACAGAAAGAGACGACAGAACAAGAAGACAGAAAGAGATGGCAGAAAGAGACGACACAGAGACGACAGAACGAGACGACAGAACAAGACGACAGAACGAGACAACAGTTAAGACGACAGAACAAGACGACAGAAAGAGACGCCAGAACAAGACGACAGAAAGAGACGACAGAACGAGACGACAGAACAAGACGACAGAACGAGACAACAGTTAAGACGACAGAACAAGACGACAGAAAGAGATGGCAGAAAGAGACTACACAGAGACGACAGAACAAGAAGACAGAAAGAGATGGCAGAAAGAGACGACACAGAGACGACAGAACGAGACGACAGAAAGAGATGGCAGAAAGAGACGACAGAAAGAGACGACAGAACAAGAAGACAGAAAGAGATGGCAGAAAGAGACGACAGAAAGAGACGACAGAACAAGAAGACAGAAAGAGATGGCAGAAAGAGACGACACAGAGACGACAGAACGAGACGACAGAAAGAGATGGCAGAAAGAGACGACAGAAAGAGACGACAGAACAAGAAGACAGAAAGAGATGGCAGAAAGAGACGACAGAAAGAGACGACAGAACAAGAAGACAGAAAGAGATGGCAGAAAGAGACGACACAGAGACGACAGAACGAGACGACAGAACAAGACGACAGAACAAGACGACAGAACAAGACGACAGAACAAGACGACAGTTAAGACGACAGAACAAGACGACAGAACGAGACAACAGTTAAGACGACAGAACAAGACGACAGAAAGAGACGACAGAACGAGACGACAGAACAAGACGACAGAACGAGACAACAGTAAAGACGACAGAACAAGACAACAGAAAGACACGACAGAACGAGACGACAGAAAGAGACGACAGAACAAGACGACAGAACAAGACGACAGAACGAGACAACAGTTA
The DNA here is from genome assembly GCF_963993115.1 of Abramis brama. Lineage (NCBI taxonomy): Eukaryota > Metazoa > Chordata > Actinopteri > Cypriniformes > Leuciscidae > Abramis > Abramis brama. Next base: position 12,701,967 of record NC_139971.1, on the reverse strand, counting down.
AGACGACAGAACAAGACGACAGAAAGAGACAACAGTTAAGATGACAGAACAAGACGACAGTTAAGATGACACTGAGGACGACAGAACAAATCAACATAAACAAAGAACATGCACATCAACATTTAGTAATTTACCTGAAAAAGTAGGATCAATACAGTAAGGATGACAGAACAAAACGACATAAACAGAGAGCATACACATCAACTTATACTAATTTATCTGAAAAAGTAGGCAACTGTTAGCAGGTTACTGTTGACAAGGACAAATGTGTAGTACAAAGCACAAAGCAGTTGACTCATTTTTGGCACAAATGGAACCCCATACTCACATTTAAAGTTTTTTTTTTAGTCTGTTAATGTCCATTATTTTTTCTGTGATGAACCGTCCGGCCTTTATCCATCTGGCCTGCAACTCTGTCTCCTCCACTTTCTTTCTGTCAAGCCACTCCTTGAAGCAGACTGAAAAGAAATGAACAGATAAATAGTGATGCTTGTGTCGCACCAGAACAAATAAAAATGTATTACTCCATAACCCAGTACTTGGCATCCCACAAAGACCTTCTGGCTACTGCTACCTTTTAATGTCTGAAGTTTCTGGGGGGTTAAAGGCTGTCTGCTGGTTTTGGTTGTGGGGCATTCCTTCCCTGTGAGACTTCTTTCCGCCAGAGTCTTAGTGCCCCAGATTGCCACTGCCAACTCCTTCACAAATAAGGAATCCCGCGTGCTGTTTTGAATCCTTGACCAGGCCTCTCTGCGCACTCGAACATCTCCCCCCAAGTGAATCTGACAAAATTTAAAACAAAAATAATCAAGGTACTAGATTGTACAAATGCATACAAAATGTATTAAAACTTTAAGTGTACTGTAGTTGGGGGTTCTTATATTAATCCATGCACACAGATGACGACCCTTACGAAAAATAAGTTTATTCAAGTGTTCCATTAGTATACTTCTTTTAAACTAAAAATAAGAAAGTATACTTTCAGTCTACATTTTATATACTTCTCAAAAATATACTTAAACATTACTTAAGTATACTTTATAAACTTAACTTGAAGTATATTTCATTTTCGTAAGGGCGAGGGCAATGCTGTACCTCATCTCCTTTTGAAGATACAGAGGGTTCCACCTCATTCAAACAGCCAGACTCTGCAACTATATACAAAATAATGTCAATGTACTCAATATACATATTTACCCTCTTGCATCAGGGCCTATAGTTTGGTAAAAATGGACCATGATAGATTTCAGATATCTGTGACTGTGAGTAATATATTTGTTATGTATATCCTTACTTTGTAAGGTCTCCTTTGGGCTTGGGGCTCCAGGGTCTTTGACAGTTAGAAAGAAAACAAACATATCACAAATATGACAGAAGATGGAAAACATGACAACAAAGAATATACTTTATAAACCCTCAAAGATCACAGCTGAAGTACTCCAATAACTTATAGTCTTCCCCAATCCCAATGCTATTTCTTTGATTTGTATCTTATTATTAGCTGGTTTAAATGGGGGGTGGGGGGTGTCCTCCTTACCACTGCACTTTGCTGTTGATGAGGATTTCAGTGCCTTCAGCAATTGTTGCTGCAATTGCATGTTTAGAGAACGTAGTTCTTTATTCTCTGCCTCAATTTCTGCTCTGAGTTTCTCCTGCTCCTCTAACCTATAATAGACGGACATAGTGTATGTCATGATTAGCTGACATTATAAGAAAGAAAAAATATATATATATTTTAATATATTAGGTGTTATCTAGCTACTTATAGTATATCCACCTAGTTCTGCTATGGTGCTCTGACAAGCAGGTTAAATCAAACATTGGGCTAAAGATCAATTCTCTTGTCAGAACACATTAAGGCTATTCAAAAATCACTTACTTGTTTGTAGTTTCCTGCAGTTGCAGAGACATATTGTTTATTTTTTTTAGGTAGAGATGTTGCTTCTTTTTTGCCTCCTCAAAAAGTTTTTCTGGTACAACCCCACCATCATCATCATCATCCTCTTCTGACAATGAGTCAGACAGGGTTTGAGCTCTCATTATCTTGCTTGGAGTTGGGCAGAGTGGAGACTGTTTTCTTCTAATTTTTCTCTCTTTTAGCAAGGTTAAGAGATTATTTTGTTTGGCCTCTTCTGCAGCTTTTTTCTGATTTGTCTATAAACATGGATAAAAGCATAATTAGGAAAAAGCATCACAGTGTATTGCAAGACTCCCACACATCCAAACACTCCCACCCCCCCCCCCACCCCCCATCCCATAGTTATATTTTCACTATAACTTGTATTCTGTAGTTACATTCAAGTGCCACACGATGGCACTAGCTGTAATTACAGTTGGCAATAGCTATAATTACAGTTAACAGGAAAAACGATAGCAGATCAGCAGCAGCACATTAATTTACCAATTTTACACAACTATTAAGTTAGCTAACATCGGAACTATAACAGCAATATCAACTTTACATTTACTGCTTTGGCTTCCTCTGCCTCGGAGCGCGACCGTGGAGGCGTGGTCTCCTTCAGGAGTCTCACACGGACCCGCTTACCCTTGGCCAGTTCCTCCTCGATCTCTTCTCTGGACTCTGGAATGTTAATAACACTGAATGTAAGTACTTGAAAGCACCTGCTATAACGTTATACTCTGTCATGCAATACTAACACCGGTAGCATTGCGTCCTCTGTCCTAAGCGCTTACTAGCTTTGCTAGCGCGTTAGCCAAAACTCGTATCCCAGTTAATAGACGTAAGTTACTATAGTTAGTAAGTTATTAAAGTTAAAGTATTTCCAAGTTGGACATTTATGTTATTGATGAACTATTGGAGATAACGTTATTACGACTCACCCTTTAGGAACAATATTTGTCCCTTGAAAAACTTCTCTTGCCAGCGCACCCAGTAAGTTTTAGTGAGGTCACTAACGTTAAGGTCAAAGTCCTTAATGTAGGATATGGGGACGATTTCTTTACACCCGTCCTCTATATATTTCACATAGGCGAACATATTTTCTATTCTGTTGTATAGTTAGGTAGATTTAAGTAGATTTGTTGAGTGAAGTTGTCTGTAAAATGACAAGTAACGGTTACCTCACGAGCGAATTTAACTCTAACGGCGGGAAGCGCGAGATGCACTGTTGCCTTGGTTACAGACTGCAGTCATATACTGTATAGTGTGTCTTATAGGCCGGGAGCCAGGTCCACTCCTCAGGATGTTTTTGCTACCTTTTTTTCACTATTATTTCCTATTATCTTATACCTTGGGCCATCACAAGTTGATAATAACCACCCCCAACTCGGCCCCGTTTGGTCTCAGGGGCCAAAAAACACCCTTTTTGGGAAAAGCTTTTGGCGGAATGATGTAATTGTGAATATAAAGGTACTGCAGCTACATAAATGGCCATATAACCCTAAAATTTTGCAGGGTGTATCCTGACACATAGGGGAAACTAGCAGAAAAAGATTCTGGGCATTGCTGCCTTTTTTCTGTCAAATATCACCCTCAAAATACCCCAAAAGACTAAAAAATGGCTGTCCGCCTGACAAATTGTCATCAAAAGTGATCATTTTCAAGCATTTTATTATATATATCACTGCCTCAAATGTACATGAAAAACTTCCCAAGTTTATAAGCTTTAATTTAAGTCCAAGATGACCTTTCTATCTAGAGGATTATAGCTGGTATAACCAAAGTTCTCCACTGTACCTCAAATCGGAGAAAACAGAACTTTCAAGCATTACCATTCCTTATGGGTTCCATAAGTCCACAAAGTCCTCGCAACACAAGGAATAAAGATGACTCTAGTGTGTAGTCTGTTATCAAAAAACCAACCTTCAATAGAGTAAACGTTAGTAACCTTCTGTACAGGTAAACATTCTTTACAGCCAAATGGCGAAACTAAAATACAGCTCAAACATAAAATAGAAAACATTTTTTTGGTTCTTAGATCTTTTTGCTGCTTATCCATGCTGTACTTCGACGACTGGTCATGTTAGTGTGCTGTATTAGTGTAGAATATAAACTCTCAATCATCATTTTCCTCATCTTCATCTATATTTGTATGGATTTCATCAGTTTTTGGAGCCAAGCACTTCGATGTGTTCTACATACCTTCAAGGAGATTGTGAAACTGAGCGAGCTTCTTCTTCTTCGGACCTCTCCACACTGGTGCGGGTGACAGCACAGCAGCGCGAGCGGTCTTATTTCTCTCTCTTTCTTTTCTTTTTGCTTTTGTTTTGACTTGAGCAAACAAAAAGCTGTTCTCACAGCTGGTAAGGTGCGCTTTAGAGCACTCAAAGGCGATGTGGTCGAGAACTTTGCCCAGCAGAAACTGGCTGAAAAGCAGACTGAGACCATCAAGCACATCCTGCCGCGGCGGTCAGCTGCTGCCTCCATCCCATTGCCCGCAGCCCCTCAGTCTGCTCGTCGCCGGGGCGGCCTTCTGTGTCTGCCCTCGCTCCCGCGCCGCAGCAGCAGCCTCCACCTAAGCGGAGCCAAGGAGCCAGTCGCAGGCAGGCCCCCCCCACCCGTCCAGGCCCCTGCCAAGCAGGTCGGTAAAGCCAAGAGCAAGCAGCCCTAGGACGGGCGACATGAAGATGGATCGGTCCATCCACTCCACTACAGTGAGAGCAGCCGATGCCCATGTCTTGCGAGCAGAGATCGCAGTCCTACTAGGACGCGATAGAGTCAGTCCCTCCAGCCGATATGAGGTCAGTGCACTACAGTCCCTACTTTATTGTAACCAAGAAATGTGGTGGGTTCAAAATGCTCATGCAGAAACGCATTTTCCCTTCGGGCTGTCCCTGTCTCCCTGTGTCTTCACAAAAGTCACGGAGGGGACCCTTGTTCCCATGAGAGAACAGGGCGTGCACATCCTGAACTATTTCGACGACTGACACATATTAGCACACTCTCGAGATCAGTTATGCGAACACAGGGACCTCGTGCTCAGGCACCTCAGCCAGTTGCGTCTTCCGGCCAACTGGGAGAAGAGCAAACTCGCCCCCATGCAGAGGATCTCTTTTCTCGGTATGGAGTTGGATTCGGTCGCACAGACAGCACGCCTCACAGAGCAAACACGCTCAGTCGGTGCTGAAATGCTTGAACAACTTCAAAGGTAGGACCCTGTGCAAAGTCAGGGAGGACGAGGAGCAGGTCCTTCTGGTGGCCCCCTATTGGCCCACCCGGACCTGGTTCCCAGAAATCATGCTCCTCGTGACAGTCCCTCCCATTCCTCTGAGGAAGGATCTTCTGACTCAGAGACAGGGCACCATATGGCACCCACGTCCAGACCTCTGGAAACTCCATCTCTGGTTCTAGGTGACTTACCCCCAGAGGTACTTAACACCATCACTTCTGCACGGGCGCTGTCCCTGAGACGTGTGCCTTGAAGTGGAACCTGTTCGTCAAGTGGTTTTCTTCTCGCCGAGAGGACCCCCGAAGATGTTCAATAGGGTCCGTGCTTTCCTTCTTGCAGCAAGGGTTGGAGCGAAGGCTGTCTCTATCCACCCTCAAAGTACATGCTGCTGCTATTTCAGCTTATCACGACCACATAGATGGCAAAACAGTTGCCATCTATGTGCCATCTATGGAAAGCACGAACTGGTCGTCAGGTTCCTTAGGGGGGCGAGAAGGTTAAACCCTCCTCGTCCCCCCTCCATACCCTCTTGGGACCTTTCCCTGGTGTTTCAAGGTCTTCAGGATGCTCCCTTTGAGCCTTTGAAGTCAGCAGACTTAAAGCTTCTCTCTTTGAAGATTTTGCTGCTGATTGCACTGGCCTCTATCAAGAGGGTAGGGGGCCTGCAAGCATTTTCGGTCGACGAATCGTGCCTAGAGTTCGGGGCGGGTGACAACCATGTTGTACTGAGACCTCGGCCTGGCTATGTGCCCAAGGTTCCTACCACTCCCTTCAAAGATCAGGTGTTAGGCTGGGTTCCATATGTGTATACTTCCACGGCTGCTCCTAATCGAAGCCCCGTGTCTTTTCCTTGGGCTAAGTTACCCAATATTCATATGCAGTACAACCTTCGGGCTAGTCCATATGTATTTTTCCACATAACTCCCTTGAAGAAAGTGGCTTCCGCAGCGTTCCCCTTCCATAGAATGGGCACTCTTTCTCAGTGTTATCCAATAATCTCACTGTATGGGTTAACATGGAACAACAGTGATGGATACGCTCTGTGTAAGCCCTTTCCTATCGTCCGTCCAGGCAAGAAGGGGTACAGGCTTGCACCGGGCGCTAGATGGGGTGCAGCAGCTGTGGCGCTTTGGGAGGGATTCCTATCAGTCGGTCAAGACATACGTCGAGAGTGACCGACCGATAAGGGAACATCTTGGTTACATATGGTAACCCTCGTTCCCTGAGGGAGGGAACGGAGACGTACATCCCATCATCACATCTGCTGCTGCCCACGGGGGCGGCCAGCTTACCAGGCTTGGCTCCTCAGCAAAAAAGGAGCTCACCTTGCACCTTCTGCTCATTATATACCTGCGCTGCGAGGCTTAACAGTTGATGCAAATGACTGTATGCCAATGTGTATTGGCTCGTTTTAGTTTTACTCGAAGTAGATTGGCCTCTCTAGCGAGATTACTATCAGTCGGTCACGACGTACGTCTCTGTTCCCTCCCTCAGGGAACGAGGGTTACCATATGTAACCGAGACGTTTCGCCATTTGGCTGTAAACAATGTTTACCTGTACAGAAGGTTACTAACGTTTACTCTATTGAAGGTTGGCTTTTTGATAACAGACAGCACACTAGGGTCATCTTTATTCCTTGTGTTGTGAGGACTTTGTGGACTTTAATAAATCTCTCATTTGGCTAATTGATTTTGTGTGAATGTACCCTTTGTTGCACCCTGACCCCAGTCCACCTAGGGCAGGGCTATTCTATTGGCAGCCTGTGGGCCACATACGGCCCGCCAATCATCTCAATCTGTTCCAAAGGCACTGCAACCTCCCTCCGCCTCTTTTCCTGGTGGTGTGGCTACATTTGGTTAGATATGCGAGTGGCCATAGTGGCGCGTGCAGCTGTACGTCTATACGCACTGTGTATACCATGAACGCTCCGACTAACCTGAGAAATGTTTTCAGTCCGAATATTTCAGCAGTTATTATGTGTGTCCCGTATTTCTGTCGACTGAACCAGCGATACCAATCATTTGTGAATGGTGTGAATCTTTTGTTCAATCTTTGGTTCAATTATTTCCTTTCCATGAATTGGCTAAATGCGCTTGCATTATGGTCTGAAACGATTCAGATTCGTTCGGACCGCTCTGTCACTGAATCATCTGAAGCTGTTTCTCGGTCAGTAACAACAAATATAGAACAAATAGCGCTGTTTTCAGTTTAGTTTCAGTTCAACTCGCAGTTTAGTTTACTTTGAACTACGCAGCACCGCCCAGTGGATAACAGAACGCAAGCTTAAAGGAGTTGCGTTTACTCCCGGTTCTGGGGCCTCATTTATAAACGTTGCGTACGCACAAAAGAACGCGTACGCCGCTCTCTACGCAGTAATTGGTATTTATAAAAAGCAAACTTGACGGGAAAATGTGCGGTCCTTCACGGTGTACGCACAAAAACGGGTGAAATGAGATTGATTGTGATTTATTAAGGGAAAACTGCGTAGGATGTGCGTGCGCACGGTTTTATAAATCTGAATATTTCTGTGCGTACGCACGTCCTATGTTTCATCCGTACGCCACTTCTGACACAAATCCTACGCAAAGTTTTGTAAATGAGGCCCCTGGACACTATTATTAAACAGCATTGCGACATCCAGTGAGAAGTGGTTCAATTCGACACACCTCTGTTACAAACCATAAATCACTCGATGATTTAACTAGTTTTAAATCAGATGAAACAGCCTCAACATTCCCAACACACCTGATGAGGTAAACAGCAGAAACATTGTGCCATGAACGAAGTTAGAAGACTTTAAATCCCCTAATCACCACCTTTACATTTACCATGAATTGTAGTGTAGTAATTTACTATGGTTTGGCCAGAAATGTGGAATATTTATACTGAATACTAACTTATAGTCATTTAGGCCTATATTGCAGTAGATTAATTAGGTTGGTAGAGGAATATACAATTCATTTTGTGTATAGTTTTTACCTGTGTTTAGGCATTTTCTTATACAGTGGTAGTGAGTGAGTAACCATCTAGGTTTTACCTGTGGTTATCAAGTCTCACTGTTAGAATATTTTCATTTAAGCCTATAATAATTATAAATAAAATAATTCTTACCAATAGCTATGATCTTGTATAATTCATATTTTTGTACATATCTGTAAATAAGTTATTTATTAAATACTCATAAATCTGCATACTGTTGGGTACCACATTTCCAAGTAAATACAATATTTTTTTAGGTTTACTTTACCTTATTTATTGATACTGTTATGTTTCAATAAGTAATAAATAATGTTTCAATAAATAAGCTAAACCCACCGGCCCTCCTCAACATTTCGAATTAATAATCCGGCCCTCGAATGAAGCTAATTGAATAGCCCTGACCTAGGGGCATAACATTGCTCACTTTTCATGCAATTCATTTCATATAGTATAGCTCATAAGTCAAGTCTCAACTTTTGTTTAAGACATTGTTCATATGTAAAAAATATGCTTAATCCAATATGGAATGGTAATGCTTGAAAGTTCTGTTTTCTCCGATTTGAGGTACAGTGGAGAACTTTGGTTATACCAGCTATAATCCTCTAGATAGAAAGGTCATCTTGGACTTAAATTAAAGCTTATAAACTTGGGAAGTTTTTCATGTACATTTGAGGCAGTGATATATATAATAAAATGCTTGAAAATGATCACTTTTGATGACAATTTGTCAGGCGGACAGCCATTTTTTAGTCTTTTGGGGTATGTTGAGGGTGATATTTGACAGAAAAAAGGCAGCAATGCCCAGAATCTTTTTCTGCTAGTTTCCTCTATGTGTCAGGATACACCCTGCAAAATTTTAGGGTTATATGGCCATTTATGTAGCTGCAATACCTTTATATTCACAATTACATCATTCCGCCAAAAGCTTTTCCCAAAAAGGGTGTTTTTTGGCCCCTGAGACCAAACGGGGCCGAGTTGGGGGTGGTCATTATCAACTTGTGATGGCCCAAGGTATAAGATAATAGGAAATAATAGTGAAAAAAAGGTAGCAAAAAACATCCTGAGGAGTGGACCTGGCTCCCGGCCTATTAGCTCCCACTATAGAATGATAAAGTTAAAGGGTTTATTAAACACGTCTGTATAACAGCACAGTTCCACAATGATTATAATGTTGAATCAACAACTCTCTAAAGCAGTTTCAACAATAGCAGTATAAAGCAGTCTTATAATCTTCATGGAGTAGGATTTATTACAGAACTGTTGAATTGAGGCTGCATCAGTTGTACAAAATAATCTGGCAACTAAGTGTGTCACACTTTTTAGTGCAATAATCCTAGTCATCTAGTTGGCAAATTGCTGGTAAACTAAAAAGCTCAATTAATACAGACAGACAAAGGATTAGAAAACATTTCCAACAATGTTACCTGATAAATATGATTTATTAATACCCTTATTTTAGTAACGTAATTACTTTGTAAATTCAACATCCTATTCATGAATATGTCTGATAATTATTATGTCCTTTTTTAATTTTAGAATGTCAAAACGCCTCTACAAATTGTACTTAGAGCCTAAGAGCAGAGTTACATTTCCCTGTGCAAGACTGAAAAGAGGACATTTGGATGTAAGTCAGTTCATGAGAAATATGTTGTAATCCTAGGTATCAATATTATATAATTATATTGTATTCAAAGAATGTATGACTTCAGTCTTACCTGAAGATGTTCTTTTAAAGGTGGCAGATGGTTCAGGAGATGCAGATGTTGAGGTGAGAGAGTAATTTTTTTTTTTAAATTAAAAATTTCCCATTAGGCTTTACTACATTGAGTACAGTTTTTTTTACTCTGTGCTTGTGCCATCTCTTCATGATCCTGTGCAGACCATGTCTCCTTCTGGCGATATTCAGCTGGATCCAGATGACACGGCCAACATGGTGAGCTCTTCTACCAACCACACCTGCAGGCTTGTGGCATATTGTTTTTTGAAATTGTTGTCTAAAAGTTACTCCTGGTTGTTCAGGTTTTGGATTTCACCGGTGACCACATAGATCAAGGGGACAGAATCAATCCACACCTGAGCACTGCAGATGTTGAGGTGAGAGCAAGGTCGCCCATAAGGGCCTGTGTCATAATGAAACACCCCCTTCAATTGTATTAATAAATGACAATTTTTTACTTATTTCATCTATTAACTCTCACTTGTTCCTACTCACTCATTACATGGCACACTTATTTATTTATTTTATTTATTTATTTATGTCTTGCGACGTCATACGACGTATGTCTTGATTTATTTCAAAATTGTTGCTGCATACCCTTCTGACACTGGGTAGTTGCGCCCCTGAGTCTGGGTGAGAGATGGATCTACTTTTTAAATTAGTGAAAGACATAATTGGGCTTTACTACATTTAGTACTGTTCTTCTTGATCCTGTGCAGACAATGTCTCCATCTGGCGATCTTCATCTTCAGCTGGATCCAGATGACACGGCCAACATGGTGAGCTCTTCTACCAACCACACCTTACAGGCTTGTTGCATGTTGTTGTTGTTGTTGTTGTTAAAATTGTTGTCTAAAAGTAGGGCTGGGTATCGTTTAAAGAAATTCGATACTGATACCTTGACTTCGATACCGGTTCCTGAACGGTACTTTTTCCGATACCAATTTTACGAAAGAAAAAAAAATCCGATTTAACAACATTACCTTAAAAAAATGAAAAGTGAACAGAGATTATGTAAGGGTTAATGCCTGACGAGGTGTCCATTGTCAGGTATTAATGGACGACGGCGAGGCGTGAACCGTACGACGCGCAGCGTACTTCCGCCGAAGTCCGCTTATACCATGGTTACTTGCCAAATAACACATTTTTAAAACATTAGTTTATATTTTAATTAGTTTTACAATCGAAATCTAAAGTTTTTACAAACAATAACTTGGTTTCCCTGGTTACACCTGACAGTTTATTTACTAGGTGTCCTCTATCACTTTTTAATGGACACCCTGCAGCCAGTCAGAATCGAGTATTCACCCAGACCATGGTATAAGCGCTGAATTAGAGACGGTAAAAATGAGTGGGTCACGCCCGAAAACCGCAACAGGCCAATCGTGGCTTAGCAACCGTATTTAGGCGAAGGGTCAATTCCGAGTCCTTATAGCAGCAGGAATAAAAAGCGGTTCTTAAACTGGATTGTTATGGTGGAAAAAAGACATGTAGTGTCTCCTAGACTGTATCCTGCTTTTATGAGCCTTCATTTTAAAACACCCATTTGCTGTTTGGTGCATGTTTTGTTGAATTATTTTTTCAAATGTTTCTTTGTGCTTTCAGGTACTGCCTCTTGCTGCCAACCGCGGAGAAAATGAAAGTGAAGTTAGACCAGGTTCAAGCTGCGCAAATCTTGAGGTCAGGGCACAACCCGTTCTGTGACAGCAGTCAGTAGGGCTGTACAATATGACCAAAATGTCATATCCTATTTCATACCCCGATAACGATACATATCTCGATAACAGGGCTCCTAATTAAAAAAATCTAGGAGCACAGTCCAAAATTTAGGAGCACAGATAATTGAACGTTTTTCAATGACACAATATTACTGTGCCACATATAACATGCACAAGTATGGAGAGCATGAGAAAAGAGAATTCAGAAACATAGCATCTTACAGAAGTTTATGTGATGAAGTTGGGGTCGGCGTGACTGAGACTCATGCTTTTATTACTCAAAACAATAATAAACAAAAGGCGCGCACACAGCACTTGCACCGTAGCCTCGCTACAGCATTAAAGGACAAATCCAGTGAAAAATGAACCTAGGGGTAATTAACACATGGTTACCGAGTCGATCGTTCCCTGAGATGCGTTTTCATGATAATCGAATATAAAGTGTTTTATCTTTAAAAACAGATAAGCCTTGTTAGTGATAACAACTAGCGATTTACTTTTACTTAATCTGTGCCCCATATACTATTGTTAAGAGCTAATCTGTTTTTAAAGATAAAACACTTTATATTCGATTATCATGAAAACGCATCTCAGGGAACGATCGACTCGGTAACCATGTGTTAATTACCCCTAGGTTAATTTTTCACTGGAATTGTCCTTTAACAACACTTTTTCACTTTCTCCTATCACTCTCTCCACCTCCGACGTACGAGTCCTAGTCCTCCTCTCTCTCTCGTCTCTGAGTCGACAGCGGCTTATATCCCGTCTCTCCACGCCAATTACTGCAAAAAGACACAGGTGTTTGTCATTTGCACTTGACCTACTTACATACCGCTTGTCTCCTTTCTCTCTCTCCCATTATAGACCGTGCTGAACCACGCCCCCCTCGCCACAGTTTACCTTTACCTACCTTCCTCAATTAATAAAATATCATGAGTTACCGTTGGAATTTCTGTAACTCATGATATTTATTTGCATCATAAAGGTTTATGGAATAAAGAATAAGTTAACGCTATAGTTTAACTGCTTAGTAAGGTCATCACTCTTCCAGTGACAAACATGGCATTAGCTAGATTTGTGGGTAATCTAATTTAGCAAATGTAAGCGATGTTAAAGAGTATTTAGAAGCGACGAATTAGGGAGAACCATTGTCATTAATTGGCTGTTATAAACCCCAATACCGATTTAAATTAAATTAGTTCAGATTGGCCAATAATATCGGACCGCCAATTACAGGAGAACTCCGGTCAATTTTAACATTGAGCTCATTTTTTTGTCAATTTGGAGTGCTGTCAATACAGAGAACAACGACAAAAATCGGTGTTGCCTACACCGTGTTATCCTCTTTTTAAAATTTGCGCGTGATCATAGGTAACTAAACCTATGCGCGTGAACTCGACAATCGACTACTTTGGACTTCAACCGAAAACAGGATGTAAATACAGGTATGTGCGCTGACTTAAATAACATCATTTTTATTCATATCTTTCACATCTACTGCAGTCAGATTCACTCTGAAGGAATCACTCACATTGGCTGTGCACTTGTAATGACACATCAAGGATGTTAAGAGGCTAAAAGCAGGTTTAAAACCTGCCCCATTGAAGTCAACAGGGTGCAAATTTTAAAAAGAGGATAACACAGTGTAGGCAACACCGATTTTTGTCATTGTTCTCTGTATTGACAGCGCTCCAAATTGACAAAAAAATGAGCTCAATGTTAAAATTGACCGGAGTTCTCCTTTAATCGGTTGGGCTCTACGTCAAACGCCATATACCGTCATATCGCACAGCCCTACTGGTCAGTCATACATTTCTTAGTTTACTGTCATTGTATGTAGACACATGCACTCAGGAATGTTTTTTTTTTTTACATTTTTTGTAGATGTCTTCATCTGGTCGCTTTCTGCTTACATCTGAGCTGCAACCAAGTGACATGGCCCAGCAGTTTAGTTGTGATTCATCATCTGAAGGCAGTGTTTCTGAAGTTGATTCGGAAATTCCAGATATTCCAGAAGATGATCCATTCAGACAGATAGGTTTTGATACAGACATGGATTCAGTACTAATGTCAGCAGGTACAACGACAAAGGCTGAGGCACTGCTCATGGTGATGAGTCATGCAGCAAGACATAATATAACAGGGACACAACTTCATGACTTATTACAGCTCATAAATACTCTGTTTGGCAAAGAGGTGTTACCCAGATCAAAATATTTGTTCAATAAGGTCTTTAAAAACAACTCCGACATTGTGGAGTTCCACTTCTACTGCAAAACCTGTAAAGTATACATTGGCACAAAAGAAGACATACAAGACAAAAACATTGCACAGTGTGCAATCTGTAGTGCTTCAATTGAAATCAGTTCCTTGAACAGTGCAAGCTTTTTTATCAACATACCAATTGCACCTCAAATCCAGACGCTGCTTGAAAATCCTCAGATTCAAAACAGCATGAGCTACAGACACCAAAGGCCACATAATGAGCATGTTATCTCGGACATATACGATGGTGAAATGTATCGAAACTTGTCAAGACCTGGTGGAATTCTGTCAGATCCAGACAATTTGTCGTATAATTTCAATTCTGATGGCTCGCCTGTGTACAAGTCTTCCAGATTTTCTATATGGCCCATACACCTGCATTTAAACGAGCTCCCTCCCAAAATGAGATTTCAGAATGTAGTGCTTGCAGGTCTTTGGTTTGGTACTCAAGAGCCAGTTATGTCTATTTTTCTCAGACCCTTTGTTGATCAGGCCAAAACACTGGCATCCAGAGGTGTGTCTTGGAGAAAAAATGGAACATGTGTGTACAGCAAAATTGTTGGGTTATGTTGTTGTGTAGACTCAAAGGCAAGACCAGCCATGCAAAACACCACACAGTTTAATGGGTACTTTGGTTGTGGCTTCTGTTTACATCCTGGTACTCTAGTAGAGAAACAGGTGAAGTACACTGTGACTGACACAGAATATCCTGACAGAGAAGCGAAGAAAATGCTGGTAGATATGGAGCAAGCAGTAGCACAAAACAGAAGTGTCAGAGGAGTGAAAGGTCCATCACCACTCATAAACATGCCCTATTTTGATATAGTGTGGGGCTTTGTTCCAGACTATATGCATGCTGTCTTACTGGGTGTCATTAGACAGCTCACAGAGCTTCTTTTGAACAACAGTGATCAACCCTATTACACTGGGAGTCCCAACACTATGAGGGTGCTAGAAAACAGGATCAAGGACATAAAGCCACCACACCTGATAACACGACTACCCAGACCCCTTGCAGAATGCAAGTACTGGAAAGCCTCAGAGTGGCGAGCATGGCTCCTGTTTTACAGCTTGCCAGTCCTGAATGGTGTACTTCAACCACGTTATGTGAAGCACCTAGGCCTTCTGGTATCAGCAGTATTTCTACTTCTGAATGAGAACATTACCTTCCAAGAAATCAACAAAGCAGATAACATGCTTTTTGAGTTTGTGGCAAGGTTTCAGTTGCTGTATGGCGAGGCATCTATGACATTTAATGTACACCTGCTAACTCACCTTGCAAAATCAGTGAAATTGTGGGGGCCACTCTGGGCACACTCAGCATTTGTGTTTGAAAATGCAAATGGTGGTCTGTTGAAACTGGTGCATGGAACAAAGTGTGTAGCTCTGCAGATTGTGAACAAATTCCTGTTGCACAGAGCAATACCACTCTTTACCACAAGGTATGCAGTTAGTGAGCAAGTTAAGGAGTTCTGTTTGGAAATGACAAATGACCGAAGAGTAAAGAGTTTCACAAAATGTCAAGACACAACTGTTCTGGATAGTGGCAGAGTGACAGAGACTACTGATGATGAAAAAAGAGCCTTCATTTCTGCACAGAAACATCCACCAGACGAAATGGTAGTGCACAGGAGAATGGTGCATAAAGGACTAGTTTATACCAGCAAAAGCTATAGCCTCAGTAAGAGACGCAGAGACTTTTTTGCAAAGATGAGTGATGGTGTTTATGGAGAAATCCAGAATATTGTATCCTTTCCTTCAGAAGGGGGTACAGAAATTGCTGTCCTTTTCAAAAAGCTCTATACAAATGCCTCCTTTCCTTTATCACAAGGTTATGGGTTTGTGTCACATATCCGACTTGTAAGTGGAAGCCTTTTTTCGCCAGTGTGTCTGATTTCAGTAGACCGGTTAGAGCAGAAATGCATGGTTTTGAAAACGGGTGATCAGACGTACATTTGTGACTTTCCAAATGCATATGAGAGAGACTAGTCTTAATCTTAGATGGTCATTCTGTGAGTTGTTGGTGTTGATATAAGCCCTTTCTGTTTAATATGATTTCTGGCCTTGAGTGCGAAGACCTTTCCATGAATGGAACTGGTTAAGGTGTCATTAGACGGCCTAAATGTGAACTTGGGTCATGTGATAACAGGAGGGGGTGGGAGAAATAATATCTAAAGTCCGAAGAAATATCTAGGAGGACGTTCACACTCAAGCCTCTTTTTCTCTAGCTTATTGATCTCCCTTCTCTGGGTGACTTACTATTTCATATCTGTCTGATACTGTTTTGCCACTCCTTTTTTGCATTCTTTATTTGAGTCTGATACTTTATTGACACCTCTGTTTGACTATATTATCTTTGAGTCTGATACTGCTTCGACATGTCTGATACTGCTTCGACATTTCTGTTCGACTATATTATATTTGAGTCTGATACTGCTTCGACATTTCTGTTCGACTATATTATATTTGAGTCTGATACTGCTTCGACATGTCTGATACTGCTTCGACATTTCTGTTCGACTATATTATATTTGAGTCTGATACTGCTTCGACATTTCTGTTCGACTATATTATCTTTGAGTCTGATACTGCTTCGACATTTCTGTTCGACTATATTATATTTGAGTCTGATACTGCTTCGACATTTCTGTTCGACTATATTATATTTGAGTCTGATACTGCTTCGACATTTCTGTTCGACTATATTATATTTGAGTCTGATACTGCTTCGACATTTCTGTTCGACTATATTATATTTGAGTCTGATACTGCTTCGACATTTCTGTTCGACTATATTATATTTGAGTCTGATACTGCTTCGACATTTCTGTTCGACTATATTATCTTTGAGTCTGATACTGCCTTGCTACTCCTGTTTTAATGATTGTTCTATTGTGTTTTATGTGTTGCTATGTAGGTACTATTTATATATTTATTTATTTTTATTTTTATTTTTAATCTGGTTGTTCAACCAAAGCACTGTAAAGCACTTTGGTCAGCCAAGTGGCTGTTGTAAACATGCTATATAAATAAAGTGACCTTGACCTTGACCTTGACCTGAAAAAAAACAGAAAAGAAAAAACAGACAGGGCTTATCATTACTGTCAAACACCCCCCAGTGTTTAATTTTTGATTAAACATCCTCCACAATACATTGACACCGGATGCTTGTAGGAACATGTTAATGTAATCTCTTATATTGGTGTACATTGCTTGTTAACTGACTGTTTTTTAAACTTAAAAATTTCCCGGAGTTCTCCTTTAAGCATTATAATTTATTAATGTGAATACTGAATGCACTGTATATATTGTCTTGGTAGTAATGGTATCAAGTAATTCCTATAAATGTGAATGTAACATGTAAATATTCTGTTGCAGTAATAAACTTATTTCAAACAGATGTTAATGTTCAAGAATCTTTAGTTTATTTATTGTAATTAATTTGTATGAGAAAAATAGTGTTATGTGTTGGCCAAGTATTTATGTACTGCCCTTAAATAACTTCTTGACATTGCTAGCCTAATTTCTATTTAACTGTCTTCTTTTTTAGTAATTTAAACAAGTAACTTATTAAATGGACCGTGTAAGTACTGGCTGCATAAATGTGTACAAAATAATGAGCTAAAGTAAATCACACAAGACCATGCTGGTAGACCAGCACCATTAATGAGACCTTGCTGGTAGACCAGCATCACCAGCAAGACCATGCTGGTAGACCAGCACCATTAATGAGACCTTGCTGGTAGACCAGCATCACCAGCAAGACCATGCTGGTAGACCAGCACCATTAATGAGACCTTGCTGGTAGACCAGCATCACCAGCAAGACCATGCTGGTAGACCAGCACCATTAATGAGACCTTGCTGGTAGACCAGCATCACCAGCAAGACCATGCTGGTAGACCAGCATCATTAATGAGACCTTGCTGGTAGTCCAGCATCACCAGCAAGACCATGCTGGTAGACCAGCATCACCAGCAAGACCATCCTGGTAGACCAGCATCACCAGCAAGACCATGCTGGTAGACCAGCAAAACCATGCTGCTAGACCAGCATTGTCTTGCTGGTCCACCAGCTAAACCAGCACCAAACCAGCATAGACCAGCATAAACCAGCATAGACCAGCATGGAAATTATGCTGGTCTATGCTGGTTTTTCCAGCAGGGTGGTATCTAAAGAATAGGCACTAGTACCTAAAGAAAAAGCACTAGTAGCTAATTGTAACCCAGAGTGATTACAAATAAAAATTAAGAAAGGAAAAAAATAAATAGTAAGCCAGAGTGGTTACTAAAAGAAATAACCAAAAGTAAATTGAATTAAAAGAAAAGTAAATTAATAACTGAGTTCAGAATTGTAAAGTTAAAACCTTTTTCCATTAATGATCAAAAAGTGTTTTCTTTTTGTTCTTATTTTTCTCATGTTGTGAATATGAAAAATGTATGCTGTATTTTGAATGTTATGTTGCCTTTAAGAGAAAATGATGTGTAGTTCACTGACGACCTATCAGGAGAGAGTAACGCGAATGAGGGGATGACGTCAGAGCACGCGGAGAGATGTAAGCACAGAGGAATCGGCAGAGATAATTCTGAGAGAAATTAACAGTGATTTTGACGTAAAACTAGACAAAACGTCTAGAGATATATTTATTTTATTTGAACTGAACTATACGAGTGATTTTGAGTTATTTTTTATTGTGGACACGGCGATGACACGGACTGAGCTCATCTATGAGGCGCCACGTAGGATTTAAATCAAACTTCGCTCATCAATACATACATAACACACGTGCATATGCACCTATACATTACTCGCATATACATGTATACTATTGGATGTTCAAAATATATATATGAAATACACGTGCACACTAATATGAAATCCACCAATACATATTATGTGAGTCATGAATGCATACACTTGTGAATAACTTGCATATACATATAAACTTCCATGCATATACACCTATAAACACTCGCACATACATATAAACTTCCATGCATACACACCTATAAACACTCGCACATACATATAAACTTCCATGCATAGGCTAGTAAGGCTACACACCTATAAACACTCGCACATACATATAAACTTCCATGCATATACACCTATAAACACTCGCACATACATATAAACTTCCATGCATACACACCTATAAACACTCGCACATATATATAAACTTCCATGCATACACAGCTATAAACACTCGCACATACATATAAACTTCCATGCATACACACCTATAAACACTCGCACATACATATAAACTTCCATGCATATACACCTATAAACACTCGCACATACATAAACTTCCATGCATACACACCTATAAACACTCGCACATATATATAAACTTCCATGCATACACACCTATAAACACTCGCACATACATATAAACTCGATGCGCGCATACACATCCATAAAACACTCGCGCATACATACAAAATAAAACGTGGATGCATGCTTTAGTTGTGTATGTATATGCGAGTGATTTCATATGTGGATGTGCGTGAACTTTTCAGTGCAAACGGAAGGCATTTCAGTGCAAACGGAAGGCTTTTCAGTGTAAAAGGAAGTCTTTAAGGGATGTCTTCCTCATAAAGATCGACATGAATTTCAGAGTGACCTTAATAGCTGTTACGTTTGTTAGTGTTTTATTTGCTTATGCAAGGTGCAATGAAGACGATATACTCGATTTCTTTAATAGCGTATTACAGTGCCTAACGCGTATACAGCAAGAGCCGAGAGAGATACTTTATCGAGATTTAGATAACCATGCCAGAACAATTAACAGTCTTTTGTCTGTGGTTCGTTATGATCAAAATGCCGAAACCAGAGAATGCATAGTTATTCTCGAGACGCTGTACCGCATACTGCGCCAAATCACACATCCGCTTGATATTGGAAGACCTGCTGGAGCTGGACTAAGAGCAGCCCCACCACCTACATGTAACACAGGCCACAGAGGTCGTCCGTGCTATGACATTTCGTATGAGCAACTGTGCCATTGTCTGCGGCTTGGATTTAACTGGCAGGGAATCGCATCCTTATTCGGGATAGACCGCCGCACTTTGTTCCAGCACAGGCAGCGTCTTGGAATCAGACCGTTGGGGTTTTCAGAACTGTCTAACTATGAGTTTAACACAATTGTCAGACAGATTTTGCAAAGAACCCCAAATGCAGGCGAGACCTACATTCTGGGCAGTCTCCGGTCTCGCTCCATCCGCATCCAGCGCTGGAGGGTGAGACAAAGTTTACACGAGATAGATCCCATTGGAAGGTCACTCAGGCGCCGACGTGCAGTTAGAAGAAGAATTTATTCTGTGCAAACTCCTAACCAACTCTGGTATGTACAAGTTATTTGACAACTTCTTTAAAATATACTTTAAAATGAACTAATGTTAATTAATTAAATATGGTATTTATGTTGTAATATATCATCCTGCAAAAATCATGTAAGCAATACTTACTAAACGATGGTTAATTTCCCTAAGGGGCTATTCCACGTGACATTATAAAACAATTAGAACATTACAATTAAACACTTAAAAGATTTTGACAGATATAGCCGCACCA
The DNA here is from genome assembly GCF_963993115.1 of Abramis brama. Taxonomy (NCBI): domain Eukaryota; kingdom Metazoa; phylum Chordata; class Actinopteri; order Cypriniformes; family Leuciscidae; genus Abramis; species Abramis brama. The sequence continues at coordinate 12,681,583 of NC_139971.1, read as the reverse complement.
TTATTTATCTCGACTGTCTGAACAATAATAGAGCATTAAGTGTTCTGTCTTTGTTCTGAGAAGGGGTTCAAAACTTTGGATTGCCATCAAGGGTTAGATGTGACCATGGCATGGAAAACATTGAGGTTGCACGCTACATGTTAAATAGAAGGGGACTAAATAGAGGAAGTGTCATTACGGGCCGCAGTGTGCATAATCAGCGGATCGAACGTTTATGGGCAGAACTGAACAGAGTTGTTTCATATTATTATTCGGACTTGTTTACTTTCATGGAGGACCAAGGTATACTAGACTCTCTGTGTGAGCTTCACATATATTGCTTGCATTTTATTTTCTTACCTCGGATCCAGAGGGCAGTTAGGGAATTTAGGGACATGTGGAATAACCATGGACTCTCAACTGAAAGAGGACAAACCCCTCTGCAGTTATGGCACAGGGGTATTGTTACTCACATTGGAATCAACAACACAGCTATATCTGGTGTGTTAGAGAGTGATGAACATTTTGACATCAATGAAAACAGACCACCACCTGAACTACAGAGCAGGAATAATATAATAGTTTCTGAAAACATTTACCGGCCAAATGACACTACCATGGAAAATATTCTGGAAGCATTTAACCCATTACAAAACGATGGAAATCATGGAATTAATCTATTTTTGGCACTTGTACAATTATTGGAAAGACAACAGGCTCAAACACAGAAAAAGTGCTTTATTGTGATTGGTCTGAATTAGAACTCCTTAACAAGTGTTGACAAATGTTGCATTAAGGAAATGCTAGCAAAAACTGCAACGGCTGAAAACTGTTAAATTCTATAGCTAAGGTTTAAACAAGTACTGCTAAGATTGATTCTAACATTGCTGAAAATTATTTAATAAAGTTTTGTCAGACTAAAACAAATGCCTCCATAAGAACACTTTGGCACAGTATCAAAACATCTTAGCATTTAAAAGTGTCTCTTACTCCTTGCCAAATCCTTGGGTATTATTAATGGCAAATTCCATGTTGCTTTTAAAAGCGCCATATGTGCTATATAATGGCAGGCGAAGGCAGTTGATGCATGTATTTGCAACTGGAAATCTTTGTGGAGTTTTTGTGTCATGGTGAAAGGCAATAGAGGGCTGAGGATGAAATCCAACTGGTGGGACCTGATCGGATCCTGTAGCAAATGCTAAGATTGCTCCAAGCCTTTGTGACCCCTCCTCTGAGTGAATAGAAAAAAAAGATGTCAACAACTATACAGTGTATTTGGGTGGGGGGGGGGGAAAGACACAGATACCCCTTATAAAATCTGCAAAATGTTAATATATAAAAAAGGAGGATCAAAATGTTTTTATTTTAGTTTCTATTTATTAGTACTGCCCTGACCAAGCTATTTCACATAATAGATGTTTATTTGCAACACTTAATTTGAAACTTCAGTAACTGATCTCTCAACTATCCATAGTGTGAAAAGATAAATCCCTACATCATACATAAGTCACTGCTAGAACATGCTCACAAATGCAGATAATGTTTGAAAAGCAGAGAAATTTAAGGATTTTTTTTTTAATGTGCTGTGGACAGTTTAATGGCTAATAAAACAAGACACTCATGAACAGCTATCACTACGGAGCCCCTGAGGGGACCTGTGCAAAAATAATAATAATACGGACTTTCGCGTGCGATATTATATTATATATTATAATATATTATATGGATGATGTATATATCATTTATGTTGTTGTTTTTGAAGTGTCTATTTTAGCAAAAATTCCAAGCAAGGTGCTATCAAAGACATGACTTAGATACATATTTTAGTCACAATTCAAATAATTTTATTAACTTTGAATAGACTTTTAATAAACTTTGTATTTGTATGTGTATTGATAAAAAAAATAAACAAGTAATAATCTTCTGCTACTGATTTTTTTTAAGAAGTTAAGTTCACAAGATTGCTATTTATCTTGATCAAACTGTTCCGTCATCAGCTCTTCCTCAGTTCCGCACTGCAGAATAAAATAGTCATCCTCTGCTGCAGTTGTACGGATTCTTAACGCGTTTATTGCAACTACATTTCATCTTTTTATCATCAAACAACCAGACTAACGAATGGTTCGACACAACCCGTACCGAAGATCCTAGACAGGGCTTTCTTCAGTATAGATATACTGTAAATGCAGGGTAAATGACGACTGTTGGCCTACCATGGTCGCCCTCGTCCAGTAAGTTTAAAATAATAGTAATAATAATAATGATAATAATAATAATAATAATAATAAATTAAGATATAAATCAATATAATTCGTTGTAAATTAAATATTTTAAACACAAATACAAAAAGGTCATAACTGACTGTATAGTCCTAACGTTCATGCATGAACTGTCATTCAGACTGACTATCTAACAACAAGAGAACAGAGAACATCAGAGATATTAAAATACATACTCTTCTGAGTTTTATGATGTAGGCCTTTTTTATTAAAACGTATTAGCCTAATTGATATCTCAAGGATGCGCGCTTGTGCGTGGCGCACTCAGTCATGTTGAGAGGGAAACACGCATTATATTATTAGGCTAAGTCTATTCAGAAATAGTGTAAAAGACCTGTAAATAAAATACAACATTAACATTATAAACACTATTAATAACATATATAGGCTATGCGTATTTTACTTCCCCTTACTAGCCAAATCCTTAAATGAATGGTATCAGAAAACAACAAGAAATGAAAAAGTAACCACTTATAATAATAAATTTAAAAAAATACATAGTAGCCTATAAAAATAGCCCATTGTGCCCTTTATTACAAACAACGTTTAGCCTATTTTAAACGCCAAGCCTAAACGAATTTATTTGAATCGAAACTGAAACTATACCGCAAAGTTGGGTTCGCGCATCTTTCGTTCGGTCCAAAGTTTAATACTGAACAGGAATTAATAATAATTTAATAATGAACCGGCTGTGATGTCAAGTTAATGCCAGAAGTGAACCGATGTAGTTAATAGCGCGATTCGCCGGCGCCATCACTTGGATTTGTTCCTCAGTTGGGGAAATAACTTAATGCTTTATCGTTTCATAGTCTGTCATTCGAAACAGTAAAATGTATATTTTTATTTGTGTACATTCAAAATGACTACAAAATGTCATGCCTTTGAAAAAGAAAGAAAACAACATGATGCGGACGTGTAGAACTTTATCCAAGAGCTGTTGTAAAGCCTAAACAATCTGTTACAGTAATTTCCTATTATCTATGCAAAAGCTGCTTTGCAACCATATTGTTATTGTTCAACCATATCTTGAATATTCAAGCTGTTTATTCAATTTTCTACCTCAGAACGAAAAACGTTTTAGAAATATTGTTTATAAAACGAAAAAGGAACTCTTTTCTAATTTTCTACTTTAAATATTAAATAAAAAAACTATACGGAACGAAATTGATACACTGATTCAATTACACTACTAATTGCAGTTTGAATAAAAAAATTCAAACCTTTATCTAAAATTTATATTTTTATATTTTATATAAATTTAAAACATTGACTTTTTCATACTTTCTTCTATGAACACAAAAATGTTTTGCAGAATGTTCATTGAACAGTCATCAGCTTTCTTTGTCAGCATTTGCTTTCATATTTTTCATACAATGGTTGTAAATGGATACTGAGGCTGCCAATGCCTAATATTCTGCGTAACATCTTTTGTGTTCCTCAGAAGTAGGTCCTCTGGTTTGGAACAAGTGTGAATATTTTCACTTTCTTGTTAACTATCCCTTTAATATTTTGTATTTTTTTATGTTAATATTTTGTTTCCCCCATGTTGGCAATGTAATACATACATAAATGACATACATCATCCATATTTCCACATTTGTATTAATGACGCTATAACGCAAACCGAAAGTTTCGCGTGTGCACGACAAACTGGCGTGCGCACAAGAAACTATGGCCTGCGCACGCTAAAGTTTCTCGTGCGCACGCGAAAGTTTCTCGTGCGCACGCGAAAGTCCTATTATTTTTATTTTTTTGCATATCCCAGGGGCTCCGTATATCACAAAGCTCAAAAACATACAACACAAAATTTAGAATGAAGAGTCTGTACACCTTTGAACTGGGTTATTTTGGTAAATTCAAGTATTATTTTTGTGTTCAGTGAAATACACAGGTCAGTGGTAAATAAAACAAAATGTGATTCATACGATCTGTCTTTTTTAAATATCACATTTAGAAGAGATATTTATGAGCACAGCTGCATATACATATAGATATTGTATCAATGAAGTTAGCAGACCACTAGCAGCAATAGCGTCACATACAACAATATATGCGTTTAAAATCACATGACACTAAAAAGCTTCATATTGACATTTGTCTTTATATTGCAGAACAAATTATAATTTACTGCTTCAAATCAATGAATTTATTTAAATTATGATGCTGTAAAAAAAAATGTTGTTCCAACTTAAATTAATTTGTTACCCCCCTGGCTTTATTTTTATTTATTTTTAGTTTCATTTTTAAGTAAACTTAAAATAATTTGTTACTCTGCTGACTTAAAATTTAAAGTTGACAAATTATTGTTTACAGTGTGCACTTCAAATATATTTGAATGAGATGTTATCAGCAAGCCAAGAAATGTTCCAGTTCCACTAATTATTGTCTGTAACTTATCAAAAGTGAAATGTGCTTATTTCAAAGGTTACCTTCCACATCCTGCAGGTAATCCCTCCAGAAAGCAACTACTCGGTTCTCATTTGCCCGTTTGTTGCTCCCATTCTCTGACCACTGTATTTCAAATAGGTCATCCATTATGTCTGCTGTCAGCTGATTTGGCTGGTGACAAAACACAGATCTAAAAGCTTCTGGGTGTTGTTGGACTTTTGCAAGGACGCCAAGAGTTTTTAGTCCATCCTTGAACCTATATTAAGAGAATTTAGTATGATTCACAATTAAAAGAGAGATTTGAAATAACAACATAGCATTAATACATTTTATGAAATAAATTAAATAATTGTATTGCATTTTATAATTGTATTTAATTTTATTTTAAATACATTTGTTTGATTCAAAATATTCATCCAATGGACTGTGTATATTTCTGAAGTCCTAACAAACCTTTCAAATGGTCCACGAACACGATTCACCACCTGAAACATCAGTAAGTCTTCAACCAGCCTGTCCCTGTCGGCAATGCTTCTTAATGGTCTAAGACAACCTGCGTTGGCAAGGTAGTCCATAATGGGCTCAGTTGAGTGTTGTAGCTCTTCAAGAGTTGTGGCTTCAGAAATCTGTATGTGAACAAATGGAATGTGAATTTCAAATTTAAGTTATAAATATTTCAGAGAAAGTTTCCTATAAACAATATTGTTATACTAAGCTATGGCTTTTATAATGGAACACATTTTTGAGTAAATCTGAGAAAGCATGATGGTGCATAAGTAAATGAAACGTTTATACTGCAGTTGTAAGCAAACCTTTTTGATTTTATTATAAAGCTCACAGTCAGCTACATCGTCCAAGACAGGTATGCACATGTCTGGCCCCTGAACTAAATTGTCAAATAGGGTCTTAGAGAAACAACCCGGTGCAGGTCCTCCATGTACAAGGCTGACTGCTACTGCTCTCCCTGCTATGAAATACCTGTCCTCCCTGATGGCTGACATGAAATTAGAGAACATGTCAATACAACAGCCTTAAAACATCCTTAAAATCACAATTATGCAATGTAGAATAAAAGTTCTCAAATCTGTACAACAAACAGCACAAATATAATGTTTACCTTGGGAATCAAGAGCCAAGTTGAGACTGTTCTCTTTTCCCTCAAACATTGATGACTGCATTAGTGCCACAAGGAGTAACCGTAAAAATTCTCGCCTTGGACCACCCAGATCAATAGCCTCTTCATACTTTCCTTTATCATCAGAAAACCTGATCACCATTCTGTTATTTGGATCGTATGAGAGTCTGGTAAATCCCCGTAAAGCACCATCCAGCACAGATGCACGGTTAATATTAAACTTGCAGGTTTGATTGGAGTTTATTTTTGTTGCAGGTTCTTCCAATATTTCCTTGATGGGGGTTTCCACTGCAGGCGGGATAATGAAGAAGTACAGGTTTTATTATTTCAATTTCAGTATAATTAAAAAATATATCAAATAATATAAACATCATGTATACACAAAAGTGCTGCATAGTAGGGAATGTGTATTCCAATCACTACTGAATCATACTGATTGAAAATAGTTGCAAACTCTGCAGGTCCTCAGTGAGTTGTCATGTTTTTCTATAGACTGGTAAAACTCTATTTGTAGTTAAAAAGTTTTTTTTTTGTATATATATAAAATTCTACAATTATATACATTTTGTAGTGTTGGAAGAGAACAACACATTGTTAAGTGAAGTTACAATGACTGAATCCTCTGTTTAGTAGCAATGCAACAACCGGAATGAATCAGTAAACAAGGTGTAACCAGCATTTATGGTTAGCAGTATCAAAAAAATTCAAATAAATGAGAATACTTTCACAACTGAACTGAAATATCAATAATAAAGGAAAATACACCTAAAGGAAATGGTGTACTTTGTAGTGTAATGGTTTGTTACATGTCCAAAATTTTGAAAATTATTTTTTTTATTTTAAATTAGAATTAGACTGAATAACTGAATAATACTCACGTCTGGTCCTCAATGCTTGCCATTATGGCACAGCAAAGATCTTCATCCTCTTCCTCATCTTCAGACGCTGCCCGAATAAGGGAAAGGTAGGTATCATAATCACCCTCCCAGGAGGCAGATCTGAAGGACTGGTCATTGGACTGCGCACCGATGGAACTGGTGGAGAGTTGAGCTCTTGTGGGGGACTGAACTCTGGTGGATGACTGCGCACCGATGGAACTGGTGGAGAATTGAGCTCTTGTGGGGGACTGAACTCTGTCGGAAGACTGCGCACCGATGGAACTGGTGGAGAATTGAGCTCTTGTGGGGGACTGAACTCTGGTGGATGACTGCGCACCGATGGAACTGGTGGAGAATTGAGCTCTTGTGGGGGACTGAACTCTGGTGGATGACTGCGCACCGATGGAACTGGTGGAGAATTGAGCTCTTGTGGGGGACTGAACTCTGTCGGAAGACTGCGCACCGATGGAACTGGTGGAGAATTGAGCTCTTGTGGGGGACTGAACTCTGGTGGATGACTGCGCACCGATGGAACTGGTGGAGAATTGAGCTCTTGTGGGGGACTGAACTCTGTCGGAAGACTGCGCACCGATGGAACTGGTGGAGAATTGAGCTCTTGTAGGGGACTGAACTCTGGTGGATGACTGCGCACCGATGGAACTGGTGGAGAATTGAGCTCTTGTGGGGGACTGAACTCTGGTGGATGACTGCGCACCGATGGAACTGGTGGAGAATTGAGCTCTTGTGGGGGACTGAACTCTGTCGGAAGACTGCGCACCGATGGAACTGGTGGAGAATTGAGCTCTTGTGGGGGACTGAACTCTGGTGGATGACTGCGCACCGATGGAACTGGTGGAGAATTGAGCTCTTGTGGGGGACTGAACTCTGTCGGAAGACTGCGCACCGATGGAACTGGTGGAGAATTGAGCTCTTGTGGGGGACTGAACTCTGGTGGATGACTGCGCACCGATGGAACTGGTGGAGAATTGAGCTCTTGTGGGGGACTGAACTCTGGTGGATGACTGCGCACCGATGGAACTGGTGGAGAATTGAGCTCTTGTGGGGGACTGAACTCTGGTGGATGACTGCGCACCGATGGAACTGGTGGAGAATTGAGCTCTTGTGGGGGACTGAACTCTGTCGGAAGACTGCGCACCGATGGAACTGGTGGAGAATTGAGCTTTGTGGGGGACTGAACTCTGTCGGAAGACTGTGCACCGATGGAACTGGCGGAGGACTGAAAAGTAATGCTGTGAACCGAAAACTAAGAGGAAATGAAGGAATGTACATTAGACAAAGACTAAAAGTGCTAGAAAATAATTTAACCATGTCAAAGAAGGCACTCACTGAGTTTTGTGTGGAAGACTGGTCATTCAAATCAATGGTCATATTCTCTCCAGAAGCAGAACCTGATGACTGGTAGACCCTTTCGCCAGGCATGTCAACCTCAAAGCAGCTGTCATCAGAGCTGTCTGTTTCAGCCTTGGAAAATAATACAGCACAGATGAGATCTCTAGTTAAACAATGTATCTTGCATAGTTTGTAGTATTGTTGCCACTTCACGAGAGTTTTCAACAGTGACTGCAAATGAAATTGAATTCAAAAACAGAAAGCTAAAAGTAAATTATGAAGTATAAAACAAGTTAACATTGCATAACATACATTTATACACTACATTTGTGCTCATAAGTTTACATACCCCTGGCAGAATGTGCAAAATGTTAATAATTCAAATAAAATAAGAGTGATTGTGAAAATTGCATGTTATTTTTTATTTAGTACTGGCCTAAATAAACTATTTCACATAACATATATTTACATATACTCCACAAGACAACATAATAACTGAATTTATAAAAATGACCCCATTCAAACGTTTACATTCTCCTATGTGTCATTTCCTGGATGATCCACGACTGTTTTTATATTTTGTGATAGTTGTTCATAAGTCCCTTGTTGGTCCTGTGCAGTTCAACTGCCTGTTATTCTTCAGAAAAATCCTCCATTTTTGAACAGGATGATGATTTGTAAATTCTTCTCATTTTATTTAACAATCATACTTCTGAAGCTACATAAATATTTATTTTGTCTTCTAGGAAACATACAAGTACAATTTACCCTGATCGTCCAATTTAAAAAAAGTTTACACCCCCCATCTCTTAATGCATTTTGTTGCCTTTTTGCGCATCAGTAAATGTTTTCACCTTTTGCAATAGTTATGCATGAGTCACTCAATTGTCCTCAGTGTTAAAATATGGATCTCAGAATCATACAGCCACTGTTAGAAAGGGTTCAAATATGCAGAAGATGCTGGAAAACCAAAGAATGTGAACGAGTTGGAGGATTTTTCTGAAGAACAGCATGCAGTTGAACTGCTCAGGACCAACAAGGGACTCATGAACAGCTATCGCAAAATATAAAAACAGTCGTGGATCATCCAGGAAATGATACACAGGAGAATGTAAACTTTTGAATAGGGTAATTTTTATAAATTCAGATATAATTTTGTTTTGTGGAGTATATGTAAACATCTGTTAGTGAACAGTGAGAGTACTAAATAAAATAAAAAACCATGCAATTTTCATGATCCCTCTTTTTTTGTTTCAATTATTAACATTTTGCACATTCTGCAAGGGATATGTAAACTTATGAGCACAACTGTATATGGCCTAAAATAAACCAAAACCCTATAAGGAAGCCCATATGGTTAAGAAAAATAATAATAATTAAAATTCATAAATAAAAAAAAATACACCACCAGTCTTACCAAAAGTAGTGGTCTTGAGGGTTTTACGTATAAGGCCTTCAACTTGAACACCTTTAAAATCAAGCTGCCATCCAGTTCCTGACCTTCACTTCACTTAGGTGTAATGAGCTTGTTGCCACATCCCATAAGTATTTCCAAACTGCACACAATGAAATCCAGTGGTACTAATACACCATCAAATCATACATCTCACAGTAAAACATTTACAATAACAAAAAAACCAAACATCTTACCTTACATCAAGTGCCACTTTTTCTTTGAAGCCTTCTTTGATTTTCCTTAAAACCGTTGTACCATGCTTTGTCAAATTCAAACGCATTTAATACGTGTCCAATCTCATGCAAGTGCTGTTTTTTCTTTTGCTTTACAACAGCATTATCGTCAGGAGAGGTCAACAGTATAACATCCTTATTAAAAGTCCGATGGTATTGTGTCCTGGGCCTGTAAAAACAACCACATCTTAATAAAAGCAAACTTCAACAGCATTTATCACAAATTACTTGACACCATTAGTTAAAGCTGCAGTCCATAACTTTTTTGGGTTAAAAATGATCTGAAATCAATATTTGGAAAAGTACATAACCAGCCAGTGTTCAAAACTATTGCCTTACTTTAGACCGATTCAATATCTTGCAATAATGTTTTCTAATTTGAGTGGTAAGGGTAGGTTTTCGCGGTAGATTCCAGCATGGCAATGCGTCATTACGTCACGTCTGTAAACATAAATAAGTTTTCCGGCTAGTAGGCTATGGCATGTGAGGATCCTGCAGGTGGCAGATATAGTCTTTTCTTACAGCAGCTAGAATAATTAAATTTATCATTTTGATGGCGGATTGTAATCCAGAAAGGATTATGTGTTATGTGAATGAAATTATATTGCTGTTTTAAATGTGCTTCTGATTACAGATAGCCTGGGATTACACAAGATTTGTATATGAAAGAAAACCAGTTCGAAGGTAGCATAGACTGTACAGAAATTGAAATCTACACGATAATACACACTATACTCATAGTCACGCAATGTTGTTAACATTAATAATTTGAGAATAAAGTATAACGCTTGTAATTTGCATAGCGTCTGGAAGCTATGACCCCCTCAACCCCACCCAACCCCACCCCACCCGACGTGCCAGAGCGGATTTATTTTTTCTTACCTTTTTCTAGATCGAGACTGCCAATTCCCATACTGCTGGCGAGCAGGGACGTGCACAGACATTTTGAGGGGCAAGGGCTCAAGTGAAATAAAGGGCACTTCTCATAATTACGTTTTTTTGGGGGGTTTTTTAACAAAAAAGTATATATATTAACGCAACTCTGACTTCCTTTTTAAAAAAAATTATTAAAAAAGTAAATTAATTTTATCTTCCTCAAACTCACACAATTGTTTCATTTTCAAAAGATGTCTACAAAATAATCAGTTCACACAGAAACCATGGTCTCCTTAGTATTCACTAGGTTTATAGAGCAGCAAAGGAAACCATTCCACAATGTGCATGTTTTGAAAACATTTTCTATGCTACTAGTTTCAAGTATATATTTAGAATAACCTAAATAACTGCATCAAGCAGAGGGGCGTGTTTTACTAATAATTTGTTTATTTTTGCACAAGGCACTACATCGTTTTAATTATTTTGGTGTTATCAGAATACATAACACTTTAAAATTAAACTTACCAAAATAATTGAGTAAAAATTCAATAAAAGCCAATGTCATGTATGTATTTGTGGTTGTATGGAATACTATTTTATAAAGGTTTAGAGGAAATAAAAAAAGTTAAATTACTCATAAATAAAAAGTTAGGGGGAAAGACTCTTGATGTAAGTCATTAACTGGGGACGTTCTGTATGCAAATTAGGCGTCATTCAACTAGTTAAAATGCGCACATTTGCATCTAATTGACAGGGCAATGCAGGTAAATAGGATAAACAAAATAACTAAAGCATATCACCTGGTGGTGATATATGCTTATTTTATTACTAACTTATTTTATTACATGGCTTGGTTGAATTCCAATGTAGAATGCGGTCTGTTATTTCTTGATAACAGACCGCTGTGCGGAGTATAACAGACCGTTGCCATGAAAAACAGAGCGTTGCTATGGACTCACAGGATTCTAACCGTAGAGACGGAGCGTACTATTTTCTTTAGCGGAAGCAACACAATCGGTTTAACAATCGGGGGAGAGGGAGCGCTTCAGAACTCCTGACCTGATATTTATATATACTATTCTTCAATAAATATATTTGTTTGACAGGGAAGCTGTGCGCAAACAGAAATATATATTATTTAAAAATAAAAAATAAAAAAAGCACCCCAGAAAAAAGGGCACTTTCTCTCCAGGAATAAAAAGGGCAGGTGCTCAAGCCCCCTTTGATGTCTATGTGTGCACGTGCCTGCTGGCGAGTGTGATGTTGTGGTCCGTGAACTTCGCCGGCAGATGATGTTGGCCTGTTATTGATGCTTTGTACAGCAGGCGCCGATGGCCGAAACAAAGTGCGCAATTCAGATTCTGTTTCTGACTGCAGTTGAGCAGAAGGCGACACATTCGATTCAACCGAATTAGCAATTGATCTTATAATAGTGGGCGAAGCAAGCACATTTCGCAAAATGCTAATTGCTTCAGTTGTAGCACGATCCCTCTCCATGATTGCAAATGCGGTAAATGGTTACTTCCATGTATGCACAAATGACTTCCTTTTACACTGAAATTACTTCCTTTTACACTGAAATGACTTCCTTTTACACTGAAATGCCTTCCGGTTGCACTGAAAAGTTCACGCACATCCACATATGAAATCACTCGCATATACATACACAACTAAAGCATGCATCCACGTTTTATTTTGTATGTATGCGCGAGTGTTTTATGGATGTGTATGCGCGCATAGAGTTTATATGTATGTACGAGTGTTTATAGGTGTATGCGTGCGTCAAGTTTATATGTATATGCAAGTTATTCACAAGTGTATATGCATTCATGACTAACATAATATGTATTGGTATGGATTTCATATTAGTGTGCACGTGTATTTTGAACATCCAATAGTATACATGTATATGCGAGTAATTTATAGGTGTATATGCACGTGTGTTATGTATGTATTGATGAGCGAAGTTTGATTTAAATCCTACGTGGCGCCTCATACTCATCACTGTGTGGAACAAGATGGCGAGCCTCCCAGCGAATCCTGATTAAAACGAAACCATCGAATGATTTCATCGGATCCTCTGCTTAGTTTTCCCCGGACGAAGGAAAAGGACTGTGCAGGACGATAGAGTGAACTGACGTCGAAATCTTATCTTTTCTCTTCTCAATCGACAGTATTCTATTTTTCCCCTTTCACCACAACCAACGGTACGCCTGAACTGTTGCATCTAATGTTCACTGGGGTATGGACGATATTTTTTCTCTTTTGAATTCAGAGACTGGTATTTGGGGAAATAAACACTACTGAATTTATGGATATTTGAACTGTTTATATATTGACAGTTGAATTGGTCTTTATTGATTGTTCATTGCTTGTTTTTTACTTTAAAGAGAAGGGTTTATTGTGTGAAATAATTGAGACATAATTGTTATTTTTATTTTTATTTTTATTTCTGAGTTGAACTGGGAAAAAAAGGAAACGAATCCATTGTGGATTTTGATTAAGAAACTTAAAACCTAAAATTAGTTCAAATAAGGAACTATAAAACTAAAAGAAAAATATGTAAAAAGAAAATATTGAAATAAGAGTTAAAATAGAGAAAGTTTGCAATAAATTAGCTTTCAAAAAGAGATTAAAATGAAATAAATAGGCTAACTCCTATAAGAAAAAGAAAGATATTAAAAAGGGGATAAATAACTAATAATTCTAACAAGGAAAAAGAGAAAACCTATAAACCATTTTATTCAATTGTTTTATTTTTCTTGCATTTATTGACGATCTGTGGTTTCATTGTTAGTCAACTGACCATTTTTCTTTTCTGCCATTTCTGTCTTTGCTGAAAGAGAGACAATTTAATTCATCTCATTCATTATTTTTTTCCCTTTAATATAAATCTTGCAACATTATTCTAACTTACCTTTGTTGTCTGTCTGTTCATTTAATCTCTCACTGCTGCTCCCTATGAATCTAGAGTACTGGTCCACGTACCCTCTTATATGACTTACCTTGGTGCCCATTAGGCCGTGGTGTCCTGGTGACCTGAAGGAGGCGCTACATAATGAATAAGTACTAGTAATTAATGGAATAGATACTAGTATCTAAAAAATAAGTACTAGTAGCATGAAAATAGATACTAGTCGGTTGAAATGATTAAATGTTAAAACGGCTTGCCATACTTAGAGGACTAAACTTTCGGGAAGTGACCACCGCTTTTACCAGAGTGAGTTCTGTAAATAATAGTTCTGTGATAACCATAGCAACGGACGATACAAAAAACTCTGATATGACAACTGTAGATCTGTGTGCATCATGTCTTACTGTGTATACAGACTAACAGAGCTGCCACTGACAAGAATAAATAAAACAAATCAGTGTTGTCTGAATATGTTTAGATTCAGTTAAATAGTCTATTGATAACACTTAAACACTCTTTTTCACGTGTCCTTTTAAAAACAATGTTTATTTATTAAAATAATATTTTAAGGAATTTAAGGAAGATATTCATGCATTGTATACTCATTATTATCATTATTATTATTCCAACCATCTACAAAAAACTGAACCTAACCTACAGTTGACAACAAATAATATTTATTGTACAAATATTTATTTATATTGTATATTATACAAAAATATAACCACATTTTTAAAAAGTATCCAAAGAGTGATTTAATATACATAAGTTGTATTTATATTAAATATTCTAATATTTTAGCTTGTTTTCTAAAGGGGCGCTGTTTATACTATTTATATTCTTATTTTTGTTGCTGCTTGAAAAATGGATTTAGGGACCTTAAAAATGTTTGAAGTGCTTAAATTAAACTCTTCAAAATCTGTACAAACCCTGACTATGAAAAGTGACTCTTCATATATTAAAAACTGCATAATCTAGCCTATATGCTCCTATATCATGTAAGTTCATGATTAAAAATGAAAATGTGAATTAAAACGAAAGCTATTAAATGTCTTATAATTAAAATATGAAATAGATTATGGTGCAATTTTTACGACCATATCCATCAAAATAAAGGACAATGTGAAAGTCTTACGCAACCACTGGTTTAGATGTATGTTTATATGAAATTTTATTCTTAGCACCATGCTAGTCTACTGTAGCTTTGCCCATTAAGATAGAAATAGTGCTAAAAAACATTATTGTTCTCCCAATTTGTTGCATTTTTAAACACAACAACATATGTTTTTTCTGTATTCAAAGCTAAAGAGAAGTTCAGCATACCCCCTGAGACAAACATGTATGTGCTGGATGACAGTGGAACAGAGGTTGACGAAGAGGTCTTCAGCGACATCCTGGATAGTAACACTGTTCCCCTCTCTAAAAGATCCCTACTCCAAAAAAAGGCTATGTGAGTACATATTTAAAAGTAAGGTTAATCTTAATAAACAAATTAATAATGTTCTGGTGCATTTTAGAAGTCTCATACTTCTTTTCTAAAGATCTCTATTGATTCATGCTAAAACTATTTTTTTTATACATTTCCATCTTTGTTGATACTGTCTTTAGGAACACTTTTTTGACATAGACAGCAATGAGGGCTGCATTGCCTGGAAGATTAAAAACAATTTACTATCGTTTTCATAGGCTTCAATTTGCACAATGTTTGAAGGAGAGCATTGTGCAGAATAAAATTTCCCCGATAAACTACAGAAAATAAAAAAATGGCCTTTTAATCCAACCAATTGATTAATAATTGACAGGTTAATCGATTATCAAAAAAAAAAGTTAGTTGCAGAACTAGTATTGTTATTGAAAAGAGTTTTGAATTTTAATATTGATGTAGTATCAAAAGTTTTGGTCAGGTGTATATCATGCTTAAAGCAGGTGCTTCTGCCTTCTCAGGTTGGGATAGTGACATGGCCTCACTGCTACTGCTGGTCTACCTACTGCCACCACCTCCATTGGAAAGAAGGGAGCTGTAAAGATCAGTACCCGGGAAGCTGTGGACCATGTAGTCAAATTTCATAAGGTCAGTGTGTCCTGATCTCCAATGGCAATAGCCATTGTCAAAAGGCAATTGTGTAACCCCCCCAGATTATTGATCTGTTTCTTTTCAATGTCACCTTCACAGAATTTTAAGTCTGATAATTTATGTTTTGCCTCCTTGAAGTGCATAGCGAATAGAGAGTGGGGTTCACCTCTTTTGACTGCAGTCTTGTGCTCGTTCATTCTTATTTTTAGTTGTCTGTCTTGCCAACGTATTGGAGTTTGCTGGGACATGTGATAAGGTAACCAACATTGATGACCTCTCTGTTTAATTCTCTCTCTTTGTGTGACCGTGGTACAAAAACCTTGGTTGCCTTATCACATGCTGAATATATCCTGCATGGGAAAGCTAACTGTGCCATCAAAGGTTTCTATTAGAGTGTGACTTATCCATCAAAATGAGATGTTCAGTGTAGATTCATTTCAGTTTATTGTTATCTTACAGTCATGTCGCAGCCTTCAGGAGCACTCTGGTCCAAACCAGAGGAGGCAGCCCTACATCCTGGCAGTTGGGACGACAAGAAAGCACATCCACGAGTTCTACATTGCATTGGATGGTGATCTCCTTCCCTGCAAGGGCAAGTCTTCCCTGTCAGCCTTTGATGAACTTTATGTTTTCGGCATCTCCTATGACCAAGCCTTAAATGGCATGTACACATTTGTGCAGACCACCATCTACAACATTGATGTAGATCATTCTCACGAAACTCCCAGAGTCAAGGACCTTAGAGCTAAGCTCCTCAACTAAAGAGTTATGATGTTCAGATGCTTTGTTTGCAAGTCTGGGTCAGTCAATTGATGTGTGACCAGACTGGATGCCACCAGAGATTTTGGACTTTTTCAGGCTTTAGAAAACATCTCCATAACAAACTTAACGCTAAAAGTCTAGATCAATTTGAGAACGAACCCGTCATAGTTGAGAACAAACCCGTCATAGTTGATGTATCTGATGAACCCGTAGTTAATTTAATTCCAGAGCAACCAGAGAATTCTCAAAGCTGTAATGAGACCAAACTACTTATGGTTTTGATAGAGATTATCAGTATGTGGTTGCTTTACATGTGTTTGTATGAGTTTGTGGTTTTTGAACATCTATGAACATTGTTAAATAAACGGACATAAAAAGCACTGACTTTGAGTATTTTTCACTCACTGATGGTTCTAGGTTTACACTGCAGGTGTTGGAAACTATTGAAACACTGTAAATAAAAAAGTACCAGCTTTAGAGTACATTTGTACTTTCCAAGTGTTAAATAATGAGCTCTGCAAAGGTTCTAGGTTTACACTGCAGGTGTGCACTCTGATTTTTGCTGTGCATTTACATTTTACATTTATTCATTTATTCATTTAGCAGACGCTTTTATCCAAAGCGACTTACAAATGAGAACAATAGAAGCAGTTAAACTAACAGTAGGACAACAATTTGCAAGTGCTATGACCCTTCTCAGTTTAGTCTAACGCTGTACATGTTAATTTTTATTTTTATTTTTTTTAATAGAATAGAATAGATTAGAAGAGAAAGTGTTAGTATTACTGGATCAAGTGCTGTCAAAAAAGAAGCGTCTTCAGCCGTTTCTTGAAAGTGGCTACAGACTCAGCAGCTCTGGTTGAGTTAGGCAGATCATTCCACCAGCAGGGAACAGTCATGGAAAAGGTCAGAGAAAGAGATTTTGTGCCTCTTTGAGATAGCACCACAAGACGTTGTTCGCTTGCAGAGCGCAAGTTTCTGGATGGCACATAAGTCTGAAGTAATGAGTTTAAGTAAAAGGGAGCAGAGCCAGTGGTTGTTCTGTATCTTTATGCAAAGCACAGTTTATGTTGGTTATTGACTGTTAACAACAGTTCACGTGACAGATATATTAACCCTCTGGGGTCTGAGCTAGAGGTCTTCACAGTGAACCCGAGACCCGTCGACCCGGGACCCGTACGGGTTCGGGTCTATATTTTAAATTATCAGCCGGGTCCGGGTCGGGTCCGAATCTATTACTTCGGGTCCCGGGTCTGTTTAACATTGTGTGTAATACCAGTGCGATCAGAGTCAGATCAGACTCGGAGAAAACCCGGCCGTGATTAGACACTGCTTGTGTTTTTTTGTAACTTGCAACTTGTAAAATTAGGAAAAGAAAAGTGTGAGCTGTACCTGTGTGAGTACAAGGCGATCTCTCTCTCTCTCTCTCTCTCTCTCTCTCTCTCTCTCCCTGCCGTTAGAAGCAGAGCACACAGACTCAGAGTTAATGCAAGTGCACGCACGGTAATAATGGATGCCTTCATGAGCGATGTGCGAAAAAAGCTAAAAAACTAGTATAAAGAGGTAAAACCTACGGGCACCTCTTCTGTCTGGGCATCCTTCATGCATATTGTAGACGAACATCAGAAAAAAGTAAGTGCAGTTAAGTGTAAAACGTGTGACGCACTGTTGAAGTTTGATTCAACAAAAACTGGCACATCGCATCTTTTAAAGCACACCAGGTCGTGTGGTAAAACTGTTTTGACCCAATCTTCAGTGGCGCCTTTTCTTAGATTGGGTGTAGTTCCAAAAAAAGCAAAGGATACGATTTTGGAAAAATGCACTAAAGTCTGCGCAAAGGATTTAAGGGCCTTTAGCATGTTTGAAACTCCCGCGTTCACCGACTTGGCGCAGACAATATTAGACACGGGAGCAACACATGGCCGGTGTAATGTGAAGGACTTACTTCCTTCTGGTGTGACGGTATCTCGTTTCACACAGAAAAAATACTAAAGTCTCAGAGCAGAGCTCCTGCCAACAGTTAGGAAAGCCATAGCTGAGGGACTGGCATGCGGAGCATCCACAGATATGTGGACAGATGACCATAGGAAGGTCAGTTACACCTGCATCACACTGCATTATATAGATGATGCCTGGGAGTTTAATACCAGGATCATATGTACATACATGTACATACACATCATATGTACATATATGTGCATTTCCATCCGGGGCAAAGAAAACAGCTTTAAACCTGAAGACAGAACTGCTCAAGCAACTAGGTGAATTTGGTCTGGTCCCAGATGAGATTGACAAACTTGTGTTTGTCAGTGACCAAGGTGCAAATGTGCAGGCAGCGCTCTCCCGATGGGTGCACAAAAGCTGTATAGCACACGTACTGAATACAGTGCTGAAGCACACATTTAAGAAGTCTAAGGAAGGTGATGAAGAGCATGATGGAGATGAGGAAGAACTGCAAGAAGTAAGAAGTTGCATTGAGCAATGCAAGACCCTGACAACATTTTTTAAACACTCTGGATTACAACTACGACTTAAGCAGTCTTTGAAACAAGAATGTGAAACAAGATGGAATACCAAACTGGAGATGGTCAAATCTGTGCTTAATGCATTTGAAGATATTCAGTCCATTCTGCTTGAACGAGGAGAGATGCATCGCATGAGTCACATATCCAAAGACATTATTCAATTCCTGCAGCCTTTTAAGCAGGCAACTGAAGAGCTCAGTGGCTCAAAATATTGTACAATTAACTTAGTGGCCCTCTGGAAAACCACGCTGATGACACACTGCCAAATATCACAGTCCCAAGCTGATCCAGTGCCGCTCAGGATACTGAAACACAGGTAAGTGTCTAATAATTACTCTTCTAATTTTCTAACAGATTGCCTGTATATGTACATGTGCTAAAATAAAAAAAAGAATTATTATTATTATTATGCATTTAATTTTTTCACTGTTTGTTATATTTTTTTGTGTGTTTTTTTATGTATTATTCAACTAATTCTATTCTATTTAATAGGTGCATGGGACTTTTGGCTGAACGGATAGTTCTGAGACACCATGAAAAGCTTGCCGTGCTGCTCTGGCCAAAATTCAAGCAGCTTCGGATGTTCACCGCAAAAGAGAGGGAGGAAATATATGAAAGTGCACGTGGAGAGTTGGCCAGCTTCCCTAAAAGAGCTACGACTGAGGTGAATGCCCAGCAGATGCAAGAGGAGGATACAGATGGCTGGGCCAGCACCAGGACCAGGACCAGTGCAACACTTTAGCCAGTGGGCTGACGTCGAGGATGCAGAACTGGATACCGGGGTTGATGAACTAGAACAATATTTAAAGCACAAGCCCACAATGGAAAATGATAGAGACATTCTTAGTTTTTGGAAACACAACCAAAATATGTTTCCATCAATGGCACAACTGGCAAGAAAAATACTCTGTGTGCCTGTGTCACGGGTGACAAATGAAGAGGCGGAACCTTTGTTCGAACCTTTGTGCACGGTCATGATTTCCGGGGGGAGCGCTTTCGGTGTGGGACCCGAGAGCGCTCCGGTTCCTGTAACTCCGGGCAAAAGCATTAACTGGCGATGAATTCCAGGTGTGAGAAGAACGCAAATCAGCGGTGATTGGAAATCACAGTGGGAGGAAGATATACAAAAGGGCTTCATCTTCTGAACAGTTGGTTGGTCTTTCTTTTCGTGTCGTCTTCGAGGTTAGTGTTGGCTGGAAGTTGTTCGTTTTGGATCGTCTTCTGTGTGTGTTTTCCAGTGTGTGCTCCAGCCGTTTGCGTCTCTGCCAACGTGGTTTCGTCAGTCGGGTGCTCCAACTAGTGTGTTTGTTCTGGATTGGAAGAAGAATTGGATACTTGGAGAGTGGAGATCGAATTATCAGCGGGAATTCATCATTAAGGAGAGATAAGTGTTATACATTGCTTGGATTGTGATGTGATGGATGTTTTAGAAGATACAATGGAACTTTATGACTTATAACTTATCTTTTGGAGAGGATTGGACACCTTATGCTTTATTGTGGATGTTAAGGAGATTGTATTGAAGAATTGAGGATTGGAAGTCCCTGCCAACGCCATAAGCTGTGAGTTATGAAGATTTGCAGTGCTATACATTGATGTAATCACGTGTGCTGTTCTGTGTGGATTGCAGTGAATCACGAGTGGGAGTGCATAGCGAAGGCATGAGGAGATCCAGCCCATTTATGAAAATAATAGCTTTTCTGTCTCGGAATCCGATGAACGAGATCAACCAGTGGTGAACTCCTTTCCATTACTTCTTTAACTAGATAAGTCAGTGGATGGTTTTCTTTTCACTGCTTCCGGTATTATTATGTCTCCAGCAGTGTCCGCTTCAGCGTTGTTGAAGCAACGATATCCATTTCTGTCTGTCTGAGCCCCGTGAAGAGAACCAGTTTAGCTTCGTTGAAGAAGCCATCATTCTCTGTCTGTCTGAGCCCCGGTGAAGAGGAATAAGCCAGTGCAGTGTGGGCTAACTGCAAGAAGTCGAAGCTCTCTTTATTTTTAATTAGTATTTTTCAATTAAATAAAACCTTTTTAAATCTTATTCATTTTGTTGGTCCTTTGTCTGCCTGTGTGCCCGTGGTATCGGCTCCTCACAGTGGTGTCCCAAATTCAAGAGGGCCGGGTCATCTCCTTGTAGTTGCCCACCCCGACCTGTGACAGTAAAGTGGCGTAGTCGGCAGGGTTACCACTGTGAGTTGTAGCGGTCACGGATTCGTCATGGCAGACGAAGAGGTGAGAGCCGTAAGACCTCAAGTTATGCCGGTGTTTATGGGCGCCTGTTGTAGCAAATTCTAAGTCCTCAAATCGGGTCTCGAAGAAATCTCTCAAGAGTCGAAATTCCAGGTGTCAGAAGAAGTAACTTTATTGACAAGCAACAAAGTGAGATGCAGCTGTTCATCTGATCTGCAATGGTCAGAACCTCGGGTCTTATACCTTTTCTTATCACTAGGTAGCCAATCAACTATCAAGATCTCGCTACCGTTAGCATCATCTTTCCCGGAGACATTATTCTATTGGTGGAAAAATCTTTGGTCATACCCATTTTCTAGAATATCTTTGGTCACATGATTCAATGCACCTGCAGTGTTGTCATACCATCCATCATTTTTAATTGACGTTTTTAGTACCATCTTATCAGCTACTCATACACATCTTCTCTCTGAGCTTGTTAGGTACTCTTTCATCCTCACAGACCACTTGACCTAATTTGACCTGATGTATCCTGATTTAACCTGGGTTCTGACTGAGACACAGAAATACAGACTTTTACATGAGGCAAAGGAAAATCTCCAACACGCCCCCTGGGCACAACGTTATGGAGGACCGGGATCTGAGTTGAGTCTCCCGGACTGGAAAACACAAATGGAGTACCTGGCAAGTCTCCAAGGGTTGAGTGACACACAGAAGACACAGTTTGTTTTAGGCTCCCTAGAGGGGGAAGCCAGGAGGGAAGTCCTGGCTGTGCCCAGTGCTGCACGAGCTACTGCCAAAGCCCTTTTTGATTTCCTGGCAGAATTGTATGGCGACGCTACTCCAGTAGCCGCCCTCCGGGCCCAATTCTTTAACTTTCGTCAGGGGCCGAGGCAAACTCTGCGGTCTTATTCGCTGAGGTTGAGAGAACAGTTTGCTCGGTTGAAGGGACGACCGGATCATGGTCTGGGGGACGGAGACTCCTTACTGCGGGATCAGTTTGTCTTGGGGCTCCGGGAAGGACCCGTTCGTCGGAGCATACGGCTCCAGCTCCGCCGGGACCCCGCATTGTCTTTTGAAGATCTCAAACAGGAGGCCTTGGCCTTAGAAATGGATCAAGGTGAGACGGCTGACCCACCAGTTTGTACAGCTGTTAGTAGTGCATGTGCTTTGACCTCCCCTACACCAGTCGACTGGAAACAGGAGCTGCGGACAGAACTTCTGGAGGATGTTAAGGGACAGTTGGTTGAATTGTCTAAAACACTCTTGGAGGAATTACGTTGGGGTCAACGTAGCAGCATGCCAACAACACGTGAGCGGTCTTACTCGGATGGGAGTCGAGAGCCCAGACGTCATCCTGGACCACCAGTTCGCCTAAAGTTCCAGTGGGATGATCAAGGGCGGCCTATTTGTAACAGTTGTGGAGAATCGGGGCACATTAGTCGACTGTGTGGTTCCCGACGTAGTTCTCAAGGGGGTTTTTAGTTTCACCGGCCACTGTGGGTCAAGTGGTCAGGACCCCTTTGAGTGACCCCTTTTGTATGCCTACTCCCAGAGATGACTGGGTTGGGCATTGCCCCACTGTGGAGATCCAGGTTAACGGGGTGGAGATTGAATGTCAGGTGGACACGGGCTCACAAATCAGTCCATTGAGGTGGCCCGAGGGCTGACTGTAGTCCATCGAGGTAGAGTCTCCGTACGAGTGCGGAATGTCAATCCTTATCCGGTTACGCTTTATTGCCATCAACGTCTGGCCCGAGTCACTGCAGTGCACCCCCAGCAAGTGAGGGAGGGTAAAGATGTCTGTTTTAGTCAAGTGAGCTCTGCGGTCGTGGAGGTGGCTGTTCGGCAGGTGGGACAGGGAATGGATCCCCGGGGGAACAGGGTGCCGGACCATTTGATGGGGGACTCCCTGAAAGGAGAGGGCTTGGAAGAGGGGCATCAACTCCAGCTCCGGGACTTCCTGAAGAAATGGCAGCATGTATTCTCTACTCATGACGAGGATTATGGTTGTACGGGGGTTGTGAAGCATCAGATCCCCACGGGTGATGCAGCACCCAGCAGAGAGAGATATCGACCAGTACCCCCCACTCTTTATTCTGAGGTTCGTACTTTGTTGAAGGAGATGTTGGTTGGAGGGATCATCCGGGAGAGTAGTAGCCCTTGGGCGGCTCCAATTGTTCTAGTACGGAAAAAGACCGGTGCTTGGAGATTCTGTGCTGAGGAAGTTGAATAGTGTGACCAAGAAGGATGCGTTTCCACTGCCGAGGATCGAGGACTCTCTTACCAGTTTGACGCAGGCTGCCTGGTACTCGACGTTGGATTTGGCCAGTGGATACTGGCAGGTACAGGTGGAGGAGAGGGATCGAGAGAAGACCGCCTTTACTACTCCCTTTGGGCTCTTTGAGTGGGACAGGATGCCTTTCGGGCTGTGCAACGCCCCCGCGACCTTCCAGCGGCTGATGCAGCGGTGCCTGGGGGGACAGTTAGTCGATACCACTCTTGTCTATCTGGACGATGTGATTGTCTTCTCTCTCCAGATTTCGCCTCGCACCTGCTCCATCTAGAGAGAGTGTTCCAGGCTATGGAAAAATATGGGTTGAAGTTACGTCCAGACAAATGCCAGCTGTTTAGGCGAGAGGTGATGTTTCTGGGGCATAAAGTCAGTGCTGCAGGAGTTTCCCCCGATCCAGAGAAAGTGTCCGCCTGGCAGAGAGCATACTAATGCCGATGTATTGTCCCGATTTCCGGCGGCTGGTGAGCGTAGTCAGATGTCGCTCTCTTCTTTTGACCGGTGGTGGATGGAGGACTGATGGTGGGGGTAGTAGAGGCCCCTGGAACCCGACTGGATGGAGTGCCCCCTAGCTGGGGATGGGACTCTCTTCACGGGGCTCAGGCGGACAGAGAATGGTGGCTTCTTCAGCGAAGCTGAACTGGTTCTCTTCATGGGGCTCAGGCGGACAGAGAATGGTGGCTTCTTCAGCGAAGCTGAACTGGTTCTCTTCACGGGGCTCAGGCGGACAGAGAATGGTGGCTTCTTCAGCGAAGCTGAACTGGTTCTCTTCACGGGGCTCAGACAGACAGAAATGGATATCGTTGCTTCAACAACGCTGAAGCGGACACTGCTGGAGACATAATAATACCGGAAGCAGTGAAAAGAAAACCATCCACTGACTTATCTAGTTAAAGAAGTAATGGAAAGGAGTTCACCACTGGTTGATCTCGTTCATCGGATTCCGAGACAGAAAAGCTATTGTTTTCATAAATGGGCTGGATCTCCTCATGCCTTCACTATGCAATCCCACTCGTGATTCACTGCAATCCACACAGAACAGCACACGTGATTACATCAATGTATAGCACTGCAAATCTTCATAACTCACAGCTTAGGGCGTTGGCAGGGACTTCCAATCCTCAATTCTTCAATACAATCTCCTTAACATCCACAATAAAGCATAAGGTGTCCAATCCTCTCCAAAAGATAAGTTATAAGTCATAAAGTTCCATTGTATCTTCCAAAACATCCATCACATCACAATCCAAGCAATGTATAACACTTATCTCTCCTTAATGATGAATTCCCGCTGATAATTCGATCTCCACTCTTCAAGTATCCAATTCTTCTTCCAATCCAGAACAAACACACTAGTTGGAGCACCCGACTGACGAACCCACGTTGGCAGAGACGCAAACGGCTGGAGCACACACTGGAAAACACACACAGAAGACGATCCAAAACGAACAACTTCCAGCCAACACTAACCTCGAAGACGACACGAAAAGAAAGACCAACCAACTCTTCAGAAGATGAAGCCCTTTTGTATCTCTTCCTCCCACTGTGATTTCCAATCACCGCTGATTTGCGTTCTTCTCACACCTGGAATCAATCACCAGTTAATGCTTTTGCCCGGAGTTACAGGAACCGGAGCGCTCTCAGGTCCCACACCGAAAGCGCTCCCCCCGGAAATCATGACCGTGCACAAAGGTTCCGCCCTTTCGAACAAAAGTTCCGCCTCTTCATTTGTCACCCGTGACACCTGCATCTAGTGTGAGTTGTGAGTCAGCCTTCAGCATCTCTGGTCGCACGTTGGAGAATCGTCGGACCTGCCTCAGCACTGCTAGTGTAAATGCTTTGCTGTTTCTGAATAGCAACATGTAGGCCAAACATAAAAATTAAAGCAGCCCTACTAGACCTCTGTCTATGCACCACTTTATTAAAGATAAGACAAGCACAGCTTAGAGAGCTGATGTTATTTTTTGTTGCATTGCATATTAGCATTGAATATTTAATTTAATTTTTTTTTAGGGCAAGGCTTCAAGAACATTTATGTTGAATATAAATATATACTCGCAAGCAAATAATTAAATGCACGTTGATTGCACAGAATGCACAGTTGCACAGTGCACACTTCAAGATGTTTTATGTTTGTTTAATTAAGTCATATAGCCATCATTAAATGGTTTGTTGCCATGCATAGTTTTGTGTGCAGTGGGGAGTCAGATCATTTTTTTATATATTAGTTTATTTTATTTATATGTTTTATTCTTGGCAGTAATTATTGACATATGTACTAGGCTACTACTATGTAGCTAAGTGTCATTTTGAGTTTCTGTTCCTATTACGTGACATATAAGTAAATAAAAGTTCAAATCTCAAAAATGCTTGCAGACTTGAGTCTTGACACACTCATATTTAATATATTTCAAATCGGCAACATAATCTGAGGTGAACTGTCACATGAATATTTACTTTGACGCTCAAAATAAATTGCGTTAAAAAGCATATTTTAGATTGATCCAGCTAGCGCGCATGTGCAGTCTCAAGCGCGTGTCATGTTTCTATGGCAACCAGTTACCAGAGCTTCAGTGAGGGAACGCCAAACCGCGCTTTAGATTTTACAATAAATTAACCGTCTTGTTTATAACTTTGACTGTTTGCCCTTTTGAACTATAATAATGATTGCTCGTTCAGTGCCATGGCATGGCCGCTGACGTTATTTATTTGCTATCATCTCCGTGCTCTCTGCTCTGCATCGAGTCTGAATCTGACAAACTAAAGGTAAGACAAAAAGTTATTTTTCGCAACAAGTTTATTGACTTGTAATAGCAGTTGAAGGTGGAATATGTGACAATCGGGTCCAGTCGGGTCTATGACTTCCCGGCGGTTTCGGGTCCAGCTTTTGAAATAATAGACGGGTCCGGGTCGGTTCGGTGTAGCACATTACGGGTCTCTTTCGGGTTCGGGCACGAATTTTTGGACCCGTGAAGACCTCTAGTCTGAGCTGTTTTCTGGGCCCTGGAGGTGTTCTGACATGCTCTGACATTTGTGCTTATTTCTGTTACTTGTGACATTTTCATGGCTAAAGTCTGATTACACTGTATTCAGCACAAACTCTGCTACAATAATATATCAGCAGCATGTATGTAAAAGTTTGTAGTTTTGAGATAATGACATTTATGCGTGGTTTGTGAAAATACAAAAAAAAAATCTCATTGAAATAAGGCCATGAAAACCATACTGATTATTTCTTCACAAGACTTTTGAAAATTGTATCACGTAGCCTAGAATATTTGCTCCAAAACTATGTGAAAATCACCCTGACTGCTCATTCAGATAAGACAATATATTGATTTAAAATTTGTACAACGTGTTTTGTGTGAGAAAGCTTTATTCGAGTAGGCGTGATCATATCATTAATATGTAAGCTTTTCACACCTGAGAAAGACAAAGACCCTCCCCTAATGGCCCTATTAGGAGCTATCAGGCCTTGTCATTCTGAGCAACCTTGCACAAAGAATGAGGAGATTTAAAAAAGAATGGCTTTTTGATTGTTTGGATTTATTTACAACACAACATAATCCAAAGATACACAACAAATGACAAAAAAGCACTTATTGAACACACTGATCCAAAGACAGAGACCTTTGTGCCATTCCTAAAAACATTGTACATACCTTTCATTTCCAAGGTGTTTGATTTTCACTTTACCATGTTCATGTACAGAGACTCATGTGAATGTTGAAGTCAGCAGGACTGAGTGGCATCTGGGCCCTAAAAAAAAAAAAAGTGAACATACTGATATCAAGAGAAAGGCCTGCACGATTTTGGGAATAAATTTTAGATTTTTCTGGTTAAAATTGCTTTTTAAAATTCACAGAATACACACACACAAACACACACACAAATGTTTCCAACAATATATAATATAATGAACATCAGGTTTGTTGTGCCTTGTAGGCATATAGGCTATGCGCAGTGCTGCATAAAATAATAATAACAATAACCTACAGCAGCCTATAAATCTTCCAAAAGATTTCAGTAACAACTAAGCTAGAGAAAAATATATTGATTATCATATGTTACTTCAAAAGTTTCCATTCGTTATGATGATATGAAATGAGATAATAGTAAAAACATGAAGCCGTTTGGTGCGTTTTGCTTTTCAAACGCGATCGCGCTCCAATATGAAACATTATGGTTACCATATTATACATATCTACGTTTGAGCAGATATCCACAAACACAGTAACAGTAAACACGGGTTTAAATATTATAATATTCACCATATATCTAGCAACAGTTCAACTGCAATGTGAAGTTTATGCAACAATAACTAACTAATAATTAAGAATTTCTTACCTTACATCTTTCTTGTCTTCAAATCGCGTTCTTCTTCTTCTGAGGTAAATCCAATGTAAGCTCAGGCGCATCTTCCAAACTCGACGAAAAGCAGAGACTTGTGAAGTTTTTTCGTGCTTTGTTGTTGAGGTAATGAGCGCGTTCGCGTTCCATGTGGAGATTTGCATGTGAATCTCTTTTGCGCGCGTGGGCGTGGTCAAATAAAAAAATAATGAG
Organism: Abramis brama; assembly: GCF_963993115.1. NCBI lineage: Eukaryota > Metazoa > Chordata > Actinopteri > Cypriniformes > Leuciscidae > Abramis > Abramis brama. The sequence goes on along the minus strand of NC_139971.1, from coordinate 12,653,685 downwards.
CAAGCGTTTGAGATACTGGACATCTTGTTGGTTTTATACAAATTACTTAAACAGAGAATATTTGTTTTCAGTTTGAATCCGATCATTTAAAAGTACACACGTAAATGTTTATAAAGGTATATGGCTCATAAATGTGTGACAAGTATTCACTGAGTTTTGTTTCAGTTTATAGACGTGCTCAAGAAAAAAAAGTTCACCGCGACGGAGAGGCAGAAAGCACACCCTGTTTATTTTCTTTATTTTACAAAAGCACAATGTTTTGATTTGATTGTAAGTGGACACATACAAAAGTAGAAATATCACAGATTCTTTTTCATATTTCTTTTTTCTGTATGACCATAAATGACGGAGTAATTTAAGTTTATGTTGCTGCTATGTGAAAAAAATCCAGCAAAACGCGCGGGCGCGTTTGTCGACCCCAGATGGTTAACTAGGGCCCTATGAAATCCGTTTTATTTTTTCTCAAATTCCGTTTTATTTTATTTTTTCAAATTCTGTTTTTTTTCCTTATTTTTAGCCCTTTCGGATTTTTCGGATTTTTCTTGTTTTCTTTTCACTTCTAAGCAGTATTGTATGGAAGCAGATTTGTCTCAAATATAATTCACGCAAAAAACATGATTCACAAATGCGTAGACAATTTCACATGCATGAAACCTAATTCACGTACACACAAAAAAAATCCACGTGCGTGAAAAAAAAAATATATTCACAAAAAGCAATTCACATGCGCAAAATAAAATTATATAATCATAAAATACATTTCACAAATGCAAACCACAATTCGTAGATATACAACTGTGTACAAAAACCTTTGAATGTTTAAAATGTACGAGTGTATCCTTGCATTTGAATGTGCAAATCGTCATTCACGTACGAATCGCCTTGAATGTGTGTGTGTTTTTTGAGACTTTCCTGGCAGCATAACACTCGTAACACAGAGCAGTCGTACTCTTTAGCCAATCAGATTTAAGCTTATCAATCGACCAATCAGTATCACGTGAGGGCGGGCCTACCTACATGTTACATCATCAGCTTTCGACCAGTTCATGGCTGAGCAGAGGTAGGTGCAGTTAATCGTTCATTTCTGTGTTAACTGAAGTTAAAGAAGTTTGAGATCAGTTGAAGCAATAGTTTATGAACTATTAACTGATGTAAGAAAGTGCTGTTGTAATCAGATGTCCCATATCGTGTCAAAAATGAAGAAGAATGATGCTTGTTTTGTTGTATTTTAGCTGAAGGTACAGACAGCTCTCACAGCTACAATCACGCTAATGATTGCAAAACAATCATCTGTGGTCAATAGCCATCGAGATTGTTCTTTAAATAGTGAATAGACCTATTTTAATGAGCAGCCAGTGTTTTTTGCCATTTGTGTATGATGTTAAATTATTATTAACACTTGTTTCCCTGCATTTTTCAGGATTACTCACCTTTGGTGTGACATCTGGATAGCAGTCACGAACATCTTAATTCATGTTGTTTCTTTATTCTCTTTTATACTTTTTTTTTTTTGTATTTATGTCTTAATTGGTAACACTTTATTAAAACGTTTCATTAGTTGACATGAACTAATAATGAACTGCACGTGAACAGCCTTTATTATTTTTTGTTAATGTTAACATTTACTAATACTTCATTAAAATCTTGTTAACATTAGTAAATGCACTGTAAACTAACAATGAACAGCTGTATCTTTAACTAACGTTAACAAAGATTAACAAACACAGCAACAAATGTATTGCTCATGGTTATTTAATACATGAACTAATGTTAACTTAGTTATTGTACCTTATTGTAGAGTGTTACCAATATATTCAACATGCATTTCCTTATGCTGTATTGTAATGTCAAGGTTTTTAAATAAGGTTTTTTATTGTCATCTTAAGGTCTCACAGGACAATATTGTGAAGCATTAATTTTACCTAGTAACCTAGTAAAATAGGCAAATCTGATTTTATGCTGATAAGACAAAGGTACTTATCATAGAAAGGCAATTAAGATTATGCGACTAAGATTACTCAGTAAACTCTATTCAAATACCATCACTTAATTTCCCACATCCTCTGTCTGCACCTCTTGTACTATAGGGTTTTAGTACTTTAAATATCAGGACAAAATCTTATATGTCCTAACAGAGAGGTCTACTGATGACCGGACTGAACACAATTCATTTTTTAACTTTTCACTTGATGTATTGCACTTATATTTATATACTTTAAAAGCAAAGTACACTCTGACTGGATCTCACAACTCCTGAAGAGACGTATATTTCTCTGTACTGAATATTGTGCTTCACAGTTTAGACTGTCAGTTCATGATCTTCATATGTAACAGGAACATTAATCATGATCAAGTCATTTTATATATTTTATTCCCAAAGGATTCGGAAACTTTCAAATTAATAAAACGTGTACATCAAATTGAACTATGTCTGAATCTTTTAATTCTTACAAGAACATTTAATAATGCATGCATAGCAAGGCTTTATTCCTAAAGCTTGTACATATAGTCCGCAAGAGACAAATTAATACAGTAACAATGCATCACTTTCAACCACTTGTTGAAACAACTGTCAAAATGGATGGCTTGCAACATGACTGTTTTCAAAGAATTACAGTAGAAATGGTAAGATCACAGTACTGGTTGTCTGCAACTTCATACATCATCTGTCTTGGAAATCTGAAACAATAAAACTACATAATATATGCAGATCAAAACATGTCTCCTATATATGCACGTCATTACATACATTATCATCAGTTGAATGTGTGGTGGACAGGACATGAAAATCCATCAATACTAAAAATAAATGTTTATATTCACATGTGGACTAAACAGCAGTTAATAAACTATTGCTTCAACTGATCTCTAACTTCTAAACACAGAAATGAACGATTAACTGCACCTACCTCTGCTCAGCCATGAACTGGTCGAAAGCTGATGACGTAACATGCAGGTAGGCCCGCCCTCACGTGATACTGATTGGTCGATTGATAAGCTTAAATCTGATTGGCTAAAGAGTACGACTGCTCTGTGTTACGAGTGTTATGCTGCCAGGAAAGTCTCAAAAACACACACACACACATATCTAAGGCGATTCGTACGTGAATGACGATTTGCACATTCAAATGCAAGGATACACTCGTACATTTTAAACATTCAAAGGTTTTTGTGCACAGTTGTATATCTACGAATTGTGTTTTGCATTTGTGAAATGTATTTTATGAGTATATAATTTTATTTTGCGCATGTGAATTGCTTTTTGTGAATATATATTTTTTTGTGTTTTTTTTGTGTGTACGTGAATTAGGTTTCATGCATGTGAAATTGTCTACGCATTTGTGAATCATGTTTTTTGAGTGATTTATATTTGAGACTAATCTGCCTCCATAGTATTGACCTTTAAAAATTTACTTACACAAACTCACAATTCAGCTTTTTTATTTAAACTGTTAATAAATTCAGCAAAGCACATTCAAAATTCAGCCAAACCTTCAACAAATCTCTGGCCAAAAATAACAGTTACAAGGTAGGATTGATGAGTATTAAATTAAAGATTAAATTAGCTTTAAAATAATTTTTCACAAAGAATGTTTTATAAAAAGATAAACCTCGCATATTTAAGCCTTTAAATCATTTTTATAAAAAGAATGAGTCAAAAAAGATAAACATTTACAATGATACTGACATTTACAAATGCAATGCATATTAGCTTATCTTTTATTATTAATAGTAAAATTCGGTCCGATTGTCCCGTGGCGTCTGTCGTTGCTATGCAACCATGCACTGCGCTCTCCACAACGACAAAGAAGTTTTAGTAGCTAATAGATTTCCACCACCGAAAAACGCTTGCTGTTAGTCTGCTACAAGATTTATTTACGGAGAAGAGAAAAACACCCGTAGTGTTTGTGGTGTACCCCCATCCTTTATGTTGACTGAGCTTTCAATGTTGTTACGGAAAGGGTGAAGTTGATATGTTGGTTCTTGTCACATGAACTGCGGTGCGCTTGCGGCATTCTGAAAAGTTGAGGTGTTTTCATCTCGCTGCGCCTGGAAAAAATGAGCTTCAATTATGAGCCGCACGCCTACATTTGAAATAACGAACTTGAGCGCGCAAAAGACATGACATGTGAACGGCCCCTTGACGAGCTAGTTACCTCCAATCAGGCCACGGAGACCCCTGCCATAGACAGTAAATATACGCAGCAAGAAACACTAGTGGTTCATGCTTGCACTCATACTGAAAAGCGCGCTGTTTGCATCCCTGTATATTAACTGTATTGACAGATGTCTCTCTATATGGCTCTGGGTTTAGGTAGAGACCTTTCTACGTTTGTTGTTTTAAACTGAAAAAATGAGAAGGAAGTAAAAAAAATCGTTTATTTAAAGCTGCCGTCGGCAATTTTTTTTTAATCATATTCAGTGAAATCGACACTATAATCCGACAGAACAACATAAATAAGGTGGTTTTAGAAAAAAACCCGAGCTTCTAACTCCACCTGGAGCGTGTTATTTGTTTTGCAAAAATCCACCGCTCCCGGATCATCAGGTCCAATCAGCGCAGGGGGGTGTGAGATCTGACTGTCAATCACAGGTCCTGCACACGCCACAGATCCCCCCTCACTCGCGCACGTTACAATATCACATGCACGCGACACGCCTGAAGTTCGCCTGAAGATTGTACGAAGCGTGATGGCGGAGAGAAAATCTACTAACAAGCTTCCAATTCCTCGGTTATTGCTATCTATGGATAGATTAGCCAGGGCAGCCTACCTCCAAGTCCATGGTGTTGATCGATGCTGAAGAGACGGATGCGTTCACAGAAAATCAGGTACACACGCAATGACGAGCACGACCTCGATGGGAGGGTGCTCGCTGGTAGTGGGGGAGGGTCATGAGAGTTGTAAACATTCAAAATTTTGGCTAAGTCGACCCAATCTGCCAGACTTGCCGACTGCAGCTTTAATATGTCAACAAAATATATGCAAATTCCGTGCGTATAAGAGAATTCCGTTTTCATGTGTAAATTCCGTGATTCCGTCCGTGTTTTCCGCATCACGGAAATCATAGGGCCCTAGTTAACAGATAAATGAATGCATGGACGATGCCTTTCGTTTAAGAAACTAACCGTTTCTTATCGTGTTTGGTCTCTATCTGTTTCATACAATGCCTTTAATAATTTTAAAATAACTTTGGTAAAGAAATAATACATGGTTAAAATTTTAAAGACACTTTTTTTTAACACTGTACTTTATACTATGCAAATGAGTTCCACACTAGGCCAGGCAACACCATGGCTACTTCTGACACCAGTGGCCGAACCCCTGTTCTGCATTTCCAACTTGATGGGGAAGGAGCCACTAAGAGAGACACCACGTCCTGAGTTTCTGACCTGACTAGGAAATAGACTACAAGATAGTTGAGGTTAAGCTTTTGCGAGCAAAACTTATATTGCTTTCGGCTGCAGTCTAGCTGCAAAAGATGATCATCTGACTGTGTGGAATGTAAATATAAACTTACCAGACCTCTTTCTAGAGACCTTGGCATCAGTGGCGGGGCCACGCTACTTCCATTTCAGCTCCTATTGAAAGAAGCATTATTTTGACGTGTGGCGGCGTGGCACATTGTTCGTTGAATATTAAGAGAATATTATCGTTAGTTGCCAAACAGACGATTAAGGGCTCGTTCACACAGAGCGGAGAATAAGGAAAAAAATGCAAGGTCTCGAGACATTTTCTGATGCACTGTGGTCATCATCAATACTTTCTGGAAAAGTTACAGGTCCTCTCTGTATTCTATAAAATTTGCATTTAAAATACAGTAATAGAATTCAACAACAAAAAAATAAAAAATAAATAAAGGTTGATGTTTTAGGTTGATGTAAACATCTGTATTTTACTGTATTTTAAATGCAATTTTCTCTGTGCCCAAAAGAAACACAAAACTGAATGAGTAAGAAAGAGAAAAGTATTAGGCAATTTTCAAAACATGTGTCCATCTTGTAGTCCAAAGCTTTTTCTATAGTTGTTTAACACAAATGTCAGCAGACATCACTGAAAAAATTCTAACAGAGCCCCTGCTAAGGCATAACAGTGTTACCATAGCGACAGCAATTTATAATGTTTAATGTGCACACTGAATAATTAAGTCATACTTCCAACACACATACACACATAATTATCTCTCTTACATTATTTTAATTTGTATCTTAGGAGAACCTAAGCACTGATATTGCTGTGTAATTATGTGTCCATATGTTAACAAAATGAGACAGTACATGTGTTTGTTTGCCTGTTTGTATTTGCTTTGGTACAGTAGAGCACAGCATGAGCTCAGGCAACAGAATTTGTCAAAGAGACTGCAGCTTGTGAGAGCTAAGACCATCATTCCCATGGCAACCACATTCAAAAGGTGCATCAAACTATTGCAGGCTCATGGTAATCAGGTTAGTAATAAAGACTGCAGTTCTGAACTGCACTCGATGGGTTTTCTATTTCCATTCTTGCCCTCCCCCACCATATTCACCATAATCTACTTTATGGTACTTTTCAGTGTTTTGCTTCCCCAGAGTGGTAACAGAGTGAAACGCATTTCGAGATTTAGACACAGGAATTTATATGTACACATCATCAAAAAAATTCTGTCTTCAGTTATTTTTGTAATGTCATCAATATCATACACTCCCATGACCTTTTTGAGCTCACATGAGAAGTGGCATGTCACTCTGAGCAACAATGTGGATTTTAAGACCAAAAAAAGTGCTTTTCAGGAAAGATTTTTATTTTAATCAAGATTATTTTTTTGCCTAACAATCATGGTATTGTATATACAATTATTTGATATAACCTAAAGTACGCATTTATCTAGTTTAATTTGATGCCTTGCAATAATGCTAGCTTCAATTAAATGGCTTTCTATTTCAGATCAATTCTGTTATTTTGAACTTTCTATTTCTCAAAGAATAATAATAATTAATAATTTGTTACATTTATATAGTGCTTTTCTTGACACTCAAAGCGCTTAACATATGAAGGGAATCCTGAAAATCCTGATTTCTGAAGGATCATACTATTTTGTATTTTAAAGCCTTTAGAAAAAATATAATGTAATTTGTATTTAAATACATTTAAGATGAGTATTTTTGTATTTTCAAAATACATAACATACTTTTTGCCAGTCAGCCTCTTTATCAGGATACTGATTTCGTGCATCAACTAGCCCCTCCCCCCAACCCCAACATGCATGTGAGCTGCAGTACAACTCAGCATTGGATCAGCGATTTTTCTGGAATAAGGTGAGGATGTCATGATCAATTCTACTTGTTGATTAAAGTTAAAATAGTGCATTATTCAGATATGCTTTCACTTAACTTGAAAGAATAAAAGAGCACAGACAACTGGGAAAATACCGTCAGCCAATCAGTCTTGATCGTTTGTTGATTTTTATCAACCAGCTGGTCAAATGTGTTTAAAATATTACTGCATGTTAGGGCTGGGTGATATGACACTACTGCTGCGTTCGAAACCGCATACTTCCCTACTATATAGTAGGGGAAAAGCAGTAGGCGAGCGAAAAAGTATGTATGAATCCTTAGTATTCATAAAAGAGTAGACGAGAATTACCTGGGTGACGTACTAGTAAGTGTTAATTCTCGCGAGATTCGGATGTGCGTATACTTATAGGGTGCTTCTCAATATCCCTCCTCGTCTCCTCGCTCCTCCGTCCTCCATCCTATGACCCGGAAACCGATCGAGCTCAGCCATCTTGAAGGACATCTCAATTCTCTAATTGCACCGCGAGGAGTCAAGGATCGAGGAGTTAGGAGGCTTCCTGAGGAGTCATGAGCGAGGATACACAGGTGTATCCTATGCGGAAGAGTTTTATCGACTTAAACGTGACGCACGTCTAAATTCTCCTCCCCCTTCACATCGGTCACAATCATTTTAATTTATACTTTACCTTTGCAGTTTATATAAACCACACATCTCACATATTTCAACAGGGTATCTTGCTTTATTATTATTTATTATGAATTTCTTAAATAAACAAACTTCAACAACATAAGGGCAGATCCTTTGAGCGCTGCTGATGACGCGATGAAGTGACGCTCGAGTGATCAAGTATTCCAATGTATAAAAAAAAGTTACATTCGAATCCTCCATCCTCGCGTCTTTTCCTTGCAGCCTTCCCTCGCATCCTACAGGGGGCGGAGCTGAGACGCGAGGAAAGGAAGCGAGGAAAGGAAACGAGGATGCACAAATAAGAAATGAGAAGCACCCATAGTGCGTTCGAATATGCCTACTTACCTACTATATAGTAGGAGAAAACAGTACATGAAAGGAGTAGTATGTTCGAAACATCAGTATACACAAAAGAGTAGGCGAGAAGTTCCCGGATGATCTACTACTTCCGGCCAGATTTTCGAGTGCTCAACCAATGGAGACTTTTCTATCCCAGGAGGCCACGCATGAGGATACGTCATAATCGAACATCGCGGAGATCGGCTACGCAGGTGCTTTCAAATGTGAGTAAACACGGTTCCTTGTGTTAAAATCGCATGTGTTGAACTAATGTAGAGTAAACTATTGAATTGTTGAAGGTGTAAAGGAGTTAGACAGTATAGTATAGTTGTGATTTTGCTGTAAAAACATGTTTTATTATGTATAGCTATCAGTGGAGCTCCAGTAAGCACACTTACGTCTCCAAAGTGGATTTACATAAACCATATACATCTTAAAGGACAAATCCAGTGAAAAATGAACCTAGGGGTAATTAACACATGGTTACCGAGTCGATCGTTCCCTGCGATGCGTTGGTAACACTTTACGGTAAGGGTACATGAATTATCATGAATTCATGTATAAATTCATGCATGAAATATGCATTCATTCATACATTAATATCTCATGAATCATCAGGAACTAACAGGAGTTCAACGTTTTTCATTCATGACTTCATGGATGAACAACACCTTAATTAAAACATTAACTAAGATGAGTACATCATCATGAATTATGATTTATTACGCATGATCATGATGTTTTCTTTGTTCACACAAAAAATTGGTCTTTACCACCCATTGTGGATAAAGCTATGGTTATGGTACATGAATCATCATGAATTCATGCATAAAAAAGTATTAATTCATGCATGCAAGACTGCTCTTCAAATTATTAAAGGAATGTACAAAAATCCACATTATCTAATGCATGCATACAGGCTAGAACAGTATATCAATTAATGTGAGAACTTTTTTTCTGAATTATGATCTGAGTTTCCAAGCATGTTCATGTCTTCTTCATAGCCTGCAGGTAAATGGACAGAGCCCAAAATTGGCCAATCACAGCACATATTTGTAAGATATTTGTAATTTGTAGTGATTACAATTTAGCTCAAAGGAATTATTAATTAATTTATAGGGAATTCAAAAAGAGTCACTTATTACAACCGAGCAAATGACTCGTTCGCGGTTCATTTGAACTGGCTGCAATTATCAACTCTGCAACGGATATAAATATCCGAACTATATTGAAACACTATATAGTTAGCAAGGTAACTTAGATCAGAAGTTTAAGACATTAAATTTGTAAGCACAATAACACAAGTAATATTTCTCTTTAAAATACAAACAAGACTTTATTGATTATTCTAACACATACAACTAATATCTAACACAGACACACACATTCATACGCGTTGCAGAAAGAAAGAGAGTAAGGAAAGATTAAGTTTTAAGAGTGAGTTTAAGAGTGAGATGATGTAATCCCAAGTTTCTATGCACTTATAAAACACAACCTGAATGAACCATCAATCATTAGTTTAACCCTTTTATCGTTTCCTAGGTTATTAAATCAGTATCAAATACACCAGTTCAGTTTAAGAGTCTGGAGGCAGTACTTGCTTGTCTTTGCTTTTGGGGATTCCCCTTTTGTTGCGTGTAAAGGGTTTTCCCGGTCCGTTCGTTGGCTGGTCTCCGTGCCTGATGTCTGGGTCACGTGGTCAGTCACGTGGCGTGCTGGCGGAATGAAAGTCTTTGTTTGAAGCTGGCTTTGCAGAAGAAACGTGGCTCGAAATCTTGTCGCAAAACTTAACTTAGAACCGAGACTCACAACGGAAAAGAAAGGAAACTAAGAAAAGAAAGGAAATTGAGAAGAGTAGATGATGGCTTGAATGAAGCTGTTTAACCCATGTTCTTCAGATCTTGATTTGGGTTATTTCGTCTGCGCGTTTTACATGGTTACTTGTCTGTCTTAGATCTTCATCTCCCGCTGCATTTTTGGTTCTGCACTGAAACTCTAAACTTTGTTCTGGTGTTAAGATTTTAAACTCAAATGTCCGCCCAGCCTCCTGGATCAGTTCTAACCAATTAGACACTGTCTTTGTTTAGGAGGTGGCGTTTTCTTCACTTCTTATCATAAATCAAGCTTATCTGTGCTCTCCTTACTCTCTAAGCTCTAGCAAAGAGTACAGAGGCCACAGCTAAGACATTATTACTATTATAAGAATCCGAAACATTTTCCACAGATTTCAATCAAGCCATCCTTTGAATTAAGAACATACGATCATATCGATATGAAACACAACACATTTTCATTCAAAAATCTAACAATTATAACAATTACATGAATTGTATGGCATCTAAGCATATCAGATACACCCATCTATTGTAGGAACAATATAGAATCATGTCGTTGCATGATGCTTGATCTATAAGTCCATTGAAAATTGTTCTTGAATGATTTTATTTATGTTATAGGTAAAATCTCAGCTCTGTGGTTTGAAACGATTTTACACCCTGAGGTCTATCAGAGGTCCTTACGGAGGGGGGAGTCTGGAATGTTGTGGGCTCGAGCAGCTTCTGCTGTTATCTTGATCGGGCTGAATTGTGCTATCTCTGAGCCAATCATTCTTTTCCAAGCTATCTTACATTGACCAGTTCTTTCTTTAGTTGGGCTCATCTTCTTTGAAGCTTGCATGGCCATAAAGTTCTTAGCTGGGGGTTTTCGTTGGTCAACGGAGACTGGCTGGCTGGAGCCTTCTTTTATGGCTCTGGGGTTGGTGATTTGGTGTCTGGAATGTTCAGTTCTGTGAGAAATTATGCTTGAACAATTCACCTGGAAGATTCATTTGTGTTTGTTTCGCACTCAATCCTACATATTATACGAATTCTGTTGGCGTTCAAATACTAGTCATCATTAACTAAGCATTATTTATCAATGACTTCATCATGTGTGTGGCCCCTCAACTAAAGTGGTGACTTGGTGCTTTGAAACACTGATGAACAATGTGGCATAACTGTGAAATGACATGAATATGAACATGAAAGTTCAAGCCTTTGCAAACAATGTACTGTGGACACAAATGGACTTTGATCTTAACTTGCAACGTGATCTCATGAGAATACGTGTGTATTTTTACGTAAAGTGTAGTTCTACCATATGTACATTTATTTACGTTTTATACACACAGAAACGTATAATACTGACAGTGGACAGCACAGAAACGTAATTTATTTACTTATAAACAACTTATACAAACAACGACGTACAAATTTGGGCGTATTCCTATTTAACTTATGCATATTCAACATGTTTGAATATTTACGACATGTTTTACGGCAGTGATATCAAACGCTCATTGGCTCTCGCATGCTTCGTCACAGATTGCGACATGCCGTTTTTAAGTTGTGTACTACATTTGAAATGGAGAAGTGCGCGCACCTTCACAGAGCGAACCATGGAGTGAACAGCAAACCGAACCGGATAAACATTTTCATGGATTAATAACTTAAATTCTGCTCTGTAACGTTACCTCATACAAAACTATTATATAACGTTACTACCAGAGAGGACTGCGACCAGTGTTGCCAACTTAGCGCCTTTGTCGCTATTTTTAGCGACTTTTCAGACCCCTTTAGCGACAATTTTTCAAAAAAGCGACTAGCGACTAATCTAGCTACTTTTTGAACAAACCTCAGTAACCTCCAAATGTTGCCAGCATGAGTCCTGCGAGCGCGAGATTTGCTTTCTCCTTGCCGTCACACACCTCTCTCTGCGTCTACCCTGTTCTGTGAATGGCTGAGGGCAGCAGCACGGCAGCTGACAGACGTGAATGAGCAGTGTTGTTTCCACGGACGGACTTATCACTTATCTTTTGATTTATATTTAAAGAATTTAGTTTGACCATTTTATTTTCCTTTCTTTTCTTGTGCTTATTACTTGTAATACTCACTATCACAGTGCTTTAGTTCACCCAGTTCCCGAACTCTCTCAGTTCAGATAATTTTACACATATAAAAAATAGTCATTCAATAGCTACTCGTTCTATTGTCTGACAAAAAAATATAGTAAATGAGAACAGCTTTATTGGACATTCGGCTATATAGCCTATATTATATTATGTTATGTTATGTTATATTAAAATACAGTATGTAGGCATGATTTTAATGAGAAAAAACATTAGGCAGGCAGAACGCAAGTACGCCGCGATGACGTCATGAATATGCTAATTGATGTATGACATTATCTAGCGACATTTAGCGACTTTTAGGGGAGGCGTTAGCTACTTTCCTTTGAAAATAGTTGGCAACACTGACTGCGACACATCGTCATGTGAACGACTTTTGGTACCGGTTTTGACATTTTCTCAATAAATAAATGATTGTGATTGTCTGTCTGTTGTTTTAATTTATAATTGTAGTTACGTAGTTTTAAGAAATGGTTAGGTTTAGGGGTAGGGGTAGGATTAGTTGCTCAAACTATCTTTTAATGCTACATTGTTAATAAAACTGCCATTTCCCTACACATATCTGTCCATTACGTTTTATCCTTTTAATATTGTCTATAAAATGGGTATGTTTAACGTTAGGTGTGGGAGTAGGTTTAAGGGATCTTACATTTATAATCTATAAAATGGTAAAAGGCAAATTATACAGATATCTTTATAATATGAAATATTCGTAAATAGTTTAACGTACATTTTTTTAGCTGTAAAATCGTAATAATGTTATGTAAATTTACTGCTTTATTCTGAAACCAAACGGTATAAACCAGTTAAATCAACAGCTGGAAAGAGCTGAGAAGGAATTCAGTACATACACCATGAACTTTATTTTAAGTGCCTGTATATCTGAAAACTCTTTACAAAACCATAAAGCGGTTTTACAATTTCATGATATGGAGGAGTCACATCAGTAGCTTAAAGGTGACTCTTTACCCAAAAAGAGATCAAGCTGTTTGTGAAACATTTTTTTTTAAACAGCTTTATGGTTTTTAACTGGTTTATACCGTTTAAGAATAAAGCAGTAAAGTTAAGATCAAAGTCCATTTGTGTCCACAGTACATTGTTTGCAAAGGCTTGAACTTTAATGTTCATATTCATGTAATTTCACAGTTATGCCACATTGTTCATCAGTGTTTCAAAGCACCAAGTCACCACTTTAGTTGAGGGGCCACACACATGATGAAGTCATTGATAAATAATGCTTAGTTAATGATGACTACTGTATTTGAATGGCAACAGAATTCGTATGTTATGTGCTGTGATTGGCCAATTTTGGACTCTGTCCATTTACCTGCAGGCTATGAGAAGACATGAACATGCTGGATAACTCAGATCATAATGAAAACACATTGTTCATCAGTGTTTCAAAGCACCAAGTCACCACTTTAGTTGAGGGGCCACACACATGATGAAGTCATTGATAAATAATGCTTAGTTAATGATGACTAGTATTTGAACGCCAACAGAATTCGTATAATATGTGCTGTGATTGGCCAATTTTGGGCTCTGTCCATTTACCTGCAGGCTATGAGAAGACATGAACATGCTTGGAAACTCAGATTATAATTCAGAAAAAAAGTTCTCACATTAATTGATATACTGTTCTAGCCTGTATGCATGCATTAGATAATGTGGATTTTTGTACATTCCTTTAATAATTCGAAGAGCAGTCTTGCATGCATGAATTAATACTTTTTTATGCATGAATTCATGATGATTGATGTACCATAACCATAGCTTTATCCACAATGGATGGTAAAGACCAATTTTTTGTGTGAACAAAGAAAACATCATGATCATGCGTAATAAATCATAATTCATGATGATGTACTCATCTTAGTTAATGTTTTAATTAAGGTGTTGTTCATCCATGAAGTCATGAATGAAAAACGTTGAACTCATGTTAGTTCCTGATGATTCATGAGATATTAATGCATGAATGAATGCATATTTCATGCATGAATTTATACATGAATTCATGATAATTCATGTACCCTTACCGTAAAGTGTTACCGATGCGTTTTCATGAAAATCGAATGTATAGAGTTTTATCTTTAAAAACAGATTAGCTCATAACACTAGTATATGGGGCACAGAGTAAGTAAAAGTAAATTGCTAGTTAATACCACTAACAAGGCTCAAAATAGCCTCACACTAACACGGTAGCATAATGAGGGTCCCTACATGCAAACTGAGAACTTTGTAAGTGTACAGACAGTTTAATAAGAAGATACTTTATAAAGACAGTACATTACGCGTTTACAGACAGGCGTCATCTTGGAAAACAGTCTCGACTAGTCGAGTCACGAACGCCGTGCTACGTTAGATTTAACTATGCGTAATTCCTATCGACCAGCTCACTTAGCACGGCTTGACTCGATTAGTCGAGACTGTTTTCCAAGATGACGCCTGTCTGTAAACGCGTAATGTACTGTCTTTATAAAGTATCTTCTTATTAAACTGTCTGTACACTTACAAAGTTCTCAATGCTTCGGTTTGCATGTAGGGACCCTCATTATGCTACCGTGTTAGTGTGAGGCTATTTTGAGCCTTGTTAGTGGTATTAACTAGCGATTTACTTTTACTTACTCTGTGCCCCATATACTAGTATTATGAGCTAATCTGTTTTTAAAGATAAAACTCTATACATTCGATTTTCATGAAAACGCATCGCAGGGAACGATCGACTCGGTAACCATGTGTTAATTACCCCTAGGTTCATTTTTCACTGGATTTGTCCTTTAAAGACGCTCATTTTAAATGTCTATTTACATCTGACAGGAAAATCTTCTATAAATATTGCAGATGAGCACATCACAACATGAAATAGACATCTGAGTGATGAATGTGTGCTATTATGTAAGAGAATTCACTGTTGTCAACACTGTTTACATTAGACAAATGTGCTGTAAGTAAAGTAAATAAACAAATCTATAAAGTAGGCTAACTAAACATAAGTTATATATTTTATTTGTCTATTTGTATTGTTGATAAATTGAGGAACATTTATGTTGGATAAAAAGTGAGTTAACACATCAGCAACAACATCAGCATGTAAATGTAGTGTTGAGTTCATAAATCACAGAGGTAACGTGAATGTTGTCTGGATGTTACAGGGACAGATGAACAGTTGTGTGTTTATACGGTGGAGAGTGGCTGAAGAAGGCTTTGAGTGAGTATACTACAGAAATGAATAACAACATATTGTTGTAGTTTATTTTAATTATTGTAATTTCGGTAACACTTTAGATTACAGCCCGGAAAGTACTGCGTAATTAAAATGAAAGTACAGTGTAACTTTCGGTAATTACAGTTTACCTATAAAGTACTTACGTGTAAGTATAGGGGAACAATATGTAAAGTCTTGGGAATAAAGGTGTAACAACCAGGAAAATACTGCGTAATTAAAACGAAATTACAGTGTAACTTTCGGTAATTACAGTGTACCTATAAAGTACGTACGTGTAAGTATAGGGGAATAATATGTAAAGTTTTGGGAATAAAGGGGTAACAACCAGGAAAATAACAAATTATTTAGGCAAATTATTTAGACTGTAAGTATTCCATGTAGTTACAGGGTAAGTATGACACTGCGGGCTGTAAATTAAAGTGGTGTTTCTTACCCTTTTGTTCCATGTAGTTGTCACGACACGCACACGAAGGAAAAGGTGATATACCAAACGCAGTTTTATTTAGGGTAATCCATATCATAATCCAATAACAGGCAAAAGGTCGTAATCCATATAAGCAGTCCAAAACACAATAAACAGGCATGAAGAACACAGAGAAGCGGGTGACATAAAACAAGGATACCAGAACGAGTGATAAAACAGGCAGGGTATAAATACACAAAGAACTAACAAGGGAATGGGAAACAGCTGTGTACAATGATCAATGATGAGTGCAGACAAGGATTGTGGGAAATGCAGTTCATAATGTGAATGACACCGTGGGGGAAGAGGACCTCTAGTGGAGACCAAGGGAACACAAACCAGACACTGTGACAGTAGTTACAGGGTAAGTATGACATTGCGGGCTGTAAATTAAAGTGGTGCTTCTTACCCTCTTTTTTCATGTAGTTACAGGGTAAGTACAATAAAAACACATGTACACACACAATCTGACATCACTTGGAAAACCTTTATTTGAAAAACAACTTATTTCAAAACAGATTTACACACTTCTTATTCTTTATTTTATTTTTTTAAATCAACTTTTCATTTCAAATACTAAAGTCCTGACAGAAAGTAGCATGTTTTGTCCTTTTTTGTTTCTCTTGCATGGCTTCCTCCTCCTCTTGGTCCTCCTCTTCTTTTTCTGTCATTCCACTGATTAGCCTAATCTTAAGAAGGAGTCTTTTTCTATTCTGTATTATGTATTAAAAGAAAATACAGTACACCCAGAAATGTTCTCATAATTTACTCATCTTTTCGCTACCGACCAACTGTCACCAGCGAGTGCATGAGAGTCGGCTTCATAGGGTCGGCTTGAACGGCTTCGCGTTTGGTGAAAAGCGTTCATTGCAAGCGTTCATTGCATTCTCGCGGGAGTTTGATGTGAAACTCGCGCGAGAACTGGTGTCTCTGTTCTTCTGCATGGTTTGTTTTTCATTATTATTATCTGTTATTGTTTGTATTTTGTTGTGAGCAATAATAAAAACATAAAAAAAAAATAATAATTCGACATTCGGTTTTTCGGTGCGCTTACGTCACGCTTTACTCAACCCTCTCATGAACGCGCAGGTGACAGTTGGTCGGAAGCGATAGTCTACAGTTTAAAATTTTGAAATATTTGGTATTTTTCTTACAAACGCTTATCGTTTCACTTCAGAAGACATTGATTCATCCATTGGGGTCGTATGGATTACTGTAGTTGTTGTATGTGCTGTTGTCAACTTTTAGGAACACATGAGCTTGCATTATGCATTCACAGAGATTATTTTTCTAAAAACTTTTGTTTGTGTTAATCTGAAGAAGGAAATTCGTATACATCTCGGATGACATGAGGGTAAAAGATGAGTAAATGGTGAGGACATTTCTGTAGGCCTACTGTATTTTCTAACACATAATACAGAATAGCAAGAGACATGTCATGGGATTCCTTCTTAAGATTCATCAGTGGAAAGAAAGAAAAATAAGAGGAACAAGATGAGGAGGAAACCAAGCAAGAGAAACAAAGTGCTGTAACGTTAAATCCGTTTTGAAATAAGTTGTTTTTCAAATAAAGTTTTCCGAGTGATATCAGATTGTGTGTGTGTGTACATGTGTTTTTATTGTACTTACCCTGTAACTACATGAAACAAGAGGGTAAGAAGCACCACTTTAATTTACAGCCCGCAACGTCATACTTACCCTGTAACTACATGGAACAAGAGTATATTTTCCCAGCATTTAAAAAAAAAAAAGTTGCAATAGTTTTACTTGCCTTGAAACTTAATCAGTGCACCTTTGCAATAATAACAAATTAGCCTACTTTATAAATGCACTGATATGTACCCCGTAATTTAAAAAAAGCCTTTATGTATTTTTATACACTATTATTACAAAAAGGTGCAGTGTATGTACTCGCTAAATTGCTCCCAAAAGTAACATTCTAAAATACTTAGTCTAAATAATTTGCCTAAATAATTTGTTATTTTCCTGGTTGTTACCCCTTTATTCCCAAAACTTTACATATTATTCCCCTATACTTACACGTACGCACTTTATAGGTACGCTGTAATTACCGAAAGTTACACTGTAATTTCGTTTTAATTACGCAGTATTTTCCTGGTTGTTACACCTTTATTCCCAAGACTTTACATATTGTTCCCCTATACTTACACGTCAGTGCTTTATAGGTAAACTGTAATTACCGAAAGTTACACTGTACTTTCATTTTAATTACGCAGTACTTTCCGGGCTGTAATCTAAAGTGTTACCAAATTACAATAATTAAAATAAACTACAACAATATGTTGTTATTAATTTCTGTAGTATACTCACTCAAAGCCTTCTTCAGCCACTCTCCACCGTATAAACACACAACTGTTCATCTGTCCCTGTAACATCCAGACAACATTCACGTTACCTCTGTGATTTATGAGCTCAACACTACATTTACATGCTGATGTTGTTGCTGATGTGTTAACTCACTTTTAACTCACAACAATATGTTGTTATTCATTTCTGTAGTATACTCACTCAAAGCCTTCTTCAGCCACTCTCCACCGTATAAACACACAGCTGTTCATCTGTCCCTGTAACATCCAGACAACATTCACGTTACCTCTGTGATTTATGAGCTCAACACTACATTTACATGCTGATGTTGTTGCTGATGTGTTAACTCAGCGTTACCATAATTTCAAACAGAGCTATTACGACACATTTCTGATTCTTGATTTCTGTGCATTTGCTGCAGATCTTTTGTGGTGGAGCAGAGCCTGCAAGGGAAGATGAATGATGGCGGCATTTGTGGGGGAAAAAAGGGTATTTTAGGGATCTTACTAAAATATAAAGTAAGATCATTTTGTTACTTCTAAGACAATAAAATGACATTGTGCTGTTAAAATGACTGCTTTTGTATTATGTTTGTGTTTTTTTTTTTGGATCTGAAATCTCTGCAGACTGGTGTGAGCACTGAGGATGAGGAGCCCAGAGCTGAATCCTGGAGATGGTGCCATGGATGAGTCCCTCCATCTCTCCACCTGCCCTTACGAGACCCTCCATCACTCCACCTGCTCTTATTGCCTCCGATTGTGAAGCACAGCGCAGCACGCAACAACCTCCGGCACAAAGGCACGGGTCACCTCTGGTGATCAGAATAAAGCCACAAAATGAGAACAGCTGTGTTGAGATGGCAGTATGATGTGGGGTTCACCGCCTGTACATGATTGTAGTTTGAATAAAGTTTCATGTGTTGTTGACTTGTATGCATTTGTTTATTGATGGTTACTTTTATTTGTTCTTTTACTAATTTATTCATGTTTCTTATTGTTGTCTGTCATGGGATGTGGAGGAGATGAACCCAAAAGCAGACGAGGTGCAGACACTCAAGGTTTATTTAAACACAAAAACAGAAAACAAAACCCACGAGGGGGCAAAACAGAACTGAGGACAGGTAACTCTGACTAAGACAAGATAACAAACAATGACTAAACTCTGACTAGACGATGACGGGAAACGAACTCACAAAACTGATTTAACAGGTCACTGACAAAGTACTCACAGTCTTAAACAAGCAACGTCTCACAAGGAATAACAGGCTAAGTTAGATAATGTACCGACACAGGACAGAAAACATGAGGGGATGAAATAGGGAGCAAACTAATCAGGAACACAGGTGATGATGGGTAAAGCAATCAAGACAAAACGAGGATAACAAGGGGGCGGGGCAGAGAACGAGACAACACAAGCACATGGCCCAAACAAATGGCCATGTGCTTGTACACAAAACATGGGTCTGTCATGATCCTGCCTCAAAACAAGAAAGATCTAGGACATGAAGGCAGAATCATGACAGAAAACTGATTTAACAGGTCACTGACAAAGTACTCACAGTCTTAAACAAGCAACGTCTCACAAGGAATAACAGGCTAAGTTAGATAATGTACCGACACAGGACAGAAAACATGAGGGGATGAAATAGGGAGCAAACTAATCAGGAACACAGGTGATGATGGGTAAAGCAATCAAGACAAAACGAGGATAACAAGGGGGCGGGGCAGAGAACGAGACAACACAAGCACATGGCCCAAACAAATGGCCATGTGCTTGTACACAAAACATGGGTCTGTCATGATCCTGCCTCAAAACAAGAAAGATCTAGGACATGAAGGCAGAATCATGACAGTTGTCAGTAAATAAAATTATTTAATGAATGCATTAATTCATTGCTTGACTGAAAATTTAAATGTTTTCACTGCATTCATCTATGTGTATTCATGCATAGCTCTGTCATATGACAATACAAATTACATTTTGCTTGTTTTATTAAATGATATAATTTTCAGTAAAACAAAGATAATATAATTAAGTATTGGCCAGCATTTATCATTATTATTGTGTGTAAGTTTTGGGGTGGGCTAGCAATACAATTTGTTCTGGGGTAATATACATTTTTAAGGAGTGATACTTACATTTTTCGAGTATAAAATCAACAGTTTTCTCCAAAGAAGAGATCTTCGAGCAGCCACCCGTCTCCTTTGTGCAGACATTACAAACGCTTTGGAAAACCATTCTAGGTAGGGCTGTCGAGTTACTGATGTTGTGGGGTGTTAGTTATGGAAGCTTGTTTCCGCCACAGAAAAAAAAAAAAATAATAATAATAATTGCGACTTTTTATCTCACAATTCTGACTTTTTTTCTCAGAATTGCGAGATATGAAGTCAGAATTATGAGAAATAAAGTCACAATTCTGAGATATAAAGTCAGAATTGTGAGATATAAAGTCAGAATTCTGAGATATAAAGTCGCAATTCTGAGAAATAAAGTCGCAATTGCGAGATATAAAGTCAGAATTCTGAGATATAAAGTCGTAATTGCGAGATATAAAGTCAGAATTGTGAGATATAAAGTCAAAATTCTGAGATATAAAGTCGCAATTGCGAGATATAAAGTCGCAATTCTGAGATATAAAGTCGCAATTCTGAGAAATAAAGTTGCAATTGCGAGATATAAAGTCAGAATTGTGAGATATAAAGTCAGAATTCTGAGATATAAAGTCGCAATTGCGAGATATAAAGTCGCAATTCTGAGAAATAAAGTCGCAATTGCGAGATATAAAGTCAGAATTGTGAGATATAAAGTCAGAATTCTGAGAAAAAAAGTCGCAATTGCGAGATATAAAGTCGCAATTCTGAGAAATAAAGTCGCAATTGCGAGATATAAAGTCAGAATTGTGAGATATAAAGTCAGAATTCTGAGAAAAAAAGTCAGAATTGCGAGATATAAAGTCCGAATTCTGAGAAACAAACTCGCAATTCTGACTTTGGTAGCATTTCCTGTTATTGCTTCCATCACCAGATTGTCATGTTAACGGGAGGTTGTAGAATGGAAAAGATTATAGAGGATTATTTTCGGCTCGGTTTCACAAATAGAGAGATCTTGGTTTTACTGGAGGAATCACACAACATAAAGCTTTAGTCTCCGGACTCTTGAGAGAACGTTATGCAGGAATCAGTTGTGGCGTAGACGCAATAAAACTGACGAAGCTGAAGTGGCACATTTTATACACCAGCAGCTTCAGACATCGGGAGACAACATGGCTATCAGTGGATGCACCAGAAATGTTGGATGTCCGGAATTATTACAGACAGAGAAACTGTCCGTCAGTTGATGCGACTGTTAGATGGACAAGGAGTTGATCTACGTGCTCATGGTCGTCTACGCCGACGCGTACAGTCGCGGGCCAAATTATGTTTGGCATATTGACGGGTATGATAAATTAAAACCTTACGGCATATGTATAAACGGATGCATTGATGGGTTTTCCAGAAAAATGATCTGGCTTGAAGCATACAAAACAAACAATGACCCTCGAGTAATTGCAGGTTATTTTGTACTTGCTGTTGCTGAGAATAACGGATTTCCACAAAGAATTCGCATTGACCATGGTACTGAAAATACTCATAGCAGAGATGCAAAAATTCTTCAGAGACACTGCAAGTGCTGAATGTGTCACTATTGGTCCAAGCACTGGGAACCAGAGAATCGAACGATGGTGGTCCACTTTGAGAAGCCAGTGCATACAGTTTTGGATGGATCATTTTGAACAACTAAAAGAAGATGGACACTGTGTTGACACTTTCATTGATAAATCTCTCATCCAGTTTTGCTTCCAACATTTTATACAGGTAACTATTTTTTTCACTATCAGAGTGGTTATAGAGAGTATTGAATTTGGATTATAACTTAATATTATTTACTGACGTATAATGTGCAATTTTGTTAATTCATTTCACAAGACATTGTTTTAATATATATATATATGAAGAGTTCAGATGCAAAAGCCTCTAAGTGGAACCTGAAATTTACTTCTAGAATGATCATTTTTATCAAGCTCGTATATTTAAGTTCAGTAATTTCACTTAATTGGCAATGAAAACCTATTAATTGTAATTTAAGTGAAATTACTAAACTTAAATATACAAGCTTGATAAAAATGATCATTCTAGAAGAAAATTTCAGATGGCACTTAGAGGCTTTTGCATCTGAATATACAGTATATATAATATTTCCTTTCTTTTATGAAGGAAGAGCTTGATGAAACGGTCAGTGCCTGGAATTGCCACAGGATACGGCCAACTCACAACCCACGGGCTCCCAGTGGTCGACCTTCGATAATGTTTGCTGTTCCCAGCTTATATGGAGTGCAGAATTTCTTGCACCCAATTGAACAAGCAAAACTGAATATTTGCCAAGAGGAGTGTTTATTTAAAGACTACCCTTGTGATGAGGATGTCTTTCAACTGTGTGTAGAACTCATGACTGAGCATAACCTTGTCATGTCCGATGATGTTTATGAAATTACAGACCTTTACCTCCAGCTTCGTGAATTGATCCTTCAAGGACTGGACATTGAGGACTAGATTCACCATACTAAATGAATAAACATCACTATAAGCTATGTAGAGGTTTGTTTCAATTGTTTTCGTATTTCAGATGACCAAAATATTTAAATTGGTATAAAACTTTGCACATTTTAAAAAATTTGAAATTTACATCTGTCTGTAGGTGTTGAATTGCAGCCTTTCACCAAGTTACTCTTCCTACCCCAGCGACCTTGGACCACTGGAGGGAACATCGGAGCGGCACATGCCCACCTGTTTGTAGTTCACTCTGAGGTAAGAAAAACAACATTTGCAGAGTTCTGCTAGGAAAAGGATTTGCCTCAGACTGGCTGGCTGTGCTAATTAAAGCAAGTCTTCATCATCATTGTCTTTGCCTTGTAGGAAATCCCAATTTTTAAATCTACCATCTGCCCATAAATTTAAAGTTCCCTTTTGAGAGTACTCTCGTATTGCGTAAGCTGGCTTATACTACGAGAAACTCCTTTTCTCGAGGATATTGAAGCAAAAATTATCCTTATAATTTTCCTTTAATGTAAAACGCAGTGCTGCAGCAAGCAGACCTAATAAAGCGTGCGCATATTGCGCATATACGGCTCGTGCGCATATTGCGCATATACTGCAACCTATGGAGAGGGGGCTGAGATGTAATAGCCAATGAGGGCGCTTGGCGCTCATTCTGCGTCACAGCCCGCCAAAAGGGGAGTGGCTTATAGCTATAAAAGATCCGCTTACCATAGGTTCCCTGATTTTCATCTCCTTCAGCGTAAGGTACTCTTCGTTGAACTCCAGAAGAAGCTTTGCGCCGTCGAAACAGCACTCAGCGGGATGTAGGGCTGGGTATCGTTCAAAAAATTTCGATACCGATACCTTGATTTTGATACCGGTTCCTGAACGATACTTTTTTCGATACCAATTTTATGAAATCCATTTTAACAATATTACATAACACATTACCTCAGAAAAACTTTGGTTTTATCTTTTCAGTTTGACTGTGCCAGTGCACAAAGGAACACATTTTTGTTTTTATAAAGAGCTAATGCTCACCAAAGCTGAATTTGTTTTATCAAAATTACAGTAAAACTTGTAACATTGTGAAATAGTATTACAATTTAAAATCTTATTTGAATATATTTCAAAATGTAATTTATTCCTGTGATGTCAAAGCTGAATTTTCTAAATCATTACTTCAGTGTCACATGATCCTACAGAAATATGAAAACAGTTTGCTGCTTAATATTTTGGAAACTATGATACATTTCATGTTTTCAATTTCAATTTCATGATTCTTTGAGGAATAAAAATTTCAAAAGAACAGCATTTATTTGAAACAGAAATCTTTTGTAACATTACACATGTTTTAAGGTCATTTTTGATCACTTCAATGCATCCTTACTGAAAAAAATTCTGACTAACCAACACATTTTTGAACGGCAGTGTACATTCAGTAGGTCATTATTGCAATATAAACACTGTCAGAGTGATCAACAAGGTATCTCTTCATTTACCAATCGAAGACGGAGCAACTTTCTGCTTGTTTACTCTGTGCACTGTCAAGGTCTTTATCATATCTGTCGTGGTACCGGTCTTTGCAGCAATTATTTTACCGCAAATACTGCATCGCCCGCTGTTGGCATCGAGCCTGGAGAAATGTAGGCACACTTTTGATCGACTTTTCCACATCTTTAGGGTATTGTGTGTGTGTGTGTGCTCGCGTCTCATATGAGTATGTGCGCGGAGAGTTTGTGTGTGTGTGCTCGCGTCTCATATGAGTATGTGCGTGGAGTTTGTGTGTGCTCGCGTGCATCTCAAATGAGTATGTGCGTGGAGAGTTCCACGCGTCTTGTGTGTGTAGAGTTTGCGTGTATGAGCATGAGCGACTTTTAGGTGTGTCATTGTGCATTTCATATGTATTTGTTTGAGCACTGATGTTAACCTCTTAGGTATCGAAATCTGGTACCGAACACCAAGTCATTTTTCGATACTCGATAGTATCAAGGCAATTCGTTCAGTACCTAAAAAGTATCGAACTCAGTACCCAGCCCTAGCGGGATGAGCTACTGACTGCACGCTGGCATCCGGTTTCCCCTATGCCGCCTTCAGCTTGCTGTCTCCTACCCGCTGCGCCATCCAGCGTGTTATATCCTTTCTGCTCGTGTGTGTGCTCGTCGTCGCGTCACACACACTTCCTGTAAAAGAGCAAATTTTTAGCAGGCGTTGTTCCAAATGCCCCACGACAACTGCGGCTCGTGCAGAGCCCCCATTGCCGGTGGGGATCTTTACATCCTCTGTTTCCTGCCTGTGATTCGGCTGCCCAGAATGCGAGGTCATGGCCTTGTCGACCCTGTGGGCTTGACTAGCTTCCTTCAGCGAATATCCCACTCCCCCGCTGCTTTCTCTCGGGCCACGCGTAAAAAGCGCCGTTCGAAGAGAGCCCCGGAGCAATCTGCACGCGATCTCATGCCGTGGTCGAAACTACGGTGAAAAGTGAAGTATCACATTTACTGCACGCCAAAATAGCGAAATGAAAAGGGGCTATAGAAACCGTTCCTCCAACACAGAGCGAGGCAGGGTTTTACAGTTGCTATTTTCTAGTTTCCAAAAAGCGTTCAAAATGCTGACAACCAAACAAATCCTCGTGCAAATTCACCCAGGGGATTGGTTTATCTCAGTGGATCTGAAAAACGCATACTAGCACCATCACAGGCCATTCTTGAGATTCGCCTTCGAGGGTCAAGCTTATCAGTACACTGTCCTTCCGTTCGGCCTGTCTCTAGCACCTTGCACGTTTGCGAAGCGCTAGCCCCCCTAAGACAACGAGGTATGCGAATAGTGAAGTATCTCGACGATTGGTTGATTTTAGCTCAGTTGGAGGCAGAACTGGTGACTCACAAAACCTGGCTACTCAGTCATTTAGAATGTCTGAGTCTCGGAATCAACATGACCAAGAGCTCACTGTTCCCCAGCCAGAATATTTATTTTCTGGGAACAGACATAGACTCAGCTTCTCCAGTACTTCAGCTGGGTCTGCTGCATATGCGCCCCCTCCAGTACTGGTTGAAGACTCAAGTTCCGTCTCGTGCATGGATTTCGGGTCACTTTCGTATCAAGGTAACCCGCAGTTGTATCGAAGCCCTGGATCCTTGGAAAGCAGCAGTTAGTATGGGGACTGTCTTAAAGCTAAAAGTTGTCTCGACAGATGCTTCCAACCTCGGTTGGGGTGCCCTTCACAAGGGCAAGCCAGCCTCTGGCCTTTGGTCAGGCTCGGAGAAGCGCCTGCACATAAACTATCTAGAGAAGAGAGTGGTGGTCGAGCTGTGCCTGGAAATTTTCCTCCCGTACATAAAGGGCCACCACGTCTTAGTCCGATCGCACAACATGTCAGTGGTGTCCTACATAAACCGCCAGGGCGGTCTCAGATCTCGGAGCTTGTACACCATGGCCAAGCGCCTTCTCGTGTGGGCTCAGCACAACCTGCGCTCGCTGAGAGCAGTGCATGTGCCTGGCAGCCTGAACCTGGGTCCAGACAGGATATCCAGGGGTAACGTTCCCCCCGGGGACTGGTCCCTTCACCCTCGGGTGGTTCAGTCGATATGGAGCATCTTTAGCAGGGCAGAGGTCGACCTCTTCGCCTCAGAAGACAATGCTCATCAATGAGTCATTGCCCAATATATTTCACGAAGAGCAGGGACGCCAGTGAGAAGGGACCTCCTCTCACAGGCCAAAGGGATGCTCTGGCAACCTTGTCCCGACATGTGGGCCCTCCATGTATGGCTCCTCAACGGGTACCCAGTAACCTCCCGGAGGGAGTGTTAAACACTATTACAGAGGCTAGAGCCCCCTCTACCAGGTGGCTGTACGCTTTGAAATGGTCAGTGTTCTCCAGCTTGTGTTCAGCTAGGAACCTGGACCCCCACTGTTGCGGAGTAACAGGGGTGCTCTCTTTTCTCCAAGAGCTTTTGGACGCGGGTAGATCTGGTCAGTCCGGTCAGTCGCTGGGAAAAGACAACCTAGTCGTGCGTTTCCTCAGAGGGGCTAGGAGGTTAAACCCCCCCTCGACCCCCATCTGTTCCCATTTAGGACCTTTCCACGGTCCTAGAGGCCATGAAAGGTGATCCATTTGAACCACTGCGGTCAGTGGATCTAAAATACCTCTCACTTAAAACTGCTTTTCTGCTGGCCCTGGCCTCAGTCAAATGGTCACCCACACGCTCTCAGTAAGCGCTGCCTGTCTTGAGTTTGGGCCCAATCCTCAAGACAAGACACGGGTATGTTCCTAAGTTGCTCGCCACACCCTACAGAACACAAGTTATTTCGTTATCAGCTCTCCCCACATCTAATGATGAGAGAGACGCGGTTCTCTTACGAGAGTTCTCTCGTACTGCGTTCGTAGAACGCTGCGGGAAAAGTCTCTTTTCACGAAATACTGAAGCAAAATTATCCTTAATTTTCATATTTGTAAAACGCATTGCGGCAGTGCACAGCCATGGCGAGACGGCTCGCTCACTCATTGGCTGTTCTGCGGCAACTGCATGAGCCTATCGAGCGAGGGCTGATGCAACATCAGACCAATGAGAGTGCTTCGCGCGCTCCTCGTCACATCCCGCCGAAACGGGTGTGGCCATCCCCTATAAAAGGAGCTCGAGTAGGCTGATTCAACTGATTTTTCATCTCTTCAGCGAAGCTCACGCATCGCTGGATCACGGAGAAGCAAGCGTCGTCGAGGCAAGCTTTTCAGCGGGACGAGCCCTTGAAGCCGCTGGCCTTCGCCGCCTTCTACTGCCGTACCTGCTGCGCTTTCCGGCGCTTCATATCCTTTATCTGCTCTGTTCTGTGTGTGTGTGTGCAGTGTTCCCCGAACACTCACCCCTAAAAGAGCCGCGTCTTTTTCAAGATGCCATCCTGTGGCTCGTGCCGAGCCCCGCTCACCGAGGGAGACCGCCATGTTATTTGCGTCTCCTGTCTGGGCGAAGATCACGCAGCGCTCGCGCTCGCTGACGGCGGCTGCCCTCACTGCGAGCTTTTGCCGATGGTGACTCTGCGGACTCGCCTGGCACAGTTCTCCGAGCCTGCGCCCCCCGCCGCGGTGCCGCGCCGTAAGAAGCGCCGCTCGCAGCGGGCCCCGGAACCCACCTCTTCCCGACAAAGCTCGCCGGCTCGCCCGCCAGCTTCACCGGCTTCCCCCGAAGCACTTCCTGATGCTCAGCGCCCGCAGTCTGCCGCCGCTTCATCTGAGGAAGTTGTTTCTGAAGTCGAGTCGGTCGAAAAGGATTCCTGCTCTCTGCTAGCTTCAGGCAGTGAAGACTGGGCGAGCTCTGCGGATCTCACGCCTCCTGCCCGAAAGCCGTCGGCTAGAGCTAGCATCGAGAGGGAGCTCATGCGAGTACTCGCGTTGGCCGCGGCGAGCCTCGGCCTCGAGTGGTCTGCACCGGAACTCCCCTCGCGCACCCGGCTTGATGGTAGCTTCCTCCCTGGTGAGCGCACTTCTCCTGTGTCTAAGCCCGCTCCGTTTCTTCCTGAGCTTCATGAAGAAGTGGCGAAGGCCTGGAACGCTCCCTTTTCTGCACGAACACGTTCGTCTGTATCCCCAGCATTTTCCTCCCTGGATAATGCTCAGGACCGAGGCTACCTCACTCTGCCGCCGGTGGAACAGGCGATAGCAGCCCACCTTTGCCCGCCCTCTGCTGGACGGCGGACTAAGCCTGCGCTGCCGTCAAAAGCCTGCCGCATGACGTCGTCGATGCTCGCGCGGATCTTCTCCGCCGCTGGGCAGGCGGCATCGGCTCTCCACACCATGGCCACGCTTCAGGTTTTCCAAGGCGATCTCCTCCGCAAACTGGACGAGATAGGACCTGAAGCTATCTGCATCGCGGACCTGAGAAGCGCGTCGGATCTTTCCCTCCGCGCTACCAAGGCTGCAGCACAAGCCATGGGACGCTGTATGGCTTCCGCTACCGTAGCCGAGAGGCATTTGTGGCTGACGCTCACGGAGATGGCTGATGCAGAGCGCAACGCGTTCCTCGACGCCCCGCTATCCTCCGCTGGCCTTTTTGGATCTTCTCTCTCCGAGCTCGTGGAGAGATTTTCCGAAGCCCAAAAAGCGTCACAGGCGTTCAAGCACTTCCTGCCGAAGCGCCCCAGTTCTGCAGCGGGCCGTGAGAAACAGGCCCCTCGGAGCTCACAGCCTCAGCCCCCGCCTTCGGCCGCCCCCTCACAGCGACAGCAGCGCAGCTCACGCCCTCGCTCTCGCTCTACTAGCCGCCGCCCCACTCACCGCGGGCCGCGACCAAGGGTTGTGTTGAAGCCGGAAGCCCCAAAGAAATCCTAGCACGCCTAGGAAAGCGCAGGTGTGTAAGCCCCGTTGCGACCGGGCCCTCACCAAAGCGCACCGCTGTCTCAGTCCCAGGAATTGCGACTGCTTCAGCGTTCTCAGCAGAGCACAAGCCCGCACAGCTGCCCGCTTGCCTGCACACAAAAGCCGTTTTTACGGCTACCCAGATAAATCCCGAAAAGAGTGTATTTTCTGGTGTCCCGGCCATGGCCGATGGTGCTATAAATGTAGTGTTGATGCCCACTTCTCTGTGCCCATCTCTACACACAAGCACAGCCCTGCACACAGGGCCCGTACTCATAAGATCGACGCAGTTCGATCGCGCCCCAAACATAGTCAAAGTGCCCACTTCCCAGTGCCCACAAACACTATGTCTGGCAAGCCACAGGCTCCCTGTAAAAACGGGACCTGTGCGCGCCCGCTCTGTTCAAGCAGACAGCGCGGCCAAAGCAGTAAACGTGCCCGGTCCCCGCCCACGTTCACTTGTAGGCTGCATGAGACCTTCTCAGACCTCCCCCGCTCAGATAAACACTGTAGCGCGGTCGAGGATGAGCGTTTTGCCCGCTGTATTACGCGCGCTCCCCGCCTCAAATGTCTCAGGCGTAACGCCTATGCTAGCGCACCCCGAAGCGCCGCCGTCGCACAGCGAACAGAGCGCGCTTCGCATCCAACCCCTAGCCGGCCATGCAGACGCATGGGCCGCGCTTCCAGGGGTTTCGGACTGGGTGCTAGACATTATAAAGAGAGGCTTCTCGCTACAGTTTTGTCGACGCCCTCCACGCTTCACAGCGCGCGTCGAAACTACGGTGAATTCAGAAGTAGCACACCTACTTCGCGCCGAAATATCAAAACTGTTGAGCAAAGGGGCGATACAACATGTATCCCAAGCTCAAAGCGAAGGGGGGCTATACAGCAGATACTTCCTAGTCCCCAAAAAGGACGGTGGTATCAGACCCATACTAGATCTAAGACGACTAAACAGAGCTTTAGTGAAACGCAGTTTCAAAATGCTCACGACCAGCAAAATCCTCGCGCACATTCGCCGAGAAGACTGGTTTATGTCGATAGATCTAAAGGACGCGTATTTTCAAATACAGATAGCGTCACGCCACAGGCGATTCTTGAGATTCGCCTTCGAGGGTCGGGCATACCAGTATACAGTCCTGCCATTCGGCTTGTCCCTGGCACCCCGTACATTTACGAAGTGCATGGACGCAGCGCTCGCTCCCCTCAGACTCAGGGGCATGCGAGTGCTGAACTATTTGGACGACTGGCTGATCATAGCTCAATCACGATCTCAGCTCGTGGAGCACAGAACCATGTTACTCGATCACCTCGAGAATCTTGGTATCATGATCAATTGGACGAAGAGCTCCCTGAACCCCAGCCAAACTATATCGTTTCTGGGCATCGTTCTGGACTCTCGTTCTATGACGGCGCAGCTGTCGCAACAGCGCGCGCTGCGCATACAGCACGCAGCGAGGTCCTTCCGCTGCGGTGCGATTATCCCGCTCAAACGGTTTCAGAGGATGCTGGGCCTCATGGCCTCAGCATCATCAGTTCTCCAGCTGGGCCTGCTTCGCATGCGCCCTCTGCAGTTCTGGTTGAAAGCGCGAGTGCCACGCGGAGCGTGGGCACTCAGCCGATTGCGCCTCAAAGTCGATCAAGACTGCGCAGCAGCCCTGAGACCATGGGCGGCGGGCGATTGGTACCGTTCAGGTGTAAGCCTGGGGACTTCCTCGAGAGTGAAAGTGGTGTCTACGGACGCATCCACCTCGGGATGGGGAGCGCTGCTCGAGGGCAGGCCGTTCTTTGGCCTTTGGTCAGAACGAGAAAAGCTCCAGCATATCAACTGCCTGGAAATGCTAGCAGTTCACAACGCGCTGACGCGCTTTTGTCCCCACATCAAGGACCAACACGTCGTAGTCCGCTCGGACAACACGGCCGTGGTGTCCTACATAAATCGCCAGGGCGGTCTCGGATCCAGTTCCCTTTTCAGGCTGGCCGAGCGCCTCCTAATATGGGCTCAGCGCAACCTGCGCTCGCTGAGAGCGGTGCATGTGCCCGGGACACTCAACCTGGGTCCAGACAGGCTGTCCAGGAACAACGTTCCCACGGGCGAATGGTCTCTACACCCACAAACAGTCCGGCTGTTGTGGCAGAGATTCGGCAGGGCGGAGGTGGACCTATTCGCGTCCCCAGAAAACGCTCATTGCCCCGTGTTCTTTTCGAAGAACGACAGCGCACTGTCCCACAAGTGGCCGCACTGCCCGCTATACGCGTTTCCCCCAGTCTCCCTCCTACCTCAGGTGCTGGAGCGAGTCAGGGAAGTGAAATGCCCAGTACTGCTTATAGCACCGTTCTGGGACAACCAAGCCTGGTTTCCAGTCCTGATGCAGTTAGCAGACTCCGCTCCATGGCCAGTGCCATTGAGGAGAGATCTCCTCTCGCAGGCCAGGGGCTCGATTTGGCACCCACACCCAGAGCTGTGGTCCCTTCATGCGTGGACGCTCAACGGTTGCCCGTTAGTCTCACGGATGGAGTGCTGAACACCATCACTCAGGCTAGAGCGCCTTCCACCAGGCGGCTTTATGCCTCGAAGTGGTCGGTTTTCTCCAGCTGGTGTACAGCTCGGGGCCTGTCACCCCTCGATTGTGAGGTGACGGAGGTTCTCTCCTTCCTACAAGAGCTGTTGGACAAGGGCAGATCCCCTTCCACGCTCAAAGTCTATGTGGCGGCTATCGCAGCGTGCTCGACAGCAACGCCAGGCCAGTCACTGGGAAGGAACGATTTAGTCATCCGCTTCCTCAGGGGAGCTAGGAGGCTGAATCCCCCCAGACCTCCCTCAGTCCCGGTGTGGGACCTTTCTACGGTCTTGGCAGCCATGAAAGGTCCCCCCTTTGAGCCTATCCAATCTGTCAGCCTCAA
Organism: Abramis brama; assembly: GCF_963993115.1. NCBI lineage: Eukaryota > Metazoa > Chordata > Actinopteri > Cypriniformes > Leuciscidae > Abramis > Abramis brama. The sequence continues at coordinate 12,621,595 of NC_139971.1, read as the reverse complement.
ACATCTGTCTTTCAAAACGGTGTTTTTGATGGCCCTCGCTTCGGTGAAGCGCATAGGCGATCTGCACGCGCTCTCTGTGAGTCCAACGTGCTTGGAGTTTGGGCCCAGTGACTCCAAAGTCATACTCAAACCTAGGCACGGCTACGTGCCGAAATCCCTCAACACTCCGTTTAGGGCTCAGGTTATTTCCCTGTCTGCCCTGCCGGGATCAAACGAGGAAGGGGACTCGAGCTGTCTTTGCCCCGTTAGGGCTTTAAGAGCTTATGTGTCCCGCTCCGCTGCCTTCAGACAGACGGAGCAGCTCTTTGTCTCGTTCAGTGGACGTTCCAAGGGAACGGCTGTTTCGAAACAGAGCCTGTCCAGGTGGGTGGTTGACGCCATAACAATGGCTTATACCACCAAGGGCCTTCAGTGCCCCTTGGGCATTAGAGCGCATTCCACGAGAGGCGTTGCCTCATCGTGGGCCTGGTCTAGCGGGATTTCCTTACAGGAAATATGTACGGCGGCGGGCTGGGCCTCGCCGTCTACATTCATAAGGTTCTACAACCTAGAAGTTCCCGCCCTGCAGGCCAGGTTGTTTTCGGTTTAGCCGAATCAGCTGTCTAACCAGGACACTGATTTCGCAGGCGCACAGCGCCACCGAAGACTTCACCGCACTTGCAAGCCAAGTATTTTCGGTGTATTCGAGTCAGCTGTCTAAACACGGCACTGATATCGTAGACGCACAGCGCCGCCGAAGTTTTCTGGGCAGAATTGTGTAAGACCCATGTTTTTCCCACATTAGCCAGGCTCCCTCCTGCCTATGTGATGTTATATCGCGTCTAGAACGCACCTATTTGGGCGAAAGTGTGTAAGTCCCACATTTCCCACATCAGCCAGGCTCTCCCTGCCTATGTGACGCTGTATCGCGCTTAAGGGCGCATCCATTTGGGCGAAATTACGTAAGACCCACATTTCCCACATTAGCCAGGCCTCCCCCTGCCTATGTGATGTTATATCGCGTCTTAGGACGCAGCTATCTGAGGGTGGTTGTCCCCCCCCCCCCCCCTCCAGACTCTCCGAAGTCTACCGGGTGATTATGCACTGTATACCTGGACTAGCTTCCAGTGGTCGGTGTTTTCTCATCCCAGCACGCACGGCGTCTTACAAGTGGTTCCCGCAGCGTTCTACGAACGCAGTACGAGAGAACTCTCGTAAGAGAACGTACTCGGTTACTAACGTAACCTCGGTTCTCTCTAGAAGAGGGAACGAGTACTGCGTTCCCTGCCGTGCGCGCGGTTCGCTCTGGTTCGCTTCGGCGATGAAAACCAGTTGAATCAGCCTACTCGAGCTCCTTTTATAGGGGATGGCCACACCCGTTTCGGCGGGATGTGACGAGGAGCGCGCGAAGCACTCTCATTGGTCTGATGTTGCATCAGCCCTCGCTCGATAGGCTCATGCAGTTGCCGCAGAACAGCCAATGAGTGAGCGAGCCGTCTCGCCATGGCTGTGCACTGCCGCAATGCGTTTTACAAATATGAAAATTAAGGATAATTTTGCTTCAGTATTTCGTGAAAAGAGACTTTTCCCGCAGCGTTCTACGAACGCAGTACTCGTTCCCTCTTCTAGAGAGAACCGAGGTTACGTTAGTAACCGAGTACGTTTTCCTTTGCCCCGTCATGGCCCTGAAAGTCTAAGTGGAACCTTCTGCCGTTTTCAGACCATCAGAACAGCTCTTTATATCCTTTGGTGGTCCCACTAAAGGTCTGGCCACTATAGAGCAAAGTCTCTCACGATGGATAGTTGATGCTATCTCGCTGGTTTATGAGTCCAAGGGTCTCCGCTGCCCTCTGGGCATCAGAGCGCCCTCTACTAGAGGCATGGCCTCGTCTTGGGCTTGGTCCAGTGGGATTTCACTTCAGGACATTTGTGCGGCAGCAGGCTGGGCCTCTCCGTCTACTTTTATCAGGTTCTATAACCCGGAAGTTCCCGCTTTACAAGCTAGAGTGTTATCGATGTAAGACACCTCTTTACAGCTACTGTGCCCAACTTCGTCTGGCTCAGCTGTTTTTTACTTTGTTAAGCATATATACTTTCTTTCATATATATTGCACATTCATGAGTTGGCCCTACTGGTCCTTCCCTACATATTCCTGTATTCACTAACGTGTTAGCCTGGGGTATTATTATTATTATTATTACTTCTCTTCCTATAAGCCCTGGGCACGTACCCTGGGATATTGGTGGAAGATAATTGAGCATGCACGGCACTTTACATTGGGTTCCCGTAGCGTAAGCCAGCTTCCGCAATACGAGAGTACTCTCGAAAGGGAACGTCTCGGTTACTAACGTAACCTCGGTTCCCTGAGATGAGGGAACGAGTATTGCGTAAGCTTCCATGCAAGCTGTATGCTCCGATCTGGGATCGCTTTAGTCGATGAAAACCAGGGAACCTATGTTAAGCGGATCTTTTATAGCTATAAGCCACTCCCCTCCTGGCGGGCTGTGATGCAGAATGAGCGCCAACATTGGCTCTTACGTCTCTACCGCCTCTCCATAGGTTGCAGTAGTTGCCGCAGAGCAGCCAATAAGCGTGTGAGCCGTCTCACTTAGGTCTGCTTGCTGCCAGTGTTGCCAACTTAGCGACTTTGTTGCTATTTTTTGCGACTTTTCAGACCCCTTTAGCGAATTTTTTTCAAAAAAGCGACTAGCGACTAATCTACCGATTTTTTGGACAAACCTCCGTAACCTTCAAATGTTGCCAATACTGTCCTGTGAGCGTGAGGTCTTGCTTTCTCCCCGCCGCCACTCTACCTTGTTCACTGAATGGCTGAGAGGAGCAGCAGCACGTTCATCTGTTGAGCGCACGGCTGCTGACAGACAGACGTGAATGAGTAGTGTTTTTCCACGGACTTACCTCTTTAGTTTAACCATTTTAATTTCCTTTCTTTTCTTGTGCTTAATACTTGTAATACTCACTATCACAGAGCTTTAGTTCATCCGGTTCCCGAACTCTCTCAATAATTTTCCACATAGGCCTATAAAAAAATGTAGTCATTCACTATATCATAGCTACGCGTTCTTGTCAGACAAAAAAAAAAAAAAAGATAGGAAATGAGAACAGCTTTATTTGACATTCGGCTATATGTTTATTATATTATATTATATTATATTATATTATATTATATTATATTATATTAAATACAGTATGTGAGCATTCATTTAGAGGGAAAACACATTAGGCAGGCAGAACGCAAGTACAAAGCGATCACGTCATGAATATGCTAATTGACGTATGACGTCATCTAGCGACATTTAGCGACTTTTAGGGAAGGTGTTAGCTAATTTCCTGTGAAAATAGTTGGCAACACTGCTTGGTGCAGCACTGCATTTTACATTAAAGGAAAATTATAAGGATAATTTTTGCTTCAATATTCTCGAGAAAAGGAGTTTCCCGTAACCAAGGTTATGTTAGTAACCGAGACGATTTAATAATCTTTCTCTTATTCCTTTTGCAATTTGTCTTAAATTATGTTGTTACACTGACACTCAAGAGTGATATTTAAAGTTGTCCCTTAAATATTTAATGTAATTATTTTTTTTCCTCCACTTTATTACAGGTCACAACCATTCATTAGGCAACAGAGAGTATTGATGGCTTGACTAGTGCTGCCAGCATGCTGTCAAATTGAGATCTTTTTTTCTGCTTATTTTCAGAGTTATAACATGGCAAAAGCACAACCATCAGAATAAGAGGCATCTAGATGTAATGTAACATGATTAGGTGTAAATGATTTTTTACGTTTTTTTTACCAGCTACAGTAATGTACATTCTTTATATGATTTTGCACATGTTTGCAATACATTATACTGTCAATACTTTAAGGCATAACTTGAATGCAAATGAAGCACAGCAAGCCTTTTAAGATGTACCAAGACCTCAAAAGGATTGTATTTATGGCTTGAAACTGTTCAAAATGGATGGATTTCTCCTCTGTTTAACCTTGACTTTGAAGACTTTAAAATGGCAGGTGATTGAAAATATGAACAAAAATGGGTGTACAGGTAAATTGATGTTATTTGTAATGTATTATCCCTGAAATAAATTTTAATTGGAATTAAATTTCTTATGGTATTTCGATTATTAACTATGTAACCTTGTGGTACGTTGCTCCAAACAAAACCTTAAACTTTGTTCTCAGAATGGTAGTGCTGTATGTACTCCTATAAATCATTTAACACTCATGATGGACCTAAATGGTTGTAATTGTACATGGTACATTGGCTGTCAGGTTTTGTGTGCCTCTATAGAGAGCTACAACTGAAATATTTTTAAAGTTCAGAATTGGAATATTCTTTAAAAAAGACAGTCAGACTTTCAAACTTTGATGTGCATTATTTATTGGCTTGTGGAACTCACTCCATCTTTAATGCACAAAATAACATTGGCACCATGTATGCAGGTTGTGTTGGTATTTTATGCATAGTGGTTAACCAAACATAACATGTGGTATAAGTAAGAATTATACAAACCACAGTAAAACGATTTCTATAAAACAATTTCATAAAACTGTTCAAATGTTTAACCCATAGCATGAACTAAAGGTTCACAATAATGCGACACCCATTTGTATACAAGCACAAAGTTAAATTAAGAACACACAACTGTTCAAAGCCATCTACAGTATCTGACTGAAGAGGCAGCATGTACAATTTTATGTAAACAGTAGGTTGCATCTAAACAATGTGATATCTATCACTATTGAAATTCATAAACAAAATATAAAATAAATGATCTAAAAACATAATAAATACATTTGTTTGAATTTCAACATAACCAGCAACAACTACTATAAGTAAACAAATTAAAGTGAATGTTTTACTTTATGTATATGAGTAAAATAAATGTAAAGTACAGGTGAATCTCGAAAAATTAGAATATCATGCAAAAGTTCATTTATTTCAGTAATTCAACTTAAAAGGTGAAACTAATATATAGACTCATTACATGCAAAGTGACATATTTCAAGCCTTTATTTGTTATGATTTCGATGATCATAACTTACAGCTTATGAAAACCCCAAATTCAAAATGAGAATATAGTGAAAAGGTTTTCATAGCTGTAAGCCATAATCATCAAAATTATAACAAATAAAGGCCTGAAATATCTCACCTTGCATGTAATGAGTCTATATATTAGTTTCACCTTTTAAGTTGAATTACTGAAATAAATTAACTTTTGCACAATATTCTAATTTTTCAAGTTTCACCTGTACTGTAAATGTATGAAGAATGAACCATTCACTAATTTTAACAGTTCAAAGCCATCTATCTGACTGAAGAGTTGACATGAACAACTTGTACAATTTAAAGCAAAAGTAGTCTGCAACTAAATAATGAAATTTTTTTCACTATTGAAAGTTAACAAAATAAATCTTCAGAAAAAAAGGCTTGTTCAACATAACCTGTAATAACTAAGTGTAACCTGTATTAAATAACATTCAAATTAAAGTGAATGTTTTACTCTATGCATACATGTGTAAAACAAATGTCAGTGTATGAAGAATAACATTTATATTAGCTGGCCATAAATAGTTTCTGCCAGTTCATGTGCCAGTGCAACTAAATTATGTCCATTACCCAGACATTGCTTTCAAGAATTTTGTTCATTTCAGATCGGAAATCTGGGTAGTTGTCATAGTGTACTGAAAGCCTCAGGAAACAGCTACAAGTGTGTGACACTGGTCTTCTCTCAAACCCTTTAAGGTCTGTGAAATAAACTGTTATAGTTTTGTCTATAAACAAATCTGATCCTGTACAGAATCTCAGAAACAGAGACTGTCGTTTTGCATCACACTCCCGCAAGTAAGCTGTCAAATGCTTTGAAATTTCCTTTTGGTGTGCATTCATTTCTTCAGGGAATTTGAGAGATCACACAATTTTCCTCACTGTTGGTTGTAGTGCACAATACACGTTCAACTTCCTGAAGGTCCTTGCTCAGAGGTCCAAGTATGCTCATCCACTGTTCAAGAACATAAGCAGGCTCTTGAATGAGAGTCTTGTGTGCCAGTTCTTTCAAAATTTGCATGAAGTTTTCTTCTGTTGGAATTCTCCGACAACTGTAGTTGTCTAAGATCTCGATCAATTCCTCCTGGTCTGCACTACAGAAGTCTGTTCTGCAGCTTTCTAACACAGCACACTCATTTTTCTGAGACATACTTCAAAAAGTTGTCAATCAGATCACTTTTGACAGATCCTTGTATTGCTTGCTCCAAGACGACAGGTGCAAGTTTTATTGGGAGATACTTCTCTTTCCTCCAGCCAAATATAATTATTCGGGCAACACTTTCCCACTTTTCTTTCCCAAAATCATGCCGAAGAAAAGGTACTTTAAAATTGCTCCCCAATGTGCATTGATCATAAAATTCCTGCCAAAATTCTGATAGGCAATCCCTGAACACTCCACCGACGTCATGGCCCATCTCAAACTGTCCATTTGGGAGGAGCAACTTCACTTCTACATCACTCTGTGTATGTGCAAGGGTTTCATCACAGAAATGTGCAATAAGTTCAGAAAATATCTGTCCACGATGAACAACAAGAATTCTTTTGTGAGGAACTACTGGTTCTGGGCTCAGAGGCAAAGTGTCATCTAAGGTTTGTCCATCTATTCCAGTGATGTCTCCGCTTAAAAAAAAAATCTCACTACATCGCTTGCATCCAAATAATCTGGTGAGGCCATTGATGAACTTTGAAAAGGGACATTCAGATCCTCTGCATCATTCTGATCCTCTGTGGATGAATGTAAGGGAGACACGTCATTGTTGGCTGTACTTTCCACAAAAATTACATCTGTGTCTGAAGCTTGAAAGAAGTCATTCACTCTCCTGGAAGAAGTGGGAAGACTTTGATCCTGGTTATTTCTGTGCAAGTCATCTATTGTGTCTGAATCTGATATGTCCACTCCACTTTCTGTTTCCTCTTCCCTAATGATCTTTTTTGTTGTGAGGTAGAACCTCATCATTGTGAGTTTGGATGTATTATACATTTCCCCCGCTGTAGTTTCTTCATCTAGTGACACTTCCTGATAATTTGTTAGATCCAATTCAAACTCAGAAACACTGCCATGAGAATTTTTTTTTCATTTGGGAAAAACAAACGAATTGCCTCCTCTATCAGTTCTTTCCTTTTCCAGTCTTTTGGCACACTCAACTTCCTTGTTCCCCCTCCTTTTTTAGCTCTCATTTGAACAAAGCCCTGTCCATCATAGTGCATCCACCCAATCTCAACTTTTCTTGCAGTACGCTCACGCTGAGAAATGTTTGTTCTAGTTGTTTGGTTTTCAGTTTGTGAATTGTTCGTTTTTTGTCTTTTGCTCAGTTTTGATTTTAAGCGCTCAAACAGCTTTGACTTCCTGCAAGTTGGCTCAGTTTCTTGCCTCCTACAAAATCCCAAAACTGCCAGTCTGTCTCCATATGAAGGAAAATAGCTTCTCATCTGGTCATCAGTCATTAGCAGTAGGACGCTGACATCAATCTGCAAACAAACACATTTTGGAGTATTATGCAATACATAAACAAAAAAGTTGATACAATTCATACAAGTATCTAAGTTTGGGTTAATCCTACTTATATACCTGCCCTCAAGAAATTGTTCACACAAAGGGAACATTTTATCATTTACTCCAAAAAAAAAAAAAAAAGTTTTCCAAAAAATCAATTATAAAAGGCAAAGGTTATTTTCATATTTTTTTCATTATGCCTCACACACAATTGAGCATTCAAGCCTTTTTGAGCAGAACATGCTATAGGGCTTGTCAGTATCAGTAGAACCCCCCCCCCCCCATAGCTCTGTTTTAACATTTTTACATTTAATTTCAGTGCTTTTAAATCGATTAACTTCCCCACAGTAGTATCCACATTATTTTTAATGTAAGAACAGCTCTGCCTTTAGTAACTTTAATGTGTCAAGTTGTCCACTTCCAGTTATTTTAGCTGTACAAAAACAGTAAGTGTTATGCTGCTTGATAGCAAACTGGTATTTACAATCATATTATTTTAATTAATTATCATAATCATGATGATTATGAACCCAAAAACACTGCGCTGTTACACTATGTGAACTTGCTCAAGAGGCCCACACAGAAGAAAATGAATAGTTGAATAAAGTTGTTATTTTTGTTTGTTTTTGCGCACAAAAAGTATTCTCGTCGCTTGATAAACTTAAGGTTGAGCCACTGTAGTCACTTGGACTATTTTAACAATGTCTTTACTAACTTTTCTGGGATGGCAGATATCAATCCCATAGAAGCCTCATGGAGGAGTGAGCCAGCTCTCAGATTTCATCAAAAATATCTTAATTTGTCCTCCAAAGATGAACGAAAGTCTTACGGGGTTGGAACAACATGAGGGTGGGTAATTACTGACAGAACTTTCATTTTTGGGACTAACCCTTTAAGGGGCACACAGACGAAAATTGTGACATCTCAAATGGGGCTATTTCAGTTACTATTCTATCCTAGCACTTCAAAAGGGTGGAAAACACAAACTCATATTTTAAACTGAGAAGTTAGCTTTGATGGTATAAAATCTGCAGAATGTTTTTACTGAATAGTAACCTCTTATAGGTGTAAATAATATTTTGATTTTCCATTTCATGACCCTTTTAATATTAAATAGTAATCTCTAATTTGAAACACTTATGTTTTATCATTGACTGACAAAATAAATAGCTTTTTTACATTCCATATTAGGTTTATTTAAGGAATATATATATATATAAATAAAATTTGAGCCCACATATGTTCTAGATAAGCCCACATGTTTGTTTTAATGTAATATTCTACACATTGTAGGGCTGAGCAAATATGGGCAGAACTCTTTACTGTCCTAGTACTTAAAAAATGTGAATTAAATGTGGCACAATGGCCTTCATCATCACAGTATGCTAATGCCTATCTAGAGCAAGGGATTTCATCAATATGCTGATTGAGGACTGTTGGCACACTCCAGGCACAGGACGGTTCTGTCGGGAGAGACAGAGTTGTTTGCACCTCAATGACACGTCTGTACCATTTGCTTCACAGGACATATGCTTTCAAATCCATACTGTATTTACTAGTGTGTTCTAATATTGATTCTATGCCATGTTTGGTCTTATCTGACAGCTTATAAACTGAAATGAATGGTGGTGAACTTAATAAAGATATTAAAGTATCCTAATGTACAATCTAGGTACTATTGGTTAAACATGCATTGAGGAGAATATGTTAATGTTCTTCTCCCCCTCTCCCTCTGGATCACTACCCATTTGCCTCATCTTTTGGTTTCCTGTCGGTCGGTTTGGTGATCATATTCCACTCATGTTTAACAATGCTTTACTCATGGTATAAGAAGGAAAGGTAACTGTTAATCTAGGAGTAAGGCTTTAACCCCGCCACTCCCGCACATCCGTGCGTAACCTCATACTACAAGAAAGGCTTTTACGGCCTCTTCTGCACGACAGTGCATTATTTGTTACAACTGAGTTACTGTCTGTATATTTAAACATGTAACTTAATAAATAACTTTGCCTGCTTTAAGGCTTTGAGAATCTTTCCTTTTATCACTGATTAGGCCCTATCTTGCAACCAGCGCAATTGACTTTGTACACCGACGCATGTATCATTCCTATTTTGCACCCGCGCACAGCGGACTTTTCCCTCCACAGACGCACGTCGGTTAACTAAGAAATACACTTGCGCTCCCAGGGGCGGTTCAGCACAAAGAGGAGGCGTGTTCCGGCGCAAACGTTCCCTCATGCTATTTTACAGGTTTAGAAAACAATTCTGCCACTGGCCGAAAAAAAAACAGTTTAAAGTCAGTGGCGCGTTGCGCATGTTATTCATATGCTATTTTAAGGGTGCATGCTTGGCCATAATCAATGTAGCGTGTGCACAACGCGCATTTTTGCACAACACTTTGATTCTCTCATCTACACAGAAGCAGCAGTTTTCATTTTTGCAAATCATACATTATTACGATAGATAGATAGATAGACAGATAGATAGATAGATAGATAGATAGATAGATAGATAGATAGATAGATAGATAGATAATTCTAAAAGCATACATCTAGCTTACACATTTATTATCATTATCAAATCAAATTATCATACGCCTGTTTAACCAAAGCTAATTTGGGTGGGTTTCTCCATCCCCAATTCTCTGTGTTTTACGGCCCTGATGAGAACGTCGGTCTCCTCGGCTGTGAAGCGCTCCTGGCAAATCCGCCATTATAATAGCAATCACATTCTGTGTACTGCTCACATTCATACTTAACGAGATCTGCGCTTGACACTTGAGGCGCTGTTGCTATTAATCCCCTCATGAATTAATATACATAGATGAGGCCGGATTCAATCTGGCAAAAAGGCTTCGACGTGGACGAAATGTAATGTGGAGGTGGAAGGTTTATGACCATCAGCCACATGACCAGATGTCCCTTCTTGAAGCCATGGATGCTGGCTCCAAGGGTGGATCCGACATACCAAGCAGTTTTATCCCAGGTGCATCGCCTTGGATGATATCAGATGTGATCTTGAAGAAAACATGTGGCCTAACCCTGAAAATTGCAGAGATTAGATACAGTAATTTTGTGGGGTTTTTTTTAAATGTGAACAGTACTGTACATGTGGACATACAGTTCCCAACCTAGAAATTTAGTGTAAAACGGTGGATTGCATGTTTTGCATGCAAATACCTGTAAAACTGAAACATAAAAGTCTATGCAGTTTTAGTAATGTCAACAATAGCCAGTATTTTGAAACCTGGTGTACTTTGATTGACTGCATGTACCTTGTGAAGTGAAAACAAGTGTTATTCTTTGACAGAATAATTTCATTTTGAGTCAGATTTCCAGTGTTTTGGTAAAGTTAGTGTGTGCAGATAAACGTGTTCTATTTTGAAATGAAGAGTTAGTATATATTTAACAAAATGTGTTTTTGAGAAGAAAATTATCCATTTGGCCAATTGTGTTTTGTAGGTTTGAGTCTGTGTTAAGAGTTTAGAAAAAGTATCTGAAGTATGGGTAAGCGCTTGTTAGCGATTGAAAAAAACTGTAAGTCATGGGAACGTCATTATATCTCGTGGGCACAAGATCGTATGTTGAGCGAACGACATCCGTTTCTCATGGCCACGACTTAATATGTTGAGGGAACGACATCCATTCCTCGTGGCTACCAGTTTTATAACATGTGGGAACCGAATCTTCACACGCGATACGGGCTCCTGCTTTTACCCCGGTCATAATTTACTTTGTTATTTGTTAATTTAAGTTTCTCATAATTTGTTTTTGTTTATTGCCTAAAACTGAGCTTTATTCGTGACCCGAGTATTTCATTCAAGTCTGCAAATTTCAGACGAAAAAGCCCATTCAACTTAAGAATGCGCTTCAGATGTCTTTCACATAACGTACCCCTTAATGCCAGAGACCGCACTATATCTTTATATGACATTCCTAATTCAAAATAAAATGTTATTTCATCAGTCATCTTCATCTCCGACTGCTGTATGGTTACAGTATTGACCGGTGTGGTTCCCTCAACATAACTCGTGGCCACGAGAAATAGATGTCCTTTTCTCAAAATATGAAGTCGTGGCCACAAGAAAAATATGTCGTTCCCTCAACATATGATCGCGTGGCCTCGACATAATGATGTCGTTGCTTCAACAAAATGATCTTGTGGCCATGATTTATCACGTTCCCACGACTTAATATGACCTTCACACGAATTAATATCTCATGGCAACAACATATTATCACGTTCCCACAAGTTTATATGTTGTCGCCACGACAAAACTAAGTGCCGAACATGTCCCCTCCCGGTCACCATATTCAATACCAAATACAGCATATTATTCATATAAAATAATATTTATTGAACAATAATATTTAAATTAACAATTTGAATTAACAACAATATAGCCTAAATGTACAGTTATGAAACTTAAATTAACCCAAATCGATTTGCTCTGGAACAAGTAGCCTAATATATTAATAAGACCAGGCCTGGACTGGTAATCTGGGCCGACGTGCTTTTTGGGCGATACATCTCATACTTTTTTTTTTTTTTTACGGCCCATAAAACTCGTACATTGGCGGCCCATTCGTTTTGTTTTGTTTAACTGACGGTGCTGGGTTAGTGCCGGTGTAATGCATTGGTCAAAAAAAGTAAGCGTTAGTTTTTTTTTCACTGACAGACCGGCCCATGAAACACGTAGATCAGCGGCCCATTAGTTGTTTTCTTGATTGACACTGGGCTGGCCCAATCACATCTTTAAACACCTCCCCCTTTGGGCTTTGAGCGAGCGTGCAGTGTCAGTGTGTATCTGTCAAAATAGTCTGAGAATGTGCAGAGAAATAGCGTGAAAAATAGATACAGGCCCTTCAAGCAGATGCTGTAAAATGTGTCAAAATATATATGTTTTCTGCAGCAGAAGGACCTTCATCAGCTCCAGTGGCTGATGAGGATAGCGAGGAGGATCAGGAGAGAGATGAGAAAGTGTAGAGTCCGCGGTAAGCAGAACTACTTTCAAAACACTTAAGCTATGAGTGTAGGAACCCATTACCCAGTTACGCATTATTTCCACATCTGCATAGTTGATGATTACAGCAATTTACTAGAAGTTTAATGAGACGCGTTTGTATCCATGCCAAAATAAAAGCTTAATGCAGTTTCCGCCAAAATAAAAGATTGTGTGCTTATCTCTTTCAAGTATAGAAATTAGTACAAAACTAATTATGAAAGTTTCCTTTATTTTTTCAGTGCATTTGTTTTACAATATATGGCTATTAGGTTACTGTCATGATATTAATATTATAACTATTATTATGTAGTACTGTAATGTAGACAGACACGGTTTGATTTTTTCTTTGTTTAATTTGCACACTTAATATGGGATGGAGTTTTTAATTTTGAACTCTCAAACTGCACCAGATTGATGAATTTAACATTAAAATGCACACAATTTTCTTAGGGGGGGCATGTCCCCGAACCCCCCTAGAGGGACAGAGGTCAACCCACCACAGTTTTACCAAAGATCCTGTGGGAAACACTGGTATTGCTATGCCAATGCAGCTTATAGCTTGTTTTTTGGATGCATCACTGTGGAGTATAGTTCAATTGTATTAATAAATGACAATTTTGTACTTATTTCATCTGTTAACTCTCACTCGTTCCTACTCACTTGGCATTAGTGGTGGTTTTAATGAATAGGAGTTGAACAAAAACATATTCAAGGGCGTGCAAAGATGGTGTTTATGATCATATGTAGTGGGCCAGTCTGGGCCAAAATGCCAGGGCCGATTTTTTGTCCCAGTCCAGCCCTGAATAAGACCCAAGTTTGCCCGTTTGATATACCCCAAATTAGTTATATCTCATGTTTAAACACTATCTATAAGAGCCAGCGGCAAATTCCTTAAGAACTGGCCGAGATGACTATAGAGATTATTGCAATTTTAAAACAGTTTTCTATTTGATTATATTATAAAATGCAATTTGTTCCTGTGATCAAAACTGAATTTTCAGCATCATCACTCCAGTAATCATTCTAAGATGTGATTTGCTGCTCAAGACTTATTTATTAGTATTATCAATGTTGAAACAGGTTTTTTTTTTTTTTTAGGATTCTTAGATTAATAGAAAGTAAAAAAAAAAAAAAAAAAAATGAATTTTTCTGAAATAGAAATATTTTATCACCTTTCAAATGTTTGGAATCTGTACTATTATTTTTTGCGGAAATAAATTGTTTATTCAGCATGAATGCATTAAATTAATCAAAAGTGACAGTAAATACATGTATAATGTTACAAAATATTCTATTTCAAATAAATGCTGTACTTTTGAACTTTCTATTCATCAAAGAATCCTGAATAAAACTGTACACAACTGTTTTCAACATTGATAATAATCAGAAATGTTTATTGAGCAGCAAATCAGCATATTATAATGATTTCTGAAGGATCATGTGACACCGAAGACTGGAGTAATGATGCTGAAATGATGTGGTTAGCACAGATAAGCAGATCTTTACCTACCCAAAATGTTGCTGGTCAAAACAGTGAACATTCCATGTCTTGATGCCTCCCTCTAGTGGCCAAACACAAGAGAAACAGCTGAAGAGGAATTTATTGGGTTTCACTTTATTTTGATGGTCCCTTTAACACATTCTGTTGACTATAAGTAACGTTGCACCTACATGTCTAGTAAACATGCAATAAAACATGGAAGAGGAATTCATTATAGATACAAAACTTTCCAGGAATAAAGGAAATAAGGAAAAACTTCAATGAACCTAAATTTAATTAAATTCATTGAACAATTTTTTTTTTTTTTTAAGTGCACACTCTCTCAGTTATAAATATAATCACATTGGTTTTAGCATGCAGATAATCATGTTCCCTATCTGTCAGTCACTTTGATGATATCTCAAGACTAACACTAGAGGGAGCTCTTGGGAGCTCCAAACAGCCTAAAACCCCTGGTTGTAAGCCTAAACTTGACATAAACTGTAAACTTGTCCCTCAAATAGGTAGGTTGATTGGAATGTTGTTCCAGGATCAACAAAGTTGTTGATCTAGGAACATGTTGGACTTGGTAAAATCAGGTTCTGCTATACTAAATGCCACAACTTACGAGATTCAGCGGGGCAGGCAGGCTGGTGCGTGCCAAGTTACAAGTGTAGTATGCCACCTCACAACCTTCCCAACGGCCAGGGTAAGTGACCCAGAGTCTCCCTATCTCAGGGGACTTGTGCTCACAGCACAATAGAATAGGTCACTTCAGCCATAGATTTCATGTTTTTATTTATTTACTTATTTACAGCTGAGCACACCTGGTTGTTTACAATGGTTGTCTACCAAGAAAGGAACACTGCGGAGACCACATCCTAACCAAAGGGGAGGTTAGTATGTGGAGAATACCAGTCCTGCCCCCAACTAAAGATTTTTCTAATCAACTATTATTCTTTCATTTAAGCCATAAGACGACTGATCGCACAATTATATCAACTTAATTACATAAATATATATCGGGAGCAGAATATATGCCTCGCGCACACATACAGCTTGCCGCAAAGCACTGGCAAAAGTAATGCTTATGAATATCGGAAAAAAATAGCAAGGAGACATTTTAATTATAATAAACCAGTGTTTTCTGAGTCGGTGTCGACTGCAAATATGAAGTTGACAATGCTGACTCGTCATCTCCACAGTAGCCTATAGTTGACGCGCTTTTAAAGAAATGCACCTTTCATATGGATTACATAATCAGAGAGTTTCCGATTCAAATTGGTTTGTATAAATGTAGAGATTTCAACCTTTCTATATATTTTTCTCATGTCTGTGAGGCAAGTATACGCCTAGTAAACTAAGTTTCAGTTAATTTACAGTGCTGGTCAGAATTATTTGCCCCCTTGGTAAATTTGATCAATGATGGCTGTAAAAAATAAATCTGCATTGTTAATATTTTATTATTTATAAATGTATTTGTTGATATTTTATAAAAAAAAAAAAAAAATAGCAGAAATCTAACCTTCATTGAAGTAAAATAATTGAAAGTGGGGGGAAAATCACATTATGAAATAAATGTTTTTATCCAAAACACGCTGGGAACAATTATTTGCCCCCTTTTATTCAATACTTTTTGTAACCTCCTTTTGCCAAGATAACAGCTCTGAGTTTTCTCCAATAATGCTTGATGAGTTTGGAGAACACCTGACAAGAGATCAGAGACCATTCCTCCATACAGAATCTCTCCAGATCCTTCAGATTCCCAGATCCATGTTGGCGCTTCTTCTCTTCAGTTCAGCCCACTCATTTTCTATAGGGTTCAGGTCTGGGGACGCAGATGGGAGTTTTACTTACTCAAACATGTTCTTCCCTTTTATTCTCTGGCTCTCTTTCTACACCCTCTCCCTCTCTTTATATCTTTCAGGTAACACTTTACATATATGGGGGGTACAATTAATGGTATTTTGGGATGGGATAAGTTTTTATCATCACATCTATTTTGTAACTTTAAGTGTAACCATATATAGTGTCATTAGACCCTTTCAATTACATACAGTATAATGTGCTAACTAGTTTTGATTAGGTATTGACTTTAAAGTGCTACCTATTGCAAAACAATATCGTCACTCTATAGCAGCAATCTGCCACATATTTAGCTGTTGTTACAACTTGTAACAGCGCTTATTTCCGTTGTTGATATAAGTAGCAGTGGGTGGTAATAGACAAGAAATCTACAGTTTCTTTAGTCATTCGGCAGTCTAGCAGCCTGAACCCCTGTAGGAAATCCATCCTTACAAAAGTATGGAATTTTGATTTCATTTAATGACTGAACAAAAATTGATTGTAAATAACTAGTTTACTAATTATATTTTTATTGAACTGTCTTTTGGTCCAATTTTGCAACAAAATAATCAATTCAAGCATAATTATGACTTTCCTTTTTTATAGTATTACAAAACATTTCCAGTGAATTAAATGTATAAAACAGAAACATATCACAAAAAAATGCAGAGCAAAGATGTAGCCTATCATTAAACTGTTGTACTTTTAACTAGCTCATATCATTATTCTAAAAGATTTTTAATTGCTTTATTATTTTTCTTTTAGACGGTTGTCATTGAACTTGAATGGGCTTCCTGTTAAACCAGGCCCAACGCTACGGGTCGCCTGGTCAAATGTCTGTCAGTTCCTCCTTAAATTCTCCAGAAGTGTAGGTCTTCCTGCAAATGAATTACATAAAGATGTTGGTTTCAATGTAAGCTGATACAAAACGTAAAATGTATTTCACCTGAAAGCTTCAGTTTTGGATATTGCACAATGAACATCCTCATTTTAAAATATTTCCTGGACTATTTCTTTTGTGGAGTAAACTTGGTGCGAGGGACATTAATGAAAGCTTATTGTAACGTGGTACCAATGTAAACAAATAAAATTACTTGTAAAAATCTTAAGCTAAAGAATCTTAAGATCTTTAAGCTAAAATACATTTATAATGCCCTCAAAACAGCACTAAGGACACAGTTATATTGTCACATGCTTATCACAGTTAGTGCATGTTGAAGTCAATTTGAATCGGAGTACTCCTGCCCTGAGAGCAGCGTGTAATACACTAAAAATAAAAGCGATTTGAATCTATTGAGTACTCCTGCCCTGAGAGCAGCGCGTAATACACTAAAAATAACAGCTATTTGAATCTATTGAGTACTCCTGCCCTAAAAGAGCAGCGCGTAATACACTAAAAATAACAGCAATTTTAATCTATTGAGTACTCCTGCTCTGAGAGCAGCGCGTAATACACTAAAATAACAGCAATTTTAATCTATTGAGTACTCCTGCCCTGAGAGCAGCGCCGGCACGTAATACACTAAAATAAAAGTGATTTGAATCTATTGAGTACTCCTGCCCTGAGAGCAGCGGATAATACACTAAAAATAACAGCGATTTGAATCTATTGAGTACTCCTGTCCTGAGAGCAGCGGATAATACACTAAAAATAACAGCGATTTAAATCTATTGAGTACTCCTGCCCTGAGAGCAGTGCGTAATACACTAAAATAAAAGAGATTTGAATCTATTGAGTACTCCTGCCCTGAGAGCAGCACATAATACACAAAAAATAACAGCGATTTGAATCTATTGAGTACTCCTGCCCTGAGAGCAGTGCGTAATACACTAAAATAAAAGCGATTTGAATCTATTGAGTACTCCTGCCCTGAGAGCAGCGCGTAATACACTAAAAATAACAGCAATTTGAATCTATTGAGTACTCCTGCCCTGAGAGCAGCGTGTAATACACAAAAAATAAAAGCGATTTGAATCTATTGAGTACTCCTGCTCTGAGAGCAGCGCGTAATACACTAAAATAACAGCAATTTGAATCTATTGAGTACTCCTGTCCTGAGAGCAGCGCTTAATACACTAAAATAAAAGCGATCTGAATCTATTGAGTACTCCTGCCCTGAGAGCAGCGCCGGCGCGTAATACACTAAAATAAAAGCGATTTGAATCTATTGAGTACTCTTGCCCTGAGAGCAGCGGATAATACACTAAAAATAACAGCGATTTGAATCTATTGAGTACTCCTGCCCTGAGAGCAGTGGATAATACACTAAAAATAAAAGTGATTTGAATCTATTGAGTACAGCGATTTGAATCTATTGAGTACTCTTGTCCTGAGAGCAGCGCGAAATACACTAAAAATAAAAGTGATTTGAATCTATTGAGTACTCCTGCCCTGAGAGCAGCACGAAATACACTAAAAATAACAGTGATTTGAATCTATTGAGTACTCCTGCCCTGAGAGCAGCGCGTAATACACTAAAAATAACAGCGATTTCAATCTATTGAGTACTCCTGCAATGAGAGCAGCGCGTAATACACTAAAATAACAGCGATTTGAATCTATTGAGTACTCCTGCCCTGAGAGCAGCACGTAATACACTAAAAATAACAGCGATTTGAATCTATTGAGTACTCCTGCCCTGAGAGAGCAGTGGATAATACACTAAAAATAAAAGTGATTTGAATCTAAGTACTCCTGCCCTGAGAGCAGTGCGTAATACACTAAAATAACTGCAATTTGAATCTATTGAGTACTCCTGCCCTGAGAGCAGCGCGTAATACACAAAAATAAAAGTGATTTGAATCTATTGAGTACTCCTGCCCTGAGAGCAGCGCGTAATACACTAAAAATAACAGCGATTTGAATCTATTGAGTACTCCTGCCCTGAGAGCAGCGCGTAATACACTAAAATAACAGCGATTTGAATCTGAGTACTCCTGCCCTGAGAGCAGCGGATAATACACTAAAAATAACAGCGATTTGAATCTATTGAGTACTCCTGCCCTGAGAGCAGCGCATAATACACAAAAAATAACAGCGATTTGAATCTATTGAGTACTCCTGCCCTGAGAGCAGCGCGTAATACACTAAAATAACAGCGATTTTAATCTATTGAGTACTCCTGCCCTGAGAGCAGCGCGTAATACACTAAAAATAACAGTGATTTCAATCTATTGAATACTCCTGCCCTGAGAGCAGCGCGTAATACACTAAAATAAAAGCGATTTGAATCTATTGAGTACAGCGATTTGAATCTATTGAGTACTCCTGCCCTGAGAGCAGCGCGAAATACACTAAAAATAAAAGTGATTTGAATCTATTGAGTACTCCTGCCCTGAGAGCAGCACGAAATACACTAAAAATAACAGTGATTTGAATCTATTGAGTACTCCTGCCCTGAGAGCAGCGCGTAATACACTAAAAATAACAGCGATTTCAATCTATTGAGTACTCCTGCCCTGAGAGCAGCGCGTAATACACTAAAATAACAGCGATTTGAATCTATTGAGCACTCCTGCCCTGAGAGCAGCGCGTAATACACTAAAAATAACAGCAATTTGAATCTATTGAGTACTCCTGCCCTGAGAGCAGCGCGTAATACACTAAAAATAACAGCAATTTGAATCTATTGAGTACTCCTGCCCTGAGAGCAGCACGTAATACACTAAAAATAACAGCGATTTGAATCTATTGAGTACTCCTGCCCTGAGAGCAGCGCGTAATACACTAAAAATAACAGCGATTTGAATCTATTGAGTACTCCTGCCCTGAGAGCAGCGCGTAAAAATAACAGCGATTTGAATCTATACTCCTGCCCTGAGAGCAGCGCGTAATACACTAAAAATAACAGCAATTTTAATCTATTTAGTACTCCTGCCCTGAGAGCAGCGCATAATACACTAAAAATAACAGCAATTTGAATCTATTGAGTACTCCTGCCCTGAGAGCAGCGCGTAATACACTAAAAATAACAGCGATTTGAATCGAGCTCCTGCCCTGAGAGAAGCGCTAAGGCGGGAGATGTATCATTTTGACCGGCGTTGAAATATCGCGGAAAATTTGTTCTGTTCTCACATAGCAATTTAACAGACAGCGAGGTAGCATTGGAAAAGCATGTTTTACACCAGTTACCCCATAAGCAGCTTTGTTTTGGTCGACTGATGAAACAGTCAAATCAAAATGCATACAATACGATATTTAGACGATGATATTAGTTCTGTGCATTTTATTTTTAAATGTTCGCTTATTATCTTAGAGGATGTTGAATTGTAACAAAATATAGTAGTAAATTCACTTACCTTGCAATAAATGCGTTCTCCCACGAACATCTGTCTTTTATTCCGACTATTCCTCAAGAATCCCTCCGCAGACTGCAGCGCACATCAAATTCAAACGTCTAAACACCGCCCTTGCTTCAGTTTCATTGGTTGAAGCTGTAAACCAATCATTTTCCTTTCTGCCCTCAGAACATGTTTGAGTAAGTAAAACTCCCATCTGCTCTGGGGACTGGGATGGCCATTGCAGATGCTTGGTTTTGTCAAGTCAAGTCAAGTCAAGTCAAGTCATCTTCATTTATATAGCGCTTTTAACAATGTAGATTGTTTCAAAGCAGCTTTACAGAGATAAGAGTATAATTTAAGGTAACAGAGATTGTTTTGGCTTTATAGCGGTTCTTTATTAAAGTTATTTTCCAGCTAAAGTTAGTTTTGATTGATTCGCTTCCGTCGCAACGATCATTTGTTATTAAATTAGGGGCCGCTAAGACGACACCATTCTCTCTACACAGACTTTAAACGCGAACCTGTGATAAACACTGATGGCGTTCACATGCGCATTAAGAATTGGTTCTAGGGATGGGACAATTACCAGTTTCACTATAAACCACGATAAAATGTACTGACGGTTAGTATTATCGTTTAAAATTGAATTATCACTAAAACCGTGTTTGATCATCACGATTTTAATAACTCACTGTAAATCCTGTCCAGCCAGCAACAGTCTGACGCAGGTGCAGCGCACAATGTTTTTTTGTTTTTTTTTATTCAAGAAGGAATGGCGGAAGGCAGTGACCGTGCTCTGGAGATTTTTCTGCCTTTTAAGAGGACCAAATCTGAGGTGTGGTCATATTTTGGCTTTTACAAATGTCCTGAGTGAAACTTAATCGAGGATGGTCACTACAATGGGTGGAAACACTTCAAATCTGCCTAGTCGTCTTGTGTGACCATCACCCACTGTTTATAGCGAACGCAAGGCATGTTAACTTTGACCTCAAAACCAAAACAACGTCTGGGAAATAATTGGGCACAAAATGTTGTTTTGAGTTTAAATATTTTAGCTCACTCACTTGAAATAAACGTGAAGCTTCCGCGAAGAAAAGTTCGCAGCAAGTGGCTTTGAGCCAAAGACAAACGATCAAGTTCAAACAAGACTATTAAGAGTGACATTTAAAGGAACACTCCACCGTTTTTTGAAATAGGGCTTATTCACATTCTTTCATACATTTAGATAGGTGGGTAAATGCATTTTTGTCTCAGTGCATGCATTGTTTTAGTTTGACAGGGTCGGCGCTAGCTTAGTTTAGCACAATGAATGGAATCCTTTGTTGCCAGCTAGCATGGCCTGAGTAAAAGTGATAAAAAAAAACAAAAAACACATAATTACTTCTTGTGGCCTGCGTATTTACAACGAGTACAAATAGCGATGCAGATTAACACTAGGCGATTTCCTAGGCAGATATTGACTTGGGACTATATTAGGGGGAAGCACAGGCGAAGCACGGCTACTTAGGTGAAGCACTGCTACTTGGGCGCAGAGATATCACGCAACACATGAAATCCCACGACTTCCGTCAACAAACCGGTGTGAATAGTAGCTGCCTGGCTATTTTCCCAACAGTACATGAATGGAGATGAACATGGCTGATTTTGTGTGAGCCAGAACCATACCTATATACAAGAGTTTACAGAAAATGAGTGGAAATAGAACGACAGGAGGAGGTTGCGATCGCTCAACAGCCTGAGGACGTGAGGATGAGAGCCAACACGAACTGATGGTGTGAATGTGGGGGAATATGCCAATCTATGCCGACTGAAATAGTGTCTGTGCTGTGGCGAGTGGGACAAGTTATTGCCATCGATGACCAGGCTCAACGCGTCAGATCAAGATGAGCGTGCCCGCAGTTGTGTCACAGCTACCGATGATTTCACGGCGCTGATCCATCCGGCAGTACTCGATTTTTTTTTTCCGGTGTGATAAAGTGAACTGGAAAAAACGCCCCACGCCGAATAGACCAAATGGACAGCTGTCCACAGAGTAAGTGATTATTTTAAACATGACACATACTTCTCCTCATAGTAGTTATACTAAAACTAAGTCAAAAGAACCAGGCTAACTCGGTGAGAGAAGTAGCTAACTTAGCCCTCAGTCATTTAATTTTACTGGTAACGATAACAGCGGTTTTTATTTTTGTTTGGTTGTTCATGCTAAACAGGTTGAATTCAACATGAGGTTATACTAGAGGAGGCTAACGTTATTTGAACCGTAGTCTATATACAGCTTCTCAGCATCTATCTTACAACCGAATAAAGACACAGATTAACATAAGGAAGAGTAATAAAAGACAACTTACATGTGCACTTTGTTCTGCCTGTGCTTTGAAAATAGGTGGGATGGGACAGCCGTATGTTTCAGACGTAGTACCATCTTTCTGGGCCCATATTCCATTTTTTTCAAAGTAACTTAGTCCTCCGGTGCAAAATGCTCTTCGCAAACATGATACTGTTTAATTTTGTAGAGAGGCGTTGAAGTACAGATATCCAGAGCTGCTAGCCATTTATTTATCAGTTCCACATTCGATGGAATTCTGTGAAACATTACATTCGTGTATGTCCTTTGCTTGTTCTCACAACCTTTTGCTACGCAGGTAATTACCATGTTTGCTGTAACTTCTCAAAAAAAAACAATCCAAAAGCGAAGACACTCGGTGCAGGTCACGCGTGTTGTTCTTCTTCTTCTTCTGTGGTTTGACTCGTTGCAATGCACACCGGTATGTTGACGGAAGTCATGGGATTTCATGTGTTGCGTGATATCTCTGCGCCCAAGTAGCAGTGCTTCGCCTAAGTAGCTGTGCTTCGCCTGTGCTTCCCCCTAATATACTCCCAAGTCAATATCTGCCTAGGAAATCGCCTAGTCTTAATCTGCATCGCTATTTGTACTCATTGTGAATACGCAGACCACAAGAAGTAATTACGTGTTTTTTTTGTTTTTTTATCACTTTTACTCAGGCCATGCTAGCTGGCAACAAAGGATTCCATTCATTGTGCTAAGCTAAGCTAGCGCCGACCCTGTCAAACTAAAACAATGCATGCACTGAGACAAAAATGCATTTACCCACCTATCTAAATGTATGAAAGAATGTGAATAAGCCCTATTTCAAAAAACGGTGGAGTGTTCCTTGAAGGGATAATAATGTATATCATTGTACACTTATTACACCGATTTTTTTTTTTTTTTTTTACCACATAATTACGGGGACATATTGAATTGAGATTAATGTTTTAAATCTTACCTGTTTATAAATCCATTTTGTACAGCGTACAAAACAATCGTCCAAAAACGGAGATGCAATACGGCAAGTTGTATTTGAATGAAACGAGCGCGTCCGTTGCGATACATGGATGTGCGCTGTGTTATAATGCGTTGCTATTGATGACGGTCATTATAAGGAAATGCCACAGAATATAATCTTGCTTAAAAAAGTGCATAGAGCTGCTTGTTTTATTTGTTGTTTGTTGATTTTCAAATATTAAACTATTTTTAGTGTGAGCATCAGTTCTTTTTGAACACTTTCATATCGTTTTAACAAAACCGTGATAATATTGATAATCACGATAATTTTGGTCACAATAATTGTGATATGAAATTTTCATACCGTCCCATCCCTAATTGGTTCTATAGTTATGTGCATTTGAATATATGTGCGCAGGTTTGTAATTCCCTACAAACCAAGCCTAAACAAAGTACTGGTCTTTCCTTATAAATTTTGATACAGAATTTTATTTTGTCACTTCGGGGTAGGCACGCGAAACAAATTTTCCCGACAACGCTTTATCTGGAGTGGTAAAGGGATCCTCCATAGGGAGAGACTAGTTGGCACTTCAGCACTGCGTTGTCATCGGGTCCAGGCGAAGGTCCTTCGTCAGATCTGGATACGGCCTGGATCCGACAGGCTGCGGGAAAACCTCGGGATAAACAAAGACACTAAAATTAGCGTAGATGCCATTCTTCTTATGATGTAACGAGTACATCAGGATTTATGGGAAGTGTTCCCGGTTCCTGATGACCTAATCTATGCAGCCTAACATTGAATTATAGAAGTCTATAATGTATTATGTGAATGCTAGGTCAAAGAGATGTGTCTTTAATCTAGCTTTGAACTGACAGAGTGTGTCTGCATCCCGGACAATGTTAGGAAGACTGTTCCAAAGTTTTGGTGCTATATAGGAGAAGGATCTACCGCCAGCAGTCGATTTTGATATTCTAGGTATTATCAACTGGCTGGAATTTTGAGATCGCAATAGATGTGAAGAACTATAATGCGTTAAGAGCTCGCTCAAGTACTGCGGAGCTAAACCATTTAGTGCTTTGTAAGTAATCAGCAATATTTAAAAATGTATGCGATGTTTAATAGGGAGCCAATGCAGTGTTGACAGAACCGGGCTAATATGGTCATACTTCCTGGTTCTGGTAAGAACTCGAGCTGCTGCGTTTTGAACTAGCTGTAGTTTGTTTATTAAGCGTGCAGGACAACCACCCAGTATTACAATAATCTAGCCTTGATGTCATGAACGCATGAACTAATTGTTCCGCATTTGTCAATGAGAGCATATGGCGTAATTTAGATATATTTTTAAGATGGAAAAATGTGGTTTTACAGATACTAGACACGTGACTTTCAAATTAAAGATTGGTATCAAAGAGCACACACAGGTTCCTAACCGACGACGAAGACTTAACAGAGCAGCCATCAAGTGTTAGACAGTATACTAGATTATTACGTGAGGAAGTTTTTTGTCCAATAATTAGAATCTCTGTTTTTTCAGAATTTAGAAGTAGGAAATTACTAGTCATCCAATTTTTTTATATCAAATCAAATCAAGTATTTGTATAGCGCTTTTCACAATACAGATTGTATCAAAGCAGCTTCACAGTATTAAAATAAAATAATACAACAAAGTTTGTTTCTAGTGGAATTTATTGATTGATAGAATAAAATTAAATATCCCCAAAATATCCCCAACTGAGCAAGCCAAAGGCAACAGTGGCAAGGAACCGAAAAAACTCCATCAAGCGGCCTAATGGTGTCCTAAAACTCCATCAGGTGACCTAATGGAGAAAAAAAAAACCTTGGGAGAACCCAGGCTCAGTCGGGGGCCAGTTCTCCTCTGGCATTTATGAACTAGAGGCCGGATTGTAGTTTGAAACTGTGAGATTAACAATATTATATGAATGCCTGGCTGAAAAGATGCGTCTTTAATCTAGTTTTAAACTGGGAGAGTGAGTCCGAGCAACGAACAGTATCAGGAAGGCTATTCCAGAGTTTTGGAGCCAAATGTGAAAATGCTCTCCCTCCTTTGGTTGATCTGGATATCCTAGGTATGACCAAAAGCCTTGAATTTATTGATCTTAAAGAGCGCGATGGATTATAGGGTGATAGAAGATCCGTTAAATAGACTGGAGCTAAGCCGTTTAGGGCTTTATAAGTCAGTAGCAATACCTTATAATTAATACGGAACTTTATAGGTAGCCAATGTAGTGATGATAAAATCGGTGTTATATGATCATATTTTCTTGATCTAGTAAGAACTCTAGCGGCTGCATTTTGGACTAACTGTAGCTTGTTTATTGAGGATGCAGGACAACCGGCTAATAAAGCATTACAGTAATCTAGTCTCGAGGTCATGAATGCATGAACTAACTTTTCTGCATCAGAAACTGATAGCATATTACGTAGCTTAGCAATGTTTCTAAGGTGGAAAAAGGCTGTTTTTGTAACATACGAAATATGATTTTCAAAAGACAGGTTACAATCGAGTATAACACCCAGGTCTTTTACTGTAGAGGATAAAGTAACAGGACATCCTACGATGTCAAAGTTGTATTGTGAGAGGTTCTGTGGGCGGTTTTTTGAACCGATAAGTATTACCTCTGTCTTGTCTGGATTTAATAAAAGAAAATTACGCGTCATCCAATCTTTTATATCTTTAACACACTCTGTCAATTTGGATAATTTAGCGTTTTCATCCGGCCGTGATGAAATATATATTTGAGTGTCATCAGCATAACAATGGAAACTAATTCCATGTTTCCTTATAATATTTCCAAGTGGCAGCATATATATTGAGAATAACCCCCAATTTCCACCAGATGCGTAACGGCTGCGGAACGGCTCCGGCACGGCGGCGGAGTCAATAGGTTTCCATTAAAGTCAATGAGTGTATTTCCACTGAATGCGGTACAGCTGCGTTCCGACTCCGGCGATCCGCAGCCCTCCGGAGCAGATACACAGAGCTTCTATTTTTGCCGGATGCCGGAGAGCTCCGCAGCACTACAGGGCAGAGTGCGCAGGACAGGAAGTCGATCAAAAAAACAGAACAAACCAAAACAAAATAAAAGATCCGGTTAATTTTCTAAATAAAATACACCGTGATCATGGCGGATCATATTTCCCTACACTACACCTTGAAAACGTCATAATATACCATTCCTCATAACGTTCTGTTTATAGAAACTATATATCGCGCGATCATACGTGAATTAGCGAGATCTCGTGGGTCCTCGTGACGTCAGCTGTCAGTCATGACCGCAGCCGTTCCGCAACAAATCCGGACCTGGTGGGTATTGACGGACGACGGAACACGGAGCTGTCACGCAGCGGAGCTGTTCCGCAGCCGTTACGCATCTGGTGGAAATTGGGGGTAACAGAGGGCCCAACACAGATCCCTGCGGCACTCCATAGTTTACTGGAATTATAATCGATTTTTCTCCATTTAAATAGACAAAATGGTAGCGGTCTGATAAGTATGATCTAAACCAGCTTAATGCTTGTCCCTGAACACCAGTATAATTTTGTAGTCGATCTAAGAGTATTGTATGATCTATAGTATCGAACGCAGCACTTAGATCAAGTAAAACTAGTATTGAGATGCAGCCTTGGTCAGAAGCTAAGAGTAAATCATTTGTGATTTTAACGAGCGCAGTTTCAGTGCTATGATGCGGCCTGAATCCTGACTGAAACTTTTCATAGATATCATTTTCTTGCAAGAAAGAGCCCAGTTGAGTGGACACAACTTTTTCTAGTAATTTAGACATAAAAGGTAGATTTGAAATGGGTCTATAATTTGCTAGATTATGCGGGTCTAATTGTGGTTTCTTAATGAGAGGTTTTATCACTGCCAGTTTAAATGTTCTTGGAACATGACCTAAAGATAAAGACGAGTTAATAATATTGAGGAGAGGCTCTTCCACTACAGGTAACACTTCCTTCAGTAGTTTAGTTGGTATAGGATCTAATAAACATGTTGTTGTTTTAGATGAAGTGATAAGTTTATTTAACTCTTTTTGTTCTATAGTTGTAAAGCACTGTAATTGTTCTTGCGGGGGGAAAATTGAGGCTGAATTATAAGGTGCGATTGAGGATTGAACGTTTACAATTGTGGTTCTGATGTTTTCTATTTTCTCAGTGAAGAAGTTCATGAAATCATTACTACTAAACTGTAACGGGATATTTTGTTCGGGTGACGTCTGTTTATTTGTTAGTCTAGCCACGGTGTTAAATAAAAACCTAGGATTGTTTTGGTTGTTTTCTATTAGTTTGCGGAGATGCTCAGCCCTGGCCGCTTTTAGGGCCTTTTTATAACGTGACATACTGTCTTTCCACGCGATTCTAAAGACCTCTAAATTAGTTTGTTTCCATTTACGCTCTAAATTACGGTTTCTCTCTTTAGAACATGCGTAGTATTATTGTACCATGGTGCTTTAATTTTCTCTGTGACCTTTTTTAATCTAACGGGTGCAACAACATCCAATGTTCTAGAGAGAATGGTGCTCATAGTGCTAGTTAGTTCTTCTAGTTCATCTGTTTGTTTGGGTTCAGGCAGCAGCTGAGACAGATCAGACAAGCAACTCGAGAAATTATCTATGGTGGATGGAAGGATTGTTCTGCCTGGTCGAAAACGCGGCGCCGCATGACATATTACAGCAGTACGTAATATGCAAGTTACCAAGTAATGGTCAGTGACATCATCACTTTGTGGAATGATATCTATATCGGTTGGATCGGTTCCATATGATATAATTAAATCGAGTGTGTGATTAAGACGATGAGTTGGTCCGGTGACGTTTTGTTTGACCCCAAAGGAATTTAATAAATCTATAAACGCAGCCCCTAACGCATCATTTGGATTATCTACGTGTATGTTAAAATCTCCAACAATTAATGCTTTATCTACATTGACCAATAGATCTGAGAGAAAATCTGCAAACTCTTTTAGGAAATCAGCGTAAGGCCCAGGCGGTCTATATACGGTAGCCAAGGCTAGAGATAATATGGATTTTTTTCTAACATCTAAGAGCGTAACATTTAGTACAAGTATTTCAAACGAAATAAACTTATAACCCGTTTTCTGAGTAACATTGAGAATATCTCTATAGACCGCTGCAACACCGCCGCCACGACCAATCAGACGGGGTTCGTGCTTATAGGAGTATCCTGATGGAGTAGACTCATTTAGACCGAAATAATCATTAGGTTTAAGCCAAGTTTCAGTAAGGCAAAGTACATCGAAGCTATTATCCGTGACTATTTCATTTACAATAACTGCCTTAGGTGTGAGTGATCTAATGTTTAGAAGACCTAGCTTTAGAAATTGTTTTTGGTTACTAATAGCAACATTTTCTGGTTTAATAACAATTAGATTTTTTCTAGATCCTGCAGTAGATTTATTATTTGATCTCACTAAACGAGGAATAGACACAGTTTCTATGCAATGTTCTACACTATTTATATCAGTTAATTTGGTGCAGCAGAGACTATGATTTGAACTTTTGGTTACTAGTCAAAAGGTATTTAACATTTTGGAGATGTTATCTGACAGAAGATCCGATCCGAATCTGCTTGGGTGTAAGCCATCAGCACGGTAAAGCCTAGGACGCTCCCAAAACAGATTCCAATTATTTACAAAGAGCAGTTTCTGCTCATTGCACCATGATATTAACCATTCATTTAGCGCGAATAATCTACCAAACTTTTCATGACCTAGTCGGTACGTGGGAAGCGGTCCTGACACAATGATCGTTATATCAGGCGATGTGCTGCGTACCGTATCGATCAGATTCCTGAAGTCTTTCTTCAGAACCTCTGTCTGTCGCAGCCTGATGTCGGCCCCTCCCGCGTGCAGGACCACAGTTCCGACGCGCTCGTTCAGAATCTCGGGAATGTGAGCAGCGATTTCAGAAACACGAGCACCAGGAAAGCAGTGACTATGCACCTTACTTTTATTTAACGTAGCTTGTACGTGTCGAACGATGGAATCACCGATGATCACAGCATCGCGTTCTGTTTCGCGAAGAGGGGAGAAGCGGTTTTGTGTGGATATCTCGAAAACCGGGAGGGTCGGAGAGAGTTTTCTTGGCCTAGACCTGACTCGCGTCTTCCGCTGCGGAAATATCCAGGCTTCGTGGTGGCATGTTGGAGCCGGCGTAAACGAGACCATAGCTGATCGCGGCCTCGACGCTCGTGACCGATGCTGAGTAACGCACGGAGTAGACGAGGTCGGAGTCAGCGGGTTAGTAACGTTGATCACTGATTTGTGTGCATCGGCGCGTGATGTTTCAAGAGCTAACCGCCGGTCTATCAGCTCGGCTTTTCTCACTAAAAGGTCGTGGATCTGTTTCTCAACAGCTTCCAGCTCAGACTGCAACGCGTGTAGCTCAAATGTGTCCTCACCTGCACCAAAAGGTAGACTACTTACATCTGATATATTCGCCATTTTAACAGATGGACAGTAAGTTAAGTTAGCAACGACGCTACCAGTGATGCTATCAATATTAATACTAATTTATGGCTTAAGTCTTGGATATAATCCGTCTTTTTAGTGGTACAGGTGTGGAGTAGACGCACGATAGGCGAAAAAAAAAAATGTTTGTTTATAAATGAGTGCGGAGAAGACGTGTTCAGCCGTGAACACGTCAGTTATATCAGCTATGCATTCCGTTCATTTTGTGAATTGGTAAGTTTCGTTAGGTTTTGAAGAAATATACAGCTGAGTATCGTCAGCATAACAGTGGAAGCTAATGTTCCTAATGATATCTCCTAAGCTAATGATATCTCCTAAGGGTCGCATGTACAGAGTGAACAGCAACGGTCCTAGTACTGAGCCTTGTGGTACACCATACTGAACTTGTGATCGATAAGACATCTCTTCATTTACTGCTACAAACTGATAACAGTCAGATAAGTATGATTTAAACCATGCTAATGCAATTCCACTAATGCCAACATAATGTTTGAGTCTATTTAAAAGAATGTTGTGGTCAATGGTGTCAAATGCAGCACTAAGATCAAGTAACACTAATAGAGAGATACAACCATGATCGGATGATAAGAGCAAAATTCTTCCTTTCCTATAACAATAAATGAATCAAATTTTTCCTCAGGGAGACTGCCTGATGCGATACTGTAGTAGACGGTTGCATAGTTATAATTTTGTCCCTGATATTATCAGTCTTATAAGTGAAGAAGTTCATAAAGTCATTCTGGGCTTGAAGCTTTCTTTTTAGTTAGTTTAGCCACTGTTTCAAATAAATACCTAGGATTATGTTTATTTTCTTCTAATAGGGTTGAAAAATAAGCAGATCTAGCAGCTTTTAAAGCCTCTCTGTAAGTAATCGAGCTCTCCTTCCATGAAATCCGAAATACCTCTAATTTTGTTTTCTTCCAGTTGCGCTCCATTTTTCTGGCTGCTCTCTTAAGTGCCTGAGTGTGCTTGTTGTACCACGGCGTTGGACTATTTTCTTTAATCTTCTTTAAGTGCAACGGAGCAACTGTGTCTAAAGTGCTGGAAAAGAGAGAGTTAAAAGTTTCTGTTGCAATATCAAGTTCTTCTAAGCTATCCGGGATGCTGAGATGATGAAACTGTAAGATTATTGATAAAGCAATCTTTAGTGGCAGAAGTGATAGGTCTAACATATTTATAACACGGAGTCGGCTTTGCAGCCTTGGCTAAATGTAATTTACATGAGACTAGATAATGATCTGAGATGTCATCGCTCTGCTGCAGAATTTCAATGGCATCAACATTTATTCCATATATTATCCCGATAATATTAGATCTAGAGTATGATTACGAGAATGAGTAGGTCCTGACACGTGTTGTCTAACTCCAATTGAGTTTACAATGTCTTTAAATGCCAATCCCAATGCATCTTTTTCATTATCTATGTGTATATTAAAATCACCAACAATTAGTACTTTATCTGCAGTCAATATTAATTCTGATAGAAAGTCCGCAAATTCTTTGATAAAATCTTTATGGTGCCCTGTATACAGTAGCCAGCACAAATCTCAAACGTGATTTATCGTTTGCACTATATATTTTTACATTAAGCACCAACACTTCAAAAGAGTTTAAAACTAGATTTCTTAGTGGTTTTGAAAATATTACTATAAATTACAGCAACACCTCCCCCTTTGCTTTTTAGACGAGGTTCATGTTTATAACAGTAATCTTGCGGGGTTGACTCATTTAAAGTAATGTAATCGTTTGGTTTTAGCCAGGTTTCTGTCAAACACAGCACATCTAGGTTATTATCTGAACTCATATCATTAACAATGAGTGCTTTTGGAGTAAGCGATCGAATATTCAGCAACCCAAGCTTTAGCATTTGCTCATCTGTATTATATCTGTTTTTTATTTTATTTTTGTGCTCAGTGACCCATTTTTGTTTCGATTTTGATGTTTGTTTTTGGATCACTGTCCTGTTGGAAGATCCAAACATGGCCCATGATAAGATTTCTAGCACAGGTTGTCAGGTTTTGATTTTTTATCTGTTGGTATTTGATCGAATCCATGATGCCATGTATCTGAACAAGATGTCCAGGACCTCTGGCAGTAAAGTAGGCCCACAGCATTAAAGATACTTTTTTATCCCTGTGTGCACCAAACCCATCTTAAGTGTTTGCTGCCAAAAAAAGCAATTTTTTTTGTTTCATCTGACCATAGAACCTGTCCGGTTTGAAGTTCCAGTAGTGTTACTTTTCAAACGTTCTATGGAGAAGACCCAGAGCTGTTATCTTGGAAAAAGGAGGTTGCAAAAAAATATTTAATAAAAGGGGGCAAATAATTGTTCCCAATGTGTTTTGGAGAAAAACATTTATTTCATAATGTGATTTTCTCCCACTTTCAATTATTTTACTTCAATAAAAAGGTTAGATTTTTGAAAAGACAATGCAGATTATTTTTATTTTTTTATAGCCATCTTTGATCATATTTACCAAGGGGGCAAATAATTCTGACCAGCACTGTATGTGACGCGCTGCAGTTCAGAGAGAAAGTGCATTCTGTTTGTTTTCTTTATTTTACAAAAGTCGAAACTGGCTCTCAGATGAGATTATAGAATCTTGAGAAGGTTTTGGGTGTAGCCAGCAAAGCACCATTCGTTAAAGCCGAAGAGGCTGGGACGCCCCTAGTAGAGTGAGCTCTCACGTCCAGGGGGCAAGGTACGCCTTGGGCTTGGTAAGCCAGATGAATGGCATCCCCAATCCAGAGGGCCATTCTCTGTTTGGAGACAGCCTTCCCCTTATGCTGTCCTCCAAAGCAGACAAAGGGTTGCTCAGATCGTCTAAAGCTCTTTGTGCGGTCCAGATATATGCACAATGCACGCAACTGGACAAATCAGAGATAGGGCTGGGTCTCCCTCATTAGGAGGGATCGTTTGCAACTTTCACACTTGATCCCTGAAAGGAGTAGTGGGAACTTTTTGTACACATAGCCAGGCCAGGGTCTCAGGACAACGTGAGGATTCCGTCTCCCAGGATTCCGTCTCTCTCAATGTGAAACTCATTCTGAAACGCGACAGAAAATGATCTGTAACTCAGCGAATGTTTGTCACACAGACTTGAAATGCATGTCTATACAACGCTTGGAGTCTCTATTTTTAAAGTATGTAAATTATATAAAAAACAAATATTCTCTGTTTAAGTAATCCGTATGAAAGCAGCGGCATGTACAGTTTCTCAAACGCGTCCTAATTAACTCTAATGTGACCACGCCCACGCGCGCACGAGCGATTGACATGCAAATGATCCATGCGGAGGAATGCAGACCTGTAAACGCCACATCACCTCAAAACAAAGAATCAGAGACTTCAGTAACTTACTCCTCTCTGCTTTTCATCGAGTTTGGAAGACTGTGTTTGTGCTGTGCTGTGCTGTGCTGTTTACCTTGGATTTTCCTCAGAAGAATTAGAAGAACGCGATTTAAAGATGAGAAGATTTTTAAAGTAAGACATGTTAAACTGGTGGTGCCAGATTAAAATGTATGTTATGAAATGAGATTGGAGTAAAAACATTAAGCCTAATGTCGTACATGTATATGTATCTATATATAGAAACATGTTGAAATGTGAACTAGACTGGTAGGCAACCTTTCAATGCTAAATGTATATACATGTACGACACGAGGATGTTTTTATATTCTATAATAAAACACAGCATGATAAAAGTAGGGTAGTATGAGTGTATAATATGGTGAATATTATAATGTTTAGAATGTATTACCGTGTTTACTGTTAAATACTGTGTTTGTGGATATCTGCTCAAACGTAGATGTATAATATGGTAACAATAATTAGTTTAATAGTTTGGAGCGGCTTGATCGCTTCAGTAAATGTTGTCTGCACGCATTTGCGTTTGAAAAGCAAAACGCTCCAAACAATAGGCTTAATTTTTTTACTCCAAATGTTTATTTATGTTATGACATTATGAAATGAGATTGAAGTAACATATGATAATCAATATATTTTTCTCTAGTGCAATAGTGTTACTGAAGTGTTCCTTTTTAACGATTTATAGGCTATTGTTATTATTATTTTATGCAGCACAGTACATAGCTTATGTCTACAAGGCACAACAAACCTGGTGTTTATATATATATATATATATATATATATGTATATATATTGTCACGGTTTTGGTCTGGTTTTGTTCTTGTCATGTTTGCTTCCTTGTCTGTCATGTGATCCCTTGTAGTCATGTGATCCTGCCATGTGTCTTGTCATGAGTTTATTGTCTGATTGTTTGATCATTGTTCACAGGTGTCCCTTGTCTAGTCATTAGTCTTGTGTGTATTTAAGCCCTTATGTTTGCCATGTGTTGGGGTCTTGTATTGCTGATGTAACCATTAAGTAAGTTCATGTTTCTGAGATTGTTTTCGCCATGCTTTGCCATGTTCTTTTGTTTCTATGTCTGATTCTGATTTTCATTAAACTGCATTTGGGTTCTACATACGCTTGCTCCAGTGGACTTAGTTGGACAACTCTTCTGATTATTCTTTTCACTCCTCTATCAGAAATCTTGCGAGGAGCACTGGTCGAGGCAAATTTATGGTGAAATTATTGTCTTTCCACTTCCGTATTATGGCCCCAAAAGTGCTCACTGGACCATTCAGAAGCTTAGAATGGTGCCTATAACCAATGCCATCATTATGTTTTGCAACAATTAGGTTGCGAAGGTCTTGAGACAGCTCTTTGCTTTTACCCATCATGAGATGTGTCTTGTGTGACACCTTGGCGATGAGACCTTTTTGTAGGCCATCATTTGGGACTGAACCAGCTGTTATTAATTTCCACTGACAGGGGGCTGAATTGCTTTTTAATTACTGTAAGTTTTCAGCAGTTGTCTTGGCTTTCCATGCCTTTTTGCGCCTCCCTTTCTTCATGTGTTCAATACTTTTTCCCTGTGTCATTTCACATTATTACACATAACTTAATTTCTGAACTTATTAGGGCCTGAGCACCTATGGTGTGAGGACCCTCTTGGAATTGCTCCGTTTATTATTATTATTATTATTATTATTATTATTATTATTCTCCGCATTTAATCGCATTTTTGAGGGCCTAAACATGCTCGAAAACTCACGAAACTTTGCACACGTGTCAGAACTGGCGAAAATTTACATCTGATATAGGTTTCAGAATTGGGCGGGGCAAAATGGCTCGATAGCGCCACCTATAAAAGTTCAATGGAGTGCGCCTCCCGCTGTGTTCCACGTACGTGTACGAAATTCGATACATATATGTAATGACCTAATACCTACAAAAAAGTCTCTTGGAGCGTAGCCCTAAACCCAACAGGAAGTCAGCCATTTTGAACTTCCTCTCAGATTTTTGTGCAGTTTTTGCCATTTTCAGGCCTCGTACTTTAACGAACTCCTCCTACAGTTTTAATCTGATCATCTTCAAATTTGGTGAGTGTAATCTTGCGACGTTAAATTGCGAAGATCTTGAGTTTTCGTCGAAGGGCGGGTCCTCGGCGGCCTGACAAATTTCGATGTTTCGCCATGAAACAGGAAGTTGCTGTAACTCAGGCATGGAATGTCCAATCTGCCCCAAACTTCACACGTTTGATAAGCATTCTGTCCTGAACACATGAACATGCTCATATTCAGTTACAGTCATAGCGCCACCTGCTGGCAACAGGAAGTGACATGTTTAACACTGTTGTGGACTCCTAATAACATATAAAAAAGTGCCAGCAAGTGTTAAACATGCTAACAACATACTATAAACATGTTAAAACATGCTAGCAAACACTTAGCTAAGTGTTAAAGCATGCTATTACCAGGGCCTGAAATTAACACCCGACCACACGCCAAATGCGGGTGAATTCTGCAATTGGCGGGTAACACTGTCAATCTACCTGCCACATTGGCAGGTAGCCAATGAGAATCGACCCTTCGCGGGGAGTTTGATTGACGGCGATCTGGCCAATCATAATCCGCCGAATCCGCTTTTTTTTGTCCGACAAAGCAGTCAGGAGAGTTCAACGTTGGATGATTTGAACTTGAAAAACGGAGTGTACTGAGTAGGCCTACTGACATCTTTCCGCAGTTAAAACTACATTCCTTCTTATGTTCGTTCATGTTTATTTGATGCTATAAATTAACTAGAAGGAAGAGATGATCGGTTCACGAGCAGCTTTAACTGAGGCACCACAGCGATCTGTCAAGACACATTACAGAGCCAAAAAACGGTATTGTCTAAATTTCTTTAAAAATGACTAAATTTTAACGTTGAGACTTTGTTTAATATCAAAAGTAACCTGGACTGTCTTGTCTGTCAGCGTGTTGTCAGTGTCTCTGCTGCGCGATGTGTTTTTCATTGCATGAGATCATGGTTTGGCGTGAGCGCGGTGTAGCTTGACGGACATAGCAACAGTAACTAAAGGGGCCGGGTCTTTGCGTTTTTTTGTTTGTTTGTTTTTTTGCAACTGTTGTTCTTTGACATTTAAACGAAGTCAGCCATTTCGTTGGATTTTAGCTAAAAATGTGGCAGCACATTACTGGAGTACAGAAAGCATCTGTGAAAGCAGCGCAGTTTGAGTGTTTCGGAACGTATATGTGATCGGAGAGAACGATGAGGCCCTTCTCTGACTACGTTTGAATAATATGTGAGTTAAGTATTAAACTGTTGGTGAGATGAGATGAGATAATGCAACGCTGACATAAGCTACATTACAATGACAGTTGCACAGATGTTGGGAGTTGGGAACCGGTGAGAAAATGCCTACCCGGTAACTTTACCAGTAATAACAATATTAATTTAGTTCTGCTTAACGGTTCCTGAACGCTGTAACTAACAGCTGGCCAGCCATCAACACAGCCGCGTGTGATTTGTTTACATACGAGCTGCACTAGGTCTATATCTGTATTCTAAGAGTCATTATTACTTGTAAGGATCTCGTTAATAACTTGACAGCACTTAAAGCTGCAGTCGGCAAGTCTGGCAGATTGAGTGGACTTAGCCAAAATTTTGAATGTTTACAACTCTCATGCCCCTCCCCCACTACCAACGAGCACCCGCCCATCGTCAGTGCATGTGTACCTGATTTTCTGTGAACGCGCGCGTCTCTTCAGCATCGATCAACACCATGGACTCGGAGGTAGGCTGCCCTGGCTAATCTATCCATAGATAGCAATAACAGAGGAATTGGAAGCTTGTTAGTAGATTTTCTCTCCGCCATCACGCTTCCTACAATCTTCAGGCGAACTTCAGGCGTGTCGTGTGCATGTGATATTGTAATGTGCGCGTCTGCGTGAGGGAGAGGGGATCTGTGGCGTGTGCACGAACTGTGATTGACAGTCAGATCTCACACCCCCCTGCGCTGATTGGACCCGATGAGACGGAGCGGTGGATTTTTGCAAAACAAATAACACGCTCCAGGTGGAGTTAGAAGCTCGGGTTTTTTTCTAAAACCAATTTATTTATGTTGTTCTGTCGGATTATAGTGTCGATTTCACTGAATATGATAAAAAAAAAGTTGCCGACGGCAGCTTTAAATGTGTATTCTTACAAGTTAAAGAACAAATGTTTGTGCAATTCCTTTTTTTTTCACCTTTTATGAGGCCAAAAAAAAAAACTGGCTGGTAAAAAAGTCACTGTGGCGGGTGGATTTTTAAATCCACCTGCCACAGTGGCTGGTGGTCAAAAAAGTTAACTTCAGGCCCTGGCTATTACTGCAATTGAATAGGAATTTGCTGTAACTCAGGCATGGAATGTCCAATCTGCCCCAAACTTCACACGTTTGATAAGAATCATGGCCTGAACACATGTCCATGCTCAAATTCAGTTATAGTAATAGCGCCACCTACTGGCAACAGGAAGTGACATGTTTAACACGTTGATGCTGTTCTAGCAACATGTTACAAATGCCATTGAGTTCTAAACATGCTAGAAACATGTTAAAACATGCTAGCAATACTTAGCTAAGTGCTAAAGCATGCTAATTCAATGAAACAGGATGTTGTTGTTACTCAAGAAGGCAATGTCCAATCTGCGTCAAACTTCACACTTTTGATAAGCGTTCTGTCCTGAACACATGACCATGCTCATATTCAGTTACATTTATAGCGCCACCTGCTGGCAACAGGAAGTGACATGTTAAACACTGTTGTGGACTCCTGATAACATATAAAAAAGTGCCAGCAAGTGCTAAACATGCTAACAACATACTAGAAGCTAAAACATGCTAGCAAACACTTAACTAAGTGCTAAAGCATGCTATTACTGCAATTAAATAGGAATTTGCTGTAACTCAGGCACGGAATGTCCAATCTGCCCCAAACTTCACACGTTTGATAAGAGTCATGGCCTGAACACATCTACATGAGAATATTCAGTTATAGTAATAGCGCCACCTACTGGTAACAGGAAGTGTCATGTTTAACACGTTGATGCCGTTCTAGCAACATGTTAAAAATGCCATTGACTTCTAAACATGCTAGAAACATGTTAAAACATGCTAGCAATACTTAGCTAAGTGCTAAAGCATGCTAATTCAATGAAACAGGATGTTGTTGTTACTCAAGAAGGCAATGTCCAATCTGCGCCAAACTTCACACTTTTGATAAGCGTTTTGTCCTGAACTCATGACCATGCACATATTCAGTTACAGTCATAGCGCCACCTGCTGGCAACAGGAAGTGGCATGTTTAACCCTGTTGTGAACTCCTGATAACATATAAAAAAGTGCCAGCAAGTGCTAAACATGCTAACAACATACTAGAAACATGCTAAAACATGCTAGCAAACACTTAGCTAAGTGCTAAAGCATGCTATTACTGCAATTAAATAGGAATTTGCTGTAACTCAGGCACGGAATGTCCAATCTGCCCCAAACTTCACACGTTTGATAAGAGTCATGGCCTGAACACATCTACATGAGAATATTCAGTTATAGTAATAGTGCCACCTACTGGTAACAGGAAGTGTCATGTTTAACACGTTGATGCTGTTCTAGCA
The DNA here is from genome assembly GCF_963993115.1 of Abramis brama. Lineage (NCBI taxonomy): Eukaryota > Metazoa > Chordata > Actinopteri > Cypriniformes > Leuciscidae > Abramis > Abramis brama. The sequence continues at coordinate 12,582,648 of NC_139971.1, read as the reverse complement.
AAACATGTTAAAAATGCCATTGACTTCTAAACATGCTAGAAACTTGTTAAAACATGCTAGCAATACTTAGCTAAGTGCTAAAGCATGCTAATTCAATGAAACAGGATGTTGTTGTTACTCAAGAAGGCAATGTCCAATCTGCGCCAAACTTCACACTTTTGATAAGCGTTTTGTCCTGAACACATGACCATGCACATATTCAGTTACAGTCATAGCGCCACCTGCTGGCAACAGGAAGTGACATGTTAAACACTGTTGTGGACTCCTGATAACATATAAAAAAGTGCCAGCAAGTGCTAAACATGCTAACAACATACTAGAAACATGTTAAAACATGCTAGCAAACACTTAGCTAAGTGCTAAAGCATGCTATTGCTGCAATTAAATAGGAATTTGCTGTAACACAGGCATGGAATGTCCAATCTGCCCCAAACTTAATATGTAACATGCAAGAACCATGCTAGCAACACATAGCTAAGTTCTAAAACATGCTAGAAATGCTAAAGGAAGTTGTTGTAACTCAAGCATACAATGTCCAATCTGCCCCAAACTTCACATGTTTGATAAAAGTCCTGCACTGAACACATCTACATAGCGATATTCAGATATAGACATAGCCCCACCTACTGGCAACAAAAACTGACATGGTTAACACAGTAATGCAGAACTAAACACATAACTATTGTGTACTAAGCATGCTAGAAACATACTAAACATGCTAGCAATTACTATACCTCCTTAAATGCACATTGCCCAACCATGCTCTGTCTTCCTAAAGCCACCGAGTGACGATGGCACGGGTGCGAGGGCCCTTTCATCGCTGCTTGCAGCTTTAATTTTTTGTTTGTTTCTTTGTATGTATGGCTTACTTGAGTTGTTACCAACATCTGGTGAAAATGTCATGTCAATAGCACCTTTGGAAATATATTTACTGAGAAAAATGATGACGTGTTCAATACTTATTTCCCCGCTGTATATACAGTGAGGAAAATAAGTATTTGAACACCCTGCTATTTTGCAAGTTCTCCCACTTAGAAATCATGGAGGGGTCTGAAATTGTCATCGTAGGTGCATGTCCACTGTGAGAGACATAATCGGAAAAATAATCCAGAAATCACAATGTATGATTTTTTAACTATTTATTTGTATGATACAGCTACAAATAATATTTGAACACCTGAGAAAATCAATGTTAATATTTGGTACAGTAGCCTTTGTTTGCAATTACATAGGTCAAACGTTTCCTGTAGTTTTTCACCAGGTTTGCACACACTGCAGGAGGGATTTTGGCCCACTCCTCCACACAGATCTTCTCTAGATCAGTCAGGTTTCTGGGCTGTCGCTGAGAAACATGGAGTTTGAGCTCCCTCCAAAGATTCTCTATTGGGTTTAGGTCTGGAGACTGGCTAGGCCATGCCAGAACCTTGATATGCTTCTTACAGAGCCACTCCTTGGTTATCCTGGCTGTGTGCTTCGGGTCATTGTCATGTTGGAAGACCCAGCCTCGACCCATCTTCAGTGCTCTAACTGAGGGAAGGAGGTTGTTCCCCAAAATCTCGCAATACATGGCCCCGGTCATCCTCTCCTTAATACAGTGCAGTCGCCCTGTCCCATGTGCAGAAAAACACCCCCAAAGCATGATGCTACCACCCCCATGCTTCACAGTAGGGATGGTGTTCTTGGGATGGTACTCATCATTCTTCTTCCTCCAAACACGTTTAGTGGAATTATGACCAAAAAGTTCTATTTTGGTCTCATCTGACCACATGACTTTCTCCCATGACTCCTCTGGATCATCCAAATGGTCATTGGCAAACTTAAGACGGGCCTTGACATGTGCTGGTTTAAGCAGGGGAACCTTCCGTGCCATGCATGATTTAAAACCATGACGTCTTAGTGTATTACCAACAGTAACCTTGGAAACGGTGGTCCCAGCTCTTTTCAGGTCATTGACCAGCTCCTCCCGTGTAGTTCTGGGCTGATTTCTCACCTTTCTTAGGGTCATTGAGACCCCACGAGGTGAGATCTTGCATGGAGCCCCAGTCCGAGGGAGATTGACAGTCATGTTTAGCTTCTTCCATTTTCTAATGATTGCTCCAACAGTGGACCTTTTTTCACCAAGCTGCTTGGCAATTTCCCCGTAGCCCTTTCCAGCCTTGTGGAGGTGTACAATTTTGTCTCTAGTGTCTTTGGACAGCTCTTTGGTCTTGGCCATGTTAGTAGTTGGATTCTTACTGATTGTATGGGGTGGACAGGTGTCTTTATGCAGCTAACGACCTCAAACAGGTGCATCTAATTTAGGATAATAAATGGAGTGGAGGTGGACATTTTAAAGGCAGACTAACAGGTCTTTGAAGGTCAGAATTCTAGCTGATAGACAGGTGTTCAAATACTTATTTGCAGCTGTATCATACAAATAAATAGTTAAAAAATCATATATTGTGATTTCTGGATTTTTTTTTTAGATTATGTCTCTCCCAGTGGACATGCACCTACGATGACAATTTCAGACCCCTCCATGATTTCCAAGTGGGAGAACTTGCAAAATAGCAGGGTGTTCAAATACTTATTTTCCTCACTGTATATATATATATGTATATACACAACAGAATAATGGCAGTAAACAATGAAAGAGAATGAGAGTGAGAGAGTGAGAGGAATAGAGAGAGATCACAGAATGATCACAGTATGGCAAAATCACAGACAAAGTAACCTTTGAGAGACAACAAGAAATCAAATCACCCTAAGCAAGGGCAAACAATCATAACGCATTAAAAGCTTGATAAAGCTAATACTTGCATATGGTTCTTTTTGTGTTGCTGAGGAGAGAAGGCGCGCGTGTGTCGGTCCTTCGGAGCTGGGCGTGCTCTCTCGTTTCTTCCGTGGCGAGCAGAGTCGCGGGGATTTTAAAGGTCCATTGAAAGTGAAGTTACCAAAGAAATAATTCAGGCTAAGTTCATTTCACTCGTAGGTGGAAATGAACAAAGGAAAAAATGAAAAACAAAGACAAAAGACTAAAACTAAAGCTAAAAAGAAAAACGAAGTGAAGAAAACCGAAGAGGATGGCTGAGGTGAATAACTGAAGTGAAGTGAAACTAAATGTTCCGTCCTCGTAAGGAAATCCTCGTTCACGCCTCCTTTTGCATGAATGACAAATCACCTTCAGAGATTTTCGAGCGGGAATAGTTTCTTTGTCCTGTCGGGACGGTTCATCTGCATAGTTTATGACGATGTCAGAATTCGTCATTTCTACTCCAGAAAGATGGTACACACAGAATAATAAATTTTACTGTAATCTCCTATATATGTTTAGCTCAGTCAGACCGAGACGGTTAACGAGATACCAAGAACGGTATGTAAAGAAGGTGGAAATACAAAGTTACATTCGTATGCATGAATATGAGCACTAAGTTCACTCCTACAACTAGAAAATCATAAACTAAGCTAATATGAACTGGGAAACACACAGGAGTACATCGTATACATTTTGACAGGCTTATATTCTAAGTTTAATGTTAAAGGTTTGTGTATGTGTGTGCGTGAATGTGCGGAGAGTTCGTAATCTCTCTCCCTGGGTCAGAGGAGTGATTCTGCTCTCTTTGAAGCTGGCCAACGTGACTCGTGAGGAATGTCTGTTGTTCTGGGGACACTCCACGGGCCCATAAAAGATGTCAAAAAGGCAATCTACCCCAGACTTTCTGGCGCTAAGCTGGTGATTTAGCGTGGATGAGCCACAGGTTGAGAGCATTAGGAACCTTAGCAAAAATGTGTTCATTGTGTGCAGAAAGAAAGAATGAAGGAATCATGATTCTTGTCCATATGCTACACTCATTATGATGATTTTGCATGCCTCGACCCAAGGAATTTTGGTACACTAAGAGATAGGGGGCTTCCATCTGAATCACTCAAACACCTCAGTAAATGCCTCCTTAGGTTTGATGAAAGAGCAACTTCTGGAAGGCTCAATGCCAAGCTCTGTAGTCTGTCCAACCAGTGGGAGAGACTTAAGTTGCCACATTTGGAGTCATACACTGTCCGGACTGCAGAAGAGACAGAGGATGGAGAAGACATGGAACTGAATAACACCAGCTGCACCTCCTGTAAAGACTGTGCAATTTGTGTTTATCATATCCTCTCCAAATACAACCTCCTCACTGATGCCTATCATGTCATTGGACTGGCCTACAAGTTCTTGCTTACACTCTCTTTCAGTCAAGTGGCCTGTGAGAGGACCTTTTCTACACTCAAGTTTGTAAAGAACAGACTGAGGAGCACTCTGACACAAGAGCGTCTTGAGGCATTCATGCTAATGTGCACAGAGAAAGAGATCCTAATGACTTTAGACAACGATGGAGTCATAGACAGAGTTGCAGAGTCGACTAAACTCCTCCAAATATTGCTGGTGATGTGAGGTAGGACAGTTTTAGGTTTTTAGGAGTTTTAGGCCTGTATACCTTGGAGGTTGGTTGTTTCTGTCTCCAAATATTTGCTTTGATAAGCTAATTGTTTTTATTTTCTGTTATTGCACACGCACACACATGTGCTACATAATTAAAGAGCAGGAGAAAGAGGAGAAGCAGGAGAAGGGAGAGGAAGAGGAGGAGCAGCAGCAGGAGGAGAAGAGAGGAGGAGGAGAAGAGAGGAAGAGGAGCAGCAGCAGGAGGAGAGAGGAGGAGGAGGAGGAGCAGCAGGAGGAGAAGAGAGGAGGAGCAGGAACCAGGAAACAGACAGGTAGAGGAGCAGTGTGCAGGGCTGGGTAGGCAATCATATTAGGCATTTCAATCAAAGCTTTATTAAGGACACACACACAAAAATAGAAAAATACAGCACAATATTACATATAGGATAAAATGCCAATAGTTCCACATACTAGATAATAACCTGACTGAAGCACAGATTGAATTAGAAAATGTATTATTCTTAGTCATATTTATTACTGATGTTCTTCTCATGCATATGAGGCAGGGTCCAGCAGAGGCAGGGTCCAGCACAGGGGAAGCTGAGCCAGGGAGAGTTGAAAGTGAGTACACACACACACACACAATCTCTATTTTATGGGACTGCATTGTAGTTTTTGAGTATCTGAGTGGGTATGTGTGAGTATTTGTAACTATTTTATCACTCCGACTGACTGTACACATGACATGCTGGTAGTTTGCAGTATACTGTGACTTATGTGTTCGAGATTAGGTTTTGCTGACCTGGTTGTGTTCAGTGCAGTGGTGACTTGCTTATACAACCTGAGGAGGCAGGTGTTATCCTAAAGTTTCTTGAAGGTCTTCAGCGTAATCTGATTCTCTTTATACCATAAAAACACTATTATAATTAAAATAACTGCAAAAAATTCTTCTGCTCGTGCACCAAGGGCACTCGCGTAAAAGGCCTCTCCATCTTAAAGTCTCAGGCTGAATTTCAGTCCCAGTACGTCCCTGCCCTCGACTATCGAAAACTATCGACTGTCGCTTAGCTTCCTGGTACCTGTTGACAACAGTATTGACAGTATTGAAAGATCACTTACAGAGAGAACAACAAAGGGCCCAAGACCAAGCCTCATGGCACAACAAATGTGTTATTTAGATGCATTTGTACTGTTTTTGGGATTATATGATTAGTGGGATTATATAACAAAACCTTTAGCACAAATAATCAGGAAATGAATTAGGCACTTTGTAACATTTCCTTTTATTGTAAAGGGCAAATATTCAAAAAGTATGAATCATGTCAGATGACCAACAAGGAAGAGAGACAACTACAAAACATCTACGCAAGACTTTGGTAAGAACAATTTCTTATATATATAAAAAAGAAAAAAAAAGAAAAAAAAAAGTTATCAGAGGGGCTGATAAAACCAAAGCAAATCAAAATCCATTTCAGTTAAATGGTATCTACATCTTACATTGGGGAACAAAATAATAACAGATCAGTGGGTCCTAGACAGCATTCATTTCAAACATGAGACATAGAAAATCCTGGAATGGCTGGTTATATGTGCTTTAGTTCAGGAAAATTACACACCAAAAATTAATCACTGGAGACAACAGTTCCATTACTTATTTGAATTGGCTTATAGCCCACAACAATTTTACAGTAATCTTGCAAAAGTAAGTACAGCTGGTTTGCATACGTGGCAATACGTCTGGGCAGAGAACATGTTAAAATCAAACATATTGCCCGATCTAGGGCTTGATTTACAAAAGGGCTACTATACGTGAAATTGACTGGGTCTTGAGGTTTTTTTTTGTTTTTTTTGCCCAATGACTGACTGCAGATGTTACCTGTACTGTATATCATATAGGCTTTAAGTGAATTACGTCTTAATTTTTGAGTGGCCTTCCTTTCTTTCATAGTGCACAAATGTTTATGCTGGAAGGGATTTGGCTGTGAAAAACAAAGATCTGCTTCCAACAACTCAAAAATATATGAATGTTAATATTTTTTAGTGTTGCAATGTTTCCCCAAAATATTAAGACACTGAAAACATACCTAAACTGTATGAATGTTATTGCATTAAATAAAATATATAAAACCATGAACTATTTATTTTAAACATTGTACAAGCACACTTTTCAACATGTCCCTTGCAATTTAAACGATTAAACAATAGATGTAATGTTCAAAATAAAGACATTATTTTGTATTTGCATACTTTCTGGTTGTCAAATGTTAGTGGTTAGTTTATTATTATTATTATTATTATTATTATTATTATTTGTATAGTGGAATAATTTAAAATGAGGTACTACACTGGTGTACTTTGCTATGACACTTGTGTGATACCAGCAAGATAAAAAATAAATAAAAAAATCAATTCAAAGTAAGCTCTAAGAAAAGGTCTAACAACATTTTGAGGATGCCATTTGGTTTGATAATTTATCTTCCAGTGCAATACAAAAATCATACATTTTAAGTGAGACTAAGTATCGAAATTATTTTTGGGTCACTGTATGAGGAGCTAAGTGGAGTAAAAATCAAAAAATAAATAATAGTCTTTTAAGATGTCAAAACTAACAGAATAGAAGTCTTTAGATGCAAGTAAAATCTCATCTCTTATGTATTTTATGAAAAAGTGTGTTTCTACCATTAACTTGCATTTGAATAGACAATAAAAAGTACAACATTGACAACATCTAAAATGTAAATTATAGATGTATGAACAACTTTATAGACACACTACAAATCCTTACTTATAAATATTCCAATTTTGGAATTAATAGTTTGATTGTGTATTTATGATCAACAAGACTACGTTTTCAAATGCATTTAACACAGCTGGCTCTTTTACCTAGGTTTGGTTTAGAGGTAGCAGTGAGATTAGCGATTAACATTAAATATGTATTTAATGGTATATTGAAACTAAACTTGTCGTTATACATTTCTCTGCCTGTTATGTTTTATATATTATTTTTATACTCTATAAAAGTGATTATGTTTAGGTCTGGTGGTAGGGTCAAGGGATCTAAAATCTATAAAATGATAAAGATGTAACTATACATATATTCATGACATAAAAGATTTCTATAGCTGCAAATACATAATAATATTTACATTATTTAGATGTCGTCAATAATTCCATATTGTAAGTTTCAGTATCTATCCAAATGTACCAAAAACAACTAATACCTTTGTTTAATTGAGACCAGGCTGAAAAAATAACCCCCCCTGAATATTTATGGCCATTTTAACATTGAATTTCAAATCTCTTGAATTAATTTTTTGCTTGCATCTAAATGTAGCTCTTCTGATCACTTTGATTACAGGTTGAATGGGAACACGTGTACTTGTCTATTTTTCTTCTGGTCTGTTTGTAATAGCCAAAAAAATAAAAAATAAATAAAAAATAAAAAAATTGTGTTTTATATATTTCACATCACATGAGTGTGTGTGTGTATCACAGAGTATAAAAGAAGAAATTTATTTTAAATTTCATGTCAGAACACATTAATTCCATGGTCCTGCTAGTGAAAAAAAAATCTTTAAAAGAACTTCAAAGCTTCTCAAAGGGCTGCTACTCTTAAATATGAATGCATATTAATACATCTGAATTGTACAGTACATTGCAACTCTGAGCACCCTCCTTCTTGGTTTCGCATCTGTTTACAGGCTAGACAAGGCCCGGGTCACTATAAATTCTAGAAAACAAAAATAACAGACTACCTGTTGCAGCTTTCCAACCCCGAACAGAGTGCATTAAATTACTGCAAGACATTGTCACAGTCTGTTCACAACCTAGATTGGGTCCAATCCCACAAGCCCATTCAGTACAGCTCTAGCAGGGGTGGACATTGCAGGCCCGTATCTCCTTTCGGTCTTTACAGCTATTTAGTTGTGCATTTTTGAACCTCTTCCTGGCCGTCATTAGCCGCTCCTGGATTCCCCCACCACACAGCTTGGTACAGTCAGTCCATCCAGACCACGGCTTCATTTTGCATCCTTTTGGAAGAAATTCAGACCAGATTCAAATGCTGTTAGTGGCAATAAGATCAGTCAAGTCATCTGAAATTCTGTTCTGTGACATTGTCTGTAGTGGTGATGTTATGATGTTTTGAATTAGTAAAGGAGAGCTTTTACATCTGTAGTTGTGATGTTATTAAACATAATGTCTAACAGAGAACGTTAGAATCTGCAGTGGTGATGTTGTGATGCTGATTTGCCAACAAGAGAGTAAGTAACTGCATCTGTAGTCTCAATTACAAATTTAATGACACTGTTATGACTCTGATGGGCAAAAAAAAGAGCATAAAGAGCCCCAGTATCCACAGTGTCAATGTAATGATAGCCTACAGAATTACTAATGGAGAATGTCTGCATCTGAAGTGCCTATGTCTTAATGCTAATTTACTAACAGAGAGTGTAGTGTCAGCGTCTGAAGTGGTATTGTTATGATACTCATTGACATCTGCAAGTTATATTCATATTGTGATCCTGTCTAAGGAGATCTTCAGTATCTCTAGTGGTGATGTGATGATTCATAATTACTTATGGAGAATGTCAGCAGCAATGCTGTGCTCCATATAATGCAAGTGTCCAGGCTTCCTTCAAAGTTCAGGCTTCAAAAATCACACAACAAATGTTAATGCATACACCCCCAGATGATGAATCACTGTCTCCTGAAGCAAAATGATAGGCATGTGAGAGAAAAAGTGATGGTCCTCTGTGCTTCTGCATCACTTCTTGTGAGAGTTTCACAATTTGCTTATATCACACTTCACAGCATCCTCACAGTTGGTCAGAAGTGATGGTTTATAGTTTAAAAGTTTAGTATTTTTCTCATACAAACCTATCATTTCTAAAACTATCACTACGTTTTTGGGTCTACACATCATAGAGGATCAACCTCCGTCCTTCAGTGCCACCTCACTGACCAAGAAAGCACAGCAACATCTCCACTTTCTGCACTGACAGACATGGGCAAACCATCTCCCATCCATCCTTAGCATGTTTTACAAAGGAACCATTGATAGCATGTTTTACAAAGGAACCATTGATAGCATATTAACTATTAACATGCATCACTGTCTAGTTTTGGCAGTTGCAATGCTTCAGACCACAAGGCCCTGCAACACATTGTAAGAGCTGCAGAGAGGCTTACTAGAACATTTCTCCCTACCATTTCAGACATTTATGAAAAACACATTGTGTGAACAAGACCCACAGCATCGAAAAAGATCCCAATAATTGTTATCTTCATTTTAATACCTCAGGTATTTTTACCACACACCTGCTATCAATGCAAAATCACCTGCCACTTTTGATTCCATCACTTATATTTATTTTAAGTATATTGTTTAGAGTGTATTGATTACAGTGAAGTAATTGTATTACTTCAAAGTAATTGTAGTAGTTAAGTAATTGTCCTCATAATTGTAATTTTTGTAAATTACACTGTAGATTTAGTGCAATCCATGTGTCACACTATATGCCTGTATATATTTTTAATCTAATCTGATGGGGTCACATGAATTACAGCAGTGTCCGTTTTGGCTTGTTTTTAAAGCGTCAGATTTGTGTTTCATAGAAGAAAGAAAGTAATATACATCTGGGACAGCATGAGAGAGAATAAGTTATGAGAGAATTTTCAGTTTTCAGTGGAGTATCCCTTTAACAGAGATGACGTGCATATTCACCTGCAAGCTCATCTGTGCTCTCTTCCCTTCCCTGTTTGTTCCTCCTCTTCTTACGGTCTTCTTTGCGTCTCTTCCTCTCGTCACTGTTTAAGCGTCCTTGATTACACTTCTTGATCTTGCATGTTTTTCTCTGCATGGTCTCAGGGCATGGATCTCCTCCAAACTGAGACTCCAGAGTGATCATGCGTGTGCGGATCAAGTGACCTTTCCCGCAGGACTTACTGCACTCTGACCACTCAGACCACTCTGACATCATACAGTCCATCGCTAGAGAGAAAAAGACATTAAAAGAGACAATATTTAAGCGCAAGGAGAACATCTTATTAAAAATGTAATTATTTCAAAGGCTGTTTATCATTTTGGGTTTATTTATTTTTTGTACCTTTTGTTTATTAGTCACTATTGGTTTACACACACATGTATTTATTAAAAACATTTGTGTAAAGTGTACTGTTATGTCCTATGAATCGTGTAACCTTAAAGGGGTCATATGATGGTTCTAAAAAGAACATTATTTTGTGTATTTGGTTTAATGCAATGTGTTTACACGGTTTTAGGTTAATAATTATTTTACACATGCTGTACATTATTGTGTCTCCTCTATACCCCGCTTTTCTGAAACACGTTAATTTTTACAAAGCTCATTGTTCTGAAAAGCGCGGTGTGCTCTGATTGGCCAGCGATCCAGTGCATCGTGATTGGCCCAAAAACAAGCATGACGGAAATGCCACGCCCATTGCCATATTTGAAACATCAGCTCCCAAAGTAATAATGACAGGTGATAATGTCGGTACTACCTTATCAATTCAAGCCCGAATCTGATCCGGAAAATGCAGATGGCCAAGCTAATTGATCAACTTTGCCAGCGCGACTGGACCAGATCGTATCAGATTGGTAAGGTTTTATTTCATTGGGGAGTTTCTGATTATAATGACTTATACTGTCTTTTTTACACTATAAACATAAAACTATGTCTGCATTTGTGATCGTAGAAACGACAAGCAAGCGCTACTCTATACCGCTCAAAACTCGCGTTTGAATAGTCAGTAGCAAATTCTTAAAGGTCCCATGGCATGGATTATTTTATTATTTTATAATGTTTCCTGGGGTGCCCTTATAATGTTAGTATGATTTTCAGATCAAAAATTGTCATCATTTAGAAATAAAAGGCATTTTTCCTAGCCTGATTTTAGCCTCTGATTTGAACGCTCTGTTTGAAGGGGCATGTCTGTGTGATACTTCAGTGTAAACGCTCACTGCTGTGATTGGCTGACATGCTTGCATATGAAATAGCTAGTATTACATGTGGAACTCTCTTGAAAACTTTTACTATTACAGCTATTATACCTTTTTACTATTACAGCTATCGAGATTAACAAATCGTGAGAAGTTTTTAAAGTATTTAGATATATTCCCATCACATAAAAGGTTGTAGTGATGAGCATTGAGCAGATGACAGTCTGTTGATCACGTGAATGAAGATCTTATCATTGCAACACAGTTTCTGCACTCTCACTAATGATTTCACCAATGCAAACATGATGTAAATATAGTAAGAGCTTCGTTGTGCAGTGTAACAGCGAACAGCGATTTCATAACGAGTTTTGGCAAGTATCCAGATAAACTCGTGCTGTGTGATTGACAGCTTGGGCGATTGGAAAGGGATTGTTCTTTGACTGCTTTCTGTATATATTTTAACCACAGTTTAAATAAGATTATTTTCATCCTACTAAGGGAAACGACGTGAAGTTGATCATTTTAGTCACTGGCTTGATTTACTGATGCATAAACTACGGTGGCCCAGTGGTGCACAACACAACGGAAATGAGCCACAACACAACGGAAAATGTACAACACAACAGAAATAAGCCACAACACAACGGAAAATGTACAACACAACGAAATAAAGCTGCAACACAACGGAAATGCTCCCAACCACTAGAGGGCTCTCGGAGGGCGATAAAGTTAGTTTTCCATGCCACTGTTCTATAGAGTCAGCAGTCTAAAAAATATATCAACACCACGATTAGTTTTAACAGTATGAATACAACCATTGTTTATCGACATTTATTAATTCAAAATCACCTACGTGCATTATAACTGCATATTTATACACTAGAATGCTTTGATGCGCTACCACAGTGCATGATCCCTAATGGAACGTCCGCCAATTCCTTCAAGTTGTTAAAACTTATAATTTGTATTAATTAAAATTACTGTACAAAAACAGACATGTTCCAAATCCAAAGCTTGATTATATTGGTAGTAGACTGACTTACTACAGCTGATTTTTTTTTCCAATAACCCCTTTCATGTATTTACAGTAAACAATTATTTTTTAGGACATTTATGTAATATAATAAAAGGATTTTTTTTTTTTTAATCATTTTTCAAAGGTTGTAGTTCCTATTAACCAGACTGACTTACAGACAGGTGAAATTGTGCCAATAGCTCCCTGTATGCACAGTACACAATTTGTTTTTTATAAAAACATTAGGCCTACTGTAATTCATGTTTTTCCATGTCCCAAAGCTTGTGGTAGGTTCCTAGCAAGGCTGTATTAGTACCCCCAGGGGCCCCTGGGCACTGAAGCTCATGGGTCCCCCTACCTGACAACCACACCCTCCAAAGGAGGCACCAGAATTTCTGAATTTTTGGAGATGTTTTTATGGAAATATTAGCCGAAAAGTGCGGAAACCACCGGGCGCGCTTCAAAATGGCGGCCGCCAGCGGGCCGCCAGTGATGTCACGGTCTCAGAAGAAAATCGCTCGTATCTCGGCAACACGAAGACCCAGAGAGCTCAAATTCGGGTGAGGAGGTTCCACGAGGACCCTTGCTCGAACGCGTGGTATTGATATATTAAGACTGACGACTCTATAGAACAATGTTCAAGGAAAACTAACTTTACCGCGCTCCGAGAGCCCTCTAGTGGTCGGGAGCATTTCCGTTGTGTTGCGGCTTTATTTCGCTGTGTTGTACATTTTCCGTTGTGTTGTGGCTCATTTCTGTTGTGTTGTGGATTCATTTCGTTGTGTTGTGGTTTAATTTCGTTGTGCTGTGAACTTATGTTTGCTTTTTAAAGGAGACATATCATGCTTTTAAATTGTTCCTTTTTACATATAAATCATACATTTGTAGTCTATATAAAGCGGAACTGCAATGCTTGGGTCTGAATTCCTCATTATTATAGCTCCACAGGCACCTTTTCTACCCCTTTTCTGATGTGCGTCTGAGAGCAACTCGTTTTGGTGCGGTCTCTTTAAATACAATTGAGACACTTCATACCCCGCCCACATTCGGTTCAACTCCACCCCGTTCGGCCATTTTTGTAGTTTGATAGCAGAGATACGATTATCTAGCGGCACAGAAACTTTTTATTCACACGTTATTAACAAAATGTCAACAACGGAAGACTTGTCCAGCCAGCCTTACATGTTCGAGCCAGAGTCGGAGCAGGAGCGAGATGAAAATGAAGACGACGAACCTGTAGAACAACGTCTTCATATGGATGTATCGCAATGGTGTGTACTGTATTTACACATTAAACTTTGGTCTTCCGACCTTTTACCGATTTATTTTGATTAATATGTGCGAGGGAGAGAGAGCAAGACAGCGTCTAGTTTGGAGACGGTGAAGTCTTGTTTACACTTTCGCCTGGCTCTGAAGAGAGAGAGTGAGCGCGCGCGCAACCGGGTCTCTCTCTCTGCTCGTTCTTTCAGTTAAACATGCGTCCTGTAACAAGCGCGGCAGTTCATCTACATTAAACGGTGTAATGAAGCGTGTGGGTTACTACATCCAACAACCAAACATTTTAACTTACCCTCTCGTAACTTCTGCATCCTTTAGCTTGGACTACAAAATTGCAGCGAGAAATAAAAATTGCATTTATACAACAGTGCAATAAAAAAATTGTTGACTGTGTAACTCACAAATCTTCAGCCCTGTTCCTGAAGATATATCCTGCATCCCAATTTACACATTATCTGTCCTAATTAGTATCAGAGATTAGTATTGAGATTATGATTTTGCGTTCCAAATCATAGCATGTTGAAATGAGTATCCCACAGATACTTCAATGGTCTGCTATTTTGGGTGAATTTGTGTATTGTATATCCATGCAAACTCTAATGGCTAATACTGCCGTAATATTTGCTTTGGAGGAGGATTCTTGATACTTCAGAACTACATACATGAATAAAAATAACTATAAACGTGTGACACAGACAGTGCTTTATCACTTAAAAATCACATAAGTGTAATAATAATAAAAAAATAATAATCTTGTTGTAAGGTTAGACAAAGACACAGAAGAGTTCATCAAGTAACAAGGAACAGAAAGGGGTTTGAGTGATTAATAAACTAAATATAACATGCATGGTTAAAATTAAATCAATATTTTTCGTCAGGTTGTATATTATCTACAACAACATTGTTAACTTTTATAAATTTACAAATAGCAACGGGTATAATATTACCAAAATATTATTAGTAATGCCTAGGGCAGTAACGATATGAAACCAAAATCGCGATCCACGAACCTGTGTCGCGGTGTGAGAAGGCAGAATCGCGACACACCCCTTCCAACTGCCAGAGTTATCCTTCCCGTCCAGGGGCCTCATTTATAAAACTGTGCGTAGGATCCTTACTAAAAGTGTACGTGCGCCCGAAAGCCAAAAATGGCGTACGCAAAAAAATATTCAGACTTATAAAACCGTTCGTACGCCAGAACCTGCGCAGAATTCACTTTATAAATCCCAGTCAGCGGAAGATTGTGCGCACATGCGTCTCCACCCCGAAATAACCATATATGGAGCTTACAACGCCTAGTTTTACTATGCAGATCCTCATTAGGCTACATTAATAAAAATCAAGTAGTTGCCTATCCTTGCCTTGTTTTTGAATACATAAATCAAATAGTGTAAAATACATTTCAGATAAAGTTTTTCTCAATCTTTTCCACTGGCCGAATTGTATTTTTAATTGATTTATATTTTTAATGGAAACAGATAGGCCCTGGGCATTATTTGCACGAAACTATTTTCTCAGACAATCTGGTATTATCATGATTTAAGCAATTATCTCTGTGGTTAAAACATTAAAACACAGCACGCCTCTGGAAAAGTGTTCAAAAAACATCGCATCCACAACAAATATTTCTATTGATTGAATATAAAAATGTTGTAACGTCTCAGTAATAATTTCATGTTTAAGTGTTTAACTCCATTCATTTGAATGGCATATTTAATCTAAATGTTTATATCAGAAGCAAAACATAGTTTAAATCATTATTTTATTTATTTAAACTGTTATTTGCGTCAGTTTCACTAAACGGCCCAGCGCGCTCGCTGGCGCGGACATTTAAGAAGGGATGGATATTTGTTTCATGTAACAGCTTGGTGAGTGAAATTATATTTGTATTATCTTTCTGTATATGTTTAATTTTCTTTAGATTTTCTGTCTAAAAGTGACCAAAAAGACATTTAACTCCAGCTCACCATCGGTGTCGCCAAACTGCTCCATCTCCAAAACGTTCGTACGCATGGGTCAGAGTTTGCGTGCAGGTGCGCAAATTTTCCCGTCAAGTCTGTTTTTATAAATCACAACTTATGCGTCGGAAGTGGCGTACGCCTCTTTCAGGGCCTGTTTTGTGCGTACGCAACGGTTATAAATGAGGCCCCAGATCTAATGCTACCACATCATTACTATTGGGCAATTCCAGCGTTATGGATGTGACATTTGCAGTCAAAACTTGAAATATAAATTCTCAGAAAATGCTTTTAATACCAATATATTGAAACGTCTGTTTATATATACTCCCTTAATAAAGGAGTCCAGACCTAAGAAAAATATCAGTCTACACATGCGTTTTATATTTAATATGAGGAAAATACATATACATACATATGCAACACAAAAAATCTTTAACTTTTAGGTGGCAAAATATTTTTTAGTAATTCTGTGAATTACACTGCGCAAACCAAAAGTAATACTACCCACCGGATGAAGAAGGGTTGGCTCTCCACAGAACATAAAATATTCATTTTATTTTATTTTTCGTATTCGCATTTATGAGGAAAAAACAATGTTACGGACGTGGCCGCTCTGAAAGCGGCACTAAAAGACTGCTTTAAAACTTTCACAGAGACCTCAAACAGGCATTTAAAACACCATATATTAAGGATTGGCATATCAAGCAAAATAATATTCGATGATTGTTCGAAAATCGTACCTCTCCCCCCACATGCTCACCAGTAAGATGGCGTACGCTCAAATCCCGCTCTGACATTAAATTTCTCTGTAGGCTAATAGGCGTGTGTTGTAGCATACATTTACATTTATGCATTTGGCAGACGCTTTTATCCAAAGCGACTTACATTGCATTTCAAGGTATACGTTTTACATTCTTATCAGTTCTTGCTTTCCCTGGGAAAGTTTTTCATGGATTATTCACGATTTCACACTATACAATTTGAGGGGTAAAGTTTAATGCGTATTTGGCGTGCTGTCCGGGGGCTCCGAGCTCGGAGTTCGGCCCGATCCCAGGGTACCAAACATTAACGAGAACCGACAAAGACAGAGGGAGAAACACTGGGTATACAGGTGTAAAACTAATGAGATAATTAACAAGACAGCTGAACTAAATTAACTAATGAGGATGGTGATCATGGAGAGGCAGAAAACTGAATACAATGAACACAGAAGGAAGTCCAAAAACAATCTGACATGTAACAGGAAGGTACACCTCTCTCTCTCTCAAAAAAAAAAAAAAAATACACATAAAGACCATTCTAGATGTTTAATTACTATTTGGAGCATTGGGATTGCTAGACGAGGGCTTAATGATTTAACATGTTAATGAAAACCTCAAAATCGTCCAAAATGTTTTTCACTTGTTTTGCTTATAGCTCGTAATTAGCCCATGCGCATTCTGACTCATTTTTCTAGCACGGGTCACATATTGACATACGTATTTGGACCCTTTGCATGACACTTGAAATTTAAGTCCACCTGTGGCAAATTCAGTTGGTTAGACATGATTTGGAAAGGCACCACACGCCTGTCTGTATAAAGTATAAAAGCTAAAAAATGCATATCAGAGCAAAAAACAAGCTATGAGGTAATTTTCTGAGGTCAATATCTGCTGAAATGAAGATTCCCAAGAGTACAGCGTCCTCCATAATTCTTGAATGGAAGAAGTTTGGAACAACCAGCCAGGACACTTAAGACTCTTAAAAGTCAAAAGACTCTTAAATGTTATTAATTTTGTTCAAAATGAAAGGCACCCTCCACTTTTTCTCTCGCTTAATGCTGAAAAAGCTTTTGACAGAGTTGAGTAGGACTTTCTAGGTGTTTTTACACCTGAAAGTCTGCACCAAGGTCCGAACCAAAGGTCATGTTTTGATACATTGTATTCATTCGGTTAGGTTTGGTTTCACATTGCAATTATGCAAGCGCACTAAAGAACTTTACATGACAGTTTGATCCGGACCGAGACTACCTATTTTCGCCAGACCAAATTTCGTCTGTTTGGTCTGGACCATGGTCCGGGGGAGGTTTCACACCTGTAATTTTGATTCGGATCAAACTGAAAAGTCAGAAAATCCGGACCAAACAAGGTAGGTGTGAAAGGGCCATATCCTAGCGGATATTTTTTTCAAATTAAGTTGCTTTACTCTAATCCTAAAGCCACCGTGGTTGCCAATGGTCTCACTTCAACTCCGTTCCCCATAGGGAAAGGCACAAGGAAGTGCTGCTTCCTTTCACCTTTACTCTTTGCTCTAGTCATTGAACCCCTAGCAGAACTTATTAGACAGAGCAATAAATTAAGCTCATGGATCCCAAGGAAGGTACATTTAGTGTACACATTATCACATACAACATCCAAGTCATTCTCTTCAATGGCTTAACCAATGTCCTTCTCCCAGACACCCTTCAGTCCTGACAAGGCAGAGTTGCAATTACTAGACAATATGTCATATGTCCTTGATATTGATGTCTTTAAGCAGATTGGATTGGAATCTCTGTTATGTTCATTCTCAACTCTCCTTTGTCTTTCTTTAGTTTTAAAAATTAGATACATCCCAAGCATTTATCCTGCAATAAGCTTATTAACACATTGTTTCTGTTTTGCGTGTGTGTGTGTGTGTTTGATAGAGAAATAGTATAACTCACGACACTCTGGCAGCATGCATTTCTCCATCTGTTCTAGCTCCTCACTGCATTCTCCCAACTCTGCAGGTGATTTGAGGATGCGCTGACGTGTCCGTGAGCCTTTACCACAGGTCACACTGCAGTCACTCCAGTCCGACCACGGGGACAGTAAACACGGGATAGTATCTATACACACAAAAAACATACAGCATCATAACACTGAGGACTGTAGGCATGAGGGTGTTTATTCTGTATAAATATGATAATGTGGGCATGCATTTGTGAGAATATGTTAATGTAGATTCTATGTGAATATGCTTATGTTGGCATACATGTGAATATGTGTGTGAATATTGTACCATAAGAGTTTATGTATGTTAAATTAATATTCACATTCATGTATGCTATGTGTATTAATATATTATGGGTAAAGAAGTGTAATTTTTGTGAGTTATGTATTTGTATATTTTAAAAGTGGGGGTACATGTTTTCACTACTTGCATTTTGTGTGAATATGTAGGTATGCATGTGTGTGTATACAGTATGCAATTGTGGACATGTTAATTTGGCCGCATACAGGGCCGGCGCTCCGCACACACACATCACGCACTGCGCGTAGGGCACCAAGTGCTTGGGGGGGCACCAAAAAATCTGGGTCGTGAAAAATCATCACAATAGGCTACTAGTATTTAACAAATAAAATATGTCTAAAGCATGTTAATATACAAAAGCAATACAAAAGTAATATAGGCCAAGACCAAATTAGTCGAGAAAAAGGTGAATCTCCTGTGCCGGTCTCCCTCTGGTGCCCCCCTTCCCCACCTCCCAGTGGTCTGTTCGATTATGCCTCAATCAATGTCAAATTTGGCAGACACCGACCTCAGACATGGCATCGAAAAGCACCAAGAGTCGGGGGCGGAAAAAAGAAAAAGAAGAGACAGCGGGATGATGCTCGCGCGTCGCTTGCATGTAAGACAATGTTTTAAATAAAAATGTTAGTTTTGTTGCCCTTGCGTGTTGCAGTGGCGTAACTTTGTTTTAAAAAGTGGGTGGGACACTGCGGGTGCGGGGGGGAGGGGGGGAACACAATGCTTAATCATAAAACAGATATAACACTACGATGTCCAGCAATCGATTTAAATAGGCTAGTACATTGATTGGGTTTAAGTGGTCATTCAATGAGGCCTATTATATGTTGATCCAACGAAATTAAGCGTGTATTTAAGTGGTCCAGGGGTAGAATTTTTGCCAAGCGTGTCAGAGGTTCTGAGTTCTAATCCGCACTCATATAGTTTTTTTTTTTTTTTTTTTTTATCAAAAAAGCGATTATGTTTTTCAGTGGTTGTATATCAGGCAGGGACACTTTTTTTGTGCTTTTTGTTTTCTAATTTCACCGGAACGAATAGAGAGTCTCTCCACAACGGATTTAAGTGCGCGTCCGAGTGAACGCTGTGCGCGAGCCAGAAACAAACATGGTATCCGCGCCACTGATCGCAGCGGCAACGAGCACTTTGATCAGTTGATTTAAAAAAACAACACATTTCAGCGCTAGATCGCCTCTTATTTAAAAAACGAATGAAATGAATGCTCTGCTGGTTAACTGGAGATGTTTTGTTTGTTTGTATTGGTACATTCGTGCCGCGAGATGTTTCAAAAGTGGTGGGGACAATATCGACCTTAGAAAATAGTGGTGGGGGCATGTCCAGGGGCGTCGCTAGTAGTGCAAAAGATCCGGGGCTTTTAGCCCTGCATGTTGAGTCTTTTATTTTAAAAACTTTGAAACTACAATAAGAAGAAAAAAAACCCCACAATCTCAGTGTTTGTATATTTTCATATTCACAGAGTTGTCAAATTATGTACAGAATTATTATATTGTGCCTCATCAGACCTTTGCACTTTTAACTTTCTGTGTTTACATTGTTCAGTTCCAAATCTGTGTTTTTAGTAATTGTGGTGGTTTTTGGTATTTATATTTTAACCTTTATATTATTTATTTCTTTTCATGTTTGGTGCCATTGTTAATGTAAAATTATTTATTTGCATTTATTTTATTTAGCAGTTATTTTGGAAGTAAAGAGAACCTAAGAAATTCTGAATGGTTGTTATTCCTTTGGTGGGTGGGGGTGGGGGGTACCGCCAAGCATTTGTGCTTAGGGCACCCAAATGTCTAGCGCCGGCCCTGGCCGCATACTGTATATGAATATATTAATTCATGTCCACATAAACATGCCCATTCATGCATGGAAATCTGTTAATGTTCCTGTGAATGTGTGTGAATATGCTAAACTGGGTTGACATGGGTGTGCATATATTCATGTGGGCATGCATGTGTGTATTTGCACTTACGGCATTCTGGCATCATACACTTCTCTGCTTCTACCACCTCAGCCCCACAAATGGAGCCGTCAGATGGGGGCATTTTCACCATCCGTTCCCGTCTTTTCATGCCAAGCCCACAGGTGGCACTGCATATATCCCATTCACCCCATTCAGTAACCAGGCAACTGCTTGGAACTACGCCAGTAGAAACATATACAATACATACCATTGGAGTGGAGAATGTGTCAGTAGGAGAAGAGCTTTTATCAACCCTTTTTCTGCTCAAAACAACTTTTGGCCTATTATTAAAATAAACTGTAAGGGGTTGGCTTGTTAGTTTCAGAAAGTTAGGCCCCAAAATGCTAAATCGCCATACAGGTAAATCTAGGGTTTAATTAAGGTTATTATTGTAGGTGTTTTACCAGAATTTTTTTTTTTTTTTTTTTTATTTATAAAAAAATAAAAATAAATGTTCCCCTCTGTCAGAAGCAGGGAGTTCTCATAAAGGAATGGCCTTTATGCTCAGTCACATGTCCCTTATAACTCAGGATGGTTTAAAAATGGCTGCACACATAAAGCAAAGACGACAACTTTTGGATCATTATTCCATGGTTGAATGCAACAACCAGATGTTAACAGAAAACAGATAAGAAAACTCCTTTCAGACACAGTATATTAGACTTCATTAGATTGGTTGTAGTGCATTGTTTTATGAAGTTGTTAGATATTTACAGGATTTGTCAGGACCTTTGAGAATTATAGCTAAACTAAACATCTGTAATGTGTAACATATTTAAATGAATCTGGCTTGTGTGTCAACAGATAAATAATACTCACAGCAGTCCTCATTGACAGTGCATGGCTCTGTCTCTTCAGTGGGAAGGGTGCAAGGAAAGCCATCATCAGGGAACTGTTTTACATAACGCTCCCTAGAGCGCACACCTGCGCCACATGACACACTGCATGCTGACCATGTGATCCATTCTGACATCATACATGTGGAAGAATCTGTAAAAGTTAAGGTTCACTTTGTTATCCATGTCCTTATTCAACAATCTTTTCACATTCAATTAGAATATCCAGTTAAATTTAGCTTGAAGTGTTAGCTGTTTTGGAACATGGTAGCTGGTTTCTAGCAAAACTGGGGCCTGGCAAAGCTGGTAGAACATCTTGCTCAAGAGCCCTACTAGAACAATCACATCATACTAACTTATGGTGGGCAAAAGGTGGGCAAAAAAAAAAAGAAGCTTTTTTGATGGTAGCTGATTTATTCATGGTCTAGTTACTATGTTCTAAAATACAGATACCACCTTCAATATTTTCAGCAGGACATGAGGACTTTTTAACTTTTTTCTTAAACCAATTTAGACTTTCTAAACTATATTAAATGGTCTAATATAAATTAATTAACAATGCTCACTCTACTCTGAAGCTTAATCAAGAACTTCGATAATTGCTAATATTACTTAATCAGCTATAATTAGATGGGCAAGACAGAAAGTCTGGTGCAAAGCCTGGACTTCCCTCTTCTTTCAAATTACTGACATTTGTTCTGCTTGATAAAACATGGCTAATTGAATCATTAATAAAACCATGAGTAAACAGGGTACCCTGGAGGTCACCTATATATCATCTCCATCGCATGATAATCAATTGATAATGGATGTTAACACCTCATTAAACTCTAAGGAAAAACCCACCCACCTCTGTGGGTTGCATTAGATGGCAGGGCTGTTTTCTTTTTAAGTGTTAGTAAAGAGTCATCTAAATTGACTCCATCCATCCATCCATCCATCCATCCATCCATCATATACTGAACAGAATTATAAACGCAACACTTTTGTTTTTGCCCCCATTTGTCATGAGCTGAACTCAAAGTTCTAAGACTTTTTCTATGTACACAAAAGGCCTATTTTTCTCAAATATTGTTCACAAATCTGTGTTAGTGAGCACTTCTCCTTTGCTGAGATCCTTCCACCTCACAGGTGTGGCACATCAAGATGCTGATTAGACAGCATGATTATTGCACAGGTGTGCCTTAGGCTGGCCACAATGAAAGGCCACTCTAAAATGTGCAGTTTTATCACAGCACAATGCCACAGATGTCACACGTTTTGAGGGAGGGTGCAATTGGCATGCTGACTGCAGGAATGTCCACCAGAGCTTATATTTGAGAGAAATAGGCCTTTTGTGTACATAGAAAAAGTCTTAGATCTTTGAGTTCAGATCATGAAAAATGGGGGCAAAAACAAAAGTGTTGTGTTTATAATTTTGTTCAATGTATATTAATTTATTCATGTATTCATTCGCTTGTTTGTTTAATGCTTAAAGTTTCTCAAGTTTTATAAAAAACAGCTCCCAGCATGCACAAATATTTTCATCCTGTGCCTCAACATTTTGTTTTACTAGTACAAATGAGCTATGCTTTTTTAATCGATTTCCACTCTTTTAGTACAATCTATGAAGAAGTCACATTGACCTTTCAATATCTCTAGTGGAAATCCAGAGCATTGCCCGTACAGAAAAGCACCCTCACCCAGAAATGATGGAAAGATTTTGTCAATTGATAAAAATGTCTAGTTATCATTGTTTTAGGGGATTTTTAAAATGTTCCTGGTCAAGGAAGGGTGTCTCAAGGACTGTGTTCACACTGCAAGTCTTATTGCACATATCCAATCTTTTGGCCCAACTGTTTACATTCACTTTAGACACAACTGGTATCCGATATCTGTGTTTATATTAGTTCCGCCCAAAATGATTGTCGTTGATTGCTTTACTATGCATATAGTAGACTCTCTAGTTTTGAATGGCCGTGATTAAAATTATTTATATAATTAATGTCGGATGACCAAGATTATTTGCCAGCATGGGCAAGATAACAGCTATCATGGATTTTTGCAGAGCAAAATCTGACCGCGAACAGATATACACTGGGAAATAATGGTAATTTTTTTTTGTTGTTATTTTAAATATAGCTTTTTAATAAAATAAAGTAGCTTGTATTAACTTCACGCCAATACAATTGATGATATCATGCGGAGTGCCCGAGCATATAAATAGGGTGCCTGCAAACATGTCATTAGATTCAAATTGTATGAAGGAAGACGCGCAGACATGCCCGAATCATGGCAACGTGATCCAGGTAGTTACATACATAACCCAAATATGTTCCCTTTTGAAGGGAAATGAAAGCTTTAGCATAAGTTCTGTCGGGAAGACTCAATTGTTTGCGTCACTTATTACCTTCTCTTTTATCCAATCATGTTCTAATACTAGAAGTATAAAGGACCCGTACTTACACTTGTCTGAGTTCGCAGATGCTGAACGCTTCAACTCAAGCACTCTAAAAATGACTCTCTAGGTTCTGGTGTCTCAATAACAATTTCTATTTTAATTTTTGCCCCTTCTCATCTATGATTAGTTTCCTTAAAATCCGCCCCAGATCCTCAGATCACTCACCCCTATTCTCACTTTCTAACGGAGCACCTCTTACCAAAACCTGGTTCAGATCTCATCTAGTTTCTGTCTTAAAAAACTGTAGTCTATCCCCTTCCCTGTATACCGGACACTCATTCAGGATTGGAGCAGCTACTACAGCAGCCGAACGTGGCGTTCCTACAGCAGCTATCAAGATCCTGGGAAGATGGTCTTCCTCTGCATTCGAGTCTTATATAAGACCTGATCTAAAGATCATCCATGAAGCTCAGCAAGCTCTGCAGTAACAAATCAGGTAAATCCCTATGCAACTACTGGTGGTGGTGCCATGCTCTATCTATCTGTCGATAGTTCAGTTTGCATAAACTCGTGCTATGGATTAGTTGCAGTTGTTCTGTGCCTTGTCTATGTGTGGCTCAGCGTGGCCTCATCTATGTGTGGCTTAGCGTGGCCTTGTCTATGTGTGGCTCAGCGTAGTGTAACAATATTAGCTCAAAGGGGAAATATTAATAATAATCCATAATTACCAATTATGATTAATTATTAATATTTGGGTCAGTTAATTAGATTAACTTTGAGGTAAGCTAATTAATATTACAATCAATTAATCAGTTCCAATGAACTCTTTGATTATTCATTTATTCTAAGAAAAGTGTATCTTTCATCGTCACTGATTACCCACTGTTACCCCAGTAACAGCAGAAACTGCGTTGTTGTCGGATGAGAAGCGCTGAGAAGAGAGGGCTGTCACTGTGGTCCGTCTCTAATAAAGCCTGAGAATGGCCACCCCTCTCTGGGTTTGCTGTACCAATAAGAAGGGTGGACTGTCTGGCGGGAGTTTCCTCTGTGGTGAAGATTTATGACGCTATCTCAAATCTGCCTTACCTCTTTTCTGTTAATTAATACTCAGATAGATATAACAAATCCACACTGCATTCTAAGAGAAGGTGATGTACATCAAAGCATGAGTCATCAGATGAGGATTAATTAGATAGGAGACATGAAACAGGTAAAGTTACATTGACCGTTGGTTGTATAATAAAATACATACCATGGGGTATACATAATAGGACACAAAACATCACACTCATTCACACGGTTTCTGGGATGCACATTCATTTCTAGCTCAGTTCGTCTCTGATTAATGCAGCGAAGTCTGCATGGAAGATTGTTTCTTCCCATTGTCTCTCTCTTGCACATGCGGCCACATACCTTTCGATCGTAAAAACTGTCTGTGTTCCCTGTAACAAGACACCGTCCTGCCAGTGTGTTAGCCTCATTTGGGATGTTAGTTTTTGGTGAAGGTTTCACAGTGAGTTTGCTGGATTATTCATTAAATAAATGAATAATTTTTGTGTGTCCGATTGGTCCAGATGCTACAGTAGCCTCGTTACGTGTGGCTCAGCGAGCCTCGTCTACGTGCGGCTCAGCGTGGCCTTGTCTATGGGCTCAGCGTGGCCTAGTCTATGTGTGGTTCAGCGTGGCCTTGTCTATGTGTGGCTCAGCGTGGCATTGTCTATGTGTGGCTCAGCGTGGCCTAGTCATATGTGGCTCAGCACGGCCTCGTCTATGCGTGTTCTAAATAAATTAAAGCTTGTTCAAGTGTTAGCAAACACATAAATGTATTGCGTAATTACAGCAGCAGGAAAGTATCTTGCATTAATGTATACCTCACATTATTTTATAGATTTACCATTCCCTCGACGATATGGAACTCAATTATAAGCTATCAACCTACGAGAATTGATGCGTTCAATGTCTATCATGCTGCTTGCTAACTCTTTTTATTTTTCCTTTCTATATTTTAGGTACGACACGATAGACGGCCGGCAGGTATATTTTCTTTTTCGTTTTTGGGAGTGGGCTCCGTTCCAGTGGAATTATTCTTCCACCAATTTTTGGAGGTCGGCTGTGCCCCTGCCTTCATCTTCAGACAGGAAATGCTGAATCCGTACCCTCGGATTGCGAGTTACGGATGGGGACTACGCCAAATACTTTATCGCATATATTGCTTGCTGGGTCATTAATAAATGGATGATTGTTACAATATCTTCTCCCAAGTCTTTCTGGTAGAACTCAACGCTGCATCATTTGCTGGTGCTACGGGGGCATTAATACCCACTAAGCCATGCTGACCAATGCCGGTCCGTGTGATAAAAGAGCCTTCCTACACAAGCACAACTCACAGGGCCTAGGTATTGAAGGGCTCAACAGGCCCTGACCCGGAGCAACCTAACCCTCTATGGCATGATGTTGCCCTCAGTCAACAAACTACCTGTCTGGACCTCACACCACCCCTTTCATTTTTTTTATTTTTATTATTTATATCATCACCTGACATACTTGTCTGTTCAATTAAATGAGGGGCTGAAGTGGGTGTGACCTTTTGTTTGGGGGTGGAGCAGTCCTTTCAGGAAGCAAAGCCACATGGGACACAGTGCCACCAATTGGCAATTGACGTAAAACTGTGTTTGTTTTGTGTTGTTGCCTCAGGGAAACATTGTGCAGTTAGGCCACTTTTGTTCAGGCAATATCATAGGGTTAGAAGCATAGGTGCATTCAAGTCCACCTGGGAAGTTTGTTTTACAAGTCCGACAAACTCAAAGAATTCGCATTGTGTGTGTCATTTATGTTTTGTTATTATTAGTATTATTAATATTATTATTATGCTGCCACAGAGAATGATGGGAAATGTAGTTTGGTCACTCGAGCTAATAAACTCGCTAAATGAGTAGTGTTTTCTGACAAACTTTATCTCTTTTTTTCATTAACAGAACACATAATGCGTACAAACTACATTGTACTGTCGCCATTCAGAAATAAATGTATCATGATTGAAAACAAATTGCTTCCACCATTGCTTCCAACTAGTAATTACGACTTTGTTATGGCGTTCATGTGCATTCAACTCGACATGACATGAATGCATCAATAGTCAATGTTTTTGCTATCTACTGATAATTGCAGGAAATGGACAAGAATATTTTATGGGCGGAAAACAGTCCAAAACAGGATGTGGGGTGCTGCTCGTGTGGCGACCTGACGGCACAGAGAGTAGCGTGTCCGTTTATACTTTACTTTATACTTTATGTCTTTTTTTTCTCGTGAGTGGGATTGTTGTGTACAGTTTATCACCCGTGAAGTGTGGACAATTTGAGATTCTAAGATACTATAAAGTTCTTCCTTAGAAGGATTTACTTTGCGGTCTACTCCTTGCCCTGCTAGACTCTGTTCACTGAGGAGGCTACTTGCAACAGCTGACTGAGCTGACCAACACCGGCTAGCTCGCAACGCCAACAATAGAGGAATGGATATTGCAATTCTCCTGCGGTTAGTGGCGTTCCTGTTACACTACCTGGATTTCTTCGCCTGTTTCACATACGCATTGTGCACGCCGAATGGACAGCGGATTACATACTGGAGGCACATTCTCTTGCAAATGCAATATTATTATTCCCATGAAGTTGCGTTCTCTGTGAGGCTTCTGTAACAGTGTCTGGTTTTGTGTACCCCGGTTAACCACTAGAGGTCCTCTTCCCCCACGGTGTCATTCTCTCATGCACTACATTTCCCATCATCCTGTTCTGTCTATTCATTGTTCATTGCACACAGCTGTTTCCCGTCACCTTGTTAGTTTCTGTGTATTTATACCCTTGCTGTTTCAGTTCTTGTCATGGAGTCCTTGTTGTATGTCACCCTGCTTTTGGAAGTCTGTTACGCTTGTCTCTTGTTTGTTTATTGTTTTCGGATTGCCTTGTATGGAATTTGACCCTTGCCTGGACTGGATTTACGATTACGAATTACCCTAATAAATGCACTTGGATCTTACCTGTTTGCGTGTGCTTCCCATGACAGAAGGACTCCATCAAATTATAGATCCAGCATTATGGGGTTTCGTATCCTTCCCCCTAAGATGGAGAAGGAGAGGAGGGGATGGGTCCAAAATCTAATGGACCTACGCCAGCAGGGTAAGACGGTGGATTGTCTGGCTCAGATTTTTTGGACCCTCTCTAGAGTGTTGGGCTACAATGACGCAGCATTGAAGGAACTCTTCAATGTCTGTCTGGATGACCCATTTCCTGGGTGGGAGATAAAGGGGCTGGAAATCCTGGACTTTTGGGGGTTTACCAGCTACCTTCATCATCGGAGCCAGTGGGATACACCAGTCATGCCTGTGTCTCCTGACGGGATGGCTGACCCTGCGCCGGTGTCTCATGACAAGATGGCCGCCATGCCATTGCCGGAGATGATAGCGCCTCCAGAGGCGGTGGGTTCTATACCACCATCTTGCCATCGTAAAAGGAGGAGGAGGAGGAAGCAGGCGTCCACCGTCCCTCAAGACCCGGAGGCCGTCCCCGAGCAGCCCGCTGTCGTTCCGGAGGCCGTTCCCAAGCAGCCCACTGTCGTTCCGGAGGCCGTTCCCGAGCAGCCCGCTGTCGTCCCGGAAGCCATCCCCGAGCAGGCCGCTGTCGTCCCGGAAGCCGTCCCGGAGCAGTCCGCTGTCGTCCCTGAGGTCGTCCCGGAGCAGCCCGCTGTCATCCCGGAGGTACCCGAGCAGCCCGCTGTCATCCCGGAGTTCGCCCCGGAGCTGTCCACCATCAGTCCTGCCACGACCAAGAGAGCTGTCTTCCTTTTTTAAAAATTGGCGGTTCTGCAGGCATGGAGGAAGCACACGTCTGCCGATCCAGAGACTGTTCACGTCACGTCTGCCGATCCAGAGACTGTTCAAGTCACGTCTGCCGATCCAGAGACTGTTCACGTCACGTCTGCCGATCCAGAGACTGTTCACGTCACGTCTGCCGAGCCAGGGTCTCCGGACAAGATGGCCGCCGCCGAGCCTGTGTCTGTTCCTGTGCCTGAGGACAAAACTTTTGTTTTGTTTTGTTTTTTTTGTGTTTATGGAGCGTCTGGTAGCCACTCCGTAGAGGGGGGGTAATGTCACAGTGTCTGGTTTTGTGTACCCCGGTTAACCACTAGAGGTCCCCTTCCCCCACGGTGTCATTCTCTCATGCACTACATTTCCCATCATCCTGTTCTGTCTATTCATTGTTCATTGCACACAGCTGTTTCCCGTCACCTTGTTAGTTTCTGTGTATTTATACCCTTGCTGTTTCAATCCTTGTCATGGAGTCATTGTTGTATGTCACCCTGCTTTTGGAAGTCTATTACGCTTGTCTCTTGTTTGTTTATTGTTTTGGGATTGCCTTGTATGGAATTTGACCCTTGCCTGGACTGGATTTACGATTACGAATTACCCTAATAAATGCACTTGGATCTTTGCGTGTGCTTCCCGTGACAGCTTCCAGATGAGATCCAGCGTGAACATCAGAACGATAAAGACACCACACACACGAGAAAGGTGTGTCAACAAAGTGAGGCAAGAAGGGTAGAATTAGAGCCAGACTCAAAAGGGAAAAAAATAATATTGCGCACTCCCCTCTATTATACTAGCCAATGTGCGCTGTGCGCAACAAAACTGATGAACTGCAAGCCAACGTCAGTTACATGTATGAATGTTGGACCGCATCTATTCTGGCATTTACTGAGACATGGCTTAATGCAAACGATGCGAATGACAAACTGCATATTGATGGCTTTGGATCCCCCATAAATCTTGATCGAGATCCCATGCTCACAGGTAAACAGCTGGGAGGCGGTGTTTGCTTATATGTCAACAAGAGCTGGTGCACGACAACTGTTGTTAGGGAAGAACTGTGCAATGCTGACATTAAATTGCTGTCTGTTTCCCTGCGTCCCTTCTATCTACCAAGGGAATTTCCACAACTTTTTAAAATTCTAGTCTACATTCATCCCAGAGCTAAAGAGTCCTTAGCCATTGACTGTATTAGAAAAACGCTAGATAAACTTGAACTTATATCCCCCTATATTCGCCCCTAAATTCATTCTAGGTGATTTTGATCACTGCTCAATGGACAGATCTCTTAAAGGTTTTTATCAATATATCAACTGTCCCACCCGTTCAGGAAAGATACTGGATAAATGCTACGGATCAGTGTCAGAAGCATATAAAGCCGCCCCCCTGCCCCCGTTCTGCTGACCACCTTGGCATTTTACTAGTCCCAGCATACCTACCAGTTGTGAAGCGGTCAGAGAAAATAAGGAGGGACATTAAGCAGTGGACTGCCGACAGCATCAAGGAGCTGCAAGGATGCTTTGAGACCACCGACTGGTCCATACTGACATCCTCTTCTAGTGACTTAAATGAGCAAGTGGATACAGTATCATCTTGTATCTCTTTCTGTGTGGACAGTATTATACCTACTAAGAGGGTCACAATATTCCCTAACAACAAACCCTGGGTGAATAAGGACCTAAAGGAGATTTTGAAAAAAAAAAGAAAAAAAAAGAGGGTCTTCTTCACCGACTCTGAGCTAGACAAGAAAGATGTCAACAGAGAGGTCAGGCATGCCATAAAAAAGGCCAAACTGAGATACAAAAACAAGGTGGAGAGAACATTTGCCCAGGGCAACCTCCGCACTGCATGGCAGTCGCAAGCCCATCCAGGTTGCAGGCTGCAGCCTGACCTCACTACCTAATGACCTGAACATCTTTTTCACCAGATTCGAGAAAGATAACAGCTCTGATCTCAAAAGGTTAATTTCTTCACTCAAACCTGATGACTGTGACATCACTATCGACACTGGAGAAGTGGTCAGCACCCTCAAGAGGACCAAAGTAAATAAGGCGTCAGGCCCAGACAATATCCGTATTAGTAGAAAACCTGTAGTACTTTCGATTTACCGTGCTTTCTACCCTCATATCCCCCTGAGAGGAGAAATTTATGTATTTTTTGTCTGGAAAAAATCCTCAGATGACGCAAAAATCATCGGCCAGAGGCTAAAGACTACAGCCAGTAGTAGGGGCTGTCCCGCATGTTTTCAACCCGCCCATAGAAGGTGGGATCTCAGTCACAGAATGTACACTTAGTGTCTGCCATCTTTTTTTGGAAGCTAAGCTAGCAGGCTCTTGTTCTGTGGAGAAAGCCGAGTAGTAGGAGAAAGCTGAGTAGTAGGGGTTACCATCCTCTTTTTCCCGGACATGTCCGGCCGTCGAGATCACCCAAAATGTCCGGGATTCGGCTTTTGCTTTCTGCAGTCGCCATTCATTGTTTACATGCACACCTTTTGTTTCAATCTAACTGAATTCATTCTGATTGGTGAATCTGAATGTAGTGTTTACATGAACGCTAAGCAAGTGATCGGTTGATGTGCGTTTTAACATTGTTAAGAAAATTCCCGCTCCTCCGTGAGAGATACGAGACCGGTGCGTCTCACAGGTGCCGCTCATCAGTAATCACGCCACCGGCCTCGCGCCGTTCTCCCATGGCCCTCAGTCTCGTCCTGCTCGCCACAGTAAACATAATGAATGGCGACTGTAGAACGCAAAAGCCGAATCCCGGACATTTTGGGCGATCTCAAAATCCCGGGCAGACTCGAGTCGTCACGGAGACTCACTAGTAGCTAAGCCTTGTTGTTTAACAGCTGCGCTCTCTTACCGGTAGGCGTGGCTTGGGAGTGGCCTCCTAGGGCAGCGAAGCAAGTGCAATCTGGGAGTTGTTGTCTTTCATCCACATAAGTCAAAAATACATTTTATGGCTTTTCTCAGTCTAGAAAGCTCCAAATTCAAAAATAATTTCACATTTATTCTACATAAATGACCCATTTTAAATACACGTTCATCTTTCCAGAGGTGAAGTATCCCTTTAAGTGGAATTTGAAGTATATTTCTGAGAAGTACATAAAAAGTAGACTGAAAGTATACTTTCTTATTTTTAGTTTAAAAGAAGTATACTAATAGCACATTTGAATAAACTTCTTTTTCGCAAGGGTTGGATGGCAAAATGGGAGCCTTCAGTGACAAGGATGTCCCTGGGGAGAGATAGCTTGCCAAATTCTCTTCAATCCAAGGCATTCATCCACAACCCTGCTCACACATCCCCTCGATATTTGTGTAACTGCAATTCAAAGGGACTATGCAAGCAGAGAAAGGGTGCTTCCATGAACCTGCCATCTCAGTGTGCAGGTCCAGAAGAAAGGGAAGGCTCACCGGAGCTGGATAATTATGACCCAGCATATATCTCTCATCTGTTCGGGCATGGGCGATTTCGCAATCATAAGCTCTAATAGCTCATCGTATGTGGGGATTTTATAGGATGGGTTGTATCAGATTCAGCTGTGATGCCTGATACTGACTAATGACTCGCTGAAACTGAAGAAAAAAAAATACTATAACAAGACTAACTACAGACTTTCTATAACTGCATAAGCGTGTGATCAATGAAGTTGAAGTTTGGTTCAAATGGTAACATGTTCTTCAAATATCACTCATACAAATCAACAAACATAGTCGCCAGCAGCCAACCAATTTTTAGCATTTATCTCAATGTAAATGCCAAATGAGAGATGTAATACTAATGTTCTAATGGACTATTTTTCTTAGCTGTTTCATCAAAACATAAGTTACAGTATCAGTGAAGATTCAAGACTGTCAATTCTGTCAAACTCAAACCTTTTTAAAAAAATATTATTATTAGTCTATGGCTCATGGTGAGAGATGCTGAATAAACAGCAATACACGATGCAAGGACACCAATCTGATGTACATAGACCAACATAAAAAAACAAAAAACAAACAAAAAAACGAATCTAAAACTGAAAAAGTTGTTCCTTTGCATTGTTCACATTCAGACGACAACATTGTCAAAATTATCCCTATCCACACGGATTCGCGAAAATGACTACAAGTCTGTATTATGCATGCCAGGCCAGTAGTTGGCCATGTCACTTGTAAATAAACACAATGTGCTTATAGACTGAACATGTAATACGAATGGCGTTGATGTCACCGTTTTCACAAATTTGCATTTTTGTAGTTTACACAGTTTAGGATTATCCATGAACAAGACATTTAATGAACACAACACCGCATTCCACAGTTCAGAGATATTCCCCATCGAGCCATTAGTAAGTTCATAAAACGCATTCATGGTGCCGAAATATCTGACTGGCTGACACACTCGGAAGGACGGGTCGGATGGACGCACTTATAACCCAATGACAAGCATTGTTTTTGCCTTACTTTTGCAGTGACTTTTGCTCTTGCTTTGAATTGTGCAGACTTTTCCATCATCTAGCTTGCATGTTTACATGCTCTTCAAACCACCAAGAGCTCACTCAAAACTCATCAATTCTCCCATATGAGCCTTCGTTGAACCTCGTCAATGAAAACCCTCTCAGAGTCTTGGCTCCAGCAGCTCATCCAGACTCAGAGGAAACTCCATTGCATAGCAACCCGAAAAGGAACCCAGGAAACCGGCATACGAAGCGCCACCCGGCAAAGCCAACCAACCATTCACCATCGAGTGCTGACCCTCGGAATGCATCATCGACCAACTGCCAGACAATCAGCGCCGAAGAGATTACCTCCAGCAACTTCGTCACAGAAGGGAACGCACACACTCACAGGAACATGCAAACGGAAGTACACAATCTCCCAGAGAAACTAATCAGTTCCCAGAGAAAACTGACTCTCTTTGTGAGAATTTTGCGATTTATTTTAATGAGAAGATCTCACTGATTAAATCTCAAATGCCCTTGTCAGCTTATATGCCACTTGATGTCCCCGTCTGCTCTTCTATCTGGTCTGTCTTTGAGTCAATCTCTTTGGACTCCCTAAATGAGATTGTTGCAACTTTAAAACCCACTAGTTGCTCTCAGGATGTGATTCCCACTACTTTTCTTAAGCAGGTATTTCAAGCTATCGGTCCTGATTTGTTGTCTATCATCAACAAATGTCTTCACACCGGGACCGTTCCCAACTGTCTCAAACATGCTTCGGTTTTGCCTCGTCTTAAAAAAAACTAATTTGGATTCTACTAATTTGGATTCTGAGTAACTTCCGCCCAATTTCAAATTTACCCTTTATCTCGAAAATTTTAGAAAAAGTGGTTTTAAGTCAATTCCAGTCTTTTTTGAATGATAACAATATCCATGAGAAATTTCAGTCTGGTTTAAAAAATCGCCATAGCACAGAATCGGCTCTCTTAAGAGTCATGAATGATATAATGCTTACTACCGATACCGGGCAATCTGTGGCTTTGGTCTTGATAGATCTTAGCTCTGCATTTGACCTGGTCGATCACAACATTCTCATTTCTCGTCTTGAAGCGTGTATGGGTTTTTGGGGTACGGTGCTACAATGGTTCCATTCATATTTAACTAATAGGAGTTACTCAGTCTGCATCGGGCAACAGTCTTCGTCTGAAATTAAATTGGGGTCTGGCGTTCTTCAGGGCTCTATTCTTGGCCCGGAACTGTTTAATCTTTATATGCTCCCTTTGGGTTCTATTTTATCTAGATATGGGGTATCTTTTCATCTGTATGCCAATGACACACAAATTTACTTGCCTTTGAAGCGTGTGGATAAGCTTGCTTTAAAGCCAATATTGGACTGTTTGGATGAACTAAAACTGTGGCTCGCTAGTAATTTCTTGTGTCTTAATGAGAGCAAGACCGAAATTATCTTGTTTGGTTCAAATGATCGCAGTACACATGATTTTGGAATCTGGGGGTTTGGTTCTGTGGTTAAGTCCTGTTTTTACCATCTTCGTCTTTTAGCCAAGGTTAAGCCCTTCTTGTCTGTAAAGAACTCTGAGATTGCCATGCATGCTTTTGTAACTTCCCGATTAGACTATTGTAGCTCTTTATATACTGGTGCCCCTCAGATATGCATCACACGTTTACAATTAGTTCAAAATGCAGCTGCACAACTTCTCAAAGGGAAGCGTAAATGTGAACACATTACACCAGTTTTGATCTCACTTCATTGGCTACCGGTTAAATATAGAATTGACTTTAAAGTTTTGTTATTTGTTTTTAAGCCTTTGCAGAACCAGGCTCCACAGTACCTATCTGAACTATTACATCTGCCCGTACAGTCAAGATCACTAAGATCGGGGGACTCTAATTTATTATCTGTCCCTAGAACTAGACTTAAAAATAGGAGTGATCGTGCTTTTTCAGTCATCGGCCTTAAGCTATGGAATAGCTTACCAACTTACATCAGATCCGGCCAAACCTTGTAAATTTTTTAATCAAATTTGAAAACATATTTTTTTTCAATAGCTTTTAATATATCTTTATCTTTATTTATTTTTTTAAATAAAAAAATAAAAAAGTTTTCTATCTGATTGTTTGTCTTCTTGGCCTTGTAAAGCACTTTGGTCAACACCAGTTGTTTTTAAACTTGCTATACAAATAAAATTGTATTGTATTCAAATCAAATTTGAAAACATATTTTTTTTCAATAGCTTTTAATATATCTTTATCTTTATTTATTTTTTTAAATAAAAAAATAAAAAAGTTTTCTATCTGATTGTTTGTCTTCTTGGCCTTGTAAAGCACTTTGGTCAACACCAGTTGTTTTTAAACTTGCTATACAAATAAAATTGTATTGTATTGTATTGTAATTCTTGCTGAACTGGTGCAAATCTTATTAAGCAAACAAACTAAGGTTGAATTTGCAAGTATATTGATTATCTCAGGTTGCGGTCAAGAAATAGTGTCTAATGCTAGACATTTGGGACCCCAATCATACTCCGTTAATAACATCACATTTTCTTTGTCACTGTTTGAATGAATGAATTTTTGTGTGTTTACGTTAGATTAGTTTGTGTGTATTAGAATAGTTAAATAAAGTCTTGGTTGATTTTACATACAGTGTCTTGTGCTGTGTGTGCTTATAAGTTACTGCCTTACACTGTAGATTTTGTTACCTTGCTCATAATCAGTGATCATAATTTTATGATTTTATTACCGTAGGACACAGGATAATATTCTGTCCAGAATTGATAAAATACCATAGTCTCAACTTATCGGTGGACAAACAAATAACTTTGAGTTATATTGATCCTAGTTCCCTTACAACAGAGACGATAATGATATAATTTTCAAAAACGCGCACTTTGAAACCGTTTTCAAAAGTTTACTTTTTCAGACCCCCAAAACGATGATTGTGTAAATGAACAGCCAAAACACATAAAAAGTTACGTTTTTAGTTGAAAATGGTGTTGTGTAAACAGCCCCTTAATTTGAACCTTGAAAAAAAGACCTAGAGACCCCTGCATTCATTGTATTGCACCCTGCCCTGCTGTTTTTAAAATGATAACATGTCCTTTATGGATGGCCCCTTAAAAGGCAGCTGCCTATATAAACAGTAGACAGCAAGGTTCCTCACTATGGTTTTAAACAGAGCTTTGAATATGAATGACAATATCTTCCATGTACATTTCCATCTGGGTAATGAAACCCTGATTTCGTGTGTGTTTGATTCTGACCCTCATCACTGCAGCCAGGCCCCATGCACGGCTCAAAGTCTTGTGTATGTGGACAGGGCACGCTGAGATCCAGCTGTGCTTTCAGCATTCTCTGCCTCATCCTCTTCCCTTTCTCACACGTCGAGGAGCTGCACGCAGACCATGGAGACCAGTTGGAGTAAATACATGTCTCTGGAGTGTCATCTGACAAAACAGAAAACATTAAAGTAGTGAGAGGATGAAAAGTTTAATAATAAGTACATTTTAGTTTGTTAGCTAAGAGAGTGCCCATGAGACAAAATAATCACTAATGGGATCTTCAAAAAATATTTCTTTTGCTTTTACTAAACTTCAGTGAGATTAAATGGAGATAAAAAAATAAAAAAAAATTGTTGCTTGAATTTATTCATGTTTTTACAGATAAAAAGACCACAACAATCTCACATGTGTGTCTCCTCTGGAGTTTCAGAGGAGAAATGTGCTGACCGGGATTTGCCAAGATGCTAAAGTCTACAATAAAAAAATTAGAGACTTAAATATTAACTCTTTACCTGTCACGTGTAGTTGCAAAAAAAAGTCAGAAAATTTCCAACATGAAGGTTTAATGGTAATAATATAAAGGATAGCAGGACTGGCAGCAACACACTATACACAAACTAGATCGGACAAAGATTGACTGAACTTAAATGCAAACACAGATGACAATGATTAACTAATCGGTTACTATCGTAACCTCGGTTCCCTGAGAGTAGGGAACGAGTATTGCGTAGCTATACGCAGTGGGGGAAACTCCTTTTCCCTATATTTACTGAAGCCTAAAATGTAAAACGCATTTTGCAGCTTCACAGCTAGCACAGTGAGTGTCTAGCTCATTCATTGGCTGTGCTGTGGCAACTGCACATCCAATGGCGCGGGCGCCTCTGACGTGTGCGTCAATGAGCTAGCATCACGCCATTACACATCAGAGCCCGCCAAGGGGGCGTGGCCTTAGCCTATATTAGTCCCCGAAAACACCATTTTAGCAGGTTTAAACGACTGAAGCGACAACTTGCCAGGTTACCATAGTGCGGCCAGCTGCGCAATACTCGTTCCCTACTCTCAGGGAACCGAGGTTATGATAGTAACCGAGTAGTTCCCTTTCGAGAATGGTCACTTCGTATTGCGTAGCTATACTCAGTGGGGACGCCATGCAAAACGCTGCACTATAAGTAACTGGTTGTCTACTGCAGCTCAGGACCCCTGAGCTCACAGAAACAAGACAGAACCCAAGTATATATACTGAACTGTTGGGTCTAGTAATATCTATCTATCTATCTATCTATCTATCTATCTATCTATCTATCTATCTATCTATCTATCTATCTATCTATCTATCTATCTATCTATCTATCTATCTATTACGGAAGAGGATTAGGGCCAGGCAATAATAAAAAAATAAAACCATCTCGAGATTAAAGTCATTATAATGCGAAATTAAACTCGTTAAATTTCGAGAAAAAAAGTCGAAATACAATCTTGAGAATAAACTCATTAAATATCGAGAATAAAGTCGTTGTGTTGCGAGAAAAAACTCGTTAAATTTCGAGAAAAAAGTCGAAATACAATCTTGAGAATAAACTCATTAAATATCAAGAATAAAGTCGTTGTGTTTCGAGAAAAAACTCGTTAAATTTCGAGAAAAAAAACTCGAAATACAATCTTGAGAATAAACTCATTAAATTTTGAGAATAAAGTCATTGTGTTTCGAGAAAAAAAGTCGAAATGAAATGTAGAGAATAACGCATTCGATCAGTGTTCATTGCATAGCCTATACTGATATCAACCTCATTGAGGTTTCGTGGTTTCCCAGGATACCATAAGACGCATTATTAATCGTTGTTGGATGTGTACGCCTCCATCCACAGAATGTAACGACTGTAACCATCTATACAGCCATTAATGGCAATGCTGTACGGTTTTAATTTATCATAGCTGTCCATATGCCAGAGAGTGCATTTGGGCCAGCGCAAGTGGCGTCTTCTCAAGCGTCTCCTTCGTCGTAATTCCAAACCTTGAGGATCAACAAGTTTAATAATGCGTCTTATGGTATCCTGGGAAACCACGAAACCTCAATGAATTTCATGTTGGACAAAAGCGAGTACATCGCGCAAATTGGACTGATTTTTTCTTCTAAAAACACCTAGCCGACCTAGACCTAATGTTCTATTCTTTGTTACTGAAAGAAAGTCAAAAATATAGATTGACTAAGTGATCTAACTCTGCCAGTAGGTTATGTAATGAACACTGATCAAATGCGTTATTCTCTACATTTCATTTCGACTTTTTTTCTCGAAACACAACAACTTTATTCTCGAAATTTAACGAGTTTATTCTCACAATTACTTTGACTTTTTTCTCGAAATTTAACGAGTTTTTTTCTCGAAACACAATGACTTAATTCTCGAAATTTAATGATTTTATTCTCAAGATTATATTTCGAGTTTTTTTCTCGAAATTTAACGAGTTTTTTTCTCGAAACACAACGACTTTATTCTCGAAATGTAATGAGTTTATTCTCAAGATTGTATTTCGACTTTTTTCTCGAAATTTAACGAGTTTTTTCTCGAAACACAACGACTTTATTCTCAATATTTAATGAGTTTATTCTCAAGATTGTATTTCGACTTTTTTTCTCGAAATTTAACGAGTTTAATCTCGCATTATAATGACTTTAATCTCGAGATGGTTTTATTTTTTTATTATTGCCTGGCCCTAATCCTCTTCCGTAATCTATCTATCTATCTATATATATATATCTATATATATATATATATATATATATATATATATATATGTCAGTAACTTAACCAACATAATGTACCAATAAGACCGGACACTGTCGGGTCTATTAGTATGGGGAAATATAACCGGCCAAAAGGTGGGTTTTATAATAAAATGGATATGTGTTTGTGCACAGTGACATAATTTGTAGACAAGACCAGACACCGTCGGGCCTTAATCATACCGAAAGTACCTTCGCCTGCAGGGAAGGTACCTCCATGTTATAGAACTACATAAATGTGGAAGGCGAGGACCAGCCTGCCGCCTCACAAATATCCTGAATGGGAAACCCAGAGGACCAAGCCCAAGATGAAGCCATGCCTCTCGTCGAAAGAGCTCTAATACCTATAGGGCAAACCTGACCCACTGAGGTATATGCCATAGATATGGCATCCACTATACATCTAGACAGTCTTTGCTTCGTGACTGGATAATCCTTAGATCGGCCATCAAAGCAGACAAAGAGCTGTTCTGATTGTCTAAAAGATGCAGAACACTCCAGATAGATTCTCAGTGCTCTGACAGGGCAGAGTAGATTAGCCTCCCCATCCTCAGCAGAAGGGGGAAGAGCTAATAATGTGATAACCTGTGATCTAAACGGCGTTGAGAGCACTTTGGGTACATAGCCATGTCTGGGTTTGAGGATGACCCTGGAGTCATCCAATCCAAACTCCAAACAGGAAGGGCTCACGGAGAGGGCCTGCAGATCCCCCACTCGCTTGATAGATGCCAGTGCCAGCAGGAGAGCAGTCTTTAGCGAGAGAGGTTTAAGATCAACCGACTGGAGCGGTTCAAATGGTGGTCTCTTCAGGGCCCCAAGGACCGTGGAGAGGTCCCAAGAAGGCACAGACGGAGGTCTGGAGGGGTTCATCCTCCTAGCTCTTTTTAGAAACCGTACCACCAGGTCATTTCTTCCTAATGATTGGCCAGCCACCGGAGCATGATGAGCTGCAATGGCTGCCACATACACTTTGAGCGTGGATGGGGAACGGCCCGTGTCCAACAACTATTGTAGGAAGGAGAGTATCACAGATACCTCACATGACCCTGGTTCAAAGAGTTTTTCCGAGCACCAGCTGGAGAACAATGACCACTTCAGAACATAAAGGCGCCTGGTAGACGGGGCCCTAGCCTCAGTGATAGTGTTCAAGACCTTCTCAGGAAGGTCCCTGGGTACCCGTTGAGGGGCCAGACATGGAGGGCCCATA
Source organism: Abramis brama (assembly GCF_963993115.1). Taxonomy (NCBI): domain Eukaryota; kingdom Metazoa; phylum Chordata; class Actinopteri; order Cypriniformes; family Leuciscidae; genus Abramis; species Abramis brama. Next base: position 12,542,256 of record NC_139971.1, on the reverse strand, counting down.
AGTCGGGTCGCGGATGCCATATCGTCCCGTTGGCCTGTGTGAGGAGGTCTTTCCTCAGCGAAACAGGCCAGGGGACTCTGTCCGTCAACTGAACCAGCTCTGGAAACCACGGCCTGGATTCCCAGAGGGGGGAGGACTGGGCATCCACTCTCCCTGACCCGTTTGATGACCTGGGGGATCATTGAAACAGGAGGAAACGCGTAAAGGGGACGGCTGGGCCAGAGATGGGCCAGCGCGTCCCTGTTCTTCGAGAAGAACACTGCGCAGTGGGTGTTGGTTCTCAAGGCGAAAAGGTCGACTTTGGCCTCGCTGAACACACTCCATATCAGACTGACTGTCTGTGAGTTCAGGGACCACTCGCCTAGGGGAGTGTTGCCCCGTGAGAGCATATCCGCACCCAGATTCTGAATGCCAGGGATATGTGCTGCCCTCAGAGAGCTAAGATTGGTCTGTACCCACAAGAGGAGGTCTCTCGCCATGGCATACAGGTTGCCCGACCTGATGCCACCCTGGCGATTTATGTAGGCCACCACTGACGTGTTGTCCGTTCGGACTAAGACGTGGTGACCTTTGAGGTTTGACAGAAACGCTTTGAGGGCCAAACAAACTGCTTTCATTTCCAGACAGTTGATATGTAAGCTCTGCTCCATGCTCGACCAGAGGCCAGAGACAGGCTTGCCCTCGTGCAGTGCTCCCCAACCTAGGTTGGATGCGTCTGTAAAAAACACTTTCCTCCTGGAAACTACCCCCATGGTCACACCCTCGTGGTACCAGTCCTGAGGCCGCCAGGGAATCAGGGTCCGTAAACAACCATGATTCACCATGATGCGCAGGCTGCCTGACTGCCATGCATGGGTTGGCACACGGCGTTTGAGCCAGTGCTGCAGCGGGCGCATGCGCAGTAATCCCATACGGAGTACTGACGATGCCGCTGCCATGAGACCGAGAACTTTCTGAAACTTCTTTAGAGGTGTGCGCTCGCCTGCCTTGAATGAGGCTGCAAGCCTTCGTACAGAGAGCACGCACTATCGTGTAAGCCGCGCTGTCATCGTTATAGAGTCGATAACTGTTCCCAGAAAGACCGCACTCTGGCTGGGGTTCAGTTTGCTCTTGGTTACATTGATTTTGAGACCCAGACATTTCAAATGGCCAAGAACCAAATCCCTGTGTGACAGCAGTTCGGTTCTCGTCTGTGCCAGGACCAGCCAGTTGTCGAAATAATTTAGCACGCGCACTCCCTGATGCCTCAGAGGAGAGAGCGCTGTGTCCATGCACTTCGTAAATGTACGGGGTGCTAGGGATAGACCGAATGGCAGAACGGTGTATTGATAAGCCTGCCCCACGAAGGCGAATCTCAAGAATGGCCTGTGACAAGGGGTTATGTGAATGTGAAAGTATGCATCTTTCAGATCCAACGTAAAAAAAACAATCCCCTGGGTGAACTTGCGCGAGGATATGTTTGGTAGTCAACATTTTGAAAGGCCGTCTCATGAGAGCCTTGTTCAAATGTCTCAAATCCAGTATGGGTCTGAGACCGGCGTCTTTTTTCGGGACTAGAAAATAGCGCCTGTAAAACCCCAAGTGTTTTAGCACGGGGGGGACTAATTCTATTGCCCCTTTTGCTAACAGATTCTGTATTTTGGCACGAAGCATGTGACCCACGCTGCTTCTCACCGAAGTCTCGAAAACCGCCTGAAACTTTGGGGGTCTGCGAGTGAATTGGAGCGAGTAGCCTCGCTTTATTGTGTTTATAACCCAACTCGACACATCGGGGATGGCTTGCCAGGCAAACGCCTGTGTGGCTAGGGTTTGACACATAGTTTGGGATGGGCCACCTAACACAGGGGGACCTGATACCCTTACATTGTGATTTGTGCACATTCTGAGTGTTGGACTGACTGTACAGGCTTTTGCCTGGGGGAAAGTCAGTGTAACAACTGGGAGGGGGCTGCCTAGTGAAGGGGGACCGTGAGCCTGTGTGTTGTGTTTGTGAAACATACTCTTTTTGTGCTTTATGTGGGTTTGTATGTAGAGGCGCGTGCAATGCAGCGGGCCTGTTTACAATAATAAAATCTCCAGCCGCCTGAGCTAAACAGGGAGCTGTGAGAAGTGTCATGGGTTTCTTTGAGGGTGGTCCGGCTAGCACGAGACATGAGTACTCTCTTTTCACCCTCGATGCTAGGAGGTCTTTGGGGGCCTAGCATCTAGCATGACGCTGGGTCGTGGGCCCTGCCGTGTATCAGCCACAGGACGGGGCTGAGAGACCTGCTTCACTGGCTTGGCTGGCTGAGGAGAAGGCAGGGCAGTCTTGGGCCTGCTCGAAGCGGAGCTGGCGCGTTTCGGCAGGAAGTGTCGCATAGCTTGGGATGACTTCTGCGCTTCGGCATACCTCTTTGAAAATCCCTTCACTGCCGGGCCGAAGAGGCCGGAGCTGGACAGGGGGCATCGAGGAACATCGTTCTGTCCGCATCCTTAATCTGAGGTTTAGCCAAAGGTGGCGCTCGAGCACGACCAAACTAGCCATATTCCTCCTGATAGCCTGCGCTGTAGCCTTGTTAGCACGCAAAGGTCTCGGAAGGCCTCAGGGTCTGGGCCAGCCTCGTCCATCGATTGGAGGAGTTTGGCCTGGTAAACCTGCAGCACGGCCATCGTGTGCAGGGCCGAAGCAGCCTGACCAGAGGCAGAATAAGCGCGTCCGGCGAGGGTTGAAGTGTTTCGGCATGGCTTAGTTGGATGAACCGCTCTAGTTCGCCAGCTAGCAGCGGTTTTCGGGCAGAGATGAGTGGCCACGGCCTCTTCGAGGGGCGGCAACGCCCGCGCCATTGGATGTACAGTTGCCGCAGCACAGCCAATGAGTGAGCCAGACACTCACTGTGCTAGCTGTGCAACTGCAAAATGCGTTTTACATTTTAGGCTTCAGTAAATATAGGGAAAAGGAGTTTCCCCTACTGCGTATAGCTATGCAATACGAAGTGACCGTTCTCAAAGGGAACTGAACACAGGTGATACAGATGAACTGATAATGACAGTGAAGATGACACGTGACGTGATGACAGGCAGACAAGTCCAATGAAAACAAACTAAACAAAACACAACTGTGACATTAACATTACATTCTCCCAAGACCTTATTACCTCTGAGATAACCGCTGACGTAAGATGAAGTCAAGATGAGGCCCGCTTCAACATATGCTTTTGTTGATTGCCACAAAAAAGATGTTGGCTTTCATTTACTTGACTCTGCATCAGTAGCTGATGCTATGAGAAAACCCTCCATGTGTGTCAACGGTACCTCAAAAGAATGTGCTATCACTCCTCAGGATTCTATCATTTAGGAAAAATATATTTCTGTCCATGCTATCTTCAGAGTTTTGTTCAGCTTCAGTAACTCACCTGTTCTTGATCACCTACAGAAGCTAGATCTGAGAATAAACCTTCAGAAGACTGTTTTGTTGCTGAGGCAACAGACCGTATTCCTAGGGGTGGAACTGAGCTCATGCATGATGCAAGAGTGATTGTCTACAGCATGTCATTTCGCCTTTGTCTGAATTGATTCAGAACAGGGCAAGACATTTCTTTAGGTCTGTTCACAGGCTTATGGGTCTCATGGCAGCAGCTTCACCAGTGGACATGCTTCATATGAAACCATTTTAGCGGTGGATTAACAATTGAGGACTTTGTCCTTGTTGGTTTCCTCACCACACAATAAGTGTTAGGAGCAAATGCTATCAGTTACATTGGAAATAATGGCAGTCCTTTGGGCAAAGCAGCTTATGAAGATCCCCCAGCCTAAGGAGTCTGGGAGGGTGATATTTTTGCGTGCCACATAAATTACCTGAAAATTATGTTTTTTTCTTGTTTTGAGCAATTTCCTTCCAGACATCCAGGACTATCATATGGTGATCAGGTGGAGGTTAGTTTGGTGCATTCTTTTTTAGGTGCAGAAAAAAGTTTATGTCTCTAAGGAAAGTGCATATCTCAGATTGGTTAAATATGGCTAAGATTCAGCAGGGCAGAGGTGAGTCTGATTCCCTGCTTGTATGCTTTCTCGCAGATAGGTCTGCTTCCAGTGGTTCTTATGAGAGTGCAGGAAGACAGTGGGTTTTCTTCTGGTGGAACTCTCTGATTAGTTCTAGTGCTTTGTCAGAAATTACAGAGACCATTTTGAATGCAAGAGCCCCCTCAACTGCAAAGTCACACTTGGAGAGTGTTCCCATAAATGTCACCTACTCAGGGAACCAATTTACATATGTAAGAGACGTTATTAAAGATAATAATTTTATGTAAGATCGACATATTAGAGAATGATGTATGTTCCCAGCTTTTAGGTCTAACATTTTATGTCGAATTGGAGAAAAGGAAAAAAGTATTCTTGTGGTTTTAAAATTAAACTATCTTCCAAAGTGATATAGAACTACATCCTGACAGCTACTGGATAAATTATCTGTGCTAGAACTGAGGGTGGCTGAAAAAGAAGAAACAAGAAAATCCATAGCTCTAAACAGTCAGCAAAAGAGTTATATGAATTAAATGTTTTACAAAATTATGCAAACTTGTTGAAGTGATGTCAGGCTACAATAGATAGATAAATAAATAAATATATATATATATATATATATATATATATATATACAGTGAGGAAAATAAATATTTAAACACCCTGCTATTTTGCAAGTTCTCCCACTTAGAAATCATGGAGGGGTCTGAAATTGTCATCATATGTCCACTGTGAGAGACATAATCTAAAAAAAAAAATCCAGAAATCACGATGTATGATTTTTTAACGATTTATTTGTATGATACAGCTGCAAATAAGTATTTGAACACCTGAGAAAATCAATGTTAATATTTGGTACAGTAGCCTTTGTTTGCAATTACAGAGGTCAAACGTTTCCTGTAGTTTTTCACCAGGTTTGCACACTCTGCAGGAGGGATTTTGGCCCACTCCTCCACACAGATCTTCTCTAGATCAGTCAGGTTTCTGGGCTGTCGCTGAGAAACACAGAGTTTGAGCTCCCTCCAAAGATTCTCTATTGGATTTAGGTCTGGAGACTGGCTAGGCCACGCCAGAACCTTGATATGCTTCTTACAGAGCCACTCCTTGGTTATCCTGGCTGTGTGCTTCGGGTCATTGTCATGTTGGAAGACCCAGCCTCGACCCATCTTCAATGCTCTAACTGAGGGAAGGAGGTTGTTCCCCAAAACCTTGCAATACATGGCCCCGGTCATCCTCTCCTTAATACAGTGCAGTCGCCCTGTCCCATGTGCAGAAAAACACCCCCAAAGCATGATGCTACCACCCCCATGCTTCACAGTAGGGATGGTGTTCTCGGGATGGTACTCATCATTCTTCTTCCTCCAAACACGTTTAGTGGAATTATGACCAAAAAGTTCTATTTTGGTCTCATCTGACCACATGACTTTCTCCCATGACTCCTCTGGATCATCCAAATGGTCATTGGCAAACTTAAGACGGGCCTTGACATGTGCTGGTTTAAGCAGGGGAACCTTCCGTGCCATGCATGATTTCAAACCATGACGTCTTAGTGTATTACCAACAGTAACCTTGGAAACGGTGGTCCCAGCTCTTTTCAGGTCATTGACCAGCTCCTCTCGTGTAGTTCTGGGCTGATTTCTCACCTTTCTTAGGATCATTGAGACCCCACGAGGTGAGATCTTGCATGGAGCCCCAGTCCGAGGGAGATTGACATTCATGTTTAGCTTCTTCCATTTTCTAATGATTGCTCCAACAGTGGTCATTTTTTCACCAAGCTGCTAGGCAATTTCCCCGTAGCCCTTTCCAGCCTTGTGGAGGTGTACAATTTTGTCTCTAGTGTCTTTGGACAGCTCTTTGGTCTTGGCCATGTTAGTAGTTGGATTCTTACTGATTGTATGGGGTGGACAGGTATCTTTATGCAGCTAACGACCTCAAACAGGTGCATCTAATTTAGGATAATAAATGGAGTGGACATTTTAAAGGCAGACTAACAGGTCTTTGAGGGTCAGAATTCTAGCTGATAGACAGGTGTTCAAATACTTATTTGCAGCTGTATCATACAAATAAATAGTTAAAAAATCATATATTGTGATTTCTGATTTTTTTTTTTTAGATTATGTCTCTCACAGTGGACATGCACCTACGATGACAATTTCAGACCCCTCCATGATTTCCAAGTGGGAGAACTTGCAAAATAGCAGGGTGTTCAAATACTTATTTTCCTCACTGTATATATATATATATATATATATATATATATATATATATATATATATATATATATATATATATATATATATATAAGATGCTGTTTTCTGTGCTGCAAAAAAAGCCTACAGTAACCACTCAAGATTTTTCCACGTGATTAGACTGGAGGATTTTAGGAAATTGAATAGTTAAAAGTCTCTCTCTCTCTCTCTCTCTCTCTCTCTCTCTCTCTCTCTCTCTCTCTCTCTCTCTCTCTCAAGGTCGCCTTTGATGAAAAGATAAAGATATGCAAACCTTCTTCTTTTTCCTCCTGGGCAATGTCAGCCACAATGTCATCCACATTATCAGGCACAATGTTGCACTGCTCACCCTGCAGACATCAGAAAACAACTCAAACTTTCAAATAGATTCTAAATGATGTCCCTCATTCAATCATATTATTCTACACAGTGATGGGAATTGATTCACTATTGCTATCTGATTGAAAACCACAAAAAATATGACACAGGTTATACTTTTCCCTGTGTTTGTCCTAATTCCCATACAGTAATCTAACTCTCTCCAAATAAATTTGTATGACTTTCATTACTTCCATGGCACTGTTGTGACATGCTGGCTTCACCAATATGTATAGTCTGTTGTTGTTGTAGAGTTATTTTAGCTCTCAGTTTATAGACTTTTATGACATGAAGAATGCAGAGATATTTTGCACAGTAATAAAAGCTAAAAATGCAACAGCTAAGAACTTTTTCTTTTGAAAACGTAATTTTTCTAAGACAAGTAAAGACACAGACCTTGCGGGCAATTCTCTCCACAACAACTCTGGCCACAGGAGTGATTGCGCCACCCTCTGGGTCGTAGAAAGGGCTCTGTGGATGGTCTAAACTTGTGAGGGGACGAATTTTCTCCTGAGGTGCTGCAGGCTTGTTGGGAGACTAAATAAACATTAAATAAATAAACCAGTTTACCAAAATGTCAAATGTTCAAGTCATTTATGCCACATGAAAATCATATGAAAAAAACAATATCAGTGTTAAGAATTAAAGGGATGGTCATTTTCAGTCATTTAATCGATCAAATTCTAAATATTTTTTTGCGAACATTTTTCAATTTATTTTTAATGTAGCCTACCACAAAATAATAAAACATAAGTAAGTCATTATGGACTAGAGGATGGATACCTGGCTGGGTTCGGACAGATATTTAGAAATGATGTTCGGGTACGGGTCGGCCTCGGTCACATCAGCGCGATAAGGCATTAAACATTTTAAATTTAAAACAGCTTATTATGTAGGTAGCCAATGGGCCTGTTTCACTTGATGCAAAGGTTAGTTTTTGTGATTAAAATAAATGTAAAATATTACCCTAACATCCCTCTTCCTGTGTGCGGAAACATGTGGCAGCGCAACTATGGAAGACGTTAAAAAGAAGTTGGCCTCAGGAGATTTTAAAACCACCGAAAATGAAGGAAAGTCTACTGTGTGGAAGTATTCCTACATAGTTGTCAAAGCCGATAGTGATGAACCTGTTGGTTATGTTCAATGTAGGGGTTGCGGAGTTCTCATGAAATATGACAGCACCTCTTGCCAAGAATTCCGCCCAGCAGCATCATGTGGATAAAGTTTGTAAGTCACCTGGGCTACTGCAGCTGAGCCTTTGAGCACCTGGCCTTTGCTGGTACCTCAAGAAAAATCCCTCAGCAGGCCAAACAAAAACTGACTGAAAAATGCGTTGAGTACTGCTTAAAGACATAAGGCCATTTTGTTCCATTGAAGGAGGGGGTTTCATTGAGTTGGCCCAGCAGTTTATTAACGTCTGTGCTACATATGGTTCAGTGGCAGCGCAGAACGTACTGCCTGACCCCACCACTGTGTCAAAATGGTGTCGTGAGCTGGCAACAGAGAAACGCATAAAGCTGGTTGAGCAGCTAAATTACATTCTGACAGAGGTGAATTCGATCGGAATGACAACGGATATCTGGACGGAGGACTAACACAAATTAAGCTACATAACCATCACTTGCCATTTCGTGACACGAACATTTAAAATGATAAGCAACGTATTGACAACAGTTGCATTCCCACTGGAAGAGGCTAAAACATGGGAGAATATTTGGAGAGAAATCATCAGACTTCTAACGGAGTATGGCCTGGATATGAGTCTGCTGAATAAAGTGGTGTGGGTGACAGACCAAGGCTCAAACATCATCAGTACCCTCAGACCATATCGAAGACTTGACTGCCAAGATCACCTTTATAATATGGTGATGCGACACACCTTGGACCCCACACAACTGGCCCAAGATGCTCCGACTGTTGCAGAGACTCTGCAAGCTACCAAGGCACTGGTCAAATATGTCAAAAAGACGGCATGGCAGCTTTGCTGTCAAAAACCGTCATCCAAATGGCAGACACAAGGTTTAGCATGGTATATCTGACCTTAAATTCTGTCCGCTCGGTTTATCAAGAACTACGCGAAAAACTAGGTGACCGTGCAGAGGGCTGGTGGATCGATGCCATATCTCCAGATGTCCTTGACTTTCTTGTCGAGTTCCTGCAACCATTTTATGATGCCCAGTGTGAACCTGAAGGGGACCAGTACCCAACACTGCAACAGAAAGACGACTGACAGCCCCTATTAAGCCATCATCCGCAACTGGCATCTCAGTTAGATTTTGCATAAAGTGGAGATCCAAGAACTCCAAAAAATTGCAACTTTCCTTTGGCCTAAATATAGCCAGCTCCGAATGTTGTCCTCTTCAGAGAGAGACAACCCTCACCTGGAGGTTCGGAGACAGCTCAGTGACCTCCGCACCGAGGAGGCCGCCACTGAAGGACCTGGGTCCAAGAAAGCTGCAGTTGACTTTGAGGAGTGGGAAAATGTACCTGTGGCAAATGCCACGGATGAAGTCGAGATGTACTTGACTCAAAATCATGCAATGCAGGACGACAGAGATGTTTTGGGCTGGTAGAGAGATCAGCAACTCAACTACCCAAAGCTTAGTGTCCTTGCCCTTAGTGTCCTTGCCCATCCTTGCCATTCCAGCCAGAAGCAGTGAGCGCAACTTCAGCGCTGCTGGCAGGACCATAGAGCAGAAGAAGATGCATTTGTGTTACGTTAATGTTACTTCGCTGGGGACACTTGTGTTGATTTGAATTTCATTAAGAGACCTAGGTTCACAGAACCTCTTGTGTGAATTTTTTGGATTTTATTCTGTTAGCTTGGGCCATTTTTGGTAGGCCTATGTTAATTTAATTTCAATTTTCAATTTCAGTTGGGTTCGGTTACTGTTCTGTCGGAGCAGTACGGAGCAGTTTCTGCCGGGCTCGGACAGAAAAATGCGGCCCGATCCACACTCTATTGTGGACTGTAACATCCACCAGTTGAAGTACCCTTGATCTCCTCAAGAGGGCACTCCTCTCTACTGTTTCGGCTTTTGTTCATTCTTTGGATTTACTTTGGTTATGTTTGTCAGTAAAGACTTTCTTACTGTAATTGGATCCTACTGCCATCATTTCTGAACGACCAAAAAGAACAAGGACTTATTTTATGTGTATTGTTTCTTTAATGCCTGCTACAAATTGTACGATTTTGGCCTGTCCCAGAAAAAAAGATGACCAATTGTGGCAATTTCTGTGGTCGTGGCTACTAAACAGTGGTCATACAGTGAGAGAGGTTCAAAGATGGCCGTTGTCAAGGTCTTGCGAACAAATGTAGCCTGCAATTAATTTTATGACAGTGTCAAAAATTTTGCATGATCATCTCACATTGTGTTTGCTGCTATGACCTACGTCTACTGACGGGCCAATAAAAATTAAACATGAAATGGCATATTGCTGAACAAGATATGACGGCAAAACTTACAAAATTGACATGCCAAGGCCTGTTTTACCTAGCCCTGACCGCGTCCATAATCTCCTCTTTCACTTGCTCTATTTGTTTACCAATAGCGCATGCTGATGATGTTTTATTCTTCTATACTAACTTGCATCCTAGCCTACGATTCAATAGTGTGTCATCATCATACAGTCTACATACATGTAATACCCAAGTTTATTAGAATCATGTCGTACAGTGTGATTTTTAATGATCTTATAAGATTGCCAGGATTGTAAATGACAGAATTTTAGTTTTTAATGATCTTATAGGATTGCCGAAATCGCAGTCTGTAGCAGGCATTATATATGCAATACAAATCAAGATAAAACTAAAATAATTAAACATCCAAAGGGATTGTCATTATATATGGTTATTCCATATTTTTACAGTTTAAAATCAACTCACACAACAAAGAGACCACCAAGCGTTTAGGCTTCGAAAAGAGAGATTATCTCCACAGTCAACAGCAGCAAGGTCGCTGAGAGAGGTTGAATATAACAGGCTCAACCAGGGGAGCAATACAAATTATATACACAGACCCACTCCCCAATGATAGGGGAAAAATTCAAGTGAGGAATCCAAGGTTGTGTTAAGAGCGGATTCATTTAAAGGAATGTTCCTGGTTTAATACAACATGAGCTTTATCAACAGCATCTGAGACAAGTTGGTTCAAAAGAAAAGAAAAGAAAAGAAAAGAAAAGAAAAGAAAAGAAAAGAAAAGAGAAAAGAAAAGAAAAGAATTTTGTAAGGTGAATGGGAGCATGTTAAATATCCTGTTCATAGAGATTATTTTATATTTAATCAGGAATATTCCTTTAACCTTCCAACCACTCCACAAGTAAAAATAGTAACCTCTCAATATGTAAATTAAACAAAAACAAACATTTGATCATTATCCATGGGAATGATGTCAATTCAAGCAGATGTTTTGTTCAGACAGACTGATGCACACCAGTAGATGGCAGAGTCAAGCTATGGTCATGACTGTATGGTCTCAAGTGGACCACTTCAGCTGGCAAATTGCTTTTTTTTAATTAAGTCATAATTTTTCATGTTTTCATGTTTTTATTTTGCTGTGTTATTAATACAAAGAGAACTCGTTTGGTGCAGTTTACTTTGAGCATGTGTATATAAGTCACAATCTTTATTATCCAAAGACTTCACTGTAGTATTTCATTGACTTTATATCTAAACCATGTAGAACAAAGGTATGAGGCCACACTGAAAAGATGTTTTAAGAATTATTAAAAAATAATAATTATTATTATTCATTCAAACCTGAAATAGGGAAATTTGATCTTTCCATGAGTGTTCACCTCATAAGTGACTCCGCTGTCTGTTCCTGCATCCCATGGGATGAGGTCCTGAACCACCTTCTGGACCCAGCCACATTCTCTGGTGCAAAGGTCTTCTGATGACAGACCAACGTTCCAGTCAGGACTAGGGCCCAGCATCGTCAAAAAGGACATCAGGTGACGTGTGCGGTCAACTGAGAACTCGGCTGAGGGAGCCGCTCGACTGAGGTAAAGAGAAAAATCAGATGACTTCACATTTAGATGGCATGCATCTCATTCATACATGAGAGGGTGGTAAAAGAGAAAAACATATACAAAATATAAAAAAATAACAAAAATGTTTGTTTGGTTACACATTAGTTTAGGGTGCAATTCTCACTATTAGCTAACTAATAACTACGACTTTTGCATCAATGAACTTCTAATTACCACTTAATAATAGTTAGTAAGGTAGTTGTTAAAGGGTTAGTTCACCCAAAAATGAAAATTATGTCATTAATGACTCACCCTCATGTAGTTCCAAGCCTATAAGACCTCCGTTAATCTTCGGAACACAGTTTAAGATATTTTAGATTTAGTCCGAGAGATTTCTGTCCCTCTATTGAAAATGTATGGACGGTATACTGTCCATGTCCAGAAAGCTAATACAGACATCATCAAAGTAGTCCAAGTGACTACAGTGGCTCAATCTTAAGTTTATAAAGCGACGAGAATACTTTTTGTGCGCAAAAAACAAACAAACAAAAATAACGACTTTATTCCACTATTCATTTCCTTCTCTCTGGGCCTCGAGTTTTTTCACGTAGTATAGTATAACTGCGTAGCGCATCTGTATTGTACGTCACACGTAGGCTCACTATTGGCCGACGCTGGTCATGTGTGTGATGCGTCTTACGTACAACCCAGAAGCGCTACGCAGTTATAGTACGTGAACTAACTCGAGGCCCAGAGAAAAGGAAATGAATAGTGGAATAAAGTCGTTATTTTTGTTGTTTTTTGCGCACAAAAAGTATTCTCGTCGCTTTATAAACTTAAGATTGAGCCACTGTAGTCACTTGGACTACTTTGATGATGTCTGTATTAGCTTTCTGGACATGGACATTATACCGTCCATACATTTTCAATGGAGGGACAGAAAGCTCTCGGACTAAATCTAAAATATCTTAAACTGTGTTCCGAAGATGAACGGAGGTCTTACGGGCTTGGAACGACATGAGGGTGAGTCATTAATGACATAATTTTCATTTTTGGGTGAACTAATCCTTTAAGTGTAGGTACTGGGTAGGATTAAGGGATGTAGAATATGGTCATGCAGAATAAGGCATAAATATGTGCTTTATAATTACCAACAATAAACAGCCAGTATCCTAGTAATATGTATGTTTATAAGTACCTATAGGTAATAGTGAGAATTGGACCCTAAATAAAAGTGTTACCATTTGTTTGAATACATTTTTTTTTTCATTATCATCAATATTCTTTTGTATTAGGATATTATTTTAATGACAATAAAGCACCCCTCTACACACACGCACACTTTTTTAATGTAACATAATATCATTGCAATTACTGTAAAGCAAGCGAATACATAAACATTTAAATTGGAAAGTATTTATACATATATAAATATTGATATAATGAACAATATTTCATGTAAGGGATAAAGTACTATATGAAACTATAGGCAGGAAGAGTGATAGAAAGTATAGTTAGAAACAAAAGTTTTTTGTTTTTGTTTTCTTGCTGACAACAGTACATTATCACTTATAAACCCCAGAACCCCCAATACTACGCAGAAAGTTTATATTGACTGTAGATTATATTTGGTTATTACCAGGGTTTGAAATGAACACCCGTAAACCTGCCAAATGCGGGTAAAAATCAACTGTGGCGGGAAATGCTGTCAAATCACTAGCCAATTTGGCGGGTTACTTCACTTTGTTGGGGAAGTTCGTGTAAGCCAAATCTGCACAGGCAAAGTTTAGCGTGAGTAATTGCTTATTGCAGAATCTGCGAATATCTGGCTTCCTTGAACATACACGCCACTACGCAACAAATAACGGTGCGCTTGTTCATTTGCATTGAATCAATAGCGAAGATTAAAAAATATTATAATGTGGCGATGCTTGCCTGGGGTAACTAACCCCAGTGAAAAAAAGTAAAGACCCGCCAAACAACAAAGGAAACCAAGAAAAGAAAATGAGAAGTTTTAATACCAAGTGGCAAGCTGGGCGCGAGTGGCTCGTCTTTGACTCAACAAACAATGTTTGGAAAAACACAAAACAAAAATTTTGTTACTGGAACCAACAACTTGAAGGTAGAGGCTGTCAAAGACCATACATTTTTGGTGATGAGGATGAAAGCAGAAGGGAGTAAATGGCTGGATGACAGGATTGTGTTTGAATAAGAAATGAATGTATGGAATCCCCCCCCAAAAAATGAAATAAAAAAAATAATTATATATATATATATATATATACATATATACATATATATATATATATATATATATATATACATATATATATATATATATATATATACATATATATATATACATATATATATATATATACATATATATATACATATACATATATATATATACATATATATATATATATATATATATATATATACATATATAAGCTGTGGCATAGTTAATCTGGTATATTTCTCTTTTTTTCTTCTTTTTTTTTGGCTAGTAGAAGTTCTGAATGGCCGGATAACTTAAAAAATGTAGTAGCCAAATTGGCCGGTGAGTAAGAAAGTTAATTTTAAAACCCTGGTTATTGCATGACTACTTACAAAATAAATAAATATATAAATGGACATAAAATACAGATTTTTTAAATGTTTGATTAAAGTATGATTATTACACAATTCCAAGTAATCCATTTTGTTTTTGATTATATTCTCTCCATGGGTACAGCAAGTTTAACAAATTTAAATAAATAAATAAATAAATAAATCTTCTTACACAAGGTGATGTTTTTGTTCAATCCATCCTTCAATCCAAACTGAGTCTAACTCCCTTTCTCCACAAAAAAATACAGAGCAAAATAATTTACACAAAGATCTCTATTTTCATAACCAAAAAAGTTTCTAAACCACTTTTCCCATACAGAAAAACACATACATATCACACTTACACATGAAGATAACTACAGTGATCACATTGGATACATTTCTGTCTGCATCTGTAACCCCAATTTCTCTCCATTTCCAGACATACATGTATATCTTTCCTTTGCATTGGCTCAATATGGCTGTCAGAGATGAAGTTCATCTCTCCAAGATTTTCTGTTAAAAGAGAGAAGTGTAGCAAGCTCATGCAGTGGGATGGACCACCAGGTAGATGTTCACCGTTGAAAGGATCACAGTGTCAAACATTTGTACATACTCACAGAGTGTGGGGGTTGCTGGGAATTTATTGTGTCCTCAGGGGATGAACTAGTCTCCAAGTCTCATTTAACCATCTCAAATAAAATGTATGAATGTATTTAAACTAGGGCTGTAAATCAATTACAACTTTTAATCGATTTTCTAATTATTTATATGATATGTTGATAAATTAATTGCATAAATCAATTTTTGCTGAGAAAATTCCTCAAATGATGATCATTCAAAGACATTCAATTATTGTGGCAGACTATTTTAAATAGCTATTTTCTGTTTTAATATATTTTAAAATAGAATTTATTACTGTGATGCAAAAGCTGAATTTTCAGCAGCCATTAATAAGTCTTCTTTGTCACATGATCCTTCATGAATCATTCTATACTGATTTGATGGAAAAGAAACATTTCTGATTATTATCTCAGTTGAAAATGGCTGTGCACATTTTGGTAGAAACCGTGATACTTTTTTTCAGGACTCTTTAATAAATAGAAAGCTCAAAAGAACAGCATCTATTTGAAATATATGCCTAGTTCTGTCATGAAACTCTAGATGGTGCATGCTGATGGGTCCTTAACACTAGAACTACCGGAATTCCATAACTACTAGAACGACCATAGCGGTCATTCTGACCGTTCATACTTTGACGTTCATATGGCCGTACTGAACGTCATTTTCGTCATGTCATATCTATTGTACATGTTAACCTTCTCTTTTCCAATGAAGCTTTTAATTCCTGTCGTCATAGCCCTTAAAACAAGCACAAAAGAAAGATTCCCCCGACAGGTGCTGTCTCTATTTTAGGAACGTTTTGCGTCAAAATAATATTTTTTTTCACCGCACTCACCACGTGAATAGACATGCACAAAAGTTAGGAAACGTCCAGCCCTGTTTGTAAATAAGTTCAATAATCAATACAAAATCTAAAAATAAATGGATCTACAATGATAGGTAATAATAAACAGGACACAAAATTTTAATTCAAATGAATGTAAAAATGTATACAAACAGGCTAAGAAAAAAAATGAACATTAGCTAAACAAGAAAACGAACTGCTTTAGAATGATTCGTTTCAGTAAACAAAAAATTTTAACGAACAAAATCAGGTTAACTGCCCATTTGAACGGCGCAAACACCCCGCATCATTGACGCTTACGCACATTCCACACAGGTAAACTGCCTTTCGTGTGCAGCTCCCACACACTTTGTGACATTTGGCACATGTCTCCTTGGTTTTATTTTGTTTGCAGTTCCTCCAGTTGTATGGCTTTTGATTCCATGTGGTCGGAGCGAAGTTCGCTCGCCAGTCGTGTGATGAAATCCCTCCGCGAAACTTGCAATGTAGCGGACTTATGATATTTATAATGCGTGCGGTCAAAATGACCGTTATGGTCATTCTAGGTAGAAATAGTCAGAACTGTTGTGTGTTTTGTGATTTTAATAAAAGAACAGTGTCAGAATAAAATATACACATATTTAGGAAAAGTCAGAGTCCTACAGCCACATTTATTTTATTTTAACAAAGTTATTACACTGTAAAATTTAAAAATGGTCAAAATGACCGCCTTGGGAGTTCTAGTGTTAAAGCAACCTGATGATATTCACAGCATTAACTACTTGGCACAAGCTCATTGGTTCATGTTGCATCTGCAGCCAATGAGCTTGCTGCTCACAACATTTAAATGACTGGTTAGCATGCACTATAGCAGTTTGCACGCACACTTTCAGAGTTCCTCCGAAACACTCCTTCCCCAGCTCCACCTGTATCGATCTGCTATGGGCCATTTATCTATATATGCTATTTGTGCCACAGCAGTATGTCTTACAAAATCACAGCAGCGTATCAGCATATGTATTGGTAGTAGCAAGTTCCTGTACTTGCTCTGCAGCAGCAGCAATAATCTACAACAACAGCAATTCAGCAGCAGCAGCGTTGCAGATCTTTTCCTCCAAGACCAAATACATCAACATTTTCATATCCATTACTAAAGCTACCATGCTAAAAATTTTCAGAGAGTTGTCATGATAGAAATATATATATATGCAATGTGCGATCAGTGCGTCGAGAGCGCACATACATGGTTTGTTTGTGCGTAAGTATAACGGACTCACGCATGCTTATTGCATGACTCCTGTACGTCACTGCAATCATCTCGATATCACAATTCGCATCCATCAAAACTTTACTAGCAAGAAGCCGGTTTGCTTTATCCAGCCGAGAAACGTAGTTTGCATAGATGTTTTGACGCACCGTTTAGTCTGTATTTCACACGGTGTGATGCATGAGGGATTGCGCTCTTCCGAAACAATCACAGGATATGACAGAGCTTGTGTTTTAAAGCTAAACACACTCTGGAATGAATAATTCACTGAAAACTGGCTGCGAGTCACTGTTCTCTCAGTCATCTCTGACGTAATAAGCCTGGTACCCTTTTGAGGGAACAACGACGCTGCGTTATGGGGTTGACGCAATGGAAATAAATTGGCCTAGGATAAATTCAGGTGCCGCAGCGACGTGCATAATCAATTCTATAAATAACACCTGCGCAAGAGCGTCACTAGCTTCTTGTCTTCAGAAGCTGATTTGTCTGTCACAGTGTGTGAAAACTGTTTGTCTGTTTGTAGAGCCCCCGCTCTATTCCTGGGGACAACGGTAATGTGTTCTCTGTCTCGGAGCGGACCATGCTTGAGGGAGCTGATTGCCCTCGCTGTAAGCGCTTTACGGTGAGGAAGTTCTGCTCCTGCCTCGTCCTCTTTAATGATGAAGGGAATTTTATAGACCAGTAGATTGGGTCCCGCCAAGTCTGCCAAGGCAGCATGTTGACTTAGATCATGATGCTCGCAAATGGAGCTGTTAGAGTAGCGTGAGATGGGCGCTGCCCTTTCTCTCGCTTTATCTACAGACTCCAAGAGTCCCGCCCAGGAGTTGGAAGCTCGCTCTGCAATCTCTTCCCTTCTGGATGTAGACCTGCTCTCAGGGGGGTCTAGTTTTGAGGTTTAGAGGGAGATTAGTCAAGTGCAACCAGCAGGCAGTTATCATCTTCCTCTAAAACCTACAAGGAACTGCTAGAGGTCGTCACTCGTGCAGTGGCTACTTTAAACATTGAGTCGCCCGATCAGAAGATGGAAGTGCCTTGTAGTAAACTGGATGAGCGCTTCCTTACTAACAGTCAGGCCCAGCCATCCAAACATAACCTCCCCTTCTTTCCCGATCTTCACACTGAGATCTCAAAGTCGTGGAAAGCCCCTTATTCCTCCCGTGTTCATAACCCAGTGATGACGGATTATTCGATTATTGTTGGGTTCACTGGACATGGGTATAAGTCGATGCCTCAGGTAGAAGAGACGCTTACTATCTCTCTCCCACATCAGCTTCATCGTTAAAGAGCCCAGCCTTGCCCTCAAAGCAATGCAGAGTTACATCATCTTTAGTGTGCAAGGCTTATGGGGCAGCAAGTTAATCTGGTGGGTCCCTGCACACCATGGCAGTGTTACAGGTTTACCAGGCTGTCCTGCTCAGAGAACTCGACACCGGCGAGGGCCTTAGCCCCAATGCAGTTAAAGAGCTCTGCAGGACCACATATTTGTCTCTCAACGCCTCTAAGCAGACGGCCAGTGCTATCAGCCGTTCTTTAGTGGCTACAGAGAGGCATCTGTGGCTCAACCTTTCGGGGATAAAGAATAAAGAAATAACTTTTTCTGCTGGACGCCGCGGTATCGCCGACTGTCCAGTCTGGTGACATCGTCAGTACAGTCGTCGACGAGGCATTCTGACAGTTTATCCCTTGCCAGGTCCAGCAGGCTGGTCCTTCTACCTCCCGTCCTGCACCCAGCTCCAGGAGGGAGGAACAGAAGGCCAGTGTTGCTGCTCGTGTTCCCCACTTAGGGATTGGGGGTTTGGGCGGCTCACACTGTCTCAGCCTGCAGGTGGCAGACCTGACCTCAGGACAGTCTTCGCAGCCAAGACTGCAGAGAAAAAGATGCCAGAAAAGCAGAGAAAAGAGCCAGAGCCCCTAGAGGGGGTGGCTACATCTAGCCACCTCATTCCCTTCCAAGAATCAATCCGTGTTACATCAACCATAAAATAGTCTAAATTTGACCTACTGAACATATTTCTGGCCAAAGAGTCCTCATTCTTGAACTTTCTATGCACACTCATTGACTCCTCCTTATGTTACATCAGCCATAAAGTAGTCCATTTTTGACCTATTATACATCTAGCCAAAGTGTCTTTGATCTTGTACTTTCTATACATATGCTATGACTCCTTCTGATGTTACATCAGCCAGACAGTAGACCATATTTGACCAACTGAACATTTTTCTGGCCAAATAGACCCTAAACTGTAACTTTATTTAAATACGTATAAGCTCCTTCAGATGTTACATCAGCCAGGAAGTTGTCAATATTTGACTTATTGAACATATTTCTGGCCAAAGAGCCCTGGAACTTTACCTTTCTATACATTCTCACAGTATTCTGATTTTACATCAGGCAGACAATAGTCCAAATTTGACCTATTGAACATATTTCTAGCAGAAGAGTCCTTGAACTATAACTTTCTATACAAACTCATTGACTCCTTCAGATGTTACATCAGTCGGATAATTTTCCATATTTGACCTGCTGAACTTTCTGGCCGAAGAGTATTTAAACTTGAAACTTTTTTTTGTTTATTTTTTATGCTCATTGACTCTTTCTGATGTTTCATCAGCCACAAAATGGTCCATATTTGACCTATTGAACATATTACTCTGCAAAGATTCCTCGATCTTAAACTTTCTATACATGCCCAGGTGAAAAAGATGTGGTATTAAATGTATTAAAAAATATACTTGAAATTCAAGTAGTATGTTTATAATACATTTGTATTCCCAACATGCTTATTTGAAGTACATTAAAAAGACATTGAATTGCATTTTAATATATTTCTAAAAAAGTATACTAGAAGTACATTGGTAATAAATATATGCTTAGTTACACTTTTAAGAAATATGCTAAACACAAGCATACTTTTAATATATTTCTAACAAGTGCACTAGAAGTACATTGGTAATAAATATATGCTTAATTATACTTTTAAGAAATGCTAAACACAAGCATACTTTTAGTGAAGTTTTAGTGTATTTAAAGAAAACATACTTATGTTGCTCCTACTTAAAGTACATTTTATGAGTACTTTGTGTAAGAACATAGCAAAATGATTAAGATTTTAGTGTGTTTAAAATTCTGTACTTTATAAACACTTAGGCCTATACTGCAATATATTTTAAATATTTATGTATTTATCATTTTAATATTTTGAAAAACATTTTTTACATTTACAATGTAACTTATAATGTATTAAAAACATTTGTCAACTATTATTAAGCATTGCAATAAGCATACTTAAAATAATGTTGTTCACTTTTACTTGTTTGTAGGCTACTTGTAAAATGCTACTTAAAAGGCTGTTGTCCATTACATGATACGTTTGTACTACTGAAATTCCCACAAGGATTTCAACATCATATTATTTGAAATGCATCATAGATACATTTTCCAAAGATGTTTAAAAAGGTTTGTAGCATAACACACGTGACTAGTCCTGATTGGTTCTAGAGCCGTTGAACGGTTGTGATTGGTTCGTATGATAATGAGCTTGAACCTCACTCAGAGGTTTATCAGATACGCTGTGCGTGCATGCCTATGTTACTTGAATGTGATTAGATTTAGAAGTCTAAATTGAAACTGTAAGAAATATATAGAGTGACTGTGTCTCTTTAGACTAGGAGGAAACCACGCGATCCATATGGATTAGGTGATGTTTTTTGCGATTAACTTTTTGGAACGTGAACAGATTTGGTGAATCGTTTATCGGAGGGATGTAAATCTCTCAGGTTTCTTTAAAATATGTCAGTTTTTCTTTCGAAGATGAACGAAAGTCTTAAATGGTTTAGAACTACTTAAGGGTGAGTGATCATGACAGAATTTAAATTTTCTGTGGGGTGGGGGGAGTGGGGGGACTGTTTAATAGAAAACTGTTTAATAGTTGTTTTAAATTTTACCCAGCTTCTTCAAGTTTGCATGGCGTGTGACACTTGGAACCTTATTATATTGTGATTCTAGGTAAGATTTGTATTACATTAACGTTACTTGTCAGTGCCAGTTGAATTTTTGATAAAATATAACAGCATACAGCAACAGTCTTTTTCAGTTCAGCTACATTCAATTTCACCAATCAGAGCCAAGCTTTTCAAGTCAAAGCAGACTCGAAGAGTTGAAGATACTGCCCTCAGAAGTCACTGGTAAGTTTTAGTTGCTGTTTGCAAATAAATAGCTCACTGTTTGTTTTTTGTTTTTTTCCCTAGGTGGATAGGTCTGCTATGCATTTGCTAATATGACTTACACATGGAATACTGACGTTAACCGCTGTAACATGATGCTGACACTGATTTCTAGCAACTTCAGCACTGTGCATATAGTCAAAGTCTAAAGTCTTTGAAAAATCTGTTTAAAATCTATGTGGAGAAATTTTCTATCTTAAAACAATTATAAAACATTATCATTATAACATGTACAACATAACATTAACATTATTTTTATTTGCAAAATGAAGCTGTGTATTTATTTCTGATTTTCTGAATAATTTGGCGTCATTGTTATGATGTAAATGATCTTTGAAAAGTTTGAAAAAACATGATATGAACATAAAGTTACTTTGTCTTGAGCTGACCAGCCAATTTTGGTATGTGTGTTGATTGGTGTTTATATTTGTTTAAGCTTGACAACCATATTGCCCTTTTGATTACTTTCTAATATATATTTCTAATTACAAATAAGTACAAAGATTACATTGTTAAAAGGTATGCTTATAAGAGAGCATACATTTGAAACTGCTGAGTCTGTGAAGAGTTTTGATTATGTTACCCACCAAGTACATTATACTCAGCATACTCAGCGATTTTTGAATCAGGCCTATTGAAAGGTGATTGACAGTTAGGAAAATGTTAGCAACGTGTCCATTGCAGGTGTCTAATTTGTGCTGCCTTTGAGTCATTCATGTAAAAATCTGTTTATTTTTTTATATTTTTTTTTAGTAAAGCTGCAAGTCACTTGTCCTGGTTGTCCTGGCATACAATATTTTGCACAACCTTTAATTTCCTTAAATCTTTGCAACAGAGGTGAAGAGAGTGCATGTTAGCATGATCACAATAGACACGTTCATGGGAAATACCCTAGGTTTAAATAAACCACAATTATCAATATACAACATAGCCTCTAATACTCACAGGTTGCTTTATTGCTGCAAATAACTATATCAGTGACTTTTTGATTGGACTTTGCGCACTGTAAGTTGTGTTGAGCTTCTTCTAATCGCATGTTCAATGTAACTCATAGAGTGCTGTATAGTCATGACAGACAAGAGGATAAAAATGGACACTCATGTCCAGCTTGATGAGGATATAGTCAACGCTTTGAAAGGTAAACTGAGAAGTCAACGGAATTCTAATGCATTTCTATGCAAATTATTATACATATATTCAAACATGGATACAAAAATGTTAATCATTGGTTAATTTTATATAAACTCTTCTTCCCTTTCACAGATACTGTGATAAAGCAGTCTTCAAATACTACAGTGTCTGAACCACAAGCCTTCAGTTGCAGAAAATGAGTCATACTCGAAGTGATCGTCCACTTAAAGATGAAGATGTGACATTCAAACTCTTCTGTTTCTTTGGTTCAGCCATTTGTAGGCCTAAGTTTGTAAATAATGCATTATTCACTTTGCACATTGTTTTTCCGTAACTTTTATTTTTATTTTTTCAGAAAATTGCATTGTGATGCTTATTTATTTAGTGATGTAATATTCATAGTGTACTTTTCAGTAATATAGGCATAACTGAAATGTTCTAAAACATTTTTTTTATATATAAATATAGATATGCCATAGCATTTCACTGATTTTGTTATAATGTATTTTGTTCAAGAGATTATATATGCTGCTGTACTTTTTGAATGTACTCTTATGTATTTATTTTGCAATGTACACAACAAGATACTATATTAAAGTTTTCTTGATTTCAAAGTCTATGTCTTAACATTTAATTATTTTTGCACTTTTAATATACCATTTTGAATACTGAATAAAACAGCTTTATAATAAACTATTAGTGTAATGCTAATACATTTTAATGAGCTGAAATGCTATTTAAATGTTATTGAAGTACATTCAAATTAAGCTTCAATATATTATAACTGTAGTTTAAGACATATGAAAGTATATTTTAAATGAACTGTAAATAAATACACTTAAATGCACTAAATGTACTTGAAGTGGTTCCATTTTAGCACAATTTAATGTATTAAAATAGTGCAAATAGCTTAAAATTGATCTTAAACATATCTTGAAATACACTTAATATACTTGAAGTTGTTTCAGAATAATACATTTAATACACACTTAGTATAGTACAATTTAAATATATTTCTTTTTCACCTGGGTATATTGCTTGTATGTTTTGAAGACACTCATAATGAATAATGTACTTGTAACACAAAAAAGTACACTTTAATATCACTAATCAAGCATGTAATTAGTCCCTACACAGGCATATACTTAAAGCATACTAAGTATTGTGGCATCATGAGAGGGCGTGTTCTAGAGGGCAGATACATTGCCAGATGGCTGGAGCAAGATGGCCGTATGTTAAGGACTACAAAACCCAGGCTGCCTGACAGTACAGCTACAGCTAATGAGACCAGCAATAGTGGGTGTGAGAAACTGTTGATTTGTACATGTGGCTGGGGAAAGGACACGTACCTCTGTGAAACAAAGAAGATTAAGTTACTTTTGAGCTGAAGAGATTTAAGTTGTAAACCTTTTTGTTTAATTATTAAACACACCTACATACTGAAGAGAGTGTTGAAGTGGTGTTTACTGGGAACTTGCACAAACTAAAGATCCTGAACCTCTCATGCTGTCACAGTAAACTTAAAGTTGTTCCAATTTAGTACACAAAAGTACACTAAATACACTTAAAGTTATGTTTATATCTATTTATTTATTTTATTTTTTTATTTTATTTTTTTTCTGTTTTTTTATATATATATTTTTTTATATATATATATATATATATATATATATATATATATATATATATATATATATTATATATATATGTATGTATATGTAATATGTATATATAACATATATATATATATGTATATGTAAATATTTATTTATTTATATATTATTTATATATATATATATATATATATATATATATATATATATATATATATATATATATATATATATATATATATATTTATATATTTGTTATTGTTATTTTTTATTGTTGTTTACACCTGAGTGTTTGTATAGGATTGGTTAATTGATGTACCACACCCACTTAGGCCAGTGGCCAATGTCTTGAATTTTGATTCTTTAAAATCTGTACATTGTTGCCATTGACTGTTTGACTCTGAAGAAGACGCATGGGCGTCGAAACGTTAGTCGTTTTGTACCAATAAAAAATATTTAAAATGTTGTGTGCTCCGGTCCTGCTCCTTGGTCCTAGCTAGACCTTGGGTTTCCCTTTTTTGATTTTTGTGTCCTGTTCCGTGAGCACCAACCAGGCTGAAGCGCAAGTGACTCCTTTCTACTACACTTAAAGTTATGTTTTACTACAATTTAATTACTACTAAAATATACTTAGTACAAAATTAGTTGTTTCAAAATAGCACACTACAAGTGAACTAATCATTAACACACTTGAAGTATACTGATAATTAGTCTGGCTGCAAGTATACTTAGCATTATTTTGTTTCACCAGGGTGCTCACTGACTCCTGATATTTCGTCATCTATTGAACTTCTTTTGATGTTCTTTTGACTTCCATCTCTGCTCGTAAAAAAAACATTCTATCATCTCGCTTGCTTCCTGCCAGTGCCAGCGATCTGATTCAGGACACCAAGGTAGTTGCCTCCCTTACTAAATTAAAGTGTCAAATTAATTCCTCTTCAAACTGGATTTCACTGCACTGTTTAGTGGTTGTGTGATCGAGACTGCTCAGCGAGTAAACACATCTGTTCTGAGCTTGTGCTGCCTAAATTGTGCTAAATATGGTCTGTAGCTGTGTCCCAATGTGAAGGCTGCATCCTCCGAAGGCCGTATTTGAAGGCCGATTGGCCGTATTTGAAGGCCGATTGCGTCACAGCTGCGCGACGAAGGACGTCCCAATTCAAAGACTGCATCCTTGGAAGGTCGCATTTGAAGGCCGATTGCGTCACCGCGGTGCAATGAAGGCTGTCCCAATGCAATTCTGCATGCTTCGAAGGCCGTATTCGGAGGACGGTTGCGTCATCGTGCCGCTACGAAGGCTACCCTGATTCAAAAGCGACGCCAAATGCACCCTTCGTTTCCCCGTGAAAGGAAGGATACATAAAAGGATCCTTAGCGGCCTATCCTACCCTATTCTACCCCATAAGTCATTGCGCGCCGGTGACAACAGCATTTATTTATTTATTTTTTAAAGGCGGCTGAGACTAGAGTTCGGTGGTGGACAGCAAATTCACATTTAAATGTAAGTATTATGTTTTCATTTCATTTGTCAGGTAGTTTGAGGCAAAACTTGTGGTAATATTAGTTTAATGACCTATTTGCAATATTTGCACTAGTCTATCTCACTTGTATTATAAGAAATATCACTCACCCTATAAAGCCCACAACAATAAGAAAAGCAGTAGAATAGATAAGGCAATGGGGTTTCACTTTTATGTGTTTTTGTAGTGCTGTCAAGCAAGCTATGTCTACAAAGTTTTTAACCAAATTTGAGTATCCAGAAATATGATTTCTGAAGTATTTTGTATGCATGTCTTGATGTGTCATATTTTGTAGTGTTAACAATGCACTTAAGATTGCACTCCTGTGTTAAGTACCCCTTTCTGCTTTGTTAGAGCAATTCAGGCGAAAATGGGTCTGGGGAAGGTAACTGCCATACAGGCAAAAAAAAATTAAAAAAATATGGGACAGCTTAGAACAAATATATATAAATATATGTAAGAAAGAAAGTAAGAAAATGAATACACACATCTTTGCTGAAATGTATTGTGCTGTTGTTGTTAACAAGCCATGGTTCATTTGCTCTGCCCTTAGGATTGCAAGTGTCCTGGGACAGGTGAGGGTGTGAGTGGGAAACCCACTACTGAAACTTGGCCCTGGTTTGTCCTCATGGATGAGGTGTTGGGACAGAGGCATTGCACCAACCCCCCTGTCCCCATTGCCTCAATCCCTGAGGACACACCAGGGCCGAGTTCAGCAGTGGGTGCCCATGGTGAGGAAGAGCCAGGGGCACCAGCACCACCAGCACCAGCACCAGGAGCACCAGCACCAGCACGAAGGCGGCGAGACAGAGGACGAGTTTTTGAACTTGATCAGAGAAGACATGCAACTACAGAGGGAGGCAGAGGCGAGGAGAGCACAGGAGAGTAGGGAGAGGATGGACAGGCTGTTTTCTCTTCTTGAGAGAATGATTGAAAAATATATATTTTTTCTACATAATCTTGTTTAACTTTTTTTCACTTTTATTTTTTAAAAGGAAAGAAAAATTCTGTACATTATTTTTATGCAACTTTAAATGTGTAAATAAAAGAGAATGAATTGTTCTGGACATTGTTTATTTTTGTAATGACAGTCATAATTTCTACATGAAACAAATTCTTCTATACCTTTTTTTTTTTCAAATAAAATTGGTAAATGGAAATCATTTGTTCTATAGGCTACATTAAAGTACTTTTTCCAACTATTTACAACATACGTTAAAGGACAAGTTCGGTATTTTACACTTAAAACCCTGTTTTCAGATCGTTTCTGATGAAATAGAACGGTTAAGATTGAAATTTGGACACATGCTGCTGGCCCGAGAATTTTCGGTTTCTGTGGTAGCACCCCCCCACCTCCACAATGGCTACATAGGTGCACGCGAACAATCCTTCCTAAAACGCATTAAACTTTTGTTTACAAAGACGTGAAACTCACCGAGTGGTCAGGGGTGTTCACTGATATGCTCACACAAAAATCGCTGCAAAAGATGCTTTCCAACAGGTGTTTTACCATTCGTTGTAAAACTGTGGACCTATTTTTCCAAACGCCTCACACCCGTACATTCTTCCGTTGAGAGCTTGAATAATAGACACTCCAGCCCACAAACAACCCCATTTCCATTTCCGGCGGCGGAGTAATACCGTACCTCACAGCACATCCAATACAAGTCAATGGAGTTGGACAAAAACTACGATAAAACCTGTTGGAAAGCATCTTTTGCAGCGATTTTTGTGTGAGCATATCAGTGAACACCCCTGACCACTCGGTGAGTTTCACGTCTTTGTAAACGAAAGTTTAATGCGTTTTAGGAAGGATTGTTCCAGTGCACCTATGCAACCATTGTGGAGGTGGGGGGGTGCTACCACAGAAACCGAAAATTCTCGTGCCAGCAGCATGTGTCCAAATTTCAATCTTAACCATTCTATTTCATCAGAAACGATCTGAAAACAGGGCTTTAAGTGTAAAATACCGAACTTGTCCTTTAAACATATCAAAATCAACATAAACATTTCAATTTACAGTACATTAAATAAGAAAAAAATGATGTAGACTTTTACTGAGCTGAGCAGGGAGACCCTGGTGGTGCTGCTGGACCGGGATGGGCTGCCCCTGGTAATGCCTCCTGCTGGTGGGACATCATCTGGGATGGTCTCCAGAGTGTTTAAGTGCATATTTCCACTATCCACTAAGGGGCCGATCACACCTAACGCGTTTTTCAGGTTCGAAAACGCGAGGTGCACAGCACACAGAACGAGCAGTGCGCTGCGCTTTTTATGTTGTAAGACTGAAAATACTGGTTGGGGCCTGCTCTGAGACTAAAGGGCCCTATTGGCTAATTAATATTCGACCTCCCCATACGGCCTGACTTCCCCTCAGAAACAACAAAGAACTCACACAAGAACATGGTTTAATGTGAATGTTTATCATTGACTCTTGTTATGTTTTTGGTGTCATTTAAAATGTCTCAAAGTGAGTGGTACAGATATCTCATATCCAGATAGATTAAATAAAAGGTAATAAGGTTTATAGAAGTTTAGAGAAAACTGGTCCAGATAATGTCACCCCCCTTTTGTTGAATAAGAAGCCATTTTGAGGGTGGCCTCCCCCATCCCCCATGTCACCTGGTCAGGAGGATAAAGGAAGGTGTGCTCTGGCTCTCTGCTCTCTTCTTTGCTGGTCACGAATGGAATAGGTGGTCTATTTCTCTCTCTCTCTCTCTTTCTCTCTCTCTCTCTTTACCTTTTTCTCTCTCTATCTCAGGTGCAAACTGGGTAATATTATTTGGTGTAACCAATGTATAACCATGTACTAGATATTTGAATTGATTGTGGAATTGATCTCTGATACAGTAAGGAAAATAAGTATTTGAACACCCTGCTATTTTCCAAGTTCTCCCACTTGGAAATCATGGAGGGGTCTGAAATTGTCATCGTAGGTGCATGTCCACTGTGAGAGACATAATCTAAAAAAAAAAATCCAGAAATCACAATGTATGATTTTTTAACTATTTATTTGTATGATACAGCTGCAAATAAGTATTTGAACACCTGAGAAAATCAATGTTAATATTTGGTACAGTAGCCTTTGTTTGCAATTACAGAGGTCAGACGTTTCCTGTAGTTTTTCACCAGGTTTGCACACACTGCAGGAGGGATTTTGGCCCACTCCTCCACACAGATCTTCTCTAGATCAGTCAGGTTTCTGGGCTGTCGCTGAGAAACACAGAGTTTGAGCTCCCTCCAAAGATTCTCTATTGGGTTTAGGTCTGGAGACTGGCTAGGCCACGCCAGAACCTTGATATGCTTCTTACAGAGCCACTCCTTGGTTATCCTGGCTGTGTGCTTCGGGTCATTGTCATGTTGGAAGACCCAGCCTCGACCCATCTTCAATGCTCTAACTGAGGGAAGGAGGTTGTTCCCCAAAATCTCGCAATACATGGCCCCGGTCATCCTCTCCTTAATACAGTGCAGTCGCCCTGTCCCATGTGCAGAAAAACACCCCCAAAGCATGATGCTACCACCCCCATGCTTCACAGTAGGGATGGTGTTCTTGGGATGGTACTCATCATTCTTCTTCCTCCAAACACGTTTAGTGGAATTATGACCAAAAAGTTCTATTTTGGTCTCATCTGACCACATGACTTTCTCCCATGACTCCTCTGGATCATCCAAATGGTCATTGGCAAACTTAAGACGGGCCTTGACATGTGCTGGTTTAAGCAGGGGAACCTTCCGTGCCATGCATGATTTCAAACCATAACGTCTTAGTGTATTACCAACAGTAACCTTGAAAACGGTGGTCCCTGCTCTTTTCAGGTCATTGACCAGCTCCTCCCGTGTAGTACTGGGCTGATTTCTCACCTTTCTTAGGATCATTGAGACCCCACGAGGTGAGATCTTGCATGGAGCCCCAGTCCGAGGGAGATTGACAGTCATGTTTAGCTTCTTCCATTTTCTAATGATTGCTCCAACAGTGGACCTTTTTTCACCAAGCTGCTTGGCAATTTCCCCGTAGCCCTTTCCAGCCTTGTGGAGGTGTACAATTTTGTCTGTAGTGTCTTTGGACAGCTCTTTGGTCTTGGCCATGTTAGTAGTTGGATTCTTACTGATTGTATGGGGTGGACAGGTGTCTTTATGCAGCTAACGACCTCAAACAGGTGCATCTAATTTAGGATAATAAATGGAGTGGAGGTGGACATTTTAAAGGCAGACTAACAGGTCTTTGAGGGTCAGAATTCTAGCTGATAGACAGGTGTTCAAATACTTATTTGCAGCTGTATCATACGAATAAATAGTTAAAAAATCATATATTGTGATTTCTGGATTTTTTTTTTTAGATAATGTCTCTCACAGTGGACATGCACCTACGATGACAATTTCAGACCCCTCCATGATTTCCAAGTGGGAGAACTTGCAAAATAGCAGGGTGTTCAAATACTTATTTTCCTCACTGTATCTGAAATATTAAATTGTTACATGAGATTATTCTAACTGATCTTGACATTGTTCCTTTAATGGTTAAAAGGAATAGTCAAACATTCGCTCACTTTTAGTGAGGCATAGATATTATTAAAACCTTTCATTTATGGAGTCAGATGAATTAACAAGAGAATACATAACTAAATGTATTGCAAATTTAACCAACCAATACTTTGCATGAGTGAGGACAGAGCACGTGATAACCTTCCCCGTGTATTGGCGGACCGGCAGATTGGACCAATATATAACGGGCCTTACAAAATGGTGACCTCGCGACGTGATCTCAAAACAGATCAAAACAGTTTCACGAGAAACGTCCTTTCCAGCAAGTATTGGGATTTTAAAATCAACAAGAGGTTTGAACATCTTCTCTTTCTTCCGCGGTTGTGGTAAGTCAATTTTCTTTGCCTTTTTAGAAGTGTTGAAGAAATGTTTGATGCGGCAGCCAGATGAAGAATGATTAGATTTTAAAGATCTCCTTGTTTTGCCAAAGCAACAGGAAGCGAAACCTAAAGTGAGAATAACATCTTCCAAATAATTAATAACTCGATGAAGAGCTGAAAAAGTTAAGCCTAAAAAGTTTTAAAATCAGCCGCATGTTTTCCGGCCATTGTTGTATCTGGGCTTGTTAACAAACCAGCAACACGTGAAGAGAATGAGCAAACTAACAAGAAACAGAGAAAGAAAAATCAATGTTTGTAAACAATCGGAAAACACGTGATTTTATAAATAAAAAGGCAGATCAATGCATTGTCTATGAAAGGAAATTTTCGGAAAACAGGATGATATGATTTACAGGCTAAAACTCAAATATCAAGGATAATGCTAAATGCTAAAGCCATGCTGCGCTCAAGGCTAATGCTAAATGCTATTGTCCATGTTGTTGTCAAAACGCTCAAGGCTACGCTAAATGCTAAAGCCTTGCTGCATTCAAGGCTAATGCTAAAACTTTAACACGATGGGATTAAAAAGTATGCAATAATTCTGTGAATTTTCAAATTTGAAATTGTGCTTAACACATCATGCACATAGAACACAATTTGGTTGTTTGTGCTACAACATGCACAGGCTAATTTAAAGTTTATTCTTTAAACACAGGATTACTTTACTGTAAGTGTAGTTGAAACACTTAGGCAAAGGTGATATAGATGTTGTATTCTATTGCTTTGCTGTGGGTGTATTTGGAACACTTAGGTAAAAGGTTGTAGATGTTGTATTCTAGGCCATGTGTCCTGTGTAAACTGAATTAAACACGTGTGTCTATGCTAAATTTGGTGGCTATAATGTGATTCACAATGAATTTGAAAATCAGAAACAGCGAACGCATCTCATTAATCCTGAAACAAAAACCTTTTCATATTTAAGGCTTCAGAGAACTAAATATTGTTATGTTTGAATGTATTCTGAATCACTCTGAGATTTGTTTTTCCAAAAATAGATTACCGGATTCGTATATTACCACAAGGTTGCGTCAGAGATTAGCGACGGCTAAAAACTGATATCAGGAAGTGTGCGGGCGACTTGGATGAGAGGATGGGTTAGTCCGACTAGGATCAGCTTTACGCTGGTTGATTAACCTAGCTTGGACGCTTCCGATGACTTCTGTTCTAATTTAATAGTTTTGGAAAACTATTGAATTAAGTTCCTGAAGGGCATCCAAGGGGGCTATTGAACATATCTTCGATTGTTGCGCGTGTACGGCAAAACCCTAGATATTTAGCCAACTGCCTCAGCTTCTGATCTTCGGGACTGACCACTTGTATCGTGCATCCTTGGGAAGGACTGCAAAGCGATATAGTTTCCTTATCTATAAACGGAAAAATATAAAGTAAGAGTAAATAGAAGAATCAAACGTTATAATGGCCATTTAAAAAGACTAAATGAGAAGAAAAGGTATTTGAAACCTAGCAAAGGAAAAAAGAAAAACAGCGAATGTACATCTTATCAGCCCTGAGCCAAAAAGCCTTTTAATATTCAAATGTATTGACATGAGAACAAGTAGAGATTTGACCATGCGTTAAGTTGTTCCAGAGACTCTTCAGAGACTGAAAACAATATAATTTGACTTGTATTGTTAAAGAATATAATTATATTATAACTTGAATTATAATAAACATTATATTACACTTGCCGAGCAGGACAATAATTGGAGAAGTGTGACTTTCGTCATTAAAATTGAATTTCTGAAACAGAATTTCATTTGTGTGCTACCCAGTGCCAAAAAGGGGCGGGGTATGCCTTTATTTTTCACCGTTAGAAAACACGGCTAGGAGTGTGGCACAGGTAATAGCACGCTAAATAATCCTTGACTGGGGTGCACCAACTGAATTGAATCTGATAAGATAAGTAAATTTACGAGGAGGGTGTGAAATGCTAAACAGCAGACAGAAGTACCACAGTTTTTTTGCAGGTCAAAAAATATCTGCACAAATTAAAATGTGTGAACGCATTGCACATGCAGCGGACTGAAGGCTGAACTGAAAAAGCAGCTTCAGGTGTCACAACACACTGAGACAACAGCAACAATTCAGATGTGGTCAATGAAACTCGGTTTCATGTGACATCTGGAATTAAAATTGCAACTGACATGATAATGGAACAAGTAAAAGAATTCCACACGTCTGAATTTAATGTTTTTGAAATATTGGAATTATCTGTCTGTGGTTCGCTCTCCTCTGTTTTATGTCTCAGGTTTACTTCTGCAAATTCCTCGAAGGACGGACGCCAGGATGGGCCAGACCCCACCTGGATCAAGGCCAGGACAGCGGAATTGTTAGAACATAACCTTGGGAGATGGGTGAAAAGACACTTCAAGAGGCCATTCACATCTCACAATAGTACATCACTACGTAAATATGGCCTCCCAGTTTAGAACTGGAACTAAATTTGCAAAACAATTGTTATAGATTAGATTACACCCATCTCCTAGAAGTGAACACTGAACACACACCTCCATCACTATACCCTCACAGCATCATCACCTGGGGTAGATAGTCTATCCAGGCTGAACACTGCACATCAGACGAAGATGTGTCATCTTCACACTAACAGATCCAGATAGCTTCACACACACAGGGTGGAGGTGATCTCATGATCATGGTCTAACAGAGACACAGAGAATAGCATACGCTATTCACAACAAACTGCCAACTAATGCAACACACATGGACAACTGAATGGCTACAGTCACAAATCAAGACAAATTCTAAGGCAGACCTGCCATTAAATTTCAAACTCCATGATTGTTGGTGGGAGTTAAAAAATCAGAGGGCCCCTGATTTCTCAACATACCTACTAATAACAGAAACGTAATTAAAATGGATAAATCTGAAGTGTGACCGCTTCAATCAATTACAAAATTTACAATTCAACTCTGTCATCGACTGTGACTTAGCCAGATCAATACACACACACTCTCAAACACACTCTCTGTCACACACACACACACACTCTCTCTCACAGACAAAAACACACTCTGACATTCAAAAAAAAAAAAAAAAAAAAAAAACCACTCTCGAACAAACACACAAAACCATTGATCCTATACCATTTCTTTGATTATTTGGTTTACACCGACCTCTTGCTGAATTTCTGAAACTTATTTTGATTTCTGCTTTTTTTCTTTGAATAATTCAGAAAACCAGTTCTGAAACTTATTTTGATTTCTGCATTTAAACTTATTTTGATTTTAATCCCTGAAACTTATTTTGATTTCCTTTGAATAATTCAGACAAACATTTCTGAAACTTATTTTGATTTAATTTCTGAAACTTATTTTGTTTTCTGCATATTTGTATATTGTCCAATTTACTTGCAACAATATATTTGGGCATCAATTCAATTGAATCTCTATGTTTGGTTACA
Organism: Abramis brama; assembly: GCF_963993115.1. Taxonomy (NCBI): domain Eukaryota; kingdom Metazoa; phylum Chordata; class Actinopteri; order Cypriniformes; family Leuciscidae; genus Abramis; species Abramis brama. The sequence continues at coordinate 12,508,546 of NC_139971.1, read as the reverse complement.
CCAAAATGAAATGTTGTTTTAACCCAGCACTGGTTGTTTTGTTAGAATGCCATTTATTTAAATGTTTCTAGAAACAGGGTAAGAGCTTGTAAGATCTTCCTTTGTCCTTCCTCGACCCTCTATAGGAGTACTATTGGCGTGGTAATTAAAAATCAGGTAATTAATGAGACCAAATGTACCACTCACATTTGCTGACACGAACATGGTATTTTACATTGAACATGACATGACTTTGCTTTATTGCGTTATGCGTTCCTATGCATTTCTTTACGACTGTAAGTTCATATGTGCTCAATCGTGAAGCGAACAGTTAAGATGCTTTTCAGGTGTCTCACACAAAGCAGTGTGGATCGACGGAGAACCCCTTCATCCACTGAGGTCTGCCCAGACCACCGTACCGCTGGAGGTGACCGGATTGGTCAAGAAGGGTCAGATCATCATCACGGAGAAGGTGCTAGGGAAGCGGAAGTTTCTCCATGAAGGAATGACACGTCTACTGAACAAGTCACAAAAGGTCCAGATTGACTCTATGAACTTTGCTCATGTCACAGGATTACAGGAAGAGAATCTGAACGCATTCATCCATGTGCTGGACTCAAGCTATACACCTGAAGAGAACAGGTGTTCTGCAGGTGAACACAGCCCACTGAGCGTCTACAGATGCCAACATTGCAAAGACAATTTTTGTGCTACATCTTCAAGGATTAAAACAAACGTCTTACTGTGACCCCGTAAGTGTTCATCAGAATGTGACCCACGGGATCAAGGAGGGAAACTGTAAGACTGAAAATACTGCTTGGGGCCTGCTCTGAGACTAAAGGGCACTATTGGCTAATTAATATTCGACCTCCCCATACGGCCTGACTTCCCCTCAGAAACAACAAAGAACTCACACAAGAACATGGTTTAATGTGAATGTTTATCATTGACTCTTGTTATGTTTTTGGTGTCATTTAAAATGTCTCAAAGTGAGTGGTACAGATATCTCATATCCAGATAGATGAAATAAAAGGTAATAAGGTTTATAGAAGTTTAGAGAAAACTGGTCCAGATAATGTCACCCCCCTTTTGTTGAATAAGAAGCCATTTTGAGGGTGGCCTCCCCCACCCCCCATGTCACCTGGTCAGGAGGATAAAGGAAGGTGTGCTCTGGCTCTCTGCTCTCTTCTTTGCTGGTCACGAATGGAATAGGTGGTCTCTTTCTCTCTCTCTCTCTCTCTCTCTCTCTCTATCTCAGGTGCAAACTGGGTAAGATTATTTGGTGTAACCAATGTATAACCATGTACTAGATATTTGAATTGATTGTGGAATTGATCTCTGATATCTGAAATATTAAATTGTTACATGAGATTATTCTAACTGATCTTGACATTGTTCCTTTAATGGTTAAAAGGAATAGTCAAACATTCGCTCACTTTTAGTGAGGCATAGATATTATTAAAACCTTTCATTTATGGAGTCAGATGAATTAACGAGAGAATACATAACTAAATGTATTGTAAATTTAACCAGCCAATACTTTGCATGAGTGAGGACAGAGCACGTGATAACCTTCCCCGTGTATTGGCGGACCAGCAGATTGGACCAATATATAACGGGCCCTACAATATTGCTAGGCAACCACTGAAACAGCTGTCCTGTCAGTCAAGTAAACGTCAAATCAGCCTTTTATTAACTTTATTTACTTTCTGTTAACATTGTGGTAGTTACGGTTCGTGAAGTCGTTAAGCTCCTGGTAACCCGTGAGAGCACCACAAGTTTATCCTCCATCATCACACTCTCCGGCGTTCAATCAACTGTAGCTTTCATCACTAAAACGTAAGGCCCGCCTCTCCATTCACCGATTGGACAGTGGAAAAAAACGCGATGACGTCGGGCGCTTTTTCCGCTCGGAGTTGCTTTTTTTTTCAACTTCAAAAACGCGAGGCGCAGCAGGCGCATAAACAGCACACAAAACGCTCGCTGCCATAGGAAACCAATTGAAAATAGGTGCCTCTCACTGCAAAAAACGCGTCAGGTGTGATCGGCCCCTAAGTTGTCTACCAATAGGTTTGCAGGGCTGATTCAATCGACAGCTTTCTGAAAAAAGTACTTTTAATAACTACTAATACTGCATTGGGGAAAAACTACTAAAACCTTAGTTAAGCAAAATTATCTTGCATACTCTAATGCACTTAAAGTATCAAGAGTAAAACTAAAGGTATGTATTCTGCAGGGGGAAAAAACTCCTTGTCAGGGTTTTTATGATGGTTTTGCATTTATATTAGGCTACTACTGCATTACTGCGTATGTTGCATTTTACTTCTGTATATTTTCAAGGTTGTTACATTTAAACTTTTGTGTAGTTTAATGTAAAATAATATTGTGATGTGAGGGAAAAATAGTACTTCAAGTAGGTTACTTCACATTTATACGTGAATACTTAACGAAGTATGCAGTTCCGAAAATTAAAGTAAAACAATGTAGGTCTATTGTCACAATATTAACAAATTGTTGCTAACTACAGCTGCGTCCCATATCAAAGGGCGCACCTGAAGTGCTCGGACCGGTCTAGCCTACGGAGGATTGTTCTTGTCGCCTGGCAACAATACTGGACTTTTTTATATTCAATTGGGTTTTATATTCAAACAGGGCTAAACCGAAAATACATGACCCTGCAGCGCCGGGGCTGAAACATCCTCACCATGTCCTCCAGTAAAATATAAAACATAAAAATGACAATAGCCAATTCTGGCTCCATAGCTGTTTACTCAATTATATCAAATTAATTATCAGGATGGCAGCTGTCCTCTTGCACCATTGCTTGGCGCCAGGAGCGGTGATCGGGAACACCTGGTTGCACAATTGACCCTTCGCTAAGCCACGCCCGAAAACCGCCACAGGCCAATCGTGGCTTAGCAACCGTAACTAGGCGCGGGAGGTCTGGCAAGCTTTCGAGCGAGAGGGAAACATGCCGCGATGTGCGTATGGATTGTGCAAATCTGATACCCGGTATCCTAAAAGTTTGGACGGGGTTGTGGATTTTGTTCCCTTCCCGAAACCTAAAACCCAAGGGGAGAAATGCCGGGCGTCATCTTCATTTATATAGCGTTTTTAACAATGTAGATTGTTCCAAAGCAGCTTTGATAATAGGAAATTAAAAGTAAAGTGTTTTGGCTTTATAGCAGCTCTAGAATAAAGTTATTGTCCAGCTCGTGGATCAAGCAGTGTGATTAAAGGCAAGACGGAGGATCACTGACATAACTTAACTTAACGTTACTTAAAAATATATTTCAACATTTTGTTAATCGACGGCCAAACCGTTACCCCAATCCGATCGCGACTCTCCCGTTAGTTCTAGTAAAAGTAAAAGGTAGTTAGTAAAAGGAGGGAACATCACGGGGCTTGCCGGAGATCTCCAAGGAAAAGGTTGGTATGCAAACTTAATCAGTTCATAACAGTAAGTTAGTCCGACGTGTGAGCAGTAACGTTAGCCTGGCGCGCTAAAAATATAAGCGGGAGAATGTTATCATTGCAAAGTGGTCAGGCTAATGTCTTGTGTTTATTCCACAATACATATGGATAAGCTGTTTGTTTTATAAATATTAGAATATTTTCAAATTTCACTTACCCTGCTGGGCATGCACATAGCTGTTCCTCAAATTTGTGTGTTTCCCATTTGAATGGTCAGCGTATGAGGCGGTTGCTGCTTGCGCTGGGACCTAACGTTATGCTTTAACTTCAATTTTGATGAAATTATTCTCTAATCGTTTGTATATTATGTCGTGGCTATAGCCCTCGAATGCATACTGCAGTATTGCACTCTCATATTTTCACCTGTTTGCCAAAAATGACTAATTATCTCCTTAGGAATGTCTGAAACCAGTGCATACATACTGTAATAGACGTGCCAGGCGCAAAAGCTTGACAGGCGTAGCAACAGTAACTAAGGAGGGCGGGGCTTAGCGAAGGGTCAATTAGGAAATCCTACGAAGGCTACATGGTGCGTCCTTCGAAGGACGCATAGGCTGCATCCTTCGAAGTCTGTGTCCTTCGAAGGATGCAGCCTTCACATTGGGAGACAGCTTACGTGTGGTGCAGTTCAAACAACTCAACAAGTATCGCTGCTTCGTTAAGCTTTTGGCACGTTTAAAGGGACACTTCACTCATTTGCATTAAGCTTTGTATCGTTAGAAACCCAGTCATAATTTTGAATGGTCATGCATTATTCCCTCATTTTCCCCTGAGACGGGAGAAATACGGATTTCAGTGTTGCAGTTCCTGCTTATAATGAAGTAAAAATCGTCATTTTGCGTCATTCTAAGCAGGAAGTCCCATATCTTTGTACAGGGGTTGAGACTACAAACACTTGTTCCTCATTTTTCCAGAGGGTGGGACCCACTCACGCTACAGACCTATTACAGATCAGTGGGTGGGACTTCACTTGTAGAAACTAAAAGCAATATCCGTCATCTTGTTTGGAAGCTTAAGCTAAGCTAACAGGTGCAGATGTGAAGTTACGACAATGGCAGAAGGTACTCAATATGATATGGAAGAAGAGGATTTCGAAAGTCTGATGCTCAAATCAGATGTCCGTGGCTATCTGAGGCTGATGGAGGAACAGGAGGCGGCTGCTGCGGCTTCTGCAGCCGAGGCAGAAGACCTGCCTTTCACGGACGAGGAGCCCGGACTGGCTCGAGCTGGGGCGGACAGGTGGTGCCTGTGCTCTCACTTTGCGCCTACGGACACAGAGATAGAGTCCGTCTGCTGCAAAGAATTTCAACGATGCCAATTTCTCCTGGATGAAATCTCTGAATCAGACGAGGACACGGATGTTTGTGTTGTGAAAATTAGTGGGAGTGGCTTGCGGTGCAATGTGGTGCATTATGGGAGTTGTTGTTTTCCATACAAATGCGCCCTAAAGTTACTTTCTGTCTTTCCTCGGTCAAGAAGGCACCAAATTTGAAATGTATGTTACATTTCGACTACATATATGACCCACTTTCAATAAAGATTAATGTTCCCACCAGTGAAATGCTCCTTTAATGTTTCTCATAAGCAGCATAAATGGCTGCGCTTATCAGTTATCAGATTTTGTTTCACTCATGGTTTTGTGCTTTAAGACTGTCACCTTTTTGTGCTGTCACCTTGTGTTGACACTGTGAAACCTCATAATTTGTCAATTATGTGTGGCGGGCCACATGTAATGTATTTTCATAGACAAGCTATTGGCCATTTGACGTGGACACCCCTGTCCGAGGCCAATAGCTTGCCGTGTACTAAACATGACTCAGACACTGCATCAACACCATGACGTTGCATCTTGTTCCCATTCTCAGGTAACCAGGTTATATACATAACCCAGAGACGTCTTCTTTACATCAGCACTGTTTTGGACTGATTTTTTAAATGCATTTGTTTACTGGATCATTGGACTGAAAACTTTCCAGAAGTTTAGTGGCTTAAAATTATCTAATGACGTCATTGTTGCCCTCAGCATACAGCCGGTGAGTCCCATGAATCTAGTGCTCCTCGACAGGCCAGAGTGTAGAGAAACGAGCCGTAACTGATCGACATACAAATCAATGGCACAAACAGGGAGCGAGACCCAAAGGCACTCGATACATCAGATTGTCACAAGCATCACATATTGCCGCAGTAGCATCCTCTACCCCCGCAGTAGCATCCTCTACCCCAGATATGGCTCTGACAAGGATTGCAAACACTGGTTTCCTACCACCGCCTATACATCTTGAGAACAGATTTTAAGTATTAGTGAATGTAGATGAGGAATCCCCAAACGTGATGAATGTGATCAAACAAAGATCGAATCAGTCAGTAGCTAATTCTGATGCTAACTGGCGCTCAAGGTCGAGCAGACAGCAGCATTCAGCTCAGAGCCCAGCCGAGCACAGGACTATGATAGTGGGTGACTCCATAATCAGAAACATTAGCAGCAGGGATACAACTATGTGCTGCCTTCCACAAGCAATAACTTCTGATGTAAACAGGGAACTTCAGAACATTCTGTTGAAACATAAGATTGCAAATCGACTTATCATTCATGTGGGAAGAATGATATTCATAAAGAGCAGTCAGAACTCCTTAAGAAGGATTTCAATTAACTTTTTGAAACACTTAAACACTCCCAGCAAGAGAAACAAACAGGTTTTCATGGTTGCTTGGGCTTAATACATGGCTGCAAAAAAACCTGCAATATAAAAGGAGTGAATTTCATTGACAACTTCAATCTTTTCTGGAGTCAGAGACAACTGTTTCAACAGGATGGCCACCACACAAACAAATTTGGTTCAAGAGTGCTAAAGGACAATATCTACTTCTCCCTCCATCTTCCTTCTGCAGTGTGTGCCAATCCACTCAACCTGAATGGCACACACACACCTGGACACAGTATGAATGACCACAGGACTTCACTTCAGCACCTGAATGGACATGCGGTTGACAAATCACACAAGGACAATGATAACACACCATGCAGTCACAACAACCTCTGCTCACGGACACAATCTCAGTAGAGCCCTGCCCACAGAGCTCACCACAGACAGACTGTGACATATTAGAACTGCTCCAAGATTCAGCACCCAAGGATGACTTCCTGGAAAACAGCCAGGGAAGCCAGGACAGCATATTACAGCCTCCGATAACACCAGAGCAACAGCCCCTGTCACCGGACACGTTATCCCTCTCTCCAGCATCTCCACTTCTGTGCTTCTCAGAGAAAATGGAAGAACTGATGTATGCTGGAACCAAACTATCCCACTCTTTTGCTGCAAGCCCCCAGATATCAACCAAAAAACCACTAAAGCCTGCGGGCCCGGCTCACCCTCCCCCTCCTCCTGTGAGAGCTCTTCGGCCTCTGCCACAATGCCAGGCCCAAACCCTCCCCCATCTGCTCGAAGTAACCAAAAACAACTGATACCAGCTCTCAGTGATATATGTCAGGTCCCCGCTATGATAACATTAACTTCTCAAATGTTTACAGAACAAACGGGAACCCAGTGTGCCTGTATCTTACATTAACATTTACATCAAGGTCAAGGTCAACTTTATTGTCAATTTCTTCACATATACCAGACATACAAAGAAATCGAAATTGCGTTTCTCACTATTCAACCCACGGTAAAATATAAATAGAAATAAATAAAATAAATAAAATACAATACACACAATTTTTAAGAAAAGCAAAATACTTAAAAACCAATACATCAGAGAGAAAGACTTCCTGTATTCTAGAAAGATAGTAAAATATTTCTATATACAAGAATTAGCAGCAACCCAGGTTTTTAAAATTATATATGAGATGCAAAATGTAGAATGACCTATAATATAAAGTGTAGATAAAGAGAGTTCAGCCGCCTAACAGCCTGGTGAATAAAACTGTTCATGAGTCTGGTGGAACGAGCACGGAGGCTCCGATATCTTTTCCCAGACGGCAGGAGGCTGAAAAAACTGTGTGCTGGATGGCTGATATCGCCCAAAATCATGCTTGCTTTGCAGGTAAGGCGGAGATTGTACATGTCCTGCAGGGAGGGAAGGGAGGCACCGATGATCCTTTCAGCTGTGTTTATTATGCGCTGCAGTGAGTTCCTGTTGTAGTTGGTGCAGCTTCCGCCCCACACAGCAATACAACTGGTTATGATACTCTCAATGGTGCCTCGGTAGAATGTGCACATGATGGGCGGGGGGGCTCTCGCTCGTTTAAGCTTGCGGAGAAAGTAGAGGCGCTGCTTGGACTTCTTCACCAGTGATACAGTGTTAGTATTCCAAGAGAGGTCTTCACTGATGTGCACCCCCAAGAATTTGGTGCTACTCACTCTCTCTACAGCAGCCCCGTTGATGGTCAGCGGTAGGTGCTGAGTGTGGCCTCTCCGGAAATCGACCACAACTTCCTTGGTCTTGCTGACATTCAGCAGCAGGTTGTTGTCTCTGCACCACGTGGTCAAAATACTAATCTCCTTCCTGTAGTGGGTCTCATCATCCTTGGTGATAAGTCCCACCAGTGTTGTGTCATCCGCAAACTTTACCATGTGATTTGTGCTGTAGGTTGGTGTGCAGTCATGAGTCAGCAAGGTAAAGAGCAGTGGACTGAGCACACAGCCTTGAGGGGCCCCTGTGCTCAGTATGATTCTGTTCGAGGTGTTGTTGGCCACTCGTACTAATTGTGGACTCTCACTGAGGAAGTCCAACAGCCAGTTACATAGCGAGTTGTTGAGCCCCAACTGGTCTAAATATGAATGAGTTGTTGTGGAATTATGGTATTGAATGCTGAACTAAAATCTAAGAACAGCATTCTCACATATGAATCTTTTGAGTCCAGGTGAGTAAGGGCTGGGTGTAGAGCGGAGCAGATTGCATCCTCTGTGGAGCGTTTAGCTCTGTATGCAAACTGGAAAGGGTCCAGGGTAGGTGGGAGGATGGATTTTATGTGTGACATGACTAACCGTTCAAAACACTTCATAATGATTGAAGTCAGTGCCACAGGGCGATAGTCATTAAAGCAAGATGGAAGAGGTTTCTTTGGCACAGGTATGATGGTGGTGGTCTTGAATCATGATGGAATAACAGCCTGTCTCAGAGAAGTGTTAAAGATATCCCTAAAGACATCCTTCAACTCCTCTGCACAATCCTTCAGCACACAACCCGGGATGTTATCTGGACCTGCTGCCTTGCGAGTGTTAACAGTGGAGAGTGTTCTCTTCACGCTGGCGGCAGACTGACACAGAACCTGGTTGTCAGGAGAAGGTGGGATCTTCTGTGGCCGTGTGTTGTTTTGTGCTTCAAACCTTGCAAAGAACCTGTTAAGGTTATTTAGCAGAGAGATGTTATTATCGCTGGTCTGTGGAGCGGGTTTGTAGTCTGTAATGGTCTGAATGCCCCGCCACAGGCTCTGTGTATCTCTGCTGTCTTTGAAATGATGGGTTATCTTGTTTGTATATTTCTGTTTTGCTTTCCTGATGCCACGGGACAGGTCGGCTCTCGCTGTTCTCAGGCCAGTTTCATCTCCAGCCCTGAAGGCTTTGTTTCTAGCCCCCAACAGTCGATGGATATCCCCTGTCAACCACAGCTTCTTATTAGCCCGAGTGATAATGTTTTTTGTGTGTGTCACATCATCAATGCACTTACTGATGTAAGAAGTGACCGTATCTGTATACTCCTCAATGTCTGTGTGATCATTATATGTGGCTGCCTGCTTAAACATTTCCCAGTCTGTTGTGTCAAAGCAGTGTTGAAGTGCAGAGGAAGCCCCCTCCGGCCACACCTGTACCTGCTTCAGAATTGGTCTGGTGACTTTCACTCTTGGTCTGTATGGTTCGTTTGAAGTACTTGTACTAAATGTTACACTCTCAGATGTAAGGAAAAAATCCCTATTATCTCTAGCTTTGGCGAATGTATATAGACCGCCAGGGCCTTACGCTGATTTCCTAAAAGAGTTTGCAGATTTTCTCTCAGATCTATTGGTCAACGTCGATAAAGCATTAATTGTTGGAGATTTTAACATACACGTAGATAATTCAAATGATGCGTTAGGGGCTGCATTTACAGATTTATTAAATTCCTTTGGGGTCAAGCAAAACGTCACTGGTCCCACTCATCGTCTAAATCATACACTCGATTTAATTATATCATATGGAACCGATCCAACCGATATAGATATCATTCCACAAAGTGATAATGTCACTGACCATTACATGGTAACTTGCATATTACGTACTGCTGTAATATGTCATGCGGCGCCGCGTTATCGACCAGGCAGAACAATCCTTCCATCCACCATAGATAATTTCTCAAATTGCTTATCTAATCTGTCTCAGCTGCTGCCTGAACCCAAACAAACAGATGAACTAGAAGAACTAACTAGCACTATGAGCACCATTCTCTCTAGAACACTGGATATTGTTGCACCCATTAAATTAAAAAAGGTCACAGAGAAAATTAAAACACCATGGTACAACAATACTACGCATGTTCTAAAGAGAGAAACCCGTAATTTAGAGCGTAAATGGAAACAAACTAATTTAGAGGTCTTTAGAATCGCGTGGAAAGACAGTATGTCACGTTATAAAAAGGCCCTAAAACCGGCCAGGGCTGAGCACCTCTGCAAACTAATAGAAAATAACCAAAATAATCCAAGGTTTTTATTTAACACCGTGGCTAGATTAACAAATAAACAGACGTCACCTGAACAAAATATCCCGTTACAGTTTAGTAGTAATGATTTCATGAACTTCTTCACTGAGAAAATAGAAAGCATCAGAACCACAATTGTAAACGTTCAATCTTCAATTGCGCCTTATAATTCAGCCTCAATTATCACCCCGCAAGAACAATTACAGTGCTTTACAACTATAGAACAAAAAGAGTTAAATAAACGTATCACTTCATCTAAAACAACAACATGTTTATTAGATCCTATACCAACTAAACTACTGAAAGAAGTGTTATCTGTAGTGGAAGAGCCTCTTCTCAATATTATTAACTCATCTTTATCTTTAGGTCATGTTCCAAGAACATTTAAATTGGCAGTTATAAAACCACTCATTAAGAAACCACAATTAGATCATAATAACCTAGCAAATTATAGACCCATTTCAAATCTTCCATTTATGTCTAAAATATTAGAAAAAGTGGTGTCCGCTCAACTGGGCTCTTTCTTGCAAGAAAATGACATCTATGAAAAGTTTCAGTCTGGATTCAGGCCGTACCATAGCACTGAAACTGCGCTCGTTAAAATCACAAATGATTTACTTTTAGCTTCTGACCAAGGCTGTATCTCAATACTAGTTTTACTTGATCTTAGTGCTGCGTTCGATACTATAGATCACACAATACTCTTAGATCGACTACAAAATATACTGGTGTTCAAGGACAAGTCTGTGTTGGGCCCTCTATTTTTTTTCAATATATATATGATGCCACTTGGAAATATTATAAGGAAACATGGAATTAGTTTCCATTGTTATGCTGATGACACTCAAATATATATTTCATCACGGCCGGATGAAAACGCTAAATTATCCAAATTGACAGAGTGTGTTAAAGATATAAAAGATTGGATGACGCGTAATTTTCTTTTATTAAATCCAGACAAGACAGAGGTATTACTTATCGGTTCAAAAAACCGCCCACAAAACCTCTCACAATACAACTTTAACATAGTAGGATGTCCTGTTACTTTATCCTCTACAGTAAAAGACCTGGGTGTTATACTAGATTGCAACCTGTCTTTTGAAAATCATATTTCATATGTTACAAAAACAGCCTTTTTCCACCTTAGAAACATTGCTAAGCTACGTAATATGCTATCAGTTTCTGATGCAGAAAAGTTAGTTCATACATTCATGACCTCGAGACTAGATTACTGTAATGCTTTATTAGCTGGTTGTCCTGCATCCTCAATAAACAAGTTAGTCCCAGTTAGTCCAAAATGCAGCCGCTAGAGTTCTTACTAGATCAAGAAAATATGATCATATAACACCGATTTTATCATCACTACATTGGTTACCTATAAAGTTCCGTATTAATTACAAGGCATTGCTACTGACAGCGCCCGGAAGCGCCTGTTCATGCGGCGACTGGCTGAGCTGCGTGTGTGCCTCAATTGTGTACGTTGGTTTCTGTCCTGTTTTAAATCTTTTTTTTATCGTTCTTAACTCGTTCTTATCACTTTCTAAGAAAAAGATAAGTCTGTGGAAGTTGGTGTTCCTTATGTTACTGCTGATCAATTGGGGAAATGCGACCGTCTTGGTGAATGGCAGAGTTTTGGTGGAGAGCGTGCCAGTGATGACCAGGGAGTTCCTGCTGGGTCTGCATTCTAATGCCGGCTTAGTCGACCCTGCCTGGGAGGTTCCCGAAGAAATTCTCCAGTCTTCTGCAAACACTCAGGAATCGAAAAGGAAAACTAGGAGGAAACGCGGGAAGCGAGGTGGAGTTCGACGCAGATTAAAGAGAGCTCAAAGATTCATCCTGCTGCCTGGAATACTCCTAAGCAATGTACGCTCGCTTCGCCATAAACTTGATGAACTACAAGCCAATGTGAGTTTTATGCACGAATACAGAAACAGTCACATGATGGTATTCACCGAAACCTGGCTGGATGATTCAGTTCACAATAGTACTTTAAAGATTGAAGGTTTTGGAACACCTATTCGACTTGACAGAGACAAACATACAACAGGCAAAAGTCGAGGAGGAGGTGTGTGTGTTTATATTAAGGAAAGCTGGTGTAAAACAGCAAAGGTGCGTTTTAAGATTTGTATTCAGATATCGAACTCATTACAATATCTGTATGTCCTTTTTATCTCCCTCGTGAGTTCCCTCAGCTGTTTTTTATTGTGGTATATACTCACCCACGCGCCAACTTTGATGTGGCTTTTGAGACTGTTAAAAATACCCTAGAAAAACTTGATAATTTATCCCCAGATGCACCCAAATTTGTTTTAGGGGATCTTAACAATTGTATTATGGACAAACATCTAAAAGGCTACCATCAATATGTTACCTGCGCTACTCGTGGTGATAAAGTCTTGGACAGATGTTATGGTCCCATCCCGGGAGCGTATCGGTCTCTGTCTTTACCTCCTCTTGGTTCAGCCGATCACAATATTATTTTACTGACTTCTGTATACATTCCCATTGTGAAGCAAGAAATACGACATGTGAAAGAATGGACACCTTCTAATATTGAAGTTTTGAAGGAGTGTTTAGATTGCACCGATTGGAATATGTTTTTGAATACATCTTCTGATTTGAACGATCAGGTGGCTAGTCTGGCTACCATTTCTAAATATATCACTTTCTGTGTTGATTCTGTTATACCTACGAAAAAGATCACTCTGTATCCTAATAATAAACCTTGGATCACGAAGGTGCAGTAATATGAAACTAGATCTGAATGTCTCAAAAACTAAAGAGATGATTATTAATTTTAGCAGGAGGACATTAGCACTTCAACCGATAGTCATTAATGGCACACATGTGGAGGAAGTAGAACAATATAAGTACCTGGGCACGGTTTTTGACAACAAGTTAAAGTTTGATCAGAATTCTGAGGTAATTATCAAAAAGTCACATCAAAGATTGTTTGTGCTGAGAAAGCTCAATTCCTTTAATGTACAGAGAGTTGTTCTTAAGTCATTTTATAATTCATTTGTTGAAAGTATTCTGTCCTTTTCTTTTATTTGTTGGTTTTCTTCATTGTCTATAAAAAACAAAAATCGGTTGCAGGGTATTGTCAGCACGTGCTCTAAAATCATGGGTGTCCCCTTAAGAAGCCTTACTTCCTATTATGAACAGCAGGTGCTGAGGATGGCACACAAAATATTAGGAGATAGTACTCACCCGCTGAACTTGGACTTTGAGTGGATGCCCCTGGGGCGACGTTTAAGAGCAATTAAATGCTCTATAAATCGTTATAAATTTACTTTTGTGCCTGAAGCAATACGGTTATGTAACACACGTAGGTGACTTTATTTTATTTTATTTATTTTTAATTAATTATTTATTTATTTATTTATTTATTTTATTTTATTTTATTTTTTTATTTATTTATTTTTATCTCTTGTTCTATGAGTTTTGAAGGGGTGTTTAGATTGCACCGATTGGAATATGTTTTTGAATACATCTTCTGATTTGAACGATCAGGTGGCTAGTCTGGCTACCATTTCTAAATATATCACTTTCTGTGTTGATTCTGTTATACCTACGAAAAAGATCACTCTGTATCCTAATAATAAACCTTGGATCACGAAGGAGTTAAAATGTATATTGAACGAGAAGAAGAGAATATTTCTTGTGGGGACCAATGAGGAGAAAAAACAGATAAATAGGGAAGTTAAAAGAGCAATTAAAATCGCTAAAAATAATTATAAAAATAAGATTGAGGATGTGTTCATGCAAGGTAATCTTAAAGCTGCCTGGAAAGGAATTAAGAGTATGGCTGCAGTGAGTACATTAGTACCAAAGCAACATATACCAATTGGAAACACTGACAATGATTTAATTCTATCTAAAGAGTTTAATTACTTTTTTTCTCGTTTGGATACATCTTCGGTCACTGATGAGATAACCATTTTTAAAAAGACCTTGAGTATTTCTAATAATTTTAAAATTAATTTATCTAACATATCAAGACAGCTGAAGGCCACACCGCTTAACAAGGCCCCAGGTCCAGACGGTATATGAAGTAGAACACTGAGATACTGCGCTGACCAGCTCAGTGAAGTTCTCCAGTTACTTTTTCAGTCGTCCTTAGATCAAGGGTTGGTACCTGATTTGTGGAAAAGTTCAATCATTGTACCAATACCTAAAAAAACTAAACCAAATTCCTATGGGATTAATATCCTGCCATGATTCAAAACTGAAAATAAAGTTCTGAAAGGTTGAAACTAAGTGTTCGAAAACTCAAAATCTTACAAAAAAAAGTTTTGCAAGATCGAAAAATAAGTTTTGCAAGCTTGCAAAATGTAAAAAAAATAAAAAATATCTCTGCAAACATTATGTTGTTTTTGAGATTTCCTTCTTCAGAACTGCAACATTTTTTTACGATGTTGCGCAAACAATTTTTCAGAGTTTCAAATTTGTCAGTGTTCTCCCACTGTATTAGTTTGTTTTCCAGGTTTGAAACCTTGTAAATGGTGATCTGAAAACTGGTGTGCGAATGTGTGAAAAAAAGTTTTGAAACTCTGAAAACAGAGTTTTGCAGGCTTGCAAAGTGGTAAAAAAAAATTTAATCTCTGCAAACATAATATTGTGTTTGAGTTTTCCTTCTTCAGAAGTGCAACACTCTTTTTTTACGGTGTTGTGCAATCATTTTTTCAGAGTTTCGAATTTGTCACTGTTCTCCCAGTGTATAGTTTGTTTTCCAGATTTGAAACCTTGTAAATGGTGATCTGAAAACTGGTGTGCGAATAGGTGAAAAAAAGTTTTGAAACTCTGAAAACTGAGGTAACCTCTCGTAAGAGAACTGAGGTTCGAAAGGGCGCAACTTATTACATTACATTACATTTGCACTCCTATTGCAGACTATTTTTTCAGAGCTGAGTTTACAACACCCACTTTGCGGAGTTACGCCCTCACAGTTGCGAGCTTGCGACTCACGTGATTTGTGGCAGCGTTGTCACGCAGCTCTGCTCTGAAACTCTGAAACTCAGACTGAGCGAAAATGAAGCTTCGCAACTTCGCAACTTAAAAAAAGCCTGGAGGGAGGGCCTTCTGCTATTGGCCAATGCTTTGCTGTCTGCTGACGTACAGTCCAATCACAAGGTGTATTTACTGGAAAGGTGGGATTGACCGCCTGCTCCGCCAATGACAAAAGCACACAGGATACGCTAACAGGATGCACGGCTTTTTAAAAAGTTTATTTTATAAATTATCCTTAAAATAGAATATTCTGAAAAAGTGACGTTTCCATTTTTGCTGATTCACATTGGTATCAAAATAGGTAAAACACATTTCAAAGTTACATACACCATTATGTTTTTGTAAAGATCACATTAGTTAACTGTAGGCCTATAAATTACAATCAGATTATAACAGATTATTATTTGATAACACCATTCAAAAGAATATTCAACATGAATGCCCCATTATGTTTTATGATTATTATTTGTTTTTTAACTACAATTGTATTCATAAGTTTTATTGGCTTTTTTATTGGCCAGCAGCAGTCCTTAAACAAACATAAAATACACATAATATACACTAAATATTTTTATATTTTTGCCCCATGCATTCATGTTGAATATATTTTTTTTTTTTTTTTAATGCTTGTTTTGCATATTAAACTTTTTATAAATGCCACCTCTGATGCAGATTCTGTTTTCTCTGCAGTGGGAACAATTTTTTTTTGTTGATACTAGTCAATTTGATTGGTAAAAGTAGGCTAATATAGTGACTTAAAATGTATAGAATTTGACTTGAAAGATGACAGTTAGGGGGAAATTGCCTTTATAAATGTTAAAAAAAAATGCAATGAGAATCAATTTAAGATTATTGGTTCAGAATAAATAACTTTTACAACACAACAATTGAACAGTTTACTGAAGTTAGTTATTGCACCAATACAGTACTTGAGATTTTATTATAATATTAGGCCAATGTACATGACTGAGTCGCTCGCTGTGTGAGGAGAATGATTTGCCAGCTGAGGAAAGTGAGTCGCTCGCTGTGTGAGGAGAGTGAGTCGCCAGCTGAGGAAAGTAAGTCGCTCGCTGTGTGAGGAGAGTGAGTCGCCAGCTGAGGAAAGTGAGTCGCTCGCTGTGTGAGGAGAGTGAGTCGCCAGCTGAGGAAAGTGAGTCGCCAGCTGAGGAAAGTAAGTCGCTCGCTGTGTGAGGAGAGTGAGTCGCCAGCTGAGGAAAGTGAGTCGCTCGCTGTGTGAGGAGAGTGAGTCGCCAGCTGAGGAAAGTGAGTCGCTCGCTGTGTGAGGAGAGTGAGTCGCCAGCTGAGGAAAGTGAGTCGCTCGCTGTGTGAGGAGAGTGAGTCGCCAGCTGAGGAAAGTAAGTCGCTCGCTGTGTGAGGAGAGTGAGTCGCCAGCTGAGGAAAGTAAGTCGCTCGCTGTGTGAGCATAGACCTTGTGTGAGGCGAGTGAGCATGAGAATTTCGAGAGTGAGAATTTCGTCATTGACGGAGCAGTCGGTCAATCCCACCTTTCCAGTAAATACGACTTGTGATTGGACTGTACGACAGCAAAGCATTGGCCAATAGCAGAAGGCCCTCCCTCCAGGCTTTTTTTTTAAGTTGCGAAGTTGCGAAGCTTCATTATCGCTCAGTCTGAGTTTCAGAGTTTCAGAGCAGAGCTGCGTGACAACGCTGCCACAAATCACGTGAGTCGCAAGCTCGCAACTGTGTGGGCGTATCTCCGCAAAGTGGGTGTTGTAAACTCAGCTCTGAAAAAATAGTCTGCAATAGGAGTGCAAATGTAATGTAATGTAATAAGTTGCGCCCTTTCGAACCTCAGTTCTCTTACGAGAGGTTCTCTCATATTGCGTAAGCAAGCTTACGCTGCGGGAAAAGCCTTCTTTTCTCGAGATACTGAAACCAAAAAATTATCCTTAATTTCATATATTGTCAACGCAGTGCGGCTGCAGGCAGCTGAGCTAGAGCGGCATACTGCGCGCTCATTGGCTGCCGCGCGGCAACTGCTTAAGCCTACCAGTGAGCCTGGCGTGACGTCACGCCCAATGGGGGCGCGCGCGCCCTCCCGCGTCACAGCCCGCCAGAATGGGCGGCGTCAGAGCGTATATAAGGAAGGCTCGTAGGCTATATTCTCTGATTTCTGTCTTTTCAGCGAAGCACTCGCATCGCTGATCTCTGAGAAGAAACCGTCGCCGTTGTCCTGCAAGGAACAGCTAACGAGCCAGCCTAGGTCAGCCTGAGGAAGCCGGACAAATCTCGCCACCTTCAGCCTGCCGTGCCAGCTCAGCCATCCGGCGATATATCCTTTCTCACTATGTCTATTTACATTATGTGTTTTACTGATGTATTTTACATACTGGTTGCGCCCGTATGTAAAATTTCTAAAAGAGAAATTTCCTCGAGGCGTTGTTTCAAATGCCTCGCACTCCCTGCTCTCTCTCTCCCTCTGTCGAGCCGCGCAACTGCGCCTCTCACAAGGTGTGTTAGAGATGCGGATGATTACGGGGCTCGCTCTCTCCCTCTGTTCGAGCCGCGCAAAACGTGCCGCTCACAAGGGATCGCAGACGCGTACGGTCACGGGGCTAGCTTTCTTTACGTTACGCTGCGCCGCTCACAAGGGATTGCAGAAGCTGACAGTCGCGGGGTTAGTTTTCTTTACGTTACAAGAAAGCTACTGTCCCCGCGTCCGTCACTCGCCGGTGATAGGAGAAAAGAGAGTGTTCGAGTCCCACCGAGGCTCTCTCTTATGCTCGAGCGAACCGATTGCCTATGCACTCTTCCCCTGTGGCTCAGTGGCAGAATAACAGGCTTTCACACCAGAGACCCGTGTTCGATCCCGGCTCTGGCAGCAAACGTTTTTTATGCTGTTCGCTGATCCGAGCTCGCGGCCAGCTTCTCACACGCAGAAAGTGAACCCGCCCCTCGCATCCTCCCTCTGATGGTGCGCGAGGAATTATGAGAGTTTAAACATTTGAGCCTTCAAGCGTTTCGCGCTGTCAGTCACTTAAGAAGATGACCGCAGATGTGTATTGCAGCCAATGAGTCAGTTACACAACTCGCTCGCCTGCACACAAACGCTGTTCATACAGCGGCCCAGAAAATCTGGAAAAGAGTGTTAATTCTGGTTATTCGGCTCACGCCGACGGTGCGGCTCAAGCCGTCAGTGTTATGAGTGTAGTAAACATGCCCACGTCCCAGTGTTCATCGCTACACACAAGCACAATTTCCCCTGTGTACCCCACAGAGTGCACTCGCATGAAGCGCGCTACGGCCGCTCGAGTGATAACTGTAGGTCACGTGCCCACGCCTCAGTGCTCACACCTACACAGTGCTCGCTCTGTCTCACACACTTGGGGAACAGAGCATTCTGCCACCGGCCGTGTGTTAATAAAGAACCCTGTGCCCGCTACACAGCACGCACACTCTCATATAAACAAACACGAGCCCGCCGCCGGCTGTGTGTTAATAAAGAGCCCTGGGCCCCGCTACACAGCGCGCACACTCTCATGTGAACACGCACGAGCCCGCCCCGCTTCCGCGCCGCGAGCCGTCACACACAACGCTCTCTTGCAGCGTCACTCAGCCGGCTGCCGCCATCGGCGAGCCCCCGTCCCCTCTCACTGCCACTGCGCGACTCGCGCACACACCGCCACAGGCTCCCCGTCCCGCGCTGTGCGGCGGGCGGGACCCGGAGGCGATTCGACCCCTAGCTATGAGTGCGAATGCATGGAAAGCTATTCAGGGAGTGTCGAAGTGGGTACTAAACACAGTGATAAAGGGCTATTCGCTCCAATTCGCTCGCCGCCCTCCGCGCTTTCGCGCTCGGGTCGAGACTCTAGTGGAAGCGGATGCAGCCCATCTGCTTCACACAGAGATAGCGAATTTGCTGCGCAAAGGGGCGATAGAACGAGTCCTCCCCCCGGTTACCGAGGCGGGCTTATACAGCTGCTATTTCCTCGTACCCAAGAAGGGCTGAGCACTCAGACCTATATTAGATCTGAGATATTTGAACGAAGCGCTCGTGAAACGACCGTTCAAAATGCTCACGACCAGTCAAATCCTCGCGCAGATTCGCCCGGGGGACTGGTTCGTCTCTCTCGATCTGAAAGACGCATACTTTCAGATCCAGATTATACCCCGTCACAGGCCATTCTTGAGATTCGCCTTCGACGGTCAGGTATATCAGTATACCGTCCTGCCGTTCGGCCTGTTCCTGGCACCCCGTACATTTACGAAGTGTATGGATGCGGCTCTCGCACCCCTGAGGTCAAGGGGAATGCGAATCCTGAACTATCTACCTTTCAGAGGCTGTTGGGCCACATGGCGTCAGCCGCAGCGGTCCAGCAGCTGGGTTTACTTCGAATGCGCCCGCGTCAATGCTGGCTAAAGTCGGAAGTGCCCTGCAAAGCATGGATTTCGGGCCGTATTCCAATCAGAGTGACTCAGCGCTGTGTCTCAGCCCTGCAGCCCTGGTTGGCGGCCGAATGGTATCAGCGGGGAGTGACGATGGGAGCCATCGCACACCGCAAAGTGGTCTCGACAGACGCGTCCAACATGGGTTGGGGAGCGACTCACGAGGGCAGTCCGATTTGTGGCCCATGGTCAAATACGGAGAAACGCCTTCACATAAACTGTCTAGAGATGCTGGCGGTCGAGAAAGCGCTGAAGCACTTTCTACCGCTTCTACAGGGACACCATGTGCTAGTTCGCTCAGACAACATGTCAGTGGTGTCCTACGTGAACCGCCAGGGCGGAATCAGATCCAGATCCCTGCGGGCTCTCGCAGAGCGCCTCCTAGCCTGGGCTCAGGGGCCGCTGCGCTCCCTAAGGGCTGTTCATGTACCCGGTCGTCTGAACGACGGCCCGGACAGACTGTCCAGGGACAACGTTCCCCCAGGGGAATGGTCTCTACACCGCCAGATGGTACAAACGCTTTGGCGTCGTTTTGGCGAAGCGGAGATCGACCTTTTCGCCACGAGCGAGAACGCTCAGTGCCAGAGGTTTTTCTCGAAACAGGAGGACGCGCTGGCCCAGACCTGGCCCAGCGCCCCGCTGTATGCGTTCCCACCGACCTCGATGCTGCCTCAAGTGCTAGCGAGGATCAGGGAAGCGAACTGCGCAGTGCTCCTCATAGCCCCTCGCTGGGAAAACCAGCCGTGGTTCCCCGAGCTAATGAGTCTGGTGGACTCAGCCCCATGGCCGATTCCGGTGAGGAGAGACCTTCTCTCTCAGGCCCGAGGATCCATTCTGCATCCCCATCCAGAGCTCTGGTCTCTGCATGCGTGGAGAATCAACGGATATTCGTTGATCTGCCAGAAGGGGTAATTAACACGATCACGCAGTCCAGAGCCCCCTCGACGAGGCGGCTCTATGCGTCTAAATGGTCGGTGTTTAACAAATGGTGCGTAAAAATGGGTTCTAATGCTCAGTCCTGTGGAGTCCCACAGGTATTAAACTTTCTCCAAGAGATGTTGGACGCGGGCAGGTCCCCCTCCACACTCAAGGTTTATGTCGCGGCCATAGCAGCGTTCGCCGACTCGGCGCGCGGCCGCTCACTGGGCAGAAATGAACTCATTACGCGCTTTCTGCGCGGAGCCAGAAGGATGAACCCTCCTCGGCCACCGTCGGTCCCTATTTGGGACCTGTCTCTGGTCCTAGAGTCCCTAAAAGTGCATCCCTTCGAGCCTTTGGACTCTGTGGAGTTGAAATACTTGACGCTTAGACCGTTTTTCTGCTAGCTCTGGCTTCAGTCAAACGTGTGGGTGATTTACATGCGCTGTCCATCAGCGCGTCGTGCCTCGAGTTTGGACCTAACGACTCATTAGCCATTCTCAAACCGAAGCACGGCTATGTCCCCAAAGTGTTAGGCACTCCCTTCAGGACTCAGGTCATTACCCTATCGGCCCTGCCGTCTTCCGGCAGTGAGGAAGGGGTTAACCGCCTTTGCCCGGTCAGGGCGTTAAGGTGTTATGTCACGCACTGTGCAGCGTTCAGGCTCTCAGAGCAGCTTTTCGTTTCGTTCGGTGGGCGCACCAAGGGTCGCGCCGCCTCGAAACAGTCGCTATCCAG
The DNA here is from genome assembly GCF_963993115.1 of Abramis brama. Lineage (NCBI taxonomy): Eukaryota > Metazoa > Chordata > Actinopteri > Cypriniformes > Leuciscidae > Abramis > Abramis brama. The sequence continues at coordinate 12,487,345 of NC_139971.1, read as the reverse complement.
ATGGATAGTGGACGCTATCGCAGCAGCCTATGCGTCTAAAGACCTGCAATGTCCGTTGGGCATACGGGCTCATTCCACCAGAGGCATGGCCTCATCGTGGGCATGGTCCAGCGGGATTTCCATTCATGACATTTGTATGGCGGCGGGCTGGGCGTCCCCCTCCACATTTGTTAGGTTTTATAACCTGGAAGTTCCCGCCATGCAGGCTAAACTTCTGACAGTCTAGTCGTGATTCATGTCCTGCTCATATGCGCAGGCTGTATTCCCGATTAGCTCGTCTGCCGAGCTGCACGCTCAGGGTATCAGTGTACATGGACCGGCAGTGCCGTTCTGGTGTGTTCCCTATGTGTGCTTATGAACATGTGTTGGCCCGCACCGCTGGCCACCTGTTTTATCACCTCTATGCTTTCATAAAGAGTCATATGTGATCGTTAGGCGCGCACGGCGTGGACAAAGGGTTCCCGCAGCGTAAGCTTGCTTACGCAATACGAGAGAACCTCTCGTAAGAGAACGATACTTGGTTACTCACGTAACCTCGGTTCTCTCTAGAGAGGGAATGAGTATTGCGTTCCCTGACCGTGCTAAGCCTAAGCTCGTGTCGCTTCATTCGACAGAAAACAGAGAATATAGCCTACGAGCCTTCCTTATATACGCTCTGACGCCGCCCATTCTGGCGGGCTGTGACGCGGGAGGGCGCGCGCGCCCCCATTGGGCGTGACGTCACGCCAGGCTCACTGGTAGGCTTAAGCAGTTGCCGCGCGGCAGCCAATGAGCGCGCAGTATGCCGCTCTAGCTCAGCTGCCTGCAGCCGCACTGCGTTGACAATATATGAAATTAAGGATAATTTTTTGGTTTCAGTATCTCGAGAAAAGAAGGCTTTTCCCGCAGCGTAAGCTTGCTTACGCAATACTCGTTCCCTCTCTAGAGAGAACCGAGGTTACGTGAGTAACCAAGTATCGTTTTCAGAGTTTCAAAACTTTTTTTCACCTATTCGCACACCAGTTTTCAGATCACCATTTACAAGGTTTCAAATCTGGAAAACAAACTATACACTGGGAGAACAGTGACAAATTCGAAACTCTGAAAAAATGATTGCACAACACCGTAAAAAAGAGTGTTGCACTTCTGAAGAAGGAAAACTCAAACACAATATTATGTTTGCAGAGATTTTTATTTTTTTTACCACTTTGCAAGCCTGCAAAACTCTATTTTCAGAGTTTCAAAACTTTTTTTCACACATTCGCACACCAGTTTTCAGATCACCATTTACAAGGTTTCAAACCTGGAAAACAAACTAATACAGTGGGAGAACACTGACAAATTTGAAACTCTGAAAAATTGTTTGCGCAACATCGTACATTTTTTTTTGCAGTTCTGAAGAAGGAAATCTCAAAAACAACATAATGTTTGCAGAGATATTTTTTTATTTTTTTTACATTTTGCAAGCTTGCAAAACTTATTTTTCGATCTTGCAAAACTTTTTTTATAAGATTTTGAGTTTTCGAACACTTAGTTTCAACCTTTCAGAACTTTATTTTCAGTTTTGAATCATGGCAGGATATTAATCCCATAAATTCCTTGAATGACTACCGTCCAATCGCCTTGACCTCCTTAGTTATGAAGATTTTTGAAAAAGAGATGAAGAGGTATATAATGACAGTTGCTGGATCACTTTTAGATCCGCTGCAGTTTGCATATCGCGCTGGAAGAGGCGTAGACGATGCAAAACTGTTTTTGATAAATACTCTTAGTCGTCATCTGGAAAACAGCGGAGCTTTTGCGCGGCTTTTGTTTGTAGATTTTTCATCTGCATTTAATCTTTTGCAACCTGTTACGTTGGGGCAAAAACTTATCAGTCAGTTTAACTTTGATCATGGATTAGTTTTATGGATCATGAACTTTTTATCAGACAGACAACAGAGGGTTAGGATTAATGAGGTGTTATCAGATATTGTAAATATCTCCACAGGTACCCCACAAGGGTGTGTGCTCTCTCCTATTTTGTTTATATTATATACAAATGACTGTCAGAGTTTGCAAGATAATAGTTACTTGGTAAAATATGCAGATGATACTGTGTTGCTCTCCTTGCTTTCACATTCAGATCAGGAATATGGTTCTGTTTTGAACAATTTCATTTCTTGGTGCAGTAATATGAAACTAGATCTGAATGTCTCAAAAACTAAAGAGATGATTATTAATTTTAGCAGGAGGACATTAGCACTTCAACCGATAGTCATTAATGGCACACATGTGGAGGAAGTAGAACAATATAAGTACCTGGGCACGGTTTTTGACAACAAGTTAAAGTTTGATCAGAATTCTGAGGTAATTATCAAAAAGTCACATCAAAGATTGTTTGTGCTGAGAAAGCTCAATTCCTTTAATGTACAGAGAGTTGTTCTTAAGTCATTTTATAATTCATTTGTTGAAAGTATTCTGTCCTTTTCTTTTATTTGTTGGTTTTCTTCATTGTCTATAAAAAACAAAAATCGGTTGCAGGGTATTGTCAGCACGTGCTCTAAAATCATGGGTGTCCCCTTAAGAAGCCTTACTTCCTATTATGAACAGCAGGTGCTGAGGATGGCACACAAAATATTAGGAGATAGTACTCACCCGCTGCACTTGGACTTTGAGTGGATGCCCCTGGGGCGACGTTTAAGAGCAATTAAATGCTCTATAAATCGTTATAAATTTACTTTTGTGCCTGAAACAATACGGTTATGTAACACACGTAGGTGACTTTATTTTATTTTATTTATTTTAAATTTATTTATTTATTTATTTATTTATTTATTTATTTATTTATTTAATTGTATTTAATTTTATTTATTTATTTATTTTTATCTCTTGTTCTATGTGTTTTAATTGTATACATGTATATGTCAAGTGTTTTATGTGAGGCACCATGTAAGCTTAAATTAATTACCCCACGGGGATCAATAAAGCTTTAAACTTAAACTTAAACTTATAAAGCCCTAAACGGCTTAGCTCCAGTCTATTTAACGGATCTTCTATCGCCCTATAATCCATCGCGCTCTTTAAGATCACTAAATTCAAGGCTTTTGGTCATACCTAGGATATCCAGATCCACCAAAGGAGGGAGAGCATTTTCACATTTAGCTCCAAAACTCTGGAATAGCCTTCCTGATACTGTTCGTTGCTCAGACTCACTCTCCCAGTTTAAAACTAGATTAAAGACGCATCTCTTCAGCCAGGCATTCATATAATATTTTTAATCTTACAGTTCGGCTACAATCCGGCCTCTAGTTCATAAACGCCAGAGGAGAACTGGCCCCCGACTGAGCCTGGGTCCTCCCAAGGTTTTTTTTTTCCATTAGGTCACCTGATGGAGTTTCAGGTCACCATTAGGTCACTTGATGGAGTTTTTCGGTTCCTTGCCACTGTTGCCTTTGGCTTGCTCAGTTGAGGATATTTTTGGGGATATTTAATTTAATTTTATCAATCAATAAATTCCACTAGAAACAAACCTTGTTGTATTATTTTAATTTAATACTGTGAAGCTGCTTTGATACAATATGTATTGTGAAAAGCGCTATACAAATATACTTGACTTGACTTGTATGCTGGCATAAGCAAAACAGTGATGTGATCTGAGTGACCAATATGGGGGAGTGGGGAGGCCTTATATGCTCCTTTATGAGTTGTATAGACCAGGTCCAGGATATTATCCCCCCTTGTTGGAAAGTCAACATGCTGGTACAGTTTGGGAAAAACAGTCTTAAGATCAGCGTGATTAAAATCTCCTGCGAGAATGGTAAATCCATCAGGATGGGCTGTCTGTTGTTCACAGATGGCCTAATACAGGTCACCAAGTGCCATTTTCCTGTCGCTGTTGTTAGGGGTGGGGGGGAAGTAAACAGCAACTAACAAAATCGCTGTACATTTTGTACATTTGGCAGACGCTTTTATCCAAAGCGACCTACATTGCATTTCAAGGTACACATTTACATTCTTATTAGTTCTTGCTTTCCCTGGGAATTGAACGCATGACCTTGGCGTTGCAAGCGCCAACGCTCAACTGTTTGAGCTACAGGAAAGCGCTTTCCTGTAGGATATCTTTCTCTATTGATGTTCTATTACATGATAGAAAGTCTAAGGCCTTCAAAAGCCGTACAGCAAACCCAACTAATCTGGTGCCTATTACACGTCAAACTAAGATTGCTGTAGGGAAAAAAAGTAAGACTGTTAAGTTAGCACTTTTAAACTTCTAGTCAACGACTTAATAACCACAAACAACCTGTATTTTATGTTTCTAAATGAAACATGGCTAGAAGACAGCTGCAGTGCAACAATCCTCAATGAAACATCCCCCCCTAACTTTACTTTATGAGAGTCTGCAGAGCTGTTAGGAGAGGTGGGGGTGCAGCTGCTCTTTTTAAAGATGTCTATCAATGTAAGCAAATATCATTTGGGAATTACCCGTCTTTCAAATATCTGTGTATTGTGATAAAAGGTGCTCCAAGCATTTTACTTATCATTATTTACAGGCCTCCAAAATACTCTCCAGCCTTTGCTGAGGACTTTACTGAACTGTTATCAACAATTTCCTCAGAGTTTGACTGTTTTGCTATTGCTGGAGATTTTAACATTTACAAAGATAATGCAGAAACCAATATGGCAAAATAAATAAAAACTGTTTTAAAAACTTTTGATCTGACTCAGCATGTACATGGACCCACACACAATCGTGGACACTCTAGATTTACTTATCAGTAAGGGTCTAAACATTTCATAGATTGTTATTAAGGATGTAGCACTGTCTGATAATTTCTGTATTTTCTTTGACATTTTGATTTTTCCTGCCATTGAAGCTAGATCTGTGTCTGTCAAGAAGAGATGCTTAAATGAGAACACTAGTGTACTATTTATGAAAGCTATATCTTTAACACCAAGCATATCTGCTGACTCTGTTGATTTTCTTCTTGATTCTTTTAACTCAAAAGTTAAAAGTGTAATTGATGATATTGCTCCTGTGAAAGTCAGGAAGAAGAGTGGCAGACAAAAAGCACCTTGGAGAAACTCAACAGCAGTGCAAAATATGAAAAGACAATGCAGAAAAGTAGAGCGCATGTGGCGGAAGACAAAACTTGTAGTCCATTATAACATCTACAAAGACAACATCCATGCTTTCAATATGGAACTAGGCAAAGCTGGACAGACTTTCTTCTTGAATATTATGAACAGCAACTTAAACAACACACACACACTCTTTTTGCTACTGTAGAGAGACTGACAAAGCCCCCAAGCCAGATTCCCAATGAATTGCTCTCAGACAGCAAATGCAGTGAGTTTGCTTCCTTCTTCTCTGAGAAAATCAATAATATCAGAAAGGTGATCAGCACATCCTTGAGTTGCGCTGGGGTCAGATAGATCAGACCACAACCTGAGAAAGAAATTGATGGCAAGATGTTGGAAGAAACCGTACAGCACCTTAAAACATCAAGCGCAGCCCTTGACGCACTTCCCACATCTTTTTTCAAAAGTATGCTAAACTGTTAAGAAGCAGATCTCCTAGAAGTGGTAAACTCCTCACTTCTCTCTGTGAGTTTTCCAAACTCCCTGAAAACTGCAGTTGTCAAGCCCCTCCTGAAAAAGAGCAATCTGGATAAGACCATATTAAGCAACTATAGACCAATCTCAAATCTTCCTTTCATAGGCAAGATCATTGAAAAAGTTGTCTTCAATCAGCTGAACAAATTCTTAAGCTCTGACCATTTTAAATCTGGTTTCCGACCGCATGACAGCACAGAGACAGTGCTCATAAAGATAATAAACGATATTCGCTTAAATACTGATACAGGCAAATTATCAGTGCTGGTACTACTCGACCTCAGTGCTGCATTTGACACTGTCGATCATAACATACTTCTTGACAGGCTGGAAAACTGGGTCAGGCTTTCTGGGATTGTCCTAAAATGGTTCAGGTCATACTTAGGAGGGAGAGGTTATTATGTGAGTATAGGAGACCATGGTCCCTATTTTAACGATCTGAAACGCAAGTATAAAGCGCAAAACGCAAGTTACTTTGTGGGGCGGGTCTTGGGCGCTGTTGCTATTATACCGGCGGGATAAATGACTCTTGCGCCCGACGCAAATCTAAAATGGGTTGGTCTGAAGTAGCTTCATTATTCATAGGTGTGGTTTGGGCGTAACGTGAAATAAACCAATCAGGGCGTCATCTCACATTCCCTTTAAGAGCAGGCGTGCTTGTTCTATAGCGGATTCCTATTCCTATTCTATCGTTCTATCGTAATAATGTATGATTTGCAAAAATGAAAATTGCTGCTTCTGTGTAGATGAGAGAATCAAAGTGTATGTGTGTTGTGCACACGCTACATTGATTATGGCCAAGCATGCGCCCTTAAAATAGCATATGAATAACATGCGCAATGCGCCACTGACTTTAAACTAGTTTTTTTTCGGTCAGTGGTGGAATTGTTTTCTAAACGTGCAAAATAGCATGAGGAAACGTTTGCGCCGGAACACGCCTCCTCTTTGTGCTGAACCGCCCCCGCAAGCGCAAGTGTATTTCTTAATTAACCGACATGCGTCTGTGGAGGGAAAAGTCTGCTGTGCGCGGGTGCAAAATAGGAATGATACATGCGTCGGTGTACAATTGCGCTGGGTGCAAGATAGGGCCCCATAAGTCTGAGTGGACATCCATGACATGCAGAGTAATGAGAAAGAACCAAGTTGCTTACCACAGCTATGCAGATGACACACAGATCTATTTAGCCCTATCACCTAACGATTACAACCCCACTGACTCCCTGTGCCAATGCATTGATGAAGTAAACAGTTGGATGTGCCAAAACTTTCTTCAGTTAAACAAAGACAAAACTGAAGTCATTGCGTTTGGAAACAAAGATGAAGTTCTCAAGGTGAATGCATACCTTCCTTCTAGGGTTCAAACAACTAAAAATCAAGTCTGGAATCTTGGTGTGACTCTAGAGTCAGACCTTAGTTTCAGTAGTCATGTCAAAGCAATAACTAAATCAGCATACTATCATCTGAAAAATATTGCAAGAATTAGATGCTTTGTTTCCAGTCAAGACTTAGAGAAACTTGTGCATGCTTTCATCACCAGCAGGGTGGATTATTGTAATGCACTCCTCACTGGCCTTCCCAAAAAGACTATAAGACAGTTGCAGCTCATACAGAATGCTGCTGCCAGGATTCTGAGCAGAACCAGAAAATATGAACATATCACACCAGTCCTTTAGGGTCACATTTATAAACGGTGCGTACGCACAAAACAGGCCCTGAAAGAGGCGTATGCCAATTCCGACGAATAAGTTGTGATTTATAAAAACAAACTTGACGGGAAAATTTGTGCACTTGCACGCAAACTCTGACCCATGCGTACGAACGTTTTGGAGATGGAGCAGTTTGGCGACACCGATGGTGAGTTGGAGTTAAATGTATTTTTGGTCACTTTTAGACATAAAATCTAAAGAAAATTATACAGAAAGATAATACAAATATAATTTCACTCACCAAGCCTATCACTTGAAGCAAATATCCATCCCTTCTTAAATGTCCACGTCAGCGAGCGCGCTGAGCCGTTTAGTGAAACTGACGCATATTTATCGGCAGATGAAGTAAAACCGTAAATCTTCATCATGAGTCCTAATCATAAATACAGTGCATGTTCACAATAACAGGTTAAATAAATAAAAGAATGATTTGAACTATGTTTTACTTCTGATATAAACATTTAGATTAAATATGCCATTCTCATTAATGGAATTAAACACTTAAACTACATGAAATCATGACTGAGAAGTTACAACAATTTTTATATTCAATAAATATAAATATTTGTTGTGGATGCAATCCTTTTGAACACTTTTCCTCTGGCATGCTGTGTTTTAATGTTTTAACTACAGAGATAATTGCTTATCATGATAATAGCATATTGTCTGAGAAAATAGTTTTGTGCAAATATGCACAAGGTATCTCTGTTTCCATTAAACATATAAATCAATTAAAAATACTATTTGGCCAGTGGAAAAGATTGAGAAAAAACTTTCTCTGAAATATATTTTACACTATTTGATTTATTTATTCAAAAACAAGGCAAGGATAGGCTACTAAATTATTTTTTACTTCAATGTAATGTGACGGCACATCCATATTTCATATTTTCCTAATGTCTTCTACCGTTAAACGTTATCACGTGGATGAATAATCATATGCAAATGATATGCAGATGAGGATATGCATAGTAAAACTAGGCATTGTAAGCTCCATATATGGTTATTTCGGGGAGGAGACGCATGTGCGCACAATCTTCCGCTGACTGGGATTTATAAAGTGAATTCTGCACAGGTTCTGGCGTACGAACGGTTTTATAAGTCTGAATATTTTTTGGTGTACGCCATTTTCGGGCGCACATACAGTTTTAGTAAGGATCCTACACATAGTTTTATAAATGAGACCCCAGGTCTTTACACTGGCTCCCAGTTGCATTTAGGATTGATTTTTTTTTTTTTTTTTTTCAAGTATTATTACTGATATATATATATATATATATATATATATATATATATATATATATATATATATATAGTTAGTTATTTATAATTATGCATACTTTACTGTTAAAGTGCTACCTTTATATATATATATATATATATTGATATAGGTAACACTTTAACAGTAAAGTTAGCATAATTACAAATAACTAACCCTAAACCAAGCCCTTAACCAAACCATAACTCTATAGAAAGTGCATGTAGTTAATTAATATTACTTAGTACTTATTTCAGTAAGTACAATGTATGTCACCTTAAAATAAAGTGTAACCCATATATTAAAACAGTGTACTAGTTTTTACTGTCGCTTTTGATCAATTTAATGTGGCCTTGCAGGATAATTTCTTTAAAGTTTCTTTATTAAAACAATCGGACTAACCCCAAAATTTTGAATGGTAGTGCATTTATGTTTGTTTATTTATAGATATTAGGGATGCACCAATACCACTTTTTCCAATACAACTTTGACACTGATACTTTCATTTCTGTCAGGACCACTATCGTCAAATACGATTGACAATTAGCATACAGTTTGGATTGGCAGTATGGTTCCGTTCTGGGCAAGAACTCCCTTCGCATCCATGCAGCCTAGCATGGATAAGAGCAGGGAGAGCAGCAATAACCCTCCTTAGGGTAAACAGAACAGAACCAACATGAATGTATGCAGATATCATTCATTCAAGATTTTAAAGTACAACATAATTCGAGAATTTATTCTGATTCAAGGGGAATCAGAATGCCAAATCCTGACTGACGAGAGGAGGAGCTGGGGATGGAGGAGGGTAATTAGCTCCTGAGAAACACCATAGCTGCTGATAATAGTGAAGGAGCTAATATATGTATAAAGTGATAGGCGTCATATTCGTATAGGTAGATGTGGATCAGCTGAGAGACTGCCAGAACTGATGCTACACTTGATTTTTGGTACTTGCTGATACATAGTACCGATACTTGTACTGTATATTCATTGCATTTGTGATAAGAAAAAAAAAAAAAAAAAAGTGGATAGAGAAACCAAAAGAACATGAATCAAATTAGTTGGCTTAATTCGTTTAGCAAATAGATATTTCCTTCTGTTATTTTCATGCCTAATCATGTCTGTTAAAATGTATTGTATAAGCTTCTGTTACTTTGATTTTTCACTCTATTGCTCTATCACATTTTATTTTTCATCTAATAGCACAGTGAATATTTAGAGCTGCTCCAGCAGGGCTCAAAGCTAATTTTGTTTCTATTGTGTTATAAGGGTTTCAATTTTTTTAGATACCAGTGAAACATCAGAATTTTCAGTTACAGAAATTGAATAAAGTAATTAAATGTAAAATAGCACTGCATTGCCTTCACTGTATAAATTAAATATAGATTAATCCAAAGTTACAAAAGTTATTCAGTCAAGAGAAGAGGGTGATTTTCTGTTTGTCTTTTGTTTTTAGATGAACATTAAGGACAAAGACAGCAGTCAAATACTGTCACTTTAAGAGCTGGACGTATCCAACATACCGTTTGTCACCATTATGTTCAGTTTATGGACTTTTAGTTTGTATTTCTTCAGTTCATGGCTTACTTTGTTTGACTTCCCGCCACTCTTTAGTTACCATGGTCGCCATTATTAGTTAATTTGTTCTAGCTGTGTTCTATTAATTACGTTGTTTAGTTCACTATATTTGTACTCCTGTTTTCACTCTTTGTCTGGTGTTACAAACCGCTCTGAGACACGAGGGTAGAGGATCCAAATGCAGCTTTTATTAAAGGGGTCATCCAGAATCGAAAAAAAATTGTTTTGTCCAAACAAAACAAAACAAAACAAAACAGGCAGGGGTCAGAGGCACAAGAGTAATCCACGGGACAGGCAAGAAATCCAAAAAAAAAACAAGAGACAAGAAAACCAGGGAAAACGCTCAGAAGTGCAGTGCAACAACATACAAAACTTCGCAGTGAGCGAAGGGGTGAACCAGGCTTATATGGGGTGAACTAAACAAGAAGATGAGATACAGGTGAATGTGATAATGAGTGCTGATGAGTCCAGCCAGAGAATGATGGGAGATGTAGTCTGTGAGTGAACGTGAGAGTCTGGTGTGGAGTGCCCTCTGGTGGCTCTCAAGGGCACTCCAGCTGGTGACCGTTACAGTCTGGTCATGATCACGTTTAGTTTGTTGTTTGCTAAACTTCGTTGAGAACTTTATTCGTCTTTCTGTCTGTCTTTCTGTCTGTCTGTCACACAAGTCAACTGTTTACTTTCACTTAAGACATAACTATGTTTCACAAGGATACTTCCCAATACAGGCATTTTGACATAATTCAGTTCATGTTTTACTTACATATATGACTTAGTTTTAATTTGAATGATGCATGTGAGTGATCAGCAACCAAGAGCATACAACAGATGTGCATACACTCTCTCTCTCTCTCTTAACTGTCAGCTAACGTTAGTGATTTTTTCCCTGGTTTTACTTTCTTTGCTATTGACATATCTGATCGAACTATAAAACATTTCAGCAATGTCTGTAAAAAAGGGATGCACTCGACAAGCTCAAGTCACTGTGCACTTAACCCACTCTGCATGTTTCGCTTATCAACTCACAAATAGCAGCTATGCGTGCATATTTGATTTGTTTAATATTCTGTTTATTAGATACATTTACTTCATAGACATTCTTGATATCTCTATTGTGCTCTTTTTTTGCTCTGTTGTCAGTGTGTCTTTATCTGGACACAAACACTGAACACGCTGTGCAGTATCGGGCTGAAACAAATACTGGTATCAGTATTGGTGCATCCCTAATAGACATACATGAAAACACACTCTGTGCCATGAATTATACAGCCTAACTAATGCGACTATACTTAATGTGCACATATGCCTTTGAAATTACAAACAGTGATCTTAAAATAGCACAGCATGCCTGTCATACATCATTTTAACTGACAAACAGTCAGCACACATATGCTTTATGACAGCGCTGCAAAATTCAGCATAGATTTGTGTCATTATTACTTAACAAGAAAACAAAGTCTGTTTTAAAGCCATATCTTTATTCACCCCTTTAAGGAAAATGAAATCATCCAACTCCACCCTATAAAAGAAACACACAGACACACACAAACACAAAACAAATCATGCAGCTAATTAGAGACTTGCATTGACAACCTGTTATTTTACTGTCTGCTTGTCAGTGCACTGCTAATCAACTCAACTCAAGCTTTTCAAGGTTTTTGGAAAGTTCCAACAGCAGAGTAGGCATTAGCTGTTATTCTAAATATACAGCTACTGAACAGATCTGCAGAGAAGATGAGAAGACAAGAAGAGAAACAAAGAAAGAACATGTTTCCTATTTAGGGTTTTTGGACATAAACTGCCGTCAAATGACTGTACAGTGTGAGGAAAATACATTTATAGCTCTGTTCTCAAGCACTTCTTGCCTCATACTGAGTGTTTCATGGCACTCTAAGTCATTTCAAAAGCAATTTCCTGTCTGCGCTCAAGTCCTTATGCACCCAAATGTACTCTATCAGGTGAACACCAGCATTATAAATTTGAAATTCTTTGTGCTTGGGGGATTCTGGGAGCATTGACCAATTTAGATCACTTACAATGTTAAACAAGGAGAAAGTAGAGCACTTCAAGCACATAATGAGTGCCAATAAGTGCAAGTGAAGGCTTTTCTTTTCTTTTTCAAAGAGGCCGTTTACACGACATCGTTTTCAACTAAAAACATAAACTTTTTATGAGTTCAGCTGTCCATTTACATGACAACAGTGTTTTAGGGCCATGCAAACTTTTGAAAACATGTTTCAAAATGAAAGTTTTTGAAAATGATACTTTTATCATATCAAACTACAAAAAAAAGCCAATTTGTGAAAATGGTAACGTTATGCGCATGTGTATTATGTGTTCAGTATATAGGCGCGTATAGTGTTTCATTTACAAAGTGGTATCATCAACCACTTTAAAAAACACTTTTTTTTACCTTTATAATTGTCACTGTTTTTGGTTTACACTGTTTCCCTAAGTTGTGTTTGTTGTCATGGTTGCTGATTTGATTCATCATTCAGTTCAGGTGTGTGTGTGATTAATTATCATTGTTTGCCTGTGTACTTAAATTCCTTTGTTTCTGCGTATTGCTTCCATGCCTCGTCTGTTGTATGGTTGTGTTGGATTGCTGTTCTCTGGGTATAGATCCACCTGTGGATATATTAAAGACTGCCTGCTAACCTTCATGTTCGTGTGAAGGCACTACACTTCAAGTCTTTGCATGATCACATCATGTCTGTAAACAGAAAGACCGGTCTACTATAAGGTGTGTGCTGAGAATTTAAATTTCTCATCAAGATGGTTGCTTTTAATCTAGAAAGGTCTAAACAGCAATCATCGCTGACATCTTGGGAATCACCAGTTGTTAAAACCAAGAAACCTTGAACTGCGGAGAACTTGCTGTAAAAAAGGGAACGTGACAGAGCCTGCGACAAATCCAAGATCTAAAGGGATTGAAGACTAACACAGAGATGGCCTTTTTTCACCTGAACAGGTAAGAGACTTCAGTAGCTCAAAGGTAGCTAGCAAACTTGTAATGTGAAATCTGATCTGATTGAGCAATCGTTAGATCTAAACATCAGTAATGTGATTTATTTTAAAACATACAGTATATGCTCTGGGTTTGATGTCAAAATCAAATATCACTGGTTCCGTGACACATCATTACTGATGATGGAACTGCCTTGACACATCTTGATGAATCATATTTGAATGTAATAATGCAAATGAGATTTGAGAGCTAAAGCAGAGGGGAATATAACATGAAGCTATGGTTAGAAAGAGGTTTTTTTTTAATGATACCTTTATAGTTTTTTGTTGTGTTTGGAGATTGACAGAGTTCGTACACATTAACTTCAAAATGTGAACATTCGGTATTTCCTCTTATGTTGAATGGAAGAGATATAGGTTTGGAACAACATGGGGTTAATAAATGGCTTTTAATGTATACATTTATAATAAATTATACATAAAACAATTATTGTATTAATTGTATTTATTATTCGACTAACTAAATATTATAAACATATTAAATGTGTTTAAAGTTCACTCGTACTACCTACTCCATAATAAAAATAGAAGAAATCTCTCACCGTCTCACTTTTTTCTTCATCTGGTCTCTCTCACCTTTTCCAATAGCTGTGCAACAATGTGATCAGATGAGAGGTGGTAGTTATATGACCCAGTTCTAATTAATCAACACTCTTTTCTCATTTGAACAGATTCAAATTCCAAGATTGTGGACATACAGCATGGTAATTTCTTGTTCTTTTTTAAAGTTCTAAGTTTTAATGGAGTGCTCCCCAAGATTGTTGCCATTCAGGAAGCTCTCGTTTGGGGCAGGAAATTATTTCATTTGGAGCCATAGAGGAGGTGTCTCTGTCTCAAAGAAAGTCCAGCTTCTATAGCCGATACTTTCTATTCTGGTGCAGAAAAATGGTGGGGGCCTATGCCCATCTTGGATTGTGTTGACTGACACACACTCTTCAGAGGTGTAGTTCAGTTGACGAGCAGAACACAAGCAGAAAACACCCATGCCGGCATCAATTGTGAGTCTAATACTATCCGTAGAAACACAGTCTGCTGCCTCTGCAGTAGAAACTCACTTCCATGGATCCATCCACAAGCCCCTAACCTCTCAAAGGATCAAGAACAGATTCTCAACACTTATCTTTGCCTCTAGGCCTTAGAGCACACTCCACTCAGGCACTTGCGACTATAGTACCAATAAATTGCTGTAGGGAGTACTGTCTTGTTCCTTATTCAAGGAACCAAGGTTACAATGAGATGTTTCCCAATCACTTTCGGTCTGCCATTACTCAAACAATTAGGTAGTCCTGTCCACATCATAATACTGGTTAAAGCAGAAGAACTCAAACAAAAAGCAATGTGTTGAAAGTGCCAAAGAGCCAAAGTATTTACGCTATGCAAGACAACCCATAAGTGACATACTTGTATATGCATATTAAACTGGAATATTTTACCTTTAACACTTTAGTTTGTAAAGTGAAACTAAAAATGAAACATTCTACAGAGGAAAGATATAACACACACACACACACACACACACACACACACACACACACACACACACACACACACACACACACACACACACACACACACACACACACACACACACACAAAAGACAGTTACTCACACATTGAGGGGTTGCCAGGCTGGCCATTGGGCCTTCATCTTTATGACGGTTAAGACTTCGTCACCCTGTGTGATAAAACACAGACAAGTAAATCAATAAGTAAATATAAAACAGCTCTGATTTAACAGTGTTTAATAACTCCCTCAAGTCATGGTAAAATTACTGTCAAAACGAATAAGAATTACAGTACTTTTTGAAGTGTTTTTGTCTTTCTCTCATGTCATCCTTTTGTTTGTCTTGACAGAAAGTAATGTATTAAGCTTCCTATTCTTCCTGCTGATGGATTGATCGCATCAGAGTCTCATAAAAGCTGTATAAATATTTCATCAATGGCTCACGGCACGCAGGCCAGCAATGTGTGTATGTGTGTATGGCTCTCTCCCACTTAAACCATATCAGGAGTTCATGGGAAGGGCATCACTGGAGACTGTCAAGGAAAGGTTTTACTGCTGGGTTAAAAGGCATCATTCTTTATCATTCAAAAACATGACAATTTGTTTCACACTTTGAGCTTCACATGCTGTATTACTCCAGCTTTCTTACACACCAATTTGTATACATTCAAAAGCAGAACACAATTTTACGTTTGTATTTCCTCAAGGAACATCACTAGAATCTTAAAATGTAAAGTGTGAAAATGTAGGTTTCTAAAAGTGTATTTTTTTTTTATCAAACAAGGGTGTGTTTCCTATTAGCATTGTTAGCCAACTATAGTTGCATGTTCCATATTTAGCAACATAGTTCAATGATTCTATTTCCCAAAACCATTGTTCCATCTATAAACACCACCACAAACTTTTGTGGTTGGAACTTCAGCTCTCAACCCATGGTTAGAAGTATAGTTTCTTGAGATCATGCTCTTGGCAATAAAAAGCAAATTAACGTGCAGCATATTTTATCTTCATTCCATTTAAACATATATACATTTCAATTTATATATCTTAGTGTGTTAACAATCAGTGCCGTTTTTGAAGAGTGTATGTGTGCATAAATGCATAAGGGAACCCTGGAGTATAACATAAGAGGGAACCCGTGATGAATCAAACATCAAATAAAGCAAAATGACAAGGAACAAAAATAGTAAAGTACAGTAGTCCACGAATGAACCACATAAAGAAATAAAATGTATGCCAATTACACACTGCATGTTAATGTGATTTAAAAAAAGAATGGCTTTCTGTTGTTTGTGAAACTTCACTATAATAATAATAATAATAATTTATTAAAAATAAATTGTGATCTCAAATTGATTAATTAGCAGAAGTTATTTCCACCATCTGTGTGTGTCCATCTGTGTGTGACTTCATTGGCAGTTCTATATTGTTGAATCAGTGCAGTGCAAGTGATGGATGTGCAACCATGTTTCAACAGTTTTAGGAAACAATCGTCCTTAGCAAGTTACTTTTTCTAACAATGCATCATACTACAGTGGTTAAGCAGCAATTTCTGTCGTTGTACCCCAGTTAAGTTGAGAACAGTATAGTCAATCTTCTTGGTCACTGTTGGAATTACCAAATAATCTGAACCCTTGTGATCTCTTCATCAAAAGAAGTTGATCTATGATTTTTCCTTTAGTATATACTGTATGACATCTCACTGTAAGTCTAACTGACAACACTCTCACATATCTAACTAGAAGAGTGATCAAATTCAGTTTATATTGTGAAACTGACATGCCACACTATAGGGATGAAAGAGAGTTTGGTCATCTGTCATTTTTACTCACTTTTACATCGTTCCAAACCCTCATGATTTAATTTCTTCTTGGAACACAAAATACAATGTTTAGCAACATATGTAAATATGCAAGTTATTCTTTTCCATGCATTAAAGTTAGACAGTTACCATGGGCCGTTAGACACCATAAAAGTTAATTAAAGGTATAGCTGAGGATTTTCCCGAATTTTAGAAAAGAACCGCCCTCTCCACTTTTTGAAAAAATACACATGCGCAACACTCTACCTGCTCCCGAGAGGGAACGCCTATTAAACGTGTGCACGACACGAGAGAGCTAGTTCTCCTTGTGCACGCTCTGTTTACAAGTTGCAAGATCGCTAATCATAGCTTACATTAACATTTACTAGCAGTGATTTTAAATGGATTTCTCCAAATAGCATGCCAAACTTTACCTGTCAAGTAGAAACTTCGCGACTGAGGCATCAGTGGGAAGCCCAACCTGTGCTTTTAGCGCATGCCAGCGTGTGAAATATTCTCCCAAAAACACTCTGGTCTTGTTTCTTTCTTCAGAGGCCTTTCTCTTCTTGTCATACAATTCGTAGACACTTTTTCTCTTACGACCCTCAGACATTTTGAAAAAAACCCGGTGAGAACGGCGAGCTTCAATGAATGGCTGAAACCGTAGCTCACCCATAGACAGCTCACCACACATAATACACCTGAAAGTGCGCATGCGCAGAAAGGACGAGCACGTACGACGGCCTTACGTAAACATATCACCAGAATGATTGACAATTAGGAGGACCAATAGTCTTGATGATCCACCCGGAAAAAGAAAATCCTCCGCTATACCTTTAAGTGATTAAGTCCAAATAGCTTGTGTGATATGTTCCATATCTTCTGAGGCCAATCAATAGCTTTGAGTGAGGGACAGGCTGAAGCTATCATTCACTATCATTGTTAAGGAACAGAGACTCAAAACAGGAATAAAGTCAATAGTAGCTTCTTTATTAAACCCAGATGAACAATAAGTAATACAGGTGAGTATTTGCAGATGGTGATGGTGGTTTGAAGGTGAAATTAGAAAGATAAAGGTACAGACAGTCTCTGTATTGTAGATGGAGAGGAGATTGTGAATGGATGAATGGATGAACGGATGACTGAGCACACA
The DNA here is from genome assembly GCF_963993115.1 of Abramis brama. Lineage (NCBI taxonomy): Eukaryota > Metazoa > Chordata > Actinopteri > Cypriniformes > Leuciscidae > Abramis > Abramis brama. The sequence continues at coordinate 12,469,744 of NC_139971.1, read as the reverse complement.
CCTCGATGAGAAACAGGTAAGAATCCAATGGAACACCACAAGGAACAGGAGACGCTGGAGACTAGTGATGGAATGGTTGATACCGGGGCTCTGATGCTCCGGCACAGTTTTTAAAGCACTATTGTATCACACACTGCACCGATGCTTGTATTGAAATGACAATACCACGTGATTGATGATGTTTGAAGCTGCGAACGTCATGCCATATCGGAAGGTCGGGATAGCTGAATGGACGTCACACCTCTATTGCATTTAATCATGTTTTATAACTGGGATCTCAGAGACCCAGAACAGAACATAGCCTAAGGGTTAAACGGCTCACACAACATATTATTTCAACTATTCATGTCAGTTATTAATTATGATCACATACTTGAATATTTTAAATTATTGATCAATAAGTGAATATGATGACCAGGCTACACATGACACGAGCTGTGGTCTCATTGGCACAAATTCATTTAGATGAGATGAGATTAGATCAGATTAGATAGAACTGTATCGATCCCAGATTAATTCCACTCTTGTATGTCTGGTCACACACTTTTTCAAACTGTAGATCCTCTGCTCTGTGATGATTTGTTAGATATGGTAGAGAAAACAAATCTGACCAACATTTGTCGCTAATGCGCATTGTATCAATAGCTTCGAGTAATGAACCGTTTTTCGGCACAATTTGGGGGGGGACACTTAAGGGGTTAAGAAAAAAAAAAAAAAACTATACTTGCGACCACAATCTTTTGTCTTTCTTGGCATTCAAATGAAAACCAAAACTGTCTCTACCGAAAGGCCCAATGCTCAGCTGCCTCTGTATGCTGCATGAGACCAAGCACCAAACTCTGAAAAGCCATCTGTCAGTGTGAAAGCATCACACGGTATGGACATATCCATGCAAATCACTTGCTCCAACACAGACACAATAAAAAAAGGACTTATTCCTCCATTTAATTTTGTAGACTTTGTAGCCTCAACACAGTATAAAGTGTCATTGATGGTTCTGAAAGGTCCTTGGCAGTTCCTAAAGTTCTTGGCAGCTATAATCACACCTGTCTGTTGCATAAAATCAACCAGATTAGCACAAAGCTTTGCCGCTTCTGTGTCACTTGTTATCAACGTGCCTTGATTTGCAAAATATGCCTTCGTTACTCAGAAAACGTCTCCTAAAACGTAACCCCCGTTCCTTGATGAAAAGAACAAGATATTGTGTCGTGACTGACACTAGGGGTTGCTCTTTGGAGCCCCAAACACCTCTGATGTGTTCAGAAAAGGCCCATGAGAATTGCAGAGTGTAATTTGCATGCCAGTCACTCCCCCGGACATACGGGTATAAAAAGAGGCTGGTATGCTGGACTCATTCAGGTTTGTGTTGAGGAGGACCATTTCAGCAGGCAGCTCAGAGTTGTGGCAGGAGGGACACAATATCTTGTTCCTTCCATCAGGGAACAGACATTACAACAGTAACCGAGATATTCCATATCTGTCAGTCCCTTTGACGTTGTCAAGACTGACATCAGGGGTCCCTATACAAAACACCACAACCACCTGAACTGTGTTAAGAGTTTTGGTGGTGCAGATGCAGGCAGGCTAAATGAAGTATGAATTAAGAAATTTTTGATCACTTTGTATTAAATTGTTCCTTTGTAAATTAAGAAATTATCACTTTTTATTAAAACGTTCCCCTATTAGTTAAAATGTGAGAATGTATTAATTCATTCTTTGAAAAACAAAGAAACAAATAAGTAGGCTAAAAGGTAGCCACAATTTAACTACAACAATGGAATTAAAATGCAGGGACAAAATAGCCTAATACAAACCACAACTGGGAACACTCCCCTTAGCACCCACCCTAGTTGTTATATCGAACGAGAAATGGCATCTACGGTTAAATTAGCCTGTCTGTCTCATCTTTATCACAAGGTTACCTAGTCAGCCAGATCCGGTCCGTATCCAGAATAGATGGTGGACCTGCACCCAGGACGACCACAACGCAGCCATTAAATGTCAGCAACAATTAAACAATTTGACACTTAATATTCAATGATACTGCATAACAAATTTTACTGCACTGACACTATTGGATAAAAACAAAAACTTGAACTAAATTAAGCTATAGGATGACACTACTGTCTTCTGTAGAGCTGCTTATAGCTGTAAAACAACATTTTCCATCATAAAAAAAAACAAAACAAAAAAAAACAAATATATATATATATATATATATATATATATATATATATATATATATATACAATAATATATTATATTATACAATAATATATATATATATATATATATATATATATAAGGGTCAACTTCGGGGAGATATTTCCAAGGAATGGTAGCAAATATCAAAAATTGATTCAGTCATTTCTGTGTGGCTCGGTCCAAAGATCATCTGAGCCGATTTTGGACAAAATTGGCCAACATTTGTTGGAGGAGTAGCGAAAAAACTTTTTAATTTGCTTCAATATATAGGACAGCCACAAATTAGATATCGTCGGAATCGGAAAACTCATTTTGAACTATGTATTCAAAAGTTATAAGAGTTTCTGCAAAAAAAAAAAAAAAAACATATCTCTGGAACACTAGGAGGCTGCAAACTTCTAAGTTACCTTCAGGACTTGCTGATGATGATATCTAATGAATTGTGTGCCGATATGTAAAATTGTTTAAAATAGCTCGATGGTGTTTTAAGCCACCAATGGCTCCTTAGAGGCAGCTAACCCTACCCTCAGCCTTAAACCTACCCATCCCCTCGCTGCCTGGAAGGCGCCGTTGGGGGCTTAAAACACCAAACACCTTTAAAATATATTGAAATTTATGACAAAATACAAAATGGTTGTCCGATCCTGGCAAAATTGGTATGCTCGGATTCGACACGACACAAGGAATCCATAGACACCATTATGATCATGATTTTCTGACAAACTGTTCAAAAGTTTGCAAAAATAGCCATTTTACAGATCTCATAACCTGTACTGCCCTACAAAGGCAAAAGACCTTAACACGCTAGAGTGTGGAACTGAGAAAAATGACTTTAAAGGAACACTCCACCGTTTTTTGAAATAGGGCTTATTCATATTCTTTCATACATTTAGATAGGTGGGTAAATGCATTTTTGTCTCAGTGCATGCATTGTTTTAGTTTGACAGGGTCGGCGCTAGCTTAGCACAATGAATGGAATCCTTTGTTGCCAGCTAGCATGTCCTGAGTAAAAGTGAAAAAAAAACAAAAAAAAAACACGTAATTACTTCTTGTGGTCTGCGTATTCACAACGAGTACAAATAGCGATGCAGATTAACACTAGGCGATTTCTTAGGCAGATATTGACTTGGGACTATATTATGGGGAAGCACAGGCGAAGCACGGCTACTTAGGCGAAGCACAGCTACTTGGGCGCAGACATATCACGCAACACATGAAATCCCACGACTTCTGTCAACATACCGGTGTGCAAGGAGTCAAAACACAGAAGAACAACACGCATGATCTGCACCGAGTGTCTTCGCTTTTGGATTGTTGTTTTTTGAGAAGTTACAGTTACAGCAAACATGGTAATTATCTGCGTAGCAAAAGGTTGTGAGAACAAGCAAAGGACATACACGAATGTAATGTTTCACAGAATTCCATCGAATGTGTAACTGAGATATGTTAATCTGTGTCTCTATTCGGTTGTAAGATAGATGCTGAGAAGCTGTATATAGACTAAGGTTCAAATAACGTTAGCCTCCTCTAGTATAACCTCATGTTGAATTCAACCTGTTTAGCATGAACAACCAAACTAAAATAAAAATCGCTGTTATCGTTACCTGTACAATTAAATGACTGAGGGCTAAGTTAGCTATATTTCTCTCACCGAGTTAGGCTCAGGAGTTTTAGTATAACTACTATGAGGAGAAGGCTACAAGCAGTTTACTATACATGTGTCATGTTTAAAATAATCACTTACTCTGTGGACAGCTGTCCATTTGGTCCATTCGGCGTGGGGCGTTTTTTCCAGTTCACTTTATCACACCGGAAAAAAAAATTGCGTACTGCCGGATGGATCAGCACCGTGAAATCCTCGGTAGCTGTGACACAACTGCGGGCACGCTCATCTTGATCTGACACGTTGACCCTGGTTATCGATGGCAGTAACTTGTCCCACTCGCCACAGCACAGACACTCTATTTCAGTCGGCATATTCCCCCACATTCACACCACCAGTTCGTGTTGGCTCTCATCCTCACGTCCTCGGGCTGTTGAGCGATCGCAACCTCCGCCTGTCGTTCTATTTCCACTCATTTTCTGTAAACTCTTGTATATAGGTATGGTTCTGGCTCACACAAAATCAGCCATGTTCATCGCCATTCATGTACTGTAGGGAAAATAGCCAGGCAGCTACTATTCACACCGATTTCATGTGTTGCGTGATATGTCTGCGCCCAAGTAGCTGTGCTTCGCCTAAGTAGCCGTGCTTCGCCTGTGCTTCCCCATAATATAGTCCCAAGTCAATATCTGCCTAAGAAATCACATAGTGTTAATCTACATCGCTATTTGTACTCGTTGTGAATACGCAGGCCACAAGAAGTAATTACGTGGGTTTTTTTGTGTTTTTTTTATCACTTTTACTCAGGACATGCTAGCTGGCAACAAAGGATTCCATTCATTGTGCTAAGCTAAGCTAGCGCCGACCCTGTCAAACTAAAACAATGCATGCACTGAGACAAAAATGCATTTACCCACCTATCTAAATGTATGAAAGAATGTGAATAAGCCCTATTTCAAAAAACGGTGGAGTGTTCCTTTAAAGATTTTTAGTTGTCCCGCCAAATTAATTATGTAGGACACTGGAAATCTGGCAAATAGATGTTTTAGTGATGAAAAGTATATACATAAAAAAATCTTGAGCTCAAACTTGACTTTTGACCATTATTTTAAAGTTACTGTACTCTGCCTTTGTATTGTCAGCAAAAAGTGAGAATTCATGCCAAGGCAAAAGGCAGTAACTTCCACATTATCAATATTTGGTTGCTGATCACCATTAACAAAATCATTATAGTAACACCTGTATAAAATCTAGTGATCATGGCATTTATTTTGTATGATTTACAATTATTTATAGCCATCTACTTATTGCTTTCCTGTGCTTTGGTTGCATTCTGATGGCATTATTAATACATCAAACATGACAAAATACCTCCATAGATATTGGAGCATATTAGTCCAGCGTTGGCTCGACCGTGTTTAGGGCGGTGCTGAAGGCGCCGGCGAAGTTTTGGCACTCTGCCAGCTAGATGCATGAGTGTTTCAACCAGGTCCGGTACCCGAACTGGGTGAGGAGGGGCTTTAGTTCTTTGTTGTATTCATCTGCTACGGCATGTGTAACATTTTTCTGTCAACTCTGCATAATCCTTCGCGATCGATATTGCACGTTTGTCAATGGAGCGGGTTCAGACCATACTAAATGTTCTGACCGCTTTTTTGCAGGACAAAGCTCTGAGGACATCAGAAGTTAGAGGGACTGATGGCAGCTGTAAAAGTACACAGGCTACACCGTAATTTTAATTTTAATTTTAATGGACAATCTGGTACGTAGCATTATTTGATAGAACACTGGCACAGTAACTTCATATTGATGTGCGGCTAAACAAAGGCAGAGTACCGTAACTCAATTTGAGCGTTCCAAAACAAAGCCAAAGAGCAGTAACTGGTGTTACGGTGTTCTGCCTTGGTTTCTCATGGGCTTTTGGAAGTTACTGTTAAGACAACTCATTATTTTCTCGAAAAAACAACGGAATTGATTCAAGATACTCATCCACATGATAAAGGAGGTCTTGAATGTGCCAAAAATATAAATAACTTATTTTCGACCAAAAACAAAGTTACGGTCTTTTGCCTTTGCACGGCAGCGTAGGTGGTGCTGTTACCAAATTTGGCATGGACACTCAGATCATGGTTCCAATGAAGCATACATGAAGCGTATGTCTTGATTGATCAAAGTTTGGCCAAGATACAGCCTCTGAACCAATTTTGGGTCGACTTTGTTAAGTTTGCAAAATTATAACTTTTGAACAAAAATGAATGAAAAAAAGATAATCTGAGGCAATTTTCTTAAGAATTGGACAAGATTTGAAGGAGGAGTTACAAAAAACACTGAATACTGTACTTTTCAAAATGGCCACTACTGTAATGGGTGGAGTCTTAATGTAAGATGTTCAATGTGATGCATGATGAGAGGAATCAGGTGTACTAAATTAAATGTTTCTAGACCAAAGGTTAAAAAGTTATAACAGTTTCAAATGTGAATGTTTTAACTGGTGGTGGCGCTACAGAGTTTTTCCTAAAGACCCCAAAGTTCGTCTACTATTCATTACCATCACTACAAGTTTGCACATTTCCATCATTTTCAACAACACGGAGGTAGGTATCTCAGGGAATATTATCATCCATTGCTTGGGTGAGTTCTAGTTGAGGTCAGAATGAATGCGTGTGGTGGAGGCTTTTGTAGAAGGTGCTGATGAGTGTTATGTTTGGTGACAGGTGGCTGTGATTAGTACTCCTTGTGAGGAAGTGAAGGTGAAGCCTGGCGAATACCTGACAGTGAGGAAATAATGACAGAATTTAAATTTTTGGGTGATCTATTGTTTTAATGAGTCACTGAATCATACTGCATTAGTAGCCCTGCAGAGTACATACTGTAACATGTCTTCACCCATGTCTCTGTTCTCAAGTGTGAATGAATATACTATATATAATTTTAATTGTATGAGGGGGTGAACATGTATCTCTTAGGAAACAGCTTTAACAATCAGCTCATTTTAATCCTTAATGAAACCTTTGATGAGGAGCTCAAACTAAACCATGGCTCTAATTGGAAGCTCCTTGCGGGAGGTTTTAGAATAACTACATATATGCATTTACTCACTCAAAAGCACCATAAATTAAGACTTAAAATTCTAGAACATGTTGCTGAGTTTTTAGAATTCATTAGGATAATTAAATTTTGCTTCGGTACCCCATGGCATCAATCCCATTACATTGCTGAGCACAAAACTCAAAGCCATCTTCCTTGCATGGGTTATTTGTTGTAAGAGGGGTAAAGGGTGAACCTTTCCTGGCGTCAACTGTGTGATCATCCAGGTTTATTGACCAGCATTACTGAAAACATATTAAATCATTTACAAACCACAAGACAAGAGCATAAATTTCCCCCCATCCCTTGGCAGGAGGCACTTGGAAAAGTGCCATATCAGGCCCTTGCAATATGGTATTGAAAAATCAATAATAAAGTGGCATGAAGACAATCAATGTTACAGAGAAGATTTTAAAAAAAGGACAATAAGAAAGGGCAGGACATTGGGTGATAACTTGTAAATCTCCTGTCTGAGAGGTCAAAATAACCATGTCTCATGCTGAGCTTTAATATTTTTTAAATGTTAACAAGTCGGCAAAACAAGGCATGTTATACGCTTTTAAGGAATGTGTTATTACAACAAGATTGTCAAGAAATCTAATTTACATGAGAAAGGGGGGCTACATTTACAGATAAATGATAATTAATCACAACAAGCCACACATAGTTATAAATTGCTTATAATATATTAATTTATTCAGATTTAAATAATTTACACATATGAAACCAGTGTGATTAGAATGTTCAGTGATCAGCTGATACATTTAAATGTGCTTTTGCGCTTTGGCTGAGGCTGAGCCAGAGACGGATGTGCTCAGCGCTCGTCATATATGACAACTATTCATTGTTTAACCACATAATGTTTATTTTAGGTTTCAGACATTTAAATACACAAAAGTACTAGCAAAACAATACATTTATAGTTTGTAAAATGCCACTGATGTATATGGAAGCGGCAATAACACTCATGAGGTGTTTTATTCATATCAGATACACGTTGTATAGGTATTTATAATGTTTACTCTATTCTTCTCCCACCGGCGACTTCCTTTCATGTATTTCAGGAGAAGTGGATGAATTGACGTGTTGTAAACCCGACAGATCCGATTGTCAGAAACGCGGCGCAAACAAACATGGCGGCGCCCATCGCCATATTTTGAATAAAAAAGGCAAAAAACTAAACTAAAAAACTAAAGCGATACATCTGTCATACAGCGCTATTGTGGCTGTGGTGTGTCACGTGACAAGCATGATATGTCGCCATGGAAATAATAAGGTGATACGTTCTAAAATAACGGTCGCCTTAAAAAAAACTCACGCTGGGGTGTCAGCCACAATATTTTAAACTTATGTGTGAAAGGGTTACTATGGTTGACAATTATAGCAAACATTAGATCTTGAGGCTTTAGCATGTCATTAACTATGCAGCAAAGCAGGGGAGTCTCAAGGTTATTCCGGTATATTTTTCTGTTGATATGAAAAGTCCACATATACTAAATGAAGCAAGGGTGTAGAGTTACATTCAAGCTATTTTAAAGGTCCCGTTCTTCGTGATCCCATGTTTCAAACTTTAGTTAGTGTGTAATGTTGCTGTTAGAGCTTAAATAATATCTGTAAAATTATAAAGCTCAAAGTTCAATGCCAAGTGAGATATTTTATTTAACAGAAGTCGCCTACATCGAACGGCCCGTTTGGACTACATCCCTCTACTTCCTTCTTTAATGACGTCAGTAGAACAGTTTTTTGACTAACCTCCGCCCACAGGAATGCTCCCTCAACCGAAATTTGTTTACGTACTTGCGCACTTCTTATAACTTACTGTGTTTACTCAGCTCTTACAGTGATTTTCTGAAGTAAAACTGACGCTTCATCTTTTGTGTGATGTACAATAAACTTTATTAAACTCATCAGTATATGTTTGATCATCATTCAGACAGCAGACTTGTAGGCTATTAATATATAATCGATACATACAAGCAGATGACAAATACGTTATAATAACCGTAATTAAACTACTAAACTATACCTGTTTCATCTCTATACAGCACTCTGACTCTGTAGGCATTATTGTCCGACTCGAAATGAACACCTTTACTGAGAGTTTCTGATATTATCATCATTCCGTGAGGTGATATTGTCCTGAGAGACAGAGCGCGAGCTCGTGAAGCTCCGCCCCCTGGGTCGTCCAGCAGCAGCTTATTTGCATTTAAAGGGCACACACTAAAACAGCGCGTTTTTCTGTGACCCAAAAAATGACAATTTAAACATGCTGTAAAAAATGATCTGTTGGGTATTTTGAGCTGAAACTTCACATACACACTCTGGGGACATCAGAGACTTATTTTACATCTTGTGAAAAGGGGCATAATACGGGACCTTTAAGGTATGAAGAAATTATCTTCACAGGAAAAAAAATACTTTTAAATATGTAATTTTGGGTTAATATAAGTTTTAAGGGATACAATAATTGACTACAGGGGGACTTTAAAAATCATGTTGCTAGGTGTGGTTAGGATGTTACGGTGTTACTGAATGACTGCATGCTTTCGGCAAAAAAAATCTTCAGAGAGTTCAGTCAGATAAAAAAAATTTAATGGGATTTTTTTTTTTTTTTTTTTACAATAGATGAACTACAGTAGATGAACATCAGCAATGTTCACATGCAACCCAAAAATTCATTTATAATCGGACTGATGGCTCACTTGAACTGAAGACACTTCAATCAATCTAGCTTGAGCAGATTGAAATTTTAATCCTATTGAAATGGGTTGTAATCTGTTAAACAATCATTTGTTGAACAGAAAATTGTTGTGGTAAAAGATCCTCAACTTGCATAGCTGGGTGATTTAAATCTACTAAACAAAGTTGAGTTTGTGTTTTGTTTGAATTGTATTCTGAGTTGGTTTTACACTGTTTCCTGTTCTGTTACTTTTGTTAGTATTTGTTGCCATGGTTATTCATTGTTTTATTAATGCACTGCACCTGTTTCTCATTGCTTTTATAGTTTTGTGTTAGTGATAATTTAGCCTGTTTTCTCTTAGTCTTTGTTTCACCTTCGTCACATTTAGCTGGTTGTTCTGTTCATGCTTTTTGATATGCGAGAATCCTGAGTATCTTTGTTATTTTTGAGTTTGTGAATAAATAGAGACTTAGAGAGAATGTGGATCCCCCTTCACTATCCGCGAGAGAGGATGACTTTGCCCACCCGCAGTCAAGCCCATAATGCCGTCCATCCCATCCTGCCATTCAGTGACCCATTCATTTACATTTACATTTAGTCATTTAGCAGACGCTTTTATCCAAAGCGACTTACAAATTAGGACTAAATTAAGCGAGTCATTATGAGGAGGCAAAAACAACGCAAGAAGTGCTCAAAATACAAAGTTCAGGCATTATTCAGAGTAGCATAAGCCTGATAAGTGAGGTTTTAAAGGGAAGGGGAAGGTTTTTTTTTTTTTATGAGGTTAAGTGCTCACGGAAGAGATGGGTTTTCAGCTGTCTTTTGAATGTTGTCAGGGATTCTGCATTCCGGATGAGGGTGGGGAGCGCATTCCACCAGCATGGAACTGTGAATGAGAATGTTCTGGAAAGTGATTTTGTGGCTCTCTGTGATGAAACCACGAGACGTCGCTCTTTGACCGATCGTAGGCTTCTGGTAGGGATGTAGACACGTAGGAGTGAGTGAAAGTAGGAGGGAGCTGAGTCTGTGATAGATCTGTAAGCAAGCATCAATGCCTTGAACTTGATGCGAGCAGCGAGAGGTAGCCAGTGCAGAGAGATGAACAGAGGAGTGACGTGGGCCCTCTTGGGCTCGTTGAAGACAAGACGAGCTGCAGCGTTCTGGATAATTTGCAGAGGTTTAGTTGCACAAGTCCAGCCAGAAGAGCATTGCAGTAGTCAAGCCTAAAAATGACCAGGGCCTGGACGAGAAGTTGTGTTGCAACATTACACATTCAGATTGACACACCTATTGTACACCCAAACGCTAATGAAAATCTCACAGGCACATACTGTACATCTCTAGCAGTATAAAGGCTGATTATTAACAACATGGTGACAAACAACTTGGAGCAAGTTTCACTATTATTTATGGAACCGAGCTTCAGACTTGTAGTGTGGGGTTAGCTGTCATGAAAGGGGAGTTCAGAGTCACTTGTGTAGATGTTTTTGTAGAACATTTACAGTTACCTAGACTACCCTGTTATAAGTAGCAAATATTCTAAATCATACTGACTTTGGTTTTACTTTCAAATTCAATTGTTTATAACCATTGAAAACTAGACATGGAACCGCATACTCTAATGATTGTAAAATAGGATTACCAAATCTAATTCACAATCTATCTAAACCACTAGCCTATAAAACACGGTAATTTTTGAAGAGTCCATCAAAGGTTATAGGTGTGACGATGCAGGGTTGAATCAATGGAGGAAGCAGGATCCAAAAGCAACAGATTTATTAATTAAACTAGGAACAAGACAGACTCAGATAAAGGAACAAAACTAGGGAACAGAACAACCAGACTAAAACAACATCACAAATAACAAGAACCCACAAACACTGAACCAAGACACAGGGTATAAATACAGTGACTAACCAGCTAAACAAGATAACAAGGGGGGCGTGACTAAGAGAAAACACATGGGGATACTAATAAACTAGAAAAACTACAAAGGACTACAAAACATGACACAGAACAGGAAATAACTAAAGTCCACACAAGACGAGGGAAACACAAGACAGGAATCATTACATAGCCCCCCACTTAAGGAGTGGATTCCAGACACTCCTCAAAAAACAATAGTCCAGGAGGGTGGTGGATCGGAGGCGGAACTGGGGGCGGGATGGAGGGCCAGGCCCATGGAACGGAAGAGGGCCTGGAGACTGCGACAGGACGAGAGACCAGGGTGGAGCAGGCTGTGCAGGCGACCAAGGCGGAGCAGGCTGTGCAGGCAACCAGGGCGGAGCAGGCTGTGCAGGCGACCCGGGCGGAGACGACCCTTCGGGCGGCCAGGGCGGAGACGACTCTTCGGGCGGCCACGGCGGAGACGACCCTTCTGGCGGCCACGGCGGAGACGACCCTTCTGGCGGCCACGGCGGAGACGACCCTTCTGGCGGCCACGGCGGAGACGACCCTTCTGGCGGCCACGGCGGAGACGACCCTTCTGGCGGCCACGGCGGAGACGACCCTTCAGGCGGCCACGGCGAAGACAACCCTTCAGGCGGCCAGGGCGGAACAGGAGACCACCCCTCTGGCGGTCCTGGCGGATCGGGCTGGTCCGGAGGTGTATTGCCCCCCCCCCAAAATTTTCTTAGGGAGGCTCCCCGGTAAAGAGTCCTGGACCAGCGATGAAGAGGGCTTTGAGCTGGGCAGGACCAGCGGCGAAGAGGGCTCTGAGCTGGGCAGGACCAGCGGCGAAGAGGGCTCTGAACTGGGCAGGACCAGCGGCGAAGAGGGCTCTGAGCTGGGCAGGACCAGCGGCGAAGAGGGCTCTGAGCTGGGCAGGACCAGCGGCGAAGAGGGCTCTGAACTGGGCAGGACCAGCGGCGAAGAGGGCTCTGAGCTGGGCAGGACCAGCGGCGAAGAGGGCTCTGAGCTGGGCAGGACCAGCGGCGAAGAGGGCTCTGAGCTGGGCAGGACCAGCGGCGAAGAGGGCTCTGAACTGGGCAGGACCAGCGGCGAAGAGGGCTCTGAGCTGGGCAGGACCAGCGGCGAAGAGGACTCTGAGCTGGGCAGGACCAGCGGCGAAGAGGGCTCTGAGCTGGGCAGGACCAGCGGCGAATAGGGCTCTGAGCTGGGCAGGACCAGCGGCGAAGGAGACTCTGAACTGGCGTGAAGTGCAGGCTCGGCTGGACTGGCGTGAAGCTCTGGATCATCGGAAGTGACGTGAACAGTCTCTGGATCAGCAAAAGTGACGTGTTTAGTCTCTGGATCAGCAAAAGTGACGTGAACAGTCTCTGGATCAGCAGAAGCAACGTGAACAGTCTCTGGATCAGCAGAAGCGACGTGAACAGTCTCTGGATCAGCAGAAGCGACGTGAACAGTCTCTGGATCAGCAGAAGCGACGTGAACAATCTCTGGATCAGCAGAAGCGACGTGAACAGTCTCTGGATCAGCAGAAGCGACGTGAACAGTCTCTGGATCAGCAGAAGCGACGTGAACAGTCTCTGGATCAGCAGAAGCGACGTGAACAATCTCTGGATCAGCAGAAGCGACGTGAACAGTCTCTGGATCAGCAGAAGCGACGTGAACAGTCTCTGGATCAGCAGAAGCGACGTGAACAGTCTCTGAATCAGCAGAAGCGACGTGAACAGTCTCTGGAATGAGAGCTAATGTGGGAGTACCATGTTTCTCTTCCGTGATCCCCACAGCATATCCCGAATCACTCAGCTGCAGGGCCAAGTTAATATAAAGTTCTAAAGTGCCGTGGGGAGAGTGCAGTGGCATGGTTGACCCAAGTGGCTCTGATAGTCCCCCTCTAAAAAAGATCATGAGGCACATAGGGTCAATAGGGGTAACATTTGCCAGATTGATAAACTCCTGTACGTATTCCTCAATGATCCGGTCTCCCTGACGGAGACACATAATCCGTCCTACAGGATTCCTGGAGATCATTGTTGCTGGATCCTCGTTGTTTGGTGGGTTCTTCTGTGACGATGCAGGGTTGAATCAATGGAGGAAGCAGGATCCAAAAGCAACAGATTTATTAATTAAACTAGGAACAAGACAGACTCAGATAAAGGAACAAAACTAGGGAACAGAACAACCAGACTAAAACAACATCACAAATAACAAGAACCCACAAACACTGAACCAAGACACAGGGTATAAATACAGTGACTAACCAGCTAAACAAGATAACAAGGGGGGCGTGACTAAGAGAAAACACATGGGGATACTAATAAACTAGAAAAACTACAAAGGACTACAAAACATGACACAGAACAGGAAATAACTAAAGTCCACACAAGACGAGGGAAACACAAGACAGGAATCATTACAATAGGATGTTCCGGTATGATTTGCAATATCGGGTAAAAGAAACATATCATCCTGTTTATGTACATGAGAGCTAGAAGCCCAGAGTTCTTGAAATATATCACAGATTTAATATGGATGTCATGACAGAACTGTCACAGCACCTCTGGTTTCCTGCATGCTGATCTCCGAAAACATGACACTGAGATGCTAATTCAGTTCATGTTAACAAAATGTGGCCATTGTTATTTTAGATGTGGGGTACATCTGACAGCCTCTGGTACCTATTTGTGAGTGGGGTTTGTTTTTTCCTGTTTCCATTTGCATTGTGTACCATGAGAGATTAACAATGTTTTATTAACAAAGTTTCGGGAGAAGCACGTTCAGATAATTAATCTAATTGTCATGGGAGGAGCTTATCCAGTCAACTCAATTAACATCAGGAGGTATATGTGGCAGGAGGGGCGATCTGCTTGTATTATTGCTATTTGTCATTTTGGCCTATTTGCTTTGAACATAATTCATTAGAGTAAAACCCTAGTGCCCTCGTCCCCCCGCCACATATATATACAGCAGTTTTTACTGCTACATGTATGACAGCTTTCCAGCATTCCTCCACCACCCCATCTCCTCACTAGTCCTATGGGATGGGGGGAGTACTCTGGGTTTGGGCCAAATTCCGAGCTCAGAGCCCTCGGACAGCACGCCAAATACGCATATCCTTTACTCTATCTAATTATATGTAAGTGTGAACTCGAAAAGACTGATGTGTGAATGTATATGTTCCATTCATATCCATTTTGAAATGACAATAATAATAAAGTCATTTTGTGGATAGTTTCATGTAGGGCTGGAATGACGGGTCAACGTAATTGAGTAGGTAAATTAGTCAATTTGCGTGAAATACGTTGATTTGTCACATTGTTTATGTTCCCCAATGATGGCGGCTCGCGCGGTTGTTATTACAAAGTATCTGGATCAATCTTAAGTATGTGAATTTTTTTAAACAGAGACCACATAAAATGGTGCTCTGCACGCTCTGTAACACTGAAACGGCACAGGCCTACCACAGCAGTACAACTTACAGTCGTGCTCAGAATTAATCATACCCCTGGTAAATATGATCAAAAATGGCTGTAAAAAATAAATCTGCATTGTTTATCCTTTTGATCTTTCATTAAAAAAATTGGCAAAATCCTAACCTTTCATTTAAGTAAAAGAATTGAAAGTGGGGGGGAAATCACATTATGAAATAAATGGTTTTCTCCAAAACACGTTGGCCACAATTATTGATACCCTTTTATTAAATACCTTTTTGCAATATCCTTTTGCCAAGATAACTGCTCTGAGTCTTCTTCTATAATGCCTGATGAGTTTGGAGAACACCTGACAAGAGATCAGAGACCATTCCTCCATACAGAATCTCTCCAGATCCTTCAGATTCCCAGATCCATGCTGGTGCTTCTTCTCTTCAGTTCACTCCACTCATTAGGTCAGGGAACTGGGATGGTCATGGCAGAAGCTTCATTTTGTGCTCTCTAACACATTTTTGTGTTGATTTTGATGTTTGTTTTGGATCGTTGTCCTGATGGAAGATCCAACCACGGCCCATTATAAGATTTCTAGCAGAAGGCGTCAGGTTTTGATTTTTTATCTGTTGATATTTGATAGAATCCACGATGCCATGTATCTGAATAAGAAGTCTAGGATCTCCAGCAGAAAAATATGCCCACAACATTAAATATCCAATGGTATATTAAATTGTACACATGGGGTACTTTTTATCCTTGTGTGCACCAAACCCATCTAGCGTGTTTGCTGCCAAAAAGCTCTTTTTTTTGTTTCATCTGACCACAGAACCCTGTGCCGTTTGAAGTTCCAATCGTGTCTGACAACTGAATATGCTGGAGTTTGTTTTTGGATGAGCGAGGAGCATTTTTCTTGAAAACCTCCCAAACAACATGTGGGGATGTAGGGGTTGTTTGATTTTTTTTTAATAGGCTTTCTGACCCCAAGACTCAACTAATCTCTGCAATTCTCCATCTGTGATTATTGAAGAGTCTTTGGCCACTCAAACTTTCTTCCTCACCGTCCATTAAGACAATATAGACACACGTCCTCTTCCTGGCAGATTCGTAACATCTTTAGTTGATTATAACTTCTTAATTATTGCCCTGATGGTCAAAATGGGTATTTTCAATTCTTTAGCTATTTTCTTACAGCCACTTTCTATTTTGTGATGCTCAACAATCTTTTGCTGCACATCAGAACTACATTCTTTGGTTTTACTCATTGTGATGGATGATTAAGGGAATTTGGCCTTTGTGTTTCCTCATATATAAACTCCTGTGAAACAAGAAGTCATAGCTGGACAATTTCATGTTCCTAGTCACCCTGGTGTGCTAAAAAAAAAGGTAAATATTAATGAGAATATACTTCAGAGATATTTTATTCATAAAAAATTCTAGGGGTATCAATAATTGTGGCCAACGTGTTTTGGAGAAAAAAACATTTATTTCATAATGTGATTTACCCCCACTTTCAATTATTTTACTTCAATGAAAGGTTAGATTTTTGCCAATTTTTTGAATGAAAGATCAAAAGGATAAACGATGCAGATTTATTTTTTACAGCCATTTTTGATCATATTTGCCAGGGGTATGATTAATTCTGAGCACGACTGTATATGCAGGAACATTTAAATCCTGGGGCTCGCTTACCTTAAAATGACGAGACTGCAGTATTTGGACTATTACACCAAATTTTTACACTGCACTAGAATACGCTTGTCAGTTCCATGTATTGTGCTTAATATGGCTGCATTCATAAAGCATTCTGTTTTTTTTATGAGCTGACGTGGGTGCGAGGTTTCGAGAAGCGTGGCTCAAACATACTCTCTGCAACAGGTTAAGTCTGTAAAACCCAAAGAGTAACTGTGAACGCAGCCAGACATGGGCAGTATTTCAATTAAATGTATTTTAAATACGTATTTAATTACTTTAGTGTATTTTGTAATTTGTATTTTGCAGGTGTGGAAAAAATAAAATGTAGTTTGTAACAAAATATTTTGAGGGAGTGTATTTAGAGTATTTCAAATACTTAAATACTTAAGAAAAAATCACCATATGCTTATCACCATAGTAAATGATTTTGCCATATTTTCGGTCTGATGTTGGCAATGGCAATGTCCAGGTTAGATGCACGAAAATCACGTGACACCCTGTAGACCGGGCTCTCTCCAAGAAGTGAATGAGTTTTGAACCCCTACGGATGACGTCACGGACACTACGTCCATTTTTTTTTACAGTCTATGTTTTGAACACAGGAGAAGAAGTGGTGCTGCTCCTCTTAAAAACGGCATTAAAGGGATAGTTTGTATGAGTTTCCTTCTTCTGCTGAAAACAAAAAAAGATATTTTGAAGAATGTCTGTAATCAAACAGTTGACAGTAGCCTAGCCATTGACTTCCATAGTATTTTTTTTCCTACTATGGAAGTCAATGGCTTCCGTCAACTGTCTGGTTACCAACATTCTTCAAAATATCTTCTTTTTACTTCAACAGAAGAAAGAAACTCATACAGGTTTGGGACAACATACGGATAAGTAAATGATGACAGAATTTTCCTTTTTGGGTGAACTTACTATCCCTTTAACCCACATAGCAAACAGACTTGGCCCAAATGTGGCCTCATCATGGCACTGCTGGCCTGTTGCCGGCACTGGCATGCATAATGTCAGCCAACTGTGGGCCATGTGTGGCAATGATGGCACTGCATGACGGCAGACAACATTTGGGCCGATTGTGCATGGGAGGTGTGTGGCCCAGATCAGTGTAGCGATTATGGGCCATACTTTGTGTACGGGACAATTATAAGTATTTAGGCCGCTACTATTATTCAAGGATTGTCCCCCCCACCACCACAATTTTTCACGGGAGAAATAAAACAGTTTAAAGTGTTGTCCATGGATAGTGCAGTTATCAAAACTACGAAAGAGATGAAATGATTTTAATAATTAATAACAATAATAATATGAATTGACTTATGAGTCAGTGAAAAAAGCTATGTCCAGAAAAAAATTATAAATAATTATAAATATAGCATTTAGTTTTCAGCAGTGTTCACAAAATTCAATAATCATTTAAAATTTCCCAAATCCATTTGACCTTAACAAAATATACATTTTCCTAACATGACAACTGAGTTACATGTTTTTAAATTATTTATTTTAATTTGTTTTTATGAATTTCTAATAAAAAAAACTTAATTCACATACAAAATAGCCTAAAGTTTTCCATACTCTTTAGTTTAAGAACCACAAAATCATGTTAAAAACTTACTATATATATATATATATATATATATATATATATACACACACACAGTTGCATAAATATGTACAGTTAACTGTGCAGTGAACTATTGTTTATTTTGTGCGATCTCCACGGTAACAGCAGCTTTCTGGTTGGTGGATGAGGTTCACGTGATGCGTCGTTTGAAATTTCTCCCGCTGAAGGGTGAAGAAGACGTCTGACAAACCGAACCGCTGTTCAGGTAAGTGAAGCTATTTTGTGCACGACCCTATTTTTTTTACAGTCTATATATTGTGTACGACCTAACATTAAATGCAATACATACAGCAGATATGCAACCACATGGGTTCTCTTTTGCACTCATGCCGCAACAGATCAAGCCTGCGATGTGTTTACAGCTCTCTTATTTTTTTAGTATTTTTATTTAACCTTAACCTCGATTAAAAATCGACCGTGGCGGGTACGAAGGTTATTTTGGCAGGTTATGTAATGGCAATCTTTAAAAAATAGAAGAACATCTCTTTTTTGGAGCTTTTTTAAATACCTGAATTTTTTGCCTATGAACTTTTACCTATGGTAGCTGATTCACTGCCCTGAACTTGAGAATGCGAGTACAGACTGACGCGACCGGGGTGCTTTTGACCGGCCTGCGGGTCATTCAATAGTGCCACATTATAAGCAATCATTTCCTGTATAAAATGTAACCGAAGCAACCTTATTTTAATTTGTTACCTAAATTTATTTACAGTTGGTGGATGAATATTTGTATATGTATTTATTAATTTAGTATTTTGTCTTTTAGCTGCTGTGAGGAAAAAATCGTCTGACACATGCCACTGATCAGGAGAAAGAAGCAACAATACAAAGATGGCTTCAGCTCCTGAAACAGCAACATAGTTTCAGCCGTTTACTGTCTATGGTTTCAGCCCAGATCTGGCCCAAATCTGGTTCATGTGGATTTCACACGGTCCAGATGTGGGCCGGATCTGGGCCGACACAGAAAAGAGGGGCTGCAGAGCTGTACTTCACTTCCTGAGGATAGCATCACTCTCTCCCTCACACATACAAACATTCTCATGTGCAAATTTGTTTTAAGTAATTTTTTTTAATTTGCTTTATGTTTGTTGAGAGTAAAATTACATTATAATATGTTTAAATTTCAGTGCTAGATTCATTTAGTTAGAATTGAAAAATGTTTTTTTTTTTTTTTTTTTTTTCGTTTTTTTGGCTTGTGCATTACTACAATAAGTAAACTACTGTTTAAGACAGACCAGAACATTTTGAAATTAAATGCACTGTGAGGTGGTAATAAGATGTTAAGCTTTGAATGTTCTAAAAAAAATAGAAAATAATAATAATTTATTATTATTGGCTTGTGCCTATTGTTAAATAAACTATTTTTGAGAATTTAATTTTCTTGTGCCTTATTTGTTCACATGGTTTGGGTAAGATTAGGCTGGGTTATGGCTCAGTTTTGGGGTTTCTGGTTAAAGGGTGGCGTTGATATGGTTAACTTATGGCTGAGAATTGGTACCAGTAATAAAACCTGTTTTGGCCCAGTTCAGGGCCAGTTAAGGGTGACTAACTGGCTGAGATTCGGGCCAGTTATGGCCCATGTGTGACCCTTGTCTTTAATCCAGTTCTGGGCCACTTCAGGGCCGTCATTCTTTGCGGTACTTGGGCCGAGGGAAATGTGATAGCGTGGCCCGGAGCTGGGCCAGAAAAAAATTGCTATGTGGGAAGGTAAAGTGTTTTGTGAAAAATATACAGTCTATACACACACACATATTGCACACTGAACAGCATTATAGAGAAAATAATTGTGCCTTATGAGATCAATGCACTGTGTTCTCATTCATAAAAGGACCTCATACCTATTATGAAACAGCGCGTCTTTCGTAACTCCACTGAAATCTCCATACTAAGCAAGCGTTCACAATATAACATCCATCTGCAGGTTTTACACGTTTTTAAACGTATTACATATGAGAAATATTGATATTCCGTCGGATTTTGTATAAAATAATCACCAATCCTAGCCTGGGTGCCAGCCCGAACCCCGCCCACAACATTTTTTGGTCGGGAAGTTCGGTCTGGACTTGATCCGTTGAGGAGTAATTATGCTCGGCTCCCAGAAGGCCGAGCCAATCAAATTGCCAGGGCGGGCTTTAATCGATGATGGACAGATGATCTGCGGTTACGTAATCACCCACGTCACCAAAGGTTTTCAACAAAGATGACTGCAGCAGGAGAATTGAGATGTTTAGATTCCGCTATCACGTCTGTTATAAAAGAAATCGACAGCGCATTCATTTTAAAAGACGAACAGAGAACCGCAATCAAGGCATATGTCGATCGGAAATATGTGTTTGCCGTCCTTCCTACGGGATTCGGCAAAAGTTTAATTTATCAGCTGACTCCGATGGTCACTAAGAAGATGGGACGCAATGAAAACCCTGTGGTCATTGTGGTTTCTCCTTTGGTCGCACTCATGGAGTGCTTTATTATTACTTTACTCATTACTTTACTACTTCTTCCTGCGTGTGTGCAGTTGAGCTCTGTTGACAACTATGCGTCGCTCAACATACATCACTTACTGCGTTGCTCTGATTGGTTGTAGGTCTATCCAATTGAGTGCAGAGTTTTTTTTTTTCCTGGTTCGGTTAAGACACGCCTCATAATCAAAGCCCTATGGAGCAGTATCAGACTCACATTCTGCCTAGAATATGAGTATGACGAAGTCAGGCTACATCAATCCTATAGTTTTCCAATAATTGCGCACGCAGTGCGATTCTACTATGGAAAAGGCATACGCGATCAGGGCAGTTAGAGTCTTGTGTGTAAAACAAACCCACACATATTATGATTAATATGATTAATTATATATATTATGATTAAAATGGAATTTTGATTTTGTGACAAATTCTCTGTCTTCACATTTTTGTGATGTGTGTATTTTTCACATCAGTATTTTGTATTTTATTTTGTTACATTTCATGAGCCAGTATTTGTAGTTTGTAACAAAATCATTTTTGATGTATTTGTGCCCACCTCTGAACGCAGCCATAGTAAACACCTTTCCTAATTAGGCTTACACTGCATACACATTATCTTTTGTGATTAATAACATCGCTAACACTTTACAATAAGGTTGCATTAGTTAACATTAGTTAATTACTGTAGTTAACATGGACAAAGAATGAACACCCCTTTTACAGCATGTATTAATCTATTTAAATAAAAAAAAGTACTTTATTGATACATTAAAATAAAAAAGTTGTATTTGTTAACATTAGTTAATGCACTGAACTAACATGAACAAACAATAAACAGCTGGATTTTTTACAGTAATGATTGTATTATTGTAAATGCTCATTGTTAGTTATGTATGTAGTTATAAGTTATGTAGTTATGTTATAAATGCTCATCCTATAGTATGTTAATTAATGAGATCTTATTGTAAAGTGTTGCCATAACATCATTAGGTAAATGGTATTTTTGCGATTCTTTAAAAATATGTAAATAAATAAATAAATAAAGACATATAACTTGTCAGCCGCTCTCTCTGGGTCAGCGGAGGCTTTTGGATAACCACTGGCTGATCATTTGCATCAGGGACCAGATGATAACACCAGATTGATTATAAGTGTCAAATAAGGAGATGTTTGCTTGTGGTAATCATATTATGATACCGTGCCATTAAGCTGTCACTAAATATAATTTTATTTGTCATGACTCCTGTCTTGTGTTCCTCTTGTTTCTCATTCTGTTCTCGGTTTCCTGGTCCCTGTTATGGTTTTGTTTGTTTATTTTGATTATTAAACAATTTTGCATTTGGATCCAGCTCCCCCTTTGTTTCTTGAGTTTACCCTTTGTTACAGAGGACCTGACTAAAGATGGATCCAGGAATTCGTTTAATTAGGCCCCAGCAAGGCAACCGTTCCCACGAGGACCACACTAAAGATTTTTTGGATATTGCCTACTTCACAGACTTCACTCTTATTGACTTTTACTGCCACAGACTCAATGACCACTACCAGCACATACTCATCCGTGATGGTCCTCGGGGGTCGCTGGTGGAATTCCTGGACGCCCTTCAGTTAAGTGGTTCATCTGACACTGTGGGAATAGTAGAGATGGATTCTAACATGGCTGCAATGCTAGAGGTTCCAGCTGTTATGGCGGCCGTTCCAGAGTCTCTTCCTGTTATGGCCGCTGAGCCTGTGCCTTCAGAAAAGATAGCCGCTGTTAAACGTGTCTTCGGACAAGATGACTGCCGCTACGCCTGTGTCTTCGGACAAGATGGTCGCCGCTACACCTGTGTCTTTGGACAAGATGGCCGCCAATATTCACAACGAGTACAAATAGCGATGCAGATTAACACTAGGCGATTTCCTAGGCAGATATTGACTTGGGACTATATTAGGGGGAAGCACAGGCGAAGCACTGCTGCTTAGGCGAAGCACTGCTACTTGGGCACAGAGATATCACGCAACACATGAAATGTGAATATGTGGTATAATATGTGAATGTGAATACAGGTATAATATGGGTCAATCTATACATGCGTCATGTTTAAAATAATCACTTACTCTGTGGACAGTTGTCCATTTGGTCCATTCGGCGTGGGGCTTTTTTTCCAGTTCACTTTATCACACCAGGAACAAAATAGAGTAAAAGTTACTGCAGGATGGATCAACGCCGTGAAATCCTCGGTAGCTGTGACACAACTGTGGGCACGCTCATCTTGATCTGACGCGCTGAGCCTGGTCATCGATGGCAGTAACTTGTCCCACTCTCCACAGCACAGACACTATTTCAGTCGGGATAGATTGGCATATTCCCCCACATTCACACCACCAGTTCGTGTTGGCTCTCATCCTCACGTCCTCAGGCTATTGAGCGATCGCAACCTCCTCCTCCTGTCATTCTATTTACAAAGCACTCAGCTCATCTTCTGAAAACTCAGGTATGGTTCTGGCTCTGGCTCTTGACTGTCTGAGAAGTCACCCTCTTCGTCTCTCACAAAATTAGCCATGTTCATTGCCATTCATGTACTGTAGGAAAAATAGCCAGCGACTATTCACGCCGGTATGTTGACGGAAGTCGTGGGATTTCATGTGTTGCGTGATATCTCTGCGCCCAAGTAGCAGTGCTTCGCCTAAGCAGCAGTGCTTCACCTGTGCTTCCCCCTAATATAGTCCCAAGTCAATATCTGCCTAGGAAATCGCCTAGTGTTAATCTGCATCGCTATTTGTACTCGTTGTGAATACGCAGGCCACAAGAAGTAATTAGGTGTTTTTTTGGGGGGTATTTTAATCACTTTTACTCAGGACATGCTAGCTGGCAACAAAGGATTCCATTCTTTAAGCTCAGCTAAGCTAGTGCTGACCCTGTCAAACTAAAACAATGCATGCACTGAGACAAAAATGCATTTGCCCACCTATCTAAATGTAGGAAAGAAGGTGAATAAGCCCTATTTCAAAAAACGGTTGAGTGTTCCTTTAAGGATTCATTAGTTTGAATATTGGAACAAACACTATAATAACATCTTAGTTGATAATTCAATATACCTACTTTATTTTTGAAAAAACATTACTATATATTTAATATATGAGCAGAAATTGGCGAACAAAAGCTTATTTGATGTGACAGTAGTCTTTTTTACAGTAAAAACTTTATAATCTATACAAAACTAATCAACAGAATCTTGTCTAAACATTAAAGGGCACCTATTATGCCCCTTTTTACAAGATGTAATATTGGTCTTGGGTGTCCCCAGAATGTATTTGTGAAGTTTCAGCACAAAATACCCCACAGTTAATTTATTATAACCATTTTAAAATGTCATTTTTGGGGCCTGTTGTAAAAAGAGCTGTTTTGGTGTGTACCACCTTAAATGTAAATGAGCTGCATATCCCCGCCCTGCTGGACACAGATGATGAAGAGAGTCCGACACAGAATAAACACGAATGAGAATGGACTAAACGTCTCGGAATGGTTATTTGATACATTTATGTACTTACAAAGTTTTAATCGCGTCCCCTTTGCAATTATGGATGTGCAACACACATACACACACACACGAATTGTGATAACGTTCGCGCAATTTTTTGAAACTACACACACACAAATACTGTGATAACGTTTGCTAAGTACAAACAAATTTTTTTTTTTTTTTTCTTAAGTACAAACGAAATTATATTTATGCCAGGGGTGCTGTTGCGTCATGTTGACATTACTTGTGGTACAGGTACTTATGTGGCAAATGTGAGAAGATGGCTATACAGAACCAGAAAACATATGCTGCAGGGAGATAGACTATACTGTCTATGGAGATAGAGCAGACCTTAATTTATTTACATTTGTAATTGCTGCAAAAAATGATACGTGACATAAAACTGTCTGACGTTGTTTGTTGAGACATCCTATGACGACGACAATAAATAGCTTTAGACGCATTTGTTGTTGAACTGGCTGACATCGATTGAAATGACTATTTGCTCAAAAATCATAAAATACACTTACTTCTTCTGGAGGTGACGTTGGATCGCGAACAGTAGGCAACGATCCACACTTGAGGATTAACTTTAACCCTCGTTCACTAAACAGTCAGTCAGAAAATGATTTGCGCAAACATAAACGTATTTAGGAAGCTTAAGTGGCGCCTTTTCTTCATAAATAAAATCCATCCGCTGCGTTTTCAGTGGCTCTGATGTCAGTGAAGACTACTATGTCCATTCTTACATCCCACAACAGAACACCTACACTTCTTAGGAGACATTACCGGCTGTCGCTGAAACAATGGAGGATGGTGTACAGATCACCGAGGGCGGGGTCTATGCCAAAACCAGATTGTCAATCAAACCACGTCGGTGGGGCTTAGCGCAATTCTACGTCACAGTGAGAGCAATCTTAGAACAGGGCGTTCTGAGACAGTGCTTGTGATTTATTGAGATAGTAAAAAAACTACTGGGTGGATTTTTATCATTCTAGGGTGGTTTTGCTCACACAATGCCAACACACATTTATGTTCAAACACCATATAAAAGTGAATTTTGCATAATAGGTGCCCTTTAATATTTCGTCTGTTTTACTCATCTCAGTATAGCAATATAGTTTGGTAAAAGCTAAAATAGTAGATGTGTTCATGTAAAAATAACGTTTACTAATGTAAGTGCAAGTGTGAATGAACGGCACAGATGCACGCTGTTGTTTACTACAGCTGCAGTAAACATCTGTGCCATTCATTCACACACAGACACGCGATTCATATTTAAACAGTATTTTTGTGGTTTACAGACACTATTGCATATCGTGATTAGAACAAAGCACTTAAGAATAAAGAACTTACTACAATCCTCAGCTGGATCAGATGCTCCTCGAAATGAAACTAAATCGCATTTCTGAGGTATATTTCCCAGGATTATTTTTACGATAGTATTATTCCTCACAGCGAAGCAAGACGACGTAAAGTGCACGTAAAATAAACTTGATGTGTTTTATCCAGCTGATGTGGGCGTTGATACGTTTGCATGGATCGCCTCAGATCATTTGTGTTTGAATAGTGCACGCTCTCCGTGGGCGTGGCCACATTAACACTTAATGAGATGAAATGAGAACGACTGACATCTCTCTCTTTTCATACAGATTACATAAACTCAGAATAATTGTTTTTTATAAAAATTATTTCATTCAAAAGAAGAGAATTCAAGCTATATGCCGGTGTGTCTGTATGCCTGTGGGACTGAGTATTCGCTGAGTTACAGTTCATTTTCGGACGCGTTTCAGAATAGACTTCACTGACAGAGAGAGGGCAGAACTTGCATCATGTTTATTTTTCTTTATTTGGCAAAAAGCACAACACTTTGTTTTTATTGTGAGTATACACAAAAAAAAATAGACACTTAACAGGATCGAATGATGTATTACACTTATATGTAAGATCAAAATCGAGAGTATTTTGAGTCTCTTTGGCACTGATTAGAAAAAAAGCGAGCAGATCACGCCGGTGTGATTGCCGACCCCAGGGGGTTAAGGCCTAAACAGGTTAACATTCCTTGAGCTTAACTAATTTTACACTGTAAAATTCTACTTATTGTGACAGTTCCAAAAATGTGATGCATTTATTGAAGATGGATTTTTTTTCTTCTTCTTCTGCAGGTCATATTACTCTACTAGAATGCAGTTCATTAGCAAGCCTTTGTAATACTCAGGTTGCTGAATTTCTTATGTTATGCAGGGTCAACTGAAAGATAATGTTGCATCCCGCTGCTAACCTTATAATAGGTTATAATAAAAGCATAAGACTCCATTGAAAGGCAGTTTTAATGTTCCATACTTAGATGTTTTCACCGCAAGTGAAAGTGGGCTCTTTTCCCCACTCTAGATTCAATCAACAACCCATTTCATCATACAAGAAGGCCCCCAGACACCATCTGTGCATTTGAGCAAGCCTCCAATAATGTCAGTTTAATTCAGAATTCCTTCTATTTGGACCACTGGAGAGCCCCTGAGGTCTCCTCTCTTTGTCAGCTCTCTAATTTAACCGAGGTTTTATATATGGAAATGAGGAAATCTTTATCAAATCAGCAATGACCTCAATCAATCTCACTGCATCAGAACATTCAGATGTTACTAATAGCGTTTTCATCATCACAGACCTGTCATTGACAACAAACCAGAAATGTGTTTCTTTTAAATAAGTCATATTATACTGTATTATCTTATAATTACTCCATTCACTAATAAATAAATAAATTATTTAATACATAAATATATAACAGTTTTCTTTTAAAAGATGTAAGAGTGGTGTATACTTGCACACATTGGCGTGCAAGCTTTGCACTAGTTTCACCAAACAGAATTGCAAAAATACTGACGTTTTCAAATGGGTTTTCCAAACACTCCCACTGGTCAGATAAAAAGGTTTTGCTGTGTCGGGCTGGTCTGAGCTTGTGTTTCTTCAAAGCATTGTCAGCCAAAAATGTTCACAATTTCTGTCTTTAATAACATTCTGTGATTCCCAAAACCATAGTTCCAATGAACATTTGCAAGCAAAATGGAGTATGACAGGCATAAAAAAATAATTAAAAAAAGGTAAATAAAAATAGCGAAGCAGTTCCCTTTCAGTACGTCGAACGTGTCGACCGATTGGGATCACACCTAGGGAGCCTGTCATCTTCGAGTATAGATAAAACGAGCCAATGCACACATTGGCGTGCAAGTTTTGCATCCATGCTCCAGCCCGCAGCGCAGGTATAAATACGGCATGCACCACTTGTCTTTCGCTTCGGAGCCGATCAATCTTCATGACAGTGTCTCTGAAGAGTGTTGATTCATTCAACGAGCGAGTGTGTCGGTGCTTCTTCAGGGAGTCTCTCCCAGTGCTGTTGGTTCTACAGCGTGAGTGCAGCGGTGGTCACGAGCCTTCTGAGCTCTCAACTGCTGTTTTAACAGCATTCCTTTTTGTGTTTGTTTGTCTGACTGCTGGTTGAGGGCGAAGAAAGTGAGTGCTTCACTGGTACAGGCTGCTCCATCCCTGTCAGTGTTGCCGCGATCATTCCCCTGTGTGCTCCGGCACTAGCCTGGAAATCCAGACCTAAATCTAAAAGATGAATGGTCTGGCGTCGACTAATGAAAATCGCCCAGCTCGAGGGGCGGCACCACGCGTGCATTTGAAAATCTCGCTGCATGCAACTGGATAACACTACGACCAATCACAACAATAAACCCCAGCTACCAGCGGAGCTAACCTTATTAGACATTCTCTGATTATACTCTTACTGTATCCGGTCAGCGAAACAGCAAAAACGTCCTTCTTGCAAAGGAACGATTTGAGCGGTGTCTTCTGTTCCTGTTTTAAATAAAAAGCCAAGTCTAACTCGTTCATTGTAGCGGCCAAAGTCGTTTCAAACAACTGGTATTCATCCATAGCCATCTTGCAATGTTTACTAATGACTTAGATGTCACAGCGCTGTCGTCATCTGTTTAGCTCACCTCTGGCCCACCTATATCAGATAACCCGATGTGATTGGTGCAGCTCAGATCGAGGGGCCTATTTAATGAGCATCATTATTCGACACCAGAGTAACTCGCTGAGCAAATTCAACTTGTGCTCTCGCGAGAACTCTGGATTACCAGGGTACTCCGGCACTGGTGAGAGTTTTTAATTTCCTGAAAGAGCAACATGGGTGCATTTGCATCTTTTTCAAGATGTCATTCCACCCGTGCGTTTCTGGATGCGGTCGTTCCCTGTCCCCCTCTGACGGTCACATTAGGTGCATCATGTGATTGGGATTACAGCATGCTGAAGCAGCTTTTGTGGATAGTTCATGTTCTCATTGCGAGAACATGACTATTGCGTTGTTGAGATCGAGACTTGCCTTCATCTGTGAAGCCTTCGTCTTACAAAGCCCAGACCGTGCACTCATAGATGAGCTCCGCACCGCAACCGACCTTGCCCTCCAGGGCACGAGCGTTGCGGTTTGTGCGATCGGTCTGGCGATGTCCACCCTAGTGTTCCAGGAGTCCCATCTCTCAGCCTGGTTGATATGAGGGATGCAGACAAGGTTCAGTTCCTGGACTCCCCCATTTCCTAGGATGGGCTGTTCGGCGATGCGGTGGAGATCTGCGCCCAACAGTTATCTGCCGCCCAGGTGCAGACGGAGGCCATCTGGCACATCCTGCCTCCCCGCCACCGGTGGCAAATCCTCTGCCTGCTCGTCACCGAGGGCGCCCCCCTGCATGCTCCCGCTGGGCCTCCGCAGCAGCCTCTAACCAGGCCTCAGCCAAACCAGGTGGCAAGCGTAAGACCAAGCGTCCTTGACACAGCCCACCCAAGGATGGGGGGACGAGCTTTTCAGATGGTTACCGTTCCGCCGCTGGCTCCCCGGAGTCCAGCGGTACCCGAATTGTCAAGGAAAGAGCAAATTCCTCTGTTCCTGGGTCCAAAGAGGGCCAG
Source organism: Abramis brama (assembly GCF_963993115.1). Classification (NCBI taxonomy): domain Eukaryota; kingdom Metazoa; phylum Chordata; class Actinopteri; order Cypriniformes; family Leuciscidae; genus Abramis; species Abramis brama. Next base: position 12,440,596 of record NC_139971.1, on the reverse strand, counting down.
ACTGGCGGTGTACGACCCTGTAAAGCCTTGCACCCCCTCAGCCCCCTCTTGTGTTGCCAGCCGGCAGCTGGGTGCAGTTCGAGTACCCAATTACGCCTTCTCACGCACTCTCTGCCGACCCATGGAGACAGGTAGGTGTTGCATCGCACACTCAGACCCCGCTTCGGGCCACCCCTGGGCCTTCCGAGACGGGTCCCTGTCCTCCACCTCGCTGCCCCACACCGGGTAAATCTGTGGCACCCCTGGTTCTCTGGCCCGGTTCGTAGAAGCCTGGAAAGTGCTTCCCAACTGGTCCGGCCGGCTCCTCCATACCATCAGACTAGGCTGTACCATTCAGTTCGGCTGGCGTCCGCCCAAGTTCAGCACTGTTCACTACACTCCGGTGTTGAGCGAATGCGCACCTGACATCACAGTCCTACTAGCACAGGGTGCAATTGAGCCGGACCCTCTAGCTGATATGAAGACCGGCTTCTATAGCCCGTACTTCATTGTACCTAAGAAAGGTGGAGGGTTACGGCCAATCTTGAACCTGCAACTCTTGAATCGGACCCTTTATAAGCTTCCGTTCAAGTGGCTAACGCAGAGACGCATTTTTGAATGCTCCGTCCCCGAGACTGGTCTGCAGCGTTCGACCTGAAGGATGTGTACATCAGATCTCTATCCTTCCGCAACGTAGCTATGCCTGTGTTTTTGCGTTCGAGGGTTTGAAGTCTTACCTTTCGAGTGCTCCACAGCCAGTTGGGTCTTCGGGTCAACTGGGAAAAGAGTAAACTTGCCCACGGGCTGAGAATCTCTTTTGCCAGTAAGGAGATGGACTATGTCTACGTTGAACGTGAGCGACTGAAAGGGAACGTCTCGGTAACCTATGTGACCCTCGTTCCCTGAAGAAGGGAACGGAGACGTAGTCCCGTCGCCACTATTGCTTGACCACCGCTGACTCTGGGCTCCGCTCGGCTCCTCAGCGAAAAACAAGTGGTGCATGCATCCACTTCCGTACTTATACCCGCGCTGTGGGGCGGAGCGTGGATGCAAAGCTCGCACGCCAATGTGTGCATTGTCTCGTTTTATTAATACTCAAAGATGACAGGCTCCCTAGGCGTGATCCCAATCAGTCGACACGTTGAATACGTCTCCGTTCCCTCCTTCAGGGAACCAGGACTACATATGTAACCGAGACGTTCTTAGATGTCACGTTTATTTACAGAAATAATCTGATATTAATTAAAAACAATAGCATTTTAGAAATTATATTTAAATCCGTTTTATAGTACCATATAGCTGCAGTGTTTACACTTTTCGGGGGAATCAACGCATGAATATTGAGCTGGGATGGGTAAAAAGTATTTTACTGTTGAAAAAAAAAGACAAATCTCAAGAGAGCAAAGTAAAATATTACCAAGTACTTGCTGGAACCAGTCCCCATGTGCCCCTTGTTGTAAATAACAGAACTAGTAGATCAAAACAAGTCGTAATTGATCAAACTGTATTGCTCTCAAATATGTTATTCAGTTCAGGACCTGGGGCAACACTTTTCTATTTATGATGCAACCACTTCACAGTCACTAAAATAACTTAAATAAATTCATCTGTTGAAACCATTCTTTTCCGCAACTTTGCTATTACAGCTAATGAAAAGCATCAGCAGGATTTATTGGCTTAATGACACATTATACCACAGATCATTAATCAGCTTATCATGCTATAAAGAGCTATAGCTTTTATATGCATTTAAAGCTTTGTTTGTTTCATAACCTAATGCACACATTTCAGCAAAGATACTTCAGAGAAAGTATATTGATTGCTATATTTACACAACAATGTTGAGCTTACTGTAAGAGCAACATAATGTGTCGTACAGGACTTGTGGGCAACTTGCCCATAAGAAAGAAAAATCACACATGAGTTCTCTTTAATATCTCAATTGTTTCTGTAGACTGCAGTGGTATTAAATGGCAAGTACTTTTATGTATTCATTGTTTTTATCCAATACAAAGTTGCAAAACAAAGTCCAAATAGCTCAGCAAAGCATGGGTTACCTGGGGTCAGATGTATAAAGTACATTTTTTGTCATAAGTGTGCCAAAATTCTAAGAATTATGTAATTTTAGATTGATTCATAAAGGTTCCTAAGTGTGAAGACTAGGTCTCAGCTCCTAGGATTGTTCTTGTCACCTGGCAACTGTGACAGCTGCCGATGACGAGCGGGAGAAATACTGGACTTTTTTAAATTCAATTGGGTTTTATTCAAACAGGGCTAAACCGAAAAAAACATGACATGGCAGCGCCAGGGCTGAAACATCCTCACCATGTCCTCCAGTAAAATATAAAACATAAAAATGACAATAGCAAATTCTGGCTCCATAGCTGTTTACTCAATTATATCAAATTAATTATCAGGATGGCAGCTGTCCTCTCGCACCGTTGCTTGGTGCCAGGAGCGGTGATCGGGAACACCTGGTTGCGCAATTAGGAAATCCTACAAAGGCTACATGGTGCATTCTTCGAAGGACGCATAGGCTGCATCCTTCAAGATCTGCGTCCTTCTAAGGATGCAGCCTTCACATTGGGACACAGCTAATGTGTCGACTGATTGGGATCTTACTAAGTCGCCACTAGTACTGCCACCTTCCAGTGCCTAGACAAAAGCCTCCAGATCTTCCGCACTTGCGAAAATGACAGGGCTTAGGCCAGGAAAGTCACTGCTGTTCCACAGGACCACTGGGAAAGCGTAGATTTCGTTGGAAGGTCTATGCTGCGGAAGCCATATCCTGCCCGAAGCAGGTAACGTGGAGAACACATATGGACTGCGAATTTAGCGAATTTAGAGGGCAGTACAACATATGGCATGTCACTGAGGTGGTTCCAGCCAATTACAGGGGGGAACGCAACCGGTCAGAAGACATAGGATCACCGTAGGGATCACAACATATGGACCCCACCTAACACATGTTACACAAGCATACAAGTGATAGGTCTAGTATCGGACGCTCCGCCACATACGACGCTGACGGGGTGAGGAGGAAAATGTGCCTTCTCCTCCTCTCTGCTGCCATCTTGTTACTCCTAACTAGGTTAGGATACCTCTCCAGCACTCTTAAGTAATTTAGGAGCTGAGACCTAGTCTTAACACTTAGGAACCTTTATGAATCACACTTATTATTAAGTTTAGGAATAAGAGTAAAATAATGTAATTCTTAGAATTTTGACACACTTTAGACTAAAATTTTACTCTGAGTGGCTTTATACATACGGCCTCTGGTCAAGAACTGCCCACGACAATGATAATAAAATAATAAAATAAAATAAAAACAGAAGTTTTTCAAAGTTTTTCCTTTGTACAGAAGACAACGTTGCCAAAATGATCCCCATTCACACGGATGTGCCAAAATGATTAAAAACACTGTATTATGCTGCCAGGTCAGTTAGCAATGTCACTCTGTAAAGAAACACTATGCGCCGATCGACTGAACACGCAATATGCGTGTACATGATGTTAATGTTTTCTCAAATTCGAGTCTTTGTTGTTTGCATGGAGATGGTAATGGTATCGTTTTCAAAAACTTGCCCAAAATCCAGTTGTCAGGTAAATGAAAAGCCAAAATGCATTAAAAAAAACAATTCGAAAACGGTATAGTGTAATCGGCCCCTTAAACAAGAGGCTGTTTGTCAACCATGCTAAGCTTGTTTCACTTTTGCAAGCAGTTTAGGGGCAGGCTAAAATACATGATACCACAGTAATAGATAGTAGAGGGAATTCATTCTAATTATTTTACAGTGGTCTTCAAGAATGTTTGTATTTACAGACAATAGGCAGTACTTTGTGGATAGTTTGCTTGTTCAAACACAATTAAGAATATCTTTCAAATAAATTAAGCCATCAACCTTGCAAACCTTAGTAAATCCAGAGATTAATTGTTTTACCAGTGCTCTGCAGCTGTACACACTGTGCATTCCATGAGCAATTTGAATAACTTTGAATAATTTCCCTTAGCATATATCAGCCATTATCATGTGTGTCCTATATTTCTGCCATCTGTTTTAAATCAGAACTACAGTAGTATTGCAGTGAATATTTTAGTGTTTTTTTCAGTCAGCAAAACAGCATACTTAGGAACACAGAGAACAAACATAACAATTGATGAAATTAATATTTACCTACAATTAATTGAAACAAAAGGTTACTTTTTTTTATTTTTTTGAGAGAGGTAAATGAAAATCGAGTACTGTGTCCTGTGAATGAGGTGTTATTCACAAGAAAAGTGTTTTGTTCTGCTCTGGTGTACTGCTGCACAGTGCCCTGTGTTTTTAGCTCAAGAATGCATTTGGTCTGAGGGTCTGTATGTCTTAGCGGGGTTAGACTATGGTCTCTGTTAGCCAATAGTTACAGTATGTGTATGCTACACATAAAAATGCTTCTATCAAAGCTATTTTTTTTTTGCCTGTGAGAACATACTCCAAGATCCCCAACAAAATAAACGTACACTTCTTTACCTGGTCAGGCATCCGAGGGCCCAGATTAAATTATCCTTTGTTCCTTACCATTGGTCTTGAAAAAAAAAAAAAAAAACATTTTCTAGAGATACACTGATACAACCTTTTAATTTACTGATCCGATTCCGATACCCAAATTCTCTGTATCGGCCAATTCCGATCTTGATCTGATAATATTTTTCTTGATTAGTTTAGAATCTATACCTATCTGTCTGGGTAAAAAAAAAAAAACAAAAAAAAAACATATACATATACACATATATATATACACTCACCTAAAGGATTATTAGGAACACCATACTAATACTGTGTTTGACCCCCTTTCGCCTTCAGAACTGCCTTAATTCTATGTGGCATTGATTCAACAAGGTGCTGAAAGCATTCTTTAGAAATGCTCATATTGATAGGATAGCATCTTGCAGTTGATGGAGATTTGTGGGATGCACATCCAGGGCACGAAGCTCCCGTTCCACCACATCCCAAAGTTGCTCTATTGGGTTGAGATCTGGTGACTGTGGGGGCCATTTTAGTACAGTGAACTCATTGTCATGTTCAAGAAACCAATTTGAAATGATTCGAGCTTTGTGACATGGTGCATTATCCTGCTGGAAGTAGCCATCAGAGGATGGGTACATGGTGGTCATAAAGGGATGGACATGGTCAGAAACAATGCTCAGGTAGGCCATGGCATTTAAACGATGCCCAATTGGCACTAAGGGGCCTAAAGTGTGCCAAGAAAACATCCCCCACAAAATTACACCACCACCACCAGCCTGCACAGTGGTAACAAGGCATGATGGATCCATGTTCTCATTCTGTTTACGCCAAATTCTGACTCTACCATCTGAATGTCTCAACAGAAATCGAGACTCATCAGACCAGGCAACATTTTTCCAGTCTTCAACTGTCCAATTTTGGTGAGCTCGTGCAAATTGTAGCCTCTTTTTCCTATTTGTAGTGGAGATGAGTGGTACCCGGTGGGGTCTTCTGCTGTTGTAGCCCATCCGCCTCAAGGTTGTGCGTGTTGTGGCTTCACAAATGCTTTGCTGCATACCTCGGTTGTAACGAGTGGTTATTTCAGTCAAAGTTGCTCTTCTATCAGCTTGAATCAGTCGGCCCATTCTCCTCTGACCTCTAGCATCAACAAGGCATTTTCGCCCACAGGACTGCTGCATACTGGATGTTTTTCCCTTTTCACACCATTCTTTGTAAACCCTAGAAATGGTTGTGCGTGAAAATCCCAGTAACTGAGCAGATTGTGAAATACTCAGACCGGCCCGTCTGGCACCAACAACCATGCCACACTCAAAATTGCTTAAATCACCTTTCTTTCCCATTCTGACATTCAGTTTGGAGTTCAGGAGATTGTCTTGACCAGGACCACACCCCTAAATGCATTGAAGCAACTGCCATGTGATTGGTTGATTAGATAATTGCATTAATGAGAAATTGAACAGGTGTTCCTAATAATCCTTTAGGTGAGTGTATATATATATATATATATATATATATATATATACATATACACACATATACATATATATATATATATATATATATATATATATATATATATATACACACACCGATCAGGCATAACATAATAACCACTGACAGGTGAAGTGAATAACACTGATTATCTCTTCATCACCGCACCTGTTAGTGGGTGGGATATATTAGGCAGCAAGTGAACATTTAGTCCTCAAAGTTGATGTGTTAGAAGCAGGAAAAATGGGCAAGCGTAAGGATTTGAGTGAGTTTGACAAGGGCCAAATTATGATGGCTAGACTGGGCCAGAGCATCTCCAAAACTGCAACTCTTATGGGGTGTTCCCGGTCTGCAGCGGTCAGTATCTATCAAAAGTGGTCCAAAGAAGGAACCTTGGTGAACCAGCGAAAGGGTCATGTGCGGCCAAGACTCATTGATGCACGTGTGGAGCGAAGGCTAGCTTGTGTGGTCCGATCCAACAGACGAGCTACTGTAGAACTCTGTACTGTACTCAAGAAGTTAATGGTGGTTCTGATAGAAAGGTGTCAGAATACACAGTCAGTGTTTCCCACACATAGACTAATTCGTGGCTGTGCGCCACAGAATCAACACCGGCCGCCACATATTGCGTTTTGTTATAAAAAAAAAATGTTTTACGCTATTTAAAACACACAGCGTATTCGTTCAGCTGCATTTCCTTTCCCTGCTCTCTCTCTCTCTCTCTCTCTCTCTCTCTCTCTCTCTCTCTCTCTCTCTCTCTCTCTCTCTCTCTCTCTCTCTCTCTCTCTCTCTCTCTCTCTCTCTCTCTCTCTCTCTCTCTCTCTCTCTCTCTCTCTCTCTCTCACTCTCTCACGCACAGCCCCTCCCCTTCATGCACACCGCGTGCGTCTGTCTCCATGAAAAGGAGATCATCCCTGGAAGCATGGCCTAGTTGGTCAGGGTTTTTCCTGCTTTGGAAATTTTTGGGCGGCCGCCAAAGCGAATTTTTGTCTCGCCAAAGCCTCTGGGTGTGAATTGTGCAAAAAAAATTCACCCATTCAGCTGATATAAAAAAACACTTTCCAAAAAAAAAAAAAAAACTATCCAGTGATGAAATGTTTTCTGTGTTGACTCAAATCTTGCGCAAATCTTCAATTCACGAACTAATGACTCCTTTGAACCGATTCCATTTAATGAATGGTTAAAACAACTGATCTGTCCAGCTGGTGTGTAAAACAAATACACTCTAGTTAAACTCTAGTTAGCTACATTAGTTAACATTAACTATTAATAAACTGCACTTCTACAGCATTTATTAATCTTTATTAATGTTAATTTCACCATTTACTAGTAGCCTACATTATTTAAATCAAAAGTTGTATTTGTTAACATTAGTTAGCCTAATGCACTGTGTGAAGTAACATAATAAAAATACAGATGTTCATTGTTTGTTCAACTAAGTTTAACAAAGATTAATAAATACAGTAACAAATGTATTGCTCATGGTTCATGTTAGTTAGCCTAATACATTAACTATATATATAGAATATTAGGAAGGTGGTCAAAATATATACAGTAGGGAGAACAAGTATTTGATACACTGCCGATTTTGCAGGTTTTCCTACTTACAAAGCATGTAGAGGTCTGTAATTGTTATCATAGGTACACTTCAACTGTGAGAGACGGAATCTAAAACAAAAATCCAGAAAATCACATTGTATGATTTTTAAATAATTAATTTGCATTTTATTGCATTACAAGTATTTGATCACCTACCAACCAATAAGAATTCCGGCTCTCACAGACCTGTTAGTTTTTCTTTAAGAAGCCCTCCTGTTCTCCACTCATTACCTGTATTAAATGCACCGGTTTGAACTCGTTACCTATATAAAAGACACCTGTCCACACACTCAATCAAACAGACTCCAACCTCTCCACAATGACCAAGACCAGAGAGCTGTGTAAGGACATCAGGGATAAAATTGTATACTGCACAAGGCTGGGATGGGCTACAGGACAATAGGCAAGCAGCTTGGTGAGAAGGCAACAACTGTTGGCGCAATTATTAGAAAATGGAAGAAGTTCAAGATGACGGTCAGTCTCCCTCGGTCTGGGGCACCATGCACAATCTCACCTCGTGGGGCATCAATGATCATGAGGAAGGTGAGGGATCAGCCCAGAACTACACGGCAGGACCTGGTCAATGACCTGAAGAGAGCTGGGACCACAGTCTCAAAGAAAACCTTTAGTAACACACTACGCCGTCATGGATTAAATTTCTGCAGCTCAAGCCAGCGCATGTCCAGGCCCGTCTGAAGTTTGCCAATGACCATCTGGATGATCCAGAGGAGGAATGGGAGAAGGTCATGTGGTGTGATGAGACAAAAATAGAGCTTTTTGGTCTAAACTCCACTCGCCATGTTTGGAGGAAGAAGAAGGATGAGTACAACCCCAAGAACACCATCCCAACCGTGAAGCATGGAGGTGGAAACATCATTCTTTGGGGATGCTTTTCTGCAAAGGGGACAGGACAACTGCCCCGTTTTGAGGGGAGGATGGATGGGGCCATGTATCGCGAGATCTTGGCCAACAACCTCCTTCCCTCAGTAAGAGCATTGAAGATGGGTCGTGGCTTGAAGATGGGTCGTGGCTGGGTCTTTCAGCATGACAACGACCCGAAACACACAGCCAGGGCAACTAAAGAGTGGCTCCGTAAGAAGCATCTCAAGGTCCTGGAGTGGCCTAGCCAGTCTCCAGACCTGAACCCAATAGAAAATCTTTGGAGGGAGCTGAAAGTCCGTATTGCCCAGCGACAGCCATGAAACCTGAAGGATCTGGAGAAGGTCTGTATGGAGGAGTGGGCCAAAATCCCTGCTGTAGTGTGTGCAAACCTGGTCAAGAATTACAGGAAACGTATGATCTCTGTAATTGCAAACAAAGGTTTCTGTACCAGATATTAAGTTCTGCTTTTCTGATGTATCAAATACTTATGTCATGCAATAAAATGCTAATTAATTACTTAAAAATCATACAATGTGATTTTCTGGATTTTTGTTTTAGATTCCGTCACTCACAGTTGAAGAGTACCTATGATAAAAATTACAGCCTTCTACATGCTTTGTAAGTGGGGAAACCTGCAAAATCTGCAGTGTATCAAATACTTTCTCTCCCTACTGTGTATATATATATATATATATATATATATATATATATAATCATTTATTAATCACTTGATGTGACAGTTGAAGAAGCCTTGTGAGAGGTTTGTAAAGATAAAGACAAAAACAAATTGTCTCATCTCTGTCTAAGTGCAAATAGCCATTAGTTCATAATCACAGAGCCCTTTTCCCTCTCTCTGTGTTTACCACTTACTGAATAAATGCATGTCAATGCACTTTAGAATGTGCACTGCCTGTCTCAAGTTGTTGTTGTTTTTTAATCCTTATTTATTCACTCCTATGCATATGCTCAGAGTCCTTGCCAAAAATAAAGTTTTAGAACTCTAGCTGGAGAATAATAATCAAGGCTTTAAGTACACTCTTGGAAGATATGGTTAACCCTGATTATACTTGGTCCATTGCCTGTGTGGATTTTCCTTTTTAATTCTGCAAAGAAGTCTTAAGAAAGTTAGTTCACTTGACAGAAGGAAACATATGATTTGTACAACAGTTTCCTGATCCTCATTAATTAATGTCATCATAAAATAATTGAACCAAATCATCAGGAGCTTCATCAGTTTGGGTTTTAAATATACCGTTCCGTAACACAACAGCTGGCACTCTTAATTATTCACATGGAGCCCTGCATACATAAAATAAATATACGTTGATTAATGCCAAATGTGTCATTTCCTCATTCTGCACTTACATTCAATTACCTGTACATTAAAATGCAAATTATGATCAAACCATACTTCATGATAATTAATCAAAAATAAAGGCAAAATTACTACACACAACCATCAGATTTAATAATACATTAGGAAAGGATGGGATATGTGAAATATATATTTAAAAAGTAAAATTTTCAAGTGGAAAATAGATTGCTTGATGTTTCCTGTGAAGGCAACTTGTTTGCTTCTGAAAGAACCTGAATTCAGACCAGCTTCAAAGGCATCATAATGTCACATCTGGACTGGAACAAATTCAAGTGAGCTTTAGAGATAATCAAGCAACAAGTGTGTGATTGCTGCGCCACTAATGGCAGCACATGGAGTTGCAAAAGGTAATGACTGTTCCAACAGGTTTCCCAAATGATTTAGCCATCTTCCATTGGTTGGACAAGAAGATCATCCTGCTCCAAAATAATGACACTGCTCAATGTTTCTGGGCCAGCTCGATTGGATTTTCCAACCAACAAACAAACAAAGCATTTTGAAAGTAGAACAAAGTCACAGAATTTGCACTTTTGGTGCACACCAAACAAGTGGACCAATACCCCTGAAAAAGTGGGTCTCAGTCTGCTTCCAAACAAACTCTGCAGTTCGACTGAAATATAAACACAACATGGACCAAATACATTTTTTTAACATGGACCAAAGACATCTAAACAAACCAAAAACAGCACATGATGTCACACGATGCAACCCTAAAAAGGACAGAATGCTCAATCATACCAGCTTTTTTCTTATTATAGGAGCGATGTTGACCATTACAGTTCGGTACTGGCGTTGGAACCTTGCAGCAGATCTTCATTTGTGTGTACGACAGAAGAATTCATGGCACTGACTCCTTTACAGACGTTTTAAGTTCTAAACACATATAATGAGCACGTTTAGCCTAGCATATAAAGACTTTTTACATTTTTTTTTTTTTTATCTTGGGTCCAGTGTTGGGTTCAGGGTTCAGTGTTAAAATGACTAAATGAAGTGAACAAGGACTAAATGTTTCATTTTCAGAATGAGCCTTATTGCCAAATATGCTTACACATACAAGGTATTAGTCTTAATGACAGAAGGTTCAAGTGCACAGACAAAGGCCTCGTTTACACTGCAGGTCTTGATGCCCAATTCTGATTTGTTGCCTATATCCGATTTTTTTTGACCGTCCGTTTACACGTTATTTCAATTGTGACCCATATCCGATTCATGTGTTTACACTTGCCATACTATCTGAAACATCGCGCATGCTTAAAGGGTTAAATTATCTTGCGCAGATGGACAAACGTAAAATATGATTGATGCTAGCTCTGCGACATATGCAAAGTTCATCAAACATCACCATGATTATGAGGTGGAGGAGGACGAAAAGTGCCATCATTGCAGCAGCCTGTGCATATGCTTCAGTTATTGTGTGCGAGAGAGATCTCAGGTCTGGTGGGAGCATATTGTGGCGGGCTTTAACGAGAAGCAGTGGGTCCGAAATTTTAGAATGAGTAAGCCAACCTTTGATATGTTGTGTCAACGCTTGTCCACATTCCTCTCCTACGACGACACAACGTTTCGTTGGGCCATCCGTCCCTTTGCAGAAGGGTTTCTCTCGTCATTAAACCGCGGAGACGTTGCCTAATGCCTCAGAAAATCCGATCTGCCTGTTTACATGACAGTCGCATTGGCACATATCTGATTTATATCTGATTTATTTCCACATATGAATGAGGCCTGAAACCAATCTCAAAATATCCGAATGCATGCGTTTTTTTTTCTGTTTACACTGTCATAGAACACATCCGATCTGTGCAGTGGGGATTTCTTTAAGACTGCAAGGGAAGCTCAGCTTCCCCTATAATGTCAAAAAAAATAATGGTCAAATATGTACTATTGTGTTAACATTTTATTAACTAAAAATGCGTTAGAACACGTTCTCAAAGACGAGTTCGTTCAGAATCAGCTACATAATAGCAGGTCGGCTGACTCGATTTCCTTCTCATACATTTCCGTAGCGTCACTTTGTAGCGGCTGCTTTGAACAGTTTTTTTCAGTGCTTCGAAACTAGACGGTCATTGGATAAATGCTGCAATTATGTCCCGCCCACGGACGCTCAGCGTCTCTGGGGGTGAATGGAGGAGTGGGCTGGCCTGGACTCCGGGCTTCTGCATGATGATTGGAGGGTCTTTCGAAAGGCTGCATCTCCTTTTGATTGACAGCGATTTCATACAATAAAAAGTCGCTGACGCTGAAGCTATTCGAGCTCAGTCCCATCGCGGATTTCTCAACTGTAGTCGAAAGACAAACTGCTGCAACCTATTTCTTGGTATTTGCTTGTCGAAATTGCTAGCCAATTTTCATAATACATTTCACACAATTATACATTTATATCTTTATTATATTATTACTTATTATATTTTTTATATTATTATTAGTAATAATTAAAAAATAATTATTAAAATAATTTAAAAAATATTATTATTAGTAGTATTATTATACTTTATTATATTATTTATACAATTTATACATTTATACAATTATACCTAACTCTGCTGACCATTGAGAGGACACTGGTCAAGTCACTGGAAAAGACGCCTAGTTGGTACGACAGGGTCACAGAGCATTTTCTTGAAAAGGAACGTAGGGCAGAATTTACGTATAAATAAATGGACAATTTTTATGATCTGGCCGAAAATGAGCTTCCCCTCTTTGAAAGACCAGCAGCCGCCACTGGATCTATGAGCAAATGAGCAAAAAATCGGAACTGGGTCACATTTCACTGACAGTGTAAACGAGGTCAAAATGGTGGTGAAGTCGCAGATGAGCACACACTTTTAGCCAGTCAGCGATCAGCAGGCAGACGTGATCATTTCTGACTTACTGGTTCTTAGCGTGATAACTTGTAGCTGTATATTCAAGTGATCGCTAAGCACGTTGTTGTTGTTGTTATTGTTTTATTGTCGGATTATCGTACAGGAAGTATAAATGAATTACACATTCTGGCTGTGGTGTGAGCATTAAAGTGTGTGCAATGCCTGTCAATTAAGTTGCTTATTCTGATCACTTATGTTGGGCACTTTTTGCACTTAAATTTGCTTATTTTTACTGCAGACATTAAAAAAGATGCATGTGTTTTTCCGAGGGTTAACGTCATCAGTTAATTTCCTGATGGCCGTTTTGACAGTTTCCAGACATTTTAGCCATATTTGCAAATTATCTTTCATGTATTTGCCCTGTTCTGTTTTGCTGGGATTTTTTTTTTTTTTTTGATAAAAATGGTGCTTATGAACCTTGATTGGTATGGCAAAACTATTTTATTTGTCAGTTAAAGTTTTGGGTGGGTTTTTCTTGGAGTGGGTGGGTTTTGGTGAGCTTTTGGGCTGGAAATCGTCGACTCAATCTGGCAACAGTGGCTGAGGTCCTAACTGACACAAACACGGAAAAGAACAAACAGAGCTCAGGGCTCTGAATGCTCTTTCAGCTCTTCAGATCGCAAAATTCTGTGTGAAATGAATAGAAATGGTATTCTGTATGCCGAAATATTTTGCAAATGTGATAATAAATCAATATTTTTCCAAATATGCGCACATTTGCTCTAAGAGCCATAACGGACGCTGTTTAGTGCATGTATGTGAACACATATAAACCGCAGCAGACATGAGGGAATTCATATGCGTAATGATATTCTACTCAAAATATTTTTTTAAAAATACAGAAAATTATTTTGCATACCTGTCATAAATTAAGAAATTAATGTCACTGCAACGCAGTTTTATCATAAACAGTGGTCAAATATCTAAGCTAGAGTCTTTAATCTTTCTAATGACACTCAGTTTGTCCCGAACAAGTAGAGTGTGAGTGTGATATTTTAAAGTGCAGTGAATATTGAACAACAATAATCTGGTGCCGTCGGCGATCTTTAATATATAATATATAATATTAATATACTCTACACAGGGCCAAGAAAACCTAGCAAGGACATACTAAATTGATCACAAGGTACAGCACATTAAGTACATCTATAATGTTACAAAATATTACTTTTAAAAAAAAATGTTGTTAACAGTTTCCACACACACAAAATAAATAAATAAGCAGCACAACTGTTTAGCTGTTTTAAACATTGATTAGACTGGATTAATAGCTGCTGAAAACAGGAATTAAATCATATATAAAAAATTATGACAAGACCCCTTTAAACATGAAAATACTGATGTGATTAGTATCACTGCAGTAACCTTGACCTTGATCGAACTAAAGAAAAGATTTCTAAAACAACTTAATCCATGAAACCACAGGTGGGGAAGCTGTCAAAATAACTATCTTCATCTCATGGGTTTAAATGCAGCAGTAGCCCCTCTGTTTCTTGTTGGACTCAGTGGGTTTTGATACATACCAACCCTGAGTCATGATCCCTCTCCTCAAAATATAATGATTCCCTGCCCTTCCCAGGATATCCATGTGTCTGTGTCTTTGCATAATGTCATTGGAGTGGAGAAGTTTTAAAGCCTGCATTTACCTACAGAATCACTTCCAAGGACGCTTATGAATATTAAAACATATATTAAGTTTTAATTAGTGGATGCGTTGAGGGCTTACTGCATATTTTAATTTGCTCTTGACCCGTTAAATGAGAACAATGCCAGCTGAAACCCTCTCTGTGGGCACTCAGAGCAGGGTTCTCTTGTCTAGGAAGAATTGGCCTGTCGTGTTGGAAAGCTGAGCAGATCAGCCATGAAATTAGTTCAAGGCAGAGTAAAACTAAAAATGAACTGTGGTTTAAATTTTGCCTCTGTGGTCATAAGGTTTGGTCTGAGTATGTGTTGTTAAGCTTTTCTTTTTTTTTCTTTTTTTGGTAAAAACAGCTTAATATAGGTTTAAAAAATGCATACTATCATACTACAAACTCAAACCTTTCTTTTTTTTTACAGTGTTCAGTATATTATAAGCACTGCATAACTTGCAAATTGTCAGTATGGAATACCTGGATGACCTACTATATTTGACAAAAGTACACAACAGCACTGCTTGGAATACTCTTTACACAATCAATGCGTTCAACGTGACCTTTAAATTACAGTGTGACAAATGATCTGTAAGCAATATCAGCCATGATCTTTAACATCACTTTGTTATACATTTTATCAGATCAAGAGATCAAGGTTTGGCTGGTTAGCAAAGTCAATTAGCCCCTGCTATAATGCATATGATATAAATACACCATATTGCTGGCAAAAAGCATTTTTCTCCACTGCCATTCCAAAGTAGCTGTGAATTCTGACGAAATAATGTGTGCAAGCAACATATGAATTACAAATATTTTTGGTAACACTTTCTATGAAGACCATGCTTATAATTAATAATAGCCCCATTAAATAAGTATTACTATTCTATAAATGAAGAGTTCAGATGAAAAAGCCATCTGATATATATATATATAATTTGTTACATTTATATAGCGCTTTTCTAGGTACTCAAATTGCTTTACATTGAAGGGGGAATCTCCTCAACCACCACTAGTGTGCAGTATCCACCTGGATGATGCGACTGCAGCCATATTGCGCCAGAACGCCCACCACACACCAGCATACTGGTGGAGAGGAAACAGTGATGAAGCCAATCAGTATATGGGGATGATTAGGAGGCCATGATGGACAGAGGCCAAGGGGCAAATTTGGCCTCTTTTTTTTTTCACCATACCTAGAGATTGGCATGGTTTTGTTTCAGTTAGCCTAATAGCTGCTTTGACTTGCATTGAGAGATGATCTTATGGAAAGTACTCCATGCCAATCTCTAGGTTTGGTGAAGGCTATGTGATGATGTGGGGCTATTTTAATTCCAAAGGCCAAGGGAACTTTATCAGGATGCATAGTATCCTGGATCCATGAAGTAACTGGCCTTTAAAAATAAAAATCTGCCTGCCTCTATGGGAATTTAACATAGGGGTGTCCAAACTTATGCACCCTGTATTTTAAGGAAGAACATTTATTTATTTACGATACATTATTCATTCACAAAGAAAATTGGTGTCCTTAAAGGTTGGATTTTTCCAATTTTTTTAAATTAAGGCATTAAGTTCAGTTTCCAAAAGATGATTTTGTATCCCTCTTTTTAGTCAACTTTAGCATGGGTGTCTAAACTTATGCATAGCACTGTATATATACACACACACACATATACATACATACACACACACACACACACACACACATACATACATATATTACGGTGACGCATTGCTGCCACATACATATTATTTTTTCCACTCAATTATGTCGTAATAACGAGATCTTATGTCGTTAAAACGACATATTTTCTCGTAATAACAAGATCTTATGTCATTAAAACGACATATTTTTCTCGTAATAACGAGATCTTATGTCGTAATAACGAGATGCTATGTCGTTAAAACAACATATTTTCTTGGCCTCATAAGGACATGTGTAGTCATGTAAAAAATATGCCTTTATCCACATAAAATTGTTTAATTGTGATTATGATAAAACTTTATCATACTTCTACGTTCAAAAAGCTGAAGCAATAGCAGCCCCTAATGGACATTCATGTTAAAAGATCAAATTCTGTACACACCTTATTAGTAAAGCATGTGTAGCCTACAGATTAGCAGATGAGCCCAGAATACGAACATTGTGTTTAATTGCACATTAGGCTAAGCCAGTGGTTCTCAAACTTTTTCGGTAATTCCCCACTTTGGACAAGGGGGAATTTCCAAGCCCCACCTGCCTCAACATGCTAAAGAAATAAAATGTTCAAATTTATTGAATTAACAAGTAGTATCAGTATAGTAACAAGTTATATCTAAATACAAACTAACTATCTACATCAAATAACAGCAAGTTCAAAAATAAATAAAATAAAAGTGCAGCTGTGTCATAATTTACATGAAATTCAAAAGGTTTTATGCATGCGCTTGAGCGCGCCCTGTTCGTTTTATTTTATTTCACAAAAGCACAACGTATGCACCCAGGATTGAATATAAACGTGCGATTAGTCCTAACTGCTTAAATGAATGACTACTAGTCTAGAAAAATCTTTAGTCTATGGCAACTCTAATCAATAGCCTACATTTAATATTTGACATTATTTAATTAGTAATTAGTATCCAGCTCTTTACATTAAATTAGTTGAACTAGCATAATTAGTTAATGAACTAATAAAATAATAAAATAAAGTTTAAATTAAGATACTAACCATACATTTCTATATAGCATTGCTTATTCCACCACACAAAGGACTGTTTATAAGGTGACAATCCGTTATACATGTGAAGATTGTAGGCTGTATATTGAAGATATTTGTATTGTATTGTATCTTCTGTTATAAAGACGATGATTGACATTTCGTTAATTAAACAAAATAAGAACACAATGTTGTAAAAAATAAACAACTTAGGCTTCTGTTAGATGTGTTTTGACTACTTTTTGTTTAATTATATCTCTAGGTAATGAATATATAGCCTATTAACAAAAATAAATCTTATATATAATATATTATATAAAAAATACTTATAGGCCTATAAAATATATTTTAAAAAAAGGGCCTCATTGATTAATTTTGCCTGGGGCCCCCATTCAGTGTTCGCCTCTGATTGGGGGCTGCTACTATTTGCTTAAGCTTTTTGAACGTATGAAGTGTGATAAAGGCGTGATAGGCTATCAATTTTATGTGGATAAAGGCATATTTTGCACATGACTACACATGTCCTTATAAGGTCAAGAAAATGTTGTTTTAACGACATAAGGTCTCGTTATTACTAGAAAAGATGTCGTTAAAACGGCATAACATCTCGTTATTACGAGAAAATATGTTGTTTTAATGACATAAGATCTCGTTATTACGAGAAAAGATGTCGTTAAAACGACATAAAATCTCGTTATTACGAGAAAATGTCGTTTTAACGACATAAGATCTCGTTACTACGACATAATTGAGGGAAAAAAATAATATGTATGTGGCAGCAATGCGTCACCGTAATACATACATACATATATATATATATATATATATATATATATGTATATATATATGTATATACAGTGAGGAAAATAAGTATTTGAACACCCTGCTATTTTGCAAGTTCTCCCACTTGGAAATCATGGAGGGTTCTGAAATTGTCATCGTAGGTGCATGTCCACTGTGAGAGACATAATCTAAAAAAAAAAAATCCAGAAATCACAATATATGATTTTTTAACTATTTATTTGTATGATACAGCTGCAAATAAGTATTTGAACACCTGTCTATCAGCTAGAATTCTGACCCTCAAAGACCTGTTAGTCTGCCTTTAAAATGTCCACCTCCACTCCATTTATTATCCTAAATTAGATGCACCTGTTTGAGGTCGTTAGCTGCATAAAGACACCTGTCCACCCCATACAATCAGTAAGAATCCAACTACTAACATGGCCAAGACCAAAGAGCTGTCTAAAGACACTAGAGACAAAATTGTACACCTCCACAAGGCTGGAAAGGGCTACGGGGAAATTGCCAAGCAGCTTGGTGAAAAAAGGTCCACTGTTGGAGCAATCATTAGAAAATGGAAGAAGCTAAACATGACTGTCAATCTCCCTCGGACTGGGGCTCCATGCAAGATCTCACCTCGTGGGGTCTCAATGATCCTAAGAAAGGTGAGAAATCAGCCCAGAACTACACGGGAGGAGCTGGTCAATGACCTGAAAAGAGCTGGGACCACCGTTTCCAAGGTTACTGTTGGTAATACACTAAGACGTCATGGTTTGAAATCATGCATGGCACGGAAGTTTCCCCTGCTTAAACCAGCACATGTCAAGGCCCGTCTTAAGTTTGCCAATGACCATTTGGATGATCCAGAGGAGTCATGGGAGAAAGTCATGTGGTCAGATGAGACCAAAAAATAGAACTTTTTGGTCATAATTCTACTAAACGTGTTTGGAGGAAGAAGAATGATGAGTACCATCCCAAGAACACCATCCCTACTGTGAAGCATGGGGGTGGTAGCATCATGCTTTGGGGGTGTTTTTCTGCACATGGGACAGGGCGACTGCACTGTATTAAGGAGAGGATGACCGGGGCCATGTATTGCGAGATTTTGGGGAACAACCTCCTTCCCTCAGTTAGAGCATTGAAGATGGGTCGAGGCTGGGTCTTCCAACATGACAATGACCCAAAGCACACAGCCAGGATAACCAAGGAGTGGCTCTGTAAGAAGCATATCAAGGTTCTGGCGTGGCCTAGCCAGTCTCCAGACCTAAACCCAATAGAGAATCTTTGAGGGAGCTCAAACTCCGTGTTTCTCAGCGACAGCCCAGAAACCTGACTGATCTAGAGAAGATCTGTGTGGAGGAGTGGGCCAAAATCCCTCCTGCAGTGTGTGCAAACCTGGTGAAAAACTACAGGAAACGTTTGACCTCTGTAATTGCAAACAAAGGCTACTGTACCAAATATTAACATTGATTTTCTCAGGTGTTCAAATACTTATTTGCAGCTGTATCATACAAATAAATAGTTAAAAAATCATACATTGTGATTTCTGGATTTTTTTTTTTCGATTATGTCTCTCACAGTGGACATGCACCTACGATGACAATTTCAGACCCCTCCATGATTTCCAAGTGGGAGAACTTGCAAAATAGCAGGGTGTTCAAATACTTATTTTCCTCACTGTATATGTGTGTGTGTGTGATCCTGGTCACAAGTAGCACAGGTATATTTGTGGCAATAGCCAACAATACATTGTATGGGTCAAAATTATCGATTTTTCTTTTATGCCAAAAATCATTAGGATATTAAGTAAAGATCATGTTCCATGAAGATATTTTGCAAATTTCCTACCATAAATATATAAAACATTTATTTTTGTGAGTGAATGCAGCACAATCGCGAACATAAATGGACAACTTTAAAGACGATTTTATCAATGTTTCGATTTTTTGCACCCTCAGTTTCCAGATTTTCAAATAGCTGTATCTCAGACAAATATTGTCCTATCCTAACAAACCATACATCAATGGAAAGCTTATTTAGTCAGCTTTCATAAATCTTCAACCTTAATTTAAAAAAATTTACCCATGTGACTTGTTTTGTAGTCCAGGGTCACATATATATATATACAGGAATTTATATGCATTTTCCTTCACTTCCTTGTTGCCAAAAATGAAATTATTATTAGAATTTTTTTTTGGTTCAACATTATTAATTTATTGAAAATGCAATTTTCTTCACATCATTTATAAATGACAATGTCCCAAAGAGGGCTAGCATAACAGATGCAGCGGATATCACTACAGACTCTAGCATGGGGATGGAAATCCATTGGGCAGACAGCGTGAATGTGTGTGGGTTGATGGGCAGATGTGGATGTGCAAGAGGAGGACACATAGCATGAGAAAAAGAAGATAACATCATGTTGCACTGGTATGTTTTGTGAAATCGGAACAACAAGAGGAGAGCGAGAGTTGCCGAGAAACAAGAAAAAGTGTGTATGTATTGATGCACCATGTGCATGCTCAACTGAGACTCTAATTCCACTTATCTTCCGCGACGTCATTAGACACAGGCAGACAACAGTGTGTGTATCCGCTGTATATTGCTCTGGTTAATTAGGAGAACACATCAGAGCTGTTCAGAAATGCACAGCACATTGTGCTGCTTCATGACACCATGAAGCAGCCAAAACTTGTGGCAAAAATAAGTTCTGCTAACATCTCTGTAAAAACTCTGATGAGATCATACTTTTTTCCCCCCGTTTTGGTCCAGAAATAGGCAAGTCAAATGTCAAGATGGTCGTTTTTCTGCCCACAGCTTCAAGCTATGGAATAATATAAAGTCTGTTATTCAACAGAATAATAAGGTGACAGTGAGCTTCCTACATAGGTACATTCCATACAAAGGCTGTTCCAAATAGTATGCAGCATGATTGTGCTAGAACACAAATGACATACTATACACTATGCACTCAACTGTCTAATGGATGATGTCTAGTGGATGATGCAGTGGATACCATTACAGATTTAATCATGCTATTTGTATGACATACAGAGTTGCTGCCAATGTAAAATGTCCCAAATCAGGCACTTATGAGATTCTAGTTAGGATTCTGCCAGTTTAGGCAGTAGACAGCTCACTCGTTTTTAGAACAAAGCCATAGGTTAAAAAATATAAATAATTAATCTGGGTCTGAAAAGAACTCCAGTTGCTTGAGTGGCATTGAGTGAGAAAAAGCCAATGCACCCTGATCAGACTATGCATTCAGTTTAGAGAATTACAGTAGCTTTGACCTTCATTAAAACCTCTGTCATTAGAAAAGTGGCTCACATTTGATGTGCTGAATTTGTCCTTATTAACTATAATTTAACAGTGCCATTTTTTTTTAAAGGAGCACTGACAGGACTAAGGATCATATTGGGAGGATTATAAGCAATGCCAGTTAACAAATTATCTTTTTTAATTAAGCAGATTGTCATTAACTTTAAATTGAATGTACAGCTAAGCAGAAAGGTACATTCATATATATATATATATATATATGATGAAGCACATTAAAGAAGTAGAACTCACAGAAAATAATCAAACTGGTTAACCAGTTTGTAAATTATAAACAATGTAATTATTTCATATCTTAATTTAATACAAGCTCAATTTATGATAAGAATATAGATGTACATTCAGTCATTAATTTACTAAGGTTATACAAGTATAGTGTAACAAGGAACTACAGGGGCAATCTGTTTCTTTAGGATTTCTTACCGAATATTTATTTTGTATTGTAAGCAATTAAACATCTATGACTAATTATGACTCTTTCTTTGTGCATTTTTATAAACACTTTTTTTATTTTATAAATAAAATCATTAATACAAAAAACTTGATAGTATTTCAGGAATGTTTTAAATAACAATCAAAATGAACAACATCAAAACAGCACGTTTTAAATCTAATAAAGCAAGCACCTCTAATATTAAACAAATGACACAAATGACATATTAAGTAAATATCATTGGCTCTGCCTTAAACTTCTGCACAGAGATTAGCCTGGAGTTGTGTGGGCAGACAGTCTTTCGCCCAAACCATATGCAAGCCCCTGCAAATTGCATATGGTTCGGGCGAAAGACTGTCTGCCCACACTGATTGACTTTTTTAACACACTGATGTCTCATTAAATTGTATAAACAATAAAAAAAAAAAGAGACATCAGTGTGTTAAAAAAAGTCAATCAGTTAGTTTATCAATGCATATCCTCTCAGTGATTTGTTTTTGTAGTTTGTTTTTAACATACTCAACATTAACTTCAACCCTCATTAGTGCCTTCTGTAGTGCCCACAAAACATTGCACACAATATTTAATTTAGTTTTCTACATGAAAAATCAGACACATCTTATTAAGGCACAGCTCCTCTGCACAACAAGAAAAAAAAAAAAAAAAAAACCTTGTATCAATTAACATTCCTCCATAGTTTTTAAAGTCTTATTTGGAAGTAGCCCAATTAAGGTTCAATCCCTACCCCAAAATCTTTTAATCTTCTTGTCCCGAAAAAAAAAAGAAAAAAAGAAAAGGCATCCAAGCAGCAGCATCCAGCCCAGCTTCATTGCTAATTCATGCCTTTATCTTATTATTCATGAAATCCAACAGGGATCCTGGGTAATTTGTACGGGGTCCAGCTCTCTCTCATGTCACCACATGCCAAAACAAAACAACAGGTGTGGCATTTTCTCCCACAAGCCTTCACTGTGTCCTTCTTCATGCTTGAAGCTTTTGAGGAAGATGGCAATTAAAATAAACATTGAACACCTGTCAGCATTTACATTAATAATTTTGCTTGCTGTGTTATACATATTTATTAAAGCTCACTGAAAACAATGCCATTGTTTACTCACTGTCATGTTCTTCCAAACTCTTATTTTTGACTTTCCAGGCGGCATTGAAGCAATATAAAGGTATCATAAAAGTAGTCCATATGACTTGTCACCATATGCTAAAACCAGCCTGGTCACATTACATAGGTATCAGTACATAATATGTACAGATACATACCCATATGGTAACACTTTACTAAAAGCCTACAGTATGTATAATGCATAAAGTATTCATAATGCATGAATACTTATACACTTGTACATTATAATGCATGACCCCAGCCTGTGTACCACTGGTCTTGTGTGGACTTTTATGTGTGCCATGTTTTGTAGTTTTTCTTGTTGATTAGTTCTCTGGTTGTTCCCATGTGCGTCTTGTTTGCCTATTACCTCCTTGTATTTAAACCCCAGTGTTTATTGTGTTCCTTGTCGAGTCTTGTCCTACATAGATGTTATGTTTGGTGCACTCATTCTGTTCCCTAGTTCTCTTCTCTCTGTTGGATTTGTTATTATGTTTACTTTACTATTAAAATCACTGCATTTGGATCCAGCTCTCCTTTATTTTGAGTTCACCCTATTTAACAGCATTAAATCTTTTCATAAATAATTGTAACCAAAGTTAAAAATGCATAATGATATTTGCAGATTCCTTGTTATTTGCTCGTAGATATTCGAATATATTCGAATACGTTGCTTGATATTTGATACCCGTTCAAATTAGATTTTTCTCAAGAGTGACAGCCCTAATATACACACACACACACACACGTTTAAATATGCCATTTTGGTTATCATATGCCATTTTTGTTATCAAAGATGAGTTTTAAGAGATACAATTATTGACTACAGGGGGACTTTAAAAAAGAAATCCTGTATGAAGAAAAACAACGATAGATGAGTGTAATCACCATAATTTATTTATTGTTAAATAGTAGTATTTATTGTCAAAAAGTAGTGCAAATGAAAACGTGTTTCGCAGTCCTCTCTAGTGGCAGAATTTAATCTATTAATTGCTGTAAATTTTATCTCGAATCATTCCATGGAGGCACAAATTATTAAACGCATTAAATCACCCAAAACATGAAACATTAATAAAGGCTTGAATTTGAGTCTGTTTCTCACAAAACGCAATCATATGGATTGTGAGGATTTGGATTATAGTGTGCAAATAAAATTGATTACTTTTATGACCATTTTATGTTGTGTTTTTGGTGTATTTTATGCTAATTTGAGACAGCATTTTGAGAAAATGTATTTTGTGTCCCTCCGCAAACAATATTATATGATGAGTGATGGTATGAGTACATCAATGCTATTCATTGTAAGGAAAAGAGAAGTGTGAATATTCTTCTAAACACCTCCTTTTGCATTTCACAAAACAAAGAAAACAACATTAGTTTGGAACAACATGAGGGTGAAAGCAAAAGTGATGACATAATTTTCCTTTAACTCAGACTTAAGAAAAAAAAAAATCATCCTTTAAGTATAGAAAAGCAGTGGCAGTGGTATCTTTTATATCGGTCAGCTTTTGTGATGAATGGAGCAAAGCTTTTTGTGAAAGTGTCCCAAAATTTCAGTCCTTAATGGTGAGCTGATTGATGTCAGAATGGCAGCTGGGAGAATCTATTGACAGTGAATTTGATGAGACAGCAGCTGCATTACCATCCTCTAGCTGTCCTCCATCATTAGAGAGACTTTTGGATATTTCACTGTTTCTCTGGAGACACCTCTCTTATCCTGTCATAAGCTGGAGAAAGCATACAGTGGCCGGAGGGAAAAGCAGCAAAAGTTCCCCAAAATAGTACAGATTCACAGAGCCTATCGTTGTGGTTGCTGATCGGGTCACTGTGCCTGTGAACATCATGTCTGGAGCTTAGCTTTGCTTATAACTCCATGCTGGCTTTACATTAGCACGAACAGACTGTCCGAAATCTGAAAGGAAGTGTGAAACAGCTGGACGGAGCTTACGGCTGCCTCACAGTACATGATGTCTAGAGAATGGGTGCATTAAAGTGGAGGACAGAGGGATGAGTGCGGTTTGACAGGCAGATGGGCAGATGGTTATTCCTTTTGACAGAACATGAGGAGCATCAGCCATGTGCAGAATATAAATGAAAATCATAAAAGCATTGTAACTGTAATTTCCTTTAAAAAAAAAAAAAATAAAAAATAATAATTTAACATAGGCTCACTGGAAAAACAGGCCTCTACTAAACTTTCTAAACATACCTATATAGCCTATATAAAATCCACTGCAGTTTCCATCTTAAATGAACTGTACTGAAGTAAAATTATGTATTGAAGTAAAGCACAAATAACTTTTATTCCTTTTCACACAAATTATTAATACAGGGGCATGCAGATTAATAAAGACTTATTTGTGTGCAATTCTAAGCACATTACTATGTTCTAATCTTAAAACACTTTTACCATAGAGCCGTCATGGCTCATTGGACTCTTATTTTGATAATCTGTTTTTTTTTTAGTTCCTGTTTCCCCGCACTGTTTAGTTTTGTGTTAAAATAAAATTTTCAATTTTCATTTAATTTTTGCTTTTGTTAAAACTATCAGTTCTATCAGCTCAGGTTTAGTGTAGGTGGTATTTTACTTTCAAATGCAATTCAATTTTAGAACCACTCACTGGACATTTAAATGTCTGAATTGCAGTTATATGTAAGAGTACGTTTACAAGACAAAGATATGCTTAAAACAGAGACGTTTTTCCTTTGAGTTTTCCGCGTACAGACGACACCATCATCAAAACGTTGTGTAAACAGCCCCTCAAACAACCAACGTAAGGATTTTTTTCCAGATTCCCATTTATCTGTTTCAGATAAAACTGAACAAGCTAAAACATGCAAAAAAAAACAAAAACAATATTATTTAGCAGAAATGTCTGTGGAGTGAGATTCAAACTTTCAGATTCATTGACACCCACACTTAAGGCAAAACAAAAACAAAAAAAAATCATTTAAGCCACATTAGCTCATACTCAGCATCATTCCACCTAAGGGTACGTTTACACAAAACATCGTTTTCAACGGTCTCCGTGTAAACAATAAAAACGTGAAGCTGTTGTGTAAACGTACTGAACCCCAGATTCTAGAACCCTCTTTCTCGTTATACGTAACCTAAGTAACACAATGGATTTTAATTCCATATTTGTAGATTTCCAATAAATGAATTTGAACCCCATGAATTGACACAAAGCCAGTGTGTGTCCATGAATACTATTTAGAGCAGCAGATGGTTTTGGGTGCGGGCAAAGCATCCATCCCACTGGCATTCACCAGCGGATCTGGTGCAAAATAAAACATCTGTTTCTACTTTTAGAACAGTGTGTAGGAACAAGTAAAGCTTGCCAATACTTACTACAGAGATTAAGCTATCTGTTTCCAAGAGTGCTTCATCCTTCT
Source organism: Abramis brama (assembly GCF_963993115.1). NCBI lineage: Eukaryota > Metazoa > Chordata > Actinopteri > Cypriniformes > Leuciscidae > Abramis > Abramis brama. The sequence continues at coordinate 12,414,506 of NC_139971.1, read as the reverse complement.
AGAAGTTTTAAAGCAGAGCTATTCAGCTCCAATCCTGAAGAACCAGAGCCCTACGGACTTTATTCAAAACTGTAATCAAATACACCTGCTTGTAATTTGCAAATAATCTTGAAGACTTTGATTAGTTTGTTCAGGCGTGCTTGATTAGGGTTGGAGCTAAACTTGACAGTACCATGGATGGAGTCGAAGAGTCCTGATTAACGGTGTTCTCAAGAATTCCAAGATGAGTTGTTTCTATGTAATTATGATACAAAAACGCTTTTTAAAGGCATTCAGTGGCTCTAAAGTTTTTAGACATTAAGCCATAAGGACCTGACAGCAATCCAATGACCCATAAGAAAGCATTGCTATTTCAGAAGCATAACAGGGATAATTTAACTAGAAGTCTAAAAGGTGGGGGAAAACAAATCTATGAAGAAAAACAAAGCCAAACACTTTAGAGCTTTTGAAATTGTTGCAAATCATCTTTCCACTGAAGTCAAGTGAATTTATGTTGCATAAAAATAAACAAGTGCATTGAAACATTATTTGAGATGTTCAAAAACGTTGGCAGACATTATTCCATGTTAAGGAAGTAGTTTAACCCAAACAGGATTATTTCTGTGAATGGTGTACAGAAAAAGCCAGAATTTTAATCTATTAAAATGTAGCTGCAGAGAGGGGATGAAGTAAGAAAAGATGTTTCCCACTCATTCCGATAATCAGACATCCTGGCCAATGCCTTGTTTGCGTTGCCATCTCTAACACAATTTCAAATCCAAAACAATTACTCCATTCCTTAATAACTGTCATTACATGGCAAGCCTGAGTGGGCTAACAAGCTTTTTCTGGCAGATTGCATGACCATCTCTGAGCTGCTGAGGCACAAATAATAGCCCAAGTTGTGTTTGACAAGTCAGTCGTTTTGTAAGGATAGGACACAGCGTATGGTTTAATTGTCTTTTTGTGTTACATAAGAGTAAAACATTACCTTATTTATTAGATCAATTTTGTGAAACACTCCTTAATTGCAATTATCACACTACCCCTAGATAACTGCACATGCAGAAGAGCACAAAAGGGTATGACAAGACAATTCCAGCTCATAAGAACACATGGTATCCAGCACCTCCGGACAGCCACAGGCATGCCCAGTGGTAGAGCATGAATGGTTAAGTGTGCCCAATTATTGTGTCCTGCCTTGAGGAGGCACCATGCTCCCATTGACCTCTGCAGAAAGCCTGCAGCATTACCATAGTAGGCTTGGCAGGCTCTGACTTGACGTTTAATGCAGCTGGGTAAAACAAGGACTGGAGAGGTGTTGTCCTCATGAGATTTTTAAGGCATTGAGTCAGCTGGGTAAGTGATCATTCTACCAGTTAGACCAAAGACATTAACACCAGTGGCAAAAACACCAATAACTGTACCAACACTAAGAGTTACAGAAATCACAAATGTCATGATTGTTCTGATTTTCAAAATGGAAGAAGACATTATAAAATACACACTATTTCGATATGAGCTTGATTACACCTGACTACTGCACACTCATTTAAGTCAAAAGGAAAGAAAAAAGTTAAATTTAGTACAATTTAGCATACTTTAAAAAAAAAAAAAAAAAGTTTCAAACAAATATGCTTGTGTGTCCTTAATGGAATAGTTCACCCAAAAATTAAAATTAGCCCATGATTTACTCACCCTGAAGCCATCCTAGGTGTATATGACATTCTTCTTTCAGACGTTATATTAAAAAAATGTCCTGGCTCTTCCAAGCTATATACTGGGAGTGAATGGGTATATTTTTATATGTTTATAAGTCCATCTTATATTTTATAAGTCCATTAAAGCGCATCCATCCATGATAAAAGTGCTCCACGCGGCTCTGGCGGGTTAATAAAGGCCTTCTGAAGTAAAGCGAAGCGTTTGTGTGAGAAGAATATAATAAATAAACATTATCGACTAAAATAACTAACTTCCGACAGAAGGGCGTATGCAAGTCGACTTACACCAAAAGAGTAACACTTTCTTTCGCCGTAAATCGATGCGTACAGCCGACTGCCGGAAGCTAGTTATTTTAGTCGATAAAGTTTTAAATATGGATATTTGTCTTACATGAACGCATCGTTTAACTTCAGAAGGCCTTTATTAACCGAGGAGCACTTTTATCATGGATGGATGCGCTTTGATGGACTTAAAAAAATATACCCATTCACTCCCATTATAAAGCTTGGAAAAGCCAGGACATGTTTTAATATAACTCCGATTATATTCGTCTGAAAGAATAATGTCTTAATACACCTAGGATGGCTTCAGGGTGAGTAAATGGACTAATTTTCATTTTTGGGTGAACTATCCCTATAAGGACATTTTCATCTGTTTAAAACAGTTTTTTATAATTTTGCATTATGTAATTGTATTTTTATTGTATTCTTACTATTTCACCCTCACTTGCATGAACAAAACAAGGACAGTTTCCCCACTGAAACTGCCATTTTTAGGGCCATTTAACAATAAAATTATGCACTCTTTGTTTATAGGCTTTCATTCTAACTTTTATCACTTCAACAATAATCTACCAAAGGTCTAGTTTAAAATGAGACCATACTTAAGTCTGTGCTCCAAAGCTTTTTTAAACTGTATTTTAACACAGCCATTTTTCAAGGGTTAAGTGTGAACTGAATGTAATGATTTCAGACACTTAATTGCATGTTAATTGCAATTTAATGAAAATTTAATATCTTTTCAATTTACATTAAATGCAGTTAGCTGAACTTTAGAGTATTTGATCCACTTAAGCCGCATTTCCACCGCAGGAACATTGCCCAGGAACTAGGGACTTTGGGTGGTAGTCAATGTGTTTCAACCACAGGGACCAGGGTCTAAATGCCCTTTTCACAAGATGTAAAACAAGTCTTTGCTGTCCCCAGAGTGTGTATGTGAAGTTTTAGCTCAAAATACTCAACAGATATTTTTATCTAGCATGTTAAAGTTGTCACTTTTTGAGGGTGAGCAAAAACGCACCGTTTTTGTGTCTGTTCCTTTAAATGCAAATGAGCTGCTGCTCCCAGCACAGAGGTGTGATGTCACTAGTGGTGTCACTAACCTGGGAGTAATGTTGTGTAGTCCCTACCAGCCGTTTGTTGTAGTCCTTAAAAAGCAATTTTTTTAAAAGAAAATATCTCCCTTTGCTTTGAACTTTGAGCGTTGTAACTTTGCAGATCTTGTTTATGCTCAAACAGCAATATTACACATTAACTAAAGTTAAAAAAGTGAAATCATATTCAACCACCCCTTTAAAGTTGTCACTTTTTGAGGGTGAGCAAAAACGCAGTTTTTGTCTGTCCCTTTAAATGCAAATTAGCTGCTGCTCCTGGCACAGAGGGCGGAGCTACAACAAATTGTGTCCTTAGCAGCTTCAATTACCTCACACACACATGCACTGAACATTTCAAAAACTTTTAGCCTTTTATGTTCAAACCGGAGTCAGAAAGATGGAGAGACTCAAGAAGAAGTGGCAACATGTAGACAAAATTTCTGAATGGTTAGTAGGTGAATTTATGTAGCTTATGTGTAGTTATCTTCTAGTCATTGATTTGCATATTCTGTCTTGATAATCTATAAATCGTGTTACGGGTGCAGGGCTTATGTAAATTTTAGAGTTTGTGATGTCACTAACCCGGGAGGAAGCTTGTGTAGTCCCTACTAGCTGAAGGAACTGTACTATAATGGGAATGGTTCAGGTGAAGTGAGGGTTTGGTGAGCAAACAGAGTCTCGGCCAGAAGACGTCAAATGATATGGAGTGATGATGGAAGCAAGGAGAAGGCGAGGTTTATTGCAACACCAGCAGTAGTTTATTTATTGTTACGGTTGTCTTTGATTGAGATGCATGGTTTGTGTGCTGCAGAATTAAATATAAAAAGAGATAACAATTAATAACAATTAATTGACAATTGTCAATCCACATAAATTAAACAATACAAATAAACAAAAGAGATATGAGTTTACTAATCACAACTAAACAGGCTGTTAAAACATAAATCAAACAAACAATCGTCCCACATGGTTCATAGCACATGTCTGGCAAACAAAGAAATCAACCAACAGTGTACATGTTAACAGTTGACAGTAAATCATAAAAAAGACAATCAAATGAAAACAAATTAACTCACGTTAACTGATGAAGACACACACAGTATACATCAAAGTGCCAGGAGAAAGTGCAAAGAGTGAACAAAGAGGTGCAGAAACAATTTATAGACAACAGGTGAGGCGGGCGTGGTCAGGTGGCAAGTGGGAAAGTATCTTGGAAAGAGCGAAATGGAGTAGAAAGGGAATGGAATGGAATGGCCGGAGTCTTTTCAAGCTGTTTGTTGTAGTCCTTAAAAAAGCAATTTCTTTAAAATAAAATGTCTCCCTTTGCTTTGAACTTTGAGCGTCGTAACTTTGCAGATGTTGTTTATGCTCAAACAGCAACATTACACACTAACTAAAGTTAGAAAAGTGAAATCACAATCAACCACCCCTTTAAGCTTATATGCGGAGGACGAAATCCGGCGGGAACTGAAAAGTTGCACACATTCCTACGTCACCAGACTAATTTGCCAAATCTTCAAGCTACTTTAGACCGCGATGGAAATGCAGACAGCAACAGGTCTGGGGGGAAAAGTTCCTGGGGCAAACTGTTCCAGGTCATTTTGGTGGAAACGCGGCTTTAATGTAAGTAGTACATCTTTATATGTAATAACATAATTACTTCTATTGTCTGAAATATGGTTTAAGTGTACAGCCGTATTTATGGAAAAATATTCTTTAATGTCAATTCCATTTACACTTGTATGTCATGTATTTAATTTTGTAATAGCACATTTCTGTACACATTAAAATGGAATAGTAAAATGTTTACAACTATTTGCAAGAGTTTTTGCTTTATTAAAGTGAGAAACCCTATATCCCAGTGCAGTTGTAGATAACCCCAGCTAGTACTGAAAACTAGTTTGCACATTAATGCACAGATCATTAGTTTTGTGAATATAACCAATAGAGTGGTGCAGGTGTGACCAAAATTTGTTGGCCAAAACACGGAAACAAGTTAGCATTTTAGTACTTCCGGTTCCATAGTTTTTTTTAATATATATTTTTTTTTGGTTAAATGGCTGAAATAATGTCTGTGGTTAACACAGGCTCAAGATAATTTCACATGTTATTCTGCAACATAAAATACAGCAGTATTACCCCACTCGTGATTTGAAAGCTGTTAAGTGTCTTGAAAAAGGTGGTTGCTAACAAGTGGCTAAATCGGGCTACAGAGACTATCAGGGACATGAAATGTGTCACGTCGAACAGGTAAGCTCAGTCTGCTTTTACAGCCTTTAACAGCTGAACACCCTGGAGTTAATCATTGTGCTAAAAAGATCATTAGTGCTAATTAGCATGCAAATACTTTCCTTTAATATTTGGAGGGTTTTTTACTTTCTTTTTTCCAAACTGTATGTATATGAATTATATTTTATATTGTATATTTTGTTATTGTATTATATTGTACATTTTTTGAAGTGATACAAATGATTCCAATAAGGTAAGATTCCAGAATAAAAAGTGGTGATTATGTCTGTTATAGTGTGAATGTACAAGAAAAGAAGAAAAAATGGCCAAGAATCTCCAAAAATTCCATAGTTGCCATATCACCAGCAGTGAAAACCAGGGAGCTTGCAAAGTCCAGATAATGATAAAAAGAATTGTTTTGGATTTATCTTCTTGCCTTAGGCACTGGGAGAAGATCCTCTTTGCCACTCTGTTGGAAGTCATCTCCAGTACATTGGTTTTCTGATGGCATAACCATTTTCTTCATTGTATCAGCACACACAAAGACAGTGTTAGCAACAAGTACATACTAACAACTTCCACTAGGATACTGGTAACTGTCAGACTGCTATCATTGTCAGGAATTAATTGTCTCCTTTGACATTTCTATTGCATGCCCACCCAAATGGATAAAGTAACACTTCTGGTACAGTAGGGATAAAACAGCTCATAAATCTTTGGTGAAAGGTTCTATTTGGATCCTGCAGGCCAGTTTGGTGATGGTCAAATCGAATGCTTCCCCACTTTAAGGTGACAAAGATACAATGGAACTAAACTATCTATAAATTTCTCTGCACAACCCCATCTACTGTATGGGTTGTATGTTCTGAAAGGTTTTCATATTATTTGGTACAAGCTGTGACATCTTTGTTCCAGATCAAGTGAAAATGGTTACTGACAACAAGCCTATTTCACATTTAAAGGGAGATTTAATCTTATCAGTAGTAAGTCACACAAATCCTTTCCTTTCCTTATCGTGACTATATACAGTCACTGGTCTGTATTAAAGTGCAGACAGTTCTTGCTCACTCATCTAATCGTTGTTCTGCCATATTCCAGAGTATGGCTCTGGTGAGTGCAGTTCACTGGTTTTTGGAAATGACTTCTTGCAGTGGCAGTGAAGCAGTACAATTATTGATGGATTGCTCCTGCTGGTTAATAAAGCTCAAAGGCCCTGTTACGCACATCAGACAAAATCAGTATATTACTTTCAGGTAACAGTAATACAGCTATTGTGACAAAGCTGGTTAAACACAGTGGTGCTGTATTAGAGGCTGCTCTCAATTAGTGTAAGCAATTTAACCTATGATTTCATGTTTTAATTTACATCCACATCTATTTCAGTAGAAAATGTACATTTTAAGAAAAGCCTCTCTAAAATAACTAAAAAATGCCATGCTGTGAAGAACTATTGAGGCATTGATGACACTGAGTGGTGCATTGAGGCAATGGAATGTTCAAATGAATTTTGTTTGTAAAAATTATCAAAAGAATAATAATCATCATCTGTAAACCTAAGGAATTATTAGGTTTCCTCAAACATATTTGAAAACAAGATTTAAGATTTAGTCCCTTTTTTACAGTTTGCTAACTTTATGAACATTAACTTTACATGATAGTGTAAAATGCAATTAAATGTCTATCTGAATAAAAGGCATCTTGTATGTTATTTTCTCCTATACACTTTTGCAACAAATTGTTTTGCATTAGTGGAGAGAACTGGATGTGCAAAAGTGTTCCATATCGACTGCTGCAGTACTTTTATTCATCATATAAGGTTAAAAAGGCAGCAGAACTGTTTCCAACACTCATAATAAATCAGAATATTAGAATGATTTCTAAAGGATCATGTGATAGACTGGATGTCACATGTGACACTGAAGACTGGAGTAATGATGCTGAAAATGCAGCTTTGCATCACAGAAATAAATGATAATTTAAAGTATAATACATTGAAAACCAATTATTTTAAATTGTAATAATATATCACAATATTACATTTTTTTTCTGTATTTTTGATCAAATAAATGCAGGCTTGATGAGCAGAAGAAACTTCTTTCAAAAACATTAAAAATAGTAATGTTTCCAAACTTTTGGACTGTACTGTATCCCCCCCAAAACTGCACAACTGCAGAGTAAAACATTAATTAAAAAAAGTGAAAACTGACATGATTGTTACAAAATCACACAGTCTGGGGCCTCTGGAGAACTCAGAACAACTGCTAACATTAAGTTTAAGGTAAAAAATAACTGCCATGAAATTATAGTATCTTACTCCTATGCAATTAGATAAACTGTTCGTTCACTACATCACTTTACCTCTGTCTTTATAAAGTGAGGTATAAAGTACCCCTTTTATCCTCTTCTCTTCTTTTTGGCACTGTATCTATCGCAGACTATAATGCTCATTTATAATGTGTCATGTAAATTTGGCCATCCGTCACAATCAGGAAACTTTCACCGTGTCTAGACCTGGCGCGAGCTGCCAGGCCCGTTTCTACAGGGGAGCCTGAGTGTGTTGAGCGCCCTCAAACTAAAGCAATGCTGTCTACATTGGATGCGGCGTCGCGCACGCTACACAACAAATTACCAACAACTGATCGCGCGCGCGCTCTGTTTCTGACGCACTTCAAGCACTCGCTGGGCGGGGGAAGATTGATGTGCCGGACTTTTTTTTTTTGCTTTATTTGGTAGTATTTCGAATTAATGGTTTTAAAATAGTATTATAAAAAAATAAAATAAAACAAATAAAACAAATGTTAAAAAAACAATTCACTCGTTCACTCATTCTGGCGCCCCTATGGATGAGTGGCGCCCCTAGCATTTGCCTATTCCGCCTATGCCGCGGGCCGGCCCTGCCCGTCACCCCTAATTTCCACCAACTGTGGAACGGCGGCGGAGTCAGTAGGTTTCCATTAAAGTCAATGTGTGTATTTTCACTGAATGCGGAACAGCTGCGTTCCAACTCCAGCGATCCGCAGCCCTCCGGAGCAGATACACAGAGCTTCTATTAATGCCGAATGCCGGAGAGCTCCGCAGCAATTCAGCACTTATATCGCGCGATCATATACGTGAATTCGCGAGATCTCGTGGGTCCTTGTTGTGACCTCAGCTGTCAGTTATGGCCGCAGCCATTCCGCAACAAATCCGGACCTGGTGGGTATTGAAGGATGACAGAGCATGGAGCCGTTCCACAGCCGTTCCGCAGTTGGTGAAAATCCGGGGTAAGACTTTCATTCATCTTTGGAACACAAATTAAGATATTTTTGATTAAATCTGTAAGCTGTCTCACTCTTCCATAGGCTTCTAGGCAATTTCATTCTGCCGGTCCAGAAAAGTTAGTACAAACATTGTTAAAATAGTCCAAGTGACTACAGTGGCTCAACCTTATGTTTATCAAGCGACAAGCATACTTTTGTGCAAAAAAATAAAAAATAAAAAACGACTTTTTTCAACTATTCATTTTCTTCCATGTGGGCCTCTGACGTGAGTTCACGAGAATGCCATGATGCATGCGCGAGAACTGAGAAGATGACGCAGATGGGTCTCACTCTCTATGTAGTGTTTAAAATGGTTCTAAAGTGTGCATTTACTGGATGTCTGAATCGTGAGAAACCAAGAAGAAAACGTAAAAGTGCCTTACCAATGCCGCAAAATGAATGGCTTACCTTTCATACTTTCCCATCAAATGATCGCGGGCATCATCTTCTCAGTTCTCGCATATGCGTTGTGGCGCTCTCGTGAACTCATTCAGAGGCCCACACAGAAGAAAATGAATAGTTGAAAAAAGTCTTCTTTTTTTTTTTTTTTTTTTTTGCACAAAAGTATTCTTGTCGCTTGATAAACTTAAAGCTGTAGTCTACGATGTTGAAAATCGGTCGAGAAAGCCTGAGACGGCTGGGAAGTTTTAAAAAAACTCATCCCGCCCCTCCACACACACACCCCTCCCCTCTGTGCTACCTGATCCCTCCCACCGGGAAACGACCTGAACAACGTCACTCAGTCAAGCTGTGATCACTGGTAGTAAACAACGCATCTTGTTCAAATTCCGATCGGCTCGAACAGAAACCCGCTAGGCCTACTGAAATATATTCAAGCACTTCAAGAAATATAATTACTTTGACCCGTGATAGGCGATGCTAAACGGCTAAAATTCCAATGCCGACCGGCAGCATGAGCATGTTGTCAGACTGATAAAAAGCTATTTATGTAACACCTCACACCATAAAAGTATAAATAAATGCTTACCTGCTCAACAAAAAGTCAGCCGTGTCAGCGTCGGTTTTCAGTCCCAAATCTCCACTGCTGAGCTGATGCTACTTTGCTAGCTACCATAGACTGTCAGCTGCTTGCCCGCAAAATTTCATGTCGCAGGAGGGGGGCGGGGTGGGGTGGAGACGCGAGCGCCACGTGGAGTTTCAAGTGGAGCGGGGGATTGGATGAGAGCAGTTGACCAATGTAAGCTGTCCGGCCGGACAGCTTACATTGGTCAACTTCTCTGCTGCTGTACACCCAATAGAGTGAATGGATTTTTTTCTTTATTTTTTCTCTTCATATTGTTAGGATTGTACTGTAGAACCATAACCAGCATCTAAACGAGGTTATTAATAATGAACAATCTTTGAAATCGTAGACCATAGCTTTAAGGTTGAGCCACTATAGTCACTTGGACTATTGTAACGATGTTTTAACAAACTTTTCTGGGCTGGCAGATATCGATTACCCAGCAGTATATGAAGGAGTGAGCCAGCTCTCAGATTTCATCAAAAATATCTTAATTTGTGTTCCGAAGATGAATGAAAGTCTTACGGGGTTGGAACAACACCTTTAATGCTTTTCAGAGTTTCTTTTTGAAAGGAATGTTGTGAACACGATGTTTCATTTGTTGGTATGTTGTGGGAGTGACATTTTAGAGTGTTTATAGTTTAATTGATGAATTTGTTGAAGCTTGAGAGCATAAATAATTGGTAACTTGGTTGATATTAAAATGGCATTTAAGCCAATTCATAGGTATTTAATGGGCCCTATTTTAATCTAAAACGCAAGTATCAAGTGCAAAACGCAAGTAACTTTGTGGGTGGGTCTTGGGCGCTGTTGCTATTATACCGGCGGGATAAATGACTCTTGCGCCCGACGCTAATCTAAAATGGGTTGGTCTGAAGTAGCTTCATTATTCATAGGTGGTTTGGGCGTAACGTGAAATAAACCAATCAGAGCGACATCTCACATTCCCTTTAAGAGCAGGCGCGCTTGTTCTATAGCGGATTCCTATTGTAACGGCGGATTTGCCAGGCTCGCGCCAGGAGCGGTTCACAACCGAGGAGACCGACGTTCTCGTCAGGGCCGTAAAACACAGAGATGTGACGTTGGGGATGGAGAAACACACCCAAATTAACTTCGGTTAAACAGGCGTATGATAATTTGGGTTAATGTGTAAGCTAGATGTATGCTTTTATAATAAACTGTCTATCTATCTATCTATCTATCTATCTATCTATCGTTCTATCTATCGTTCTATCGTAATAATGTATGATTTACAAAAATGAAGACTGCTGCTTCTGTGTATATTAGAGAATCGAAGTGTATGCACGTTGTGCACACGCTACATTGATTATGGCCAAGCATGCGCCCTTAAAATTATGAATAACATGCGCAACGCGCCACTGACTTTAAACTAGTTTTTTTCGGCCAGTGGCGGAATTGTTTTCTAAATTTGCTAAATAGCATGAGGGAACGTTTGCGCTGGAACACGCCTCCTCTTTGCGCTGAACCGCCCCCGGGAGTGCAAGTGTATTTCTTAGTTAACCAACGTGCGTCTGTGGAGGGAAAAGTCCGCTGTGCGCGGGTGCAAAATAGGAATGATACATGCGCTGTCAATTGTGTCAATTGTCAGTTGCGCTGGGTGCAAGATAGGGCCCAATGTGTTTAACAATGTTTAAACGGTTTCTTTTGGAACAAAGGATTTTTCCATATTGAATGCTGTGAGTTGATCTTGTTTAATGTTATGTAACAGATTAATCCACAAGACATGCTTTGAGACAGGTGTAAAACACCTTTCCATGAGGTTGTTTTCTGCAATTTCATTGCAGTTCATTGCAAAAAAAATTGTATTGTATATAACACCTGATGTACTCATTACATCATAAGAAGAATGGCATCTATGCTAATGTTAGTCTTTCCGTTTATTCCAAGGTTTACTGAAGTCAGCTGGATCCGGGCCGTATCCAGATCAGGTGGTGGACCTGCACCTGGACCCATCCACAACACATCCCTGAAGTGCCAGCCTCATCAGCCCAGTGAAGGCCCCATTGATCGACACGACAGCCATCAGCACTGATCCTCAACAAACTCGTCTACATACCAGCGTGACTCCGACTTCCAACCAGATGGAACTGGATAAATATTCTGAATGTTCTGATCCAATCTGACTTCTGACCTGTAATGCTGCCTGAATCATAATCATACACTGTTTGTTCTTTGGCCAGAGGACAACTGAGCGACTGAGCCTGGTTTCTCCCAAGGTTTTTTTCTCCATTCTGTCACCTGATGGAGTTTTGGTTCCTTGCCACTGTTGCCTTGGCTTTTGGCTTGCTTAGTTGGGGACATTTAATATTCAACAATACTATTGATCTGCCTTACTTAAGGTGAAAGATGACGCAATTTTCTTCTAGAAACAAACTTTGTTGTATTATTTTCATGTTATCACTGTGAAGCTGCTTTGATACAATCTGTATTGTAAAAAGTGCTATATAAATAAAGGTGACTTAACTAATTAACTTATTGTAAATTGTATCAGTGATCGTTAATTTTCCATATTTTTCTTTAAATCAAATGTATTTTACAAATTAATGTTCTAGTAGTAATTATTTGGTACTGGTGCAGGTTTCAAAACACCACTTTAGTTGGCTGAACTTATTGGATGTAGTTTAGAAAACTTAACTTTATGGCGCTTTTCCATTACCAGTCCCAGCTCAACTCGACTCGCTTTTCGCTCCGTTTTCCATTGCAGATAGTACCTCCACAATAGTACCTGGTCGTCATAGCGACGCCGCAGGAAACTGCCGTGACTTAATCTTTTACGCGAGACGCGCGAGACACACCCGCTACCCACACACACAGGACAATGGAGGAAATCGAGTGTATGCTGTTTTTGGATGTTTTTGTTTTTGCTGTTTTTTATTCAGGATACTCCGTCTGGCGCGTGCAATGATGACGCAGTGAATAGTGACGATTCTCTCTGACCAATCAGCAGTCTGCCGTGTTTTCACGTCACATTTTAGTATCGCCTCAGCTCGCTTAGAACCTCGCCGGAGGTGGTACGAAAAAAAGTACCTGGAAGCAGGTACAGGTACAACTTTTACACAGTGGAAAACCAAACAGAGCCGAGGCGAGCTGGTACTGTGTAGTGGAAAAGCGCCATTAGTTTGCTGAACTTATTGGGTGTAGTTTAGAAAACTTAACTTTAGTTGGCTGAACTTAAATTCGAAGTTTACTTAACTAAATTAAATCAGTTCATTGTACTTTATAACTTGTCAGGTAAACTTTTCCAAATTTGTCAGGTACACTTTTATAAATAAGTTAGTAAAACTCAAAAAATCCATGCAAAAAGATAACAAAAAATAATGAGTTAAGTCAACAAAAGATTTTTTTTACAGTGTAGTAATGTCATGGCCGCGTTGCGATCATTTAGATGACACGGGTTCAAATCCCGAACCAACTTGGACTACTGAAATTTTTTATATTAGCCTATTAATGCATTTATAGCCTATTATTGATGCAGAGAGATTTGTCTAGTTCTAAAACTCTGTTACACCATAGTTTTTTGCTTATATTTATAAAATTACCATGCATTTCCATTTTACACTAAGGAACAAATATTAGCTATACAATGACTTTACTTTAGCCTATAATAATTCCAATCGTAATTTCAAAAGCAGTTCTGTTCAAATATATATATATAATGCTAATTCAATAGACCACATAAAATATATAAAATAAAGATATGCAAGAGGCACGTTTAAACGACAAACAATAAAATCAGAGCCAGTATTCTGTTACGTTTATGGTTCCAGTGGCAGTAATGCATGCACGGCTTTTCAAAATGTCACAAAGCGTTTTGAGATTGTTTTGAATGAAATATTGAAGTTTATAATAATATATAAAGGGTTTTGGCACACCACGACGAGTGGCGCTATGCATTGTTCTAAAGCCAGGTTTTATTCTGGCATGTTGAATTAGTGTTCGACAAACGCAGCGGCGTGTTCATTTGGATTTATGTATCTCTTAACAGCTAAAATAATTTAATAGGCTACTCTGTAGTTTTTCGGTCATACAGATAAGAGTAGAGTAGCCTACATCGTTCAAAACTGTAAACTTTATTCATATTAGGCTAACGACAAAAGTTTGTCTGTTGTCTCTGTCTCCGTGAAATGCGCGTCACAAAAATGAACCGAAAGCCACTTGCCTCAGCTCAGTCACAATATTTTTTTACAGTCTATGGTCACGATACGAAATTAATCGGCTATCTAAAGCCTGTCTATGTCTAAAGCCTGATTATGTAATCCATATGAAACGAGGTACAGAGGATCTACTCAAAAATGTTTAGCTATCATGTGAGCGCTTCCCAGTAAGGAAAGGACAAGGAAAGGGTGAAAATCTCGTTCTAATTAAATGTAGGTTAAATCGCCCTGAATTAAATTGTAAAAACAGATCAAATAAATGTATTTGTCAATGTTGCGATATTGTTTCATTTAAGTTCATAATTATTCTATAAATGTTATTTAGTTTAACAGCAGCACGAAGCACTGTGGTTCGAGATTTATTAAAAAAAAAAAAACCTTTTCACAAATCGCACCCTGGTTGTAAAGATTCAAAGATCCCATGTGGAATTTAATATTGAGTTGAACATTTTGTTCACGACAACAAATGAACATTGTTTGAAGATTGTATTTAGTTTTGCTTGTTGGAAAAAGCTGGCCCAAACTGAAGTAGCATTTTAATTATTCAATTATTGAAATAGGCCTAATTAAATATTTAGTAATAAACATTTATGACAGAAATATTACTACATAGCCTAAATTATTTAATTCCTTCATTATCGACACTTGAATAGCCTATTGCTAATGTGTAGAATAGCGTGTATAGTTAAGTGTGAATTGTAATTTGTAATGAATGTATTGTATGCTAAAGACGATTCAGCATCAGCAAAAACAGCGAGTCTATTAGGTTAGCCAAAATCAGCGGTCAAATCGCTCCCTCGTGATTTGTAAGAGCACTCTTCCCTTTGATTAGCCTAATTTTGATTTTAGTAAAGACAAGAAAAGCGTCTTCATCCATTGTTTCGTCTCTTATCTAAATCTGACCATGGAGTTGAATTTGGCGGAAAGCTGAAGGTGATTGCTGATAGGCTGTCCCAATCAGTGGTGCCTGCCCAATCCAATCACGTTTGAGAGGGAAACAACAAATTGAGGGTTTCCGAGATGTTTCTTTTTTCCTTTTTTTTTTTTTTTTTGAAGTAGTAACGGGTACTCACGGTTATGGATAGAAATGTAGTGGACTAAAGAGTACAATATTTGCCTCTCAAATGTACTTGAGTAAAGTCATGAGTACTCCCCAAAAATGAGACTCAAGTAAAGTAAAATGTAGTCTATACTGTTGCTAAACTGCGGGACACGTTTGATAATAAAAGGCTATTAAAAGTACCAAAATTGACGCAATAGACGCTGTTCCAAATGCGGCGCGCACTCTGAAACACACCGCAACGAGACAAGCAACGTATATTTTGGGCTTCGTGTGCACATCTAAACGATCAAATATGTCTGGTCACCAGCTTTCAATCGCTCTCAATGAGCCACGGCGCGGCGGCAGATTATGCAATAGAGAGAATAAACTGAGAATAAACTGACACTTTGCAAAGTCTGCGATTGTAGCACCTCTTAGTGGTAAGAGGCTGCAAATATACACCCGCAACTTTGGTAAAAGTATTATTCTGGTAAAAGTATTATTCTGGGTGAGTACCAGTCACCTGCATTGCTCATGATTGGGCGCGAACTAAAGCAACCACTGGACTGCTTGAGAGCTGAGCCAGCTCCTGCACGTGGGAGCCCAGGGATCCAGAAAGCCAGAACTCAGGTAAAAGGTTCACAGGCTCGGATGAAAGAGAGGTTTGATGCCACGCACAGAGTGCAGACCCCCTCACTTTCTCCAGGGGTTTGGGTCAGGATCAAACACCTCCACCGCCAAAATAAGCTGCAGTCATACTGGTCAGAGCCCCTGTGGGTGACTAAGCAGTTGGGGCCGGCAACTTACAGACTGGAGAATGGGACTCGTTAGCACTCAAACCGCCTGCACAGAGTCGCAGCTCCCTCAGCACCTGCATCACCTCTGTCCCCAGCAGCGGCTCTGGGTTGGCAGCCTAGGCCAAGAGCTAACCGGCTGGGGGGTAATCCACCAGCACCACCTGACGCAGTTTCACGGCCAGCACGCCCTCAGAGAATGACGCCTGTCTGGCATGGGGACTATGTGACAGGGTGATAGTGACACTGGGGAATGTGGGCTAAATGTTATGTTTCAGTTTCCAGGGGGGTGGGGGGAAAAATGTTATGTCTGAAAACGTTCAGCATTGGGTCCTGTTGTACTATGTTATGTTATGCACTGCGAGTGACATGTTACTGTGCCTTTAAAGCTTATAGTATTGATTGACGGCAAGTCAGTTGATAAAAGGCAACATGAACGGAGCTACACGGTGTGATTATTGAGTCCTTCTCAAACACAATAAGTATTTATTATTGTACTAATTTTGACATTTAGCCGATTTAAAAAATATAGTTTTGTTAAATCTTAAGTATTTAAGTCATTTTGTGCAGATATGTATATCTGTAGATCAGTTCAAAATATACCCACCAATGTTAAAACCAAACTACACATGTGCCTGAAATAGCTGGAAAGAGCAGTGTAGTGTGTGCGAACAGCCCATGATCAAAAGTCATTTAATGCAAGCAACAACACTTCTGTTGCTTGCGTTCGTACATGCTTCAGCATTTCTGACTTACATCTTTGGAGATGCATGCATCCTCTGCAAGCTTCCTTACAAGTGTGTGTGTGTGTGTGTGTGTGTTTGCATGTGTGTTGATGGCTGGGCATACAGTATCTGCGCCTCTGCTAAAGAGCCTTTGGATGCTTGTCACTGTGTGCTATACCAGCCAGCTGTGATTATAAACATGGCATTTTATTGCTTTCCTCTGGTTATGAAATTTGCTAGAAAAGACCCATCGCTTACAGCAGGTGTGTTGCTGAATGCTTTATGCATGCCTTATAAATAAACATGCCTTAAAATGCTGGTGAACACAATGTCAAGTGTGGATATTTGGCATTTTTTGACACTCATCAAATGTGATGACTAAATTAAATGCGATGAGGAGCCGCATGTTCCTAGTTCTACAAATATATCACGCAGGCTGTGGGTAGTTCATGGGCATTGGACTAGCATGTTCCTAAAAAGCTAAATAATACATTTAGTTACTAATGTATGGTTTAAACTGTAAGAATGCTATTTTGACATTATGTTCATTTTACGAAAATAAAATGTATACAAAAATAATAATAACTATAAGAATGCAGTAACCCATTTTGCATTTCATGTACAGTATATTTTATTTGTAACAGATATTCAGCTGATCTTTTTAATAGTCAACTTAATAAAGATCGGTGTCATGATGGTCATAGACATGGAAATTAAACTTTAATTTCACCAAACTGATTGCTCACAACAAACCCTTACACATTGCATTTTCAAGTCACTTCAAGTTTGATTTTGAGTTGTTTACTAACTTTTTAATTAGTCTTCCCATTAACAACATTATTTATTCATTCAGACTGTTTTGTGGATGGGGAATGCACACGAAAACAAGAGGTGGGATTATCATGTAAACAGCATAATATACCAATCATACTTTGATGGAGGCATTGCTTCCTCTCATGTGACTTTTCCCCATTCATTCTGTCAAATTTGTTCTTAGGCTTGTTCGACTTCATGCATCGAAGCGCAGAACGATCGGCGGTTGACTTGAAGCAGTGCATGCCGGTTAGAAATACTGTCTGACTTGATACAGCGCAGACGGCATGTCACTGTGATGTATGGCATTAAGGTACAGAGAGAGCGATTCGAGAGCAGACTGCTGACTCAGCCGACATCGTTCTCAATAGTGGCTGCATAAGCGCTGATGACGACACAGCTATTCCACGATAGGCCGGATTCACCGCATGACAACAATCATGTGTGTTTAGTGTTTATTCTGACACCTCCAGTTCCGCCAATGCTCACAAATCTGTATTTTTATAACAGTAAAAGCTCTTTTCTTGTAGTCGCTATGTTATATCGTCTCATGTTTATCAAAATAAAACTCATAAAAAAACAGATCCCACTTCAATGATATTTAAATTGTATAGGTTTATGTTAAAACTGTATACTTGTGCAAACAGACGCTGTATTAAGCAGTACATAAAGTATTGGATGAAAATGTCTCTGAAACCGTCTGTGTATTGTACAAATATTGCATTTAGTTTTCTTCATCTGTTATAAAGTAGGCAAACACCACACGAGCGTCACTACGGGAAGCAGAAAGTGTCCAACTTCACGTCTCCGTTTTCAGCTGCAAGCGGCAACTCTCGCCGATCGGTTACATCCAGCCGCAGTTGAAGTTGAATGTGCCTATTGTTTCCAGTGTTTTCATGTCTTTTATTTTGAAATTTGTTATAGTCATGTTTTCTTTTCATGCCATGTGATTCCCTTTTACCCACATGCGATCCTGTCGTGTGCTTCCCCTGTTCATGTGTTTGGGCTTTTGTTGTACCCTTCCCTCGCTAACTTCCCTCCGTCTCGTTCACTCGGATGTACGCCATTGCTTACATTGCACGAGTGCCCACTACTGGCAGAACCCTTGAAATGTGTTTAAAAAAATCTGCTATGGAGCTGATTTCCCCCTTTTTTTAACAACTGTTTGAGTTTTCTTTTTTTATATAGGCAAAGAAATACAAAAATACAAAGCAAAAATCAATGATACAAATCTAGAACCCACCCAAAATCATCCCACCCCTGGTAGACTTTGAGAATATAGAAATAAAATACAAACACAGAATGTATACACTATTAAAAAAAAAAAAAAAAAAAAAAGTTTTAAAAAGTTGACAATATCAAAGGCATGCTGGCCACAAATTCACAGTCTTTACACTGGATCCATGATTACGAAAAGTTGAGAGTTCCATCGATATAATGTCCAGCAAAGACAGTCCATGTTCGTCTGTTCATAGTGTGAGGAGGATTCCAACAGTTGACTAATATTTATTTTGCCGCTATGAGAGCGGCTAACAGTAAATATCTTTGTTGAATGGATAAAGGTCTCAAAAATCATTAAAAAAAAGTGGCGTGGGGTCAAACATATATCAGTGCTCAACAGATTTGATAAGTCCTGTGAGAGCTGGGTCCAGAAAAGTGAGAGAGAGGGACAGTCACAAAATAAGTATAAATACGTTCCTAGAGATCCTTGAGAACAAAGATTACACGTAGGAGATGAGGATAGATTCATATAGAAACGTTTCATAGGAGTCAAGTAAACCCTATGTAGTAATTTCCAGTGTATCATTTGATGATTGGGGTTCTTTGAAGACTGCTTAAACATCCTCCATACCTGATCTGAAAATAAAACATGCACATGGCTGGTAGCCATGTAAAAGCTGACTGTAAAAGCTTCCGTCCTGTAACAAATTAGGTTAAATCATCATCTAGAGGCCCGAGAAGACAGAGGGACTAAAGATAATCTGCACAAATTACCATCATGATCATACAGAGATATGGAGCAAATATCCACATCTTGAGCAGTGTGATGGATTTTTTTAATTAATCAACTTTAATTAATCAACTAACATTTATTTTTCTTGCAGGAACAACATTCATATGCTTTTAAATGTTTCCAAACTCTTTGGGGAAAACTTGTGACTTTGAGTGTGTGTGTGTGTATAAATAACAATTAGGGTAAATGAAACTAGACAGATGACTAGTTCTCAAACCTTGTGATAAGTAATCACAAAAACAGAGTTTGCTTGTGCCAGTGACAGAGGGAAAGGTTGGGGCTTTTGAACCAATTGAACCAATCATATTGAAGGTGACATGTTAGTCACGATAATCTTATTTGTTGTCTCGATTCTATAAAAACTTTTGTATCCGTGTTTTCTGGTGGGATTCTCAATGGAATTTGTCTGAGATCCTCCGGCCTTGCTTCTTCTTCAGGGAGATTCTCTGAGAATTGCTTGAGAACTCTCCCGGCTGTGATTAAAGCATTTAAAGGACATTTGCTGAAGTTTGTCTGTCATTTATGCTGCGCAGCAAGAAAACTAGTTAGGGGAACAAGTTAGTTAGGTGACTATTATTGGACAGGGACGTCGATTTGTAGACAAGACCCAGATAGAAGAACACTAGAGACCTTACTACCAAGTGATAGTGATTCGATAGGGGACGTCGATTTGTAGACGAGACCCAGTTAGTTAGGTTTAGGGAAAAATCTACCACAGCAGCTAAAGATAAAGAAGTTGAAATACAAATATTGTCAATTTGTGAATAGGTTTTATGAATTGGCGGAGAAGAAAGTGAATGACCTAGCAGAAGGGTTTAATAATTGCCAAATATCCACTAATGAGGATGAAGTTGCACATTGCCAAAGTTTATCAGAACAAAGAGTTTAAGAGTGTGATTCCTTTGGTCCAGATCTATCTAAAGTATGGAATATTGCAGAATTCATATCTGCACCCATTACAATTTTAAAGTCAGAGAATTTCAAGAGATAAGCTGAGAGTAAAGAGAAGAAAGTAGGGTAAGGAGTACATGAAGCATAAACTGAAAGAAATACAATATTCCTATTCTCCACTGATGTTTTTATGTTTTACTCTACCATCTGAGTCACAACCTTTATCCAAAATAGTGATATTTAAAGTCCTCTACACCAATATTAAGACACCTTTAGTTTTAGTATCCGTAGATTAATGAGATACCACTACTTAAATATTATTGCACCTGCATACATCCTCCTCTTTCAAATGGGATTATTGACATAAAGCTATATCAATCTTTCTTCGGAAAAAATCCCAAAAGCTTGTGCATTTGTGAGGGTAAACGGCCCTCACAAACACACAAGCTTTTTGGATTTTTTCAGTCCATTAATATTGCAACTCAGAATATTAAGCTCAGTCATAGGTATCAAATAGAAATGCTGCTTGATAAAACAAAATACAACTTTAGTCTACCATCAAACCACACCCTACCCTTCCCATCACCATTTGATATAAACATAATTTTTATCTTTATCTTTATAGTCCCATGAACTATGGCAGATTAAACCTTAATACGATCCGTGGCATCAACAGAAACCTACACATTACTGAAGCACCAATATTGGCCCCATGCTAATATAATGGCTAGCAAGTAAAAAAAATCAACTCAGTTTTTAGAATGTCCTCAAAGCGTGCTACAGTGTTAACCATTTTGTCAAACGTATCACTCGTGGTCGGTGCCTTGGATCTCTTCTTAATCGGAAAAGATGACGGTGACAAATTCTACTGTTTCCGAATGTGTGCCATCTGGCAAAGTACAATTATTGAATAAAACTTAAAATAAAACGAAAAATCAGCAAAAAAGGGGCCAAATGTACGGGGCTCTACTGGAGCATGTCACGTGACTCTCCCTCAGTTTTTATTTTTTTATGCACCATTCTATAGGCCTGTATGTGTGCTTGGGCTATTAAAACATTTATTACAGAAATATTAATTATGAATATATGAATATATTTATATTAAATATAAAATGTTTAAAAAACTCAAACAAAAATAATAACAATACAATAAACTATAACTGTTAAAAAATAGTAATATTAAGGTAGCTACAAGTATTAAATGCGGTTAAATGTCAAAATAGAGATGAAATCAGGAATGTGTCTCTCGCATCTACTTGTGATCCGATCGGACAAAACGCATCTTAATACCAGGAGTAAACAGAGCCTAAGCTGCAACATCTAGCTACTGGGGTGCCTCAGGGTTCAGTGCTTGGACCACTTCTCTTCTCTATCTACATGTCATCACTAGGATCTGTCATTCAGAAACATGGCTTTTCCTATAACCGCTATGCTGGTGACACACAACTCATGACACCTCTCATTACAGCCAGATGATCCAACAGTAGCTGCTCACATCTCGGCCTGCCAGGCAGATATTTTGGACTGGATGAAGGACCACCACCTTCAACTCAACCTTGCAAAGACAGAACTGCTTGTGATCTCGGCCAACCCAACACTTCATCATAACTTTTCCACTCAGCTAGGTTCCTCATCCATAACTCATCCAAGAACCTCAGAGTTATGACTGAAGATGAATTAAACTTCACAGACCACATTGCTAGAATGGCCCGGTCCTGCAGATTTGCCTTACACAACATTAGAAAGATAAGGCGAACACTTATCAGAGCATGCTACACAATAACTTGTCCAAATTATTGTGCTATCCAGACTGGATAGATTCTCATATATTGTTGCCCTCTTGTTGAATCGATTGCTTCTATTGTTCTTGATTGCTTCATTGCGCTGAACTCAGCAACCCTAATTATGTTTGAAGAGATGGAGAATGTTTGCAAAATGTCTGTTTCATCACACAGCACCATGCATGTTTCGTCGCCCTGCACCAAGCCTGTTTTGTTGCCCAGCACCGAGTTAATGATGTCACTGATGTTCCTGCCGTGCCTCCCACTCCCACCTCCGCCTAGAACCTTCAAGCCCATCACTCCACCTCGGCCTGTTGACCAGTAGACTCCAATTTGGCTCCTCGCCCCATCGGCTCCACCTGGGACCCTCATCCCTCTGGCTCTGCCTTGGTCAGTCATTGCTCTGCCGTCTCCATGGACTTACAGGCCTTCATCTGCGACTCGTCCCTGCACCCCCTTGGCTACATAGGGCTCCACCTCAGTCCTGCAGCAGCCTGGCTTCGCATCGGCCACTCGTCTCTGTGGCTCCGCCTTGGTCTTCAGGACCTTCTGTGTCTCTTCAGTCATTCAGGTCTGCCTGGCTCTCCACTGCCATCAGCTCCACCTCAGTTGGTCATACTTTTTCATCAACTTACAAGTTACAAAGTTAATTGTAGCTATGTGAATGCTCAATTTTCCTGTTGTTTAATACATTTGGCCAAAGTCTTGTGTTATAAAAGATTAAGTGCTATGCACAGGCTGTATTGGCTATGATTAGAGGGCACTGGCACTCATTTACATGACATTCTTGGCTTCTCAAAGACATAAAACATTACCCTTTACAAGCATTTTTTTTTTCTTGAGTAATGAAAATGCTCTGCTTATTTAAAGAACCAGTTCTTTATTTACTCTTGCACTGCAAACAAGCAGAGCGACGGGCTACTGAATGAGGTTTTGCAGACAAAATGAGGATCCGCTGGAGTTACGGGGATTAGTCACAAGCTCTAGTATTAAGCTATTTAGCATAAAGTTCTATTCAAGCTCTGGTATAAAGTATAGGTACAAAAAAGTTGCAAATATTGGACCTCATTCACCAATATCTTCATCTCCAGAATTTTCTTAACTTTGTACTTAATAAACTTCCTAAGAAAAGTCTACATCAGATTCATGACATGCTCTTAAACAACAGAATTGTTCACACCTGTGTTCTTAGGATTGATGAATCCCACATCTTCGTAATTGAAAGCGTGTGTCAGTTGTTCCTAATTAGCATAAGAAAACGCCCGCAAATTCCCATATAAGGAAATGACACTTCAGGGCCGTGTGCAAGAAAAGTTGGAGAATGTCCAAAAGACGCACAGACGGTGGTGGTCCACCGATCACCAAACGAAAAAAGAACTTCAGTAATTCTGAAATAGAAATTCTACTGCAACAGGTAAATGCCAAACGAGGCATACTATTTGATTTAATCAGCTTAATTGCTGATGTAAATTGCAGTGTTAGTGTTTATTTGCTGGAACTTCTTAGCTAAGAACAAATCCAAGATAAGAAAACATTAGTGAATGTCAGAATCTTTGTAAAAAGTGCGTAAGTGGGATTTAAGAACACATTTATTCGTAAGAACGGTTGGTGAATGAGGCCCATAGTGTTATTAACCGGTATGTTTTCTAATCAAACCGTTTTTGGAACTGTACGCATGAACAGAAACGTTAAAATACTGATTCTGTTCAGAGGGAACCAATTGATATATTTATTTATTTTATTTTTTAAGCTCCGCCCAGAGCTGAATACTTTTTGTCTGGAACTAAGCAGGAGTCGAGTCCCAATACCTTTGGAGGCTTAGGAAAATGGAGAAAATATCTCATCAGCATGACCAAACAGACACCTGTGATGTGGCCATGGATGTGGAGGCACAGTAGCTCAGTTTGCCAAACATCAGTGTTCAGTCATCAGGGCCCTCCCTCTTGACACAGGAGCACTGAATGCTGAGGCGTAATGGACTGCTAAATGAAAGAAACATTAGCATATGTAGCTCAGCAGCAGGCCCTGCTTCCCAGCTCCCCTAGCCACCTGTTCATTTTGAAACCCTCTGAAGGGGTTTGGTCACTTAATGGTCCATGTTTTTTCATGAAACTGTGGTGTGGAGTTGCCTGGCTAAAAACATGGCATCAGGTTGCTAAACTAACTTAACTGACAAGTTTAATCAACCAGCTTAACACTACAAACAGTGCTAGCCAAGGTTTACTTCACCAACATGCTTTTCTTGAGAAAACAATACATCTCATTCACTAACCGTGCGTACGCACAGGTTTGTGTGTGACATCTGCATACGAACATTTGCACAAACAAATCATGATTTATCAATAACTTTCCTTCTAAATTTTATTCTAAATTTATGAAAAATGTAGTTCAACTGAAACCACATATACGAAAAAAATCACATACTCTGGGTTAGAGGTCTGCGTGGGACTTTTTTTTTGTCCCGCTCCCGCTAGGTTCTATTCCGCACACTCTTGATTCCGCTTAATATTCACTGTGTTCACGCGTTATCGGCTTAGAGTGATTTTCTTCCCAACCCGACCGATCCCGCTAAATCCCACCAATCTCACATTTAAATTTTCTCTAAAGAAGGAGAGAGTGATTAGGGATAACTATGGAAGCTCTGAACTGCAAGGTGAAAAAAAACATATCTCGTTATTTCGAGATATTAAGTCGTTATTTCGACATATCTCATTATTTTGACATAATATCTCGTTATTTCGACATAAGAAGTCGTTATTTCGACATATCTCGTTATTTTGACATAATAAGGGGGCATTCTAATATGCATTAAGCCACATTTAGCGTTCTTATAATGGTTTTATATAGGAGGAAAATGCTTAACGTGAAATTAAATGTGTTGCGTTCATATTCTGGACTCCTGATTTTTTGTAGTAGCCTATACTTTATTATGATTTTAGTATCATAATGATTAATAAATGCACGCACAATTATCCGTGAACTTGATAAATGTTGCAGATATGTTTTACTATCCACAAACAAATTGCTTTCAACGAATGTGCAGCAATTTGTACAAATAGAGACATTTTTGTGAATAAAATGTTTTATTTTGTATTAGTGATCATAATTTGCGCATGCAACAAAGATGATGTACAGGTGACGCGTGCATTTATTGACGTCTTTTCTGAGTCGATCTCATTTGTGTATATTCGGCAATGCTTAAAATGTAATTAAATAACCTAGATAGCCTATTTTGCTTCATGTGTTATTAATAATATTAATTGAACTATTATTGTTGTTGTTGCTGCTGTATGGTCCGTGCTAAGAGTAGACTATTATGATTTAAGAGGTTTCATAATAGTCTACTCTTAGCACGGACCATACAGCAGCAGCAACAACAATAATAGTTCAATTAATAGTATTATTAATAATAATAATAAAAGCCGCAGTAGTGGTAAGGCAGTGCAAGCCAAGTCAAGTAAAACAGAGTTTCTGATTTGGCCAATAATGGCCAAGCACATGAAGCAAAATAGGCTATCTAGGCGATTATATGAGTTGTGTAAAGTTAACAAATAAACCAAATCTAACTATAAAGCTGGCTGAAAGAGCAACTGACAACAAAACTAGCACAAAACTATATGTAATTGCTAAATAAGTTTATTGCCATTATGCAACGTTTTAGAAAAGTATGAATTAGTAGAATATCCAGTGTTATGAAAACAGTAGGTCAACATAACTACAATGCATTCTTTAATTCCCTGTATTATTCTGCCCTCTAGTGGCATATCGATATTAATACAAACCTTAACATAAAGATTGACAGTATTTTAAGGTTTGTATTAATATCGATATGCCACTAGAGGGCAGAATAATACAGAATAAAACAGACCAAACACAGTAAAAATCATTCTAATAAAGTATACTATGTACAAAAAAATCTGATGAGCCCAGAATATAAACTCAATGTGTTTAATTACACGTGAAGCATTGCCGAATACACTCAAATGAGATCGACTCAGAAAAGACGTCAATAAATGCATGCGTGTCACCTGTACATCTTCTTTGTTGAATGTGCAAATTATGATCACTAATACAAAATAAAACATTTTATTCACAAAAATGTCTCTATTTGTACAATTGATGCACATTCGTTGAATTCAGAATTTTACACACATAAGTTGAAAGCAATTTGTTTGTGGATAGTAGCCTAAAACATATTTGCAACATTTATCAAGTTCACGGATAATTGTGCGTGCATTTATTAATCATTACGATACTAAAATCATAATAAATTATACTACAAAAAAATCAGATGAGTCCAGAATATGAACGCAACGCGTTTAATTTCATGTTAAGCATTTTCCATAGAAAACCATTATAAGAACGCTAAATGTGGCTTAATGCATTTTAGAATGTCCCCTTATGTCGAAATAACGAGATATTATGTCGAAATAACGAGATATCATGTCAAAATGACTTGTGTCGAAATAACGAGATATTATGTTGAAATAACGACTTATGTCGAAATAACGACTTATGTCGAAATAGCGAGATATTATGTCGAAATAACGAGATATCATGTCAAAATGACTTGTGTCGAAATAACGAGATATTATGTTGAAATAACGACTTGTGTCGAAATAACGAGATATTATGTCGAAACAATGACTTAATATCTCGAAATAACGAGATATGTTATTTATTTTTTTATTTTTTTCCACCTTGCGGTTCAGGGCTTCCGTAGATAACAAATGTTGGCTATAAAATTATTTAATTTGTTTTTCTTTTGTCTTATCACAGCACTTCTCCTTTGCTGAGATAATCCATCCACCTCACAGGTGTGGCATATCAAGATGCTGATTAGACAGCATGATTATTGCACAGGTGTACCTTAGGCTGGCCACAATAAAAGGCCACTTTAAAATGTGCAGTTTTACTGTATCGTAAATACAGCCCAGGACCTCCACATCCAGCATCTTCACCTCCAAATTCATCTGAGACCAGCCACCCGGACAGCTGCTGCAACAATCTGTTTGCATAACCAAAGAATTTCTGCACAAACTGTCAGAAACGGTCTCAAGGAAGCTCATCTGCATGCTCGTCGTCCTCATCGGGGTCTCGACGACCTGACTGCAGTTCGTCGTTGTAACCGACTTGGAGAGGTGTTCTCTTCACGGATGAATCCCGGTTTTCACTGTACAGGGCAGATGGCAGACAGCGTGTATGGCGTTGTGTGGGTGAGCAGTTTGCTGAGGTCAACGTTGTGGATCGAGTGGCCCATGGTGGCGGTGGGGTTATGGTATGGGCAGGCGTATGTTATGGCCAATGAACACAGGTGCATTTTATTGATGGCATTTTGAATGCACAGAGATACCGTGACGAGATCCTGAGGCCCATTGTTGTGCCATTCATCCACGACCATCACCTCATGCTGCAGCATGATAATGCACAGCCCCATGTTGCATTTGTACACAATTCCTGGAAGCTGAAAACATCCCAGTTATTGCATGGCCAGCATACTCACCGGACATGTCACCCATTGAGCATATTTAGGATGCTCTGGATCGGCGTATACGACAGCATGTTCCAGGTCCTGCCAATGTCCAGCAACTTCGCACAGCCATTGAAGAGGAGTGGACCAACATTCCACAGACCACAATCAAATAAATAAATTCAGGGTTCACTCTCGAAATTGCAATTGACATAGTGATACTAGCACGTGATAAAAATATGGCATGTCAAAATAGATGTGCACAATGTAAATGTAGACTGATAGATTCATTTCATTCCAATTATTTGTAAAATAAATTACATAAATAACCTTAAATGTCTCACTGTGCATTGCTATTTTTGTTATAGTGGAGCCGTTGCTTACACATTACATCTGCACTTTAGCGTACTAAAGAACCCTACCTAATTTCAGATACTCAGTGATGTAATTCATTTACATTTACATTTATGCATTTGGCAGACGCTTTTATCAAAAGCGACTTACATTGCATTTAAAGGTACACATTTACATTCTTATCAGTTTTTGCTTTCCCTGGGAATTGAACCCATGACCTTGGAAGTGCCAATTCTTAATGTTCTATCTTACAGTAAAATTAAAATGTTAAGTTTTAGTAAACTTTAAAGTTCAAGTAAATGTTTAATTGTCCATCTGACTAGTAAAATTAAAATGTACATTTTTTAATAAACGTGTAGGTAAAGTTCAGGTAAATGTTTAATTTTCCATCTGAGTGATAAAATAAAAATGACTCTGCAAGTCCATTAAAATAATTTACAACAACTGCAAACAACTATTGAATTGTGATTTTGTATTGCAACATGTTTATTATGATGCATACATCTCAATTTTAAAATTTTAAAATAGATAGTAGGGGTGTAACGATACACAAAACTGAGGTTCGTACCACGGTTTTGAAGTCACAGCTGGTTCGATTCGGTACAGCAGGGGGGAGAAAACTAAACATAATTTTATTTTTATTTTTATTAAACAGTGGTTTTCTGAACAAATTGTGTCTCTGTCTTTAAATGAATTCAATTATAATTAAAAGTTTCTTATGGATAAAAGTTTTTTTTGTTTTTTTTTGTTTTTTTATCTCTGCTAATGCTGTAAACTATATAGAGCCCAATGACTATAACACAAACCCCAAACTATTAGCCTAAATTCAGTAGCTATTTATTTTTAGATATAATGATCAACACTCAAATAAAAACATGCAAAACATATAAACTGCAAGGCGGTTTTTGCATTAACTTCTAATGTGATTTTTACTTAAAATTTACTTAAATTTGTTGTTGAAATAGCCTATAATAATTTACACAGTTGCTGTCATTTTCATGACAGATATTTTAAACATACATCAAATAATCAAGACATCATAAACTGGTTAAGTAAAATATAATATATAGGCTCATATAGGGCATATATTTAGCAAAAGAGTTAATTTTATAGCGAACTAACAAGCTGTGGAAACTGAATGACTTGCCTGAGGTAATGCATGACATTGTTTGTTTACAAGGTGTTTTATTAATGTATTTCCGCCGTTGAAACAATGATTGAGCGATTACACGACTTATGATGTGTTTCAGTTAGTTGTACTGTATCTTTCAACATACCTTCAGATGTTCATTCATATTTATTCTGTAACTGGTATTTAAGAGGAAGAGATGATTGAGCTCCTCTCTGCCACTTGAACTGAGGCACCTATGATCTGTCACTCCACATTAAAGGTATTGTAGGTAGGATTTTTATAAAAAACTTATTTTCCAAATTTGTTTAAACTTTATTTATATATCAAAACATAATTAAAATGTAAGTACTCTGAAAAAGAAAGTATAAAAATTGAGTGTCTGTAGACCTCTCACGACTGTTTTAAAGACAGCTCATTATTTCCATTCACTCCACCCCCTCCCTTCTGGGCTCCTTCCAAAGCCACGCCCCCAAAACACATGAACGCGTGACGCCGACCGCTGAGCTGAAGACGCATTATTTACCTGAGACGAGCGGAGAGGAAGGAGCGCAGTGCATGTGGTGACATCATGTCAGAATCACATGTAATAAAAAAAATCTAACTTTATCATTATGAAGATAAACAAATAAGATGTATTTTAGTACTCACTATCAAGCTAGCATATTGATATTGGTAAAGTTTAAAATATATATTTTTTGATTCGCTAACGAGCTAGTTATCTATAAGGCAAAGCTAAAAACAGGTTGCATGATACACGTTTTTCCATTACCATCATTTACACTGTGATGAAGATGAATTTCGTGTAAGATTCATAACATACATGGTGTTCTGCATGTAAGAGTTTCCATGATGAAAGCATTGTTGACTCTGATGAGGACTACACTCCAGAGACAAGTACCGCATCGTCAGCTTGAGGACAGGTCCGGGGTCGAGGGCGAAGCAGAGGAGGTCGTGCAAGAGGCCGTGCAACTAGGGTCCGAGGATATTGACGCGTTTTATTCAAAGACTTTTTGTTCATTACCTTTTCTAGTACTGTCTTCCTTTTTTGCCTTGTTTGCCTTCGCTAACTGCATATGCCGGTAATGTGAATTTTTGATTGCTCTTTCTCTGCCATTGTTTTGCTATTCCTAGGTTCCGTGGCTCTTGAATTCCTCAAATCAAACGGGTGTGCGCGCATATGGGCAGATCCTGTGTGGCAAAAGGGTGGTTGCCATGGTTGCGAGAGAGTGACAGTCGCCTAAGCCAATCCTTTGTTTCGTCCCGAATGGAAATAATGAGCCGTGTTTAATACAGATTAAACGGTTTAGAGTCACTCGATTTTTATACTCTTTTTATTAGAGTACTTACATTTTAATTATGCATTGATATATATAAAAAGTTTAAACAAATTTGGAAAAAAGTTTTTTATAACAATCCTACCTACACTACCTTTAAAGAGCGCCAAAACGGCGCTCTTAATTTCGTGATAAAATGGACAGAATTTGAAAGATTACACTTTGTTTCTTATCAAAAGTAACAAAACATGGAGCTTATTTCAATTAGTGGTGATAAATGGTGGTTAGGCTACAGCGCTTTATTCGTAGTATAGACATAAGACACGGAAATTTGCCAGAAGCATGTGTGTACTGTTACACCCCTAATTACTATTTCACTAGTTTGCCTGCCCATTCAGCCTTAAAGGGTCATGAAACCCCCCTCTTTCAGCTCAAGTCTAGCTCACAATCTTTTTGAAAAATGCAACTTAAATGGGCGTGGTGGGAGTGAGAAGAAGGGTGGGGAGTGGGTGTGGTCAAAGCCCAAAGTGGCCCATGCATATCGACTGTCACTAAAAATCAGTGGTAAAACGTGAGGAAATGCTAGATTTTTTATAGCTGGCAAAGTTAAAGTCTAATGAAATACACTGACACCTTATTTTTGTCCTTTCAAAAGTAACTGAATGCCCTGCTACAAATATTAGCCTACTACAGTAATCATAATTCTATTTAAAACATATAAATGTACATGCATATGTATAATTATGCCATTATAAAATATATATTTGTTTATATACACACTATAAATGCATATATTTGAAAATAATAAAAAAAAACGTTCCGTAGGCTACATACTAGCCTAGATCTACGCGCCCCCTAAACACACATAATAAAGATGGATAATGAGATAAACATTTGCACAAACTAAGCATACGTTCCATACAATTGAGGTATTATCGACATATCTAAATTTTAAAAACGAGTGATTATTTAACAAAAGGCAAGTAAAACGGTCAGGGTTACATTTTAGACACACACACACACCTCTGAAGCGATAGGAAAAGTCCTCGGGGCCGCATCACTCGCAAGACCGAAACCTGCATTGGTGTACAAGGCCGAAGTCCACCTTTCTCCAGTTGAATGGTTGCTACACACCCATAGTTTAGATGTGTCCGTGGTTGATGGCCGGAGTCTAGCCCTGGCAGAATCGCGGGGAAAGATGCACTGGAACTTTTGCACCACGAAAACAAACGCACGTCCCATTATTGGCTCTCTCATCTACTATGCGAAATCACAGTTTGACATGTCTGTCTTTGGAAAGTTCCACGTGGTGTCATGAATAATTAAGAGGCAGTGTCTTCTCATTGGATAAGAAAACTCAGTCATGAATAATTATGAGACATCGATGAGTCATCAAAGTACTATAGTGCTCTGTGAAGATGAAGATTTTAAACCCGGAAGATGAAAATAGCGGAAAAAAACTAAAATTTAACCATTTTCCCCCTACTATTAAATCTAACAGATGCTAACATTGTCTTCAATGATGTTCAACACACATACCCTCTGTTAAAATCTCAGAAAATTTGGTTTAGGGTTTCATGACCCTTTAAAGGATAATAGCAAACTAACTTGGCTTGCTGTCCTTGGAGGAGACTTGAACCCGAGGCTCGGCTCGAGCTCCAAGTTAAAAAAAACCTGCACATAGGAGAAAAGAAAGAATTAGAGGAGGAGACGGGGAGGAGGAGGCCTGCCGGAATAATTTGTCAGTGGTGTGCTGCAGTGTCTGCTGCTTATATAGTCATAATGATGATTGATGGGACTGAATTTGTAGGCTTCTCCCGAACCTACATTTGGAACTTCATTTAAGGGGAGACACGGCAGGCAAAAACATTGTGTGTTTTTTTTCACTGGTCAATTTTGAGATTTTGGACTATTTGTCTTCTTTCAGACTTGTGGTGAAAAAAAGTCTGAAATACACATTTAGGTCTTTATTTTACTACACTTTGTCTATTTGCGTCTGTAGATCTCTCCTAAATTCAACAAAAGTTGGCGTCCTAAATCATCCCGCTGCTCCACGATCGCTGTCTGCACACTGTCATAACATATACCGTTGAAAAGCTCTCTCTCTCTCCTGTACAATGCTGTCGGATCCAAATATGGTCATTTCTTTTTTATCAGCAACCAATCGTGAAAGTACTATGGGGCATTTAACTCTAAGCGAAATCTCATTGGCTGATGTCAATTTCTGACAACGTGATTCGTTCAGATGCATCACGTGACGTGCTCTGACATTTCCAGAGTGTGTTTTTGACTGTTTTTCACTGGGGTTCTGTTCAGTTGAAGGCCATAAATGCTATGTTATATAAGTTTTGATGTGTTTTAGGTGGTTTGTATTGTTGATTGTTAATGATTTGATAAGATATTTTGTCTGTAAATAGTTGTTTCCACTAAAAAAGTATGATTTTTTACAATACAAATCTTTAAAGGCCGTTTTCTCAAAATGGGTTTTTTCTCATACTCTGAGCCAGAAATCTCCACTTCAGCAGCACTTACATAAACCAAACTTTCCAGTTGTATTCCTATCTATATTCTTAA
This sequence comes from Abramis brama, assembly GCF_963993115.1. Classification (NCBI taxonomy): domain Eukaryota; kingdom Metazoa; phylum Chordata; class Actinopteri; order Cypriniformes; family Leuciscidae; genus Abramis; species Abramis brama. The sequence goes on along the minus strand of NC_139971.1, from coordinate 12,381,842 downwards.
GGTTTTTACAGAGGGCTTTGTTCATATATTGTTCAGATTCTGATTTATACAACATGTTATACCTAAAAACGGGGCGAAACTGGATTTTTTTGGCTGTTGACAGTCTTTTCTGATTAATGGAGTGATAAAAAGAGATATCCAAAATTCCCTCTGTAAAAACCTTTGACTCTAATATGTCAACAAAATGAAATAAGAATTTTGAATCTGGCTTTATCCAATGTTCAGATTTCTCTTCATATGTAAAGAAATATATGTAAATTAGTGCATTTTTAATAAGATAATACCTAATTTGCATATTTAAACATAAATATTCTAAAAACTTGTAATACAAAAAGATATTTGTCTTAATGTCAGTAATCAACTGGGGAAGTTTCATGCTGATATCTATTAGTTTTTTGTTTTTTTTTCCTATTCACCTGGGGTGTCTCCCCTTAATCAAATGTCAAGAAAGAAAAATTACTTTTGTGACATAAAGTGAGGTCAACTTCAACAATGGACCAGGGCTGGGCCTGGGTATGTATACATACAGTAAAAGAGTAAAAATTAGGTGCGTTATAGCTCGAGCTGCGAGTTTCCTCTGCATGAAGATGCAGATACACATATGTACAGCTGGTAAATCAGTGGTCTGTAATCTGTGTCTGTATTAAAGGTGGTTATTATGTTTAAAATTGTTTGGAGGATAACACGCTTTGCATTGATCGAGGATCTTGCTGCCAGAGAGCATCAAGTTTGCTGAAAGCGTCGGAAGAAAAGGGTGTGTGGAAAGTCCTGACATGTACATGGTTTGGGCGTGTTTTATGCAAATATCTAACCTCGGGCAAGCAGTCACTCATTTAGAATACTCCAAATTCATTACCTACTGTTGTGAACAAATCTTTGTCCATACGCATGTGTTGTGAATTAGGTGGAATTTTTCTGTGAGAAGTTCTCCTGTGCATATAAATACGAATAATCTGTGCAATTATTAGTGAATGAAATCCAATGGCTATGCTAACAGGCATATGCACTAATCAGCATAAACCTGGACCAGCATGAAAATCCAGCATGGTGCAGAACATGTTCCAGGATCAGGATCACATTGTATATATGTTTACAGTAGGTTTAGGGCTGGAATTGGAGCTTTGACAAGATTATAATTGTAGGTCTTGTTAATGTTAATTAGGTATTGTTAATATTTATTTGTTTCTTTTACAGGAAAGTTGTTCCAAGACCAACAAAAGTCCAACAAACACATGCAAAATCACTTTTACCTTAGAAACTGACGGTAAAAAGTTTCAGTGTGTAGATATTCTGTTATACATGATAAAAACAGCAAGGTCCATGACAGGGTCTTCAATTCAATTAAAATGTAAAATTCAACAACCATACCTTCATAAGCAGCACTGCTATATCACTTTTGTTCTACAGCAAATAACATTCAGTCTATTACAGCAAACCAAGACTTTGGTTATTTTCCAAGGACAGACTTAAAAGGTTTGTTTCGGAAAAGACAGATAGTCCAGCTCCCAGCTACACTAGCCTGGCCTGAAATATTTAGCAGTGCCCTTCAAAAAAAAAAAAAAAAAAAGCACATGAACTCAGCAGTTTCAATTCATATCAACCTTGTTATTAATAAAAATCAATCTATATTCTGCTGCACAAAATGAAGCAGCTCAAACGGATAGTTCATTTAAAAATAAAAATACATATTTATTTTAAACTTTATTTACTTTTTCACTCAGACAAAACACTTGTGGCATCAAACAGAACAACCAAACATATAGCAACGATGACAAACAACTGACTGAACTAAACACTTAAATACACGGGCAAATAACAGGGGAGTTAACAAGATAATTAACAAGACACAGGTGGCAGAGATAAAATCAATGAAATGCATGGGCAAACTGGATGTCACAGGCAAACATAACATGAACACAATGAAAACTAACTCAAAACAGAACTTAAACCGTGACAACACGTCTCTTTATGACCATGTCTATTGAGATTTTTTTTCTCTCTATCTACTTTCTCTCGATCTAACGAGAAAGCAAAACTATTTTACGAGGTGGTGATCAATCCATACAATGTGATTTGTACAGAAATGTGCAATATAAAGAGATGATAGTTTTAGAAAAAGCACATGCCTGATGAAGACCTGAGGGTTGTTCCATAAAGGCTGCTTAGAAAAGCGGGGATTAAAGTCCAACACCTGATAACTAGCAGCATCTGAATCCTAGTATAAGGAATATATATATTCTGGATCCACCAGACATCATGCTGAACCCTGTGAGTACGACAGAGTTTAAGCACTGATTTATTGTCAAGTGGTGATTATTAATGAGTTTAATTAATGGTTTCAGGTTGAAGGCCCATCCACAGTTGAGGAGGATGAGGAGTATGTTCAAGGAGGCCTGAGGTATAGGCACAGATTTGCACATTATATATAAGCCTATCTGTGAGGTGCTAATAGTGTGTATTTCCCCAATTATTATTATTATTGGCTGCAGGATGCTGACACCCTTCTAAAGCCCTCTTAGTCTGGGACCACATGTGACCAAGTGAGTATTAAGACATTACAAATAAGTGCCAAGAGCACTTTATGTTCCTACAGAACCCAAAGAACATGAAGGGAGTTTACAAATCTCCTGAAACAAATGGAAGCCATAGATACTGACATACAAAATACAAAAACTCAAGATAAGAAAGTTGGAGCTGAAAATCCAACAGCTAGAGAAAAATAAAAGTAGAACTGCCATATTTAAAACAATGACACATGACCTTTTTGTATTTTGACAACATTTAATTGTATGTTTTCACCCCCAACAGGCAGCTTCAACCTGAATAAAAAAAAAAACTAATTGTGACTTGTATGTCTGGTAAATTAAGGGGAAAGTTTAGGAGAAAGTGAAAACTTACCATGGTTTGGACCGTATTAACCAAAATAATTATTGGGATAACTGTCTCTTGTAACCCTGCCTGTTTCATTGTCCTCAAAAATGGCCTCAATGCCCCAGTCTTTCTCTACAACCATCCTTGGTTGACTCTCTCTCCTCAGACAGGCAATGTTATGTAGCACAACACATGCAACTACAATTTCACATGCCCTTTGTGGAGTCACTCTGAGGTAATTCAGGCATTGGAACCTTGACTTGATGAGCCCAAATGCCATACGAGCTCTTGTGCGTGCATGGGCAGTATTGTAGTTGTGCTGTGCCTCAGTCTGGGGCTCCTGATTGGGAGTCAAGAGATAAGGCAGGCATGCATATCCCTTGTCTCCCAGCAAAACGTTTTTTTTACATTGAAATTGGTGAAGGTATTTTAAAGTTGTAGTTTTTGCCATATGTTAAGTGACTAAATACCTGTGCCAGCTGGTGGGAAAGAGAAGAGGCCTGAAAGATTCTGGAATCATGCACTGAGCCAGGCCATTTTGCCTCTACATTTGTGATGAGGCAATCTGCATCACAGATCATCTAAATAATTAAAAATGTAGGTCACTGGAATTACATAGATATAAAATGAGGATTATTACTGCATTTGTAATGAACAGAACACTAGTGCCCAGATTATTGTACAGAACAATCGGTTCTACAGTAGCCTACAATGTAATCTCAGTGGGACTGTACCTGTACATTGATGCTATGTAATGATTTCCTATTAACGAAATCTGCTTCATGCGGACCAGATGGACGCTTTATGCGCACGTGGGTGCAGTCCAGAGCACCGATAACATTTGGGAAAGCTACACAAGTTAAGTGTTTGTCTTTCAATTGCCAGTCTGTGGGACTGTGAGCACTTTATTGCGATGTGTGGGCTCAGTAATCTACAAATATATGCTATCCCTTCCCTCAAGAATCTATACCGCTCATGCAGGTAGTTGTCAGAAAAAGCCAACGGGTCTGCCCTATCCCTGAAAGTACGTTCTCTTTGAAATGCCCTGTGTATGATTATTGTTCCCTCATCCACCACCTCATCAGTGAAAGGACACGCCATGGTTATGTGTCCGAAACATATGGGTTTAGCTCCCTATTTATAGACATTTGATTGATTCATTACAAAAATCACACCAACTAAACAAATTTTCTTTACATTTGTTACTCATTTTGCATGTTATAATGTATTACATTTATTATTAAAGTGCATTTCCTTTCATTTTTGGACTGATAGTGGTTACATGAAATAAAATGGCAGCATGCCAGAGAGTCAGAGGTAATATCATCACATTCCCAGCCGGTCAATGTTAACGGTATTCTGGTTAACTTTGTTGTCCTGCACCTGAGCATAATCTGGGTGTTTGGGATGTGCACACCAGTTTTGTATTTTTGATTCGTCAATTAATATAAATTAGCCATCATTTTGTCACATAGTTGAGTGTGTTGGACTGGTTGTTGTCACAGTTATATCTTCTGTGTGATAGCTTAACAACTTAATTTTTATCGCAATCACATTTTGAGCTCATCTGTAATTTGGAGCTTTCAATAGCCCAGACTGGAATCGTCACTATATATTTAAATAAAATATTAAATATACTTATATATATATATATATATATATATATATAAAATCACAGATTTTTCATGCTCACACAGACAGATACATACAATCATAATTTCATACTGCGTTTTAAGACCTACTTGTCTATACTTGGTATTGCAGGACGTTGAATCATGATAACAGTTTTGCCTGCCAAAAAACAGATCTTTTTTAGCTGTTCTATTTAAAAACGGTCTTTGTTTTCCTAAAAGGCAACAGCTCTGCCCAGCACTATAGTTGACTTGACAAGAGCCCAAAAATCTGCCAGTTGACTGAAATTAAACAATCAACAGCATTATGCAGGATGGCGTTTTTCAGACAATGCAGCAGCCCGAGATTGGCACAAGGCCCTGAGAGAGGCACCCGCACAGGGATGTAATGCATGGACGATGAGAGAGAAAGTGAAAACAAGAAAGAACCCAGCGGCGGTCATCCAAAGTCATGATGGTTTAAGACTGTCTGTGAAAAGGAATCAGTAACAGCCATGCAGCAAGAGAGAATGCTATTAGCAGGATCTAAACATATTTCATCTATCATCTTTGTTTAATAATATGCTGTGTACTACTTACACAGCATAAGTTCGATGTTTGATCTTACAAGTTTTAAGTCTTTTTTTATTTTTTTTATCTGAATCTGCATCACAGTTTGTATCTTGCCTGAGCGATTTTACACCAGAGGTCACATTTATCAGAGGTGTTCAAAGACTGCAATCTCTCCAGTCTGATGCTTTCAGGGTTGAAGTACGGCATTGCAGAGAGGCCACTCACACAGACACAATTGATAGATGGGACGCGAAGAGAACGTGCAAACCTGGATATCCATCTTGTTGCTAAGCCACTTCTTGTCCTGAGAGATCCTTTCAGAATATGGGTCTCAATTGACTTAGTTCTTTGATGACAAAATCTTTATGCTATAGCAGTACACACAGGGAAGACGGAATTGTGGTCATAATAGCGTTGTTCATGTGTACACGCTGCCTGCATTGTTTTAGCGTTTGATTAATTAAGTAATATGAATCCGGTAATGGTGAAAACATGCCAAATTGAGAATCGGTTCTAATTACCAGGATGGAGGATGCAGCAGTCCTTTCAAGACTACACTATCCTCAAAGAATTTCACGAACGCAAAAACAAAAAAAGCCAGGTACAAGAACCGCAGTTTTACAAATAATTTATGATATTCAGTTCAACAGTTCTTCAACGTCTGATGCGGATAGAACATTGTACTAAAAGAGCCAGTGTTTCCTTTGTCTATAATATTTCACGAGTTCACACTTACATCAAATTAAACAGAGTAAAGTTTATGCATTTTTGGTGCGCTGTCTGGGGGAGGGCTCCAGGCTCAGAATTTTGGCCCGAACCCAGAGTACCTCCCGAACTTTGTTAAAACATCATTAAATGTGATGAGCGACAAAGATTTCTGTGGTCATACAATAAAATAAATAAATAAATACATAAACAAACAGACAACACATTATTGTACTGAATTGCCTGTTGATAAATGCATGCTCATTGAAGCTCAAGTCATTAATTTAGGTCATATCCAAATAATAAACTTTAATCCAAACAATAAATCAAGGATAAGTGCAATTAATTACTGAATGGTTGTTCATATAATGACATGTTCTTAGAGGTACACAGAACATTTTTGTTATAATAAATGTTTTAATGTTGCTGAAATAGTATTTGTCTTGCCTATATTTGTTACATGAAGACAAATATAGTAATTATTTGGTGCTTTCTCTGTGTTAAAAACGGTCACTTTGCCTTAAGGTTAGGGTTAGGGTTCGGGTTAGGTGAATTAACCCATTTCACCACAGTAAGCTTAAAATAGTGAAGCAGTCAGGATGGATTTTGCAGTAAATGTCAGTTTGACACCATTCATCTTTACGTGGTTATGTCAAAGCTGTAAGTAAAAAGAGGATGTCTGGTTCTGCTCATGGATATTTAGTTCACTTGTAAACTACTGTCGGAAGCAAAGCTCTGACTATCTTTCAAAGATATAGTGCCATGAACTTCACAAACTTTGACAAATTAAGTTATTAGTAGCAGCCAGCTAATAGTATTCGAACTGTTGATTTGAGTCAGTGTCTGCCATTTATGCAAAATGCATCAGAGAGTCAGTGAACTTTGGCTGACATTGAGACTTGCACGCAAGTATGTGTTTATTCTGTCATATACCATTATGTCTGGCGTAATGATGAGTGAAGTACAGTAGGTGTGAGATAAAGATAAAGAGGTATTTCATAGAGATCTCTGTGACGGCTTCATCTGAGGAACAGTGGGGCGGGGTAGAACACTGGTCATTGTCAGCATGTCATCCATTAGAAGAGATCTGGGCAGTCGATTCTCCGACAGACTCATCATGGGGTCTCTCTCACAAGAGCGACAAAGAGATTACAAGATGGAAAAAAAAAAAAAAAAAATGAAAAAAAATCACAGCTTGTCTGCCCACCCAGGCATGAATGCTGTTTAATGGTCCTATTTATATTCAGAATAGCTTTCTGTAATTTATTATACACAGGCAACAGCAGGAAATAGAAACAAAGATCATCATAGTCTTCAACCAGAAGATCAATACACACATCAGCAAAAAGATATTTTCATGTCCTCAATTTATAGATACAATGTATTGGGTAGCATATTAACTCACACTTTTTTTCAATATCGCACGAGTAGCCGTGCAAAATCGCTCTATATCAGCACGGCTGTGATTCGGCCATAGGCAATCGCAGTTGTGCTGACGAGTGTGATATTGCGTTTATACAACAGTTCAACGGCAGAAGTTTGTAAATAAATAATAAACAACAATGGAGTGTCTTTAAAAACCCTCTTTTGTGCAGAAATACTTCCTTCAGCCACGGATTAAAAACAAGTTGACAGTTAAACAGTTGAGCCCAAGCCTCCATTACAAATTCTAAAACATCACTTTAGAACTAGCAACGAAGGAATGTTGAGTTGCTTCATTGAAGCTTATTTTATGAGTAGTAGAGTATTATGAGTTCGAGTACGCGAGTGCATTACCTTCAACTAGCTGACGTTCTTCAGGTCAATCTTATATTCGTAATCACAATATCAGTTTGAATGTCCGCTGAGGAAAGCGATATCTTTGTCTTTATCCTTTTAACAATTAAGGGGATTTCCCATTACAGCACTATTGTTTAAACCTTGTTTCGTCCTTTCAATATCAAAGTCTTTGCTACTGACTCACTCATAAAGACAGTCTTTGCTGTCATCTACTGGTGTAATAATGTATCTAATTTTCACTGAAGTTGAAATCACAACCACTAACAGACCCTTTCTCAATACCAAATACGGTTATGTATATAATATTTAAATAAACAATATAGAAGTATAAATAGTTTGTACAATAGGCAATAGAAAAGTAAACAGTTCAGTAAAAAGTAAAAATCAGCACTAGTTATAGTACAGTATTTCAGTTAAAATTCAGTATTTTTAATATAAAATATAAAAATATAAAAGTTATGAAACTTAACCTTGCCCATAGCCAAATCGATTTGCTCTGGAACAAGTAATAGATTAATAAGACCAAAGACGCCCTGTTTGATATACCCAAAATGAATTATATCTCATGTTTAAACATTATATCTACATAAGAGCCAGCAGCAAATTCCCAAAGGACAGGTCAAGCTAAAGCTGTTCTAGTGGGTATATGAGCGTTGAACAGCCGCTGACAACCTGGAGCTCACATCTTTGAAAACTTGTAAACAAATTGTCAAATATGCGCTATGTTTTAAGTCACAAATTTCAGGTCTAACATCTACAAAACTCTTAAAACTACATTCCGTGACACAACAACAGTAGTATTTGTAAAAGTATGGTTGTTTGCTCGTCCGCCATGACACACTTTGTGAGAACTGCTGCAAGCGGAGTGATACAAAAGGTGAAACGGTTCCTGTGGTGATACTGGTAGACTATCGCATGATTGGACACGGCTCCCAGCCAATCAGAATTGAGAACCAGAATGAACTGTTGTGTATATATTAGGGCTGTCAAGCGATTAAAATATTTAATCTAATTAATTACATGATGTGGCAATAAATTAATCAAATTAATCACACATCAAATTTGGCAGAGAAATTACCACTAAAAGATTATTTAAAGTCATTATTGTGTAAAGCATCAATTAGACATCACAAAAAGTAGCTTAAGAAATAAATAAATTTGGGTTACATTTACATTGACATTTATTCATTTAGCAGACACTTTTATCCAAAGCGATATACAAATGAGAACAATAGAAGCAGTTAAACTAACAATAGGACAACAATATGCAAGTGCTATGACCCTTCCCAGTTTAATCTTAGGCAGTACATGCACTTTGTTTTTGTTTTGTTTTTTTGTTTTGTTTTTTTAACACTAGAAGTGCCATGGCGGTCATTTTGACCATTTTGAATTTTATATCTGCAATAACTTTGTGGAAAAAATAAATAAAATCCTGCTGGTACCTGACTTTTCCTAAAAGTGTGTGTATTTTCATTTAAAATGTTTTTCATATAAATTACACATAAGGCAAACAAAAAATTGAACATATTTACCTATTTCGGCCATGTTGATCAGAAATAGGCTAATAATATCTGACTACGTTATCTATAGGCTATATTGCTAGGCTATAAAATGTCTAAAATGAATGAGCGAATGAAGAGGAACATGACTGGAACCATGAAAAATTTAGATGGCAAAATATTTTTTAGTAATTCTGTGCATTACACTGCGCAAACCAAAAGTAATACCGTATATACCCGACTATAAGACGACCCTGAATATAAGACGACCCCCCCCCATTTTCCAGACTTATTTTTGGGACAAAAGGAGATTTTTGTGGAAAAAAATCTGGATTTAACAGAAAATAATTGTATTTGAAAATTGCAGTGATAATTCATTCTCTCTCTTCCAGCGCGTGCGCACGCACCTCTCTGTCTCTGTCTCTCTCTCTCTCTCTCTCTCTCTCGCGCGCACCTCTCTCTCTCTCTCTCTCTCTCCCTCTCTCGCTCGCTCTGCTTCTCTCGCGCACCTCTCTCTCTCTCGCTCTGCATCTCGCGCGCGCACCTCTCTCTCTCTCTCGCTCGCTCTGCGTCTCGCATGGCAGAGGGGAGCAGCGTTTTAATTCAGTTAAACACAGATATTATGTTGCTTCTCTAATTTTACATGCAAGTATAGCCGAAATCATTTGTCTTAATGGGTCGCGTTTCAGTCACTATTTCATATTAATTCCGTTGTTCCTTCTCCCTTTCCCCCCGCGATTTTGTCTATATCGCGAATATAAGACGACCCCCCATTTTTCAGCCTATTTTTAGGACAAAAAACCTCGTCTTATATTCGGGTATATACGGTACTACCCACTGGATGAAGAAGGGTTGGCTCTCCACAGAACATAATATATTTATTTTATTTTATTTTTCGTGTTCACATTTATGAGGAAAAAACAATGTTACGGACATGAGCGCTCTGAAAGCGGCACTAAAGACTGCTTTAAACTTTCACAGAGACCTCAAATAGAAAGCACAAAGCCTTTCTTTAAAGAGAATTTCATTTTGTATTAATTGTATGTTCATTTTAATCAATGTTTCATCAACCAATTACCTGGATTTAATAAATAACAAGTAAATATAGCAGACAATTAGATAATCACGACACGGAGGTCCCGGCGCATGAACTGGAGTTCGTCTCATAAATGAACCGAAACTCAGCATACTTGCCTCACAAACCTGAGAAATATATCTATTGTCTACAGAAAGCAAAAATTGCTATATTTTACATATTCATAATCATTACTTTTGCTGCACGTTACATGAACGCGACACCACCACATCAGCACCGAAAACATGGAGATTTTTTTAGACAATAATCGCACAACCTATTCGATATTCTATAATCAAATATACTCAGTGTCATCCCAACCAAATATATATATTTATTTGGTACTTTCAGTCTATATATATATATATATATATATATATATATATATATATATATATATATATATACAGTATATATATATATATATATATATATATATATATATATATATATATATATATATATATATATATATATATATATATATATATACAATATATATATATGTTAATTTAGTTTAGTCTTGTTTGTTTTTCAACAGTCTGTTTTGTTACAAAGTAAACAGAAGTGTTATAGCTTTGGCTATTTATTTATTTATTTTAGCCATTATATTTGGCTATTTATATATATATATATATATATATATATATATATATATATATATATATATATACTGTATATATATATATATATATATATATATATATATAGAGAGAGTGAGGAAAATAAGTATTTGAACACCCTGCTATTTTGCAAGTTCTCCCACTTGGAAATCATGGAGGGGTCTGAAATTGTCATCGTAGGTGCATGTCCACTGTGAGAGACATAATCTAAAAAAAAAATCCAGAAATCACAATGTATGATTTTTTAACTATTTATTTGTATGATACAGCTGCAAATAAGTATTTGAACACCTGAGAAAATCAATGTTAATATTTGGTACAGTAGCCTTTGTTTGCAATTACAGAGGTCAAACGTTTCCTGTAGTTTTTCACCAGGTTTGCACACACTGCAGGAGGGATTTTGGCCCACTCCTCCACACAGATCTTCTCTAGATCAGTCAGGTTTCTGGGCTGTCGCTGAGAAACACGGAGTTTGAGCTCCCTCCAAAGATTCTCTATTGGGTTTAGGTCTGGAGACTGGCTAGGCCACGCCAGCACCTTGATTTGCTTCTTACAGAGCCACTCCTTGGTTATCCTGGCTGTGTGCTTCGGGTCATTGTCATGTTGGAAGACCCAGCCTCGACCCATCTTCAATGCTCTAACTGAGGGAAGGAGGTTGTTCCCCAAAATCTCGCAATACATGGCCCCGGTCATCCTCTCCTTAATACAGTGCAGTCGCCCTGTCCCATGTGCAGAAAAACACCCCCAAAGCATGATGCTACCACCCCCATGCTTCACAGTAGGGATGGTGTTCTTGGGATGGTACTCATCATTCTTCTTCCTCCAAACACGGTTAGTGGAATTATGACCAAAAAGTTCTATTTTGGTCTCATCTGACCACATGACTTTCTCCCATGACTCCTCTGGATCATCCAAATGGTCATTGGCAAACTTAAGACGGGCCTTGACATGTGCTGGTTTAAGCAGGGGAACCTTCCATGCCATGCATGATTTCAAACCATGACGTCTTAGTGTATTACCAACAGTAACCTTGGAAACGGTGGTCCCAGCTCTTTTCAGGTCATTGACCAGCTCCTCCCGTGTAGTTCTGGGCTGATTTCTCACCTTTCTTAGGATCATTGAGACCCCACGAGGTGAGATCTTGCATGGAGCCCCAGTCCGAGGGAGATTGACAGTCATGTTTAGCTTCTTCCATTTTCTAATGATTGCTCCAACAGTGGACCTTTTTTCACCAAGCTGCTTGGCAATTTCCCCGTAGCCCTTTCCAGCCTTGTGGAGGTGTACAATTTTGTCTCTAGTGTCTTTGGACAGCTCTTTGGTCTTGGCCATTTTAGTAGTTGGATTCTTACTGATTGTATGAGGTGGACAGGTGTCTTTATGCAGCTAACGACCTCAAACAGGTGCATCTAATTTAGGATAATAAATGGAGTGGAGGTGAACATTTTAAAGGCAGACTAACAGGTCTTTGAGGGTCAGAATTCTAGTTGATAGACAGGTGTTCAAATACTTATTTGCAGCTGTATCATACAAATAAATAGTTAAAAAATCATATATTGTGATTTCTGGATTTTTTTTTTTTTAGATTATGTCTCTCACAGTGGACATGCACCTACGATGACAATTTCAGACTCCTCCATGATTTCCAAGTGGGAGAACTTGCAAAATAGCAGGGTGTTCAAATACTTATTTTCCTCACTGTATATATATATAATTTATTTATTTTATTTTATTTTATTCGAACCGAATCGTCTGTTTGGTGTATCGTTACAGCCCTACCGGCACTTCTACATTTTATAGGCCTATTATGCTATTTTATTATGCTATTATTATTGTTATAGGCCCTCACAGACCAGTTGTAGTCCTACCTGCTCTTGAGCCAACTGTGCTCTGTCCGCCCTTAGAGCCATCTCAGCCAGAGATGGCTGTGGAAAAGGGGAAGGATGGGACGGTGTGGACGGTCCTTCAGTCAACTGAACGTCCAGGGAGAAGGCAGAGCCAAAATGTCCTGACTGAAGCTGCTGGCCCAACAGCGCACGACAAGCGCAACATCGAAGATGCGCTCACTGCCTTCTTGTGTGTGTTTGATGATGGAATGCTGAAGCATATCAGGGACTGTACTGTGGCTGAGGCACATCGGCATCGTGGTGACAGCTCATGGAAACTCACAGTGGCTGAACTAAAAGCCTTCATAGCCCTGCTATATATCCGTGGCGCACAGGGTGCAAAAAACATGGAGTTAGGCAGCCTGTGGTCAGAAAAATGGGGCTTTCCATTTTTCAAGGAAACCATGGCCAGAAATCGCTTCAGGGAGATAATGAGATTCCTGCGGTTCGATGAAAAGGAGACCCGACGTGTGTGCCTGCAGGATGATAAGTTTGCCCTGGTGTCGGCCACTTGGAACAAGTTCATTCAGAACAGCATAGCTTGCTACAAGCCCGGTGCCGACATCACAATTGATGAGCAGCTGTTCCCCACCAAGGCCCGGTGCAAATTTATTCATTATATGGGGAATAAGCCTGATAAATTCAGCATCAAATTTTGGCTGGCTGCAGATGTCCAAACCAAATATATGCTGAACGGAGCTCCGTATCTGGGAAAGGAGGAGACGAGGAGCAGAGGTCAGCTTGTGGGAGAGAGTGTGTTGCTAAGGCTGGCGGAGCCATTCCTTGGGAAGGGAAGAAATATCACCACGGATAACTTCTTCACGTCGCTCAAACTGGCCACCGCCTTACAGGCAAAGAAGACCAGCCTGGTTGGAACCGTGGGGAAAACGAAACGTGAGTTGCCCCCTTCCGCAAAAGAACAAGCGGAGCTGTTCAGCACAAAGGTGCTGAAATGTGCTGACGCAACGCTCACCATCTACCAGGGAAAGCCGCGAAAGAATGTGTGTATTTTGAGCTCCGTGCACACAAGCGTGGGCATCACCGATGGGCCGAAGGCAAAGCCCGAGTCGGTGACGTACTATAATAACATCAAGTATGGCGTGGACGTCCTAGACCAGATGGCAAGGGCATACTCAGTGAAAGGCGGTACACGTAGATTGCCAGTCGCTGTGTTTTATAACATCCTCGACCTGGCTGGGATCAATGCCCACATCCTCTTCAAGGAGTGCACCAGCAGCAAATTACCTCGGAGGAAGTTCATGCAGCAACTTGCAGAGGAGCTGAGAGCACAGTTCATGGAGGAGAAAGGAGCAGTGTTGCAGTTGGCACAAGGTTCCAGTCAGCAGCAGAAGCAACCACCGCAGCAGACACCAAAGCGGAGGCAGTGCCAGGTTTGGAAAAGCTGTAGTAAAAACAAAACCCACGACACCTGCTGCAAATGCCGCAAACCCGTGTGTGGAAATTGTGCGAGGAGAAGAGAAGTCACTTGCCTTGACTGTGAAGCTTAAATAGCCAAGCACTATATTGATGTAAATAGTTGACATACAATTTGTAATATAGGCTAGTGTTTTTATGTTTCTGTAGCCTACGCTTCCTTCTTGGTTCTTCTTTGTTTTGTTTTAGATCAGCTCGTTTCCAGCTTTTTCTATTAGCCTATTTTCTCTGTTATTATATTAAAATAAAATATTTTATAATTAAATAAGATACTTTCAGTTGTTATTATCTTGTTCTGAGTTATGTTGAATGGATATGGAAATGTAGCCTATCTGTTGTGAATATGCGATAATTGCGGTAGGCTACTAATTATTTTATTATTTATAAATGTATAATTAAACTTGTTTAAATGTACCATTTGGTGTTGTTTTGTTTTTAAAAGATATCCTAATACAATAAATGAATTAATCTCTCAATTGGGTATTTATCATTAAAGATATAGAGTGAGGAAAATAAGTATTTGAACACCCTGCTATTTTGCAAGTTCTCCCACTTGGAAATCATGGAGGGGTCTGAAATTGTCATCGTAGGTGCATGTCCACTGTGAGAGACATAATCGAAAAAAAAAAAATCCAGAAATCACAAAATTGATTTTTTAACTATTTATTTGTATGATACAGCTGCAAATAAGTATTTGAACACCTGAGAAAATCAATGTTAATATTTGGTACAGTAGCCTTTGTTTGCAATTACAGAGGTCAAACGTTTCCTGTAGTTTTTCACCAGGTTTGCACACACTGCAGGAGGGATTTTGGCCCACTCCTCCACACAGATCTTCTCTAGATCAGTCAGGTTTCTGGGCTGTCGCTGAGAAACACGGAGTTTGAGCTCCCTCAAAGATTCTCTATTGGGTTTAGGTCTGGAGACTGGCTAGGCCACGCCAGAACCTTGATATGCTTCTTACAGAGCCACTCCTTGGTTATCCTGGCTGTGTGCTTCGGGTCATTGTCATGTTGGAAGACCCAGCCTCGACCCATCTTCAATGCTCTAACTGAGGGAAGGAGGTTGTTCCCCAAAATCTCGCAATACATGGCCCCGGTCATCCTCTCCTTAATACAGTGCAGTCGCCCTGTCCCATGTGCAGAAAAACACCCCCAAAGCATGATGCTACCACCCCCATGCTTCACAGTAGGGATGGTGTTCTTGGGATGGTACTCATCATTCTTCTTCCTCCAAACACGTTTAGTGGAATTATGACCAAAAAGTTCTATTTTGGTCTCATCTGACCACATGACTTTCTCCCATGACTCCTCTGGATCATCCAAATGGTCACTGGCAAACTTAAGACGGGCCTTGACATGTGCTGGTTTAAGCAGGGGAACCTTCCGTGCCATGCATGATTTCAAACCATGACGTCTTAGTGTATTACCAACAGTAACCTTGGAAACGGTGGTCCCAGCTCTTTTCAGGTCATTGACCAGCTCCTCCCGTGTAGTTCTGGGCTGATTTCTCACCTTTCTTAGGATCATTGAGACCCCACGAGGTGAGATCTTGCATGGAGCCCCAGTCCGAGGGAGATTGACAGTCATGTTTAGCTTCTTCCATTTTCTAATGATTGCTCCAACAGTGGACCTTTTTTCACTAAGCTGCTTGGCAATTTCCCCGTAGCCCTTTCCAGCCTTGTGGAGGTGTACAATTTTGTCTCTAGTGTCTTTGGACAGCTCTTTGGTCTTGGCCATGTTATTAGTTGGATTCTTACTGATTGTATGGGGTGGACAGGTGTCTTAATGCAGATAACGACCTCAAACAGGTGCATCTAATTTAGGATAATAAATGGAGTGGAGGTGGACATTTTAAAGGCAGACTAACAGGTCTTTGAGGGTCAGAATTCTAGCTGATAGACAGGTGTTCAAATACTTATTTGCAGCTGTATCATACAAATAAATAGTTAAAAAATCATATTTTTTAGATTATGTCTCTCACAGTGGACATGCACCTACAATGACAATTTCAGACCCCTCCATGATTTCCAAGTGGGAGAACTTTCAAAATAGCAGGGTGTTCACATACTTATTTTCCTCACTGTATATTGTTTTGAATCTAGCGGTCAAAATGAACGCTTGTGGCAGTTCTAGTAGTTATGGAATTCTGGCACTTCTAGTGTTAATAAATAGATATACAATAGAAGATAAAGTTAACCATACCTTTAATTTTTTTTTTTTTTTTTTTTTTTTTTTTATTAATATGGGAATATGAAATAATTTTTTTATGAAATTATAGTCTAAATAAGAAACTAAAATTGTCAGTATAGGTGGCGGTAAATGTCTTGACGATTAAATCATTGAGTCATTCATTCATTCAGTCGATTTGTTCAAACGGCTGATTTATTCAGGAGTTTAGTAAATGGTTATCTTTATGAATGGTCCACTGAATCATTGGTTCATCTGATTCGTTCAAAACGCAGATTCAAAAAATGAAATGCTTTGAGTGTAACAAAACGAGCCAATGCACAGCGCGAGCATAAAACGAGCAAAGTGCATCGCATCTTTGCTTTTTGCTTTGGAACCGAGCGGTTCCTGCTCTGCAATCTTATCTGAGAGTGTTTTAACTTCAAAAAAGAAGAAAACGAGTCTGCTTCTTCGGGAGAATGCCTCTTCAAAGCTGGTATTGGATTACAGTGAAAGACATCTGTTCTGATCTCACAGAGAGTAAAACAGCTGTTTTCACAGCTCGAGCGTTGCGCCTTCAATGAGAATGTGAGTGCTCACATCAGGCTTGCACTATCGTCCTGTTAGTGTACCCATGACCATAACCCTGTAAGTTCGGCACCAGAGAGAGCAGTTTCCTGAAAGAGCATACACGGTTTGACACTGCGTCTTTTTTAAGATGTCATTCAAACCGTGTGTTTCTGGATGCGATCGTTTCCTATCCTCATTTGACGGCCACGATCACTGTTTCACATGCCTGGGCTTAAAGCGTGCTGAGACTGTGTTTGTGGGTGGTTCATGTTCTCTCATGAGAGCGTGACCACGTTAGTACGTTGTTTGTCTCATCTTTCTTGTAAAGGCTTGAGCCACTCAGCGTGCCGTGTGCCGTCGAGCTGCTGGCTGACAGCGCGGGTTGTCATGGCAAACCGAGAGCATGTCGTATGGCGTTATAGATGCGCGGTCTAGACTCAATTGCCTCAAACGAGGTGGAGACCCCTCATCTGGACCCCGATCTAGTTCCTCTTCTGGTGCACCAGAAAAGGGCTACTTCACCGAATAGACAGGGTGACCTGAGGATTACAGTGAGGGCTTCCATGCCCGGTAACCAATCCCTGTGGCCCCTCACTCCTCTACCGCATCGCAAACATGCTGAGACTGCGTTTGTAGGTGGTTCATGTTCTCTCATGAGAGCATGACCACGTCGGCACGTTGTTCGTCTTTCCTTTTTCATAAGGCCTCTTTCACATGCCTGGCAGCTTCTGGATGGTATTGCTGGTCCTTCTCATGAGGGACCTAGCATTTCATTCGGGGCTCCAGGGGAGGATCAGATGTCGATCGCTGCATCAGAGAGAGGGCTGTTACGCTCTGGAAATGAAGATGATGCTGAGCTTTCCACTATATTGGTGTGTGTGCTCATGCTGAATTGGATGGACTTGACAGCCATGCTTTCCCGGGCTACTCTGGGTGTACAGTGCGACACGTAATCGCCTTGCCCCACCCCCATGCCTTCCCGGATGTGTGTGAAAAACGTTGGCAGTATGGAAGCATATTGGAGCCAATTTGGCAAGACAAACATGCCTGAATCTGCAGAAAAAGTTTTTCCTCTCTCACTATCCTCAATGATGGGGCGGCAGCGCTACTGCAGACCGCCTCTAACCTGCATGTGACGGCCACCCTGAAAGTACAGTGGAAGGCCAAAACACTCATAATGCATGAAGGTAGTTCTGAGTCGGGGTTGAGCTGCGCATGGTGACTAACCATAATTAAAGTCAAAGCGCTGGCCCTCGGCCAGACAAAGTCCACCCTGGTGGTCTGGAGGCGCTCCCTGGCTAAACCTTGCAGAGGTGCGAGACATCGCCAAAGTTCACTTTCTCAATGCTCCCATCTCACAAGGTGGCCTTTTTCGGCGACACTGTTGGAGATTGTGCCGAGCGGTTCTCCGCAGTTCAGAAGCAGGCTGAGGTAACCAAGAGCTTTCCCCGATGTGCTACCTGAGTCACTTGGGGGCTGCCCCTCAGTCTGTTTGTCACCAAGGGTGTCAGTCCCCAGCAAAAACCCCCCAAAAAACTCAGCCACAGCCAGCTCTACTGTGACATTGAGCCTTCGCAGGAAGACGGCACCAGCAGAGTCAGCTGCTCTTCCCCAGAGGAGGGCCGGGCGGAGAATCTTTTGTTGAATCAATTCTGTTCCACCACTGATGTTTCAGCCAGCAGTACCCAAATTCTCAGTAAGAGCAGCTTTTCTATCTCTGGGTCCGAAGAGGGCCAGACTGGCGGTGTGCGACCCTGCAAAGCCTTGCCACCATCAGCCCCCTCTTGTATCACCACCTGGCAGCCAGGTGCGGTTCGAGGACCCAACTACGCGTTCTCACGCACCGTGCCCCTGCCGACCTGTGGAGACAGGTAAGTGTTGCACCGCACACTCAGACCCTACTTCGGGCTGCTTCCGAGCCTTCCGAGTCGGGTCTCTGTCTTCCTGTCTTCCGAGTCGGGTCCCTGTCCGTGCCTACGCAAGTATGCATTTCCCCCAGTGAGCCTTCTCGCACAGACTCTGTGCAAAGTCAGGAAGGAAGAGGAGCAGGTATTGCTAGTTGCCCCTTACTCCTCTCGACAGCCCTTCCCTTATTGCCGCACATCACGATGCAGTTGATGTAAAATCTGTGGGGAAGCATGACCTGATCATCAGGTTCCTGAGGGGCACGAGGAGACTGAATCAGACCAGCTCTTCGTCTGTTATGGAGGCCAGCAGAAGGGAAAGGCTGTCTTCCAATCAGAAATTGACACACTGGATAGTGAATGCCATCGTCTTGGCGTACCAATCCCAGGACACACCATGCCCCCTCGGGTTGCGAGCCCACTCAACTCGGAGTGTAGCTTCTTCCTGGGCGCTGGCAGAGGGTGCCTCGCTGACAGATATTTGTAGAGCCACGGGCTGGGTGACACCAAACACGTTTGCTAGATTCTATAGCCTTCGTGTCGAGCTGGTAGCTTCCCGTGTGCTCTCTTCTCATAGAAGCCAGTCAACACCATAAGCCCCGCCCATATGTGTATTCTTCCACGGTACGGCTCCCTGCGGCGAGCCCGTGTCTTTCCCTTGGTAGAGCCTGCTCTACCGTCTCTGACCGTTGTTGTCTCACCCCTGTTATAGGCTGGAGCCACCTCAGTGATTATTCCATATGTTGTACTGCCCGGAAACACCCAGTCCATATGTGTAACTTCCACATGATACCTCCCTACGGGCAGGATATGGCTTCCGCAGCATCTCCCTTTCCACTGAAAGGGCACGCTTTCCCAGTGTTATCCTAGTCTGTCTGAGCAGGTCATGCGGAACAGCAGTGGACTTCCCTGGCCTAAGACCTGTCCCATCTCCGCTCGTCTCCTCAGCAGAAAAACAAAGATGCAATGCTCCTGCTGCTCATTATATGCTCATTATATGCGAGGCAGAGCAGCTGATGCAATTACCGCATTGCATTGGCTCGTTTTGTTACACTCGAGGTAGACTGGTCTCTCAAAGCGATCCCAATCAGTATGGTACGTCAGACTCACATCTCCGTTCCCTCCTTCAGAGAGAGCATTTTTTTAACCCACTACTTTGTCTTCAATAGGGCTCCAGTCAAACACCGGACAAGAAGTGGCACACCTCTGATATCACCCGCATTTGGGTTGGCGTGTGTTAATTTCAAAACCTGGTGATGTGTATGAATGATGGCTTTTGTCTGTAGAGCTATCAAAGTGCCTCGCTTGTGTTTGGATGTTTGGCATATGAACACTGTAGAAGAGATGTTTAAGGCTCTGTCATGACAATATGTCGATCACTACTTTCATTCATGTCAGTCCTTAAAATTACTTTAACTATCAACATAATGGATTGTGATAGTTCAATTAATTTTAAGGACCGACAGGATTGAAAGTAGTGATCGACAGTTATAGGTTTTTCATCTGCCGATGTCAAGAGAGCAGGAGGTAGATGTTGTAAGTTATCATTTATAGTAAGTAATCATGCCCTACAAAAAGACTTCCTTAAATGCATGTATATTGATTTTTTTTGTAAGAAACAAAACAAATTCTTACAAATACAAAGAAATAACAAACCACAAGGTTGTTTAATATTGTTATATACACCAAACACTCCCCTGCCCATCCCCCCTAAAAAAGAAAACAGACCTGGTGCTGCAGTTTTGTATATGGTGCTGAAGTGCCTGCGTGGGTTTCACATTTGTAAATTCCTGTATAGTGTGAATTTTCCACCTTCCCCATTCTTTATCTCAGCAGGAACAAACAATCCTCCTCTCAGATTGTTTCATGTTTTTTTTGTTTTTTTTTTTGCTGTCGTCTTAATGAACATCCAGACATACAGTCTCTTCACACCCTGTATCAATTAAAGTTTTTTGCTATTGTTTAAGGCAGACTGTGCCAAAGCTTTGGAGTATGATTATTTGGTTATTGTACCCTGAGTTGTGAAGGCAGGGGAGGAAAACAGATTAGTGAGAATGTAACGCTTCCTCATCAAATGCAGAAGAAAACACCTCCAGCGGAGTGCTGACTGAATGTTATTCCATGTCAATTCTGTCACAGTGTCAAACATCAAGCCAGTCCTTTATGTCTGTTAGTCAAGGCGCTTTTGCCGTAGAGCAAATTATTATTTTTTCTCTCTCTCTCACCTACGCAACTCTATCAACAACTATGGGTGTTTTATGCTCCGATGTCAAGTGCTAAAGCTGGGAAGTTCTGCCGGCAGAGTGAAGACAGTATTAGCTATAAATAAACTAATCCACAGTTTCTAAGTGTTGAAACATGACAATGAACAATTAAACACTGTTATTTCCACAGAAGTGAAAAAAAGAAGTGAAAAAAAATCTCAAAATTCTCCTGTCATGATAACAATTCTAAGCAGTTCTAAAATTATAAGCTGTCATGATAACAATAAGCAATGTCACTGTCTCTCAACCAATTCAAGTTATCCCAGAACAGCATGGCTGTCCAATGCTTTAAGAGGGGCTGAGGTAACGATGTGATAATTAGGGTATGAAATTAACTTTTTCGCTCATCAGCCAATTTGGCTATATATATATATATATGTTACCGGCAAAGTGTGAAATCCCGGTATTGTATAGAATGCCTAGGCAATGTATAAAATTCCTGATGTTTTTTGCAAAAAATACATGACCTAATTCTATACATTACCTAGGCATTCTATAGAATGCCGGATTACACACTTTGCCGGTAACATATGTTTATATATATATATATATATATATATATATATATATATATATATATATATATATATATATATATATATTATATTAAATTACCAGCCATTCAGAATTTTTAGCCAAAACAAAAATATCAGAAATAAACAAGATCATCAAAATCACTGCTTAGATTTAAAGCTACAGTATGTAACTTTCATGTTTGAAATTAACATTTAAAAAAAAATAGTTACTAATATATGCAATGGAAGCAACTTGAAGCCACAAAATAAATCTCAAAACAAAAAAGAGTTTGCTAGCAAAAAGGCAAAGCGATACCAATAAAAATAAAATATATTTTTTTTTTTTCTACAAAACAGCATTTATTTTGTTGTAACATTCAAATATAGCACTCCAAACTTATTGTTTAATGGTAAACACATTGAATATTAGCATACTGTCAATTATGCAAATATACTGTCACTAATTCAAATTCAATTTTCCTCACAAATGTCAGTGTACTGATTGCAGCGTATTGAAGCCTCTCCTCTATTGACATCTATAAAAAAGTGCCCTCCAATAGGGCTCCAGTCAAACACCGGAATCAGCACACCTCTGACATCACCCGCATTTGGGTTGGCTTGTATTAATTTCAGACCATGGTGAAGATGTGTAACAATGATCCCTTTTGTCTTTAGCGATATTAAAATAGAGCTTCAGATTGGTTTTGCTTTTGTTTGTATGTTTGGCATATGTATAATCACTATAGAGGGATGTTTAAAGGGGACCTATTATTCCCATTTTTAAGATATGTAAAATGTGACCCTGGACCACAAAACCCAAGTCATATAGGTCAATTTTTTTGAAATTGATATTTATACATAATCCGAAAGCTGAATAAATAATCTTTCCATTGATGTATGGTTTGTAAGGATAGGACCATATTTGGCCGATATACAACTATTTGAAAATCTGGAATCTGAGGGTGCAAAAAATTGAAACATTGAGAAAATCACCTTTAAAGTTATGTTCGCGATTGTGCTGCATTCACTCACAAAAATAAATGTTTTATATATTTACCATAGGAAATTTACAAAATATCTTCATGGAACATGATCTTTACTTAATATCCTAATGATTTCTGGCATAAAAGAAAAAACGATAATTTTGACCCATACAATGTATTGTTGGCTATTGCCACAAATATACCTGTGCTACTTGTGACTGGTTTTGTGATCCAGGGTCACAAATAAGTCTCTGATGTCACTGGAGTGTGTATGTGAAGTTTTAGCTCAAAATACCCCACAGATCATTTTATATAGCAAGTTAAAATTGCCACTTTTTGGGGGTGAGCAAAAATGCACCATTTTGGTGTGTATCCCCTTTAATACAAATGAGCTGCTGCTCCCGGCCCCCTTTCTAGAAGACAGCGGAGCTTTAGGAGCTCTATGGCAACAAAACAGGACAATCTCACACGTTGAAACTGTCAGAAACTGTCAGCAGTGTTCAGTTTACAGAGCCAGAGAATATATGCTGCATGGAGTTAGAACAGGTATAGAAAAGGTCATAACGTATGCTGTCATCTTGCTTTTATCCACTATTAGTACAAGCTTGTTGTAGCTGACCCTGTCCAAATGATGGCCAAAAATGTACTGATGAGTTTTATGAAGTTTATTGTACATCAAACAAAAGATGAATAGTCTGTTTTCACTCACTGTAAGTGCTGAATAATATACAAAAAGTGTGCATTAAAGTCTTATCCATAAACTCTCTCTCTCCCTTTCATTATCATCAACATACACAGTAATTTAAACAAAAACACTTTGTTACAACTAACAGTAAACATATATATACAGACCTTACGCCTTTTCAGGGGGTGCTTAATAAACTGGTAAACTTTATATCCGTAAAACAACTCTGATAAACTGTAATGATGTGCGCACTCTCCCTTTCATTATTGCCGTGACCAGTATCGATCCGGAGACTATAAGCTGGATCACGAACAGTTGGTACTGATCCATCCTTGAGTAACAACTTCAACCACGGTGTCCTCAGTGACTCAGATGACGGGAGTCTATGGAGACTCTTATGTTCGTTGGTACATCCAACAACAGAACGGAATGTTTTTTGGCACAGACATTATATATCCACAGCTGCTACAGTAAGTAAACAGAAATGGCGGACCCTGTGCTTCTCACTCAGGGCTGTGTCGATGCTAATAGGGAATATTGTCACCAGTCATGGGAGGAGCTTCCCTACTCTTATGTAAGAGTAGGGGGAAATCTGAAAACACACATTTGGAGAGATTGTTAATTATTTATGGGGATTATAAAAAAATAAAAAAAAGTATTGGGTGGATTTTTATAATTATAGGCTTGTTGTTTACACACACTGTAGACACACATCTGCGTTCAAACACCTTATAAATATGAATTTTGCATAATAGGTCCCATTTAAAATTACAGCTTTAAATGTAAAAAAAGAAAAGAAAAAAAGTGAGACACACAATGTCCAGTGTCTCATGTAGACCGTAATAGTAGAGCTGACTAGCACTGCTATCATCTTTATCTCAGGTGGCACCTTATTTTTGTCCATGAGGGGAGAGAACAGTAGTTGTTCGGTCAGGAAATGGAGAATTTTACAATCCATCTGAGATCCTCTGGTGGCCTGTGCCAGCAGAACCTGAGTCAGAGACAAGGCAGCCATTAAAAGCACCACAACAGCAGTCTTCTCATTAGCACCACACTGAGCTGAGGTAGCAGCCAGCTGCATACACAAATTACCAACTGGGTGAGAAGTGAGGGGAAAATGGTGTGGCAATACAATGACATCAGCTGCTGAGGCCATATTTTTATTCAAGCCAATAGTTTACAGCTCAGATAACATCAGGAAAAGGGGATATTTTAATGACCTAAACAAAATCTGTCTAGGTATTGCCTATCTAGTCTAATTTCCCCCTAATTTCCCCCTAATTTCCACCAACTGTGGAACGGCTGCGGATCCGCTTCGGAATGGCGGCGGAGTCAATAGGTTTCCATTAAAGTCAATGTGTGTATTTTCACTGACTGCGGAACGGCTGCGTTCCGACTCCGGCGATCTGCAGCCCTCCGGAGCAGATACGCAGAGCTTCTATTTTTGCCGGATGCTGGAGAGCTCCGCAGCAATTCAGCACTTATATCGCGCGATCATACGTCCTCGTGACTTCAGCTGTCAGTCATGGCCGCAGCCGTTCCGCAACAAATCCGGACCTGGTGGGTATTGAAGGACGGCGGACCACGGAGCCGACACGCAACGGAGCCGATCCGTAGCCGTTCCGCAGTTGGTGGAAATCCGGGGTCAGGCTCAGGTAGCATGCATTCAGACATTCAGACATGTCACAGACATGCACAAAAAAAAGAAAAAAAAGAAAAGCGAAATATTGATTTCCCGAAACCATACTTCCAACAGACATTTATGAACAGCATTGCAAACTTGTGAAACTGGAACTATAGCTCTCGACCAGTGGTTAGAAGCATAGTTTCTTGTTAGTTTGACATGGACACGAGTGAAGTACAAAGCTTTGTTTACAAAATAACTAATAGGTTAGCAACCAAATTTAAACAAATTGAACAATATTCAATGAGGTAATCCACTGATCTAAAGATGGGCAATACCAATATTTATTAAATGTATTGTGTTTGTCCAATTTTGAATTGACAAAAAAAAGAAAGAAAAGTAAAGCCCCCCAAAAAAGAAAGAAAATATGTGACCCTGGATCACAAAACCAGTCACAAGTAGCACAGGTATATTTGTGGCAATAGCCAACAATACATTTTATGGGTCAAAATTATCAATTTTTCTTTCTTTTATGCCAAAAATCATTAGGATATTAAGTAAAGATCATGTTCCATGAAGATATTTTGTAAATTTCCTACAGTAAATATATAAAACATTTATTTTTGTGAGTGAATGCAGCACAATCGCGAACATAAATGTAGAAATTTAAAGGCAGTTTTCTCAATGTTTTGATTTTTTTGCACCCTTATTATTTTTTTTAGTGTACACATACCAGACTTTATGCAGAGTTTTTTCAACAGCCTTCGATTGTCCCTCTAGATATTCGTTTAATTTTATAATGATTTATATTCACTGATATTTGTTGAAAGGGATTCATGACTTTTTTTGGCTTTTTTCCAAACACAATATGTTCTTCTTTGCAACCTTTCATCAAAATAATTGCTTCGCCTCTGAAACGACTTCCCTTTTTGGCAGACATCACAACTATCTATTTTTCTTCCCCCTGTAATATAGAGACAATCTTTATGAAAAAAAAATTGATTGAATATTCTATTTCACATTTCAAGAATAAAATGACTAATTATGTTTCAAACTGACTTTAAAAGTGAAAAGGGAACATCTTTTCGGTTTCAAGTACAAAATATACCCAATGTTGTCAAAAGAACACTTCATAATGAGAGGCCTTACAAGATATTCAAACATACAGCACTAACATATGGCCATGTGGCATTTGGGTAGGGAATTACACGGGTGAGAACACAAACAATCACACTCTCATTGCCGTGTGGAAGCAGAGACTCTTTAGAAATACTAGAAGCATAAAGGTTTTGGAGAAAACATTAGTGTTATCTGAGCTGAATGAGATGGATCCACCGAAGCATGGATATTTTTTTTTCCCCAATTACTCCCCCACAGAGCGTCAACAATGACCTGAACATTTATGAAAAAAACATTTTAGCACACACCGATGACTAGCAACGGCCTCTAGAGGGGAAGGCACATCATGATGATCTGCGGTGCAGGAAATTGAGAAGAAAGACTGCTTATTTATCAACAGGATATGGCTCTTTATCAACACAAAAATGAAGAAAACAATACAAACCAGACAGAAGGTTGAACAGATGGGAACACAGATATAAAACTTGTCTAAGCTTCTGAAATGGTCTAAGCTACTCAAAATAAAGCCGTCATTTACAAGCCATCTCTACAGCCACACCTGTTTGGCTGAGCAAGGCAATTTCCACACAAATACTGAGGAAGAAAGACTCTAGTCCCTCTGTGTATTATTTATTTATTTATTTTTTCACACACACTAAACCCTGACTGAATTTTCACAGCAAATAGACTGTTTCTGTCCATGTCAGCATTCACAAGGAAGCATTTCTTGCTTCAGACTTCAAATTCATCATAGGTGATTAGTCACCTCTGCCAGGACAAGACAGTAAAGGAGCAACTAAAATATTTCGGAAAATAATAATAATAATAATAATAATAATAATAACAATATTTGCTGTTTAACATGTTAAAAAATAATGCAATAAACAGCATCCTTTTTTTTTTATATTAAAGAAGTAGCTAGGCTAATATCTTTTCCCCACATTCTTTGGCTAGTATATGCTCAAGCTATCTGTGCACGGCTCACCAGCTCCACAAAGCAAGCGAGAGAGGCCAACTGAGGATGGGCCGCATGTACCAGGCTGTGCTCACTCCCATGTCGTCCTCTTTAGGGTTTGATGGGCTTGTCGTGTGCAAACTATGTGTAGGACACTGTAAATGGCAAACTCTGAACATGCTTGACTTTGTGATTAAGACACGCAGGTGTGAGTGCAGAAATGAGTATAAATACTTGTACATACTGTATATACTGTTATTGTATTGAGAAGATTAATTCTCGCTTAAAAATATTGATAGCAAATGAGTATTGCAGACACAGAAACATCACCAAACACACAACATAAGAGGCAAAGCTAAATGTGACATTTCTTATAATGGGTTTATGTAAATATTGTTCTAAATTAAATTAAAAGTTATAATTTGTTAATGCTCTGTAATTGTTAATAAATGATAACACTCATATTGTTGTTTATTTGCATGCACTTTACTACTCGATTTACAATTATGCAAGTCAGGTAACAGTGGAAACATGTCCAAAAAATCTGTGCTGAATGCAACTGGCACAATGCAATTATCCATGTTGCAGGCGGGTTCTGAGTGCTAGGTTGTGATGGATTCAGAAGACTACCAAAACCTGGCAAATTTACAAGCACTGTGATTTAGGCATCTAACTCAACTAAAATTCAGAAAGTGCTTAAAGCTGGTTAAACTAAATTGCAGGTGGTCCATAATGATGCACTTTTTTGTGTTGATCTTTTTAGTTATTGACCTCATTTTTAATTCTAAAGAATTTAAAGTAAAATATCTTTAATCATGCTGTGGTGGACTGGCCATCCATCTAAGGTGTTTTCCTGCCTATGGCCCAAGATAATTGGATAAGCTCCAACTTCCTCACACCCTACAGAGGACAAACGATTTGGAGAATGGATGGTAGAAAATTTTCCTCTGGCAATAGGTGATGTTTCATTTCAATGAGAGGCAACTCATAATTCCAAATTCTTTTAAAAGCCACTTGAAAGTTGAAAGCACAGTCATTGGATAGATATGAACATAAATGAGACATCTCAGACAGATGGTGCTTCTATCCTCCTTGAGAGAAGGAAAGATGTCACATTGTGGAGCTCCCACCTGTTGGCTTACTGTGCCAAACACCCCCCACATTCATCTCATCTAACTCTGGGTTTCGACCAACTGCTTCATTTCGATCTAGGTGGTAACAGCACATAATGATTCCTCGATTTAAGCGGTGCTATTGTCAGAGTGATTCCTGTAGAAAATAAAGTTATAACTGAGCATTCATGAACCTTGTAGATTGTATTAATAGTAAATGTAATATTTACTGTGAACTGAACAATCAACATCAGCTGTGACATTGAAGTATTAGACCAATAAGAACATGCAGAAACTTTGCTGCAGCATCAACAGGTGTGACCATTCAATATGGCCTTATCCTATTGTTTAGGCCTAATGTTAAAATCACTATTCAAATAAACATGACTTGACTAGCTAGAGTAGACTAGACTAGACAAACAGTGTTAAATACAGGCATAGGGCTATATTTCCTGTGCATTTTGATTCATTTACGTAAAAAAAAAAAAAAAAAACCTTTATCAAAAGTACTTATTGTTCACATACATTTGCAATCAAAATTATTCAACCCCCATTGCAAATCAGGTTTACTGGCAAAATTTACAGACTTTCAGCTGTTTGCAATGAACAAATCAAACAAAAGTAATTGAAATAGATCAACACAGCAAATGTTTCAAGTGGTTTCCCTAAATTCAACTGAAAATGCAACTTTTAATGACTTCTGTAGTCTCATAATTATTCGACCCCCTCACAACAACACAAATCTGCAAAACAGGTGTTGTCTCAAGCATACCTGATGCAACTAATCAAGGGCTTCATTAGTTGCATCAGGTTTGCTTGAGCTAGAACACATGAACTACCTGAACTGGCTAGGTTTGTTGAGTGTCACGTTTGACTGCATATTAGAAATATGGCTAAGTGAAAATAATGGTCCAAAATGGTCTTATTTGTATTCCCTACCACTAGATGGCAGACATGTAATACTTCGATTCAAGACCAAAATGACATCATGTTCCTATTCAAAGTGTTGGAGGAAACAGCAGAGCAAAGTGAGCGACCGTGTCATTGATGCGGATGCAGTTCAGTTCAGAGCGTCTGAGTAAATTGTGAGATTTGTGAGAGAAAATCGTCAAATGGCTAATAAAAACTTGTACCGTGAGGATGTGTTGCAAATGTTATTCGCCGATTCTGACTCTGAAGGGGAATATTTGCCTTTAGGAAATTACGTTCGGCCGTCTAATGATCGCGCTTCTCCTGGTAACTTACATCTTTGCCGCGCAATGGTGCCACCCGCGCTTCTCCCGGTACATCTTTGCCGTGCAATGGTGCCACCCGCGCTTCTCCCGGTACATCTTTGCCGCGCAATGGTGCCGCCCGCGCTTCTCCCGGTACATCTTTGCCGCACGCGCTTCTCCCGGTACATCTTTGCAGCGCAATGGTGCCGCCCGCGCCTCTCCCAGTACAACTTTGCCGCGCAATGCGCGAGTGTTCACAAAGCACAAACAGATCATTTTGACCATTTGCCCAATGGGGATGGGGGTGGCAGGGGTGGACGTGGTCTTAGTGTACATAGGAGAGCTGTTGCTAGAGGTAAAGGCAGCAGGGGTAGAAGAAATAGGGCTGGAAGTAGCGATAGCTCTTTGGATCCAGTCAGAGCGGCTCGAGGTGGGAGTGGCCGAGGTAGACGTGGCCGTGCTGTTCAATATCTACTATTTCCTGAATATTATGAAATTCAAGAGGGCCGCCTCCTGATGACGTCATAATATGCAAATTAGATGAATATATTTACACCCCACATAAACTTTCAGTCATCCCCAACATTTTTCTAATTTACAGTAGAGTTCTCAACGGGTCGGGTCGGCCCGACAAACCCGACAGGACCCGCGGGTTCGGGTCGAAAATATAATCAAATGACTCGGGTCGGGTCGGACCTCGGGCTTAATCTTTTCCGCTCAGTAAAAAAAAAAAAAAAAAAAACATTTATTAATCATCGCTGCTGTTCACCGTAAAGAAAGTCTGGCTGCTGCGTGCAACGTGCATCATGGAGAGGGGGGGGGCAGACCTGACGCCGCTGCGTGCACGCTTTTAGCCTCGAGAGAAGAAGATGGAGTTGGTGAAAAGTAAACTTGTCACAGGTGAATTCACCGTCTCTACTACAGCCTATTTATATATTTAAAGTGTATTGTTTCAGTTGTTTGTATTGTTTGTATTGTTAAAAGGCGTGAACATTAAAGGTTGATTTGAATTCACGTCTGCTGGTCATGATAATACGTGTATGAGGAAAAAAAAATCCGACGTGGGGTCGGGCCGCGGGCCGGGTTCGGGCAGATAATTCATGTTGATGTGTCGAGTTACATCGGGTCCGGGCTTTAAAAGCCACGGGCCGGTTCGGGTCGGGTTGTAATTTTCAGGCCCGTTGAGAACTCTAATTTACAGTAGATCTCTATCTTTAAGCCCTTTCAAGCCACAAGCTTTTGAAATTTTGATGTCAAAATTCAGCATTTTTTCAAAAAAACCTTGGCGCCTAAAGGGTTAACCATCTATTCTAATATAATCATTTTGCATTATTATTTGTAATGATCAAAAAGCATGTGTGCAGATTAAAGTGTGCATATTAGCTGCTTGGTTGTTTTTAAATTCACTACAGGTTTAGAATAGAATATTTGAATTAGTGTAAAAAAAAAAACTAGATTAATCAAAATAAAAATAAAAAAAAACAAGTTTTTATACGTTTTTAATATTATAATGTAATAATTTCCAGTATTACTGATATTAATACAGCTACTGACATCTCAAGGAAATAGACCCCCCCTCCCCTATTTTTTTTATTATATATATATATATATATATATATATATATATATATATATATATATATATTTTTTTTTTTTTTTTTTTTCATTTATTAGGCTTCAAAAATATAACAACTTTTAATTTAAGTGAACTTAAAACAATCCTCACATAAACCCATAATAAATGTAATATTTACCTGTGCCCTTCCTGCCTAACAGTTAGGAAATATACAGAAATTGAATAAAGTTATCAAACAGTCTGCACTGCATAAATTATAAATTAAATAGTTAATCCTTATTAAACCTACAAAAGTTATTTAGTCAAGAGCAGGGAGTAATTTTCTCTGTTCCCTTTGTTCTTTGTTTAACTTTACTGACATAAATACTTTACTGAATTAGTGGCTGCTGTCACTTTAAGACCAGCCGCTGCCGACAGAGATGCGGATCTCACATGCGCCTCATTCTCCACAACTCTTTACGTTCATGTTATACTTTATATAACTAATGTAAGACTGCTCTTATGAGGATACTAGACAAAACAGACATTTTGGGATTAATGTGAGTGTTATTGTTCGTTCAAGCGTGAAAGAGAACTGGATTCTGGCACGCTGTCTGTGCGCATGATACTGGTGCAGATTTATTTTTTACAGCCATTTTTGATCATATTTACCAGAGGTGCCATTAATTCTGACCACAACTGTATAAAGAGCACCAGGTTTGTTGTGCCATGTGGAGACGCTGTGTTTTTCGTTGCGAAAGCCAAACTACTTTGTTTGGCCTTCCAAAAGAGGACACAATTAGAAAACAGTGGGGCAAATCCATCTTTGCAAGTACATTCTGGTGCTTCTGACTCACAGACACAGCCTGTAAGTATGTTTTCATATTTTAAGAATTTGCCACTAACCATTCAAACAAGAGTTTTGAGCAGTATAGAGTAGCGCTTGCTTGTCGTTTCTACGATCACAAATGCAGACATGGTTTTATGTTTACATAGTGTTCTCCCCCGTAGCACGGCGTGACATGTAAAAAGACAGTAAAGTCATTATAATCAGTAATTATGTCCCCAATGAAATACCAATCTGGTCCAGTCGCGCTTGCAAAGTTGATCGATCAGCTTGGTCATCTGCATTTTCCAGTTCAGATTTGGGCTCGAATTGATAAGGTATTTCCGACATTATCACCTGTCATTATTGATTTGAGAGCTGATGTTCCAAATATGGTAAGGGTTGTGACATTTCCATCACACGCTTAAGGTTTTTGGGCCAATCACAATGCACTGGATCGCTGGCCAATCAGAGCAGACCACGCTTTTCAGAACGATGAACTTTTTAACCTAAAACCACGTAAACACATTGCATTAAACCAAATACACAAAATAATGTTCTTTTTAGAACCATCATATGACCCCTTTAAAAAAAATTACAAAAATTAATTCACAAACCACGCATAAACGTTATTTTCGCAAAACTACAAACTTTTACATACATGTTTGCTCACATATTATTGTAGCAGAGTTTGTGCTGAATACAGTGTAGTCAGACTTTAGCCATGAAAATGTTTACAGAGCAACAGAGTAAAAAAGTAACAGAAATAAGCACAAATGTCAGGGCATGTCAGAACACCTCCAGGGCACAGAAAACACCACAGACACCAGAGGATTAAACTGTAGTACATTTAATCAATTAGATTATGTAAATAAATAGTAATACACCTAATTGACACCAAAATTTAAGCATAACAATTTGATTAACATGTTGAATTGAAGAATACTTTCTGATAACATTTTAATTAAAGCCTTTGTGTATAATGCATTATATAGGTATTCATAATGTATGTTATAAATACATTATATATTTTCATAAATAATTATAACCAAAGTTAAAATGCATTTTAATACTTGCAGATTCCTTGTTACATCGGAAATTTGTTGTTTGTTTTAATGCATCGTACTTTCAAAAGGTGTTATATAAGTATTATAATGTGAAACCAATATTTTTAATAGTGCCTGGACCCCACTGTTACTATAAACTGTGATTGTCTTTGATTTGATCTGAATTGACCTGTGTAAAAGTGTAAATGTCAGAGTGAACTTACTTTTCAGTCACTGGCCAAACATGTTTCAGCCAATACCCATATCACAACATGGATCTCTCCAGCTCTCTAGCCTCCAGTAGGATTTGTTTGCTATCTGGACCGTAAAAGCCCAAGGAGAATAATTATCAGTCAAACCAACTGTAAATTATCCTGTTTACAACATACTCAAGAGCCAATGCAACACATAGCGATTTGGCTCACATAACAGATCTACTGGAGAGCTTCCACACAGTGATACAGTACCTCCTTCAGGGTTTCTATCACTTGCTCAGATGAGCTGAAGTATCTTTGGTGCACTGAGTTGAAGTCTTAATTGTCAAAGTGACATTTCCAACCATATCAGCCAATGCCATTTGGATGCCTGAAATTCATTGGTCCAAAGAGACAACGCAATTGTACTTATTTCAGTCCAGTTGAATGTGTTAGTATAAAGCTTTTAGAACAAAGAATGGTGCCTTCCAATCCTCAGTGAACCAGAAGCAACAATTGGATGGGGAAAGACTCAGGAGGTTGACCATAATTTTGATAAGTAGTAATTTGTTTTGGTGAAACTTATTTAGTGTAAAAACAACAAACAGTAACACTTTAGCTTAGGACCTAATTCACACTATTAACTATTTGCACATTAGCAAGCATATTACTAGGATATTGGCTGTTTATTAATACTTATAAAGCACATGTTAATGCCTTATTCTGCATGACCACATTCTACATCCCTTAGTCCTACCCAATAACTAAACTTAACAATTACCTAACTAACTATTAAAAATACGTAAATAGGAGTTTGAGGCAACGGTAATAATTAATAGTTAGTTAATAGTGAAAATCGGCCCCTAATCTAAAGTGTGACCATAAAATATAATAAAAATAATAAAATATATTATTATTATTATTATTATTATTTTATAATTAAAATTATTTTATTTTTAAATGCAACAAAGCCAGATCAATCATATTTTAAATAAGAAAAGAATCACTCTGGTGATGTTGTAACTTGCTAACAGTGTAGAATAAATGAAAAGCTTCACTGATTTATTACATTCAAAATCACTATTAAACCATTATATTATACTATTGTACCTGCACTACTGTAAGAAAGATGACAAATGGGAATGTAAGAGACATGATTATTGAAATAGAACTAAGTATCATCTCCCTCATCCTCTTATCTTCTCATCTTTTCCATGTCAATTCTCAGCTGATCTTGCAAATGGAAATGCATTGTCCGTACCGGGAACCAAACATCTGAGCCTTTCACAGATCTCCAAGAGCATCTGCACGCTCTAATGAACTTAGAGAAAAGGCAGCAAGCTTGTCAATTGCAAAGGTCTTTTCTCAATGCTCCTCACAAAACAACCTCAACAGCAGGTAATTATGATGCTCCAGTGGAGAACTAATGTAATGATCAGCCTGATCCATTTCAGCTCTATTTTATCCTTGTATTTCCATAGACACAGCTTTTAATTCTTACTCTTATCAAAGTTCTTCAAGGACAAGCAGGATAATCCCCACCCAGCTGATTTATGATTAAACCATTATGTGTTTGCAGCTGTGGGTATGCAAGTTGAGTTTGTCTAAAAAAAAAATACATTACAAAACATACAAAGCTACCCAGGCAGAATTTAGAACACAATATAACCACTGATGCTCTCCATTGTGTTAAGATCCCATTATTATTTTAAGATATACTACACAATCCTAAAACACGGAAGATATTGCCATTTCATTAACAGACAGTCAGCAAATCCGTAAACAAAACAAAAAAAAACAACAAAAAAAACATACACCTAAAAGGACTATAGCTTCATTTTTAAGCATTTGGTGGCTGAATAAATTAACAGTTTGGGTATGCAATAACTCTGCACCCTTACCTTTTGACGGATCTCCTCCTCCATCTTGACTGGTGAGCCCAGTTCAGCGACCTGTTTGACCCCATCACTGGCATAACCTCCATACTCCCACAATATATAGTTCTTCGAATGGGAAGCTCCAATGAGGGCCGACCAGTGATTGGCTCTCCCTGTTAAGGTACAAAAGTCCAAATGTCTTAGAATAATGCATAATAAAAGGCATAATTCACCCAAAAATTTAAATTCTGTCATTAATTGCTCACCCTCCTGTCGTTCCAAACCCGTAAGACTTTCGTTCATCTTCTGAACACAAATTAAGATATTTTTGATGAAATCTAAGAGCTTTCTGTCCCTCCATTGACAGTTACACAACTACCACTTTGACACTTTAAAATGTTCATAAAGAAATCGTAAAACTAATCCGACATTCGGGTGAGTAATTAATGACAGATTTTTCATTTTTGGGTGAACCAACCCTTTAAATAATTTCTTACTAAAAACAATTACCTTGTGTTTCTGATCATTAGTTTAATATAAACATGCATTTATGTGTTTCACAGATAGTTTTATGCATAGCACATTGACGATACACATGAGTATATTTATTGTTGTGTTCCCTGGGAACCAAACCTTTGGCATAGTTTGTGCTAAATTGAACTACAGAGACTTGTGTAATGGATAATGTACAGTCGACCAGTCATTATGACAAAATAAAACTGACACAGTGATCATGTAACATTTCAGGACAAGATGACAGAAGGGGAAACGAGGGAAGTGATAACGGTGGAGGGAGCTGAGGAGACAAGTCGAGGGAGGAGCCATGCTGGAAACTTGGCAGGCAGACCCAAGGGGATGACAGGTTGAGATGGAGCCGATGCAGGTGTAGATCCAGGAGGAGCCAAAGAGCCGATGAGACCAAGAACAAGAGACCAAGAACGCATAAATGCGGTGTGATTCAGGAGTCAGACCTTAGTTTCAGTAGTCATGTCAAAGCAATAACTAAATCAGCATACTATCATCTTAAAAATATTGCAAGAATTAGATGCTTTGTTTCCAGACATGACTTAGAAAAACTTGTCCATGCTTTCATCACCAGCAGCGTGAATTATTGTAATGGACTCCTCACTGGCCTTCCCAAAAATACCATAAGACAGTTGCAGCTCATACAGAACACTGCTGCCAGGATTCTGAGCAGAACCAGAAAATATGAACATATCACACCAGTCCTCAAGTCTTTACATTGGCTCTCAGTTACATTTAGGATTGATTTTAAAGTATTATTACTGGTATATAAATCACTCAATGGCCTAAATACCAAGGGTTCACTCTAAGCATGGTGAGTCCGCTTTTAGCTACTATGCCAGCCACAGCTGAAACCACCTTCCAGAAGAGATCGGATGTGCTCCTACAGTAGGTAGTACAGTACACATTCAAATCCAGACTCAAAACATATTTGTTTAGCTGTGCATTTACTGAATGAGTTCTGTGCCACTGTACGTCCGACTGATTACACTGTATTTTATTTTGCATCCTCCTTTTTATTCTAAACTGAACTCAAATGGCACTGAGAATTGGGTAAGAGAGATGAAACCATGCTGATGGCCTGGGACTGTGTTGGAGTAGTGAGTTTGACGTGATTAAACTCGAGGCTCTGTGGGGTGCGGACTAGGGGTGGGAATCACCAGAGGCACCACGATACGATATTATCCCGATACTTAGGTCACGATACGATATTATTGCGATTTTAAACATATTGCGATATTCTGCAATATATTGCAATTTATTACCTTTTTCCAACTTCAAATTATGTCCGCAAAGGAAAACTGTCAACATCTGTTTGTACATGTCACATCAATTTTATTGCAAAATGTGATTGTCAAGCAGACTAACTAACAAACACTTACATGAACCTGTGATAAATGTTGCATACACCTGGCAAACTGAACTGTTTGCATTTAAGGTGGACTAGACTGTAATACAAACAGGTATGCACTGCTGTGTTACTACAGGTATTTTTAACAATGCAACTTGTACAAAAAAAAAGGTGTGCAGACCCTTCAGCCACTAGGGAATTAGTAAAGCAATAACTGTTGAACTTAAATAAAAACTTAATAAGAACTTTAAAATAAAATGTTAAATTTAAATTAAATAAATAAATAAAACATGTACTCTTTAAGTAAACAAAATGTGCTACAGTTTGCTGCCAACCTTGGTCCTAAAAAGAGTTCAAAAACATTTGGACAGTGAAGAAATGTCAGCATTTTTGCTCAGAAAGAGGAGCTGATCCACATGCTCTGAGCTTAAGCCTTGTTTCTACTTTCGCCTGGCTCCGCAGCGCGAGTCTCCGCAGACTGCGCGCGCACCTCCCCAAACGGACGAGGTGTTTATACTTGACGTGCTCGCCGTTGTACTATTATTTGAAACGACAGGGGGCGACTCGAGTAATTGTCCTCTAAACCATCAGGAATCAGAGGTGAGAAGAAGAAAGCTACACACGTGACAATGTTTATTTTAGTACACCACCACCAATACCACACTACAAAAAGAATCGTGTAAAACCCAGTAAACCCTGAGATTATTACTCGTGACAATAAAACAAAATATATGGATATGAGAATGTGCATACAATATAACTAAATTAATAATCTCTTACATATTTTCTAATTTCACTAAACATTTCATTAAGTTTCATGAACATTTTTATTAAACATGGACCATTATGTTCATTAAAAATACTTTTTATGTAAGCAACTAATTTAGACGTGCAAACTGGGTGCCGGTGTGGTGAGAAGTTCGAGCTCGGCCAGATTCGGCTCGAAGTCGTTCATCTTCGGATGCGGCGCTGCGCACATTGTTACAAAATCTGCCGTGCACACCGGCAGGCGAAATGGGCCCTTGCGCACCCAACGCGCGCGACCGCCCACACCGCGATGACGTAATTTTTGCCGCGCGCACCTTCGCGCTCGTGCGGATGTGTCGAGTATAAACCAGGCATTAGAGTGCTCCTTTGTGCTGTGACGATGTCTCCAGCCGTCGAGAAGACTTTCTTTCTCTGATGCTGCCATGTTTATTTTATCTACGTCCTCCTGCACGCTGACAGTCAACCCGACAGTCACCCCGCTGACCTCACCAGAAAACAAACAGCACCATCTAGTGGACTGAATGAGCAATTGATTTTTTAGCATTCTACTACCAAAGTTAAATTCTCATGTGTAATTTAAATAATAAAAGATCGATACTTGGCGCCCGTGTATCGATACAGTATTGCCACAGAAAATATCGCGATACTATGCTGTATCGATTTTTTCCCCCACCCCTAGTGCGGACTGGATCGATTCCATTCCTAGAGCTTCCGAACAAATGGGTTTTTGGGCCGAAGGACTGGCTGTCTTTGGTAGAGGAGGTGGGAGATGGAAGCTAGGTGGGAGAGGAAGGCATAAGACTGAAAGCTAGGAGGAACCAGCGGAGACGCAGGACTCTTGGAGCTGGGTGGGAACAGCAGAGACACAGGAGACTTGGAGCTAGACAGGACCAGCGGGGACAGGAGACCACAGAGATTATCCTTTACCAAATCCTCATAACATCTCCCAGAGGCCATATACAGCTCACCCTCAGTGGCGGGGCTCCATTCCATTCCCTCGAACTCCACGAGCACTGGGACGGATGATGTTGCCGGCTCACGCACCTGGTCAGACTCTTTGTTGGGCTCGGGCTCCGGGGTGATGGTATTGATGCCCTTGTCTGAGGTGTGCTCTGGCATAGGCTCCATGCAGGGTGTGGTAGGTGAAAGGTAAGCCATTCATTTTGTGGCATTGGTAAGGCACTTTTACGTTCTCTCGTTGGTTTCTCACGATTCGGACATCCAGGAAATGCACATTTTAGAACCATTTTAAACACTACATCGAGACCCATCTGCGTCATCATCTCAGTTCTCGCGCATGCATCGTGGCGCTCTTGTGAACTCACATCAGAGGCCCACACGGAAAAAAATGAATAGTTGAATAAAGTCGTTATTTTTGTTGTTTTTTCTCACAAAAAGTATTCTCGTCGCTTGATAAACCTAAGATTGAGCCACTGTAGTCACTTGGACTATTTTAACTATGTCTTTACTAACTTTTCTGGGCCAGCAGATGCAATTACATAGCAGACTATGAAGGAGTGAGCTAGCTCTCAGATTTCATCAAAAATATCTTAATGTGTGTCCTAAAGATGAACGAAAGTCTTATGGGGTTGGAACAACATGAGGGTGAGTAATGAATTAACCCTTTAATGAAATAAAAGGCCACTTAAGTGTACTTAAAGAGTACACTTTCATTAATGTTTCTTAACACACCTAAAATATGCTATCATGAACGCGTGTCGGAGACTGATACGGAAGAGAAGAAATTGTTGAACAAAATCATTAATTTGTTTTTTTGGCGCACAAAAAGTATTCCCGTCGCTTCACAAAATTAATGTTGAACCACTGTAGTCACATTGACTATTTTAATAATGTCTTTACTACATTTCTGGGCCTTCAAAGTGTTAATTAAATAGCTGTCAGTGGAGCCCCCTGAGCCATCGGATTTCATCAAAAATATCTTAATTTGTATTACGAAGATGAATGAAGGTCTTACGGGTTTGGAACGACATGAGGGTGAGTAATTAATGAAAGAATTTTCATTTTTGGGTGAACTATCCCTTAAAGTACACTTTT
Organism: Abramis brama; assembly: GCF_963993115.1. Classification (NCBI taxonomy): domain Eukaryota; kingdom Metazoa; phylum Chordata; class Actinopteri; order Cypriniformes; family Leuciscidae; genus Abramis; species Abramis brama. The sequence continues at coordinate 12,342,480 of NC_139971.1, read as the reverse complement.
AAATAAAAAAAATAAAATAAAAAATAATAATTCAAATTAAACATTTTAAATTATTGTTTTAATAATCTTCTCTAATGCTTTAAATAAGTAGACTTATTTGATATATTTACAAGCACATGTAAATCATTTTAACTGTTTGTGTAATTCGATAATATGATTATATGTATTTGATAAATTATATTTAATGCCAGTCACATTCCACATGCCACATTCAGAAGTACACACCATATTTAAAAGACAACAAAAGTGGTTATGAAATGTACTTATGTATGTAAGTGTCCCAGTTAAGTTGGTCAAAAAGCACTCTTAAGTTCAACTAATTGTATATAATTTAAATTTAAACTATAATATATTTCATTTAGTTGCAATAAACATTCAATTATGTGTCAAAAAACATTGCATTCAGTTCACATTTAAGCATATTCTTTAAAAAAAAGTACTCTTTTTATAACTATGTTAAAATGTACTTCTTTGTCACAAGGGTTGCATTTGAAGACAGTCAGATTAAAATATCCTGTTTCTATACATATCCTAATGTAGCACTTGGCAATAATAAAACATCCCAGTGCAATGCAATGAATTTTGAATCTGGCATGCATAATTTCCCAGTTTTGTTCCCTCCTCTTCTCCTCATAATTTCCTATCCTATCTCCACTATCGCTCCCAATAAAACTGCCAAAAAAGACAAATATAACGTCAAATAAATATTCAATTTCAGGAAGAAGCAGCCATAGCAATATTGATCAAAATTTTTCTACAAATTAATACTTTATGTAAAAAGCACTTCCTGACTCTCATGTGACTGGGTTCACATTACCCGTTTGCAAAGAACTCTTATTGTAACAAGTCAACAATTGGCACAGCGGCAGCGTCAGTCAAAATGTGATACTATAGTCTCTAGCACAGAACATGGCCTACAACAGCCAAATCAATGGGAAATGTGTTCTTAATTAAATTACCCTATATATGTCACGTTTTCATGGACTTTTAGTTAGTTTTCTTCTGTTCTGTTTTCATTAAGATCATCATCTTCATTAGTTTAGTTCATTCACCTGTTTAGCTAATCATCTTCCTCATCATTGTCATTGAATTAAACGGTATGTAGATTAAGCACAAATGATTGCACATACCAGTATTTGTTGAAAAAAAATAGAGTAAGTCAAACACTTCACATTATCGTAGCAGATGAAAGCATGACAAGGCATTACAAAGAATGGCTTGGAAGTCAATATTTTCGTTGTTTTATTTGCATATTATTGAACAAAGCTTATCACTGGTCCACAGTATAAGAAAATCAATAATGCATAAATTCATATGGTATATTCAAGACCCTGGAGCACTGATAGTAAATAAGGAGAAGAAGTTAAATGGAATCTGGAAAAATCCAAGACAGAATAAAACTCAAGTCGCCTGTACCTAAATATTTGTAACTAAAAGGCTGTGCTACAGTAAACATACAAGTTAAAATGTTTGCATTTTACATAACACTACAATCATTAAAATAATAATCCTGCTTTTCTGATGGAGAGGAAGCATCCCTCCATTGTACAGGAGCAGTGTGAAGCTTTAGAGGATCTTTGTGTGCTGTGTACAACTATTCCACGATGGCTTCCAAAAATGTCATATAAATGGTTTCCACCTCCCACAAAATGTGGTTCTCCCAGAGGGGATGGTCAAAAACTACTAGAATAGCTCTACCCAGGGCTTTTTTGAGTCTATGTCCTCAATTTGTCCCCTTAGCCAAGTCCTTCAATGGCAAGTTCCACCTTACCACAAACAAATACCGCACTTAATATCAATGTTGTATTAGGTTATGGTGCTACATTAAGCTGGAGTTATGACAGACAGTCCTTCTCTGAACCACTGAAAAGAGTTAAGAAATTTCACACTTCTCTTTCAACTTTGTAATGTCCTGCACTAACAATATAGTCACCTTGTAGGAAAATTAGGTATTAAGTTCCAGATCTCCCAGTCTGAGCCTTTAAAGCCCTCAATCTAATTTCTACTCACCAATTTAAGATATTCCACAGGAATGACAGAGTGTTCACACTGGCTCTGTGAAGAACTGCTTACCACATCCTCTCTGTGCCGCTAATCCGCTCAATCCGTCAGGCCTGTATAAAATCTTACTGATGTGCTCTTATGTTCCAATGCTTATTTTTTATATATCCTGCCAAACACACTATCTCTCCATTTCTCCTCTCTATCTGCTTCAAAAATATGGATATGTATTTTCCTGCAGACATGCCCTTGATCTACTGGGTTGACATGATAGTTGTTTTGAAATTAAGCTTCAAGGTTATGGGCCCTATTTTTGCTATTATAACGGCGGATTTGCCAGGCGCACGCCAGGAGCGGTTCACAGCCGAGGAGAATGAAGTTCTCATCAGGGCCGTAAAAGACAGAGAAGTTACATTGTATGGGGATGGGAGAAACCCACCCAAATAAGCTAAGGTTAAACAGGCGTTTAATAATTTTGTTAAATGTGTAAGCTAGATTTATGCCTATTTTTTCACATCTTCATGGACACCACAATGATTTCCCTCATGTGGAATATTTTTCCTTGTAATTATGTATGGTTTGCAAAAATGGCAACTGCTACGTCTGTGTGTAGATGAGAGGAGCAAAGTGTATGCGCGTTGTGCACACGCTACATTATGGCCAAGCATGCGCCCTTAAAATAGCATCTGAACGTGCCACTGAACACACGCCACTGACTTTAGACTAGGTTTTTCCTGGTCTGTGGCGGAATTGTTTTCTGGAACTGCAAAATAGCACCAGGGAACGTTTGCGCCGGAACACGCCTCCTCTTTGCGCTGAACCGCCCCCCGGGAGCGCAAGTTCATTCCCTAATTTACCGACGTGCGTCTGTCGAGGGAAAAGTCCGCTGTGCGTCGGGTGCAAAATAGGAATGATACATGCGTTGGTGTACGAAGTCAATTGCGCTGGGTGCAAGATAGGGCCCTATATGTGTAATGTTTTTGATGTTAAAATACTTTCTTATAATTCCAGTTTAGTATATAATGACATCTATAAGTAAACCACTTTGATTAGATGATTTTCGCAAGAATGTATAGACAGTGGGACGAAATAAACAGTGACGTTTAAAACACTTTCATGGCAATCAGTAACAGTTTTACAAATTGCTGGCAAATTTATGAGTTTGCATTATTTCATTGATACATTTTCATATGATCTGCTTACACTTCACTTGTGGTTAGATTTAGGAGTGGACCTTCATGTTTTTTTTGTTTTTTTTTTCTAAAAAACATACATTTTTGTACAAATCAAAATGTAAAAATTTATCAGAATTTTCCATCAATTTGCCAAAAAAAATAAAAAAATAAAAAAGTTATACTTCATCTTATTCTCTAAACACCTGCATTCTAATCACTGTCCTTCTTTTCAGCGCAAACACACCTCATTCCTATGCAAATAATGCTTATAAAAAAAATGCACTTTATTTACAAAGAAAACATTGCAATATTACCACCCATGTATGCGTCCCAACATGTCAATTTCTTTATCAGCCAATAGTGGGAGTTTGAGGTGGGACAACCTGTTATAAAAAAAAAAAAAATTCATTTGAGCAACAAAGTCAAGAATATGACTACTTGATGTGCCTTAATAATTAAATGAAAGTGTCTATGTTTAATTAAAGTTGATTTGTTTATCAAGTAATACATGCAAATGCATCAAATTGAAATAACGACTGCATATATTCTACAGTAGATGTCCACAGCAGCATGCTTGTGTGTTTTCTTTTACACAAATGCTTTAGGATACATGTAATTGTACCGGCACATGGGAATGTTTTCCGCACGTGTGACAATCTTAAATCCCATGTGTTATCTACTTTACAAGTGTGTGTGTCTGTTTTCCAGTATGTCTTTCACTGTTTCCTAAGCCCATAAATTAGGGCACCACACTTTCTTTATGAGGTTCATCTAGCTCCCAGAGTACATTCTAATCAGAGTATTGATCTGAGCTGCAGAAGCTCAAGTGGAGAGCGATTCTAATCCCCAGGCTTAATTTACTCCCAAAGAGACACTCTCAAGGTTATCCACACCAACCACAAAAGACAAGAAGAGAGGACAGGTGATAAGAGAAAATAATGAGGAAATGATTGCATATTACACATCTTAACTGATGTTTGTTGCAAAATGAGCAACAATCCTATAGACATATTATGAGCATAAAATAGATAGAGCCAAAAGATTTAAACCACTAGTGCTGCTTGCTACTGCACAATTTGCTGTCATAATGTAAGGGTGATTGCGAGGGACCAGCCATTGTTGTGCAGTTTCTAGGTTGTTCTGGGTAGTTGCTTAATGATCAGCACGACTATGTGAGTCTTTATACATTAAACATTAAAATCCAGATTGTAACCAAAGGTTTAGAGTCTTAAGACTATCGCACGGCAGATGATAAGCGCGCCACACCGTGGCTAGGACAACTAAAAGGTTTGTGCACACCAGATGTGCCAATTGCAAAGCAAAAGTCCAAATAGGACTTTGGAAATAGGAAATGGATCTAATCAACAAACATGCAAAAGTTCACTTCACAGATGAACTGGTGAAAATGAGTTTGGTGTTTGAAGAAAAAAAAAAAAATATATATTTTATATTTTTCTATATGAAGCAAAAAATACAAACGTATTGCTTAAAAATGCCTATAAGCAATCTTCTAAGGGTTAAGTCAGAATGTATATTAAAAATTTGGGACAAATATAAGGTAATTTACTAGAAAGCTATGTGAGTGGCCCTCTGTAGTACAGCATGATTTTGAACATACACTTTTAGAAAACAATGTGTTTGAATTTCAGGGCACTCTATTTTAAATCCTGTCCAGTGTTTCCTTTTGACACACAAACATGTTAAACTTGTAAATAGACAAATTACTGGCATTTCTGTCATGACAACTCTCTGAGTGTTTGGCAATGTTGATATGTTTGGTCTTGGCGGAATAGATCTGCTATACTGCTGCTGTTTTTATTGCTGCTGCTGCTATAGGTTATTGCTGCTGCTACAGAGTAAGTACGGGACTTACTACTGCCAGTACATAAACAACACACTGCTGTGAGCAAGTAATACATGCTGCTGCTGTACAATATAGCGTACATGAATTACCCGAAGCAGATCTATACAAGGTGGAGCAGGGGAAGGTAGAGAATTTCTGAAACCGTGCTGCACTGCACTTTATTTATCAACAAACGTCTTAAACCTCATAATAAAAATATATGTCCTTCTGTTGAGATGTGTAAATTCTACAAATACTTAAGTGAGAAAGTTCATAATATCTACGGCTCATAATATTTATCTGGCTCTTCTTTGCCGTCTACTGCGTCTCGTTCTAAAAACTCACTTTCCACTTCCTTTTCTAATTTTGTCACTGTCAGTCTAGATAATGTTTTGAAATTGGTCATGTCTATGAGCTCATCCACGTTCTCTCGACCCCCTGCCTACTGAGGTTCTATAAAAGTGCCTACCATGCTTATGCCATTCTATCACAATCACAATTAAAACAATCTATTAGAACCGTTCCAGTCTGGATTTAGATCTGGACACAGCACGGAGACTGCTCTAGTCTGGGTCACAAATGGCCTTCTTACTTCTGCTGACAGGGGTGCTTGCAGAATGTTAGTCCTGCTAGACATTAGTGCTGCTTTTGACACTACATGTCATAATATCCTTCTGTATAGGTTGCGTGTTTGGTTGGGCATCTCTGGTGTTGTGTTTGGATGGATTAAATCCTATCTCACTGATCGTTTTAAATTTGCTTGTATGGGTGTCCAACAGGGTGTCCCACAGGGGACAGCACTTGGACCCATTTTGTTTTGCATATATATGTTGCCTCTTGGTGACATCATTAGAAAGTATGGTCTGGGGTTCCATTGCTATGCTGATGATACGCAGATCTATGTCAGCACATACTCTGATCCTAATCTTGCACTTACATCTTTTACTACCTGTCCGGAAGAAATAATGGTGTGGATGCAATGACAATTATCTTAAAAGGGTCATATAATGTCATTTTTGTACAAGCTAATATGATTCTTTAGGGTCTAAATTAAAAGTTTGTAATATACTTTAATTAAAAATTCTCATTAGTATTGTAAGAAAACACTAATTTTACCTGGTCAAAAACAGCTCTGTTTTCAGCACGCCGTTTAAGTGCATGTGTCTTTAAATGATAATGAGCTTTGCTCACCCCGCCCCTCTGTTCTGTGCGTACACTGTTTGTAACACAATAACCATAACGCGTTGTTCATTATAAACGTGGGATTATGAATTATATTGAGAACGTCGTACATAGAAAACATGCCGTAATGTACCCTGAGTTTAAACCTTAGCCGCATTCATCCTGAAGCGTGCAGCAAGGTTTGCAAATTTGCAAAGATTAATATAAATATTAATATAAAGGTTAATAAAACATTACACTCACTTCTTCTGGAGGTTCTGCAGGAACACGTTGGTACCAATCCGTTTTTTCTCGTTTGTAAAGCTGTCTGGTGTGAAATGATTTGCAAACATGAAAGCATGGACGTTGATCGTGGGGGAATCCCCGTGAGGGAATCCCCGCGTCAATGCTTTGGGAATATTCCCTTCAAAAACAAAACTCAGCCACTGCGTCTTCAACGGTTCGGATTTAGGAACATCAGCATGATGCTGTGTTCGTTATTACACCGAAGAACAGAACACCACAATCACAGACGCCTTCTGCTCATAGACAGCGCTCCAGTGAGGGTATCAACAATGACGTGCGGACTATGATGACAGACAGCTCGCTCACGAGCGAGGACGGGTCTGTGTTAAAACGCTGCTGTCAATCACCAATCGTGGGAGGGGCGTCGATTTTGTGACGTCACAAAATCGAACAGCTTGATTTCCGAGAGGGTCAAACATATAAGGAGATTTAAAAAAAAACACTGGATGGATTTTTATCATTTTATGATGATTGTGTACAGGCACTGCCAACACACATTTCAGTACAATCAACTTGTAAAAGTGCATGTACCATTATATGACCCTTTTAAACTTAACAAATCTAAACCCGAACTTCTACTTGTTGGTATGCCGACAGCTTTGCATAAATGCAATAATCTCAGTTTGTTTACTGATTCTGACCTTGGTGATATTTTTGATTTGCATGCAAAATCCATATTAAAATGGTCTCGAAATCTGATTTTTTCAGTCTCAGAAATATTGTCAGACTACGATCTTCTCTTTCTCTGCCTGATGCAGAAAGGCTTATACATGCCTTTATTACATCGAGGCTTCGTTCCTTATTAACCGCCTTGATTTCCAGTACAGGTACATATTGATTTTTAGAATGCTGATTTTAACATATAAGGCTCTTCGTGGTACAGCTCCGGCATACCTTTGTAATTTAGTTTCTCCTTACACATCAACTCGCTCTCTCCTCTCTTCTGACTCCTTTACTAGCAGCCTACTTTTAAATTGAAGTCTATGGGTGGACAGGCTTTTTCTGTTTAAGCTCTATGGTTGTGTAATAAACTTCCCTTGGCTATTAGAAATTCCCCAACACTGGACTGTTTTCTTTTCTGTAAAACTTCTTGAGTGTACTATTGTACTTTTGTTATATCTGTTTCATGTAAATTTTTGTAAGGGGTTCAAGCGCGTAGGGCAGTAACCCAATTGTAATTGTTAAAATTTCCAAGGATCGGCATTCTCACCTAAAACTGATCGGGCAGACCAAACCGTAAGTCGTAGAGCACATGTGTCAAACTCAAGGCCCGCGGGCCTAATCCGGCCCGCCACATTATTTTATATGGCCCGCGAGAGCATATGGATTTTTTTTTTTAAATTAGGGATGCAACGAAATTTAGGCTGCCGAAAATTTTCGGACGGAAATAACATTTTCGTTTTTTGGCAGAAAGATACTAAAAAGCCGGCGCCCCTCCGTGTTCGGCGATGGTTTGACTCTGGCTCAGCGTGTTAAATGACTTTGCGTGCGAGTCCGCTTCCGAAGATGCATAACTTATAAGCGCGTTCTGCTGTGTGTGCGCGCTGTGCTCTCCGCTCCATGTTCACAGCGCGTTCTGCTCAATGTTCCGCAAGCAACCTCCGTGTGTGTGTGTTTGTGTTGCGAGCTCTGCTCACGCTCACCGGAAAGGCAAAGTCCGCAAAAAAAAAACGTGCCGACATGAAATTTCTCTGGCATTGTTTCTTACTGTGCTGTAAGTAACATGGTGTGTATAGCCGTGCTGGGCAACACTGATAAAATTACACGAATCACACGATCCTCTCGTTCTCCCTGCTCTGCTCATGCTCTGATAAAAAATAGCTTTGTAGGACTATAGTTTATTTTGACAATTGGTCAAAAAATAAATCTGTTAAATCTGATTCTGCTGCATAGAACTGATTGAATAATAATATATTGATATTTTATATTATTTTAATAAAATAATATATTTATTTAAATATATTACATTATATTTAATATAATATGTACCAGTATTATTCACCATTTGTATCACTCCGCTTGTCTGTGTTTGCGCCACTTGCATCATTAAGCCAGTAGGTGGCGACAAGTGACTGTCTTTATGAGTGAACAATTGAACTTTAAACTGATTAGTGCCAAAAACATTAACTCAGGAAAGAAACAAGTTGCTGAAACCAATCTTTAATGGTAATATAAATTGCTCATTTGCCTCTGGACACAAAAAGATTGCACTGGTTTTTGATTGAAATGTAACATCTATGCAAAATAATCCTTGAAAGATTTCTCATTTAAGGCCATTCCTGTTTGGAATATGTGATTGTGTATTGTCAACAATAAGCAGAAACATTCTGCATTTCCATTTTGAAGTGTGGATCATTCATTGCAACATTTATCCTCATTCTCATGTTTAAGAATCTGTTATCTTGACAAATAATTTATGCTACTGCCCACTGACATGCTTTTAAAGCTATTGTTATCCAAATTTTTGGCCTTTAAACACCTTAAAATGCACATATGTAGGTCTGAGAAATCCAAATTTTCTCGGGGGAGCATGTCCCCGAACCCCCCTAACTACCTCACATTTGAATATGCATGACTGTGTGGTAATGTGTGCTGGTGTGGCTACAGTGCCAAGGCTGAATTTTTGAGGCAGTTTGCCCCTGCATATATAATACATTATTCTCTGTATCAAATTATTTTACCCAGCCCCTGATGTTTCAGGCTCATCCCCTGATGTTTTTAAAACCTAGAAACACCCCTGCAAATGCATATACACTATTTGTAACTTAAATAAGTAATAATCAAATAAACAGACAATATATTAACATTTTAAAAGTCTTACAGTTACAACCGGCCCTTTGAGGGCAGCCATAATGCTGAAGTGGCCCTCAGTGAAAATGAGTTTGACACCCCTGTCGTAGAGACTTGAAACTTTGCGGGCTGGTAGTACTCACACAGTCACAATACTCTACAATGTCAACCTGCACCGATGGGCATGACAGGGATGCTACAGCGGTGAAAAGTGTGAAATCTCTCATAACTCCTACACCGTTAGGCGTAGGTCAAGTATGTTATATTGTTGGAATCCTTAGCTCAAGCAGGACAAAATGCATGTCTCCAAATTTTCGGGTATTTGGGTTTTTTTTATTTTTTACTTTTGCGAACTAGTCCTAGGTATTTGGCCCGATCGGAACAAGATTATCTGGAGTCTGATTGTAAATAATTATAAAAAAAAAGTTTACATTTCGATTCACGGTCGAAACCCGTAGCCCTTTAACAACTAAGGGCTGTTAAAATATTAAAAGTGGGAGGAGCCACTTTTGCTAAAATGGCAATAACTCGTGAACGGAAAGATATATTCTCACCAAACTCGGCACACCCATGTAAGAGCTCATTATGTGGTTGTGTGAAAAATCATGTGGCAACTGGCCACTTGGTGGCACTATAACATTTAAAAAACATAAAAATGGCTATAACTACGCAACCCTGATTCTGATTGACTTGAAAGTTGGCATGTGGTGTCTATGTCCAAGGTGCCAAGACTGGCTTTGAGGACATTCTCGTATCTCGAAAAACAGCGGCCATGAAGTTTGAGCAGCTATCAGACAAGATTAACAGAGGCCGATCGGAACGAAACTCGCTGGGCCTGTTTGACTCACAGCCCTAGGGCCTGTGAGAAATTCGAAAGAAATCGGCCAACTTTTCTTTGTGTTTTTCATGTGTGTAAAGGACTGTATGCCACTGAGTTTTTGGCACACACCCAAGACATTCATACCGCATGGTAGAACTCCTCAGTCTGATTAACTTTGCCTCTAGGACCACAGTCGCCAATCGAATCGTTTACTAAATAATTCGAAAGAAATCGGCCAACTTTTCTTTGTGTTTTTCATGTGTGTAAAGGACTGTATGCCACTGAGTTTTTGGCACACACCCAAGACATTCATACTGCATGGTAGAACTCCTCAATCTGATTAACTTTGCCTCTAGGACCACAGTCGCCAATCGAATCGTTTACTAAATATTGGAGATTATTTCAAAAAACAAATTTCACGAACTAGTCCTAGGTTTTTGGCTCAACCTCGATAAAACCCCTGCGTCCACCCAAAAGCCTGTCATTCTTAAACAAAAACTCGAAACTTCACAAAAAATAGGTGAGAACATGCAACATCCATCATGCAATATGATTCTAAACAAGTATACAAACTTTTATGGGGATCGGCCCATAGGTGGGGCTATAACTGTTAAAAAGCTTTAAAACCATATTGTCGTCTGTAAATTGCCTGTATTGGCTGTAAAGGGTCTTTTCCATCAATGATTTTGGTGGTTATAATACCATTTTATGCTTGTGCTTAAAGGCCTTAAAATGCTTGAACCCCGATAATTGCTGCCAGCAGCTTTATTTCTTATTGTTTTGTGTACTTTATTCTCTGTGAAGCACTTTGGGTTTGAGAAAATACCCATTTAAATAAAATGTATAATGTTATACTATACTTTTCCAGAGTCATGTCGAATACCACTGGGTGTTCTCCACAATAACTGCTCTATGATATTCTGCTCCCTTGACATGGCTTGATTCCCTCCCTCCTTCAATGTAAGTACCGTGAGTACCGTCCACCAGGAAAAAAAAAAAACTACTAAAAAACTAAAAACTTGTTTATAAAAAAAAGTAACAGAAAACCTGCATGGGAAAACCTGCATGATGTAAGGTATAATTTGTCCCTTAGTATTGCATAACAATTCAAATGGCTTACTTGTTGTCTCTAAACTTTAAACTGGGATAGGAGAAAGGTTTTTTTAACATTGAAAAAATTGCACACCTCACATGTCATTGAGGACATAGTGTCTTACTTGGGTAGTCTTTTGGGTGCAATTTCTCTGACCAGTTCCCGTAGAAGGTGACTCTGTATTTGGCAGTTCCACAGGCACAGCAGTCCAGCAGGGGTTTGTCTGTGGTTTCTCCATACAGCGGTTCTAAAGGACAAGAGAGAGTGGCTGGATTGTTATTTATATCCAAATGTACAGCATGTAAAATTTTATTATTTATTTATTATAAATAATACAGTGATATGCATAAGTTTAGACACCCATGCTAAAGTTGACTAAAAAGAGGAATAAAAAATCATCTTTTGGAAATTGAACTTAATGCCTTAATTAAAAAAGTCAACCTTTAAGGACACCAATTTTCTTTGTGAATGAATAATGTATCGTGAATAAATAAATGTTCTTCCTTAAAATACAGGGTGCATAAGTCTGGACACCCCTATGTTAAATTCCCATAGAGGCATGCAGATTTTTATTTTTAAAGGCCAGTTACTTCATGGATCCAGGATACTATGCATCCTGATAAAGTTCCCTTGGCCTTTGGAATTAAAATAGCCCCACATCATCACATAGCCTTCACCATACCTAGAGATTGGCATGGAGTACTTTCCATAAGATCATCTCTCAATGCAAATCAAACCAGCTATTAGGCTAACTGAAATAAAACCATGCCAATCTCTAAATCTGCCTGCCTCTATGGGAATTTAACATAGGGGTGTCCAGACTTATGCACCCTGTATTTTAAGGAAGAGCATTTATTTATTTACAATACATTATTCATTCACAAAGAAAATTGGTGTCCTTAAAGGTTGGATTTTTCCTATTTTTTTTAATTAAGGCATTAAGTTCAATTTCCAAAAGATGATTTTTTATTCCTCTTTTTAGTCAACTTTAGCATGGGTGTCTAAACTTATGCATAGCACTGTAAACAATGTATAATTTATGTATAATTTATTTTATCTATAAAAGTATTATATCTACAAAATTATAATTATATCTAATTATTTATATATAAACTGCACAACAGGCTTAATCACACAAACTTTTGCTGTGTCACTAGATAGGCATCATACAATGTCAAGAATGTGAAGTAACTGAAACATGCAAGATGTCCCTGTTGCTATGTTGTTGTTTTTTTGGACACTGGTCCCCAGTATGGGATGCTGGTTTGTCCTAAACAAATTGAACTGAAATGTACTTTTGAATTTTTTTATTATTTTTTTACTTTACTTTACTTTTAGCTGCTTTATTTTTCATCCCAGTATCAGAGGCTTTTGACTTTATACTGACAACTATCGGTCTGGCTGCAAAAAGTTTATTAACTGCACACTGCACACACTCTCTATCCTGCAATGGATGCATGTTGGTTGAAGGCATTTGGTGGCTGTGAGAATTGTACTGTTTGTTTACAGTTGGAATAATGATGCTGGAATATAATCCCCTGTAACAATCAGGCCTGTGACATAACCAAAGCTCAGATAGAATGTTGGTCATGCTATATAACAGCTATATGAGGAGACAACTGGGGGAGAAGAGAGAAAAAGGAAAAGCACTATACACTGTGAAAAAACATATCATAGAATAACTGCCTGTAATATGCTAAACCATCTATCTGAGAGTAATGAATAACTCACCTTTCTCACACATCCGCTTTGTGAGCGAGCCCTCATCCTGGAATGAGATGATCTTCCTCTGAACAATACTAGCCCTAGAGATAGAGAGAACACGGTAATGAAGGGGAATCAAGAAAAGAAAAGAAAAAGAAAAGAAAAGAAAATCAGCACTTTGAAAAGGCAGCAATCATGAACCCCCATGGAGTGATTGTAATCCATAAAAAGAGGCACATGCAATTCGAATGGCAGTACATCACTAAAGGGAGCTGTGCCCTGGATATCACAAGCCAGCAGATGTGAAGCATATTTATGCATTTCTGCTGGAACTAATAATGCAAAAGAAAAAGTTACATTCTAATTACATTTACAATACAAGTTTCCCTTTTAGCACTATATGCGCTGATGTACTGTACAACAGGAGAAAAAAACAAACAAACATGTCTATATGGATCTAAATGTGGGCCACAAATAACTGGTCTCAAGTTGGATTTTGGATATTGGTGTGCTGGTCATCCCACCAGACATTTAACCGGAAAAGCTTGCTGAATCATCTTCACCAGAATTATCATTTTGGTCAACCAGAGCATTGCTAGTAAACAGGATAACTATGCTGGCCAGAAGCTAAACCATCACTTGTCAGCGTTGGTTGCAGCAGAGATGAAACAGGATCTAAGTGCAACAGTCTTTATTTAGAAATAAACTCCAAACTTCACAAAACAGAATCTCAAGCTGGGTGCACACTGTGCGATTTTGGCCACGATTTGTCCGTCTGAGACAAAATGCAATTCCTAAAAGATTCCTCTGATCCTAGGCTAAAATCTGAGGGACATGTTCACCGACAGCTGATTAATGACTGATTATACAGACACAGGAAACATGAACTGAACACAGTGAATACTAATCTAGAAACAGACGAACAGAAAAAAAAAAAAAAAAGAAAAAAAAAAACAACCTCTAAACGTGAACAAACACAAAATTTGACATCATTACACCAGCTTGGATTATGGCAATTTAATGTTGGTAAAATATGGTCTTTTTTTAGCAGAGTGAATAGCTGATTTAAAGATGCAAGTGAACCTGCGAGCACAGTCCAAGAATACAGAGTATGTAAACAAGAGAGAAATAGTGAGACTCTGGTCAAGTAGTTGTAATTAAAATCGGATAAGTGATCATGAACATAACTTAAACTCTGGGTTCCAAAAGAGTTGGTGAAGCCTGTTTACATGATGCCATCTCAGATACTTGTGGCAGCCATGGAGGTCTTTATACAGCCTGGAAAAATCTCAGAGTAAACAAAAAGCCCTTCCTCCTCACACACTGAAGCTCTCATCTGAGGAACAGGCCTGGCATTATTGTACTGAGAGCTGGGGCCAGTCCAGGTGGTCCTCATCCAAATGACAAGGAATATTTATGAACCGGTAGTTTTCACTCACTGGACTTGTCATTATCCATTGAAAGATGAACAGCTCAACTATAATGAACAGCTCAACTATAATGATTATGAGATTTAAACATATGAACTCTCCTATACTCACTGACTATACATTAAACCTCATATTGTATTTGGGGTCTGTTCAGACCCCATTTGATGTTTCCCTCATTAAAAAAAACCTTCATCTCACTGGCATGAGATTTTGTGACTTTTGTTACATCATCTATGCACACACACACACGGTTTTACACAAAATATATAGCGCAAACATAAAGCTTGCTGAAAAAGCGCTGGCAAAAGTAGTGATTATGGAAGTTTTGAAAAATAGCAAGGTGACATTTTAATTGTTCATTAATAAACTAGTGTTTTCTGAATCAATGTCGGCTGCAAAGATAAAGTTGACGATGCTGACTCGTCATCTCCGCATAGTGATCTCGCCTTTAGAGAGAATGCACCTTTCATACAGATTACATAATCAGAGTGTATTTGTTTGCGATTTGAATTGATTAATTTAAAAGTAGACATAAGCGTTCTATAGATATATTTATATCTATATCTGTGAGGCAAGTAGCCTATACACTAAGTTTCTGTTCATTTATGTGACACGCTGCAGTTCAGGAAGACACTTTACAGTTTGGAATGATGTATCACTCTTAACTGTATGACCAAAAATGACGGAGTATTTTAAGTTAAAAAAATGCAAGTGATTGTGCCGGCGCTTCCATGGCATGCAGTAAGCATGCTATACCAAACTTTGCACGAACACTTAGCTATGCGCCTACTAATAGAGCACATTTATAGGTTAATGTTAGAGCGAACGACCATGTAAAGTTGCTATTACTTACATATTTCAAATGATAAGCCATATCTGAGGTTGATGGATGATAGGTGAACGTTTCGATTTCCTGCCTGACATACTTTATCTCAAGGGCCCACCCAATCTGCGCCATTTCCTGTGGAGTTCTGCAACTAACCGACTAATAAAATCTTGGTCGACTAACGTTTAGTCGACTATTAGGGAGCAGCCCTATTAATTACCCCAGTCTGCAGGACATGCCGATCAAAAGGGGGGCAATACCACCAACCTGTTCACCCACCTCCATCTCCACACCACTGTACAGAGAGTAAGTACGGGACATGTTACATTAACATGTTAACTGCTGATGCCTTTCTGTGTTTTATTATATTTACATCCCTCTGGGCTTTTAGTCCAAAAGTGTGCTCATTCGGATAAAAACTAATGAATTATCGTATGTTTACTTCAAATATCTTTAGAGAGTAGTATTTTGCCCCAAAATAGGGCGATGTGAGCAATGCTAAACTATCACATGTTATTTGTGTTTCATTCATACTTGACATCAGAGAGTGCCCTGCACGCAGAAAGTCCACAAGTGAGACTCATAGGAGTAAAAACTTGGTGTTGCAGGAAATCCCTAATATGGACAAAGACCAAATGGAATGAAAAAATTAATGAAAAATGTAAAATGTATGTAAAAAAAAAAATATATATATATATATATAAATATATATAAATATATATATATATATATATATATATATAAATTATACTGCCTTTTTTTTTTTTTTCACTTTCATAATTTATTTAACTTCAACAATAATCTGACAAATTAAAACAAGACCAACCATAGGTCTATATTCCAAAGCATTCTTCAATTACAACCATTTAAGTTTGGATAGTGATTTTCATGTTTATGCGAAAAAAAGGTGACAGTTAAAGGGTTAATTTAGTGATAACAATGAATTAATAAAGCGGTCATTTGCCAGGTTAGGTGTTCATATATCTCTGAAAGTATGCAATTTAAAAAGCCCATTTCGAGTCTTGACAATTTCAACCAAATACATAACATTAGCAAACTGTTACTGCGGTTATGGGATAGCTTACATTAACGTTACAGCACCTGTTATCGTTGACATTAGCTCACTTTAAACTAAAGTTAATAAAAACCTTTTCTACTTTACCTCTCTGGATCTTTGGGGAATCTATGAAATGGTAACGTTAGTTGATTGGTTGTACACTAGTAGTTGTTGCAGTTGATGGCAGAGCACTGTTTTCTTTGTTTCCAATTATTTCCAGACATAATGTTAATGCTGTACAGTAGTTGTGCTAACGGTAAAGCCGTTGGTTCAGTCCAAAATGGCGGCCGCGCTACCGAAGCGCCACCTAGTGGCTGTTGTCAAAACTGCAACGGAGTTTCGCCTCTTGGTACTTCTATACTCTTTGCTTATTGCTCTTGAGCTTTACCTATGCCCTACTCTCTTAAAAGGGCAGACGACAGAGCCCTTGATGTGGGCACTTTGGAGGGAGCGGGGCACTTGTGTGCCATTATGTTGATGAAGGGAGCAACGAAAGACAACGTAATTTCCTCATTATTTTCACCTGGGATGTTCCCATGACAACGCAGCGCGTGTCCATCAGCTGAATAGCTGTTCTTACCAGAAATATAGTATCTATGTATTATTGCTGTTAACATAACTGTTGCAAATAAATATACATTTTATACAACAAAGTTTGTAAAATATGCGTTATATCTGTGTGTGAGTGTCTCAACTTTAAAACTTGCTGTCTCATATTTGCATTCTAACATTTCTTATGAAACTTATTTTAACATAACATGACAAAATGTGTACAATGTAACTGATGTATAGATTAATGTCTTTCCCTCATGTTCTTTTTTTATTTTTTTATTTATTTATTTTAGTCTTCAACTCATTGTTCTTTTTGGTATTCTTATGACATTGAACATATTGTAAATACATTTTGTATATTGTATACAAAGTTGTATGTCATAAACGTGTCATCTCTGTATGTTTTGTTATTAAAATAAATTAAATAATAATAAAAGTAGACAGCTGTAAGCGTTTATATATGATATCTATGGCTGTAAGCACCGTAAGCACGTCCCAGCTGGGTCCGTCACTTATTGGGTTCCCCGGAAACATTTCCGTTGTGTTCTGTTCTATTTGCAGCGCGTTTCTGTATTTGTGTTGTGAACTTTTGCAGCGCGTTTCTGTATTTGGTTGTGTTGTGAGTATTTGGAGCACACATGTGTTGTGAAACTGATGAAGATGTTTTCTTAATTTGCAGGTGTTTTTCTATTTGCATGTGTTTTCTTCAGTTGCAGCGCGTTGAGCTCTCTCGGCCACTGTACATTCTGACAGATAAAACATGAAGATAATTAAAGGCAGGGTAGGTAGGACTATAAAAAAAAAAAAAGATCCAAATTTGTTAAAACTTTCTATATATATCAATACATAATTAAAATGTAAGTACTCTGAAAAAAAGAGTATAAAAATCAAGTGACTCTAGACCGTTTAATCTGTATTAAACACAGCTCATTATTTCGATTCGGGACGAATCAAAGGATTGGCTTAGGCGACTGTCACTCTCTCTCGCAACCATGGCAACAACCCTTTTGCCACGGGATCTGCCCACTTGCGCGCGGCCGCGCGCACGTTTGATTTGAGGAATTCAAGAGGCACTGAACCTAGGAATAGCAAAACAATGGAAGAGAAAGAGCAATCAAAATTCACATTACCGGCATGCAGTTAGTGAAGGCAAACAAGGCAAAAAAAAGAAGACAGTACAAGAAAAGGTAATGAACAAAAAGTCTTTGGATAAACAAAGAAATAAAACGCGTGTCAATATCAGCGTAGCTTTCCAGCGACCACCCCGTCCTCAGCCTCTACTTCCTCGGACCCTAGTTGCACGCCACGGCCTCTTGCACGACCTCCTCTGCTTCGCCCTAAAATTATTTTTATTTTACAAAAGGACATTTTACAAACCTACATTTTGCGCATGTGCTCCTGCATGCACTTTTCCAGTCACAACACAGCAATCAAAGGAGGACGCGCTGAAAACTGTAATGCTGTTCTCTTCCTTCGAATGTTTGAGTTGCAGAGGAATTTGTGACTGTTTCAGCTGTTCAACCACATCAAAGTTTCGTAATTAGTAAGTCCGTGCTTTTTCTCTTTTTGTTCTTATGTGCTGAAGGGCTGCTGTGCCTTGGTGAAACGGTGTTTGTACGTGAAGAGCTCTTTTCCAAAACGCCATAAACCTAAAAAGCTGCCTCAAAGAACCAGCAAAAGTAATGATTATGAATGTGTAAAATATTGCAATAAGACATTTTAATTGTTTATTAATTTCTGTGTCGGCTGCAAAGATGAAGTTGACGATATTTGACTCGCGATCTTCGCAGTAGGCTAGTGAACGCATGCACCGGAGAAATGCACATTTAGGCTACATAGTTTTATTTTGTTTTGGATGGTTTTGTTTAGAACCAGATTTCTGTAAATATATTCCACATTTTTTAGGCCTGTGAGGCGAGGCTACGGTTCGGTTCACGATGATATAATCTCCAGTTCAAGCACCTTATGTTGTGATTGATAGCCTATATTTACTTTATGTATTTAATGCAGGAATGAAAATATTAATGAATTAATGAAAAAAAAATATATTAAAATTAAGATACAATTAATACAAAACGAAATTCGTTTTAAAGAAAGGCTTTGTGCTTTCTGTTTTGAGGTCTCTGTTAAAGTTTGAAAGTCTCAGTGCAGCTTTCAGAGCGCTCGCGTCCATAATGGAGAACTGTCAAGTAATATTGTTTTTTCCTCATAAATGCAAACACGAAAAATAAAAGACAAAAACTTTTTTAAAAAGACAAACCATAAATTTAGAAAAAAAAAAAAAAAAAGATGGATTTATAGCGTTTTGGGGGAAAAATGAATGGATTTATACCGTTTTGAAAATGTTAATTTTTTTTTACTTTGAATTGATCATCAACAATATTGTTGTTTGATTTAATAATCACTGTTGCAAGAAGTGCCTAGTTAAGTTTTTTTTTTTTTTTTTTTTTTGTAAGTGGAAAAAGTAGGGGGTGCCACAGATTCTGTTTAGTTAGCTCCTTTATTGTTTTTTCTATAGCCTAGAATAATATAGGTCAAATGCAGCAAGTCAAAAGACCAACTGGACCTTCTTTGCCAGTTTGCTCACATTTCTTTGAAGGATGGCAAAAATATCGCCTGAATATCTATATCTAGATATTGGAAAAAAATATCGAGATATTCATTTTTGTCAATATCTCCCACCCCTACATGCAGAACACCATATATGTTATGAATCTTACACGAAATTCATCTTCATCACAATATAACTGATGGTAATGTAAAAAAGTGTATCAATGCAACCTGTTTTTAGCTTATATAACTAGCTCGTTAGCGAATCAAAAAATATATATTTTAAATTTACCAATATCAATATGCTAGCTTGATAGTGAGTACTAAAATACATCTTATTTGTTTATATTCATAAGCAATTAGCGTTAGATTTTTTTATTACATGTGATTCTGACATGATGTCACTACATGCACTGTGCTCCTTCCTCTCTGCTTGTCTCAGGTAAATAATGCGTCTTCAGCTCAGCGGTTGGAGTCGCGCGTTCATGTGTTTTGGGGGCGTGGCTTTGGAAGGAGCCCAGAAGGGAGGGGGTGGAGTGAATGGAAATAATGAACTGTCTTTAAAACAGTCCTGAGAGGTCTACAGACACTCGATTTTTATACTTTCTTTTTCAGAGTACTTACATTTTAATTATGTATTGATATGAACATAAAGTTTAAACAAATTTGAAAAAGAAGTTTTTTAGACCATTCCTACCTACCCTGCCTTTAACACACCACTGCAACAGTATATTGCTTATCTGTGTTCTTCGAGCCATCTCACATATTTTCATAAGGCTAATGTACTGTATTTTATAATGCAATGTCAATCAATATAGCCTTTAACACTGTATATAATACTATAAAATAATACAATTTCTGCCTCATTCTGTGATAAGAAGCCACATCAGTTCACAGAAGAAAGTTATTTCAAACTGGTTATTAAGTGTAATTGTTCCTTTTGTATGCAATTGTGTGATTATAAAAAAAAAAAAAAGTAAGATTATTTTGACTGGTAGCGTTGTTTTTCTTGTTATCTTGGTTTTCAAGATTTATATAGATATTGCGATATATTGTGATTCTGAATGCTTCTGGCCAATTGTGTATCGTATTCGATTTTTGCTGATATTGTGACAGCCCTAATTCAGACCCCTTCATTTTTTCACATTTTGTTGCATCCTTATGTTTGAATGCTTTAAATCATTATTCTTTTTTTCTACACTACAATGACAAAGCATTATAGTAAATAAATAAATAAAAACTTCAAAAACAGATGTGTTATAACTTTGCAAATGTATTACAAAGTAAAAATGGAAATTTCACAGGGCAGCTCAGTGGGCTTTTTCTGTGTGGACTTTGTATGTTCTCCCTGGGTTGGTGTGGGTTTGCTTTGGTTTCTCCCACAGTCTGCATCTGCATCTGCTGTGTTCCTAAGAGCACAATGGCCTCCTTCATTCTTAAATGTAAGACGTTTGGAACTACCACAACTCTTCCTAGACATTGTGGCCAGACCAAACCGATGGTCACTCTGGCTGAACTCAAGAGATGATGTGTGGAGATGGGCTTTTTGGCAGAGTAGCCAGATGAAAATAAAAGCACGCTCGGAAGTTGCAGAAAAAAACACCTAAAGGACTGTAAGAAACAATATTATCTGGTCTGATGAACCTTAATTCCTAGCGTCATGTCTAGAAGAAACCAGGCACCGTTCATCACCTGTGCAATACCATCCCAACAGTGAAGCTGCTGCTGGTAACATCAAGGGTCTGAATAGTTATGTTGATGTGAAATCTCAGTTCTTTATTTTTAATACATTTGCAAAGTTATCACAAATCTTTTTCTTTTTTTTTTTTGCTTTGTCATTTTGTTGAATGGAGTGTGTAAAAAAATAAGTTTTAGATTTTGTGGCAAATTTAAAGAGATGAGTAAAAACAGAGAAGTTGTTTTCTTCGATTATTTCAGTTATCTAATTTAATTGCGTTGTACTACAGGTAGCCATGACCAGAGTAACTCTTCCCTCAACCACATTATCTTTGATGATGTGTGGAGCAAACTGACAGATCTTCTATTTACCGATTCAATCTCTTTATCTGTTTATTTTGATTGCTTTGCTTTTGAGTCAGACAGCAGAGAGTTGAGGAACATATCCCAATTCTAACTTTACCCCTTCCACAGAGCATGTCTTTTGATGTTCAAATGAAACATACACCACTGACTCAATCACTACTCACCATCAGAAACATTCATTTAGAGGGATGGTGGGTGACAAACATGGGTCGGAATGAGAAAGATACGGAAGGACTCTAAAACACTCAAACCCACCCACACCGCCTTTTATGTTAAGGTGCTGATGGTACCACTCTAATTGTCCATGCTCTAATTCAATCTCACCCCAATTTCACATATCTGAAGAAGAGCGGCTTTGGCAGAAAGCCTCCTCACTTTCAGGGCAGGCCAGGCAATCAGCCGTGGTAATGGTTATTTAACATCCAATTTAAATTCTATCAATGAGATGTTATTAAGGGCAGACTCACTTTCCTGCTTTTGCACTGCTGATGCTAATCACCTCTTTCCCAGTGTGTGTGTCTGTGAGAAAGATCTTCTCAGGCCAGTGCTCAAGGCTATGCAATGCAAATTCAATGGCCCGCATAATCCCAGAAAACCACCATCAGTGAGATTTGTGCCACTAACAGACAGTATGCAGGTTACATTTGTTTTTGTACACTGTGATCCTGGAAACTAATAAAAAATGTGGCATAAAATTATAATGTAATTATTTAACCTTGTGGCTGTTAAACTGGATTATTCGTCTTGGCTTTTAGCAAAATTGCTTTTTGCGTAAGGTCTGTAATGAGCCTCCACTTGAAAACAAAAACACCTATATTTCATTCGGTGCTTCACCTTGCTTTTACTTCACACATGTATAAGGGAGAAATCAGTGTTTGAGAGCAGCTTGAACATAAATTGCTTTTATTTATGTTGTCTGTGCAACAGTCTGACCTAAATAAGGGCATTAGCTGATTTCACAGATGTCATATTTTTATTTTAAGTAGCACCCATAAAAAAGAGAAATCACAAGTGAAATTTGTTCCTCATAACCTGCAACTTATAGAAAAGAAAATTACAACTTTTGGTGACGTCTCTTGCTTCTGATATTTTTTGTCTCAGGTGATCCAACCACTAAATACAGTGTAAACGGAGTTCAAAACATTTAGCCAGCCAGATATCACTTCTGTCACAAAATATGGAACCTTGAGACTCAGACCTTTCTGACAATATGTGTTTTGTCAAGATTAGAAAATATTTTGATCATAAATTATGAAACATGACGACGCCCAAAAGGGGAGGAGCCTGATAAAATAATTTAGAGTACCGTTTCTATGGTAACACAATGTCCAATTTCAAAACAGTTTTCACAGGATGAATTATGAGATCGTAAGCTTTCAAATGATACCTAATTTATGATAACTACTAAAATATGTGATGTAATAAAAAAGGCAATAAAAAAGATAATATTATATTTTAGAGGATAATATGTATATTATACTTTTTAGAGGATAATATTATTTTATAATTTTTTTTTATTGACAAATACTAGATTAAATGTTTTATTATGAACTTTTAGCATGAAAACCAAAGTTTCAGTTATTAAAAGTGTGTGCGTCGACTTTTTGTGACAAACGCCAGAAACGCCTGTTATGATGTCGATTTTTTGAGATGCGCTCTTGTCATAAATTAATCTATTACTGTTCCTGCATAAATTGTAACAAAAAACAATGCTGAAATATCTATTAAGGAGTCTTAGACCTTTCCAACGATATATAGTTTGTCATGATTAAATTAGGATTTAATTGTAATATAGTGAAGTAAACTTAGGCGTCCCGTATACGGGACGGTGACAACAACACTAAATAATAATAATATTAATAATATGAAGAAGAAGAACCAGGAGGAGAAAAGTTTTATTCTGTCACATCGCTTCAGTGATGCTCGCGCGCAACAAAGTAACGGCTCCTCTCATCAAAGCTTCCGCCATTTGTTCGGCTCTCCGTTACAAGGTTTGTAAACTCGCCAAATAAATATAAATACAGAGTCTACTCACTATATATTCAAACACACATATATATACACTCACCTAAAGGATTATTAGGAACACCTGTTCAATTTCTCATTAATGCAATTATCTAATCAACCAATCACATGGCAGTTGCTTCAATGCATTTAGGGGTGTGGTCCTGGTCAAGACAATCTCCTGAACTCCAAACTGAATGTCAGAATGGGAAAGAAAGGTGATTTAAGCAATTTTGAGCGTGGCATGGTTGTTGGTGCCAGACGGGCCGGTCTGAGTATTTCACAATCTGCTCAGTTACTGGGATTTTCACGCACAACCATTTCTAGGGTTTACAAAGAATGGTGTGAAAAGGGAAAAACATCCAGTATGCGGCAGTCCTGTGGGCGAAAATGCCTTGTTGATGCTAGAGGACAGAGGAGAATGGGCCGACTGATTCAAGCTGATAGAAGAGCAACTTTGACTGAAATAACCACTCGTTACAACCGAGGTATGCAGCAAAGCATTTGTGAAGCCACAACACGCACAACCTTGAGGCGGATGGGCTACAACAGCAGAAGACCCCACCGGGTACCACTCATCTCCACTACAAATAGGAAAAAGAGGCTACAATTTGCACGAGCTCACCAAAATTGGACAGTTGAAGACTGGAAAAATGTTGCCTGGTCTGATGAGTCTCGATTTCTGTTGAGACATTCAGATGGTAGAGTCAGAATTTGGCGTAAACAGAATGAGAACATGGATCCATCATGCCTTGTTACTACTGTGCAGGCTGGTGGTGGTGGTGTAATGGTGTGGGGGACACTTTAGGCCCCTTAGTGCCAATTGGGCATTGTTTAAATGCCACAGCCTACCTGAGCATTGTTTCTGACCATGTCCATCCCTTTATGACCACCATGTACCCATCCTCTGATGGCTACTTCCAGCAGGATAATGCACCATGTCACAAAGCTTGAATCATTTCAAATTGGTTTCTTGAACATGACAATCAGTTCACTGTACTAAAATGGCCCCCACAGTCACCAGATCTCAACCCAATAGAGCATCTTTGGGATGTGGTGGAACGGGAGCTTCATGCCCTGGATGTGCATCCCACAAATCTCCATCAACTGCAAGATGCTATCCTATCAATATGGGCCAACATTTCTAAAGAATGCTTTCAGCACCTTGTTGAATCAATGCCACATAGAATTAAGGCAGTTCTGAAGGCGAAAGGGGGTCAAACACAATATTAGTATGGTGTTCCTAATAATCCTTTAGGTGAGTGTATAAACTAAATTTATTATACATTACTACGTTTTTACAGTGTTTACCACTCGTTTATTGCACAGTATCTGGTATAAAGGTTTTAGCCGCGATGCTAACTACGTTGATCCAATGAACAAATGGAAATTATTGACTTATTGTCTTAGATTGATTTAGTCATTCATTTCAACATATTCTGTACAACTGTGTCTTCAAATTGATGATATAGCCTAACTAATTTAGCAGATTCCTGCTGTCGTCATTGGTGTTTGTTATGAATAACAAAAGCAGGTTAATATAGTTTGGTCTGTTTTTGTTTAGCCTAACTTTACTTACTACAGGTGCCCTCATTCTCTCAAATACCATTTTAAAGCCATTTACTGGTCAATAAATATTATGTTGTGAATAATCAGCTTTGTTCTTTTGTTTCCCC
The DNA here is from genome assembly GCF_963993115.1 of Abramis brama. Classification (NCBI taxonomy): domain Eukaryota; kingdom Metazoa; phylum Chordata; class Actinopteri; order Cypriniformes; family Leuciscidae; genus Abramis; species Abramis brama. The sequence goes on along the minus strand of NC_139971.1, from coordinate 12,317,449 downwards.
AGAACAACCCGTACATTTCTAAAATAATCTGAACATTTTCTGGATCTTTTCTGGGACATAAATTGTTGCATTGAATTGAACTAGACAAGTGTACATAAGAATGGTTTCCTGAATGATTTACACAATTTTTTTCTGCTTGTTTCATGCAGTGATCGGTAAGCGATCGGTGACTGGGGCTGCATTATGCCTGAGATCTGCTTTTGGGTTCCACAGACAGAAAGTCAAACAGGTTTGGAACGTCACAAGGCTGAGGAAATCATTTAAATTTCACAACTATCACTTTAATAACCTTACTAACAGTAAATTTTGTACTTTGCAAGGATCTCGGTAAGCTGAAATACAAGTTTGAACAAGAATAAAAATTCTCCTGTAGACCTGAAAATCACTGAAGTGCCTGGACCATCCACCAGAAAAGAGGAAAAACAAACGGAAAACGAAGTACTTTTTCACTTTTCTAACTCGTTAAGTACCTCACATGTCCCTTGTGAAGATTTTATTATTGATTGCATTTTATGTTGCAGCGAGTAAAGGTGCGGTCACATTTGTGAATTTCGTGAAATTACACAGACAAAAAAGTACATTGACCATTGTCAGCAGTGTAGCGATGTAATGTATGAAGCACAGCTCACATAGGAGTCACTTTCAAGCAGCTTTCTGTTGGTCAAATCTAGCGAATTCCAGTGACCACCTTGGTCCCATAGTGACATTTTTGACCACAAACAAAATTGCTGATCGTGTGGATTCTTATTGAAATGACTGGAATTCACCAGTTAACATTCACAGAACAACAGATAATTTTACTGCACCTTAATACTGTTTCCGGGTCGAAGCCTCTACTTCTACTTCCTCTATCTTGTTTCTAGTGAGAATACTCAACAACCATTTATGAACTGTTGATTCAAGTCACACATTTAAGCTTTTCAAAAGCCATAGAGTACATTACAGTCTCCAGTCTAACGGCATCCCAGACTTCAACATTTTATGATTCAAAATAGCTGAATAACTAACCATCAGAGATTTCGGTATAGAGATAAAGGTTAGGATCAAAATTTTCAGGAATATTACAGCACAATGAGTGTATATTAGCACTGTTTGTTTGTTTTTGGCATCTGATAGAGCTTTTGTACTTGGAAACAGTGATGTCAGACTTACCATCGGACTGAAACACAAATGTTTTAAAGTTAAGTGAAGATGGACATTTTTAATTAGTCAAAATGTATTTTTTTTTACATTGATTTATTTTGTGAAACATATGTGTTTCCATGCATTTTGTTGAAATGTATTTTCTTGTATAGCCTATTGTATATACATGGTTGATTATTCATGTTGCTTATGTATTATAAACATTTTTTGTGTATTCATTGATATTAATCTATAGCTAGCTTTTTTTCACATGTGCATGGAAGTGTATGTATAAAAATGAATATAAAATATGTAATAAACAATTCTTATTTTGTATTTGGTTTATTATAATAGAAGTCAAAGGTAACCATAGTTACAACATGAAATTAAATATAAAAAAAATAAAATAAATTTGGTTCCTGGAGGCACCCAAAGTGGTTCCACACAGTGCCTAATATAAGAGTTCCCCTAGGAATGTTTTCCAGTTGCATTCGCACCACCAGTAGGACCTTTGAAGTGACGTAAGCCGCACTCGTTGTTGTGACTTTTATTTTGACGGCGCGGCTGACCTTTATTTTGATGGCGCTGAGAACGCCAGAGCCTGAGCAAACAAAAAGTGCTTGCATTCTCTGTGTTAATTAGTTTACGATCTGTCTAACAGTCCTGTCTAATACGTTATTAGATAAAACTGTTATACATAGAATGTAAACAGTATATGAAAAGTTATTAGCGTATGCCGTGCGGTTGATGTCCAGTGTCACTAGCCGAGCAGAAATACATGATCATGTTTAGCTTTGTCCCCTCAAAGCTGTGTTGGATTTTCTCCTCAGCGTAAAGGTTAAGAGGCCCATCTATCACTGTTTTCCATGTTTGTAGTTAGTTTCTGGAGTTAACATATAGGCTATAATCTATGTGTTTACATAGTTTTTTTTTAAAATGGCGGGTACTGGTGTTTCGCGTGCGGCCAATCCGCGAACACTAACGTTACTGATAGTTCCTATTGTGCTGGTTTAGACCCTATTCCCCAGTAGGAGCTAAATTAGTTCCTCCAAAAGAGTTCCTAGAACTAAAATCGTTCATAGTCCCTGCGGTGCGAATGCGCCGACATCCGGGTACTTTCGCCAATAGTTCTAGGAACTATGAAAAGGTTCCTCCGGTGCGAAAGCCCCTAATGTGTGTCGGCAATAGGGTTGGGTACTGAAACCCGTGTCAATATGGAGCAGGTACCTAAGTAACTGGTATGTAACCGGAACGAATCAAAACACAGATCTTGGTGCCACTTAAATGCCTCAGCTGTCTGTTGAAATATTTGCCCTCTGGTTCTCCGAAATGAATGTAAGAAGCATCATCACCGCATGTGATCGCTAGTTAACCCTTTGTTGCGTACAATCGATCACACCGGTGGGATTAGAAAGTTCAGATTGCGTGATCATAAACGATCATCAACTTCTAAATTCAAATCAGCGTTCCCACATTGGCTGGCACAGAGACAGATGCGCTCAGCGCTGTCATATATCACAACTATTCAGTGTTTTCAACCACATAAGGTTTATTTTAGGTTTCAGACATTTAAATAGACATAAGTACTAGCAAACTACATACATTTATAGTTTGTAAAATACACACTGATGTCTATTATGGAAGCGGCAATAACAATCCTTTATAAATTGATGACGTGTTTAGATGCACATTGTGTAGTAACTATAAAATTTACTCTATTCTTCTCACACTTCACTGGCCACTTACTTTCATGTATTTCGGGAGAAGCGGATGAATTGACGTGTTGTAAATCTGACAGATACAATTCTCTGAACTGCGGTGTGTAACGTTACTAACATGGTGCCCATTGTGCATTATAAATCAACTAACATAACAAAACAAATTCACTTACATGTAGCCTATTTTAGAATAAATAATATCAGCCAAGGACTGACTGACATTTAACGCAACCAATCACAGTTCGTTATGTTCCGCGTCATGTTTAGTGTGAAAATGTAAAGTCGACGTCCCTACAATAACAGACCGGCGTACATCTAATAAATGATTCATTCAAGAACGTTGTGCAAGTTTACTGCAACAATAGAGTCGCGAACTTCACATACTTTTGAAAATCCAGCATTCAGTTGATCCTGATGAGCATTCATTGTAAACATGACGACGTTCTTCTTCCACAAGGGGTTTCGCGTCACGGCATTTAAGGTGATGCATTCTAAAATAACGCTCTTTTTTCAATAAAAAACCTGTTCTTTAATCATTCACGCTAATGATTCACGGGCTGTCGCCGGTCAACATGATTGCCGTGATTTGATAGTGATTTCAGACACCTGTTACGCCTGAGGTGTTCCCCAAAGCGTCCACGACGCAGTGAGTTCCCTTTCGAAAGGGAACAACTATTATGATCATTGTAAAGGTGTATAAACAAATCCGGATAAGAATCAGAATATAAGATACAGTATTTTACAATATAGTTAAAAGACATATTTGAATAAAATATTCTGAATAAAACAAGAAAAATGAAATAAAACTGAACATTAAACTCACACCAGGGACTCAGCTAGAATATGTTTAACTTGCATGTGAAAGGATCAATTCATAAACAAGAAAAATGTTGACTCTTTAACCCCCTGGGGTCGACAATCACGGCGGTGTGATTTGCTCGCTTTTTTTCTTATCAGTTGAAACGAGACTCAAAATACTCTGTTGACTTTGATTTTACAAACAAGTTTCGTACATCAATCGATCATGTTAAGTGTGTATTATTTTTGTGTATACTCACAATAAAAGCAAAGTGTTGTGCTTTTTGCCAAATAAAGAAAAATAAAAATGATGCGAGTTCTGCTTTCTCTCTGTCAGTGAAGTCAATTCTGAAACGCGTCCGAAAATGAACCATAACTCAGCGAATACTCAGTCAAACAGGTATACAGGCACACAGGCATGAAGCTTGAATTCTCTTCTTTTAAATGAAGTAATTTTTATAAAAAACAAATATTCTCTGTTTATGTAATCTGTATGAAAAGAGAGAGATGTCAGTCGTTCTCATCTCAGCTCATTATGTTTTAATGTGACCCCGCCCACGGAGAGCACGCGCTATTCAAACGCAAATGAATGAGGCAATCCATGCAAACTGTGAACGCTCCCATATCAGCTTGAGAAAACACATCAAGTTTATTCAGATCATTGTACTTGTTTACACCGTCTCGCAGCGCTGTGAGGAATAATACTATCGTAATGATAATAATGGAAAATGTACCTCAGAAGTGCTGGTATTTCGAGGAGCAGCGGATGGAATACTGTAGTAAGTTTTTTTCATTCTCAAGTGAATCGCGTTTCTGTGTGAATGAATGAACGGCAGAGATGCGCGCTGTTTACCACAACTCGCAAAAATACAGTTTAAATTTGAATCGCGTTTCTGTCTGTGAATGAATGATCCGCTTTTAGCAAACTGTATTGCTATATTGAGATGAGTAAAAATCGACTGAAATATGTTGAAATAAAATGTATTTGTATAAGCAACGTATTAAACTGCAAATTAACATTTATATTCCTTATAGTAAAAACGAAAGACCTATGTTACAGACATATGAAAGACAACATTTTGTTGACTAGTTTTGGATAGATTATACATTTTTACTGTAAAATATCTGTCACCTCAAATAAGCTTTTGTTTCCCAGTTTTTGCTCATATGTTAAATATAGCATGTTTTGTCAAAAAGTCTTCAAATAATATGTTATAGTGTTTGTTCCAATGTAGCCTAGGCTATATTCAAAGTAATGAATCCTTAACTTTGAAATATGTATGATAAAATTTATACTTTAGTTTTTACAAAGAAAGATTACACTTGAATTGTTGTTGTAATTGTAACCTTTTAATTGTAATTTAGTTTAGTTCCTTTTAGTTCTAATTGTAACCCTAATAAAAAATATATATTTACAAGGTAGATTTAAACAAATTTTAAAAGGTAAATATAAGCCTTTTCTTTAAATAATTTTGATTGTGTTTTATTATTGACAAATTTGGGGAGAGGATACATATTCCAAAACTGAAAATACAGCATGAGAATTAACTGCACAATTACTAGACATGTTTTCCTTGGATATTATACAATTTGCAAGCACAATTTGTGAAAAATAAAATAAAAATTGAGATGCTTCCAACTGTGAACCAATTTGGTAGAATATATATATATATATATATATATATATATATATATATATATATATATTGCTCTTGCATTCTTTCCTGTGGCTCAGTGACACACCTGAATGAATGGCTCATTAAGTATGTGGGCCCCATTGTCTCCTCAGGTGTGAACTACTCAATATGCATGATGGTGTTGGATCGTTGATGCCCACTCACATATTGCCTTTCCAAACAGAAAGTGTCTTGCAAAATTTAAATCAATGTATTGTTTTATGTGAATGATTAGGCAGGATGATTTTCAGATCATTTTGAAGAAAAAAACTCTAGGCGACAACATCCATTAGTCAAAAGTCTTATTGACACATATTCAGTATGTGTTTTGTGGCCTTATTTCAGAAACTTTAGTTTTTAGTTTTTTCAATAACCATGCATAAACATTATTCTCTCAAAAATACAAACATGAACATATATGTTGCTCACATATTATGGTAGCCCTGTTTGTGCTAAATAGAGTGTAATTACACCTTTGCCATTAATATGTTTATAAGCAACTGAAAAAAGCACAAATGTCAGGGCATGTCAGAACATCTCAAGGACCCCAAAAACGCCTCAGACCCCAGAGGGTTAACCAGCGGCTTTGCAAGTTCATTTGTCTTTTCTTTGGATCAAGTTTTTAATCATGAGATCTCAGCTGCAGGGGAGGTCTGGAGGGCATGAAGAAACAATTTGACACACCACAGAAAGTTTCTTGCTCTCTTTAAATTTTGCAATGTCAAGCTAGTTTTTCACCCTTTTGATTTTACTTGGAGTAAATAGGAGAAAGAGAAAGTTTTTATTTCATGGAGCATTTCTGCTCCCAGCATCCCCTGTAGAATTCACTCACAGCAAAGTGTCGAGTTCAGCAACCTCACCATGGATCTCTACTCATTACCCACACTCCACCTCTTCTGCCATACTCCCCACCTCTCCGTATCCTGTCTGCCTCAAGCACACCCTCTCCATCGCTCATGCTGGTTTGATTCTTCCATGTCTTACATTTTTTGATATTGCACTTTTTTCTTGTCCTCTACACTCTGCCTATCTTTTCTCGTGCTGTATTTTTTATTTGCCAACCAATGAAACACGTTTTTTCCCCATAGTTTATATCCAAAGTAGGAACTTTGAGCTGGACCTCAGTCCCAAGACCCTCTATTACAGACAGTGAACCATATAAAGTTCTGTAGTAATATAAAATACATACTTCTTACAAAGTTTTGTTGAGTTATAGTCAATTACAGGGTGCAAATAACAAGTTACTCAATTGTTTGAGTGACGCTTACTTGAAACAAGCAAGTAGCAGCAAAGGATGTAATGACGTTACTAAACCAGTGAGAGGCAGCAGCGCATTAAAGCGTGCCTAATGTGCAGAAAAAAAAAACAAAGAAGAAGAAGAGCTTGCGCTATATGCTGCGTTCCAGTCCAAAATTGACATGCCCTTCACTCGCTAACTTCCCTCCGTCTCGTTCACTCGGATGTACATCATTGCTTACGTGCACGAGTGCCCACTACTGGCGGAAACTGCAATGGGCTGAATTGGAACATCCTAATTGATCACTTGGAATCAGCTATGGAGTTTTTCCTTTAAGACTTTGTTTAATGCAGCATCCAAATGTATATAGGCGTGTTTGGGTTGTTTTAAATTAAAAAATATATAATTAATATATCATAGAGTTGTTTGTTGTGCTGGTGATTAGATGAGATCTGTGGTGACGTCACAGTCGTACTGTATTGTGGGACATATAGGTACCTGAAGTGTACATATGAAGTAGACTCGCTCCCTCGGTCAAAATCGAGGGAACAAGGGTCTGTCCATATAAACTTTCCTCGTCCACTTCACGAAGTGGAACGCACTTCAAAATGGCGGCAGGGATTCCCCCGAGGGGAAGTACTTAGGGAAGTTTGCAAGTGCGTGTCTAAAAGTGGACTGGAACGCAGCCCTAGAATCTGTGCATATTTCGGCGCCAATGGACCACTTGCACTGAGTTTCGTGACGCACTTCCGTTTGAAAATAGTACGTCTCACTTATTTCCGGTTATGTTTACTTTCAATGTACTGTGGTCAATGAGTTAAACAAACGCCACCTAAAATGAGTGTCCGCAATAAGATTAAATAATTTGGCAATTTTTATTGACAGGATAAGGTATATTCTGATGTTTACTGTATGCAGAATTTTACAAACTTATTGGAACATGAAGTTTTTATCCAACCCAAGCCGATCTGAGAAAGCAGCGGGTGTTAAAAATACGGCATTATTTCACCACAGGGTGTCAGTGTTCGTCTAAACTAGTGACCATGACACTGAAGTGTATGAGAACAGATGAATAACATCAGTACAAACCATGAACATTTATTTATTTGGATTCAATATTTTAATCATTCTGTGTCATTTTTCAATGTCAATCTTTTCACCATTTACATGTTTATGGCCAAAATGCTATAATATTCAAAGTATTTGACTGTCATTCTCTTCTACACTGTGTACGTTATTGATTAAATAGCCTAGTGTGGTGACCCACAAGTAAGACTGAAAGAGACATTCACCAAGGGACTGTACCTTGCCTCGCAGGGATCACTGGTGATCCCAGATCTCAGATTGTTCATTGTTTTTGAGCTTATTTATCTCTCTATTAGTAATTGCTAGAGTATTTCTGAGTAGTTCATAGTAAACTGTCAAGTGTCAGCTTTTAAATGATACCTTGGTTTTGTGTATAGTCAGAAGGACTCATTAGCAACAACCATTTTATTATGGGTATGTCATATTGCACTCGATTCTCAAATGGGGGGTGACAGGTAAGGTTAAGGGAGAGTTGTTTTGATATACGGGTTCCGGGTTAATGTTGTGTGTCTGTTTTGACCTCACTCGCTGTACAGTGTTTTTAGTGATATTGAAGTGGAGAGTAAAGCTGACTCGACGCATCTCCGTCTCTTGTCTCCTCACTTATTGCACTCCACATTGATGACCCCGACGCGAGTTTGATACGGCTGAATTATGTCACACAACGACGGTGGTGAAAATGCTACTGCTGCCGCGGCGCCTGCCGCTGATAGCGGCGCGGCTAATGTCGGCGCTATCTACGCGGCCACTATCAAGTTACCGGACTTTTGGCAGCACAATCCATGGCCATGGTTTCAACACATCGAGGCCCAGTTCCAGCTGAGAGGAATAACACAGGACGTTACAAAGTATTTCCACATGGTAGCGGCATTAGATGCCTCGACGACAGCCAGGGCTATGGCGCTGTTAGAGGCTCCGCCGGCCGACGGCAAGTACGACGCACTCAAAACGTTCCTGTTCAACCTCTTTGAACTGTCGGAGCTACAGAAGGCAGATCGCCTGCTGTCCCTGAACGGCCTTGGCGACAGCAAGCCGTCCGAGTTAATGGAAAGGATGCTGGCTGTGCTGGGCGCGGCGGATCCCGCATTCCTCTTCGCCCACATTTTCCTGCAGCAGCTTCCAGCACCCGTGCGCACCGCACTGGCCAGTTCCCCCCTCCCTTCCTCCAAAGACTACCGGGCGCTGGCTGTGGACGGCCCGCCGACAGCGTGAGGACGGGTGGTGTTATTACCATTCCAGGTTTAGGGCCAAGGCCAAGCAGTGTCGCCAGCCTTGCAGTTTTGGAGCCCAGGGAAAAGCCAGGGCCGGCGCTCATTAGCAGCTATGGGCGCTGGCCGTGACTGCAAGCTGTTATTCATCACTGACTCCTTGTCCGGCCGGTGGCTGCTGGTGGATTCTGTGGCTCAGCGCAGCATCCTGCCGGCGAAGCCTGTGGACACCATGGCTGGCAGGCAGGGCCCCCCGATGGACGCCGCCAACGGCACGCCCATTCGTACCTATGGCACGAGGTATGTGGAAGTGTGTTTCGGTGGGCGGCGTTTCGGCTGGGATTTCCTCTGCGCTTATAGACTGTTGGTGGATGTTACAAACTGCCGCCTGATTGACGCCCTCTCTTTTGCTTCGTACCCCTGCACGCTGGGAGGGATGGGAGCGCTTTGTCTGTCGAACACACTTGCCACCGGAGACCTGTTTCAACGCCTGCTTGCTGAGTTCCCTGACAGCACCACGCCCACGTGGAGCACTACATCACCACGGTTGGCCACCCAGTCTATGCACGAGCCCGGCGCCTCGACTCTGCCAAGCTCGCGATCGCCAGGGAGGAGTTCGCCACCATGGAGCACCTCAGCATTGTGCGCCGCTCCAACAGCCTGTGGGCTTCCCCCCTGCACATGGTGACCAAGGCTGATGGCGGTTGGCGTCCCTGCGGTGATTTCCGTTGCCTAAACAATGCCACCACCCCCGACCGGTACCCAGTGCCACACATACAGGACTTCTCCGCCCACCTAGCCGGCGCCACCATCTTTTCAAAGGTGGACCTGGTGCGAGGTTACCACCAGGTGCCTGTCCACCCGCAGAATGTACCCAAGACAGTGGTCATCACACCCTTTGGCCTTTTCGAATTCCTACGGATGCCTTTCGGCCTTAAGGGTGCAGCGCAGACATTTCAACACCTCATGGACTCTGTGCTGTGGGACATGCCGTTCCTATTTGTTTACTTGGACGACATTCTCGTGGCCAGCGCGTCCGCAGACGACCACCTGAAGCATCTCCGGCAGCTGTTCGGCCGGCTCAGTGAGCATGGTCTCATCATCAACCCGGCCAAGTGCGAGTTTGGCCGGTCGTCCATCACTTTCCTCGGCCACCACGTCACCCCACAGGGGGCGTCCCCCTCCCTGCCAAGGTGGACGCCGTCGCCAGTTTCCTACGCCCACGCACTGTGAAGTCCCTGCAGGAGTTCCTGGGCATGGTGAACTTCTACAACCGTTTCCTCCCCCATGCGGCCCAACTCATGCGACCATTGTACGATGCCTTACGGGGTGGGAGGCCGGCGGACGTGTTGGTTTGGTCCCCAGAGAGGACTGGTGCCTTTGATGCTGCTAAAACCGCACTGGCCAACGCTGCTCTGTTGGCGCACCCATCTCCGACCGCCCCAGTTGCTCTTACTACGGACGCCTCTGATTACACCATGGGGGCTGTGTGTGAACAGTGGGTGGGTGGAGCCTGGCAGCCGCTGGCCTTTTTCAGCAGGGAGCTCCGTGACAACGAGAGGAAATACAGTGCCTTCGACAGGGAGCTCCTGGGTCTTTTCCTCGCCACCCGTCATTTCCGTTTCCTGTTGGAGGGCCGGCGGTTCACGGCTTTCATTGACCACAAGCCGCTGACGTTCGCCATGGCCAAGTCTTCGGAGCCATGGTCTGGTCGACAGCAGCGTCAGCTCGCTGCCATCTCTGAGTACACCACTGACATTCAGCACGTGGCCAGCAAAGACAATTTTGTCGCCGACTGCCTCTCCCGGGCGGTCACTGGTTCCGTCCACTTCAGTGTTTGATACGGCCAACACTACACTCCTCTGCAACGTCTCCACTGGCCAAATGCACCTATGGTTCCAGCTGGCTGGAGGCATAAGGTTTTTGACGCCATCCACGGCCTTTCCCACCCGGGGATGAAGGCCTCTACCAAGCTGGTGGGGGCCAAGTTCGTCTGGCCGGGCCTGCGGAGGGACGTCAGGGCCTGGGCTGCTGCCTGTGTGGCGTGCCAGTGCGCAAAGGTGACTCGTCATACCAAGGCCCCTTTGGCACCCTTCAAAGTGCCAGAGAGGCGTTTTGATCATGTGAATGTGGACCTGGTGGGCCCACTTCCCCCCTCCCGTGGTTACACCTACCTCCTCACCATGGTGGATAGGACCACCAGGTGGCCAGAAGTAGTTCCCCTGTCCTCCACTACATCAGCTGAAGTGGCTCGGGCATTCATTATGGCTTGGGTGGCCTGTTTCGGCACACCGTCCGACCTCTCCTCAGACCGAGGTCCGCAGTTCACATCGGAGCTTTGGACTGTGGTTGCGGAGGTCCTGGGGGTGAAGGTCCACCGTACCACAGCCTCTAACCCACAGAGCAACAGACTTTGCGAGCGGTTTCATCGGGACATGAAGGCCGCGCTCAGGGCCAGCCTTACGGGCAGCGACTGGGCTGACCGCCTCCCATGGGTTATGCTTTGCCTTCGCTCCGCCCCCAAGGAAGATCTTCAAGCCTCATCGGCCGAGCTGGTGTACGGCCAGCCTTTGCGCGTCCCGGGGGAGTTTCTTCCAGATGCCACGGCCCCGTGGTCGGTTGCCTCCCATCGCGCTGTGTCTCGGGACATTGCCGACGCTTTCGTTCCCATTCCAACGTCTCACCATGGCCTCCCCCAGTCCTACGTGCCCAAGGATTTACCGTCAGCCAAGTATGTCTTCATCCACCGCGATGGCCATCATACCCCGTTGCGGCCCCCCTACGATGGGCCCTTCCGTGTCCTGGTGGGAGGGTCTAAGAACTTTGTTGTGGATATGGGGGGCAGGCCGGAGCGGGTGGCTATAGACCATCTTAAGCCTGCTCATGTGGATATTGGCGAACCGCTTCAGCTGGCCCAGCCCCCACGGCGAGGGCGCATTAAAAATGTAAACCCAACAGGTATAAAAAAAAAAAAAAAACTGTTAATGAGGAGATGAGCATATATGCATATATCATTTTCATAGGACTGCTGCAGCTTAGTGGATACATACAGTATATTTAGCCTATTTATTATTCAGAATGCACAGTTGGAAAGAAATATATTTGTAGGAACATTTCAGCAGGCTAAAGATAATTAATACAGAGATCATTATTCATTGTTTTAATCAATTGGCAGCCATAAAACATAATGATAGTTGTGCAAGTAGAACTGGGAAGACGTTGACAGACTGTTTTTATCTGGAGCTTTGTTACATTTTTGGAAGAATAATAATAAGTTAAGTAATCAAGCATGCAACTTTTGTGTGAAAGTTTTTTTACTGTCTGTCACTAATTTTTGCTAATCTTCTTAATGTGTACCAAATAATTGTGATTTTCAGTGCCTGAAGAATATGGTTTGGCCTGTTTTTTGCACATAAAACTATCAGGTACTATAATGGTTCCTGGATTGCCTGAAAAGTTATTTAATTGTCCCAAATGTAATATGAATTATGGTTTTCTATTTTACCATTTCCCCTGATGCATTCTCCTCTGTTGGCATTGGTTTATAAATTATTAAGGTTACAAATCTGGTGAAATGGGGCACATTTACAGTTATAGGTAACCTGCAGCTTAATCATTGCAGAGACAAAGTTTGTGGTGATTTTTGACAGTATTTGTGATTACACAACAGCATTACATTAATATTTCTAAATTTAGTAAATTCAGAATGTAATGCAAGCACTGTAATTTTTTATTTTTTTTTACTTAAAGGTGCATTGCGCAACATTTCATTTTAAAAATACCCGTTTTTCTAACCCATACATGCTTAAACAATTGCCTGATGGGCTGAATGAGCCCTTCTCTGATCACTGCGATTGCCTCTATAATCCTGTACAGTAAAATAAATAAGAGGGATTCGGGACGGAATTTGAGACTGGGCATGACGTCATGCGTGTTCACGCTCACCTGGCTATGTCTGGCAGGTTTGTGTATTCGCCGCCATTCTCCGTATCAGCGAAGACAACTCGAGCGACAAAACTTTAGTCAACTTTCGACAAAAGTAGAAGATTCAAAGAGACCGGCTTGTAGTTCATTCCAAACCCCAACGCAAACTCCACGTAAGACAAAGAAAAGAAAACTTTTGTCTAGTGCCACAGGCGTCGGAATATGACGAGAGTCAACATCGGGAAGGCTTTCAACAAATGGAGAGATCTCCGGTCTGCACACACTAGGAAGCGCCCGCGCCCGCGCCCTCAGATCACATGGACGTGGCTGTGTACAAAAGGTAAAAACGATATAAATACTGTTCGTTGGAATCTCCGGAATCAACTGGAATCTCAGTTGGCTTTTTTCTTGATAAAACGGTAAGATATAGCCCAGTCTCTAATGTCTGATACGGCAAATCTATGACAACAAATGATGTAGTAATCTATGAATATTACCTTGAGACATTTGAGTGTACTTTGTTGACCAACTGTGTATGGTATGATTATTATTTTGAGCTTTTACAAAGTAATAACAAAGTAATAACTTATATTGTTCATGAACGTGTTTCCATAATAATACAATCATAAGTGGATACAGTAAACACATAAAACAGTTCAACATGGAGATAGATGGAAACAAAAACCGAAGTTTTCTACTACCCCCGTTTTCCCCTCACACATAAGTGTGTAATTTACTCAAATGCCTTTCCTTTCACATATTTAAAATGACTTGCAGATTTATAACTTTATTACCTCTGAAGACATTATGACTGTAAACAAAAGATTTGTGCGGCTGATGCTCCTTTGGTTATGAACAGCTCGTGCAAGCGTGCTTGTGCGTGTGGTCCATGAGCGTGCACACCTCTGGTTGCAGTTTCGCTTGTCGCCAGAGGGGGCATAGTTCTGCAAAAACTCAGAGACTTGCACATTGCACCTTTAAATTCAACTGCTTTGTATCACTGCTGATATAATGAGCCATCTTTTAACAAGATGAGAAACTTAGTGATGTTAAGTGATTTTAACCCTTGTGATAGTGGAACTCTCATTGCATCAAAGATGAACCAGACCTTCTCAATGCGAAGACGTGAGATTGTGGATGCAGAAACTCCATTGAAAACATTGATGGAGCGGTGGCCAGTTCTTTTTACAGAGAGACAAGTACTTATTCATATCCCCTTTTCCACCATGAGAAACCGCATTCTGTTTAGAGCTCTAGAATTGGCCTGTAGGCCTGACCATGCATTGACAAAAGTCCACACTGTCCCATGCCTCAGTCCCTGTTTTTTTTTTTTTTTGCCTGTGTTGTAGGTGTTTGCGGAGTTTAACAGTATAGTCACCACAGATCTGCAAACTGCAGAGTAACCTGCAGAGGCTACACACCACGCTTTGTCACAATCTTCAAGTCTTCAAGAAGCGTTGGAGAGAAATTGGATGAGCTTATGCAGCAAATTAATACAGGGGTGAGTTTACTGCAGCCTTAATGTTTTATTATTATTCTGAGTTGATCATGGTTTTGCTTACAATCTATCTAGCTGTTGTCTAAAGTGTTGTGTTGATAAACACTTTAACTGTGGACTGTAATCTTAATAGTCACTTCTCCACTTAGGGAAGTAAAATGTGCACTGTCAAGCAGCATTATGGTATTGGTAATGACTTTTTTTTTTTTATTAATTTTTTTTATTATTAAACTGTTAAAGGGTTAGTTCACCCCAAATTAAATGTATTTATTTACAAAATATTATCAAATGTTCACTGAACAACAACTGTTCATGCATTAGCAAAACACACATACTTTGTGATGTCCTCGTGAACACGCATTGCAGGTCAGTAATTTTGTAAATGAAGTAGAATATTGTTTATTGGCACAAAGAAAGTACTTGCATTGCGTCATAAAACTGAGATTATACCATTAGACTTGCATGGATTACTTTGTCTTTCTTACCTTTATGGGGCTTTAAAGCGCTAGATGCCTAGGCTGCCTATTGAGGGACAGACAGCTCTCAGAGTTCATTAACCCCCTGATGTCGGCAATCACGCCGGTGGGATCTGCTCGCTTTTTTTTATCAGCGTAAAAGAGACTCATAAATACTCTGTTGACTTTGATTTTCCATAGGAGTTTCATACATCAATCGATCCTGTTAAGTGTGTATTTTTTTGTGTATACTCACAATAAAAACAAAGTGTTGTGCTTTTTGCCAAATAAAGAAAAATAAACACGAAGCGAGTTCTGCCTTCTCTCTGTCAGTTAAGTCCATTCTGAAACACGTCCGAAAATGAACCATAACTCAGCGAATACTCGGTCAAACAGTCACACAGGCACACAGGCATGAAGCTTGAATTCTCTTCTTTTAAATGAAGTAATTTTTATAAAAAAACAAATATTCTCAGTTTATGCAATCTGTATGAAAAGAGAGAGATGTCAGTCGTTCTCATCTCAGCTAATTATTTTTAATGTGACCCCGCCCACGGAGAGCGCGCGCTATTCAAACGCAAATGACTGAGGCAATCCACGCAAACCTGTGAACGCCCCCATATCAGCTCGAGAAAACACATCAAGCTTATTCATATCATTGTACTTGTTTACACCGTCTCGCTGCGCTGTGAGGAATAATGCTATCGAAATAATAATAATGGAAAATGTACCTCAGAAGTGCTGGTATTTCGAGGACAACGGATCCTGAGCTATGAAATACTGTAGTAAGTTTTTTTTTCATTCTCAAGTGAATCGCGTTTCTGTGTGTGAATGAATGAACGGCAGAGATGCACTGTTTACCACAACTGGCAAAAAGACGGTTTAAATTTGAATCGCGTTTCTGTGTGTGAATGTATGTTTCGCTTTTAGCAAACTGTATTGCTATACTGAGTAAAAATCGACTGAAATATGTTGAAATAAAATGTATTTGTATAAGCAACGTATTAAACTGCAAATTAACATTTATATTTCTTATAATAAAAACGAAAGACCTATGTTACAGACATATGAAAGACAACATTTTGTTGATTAGTTTTGGATAGATTATACATTTTTACTGTAAAATATCTGCCACATCAAATAAGCTTTTGTTTGCCAATTTTTGCTCATAAGTTAAATATAGTATGTTTTGTCAAAAATAAAGTAATCAAATAATATGTTATAGTGTTTATTCCAATGTAGCCTAGGCTATATTCAAGTAATGAATCCTTAACTTTGAAATATGTATGATTGTAATGTTTCAATGAAGACAGAAGATGCAACTGCAAGAACTCAGATTTATTGAATGAACACGTAGAAGGATCAATCAAACACACAGTCCAATAATCCCTGGTAGCGCAGGGGGCAGATGGGCAACCCGAATTCCGTGGCGTGATGAGAAGAGATGATGTCCTTAGACGATGCAGGCTGACAGGAACACAACACGAACCCGTGAAGTGAAGTGACGAGACAGGATCCTTGGACGAAGACAGACAGACAGAACTCA
Source organism: Abramis brama (assembly GCF_963993115.1). Lineage (NCBI taxonomy): Eukaryota > Metazoa > Chordata > Actinopteri > Cypriniformes > Leuciscidae > Abramis > Abramis brama. The sequence goes on along the minus strand of NC_139971.1, from coordinate 12,301,181 downwards.
ACACGAACTCCAAACGGGAACCGGGAACACCAACGAAGACAACACTGCACAGGGATAAATCCCACAACGATCTGACAAACACAAGACGAAAGACCATGAGCTTAAATAGAGATCGCTGATCAGAATCAGCTGGCGCTGATGACAATCGGCTGATCAGCGACCACGCCCACACCCACACACACATACACAAACACAGCGCGAGAAAGAGTCAGTGAATTCATGAACCGTGACATTACCCCTCCCCCTAGGAGCGCCCCCTGGCGCTCCCAGGAGGACCTACCTGTTGATTGTAATCATCAATAAGGGAGTGATCCAGAATGTCTCTCGCAGGAACCCAACTTCTCTCCTCCGGACCGTAACCCTCGCAACACTCTCTCAAGATCTTGGTTGGCCCTCTCGGTTTGCCCATTGCTTTTGGGATGGTAACCCGAAGACAGACTGACAGTCGCGCCCAGTAACCTACAAAACTCCTGCCAAAATTTGGACACAAATTGGGACCCCCTGTCAGAAACCACATCAGTCGGGAGGCCATGTAACCGAAAAACGTGATCTATGACAGCCACCGCTGTCTCCTTGGCAGATGGTAATTTGGGCAAGGGGATAAAATGAGCCGCCTTCGAGAACCGGTCCACAACGGTCAAAACAACTGTTTTACCCTGGGAGGGTGGGAGGGCGGTTATGAAATCTAGTGCTATATGGGACCAGGGTCTCGAAGGGACAGACAGCGGTTGGAGTAACCCATCTGGAGGTCGATTGGAAGTCTTACCAGTGTCTTACGAGCAAGCCAAAACAAAACTCTGAATGTCGCGAGCGATTAATGGCCACCAGAATCGTTGCTTGACCAAAAAACTGGTGTGATTTACCCCTGGATGACAAGCTACACTGGAACAGTGACCCCATCGAATAACGTCGGACCGAACTCCCTCTGATACAAACAAACGACTCGGTGGGCAACCGGGCAGAGGCGTTACCCCTTCTAAGGCCGTCTTGACCTTCGATTCGACCTCCCATGTGAGTGTGGAGATAACTATCTTCTCGGGCAAAATACACTCGGGAGTAACCGGGTGTTCGAATGGATCAAAAATACGAGATAAAGAATCGGGTTGGATGTTCTTGGACCCCGGGCGGTACGAGAGTGAAAAATCAAAACGACCGAAAAAAAGTGCCCACCGAGCTTGCCTAGAGTTGAGTCTTTTGGCAGATCTAATATATTCCAGGTTCTTATGATTGGTCCAAACGATAAAAGGTACCCCCGACCCTTCTAACCAATGACGCCATTCTTCCAGTGCTAACTTGACTGCCAACAACTCTCTGTTACCAATGTCATAGTTACGTTCGGCAGGCGATAAACGATGGGACAAAAACGCGCAAGGGTGCATCTTGTCATCTGTGGAAGAACGCTGGGATAGAACTGCACCTACCCCCACCTCTGACGCGTCGACCTCCACCACGAACTGACGGGATGGATCAGGGGCAATCAGAATGGGAGCTGAACTGAAGCGGCTCTTGAGGTTAGCGAATACAGCCTCGGCTGTATCGGACCACCTGAACGTCATTCTGGGGGAGGTCAAGGCAGTCAGAGGTGCGGCTAGTTGGCTGAAGTTGCGAATAAAACGCAGATAGAAATTGGCAAACCCCAGAAACCTCTGTAGGGCCTTACGGGAATCTGGACTTGGCCAATCCATCACAGCCTTAACCTTGTCAGGATCCATGCGTATTCCCTCAGATGAGATGATGTAACCTAAGAAAGGAACAGACTGTGCATGAAAAGCGCATTTCTCCGCCTTGACAAAAAGCCCATTCTCTAGCAACCTCTGAAGCACTCGTCTGACGTGCCGAATGTGTTCCTGGAGAGAAGAAGAAAAAATCAATATGTCATCCAGGTAAACATATATGAACTGGTCTACCATATCTCTCAGCACGTCATTGACGAGTGCCTGGAAAACCGCTGGGGAGTTGGACAGCCCAAAGGGCATGACCAAATATTCAAAATGGCCCCTGGGGGTATTGAAAGCGGTTTTCCATTCATCCCCCTTCCTGATGCGAACCAAATGATATGCATTGCGTAAGTCCAATTTTGTGAATACAGAGGCTCCCTGCAACCGCTCGAAGGCTGAAGACATCAACGGCAAAGGATAAGTATTCTTTACCGTGATGTTGTTCAACCCTCGGTAATCAATACACGGTCGCAGAGATCCGTCCTTCTTACCCACAAAAAAGAACCCCGCCCCCGCCGGAGAAGAGGAAGGACGAATGAATTCGGAAGCTAGAGAATCAGAAATGTATTTCTCCATGGCCTCCCTCTCTGGAACAGAAAGAGAGTATAACTTGCCCTTAGGCGGAGACGTACCTGGCATAAGATCTATGGCACAGTCATAGGGACGATATGGAGGAAGAGAAGCAGCCCGAGACTTACTGAACACTTCCTTCAGGTCGAGGTACTCCGCGGGCACGTTAGACAAATTTACCGACTCCTCCTGCAAAACAGAACTGGACACCGAAGAACAGGCAGACACTAAACAGGACGCATAACACTTAGTGCTCCAAGCAGACACAGAATTGTGGCCCCAGTCAACCCTGGGGTTGTGCTGGGTGAGCCAGGGATGACCGAGGACCACCGGAGTATGAGGACAGTCAAGGAGTAGGAATGAGAGTTCTTCTGTATGGTTGCCTGAGGTTATGAGTGTCAGATAATCAGTAGTGAGTGTAATGACTGGTAGTTCTTGTCCGTTGAGTGCGTTGACAGAAATCGGGTTTGTGAGTGGTATGATGGGGATTTGCAGCTTACGTGCCAACGATAAATCCATAAAATTCCCCTCGGCCCCAGAATCCAGGAGTGCGTGACAGTTGTAGAAGCGGGTTGCCCATTGCAGTCTCACCAGGAGGAGAGTGGAGGAGGTCTTGCTGGTGGAGATCCCGCCCGACAGTAGCCTCCTGCTTACTGCCGAGCTCGATCTTTTACAGGGCAGGTGTTGATGTAATGGCCAGTTGTTGGCCAGCACGCAAGCTCAATCTCCGTTGTTCTCTCTCCTCCCGGGAGAGCCGAGCTCTACCCACCTGCATGGGCTCGTGATCGAAGGTTGGGCTGACCGTATCACCGCCACTGGCTTGAGGGGCTGCGAAGGTCTCCGGAACCAGGGTCCTGCGGGAATGTTGTTCCACCCGCTGCAGTCGGGCATCCACCCGCAGGGCCAACTCGATGAGTCCATTAAGATCCTTCGGAAGATCCAAGGCATAAATCTCCCGTTGGATACGGTCAGCCAGCCCATGCAGGAACCTATCCCACTGCGCCTCCTCGTTCCAGTGACACTCCGCGGCGAGGGTGCGGAACTCGATCGAATAGTCGGTGACTGATTGGCTTCCCTGGCGAAGATCAGCTAGTTGACGTGCAGCTTCTCTTCCAGCCACCGCTCGATCGAACACCCTCTTCATCTCTGCCGCGAGTGACTGGAACGAGGAACAGCATGGATCTCGATTCTCCCACACCGCCGTTCCCCACTGAGCCGCACGTCCAGACAGTAGAGTAAGAACCAGAGCCACCTTGGCTTCTTCAGAAGCAAAAGTCTGAGGTTGCAGAGCAAAAAACATGGAACACTTGGTTAGAAATGCTCTACATAGTTGTGGCTCACCGCTGTACCTCTCGGGAGCAGGTAATCTCGGCTCATGTGGATGGTTGGTCGACGGGGTTGTAGATGGAGTTGGCGGTGTGGGTGGCGCAGTGGGAGTCGCTAGATCTTGAATCCGCTGGGTGAGCTCGGACACCTGTGCTACCAAGGCTTGCACAGCGCGTGCAGTCAGGGCTAAATTTTTCTCCTGCTGGTCCATCCTCGTAGCGCTTCTGGACAGGAATTCGGCCAGGTCTGGGGTTCTCGCTGCATCCATGATGGTCAGATCGTTCTGTAACGTTTCAATGAAGACAGAAGATGCAACTGCAAGAACTCAGATTTATCGAATGAACACGTAGATCAATCAAACACACAGTCCAATAATCCCTGGTAGCGCAGGGGGCAGATGGGCAACCCGAATTCCGTGGCGTGATGAGAAGAGATGATGTCCTTAGACGATGCAGGCTGACAGGAACACAACACGAACCCATGAAGTGAAGTGACGAGACAGGATCCTTGGACGAAGACAGGCAGACAGAACTCAACACGAACTCCAAACGGGAACCGGGAACACCAACGAAGACAACACTGCACAGGGATAAATCCCACAACGATCTGACAAACACAAGACGAAAGACCATGAGCTTAAATAGAGATCGCTGATCAGAATCAGCTGGCGCTGAGGACCACGCCCACACCCACACACACATACACAAACACAGCGTGAGAAAGAGTCAGTGAATTCATGAACCGTGACAATGATAAAATGTATACTTTAGTTTTTACAAAGAAAGATTACACTTGAATTGTTGTTGTAATTGTAACCTTTTTAATAAAAAATATATATTTACAAGGTAGATGTAAACAAACTATTAAAAGGTAAATATAAGCCTTTTCTTTAAATATTTTTTTTATTGTGTTTTATTAGTGACAAATTTGGGGAGAGGATAAATATCCCAAAACTGAAAATACAGTATGATAATTAACTGCACAATTACTAGACATGTTTTCCTTGGATATTATAGGCCAATTTTGCAAGCACAATTTGTGGAAAAATAAAAAAAAATTAGATGCTTCCAACTGTTGCTCTTGCATTCTTTCTTGTGACACACCTGAATGAATGGCTCATTAAGTATGCGGGCCCCATTGTCTCCTCAGGTGCGAACCACTAAATATGCATGATGGTGTTGGGGTGTTGGAGTGTTGGCGCCCACTTTGCATATTGCCTTTCCAAACAGAAAGTGTTTTGCAAAATTTAAATCAATGTATTGTGTTATGTGAATGATTAGGCAGGATGATTTTCACATCATTTTGAAGAAAAAACTCTAGGCGACAACATCAAAAGTCTAGTCAACATTAGTCAAAAGTCTTATTGACACATATTTAGTATGTGTTTTGTGGCCTTATTTCAGAAACTTTAGTTTTTAGTTTTTTTCAATAACCATGCATAAACATTATTCTCTCAAAAATACAAACATGTACATTCATGTTGCTCACATATTATGGTAGCCCTGTTTGTGCTAAATAGAGTGTAATTACACCTTTGCCATTAATATGTTTATAAGCAACTGAAAAAAGCACAAATGTCAGGGCATGTCAGAACATCTCAAGGACCCCAAAAACACCTTAGACCCCAGAGGGTTAAAAATATCTTCATCTGTGTTCTGAAGATGAACAAAAGTGTCACAGATATGGAATGACTTGAGGGTGAGTAATTAATGACAGAATTTAAATCTTTGGGTGAAGTAACCCTTTAACAAACTTATTTTTACTGTAGCTTTAATTCAATACCTTGTATACTCAAAGGGATTGTTCACCCAAAAATATTAATTAGCTCATGATTTACTCACCCTCAAGCCATCCTAGGTGTATATGACTTTCTTCTTTCAGACGAATACAATCTGAGTTATATTAAAAAATGTCCTGGCTCTTCCCAGCTTTATAATGGCAGTGAATGGTCGTTTATGTTTTGAAGTCCATCAAAGTGCATCTATCCATCATAAAAGTGCTCCACATGGCTCCAGGGGTTAATAAAAGCCTTCTGAAGTGAAGCAATACATTTGTGTAAGAAAAATATTCATATTTAAAACTTTATCGACTAAAATCACTAGCTTCCGGCAGACGGTCGTACGCATCGATTTACGGCGAAAGAGTAACATTGACCGTGACGCACAAAGTAATGACAAACGCGGAAGCGCAGAGGATAGAGCAAAAGAAAACACCAGTCACGAATTAGACGTCTAAAACGACGATTTCTAAAGAGAAATGTGAGAGGAGCTTGAGTTTGTTGCCCAGCTCTGTTTTGTTTGAATTTAATAATTTAACTTTTTAGGTGAACTATCCCTTTAAGAGTTGGGATTTAAATAAATGATAAATGATAAATACTTAATGGGACACATTAAGTTATTAACCTTTTTACATTTCCCTGTTGTAATATTTTTATTGTTTGGTTTTATTCAGGTATTTAATGTTGATGAAGCCTGGGCACAAGTATCAGTTGGGGTGCTGACTGTCATTGATGAAGAAGAACCTCTCTCTCCAAATAAACTCTACCTTTGCCCAGTGTCTACTGCCATCATTGTTGAGAGAGGTATTGTATGGATTATCTGCAGAACCTGCCTCAGGCAATTTGCAAATATTTTGGTCTGTCTTATGCTTTAAATATGGATTACCCAAAAGACATGAAAAACACTTTTAACTTCATTCAGAAAGTGATGCTTGGTTTAGGACAGAACAAACTCCCACCAAAACTGCAATCTCTGAAAAATCTCCTGTTGAGTTAGGATGTAATCAAATGTGCAAGAGTGAGGATGCTTGGCATTAGATTACATTTGTTTATGACAGTGGAATTAGATTAGTTGATAGAATAATAAAAGGGAAACTAAGGCGCTTGTTTACAATTGTCAGACCATTGGTTCATGAGCAAGTTAAGAGGCTGCCAGTGTATTCATTTCTAATGTGCATGTGTGTCAGAGACATTGCTTTTTCATTGTTTAATGAATGTAGCCACTTTTTTGCACTTGTCAGCTTGTTGGTTCTATATAGCAAGTTTGGTCTCCGAAGTGTTATTGATTAAAGTGAGTAATTGTTATTTATTGAATTGTTAAAGCTGTTTGTTGAGGATGTGTTAGAGTCAGGGTATGGTCTCACAAAATACATTTATTTTATATAGATTGTATATACATTTATTTATATTGTTGTACTGTAAAAGGTTTTTGGGTAACACTTTACAATAAGGTTAATTAGTTAACATTAGTTAACCATCTTAGTTAACATGAACTAAGAATGAACAATACTTCTTCAACATTTATTAATGTTAGTTAATATTCATTTCAACATTTACTAATACATTATTAAAATCAAAGGTTGTATTTGTTAACATTAGTTAATGCACTGTGAACTAACATGAACAAACAATGAACCGCTGGATTTTTATTAACTAACATTAACAAAGATGAATTAATACAGTAACAAATGTATTGCTCATTGTTAGTTCATGTTAGTTAATACATTAACTAATGTTAACTAATTAACCTTATTATAAAGTGTTACCGGATTTTGTACAAAAGTAAACAAATAATTAAAAAGCATGGTTTTAACAAGTCAACTGGATTGCTTTTAAAGTACTTTTTTTTTTTTTTTTTTAGTAAGGTTTACTAATTGGATTTTACAGTGTTGCTAAAATTTTACTTTGAAACAGTCTGCAAGCAAAACTGCATGAAACAGTCTGTAAATGAGACAAAAGCATGCACATCACTGGAAAAAATGCTCTCAAGTTGGGTGCTCAAAGGAAATAATAAAAAACAAAAGAAAAAAAAAGTCGGCACACCAAGGCTCCAAAAATGCACAAACTTGATGGACTTTTCGAGCACGCAAGCTCAGTCTGTAATATTTTTTTCTATTATTAGTAATTAATCAGTTTAAAATACTTTGTCAAATTGCAGCCAATAATACATCAGCTTCTGAACAGTGCTGGACAGTAATTTTTAACTGACAGTAATGTTTTTTTGTTGTTGTTGTTTTTACTTTGTTACTGTACTTAAGTACATTATTCAGGTATCTGTACTTTATCTGATAATTTTTATTTTGGAAAACTTTTACTTCACTACATTTCAAAACATAATATTGTACTCCACTACATTTTATAAAAGCATGTCATTCATCGTTATTTTGAACTGAAGAAATCTTTACCCACGCGATGCGATAGCGAAGTCAGATTCGTGAATGCGCTGATTCTTATCACTTAACCTGTTCATTAAGTTCGCAAAAATCGCACTGAACAATTTATTCGTGGATTGGACCAATCTGTTTGCATCTGTTCTCAAGTCAACAACTCACTAATTCAAATGATCCAGTCGGAACGAGGCTCAAGTTAACAATTCACTGAATTCACATGATATGAATTATATCATGAATTCATCGATTGCTCCTGTCTGCCTCGTTGTTACCACTGTTGTTGCGTTGGTTTGCGTCTGTAATAGGGTGACCATATTTTAGTTTTCAGAAAACAGGACGGGGCGTGGTCTGGGAGGCGTGGTTAAGGGGTTGGGGGCGTGGTTGGGGTAAATGCATAAAAAAAAACTTGACAAATGCATTCACAACCTTGCAACTATGTTATTGTACTTTAATACATAAAGTAATACATCCTTTCCATTCAATGTTTGGACCACAACAATAGAATAGGCCTACTATTAAAAAAAAAGTTTAGCTTAACACCTTTTACATGACACTATTTCTTTTCATGGCCATAGGTTAAAAAACTACCACTAAAATAAAAAATCTACTACACTATTTCAGTAAAAAAAAAAAAAATTCAATCCTCCTGATGTTCTCTTGTAGCCTATAATTTCTTTATGTGGGCTTCTAGATCGCTAGCACCTTTATTTGACACTGACACGTAACGTTACGTGCCAGCTTTGCAGTTCAAGCATTCTGCTTTACACGGATCCCGACCGAAACGAAAACACGGTAATTTTCTCTGTAAATCATCTGTGAATTTACATTTGGGCTTTTTTTTTAACACTGTTAGCTACTTACATATAAACTGAAGCGTCGACCGTCGAGTCCTGGTCGAGTCACGCTGCTAAAATTGAAATTCTGTGTCTGTGAACTTAAAGTCCGCCTACTTTGATTTGATTGGTCATTTCAAATATTCTGACATTGACGAGCAGTGTGACAGACCAATGAGGCTGAGATGAACAGTGAACACACACACACACAGGCCTCTGTATTCTGACGTGCGCTCTGCTTGCCGCTGCGGATTGAGGAACGCGCTGATTATAACAAGACGGGGCGAAGCCGAAGTCGGTTTCATATGTTTTGTGTGCAAAGGCAAGCATGTATTTAAAGTACACGCTTAATGGCCCAATGAAAAATAATGAAAACCAGGACATTTTAACCACTTTACAAAAAACAGACAGGACAGCCAGGACAGGACGTGAAAACAGGACATGTCCTGGGAAAACAGGACGGTTGGTCACCCTAGTCTGTAAGCTTCGTATATCTTTCTGTTTTGAATCATTATTTACTATCATTCCTTGTTGTTTATCTAAATCGTTACTGCTAGCACAACACGCTAGTAATTCGCTAGCCTGTTAGCGTGCCAACCATGCGCTCTTTATTTATTTTTTCTCTTGCGCGCTCACACCTTTTTAAAGTTTTAAAGAGTTCATCAAACAACTGTGGTGAGTAGGACCAGTCAACGAACACGGTGAGTCATGTCATATTCTCCTCTTATTGTCACTTGCACTTCATGTAACATGTATAGCATAGCCTTCTCTGTCAGCACAGAATTTACATGTGATAAATGCAGGGAGATAGTCAGGCTGGCGGAGAAGATTTCAGAACTAGAGACACGCATCCAAACTTTAATCGAGGTTAATTTAAGAGTGAAAGGGCTTTAGATACTGCTTTGGATGCGACTAGCTTAGTGAACTCTGTACATTGTTCGGTTCCGGCTGTAGTAGATCCCGTGCAGCAGGGCAATCTGGTGATGGTGAGACGCACGCTATAGTCGCGGGACAAAACAACAAACACTAAACAGGTTCTCCCCTCTCAGTGAAACACCCACTGTGAATCCTGTTGAATGTGCCCTAGTTATTGGCGATTCTATTACACAGAACGTGAAAATAGAGACACCAGCCACCATAGTCACATGTTTGCTGGGAGCCAGAGCACCTGACATCAAAGCAAATTTAAAAGTGCTGGCTAATGCTAATCGTAAATTCTCTAAGATTATTATTCACGTTGGCACTAATGATGTTCGACTCCGCCAGTCGGAGATCACTAAAATCAACGTTAAAGAGGTGTGTGAACTCGCAAGTACGATGTCAGGCACTGTAATTTGCTCTGGCCCCCTTCCTGTTCGCAGAAGTGATGAGATACTTAGTAGACTGTCCTCACTCAATGGCTGGCTGTCTAAGTGGTGTCCGCAAAATAATATAGAATTCATAGACAATTGGAAAAGTTTTTGGGGCAGACCTGACCTGTTGAAAAGAGATGGTATTCAGCCCTCCAGGGATGGTGTTGCTCTTCTCTCTAGTAATATGGCACATAGTCTTAGAGCTCAAACATGAATTGAGGCTCAGGTCAGGAAGTAGACAGACTGGCTAAACCGACCGTCTGCTAGCTGTCTCACGTCAACAAGGTCAGATAAATCCCATCACACAGAGCTAGATATCTTTCACCTAGATATCATCATATAGAGACTGTGTCTGTTCCCCGAATTAGGACATACAAAAAACTTCCAAACCCATCTAAGGGTAAAAATTTAATTGATGTTCAACAAATAAAAAACAGATATAATACAAATGATAAAGCTTGGGTTTCTGAACATTCGATCCCTAACTTCAAAATCACTTATTGTTAATGATGTGATTACAGACTATAACCTAGATGTGCTGTGTTTGACAGAAACCTGGCTAAAACCAAATGATTACATGACTTTAAATGAGTCCACCTCCGTGTTACAAATATGTTAGACAGATCACTTCTGCCACTAAAGATTGCTTTATTAATAATATTCCTGATCAGTTTAATTTTCAATCAGGATTTAGACCGTACCATAGTACTGAGACAGCTCTGACTCAGATTTGAGTCACAAATGATTTGCTCTTATCATCCGATCGTGGTTGTATCTCTCTATTAGTGTTACTGGATCTTAGTGCTGCATTTGACACTATTGACCACAACATTATTTTAAATAGATTCGAAAATTATGTTGGCATTAGTGGAATTGCATTAGCATAGTTTAAATCATACTTATCTGACCGTTATCAGTTTGTAGCAGTAAATGAAGAGATGTCATATTGATCACAAGTTCAGTATGGTGTACCACAAGGCTCAGTACTAGGACCGTTGCTGTGAACTCTGTACATGCTACCCTTGGGAGATATCATTAGGAAGCATGGCATTAGTTTTCACTGTTAAGCTGATGATACGCAGCTCTATATTTCTTCACACCCTGACAAAACTTACCAATTCACAAAATTAACGGAATGCATAGCTGATATAAAAAACTGGATGACTAGCAACGTCCTACTACTTAATTCTGAAACAACAGAGATTCTAATTATTGTACAAAAAACTTCCTCACGTAATAATCTAGTATACTGTCTAACACTTGATGGCTGCTCTGTCAAGTCCTCGTCGTCGGTTAGGAACCTGGGTGTGCTCTTTGATACCAATCTTTCATTTGAAAGTCACGTGTCTAGCATCTGTAAAACCGCATTTTTTCATCTTAAAAATCTAATCTAATCTAAATTACGTCATATGCTCTCAATGACAAATGCAGAACAATTAGTTCATGCATTCATGACATCAAGGCTAGATTATTGTAATGCTATTATGGGTGGTTGCACTGCACGCTTAATAAACAAACTACAGCTGGTCCAAAATGCAGCAGCTCGAGTTCTTACCAGAACCAGGAAGTATGACCATATTAGCCCGGTTCTGTCAACACTCCATTGGCTCCCTATTAAACATTGTATCAATTTTAAAATATTGCTGATCACTTACAAAGCACTAAATGGTTTAGCTCCCCAGTACTTGAGCGAGCTCTTAACGCATTATTGTCCTATTGCGATCTCAAAATTCCAGCCAGTTGATAATACCTAGAATATCAAAATCGATTGCTGGCGGTATATCCTTTTCCTATTTAGCACCAAAACTTTGGAACAATCTTCCTAACATTGTCCGGGAAGTAGACACATTCTGTCAGTTCAAATCTAGACTAAAAAACACATATCTTTGGCCTAGCATACACAAAACACATTATAGACTTCTATAATTCAATGTTAGGCTACATAGTTTAGGTCAGCCGGGACCGGGAACACACCCCATAAATCCTGATGTAATTGTTACATCATAAGAAGGATGGTGTCTATGCTAATATTAGTCTCTCTGTTTATCCAAGGTTTACCGCAGTCCGCTGGATCCAGGCCGTATCCAGATCTGATGAAGGACCTGCGCCTGGACACAATGACAACGCAATCCTGAAGTGTCAACCAGTCCCTCCCCGTTTACTGAAGTCAGCCAGAGCCCGGCCGTATCCAGATCAGATGGTGGACCTGTGCCTGGACCCATCCATGACACATCCCTGAAGTGCCAGCCTCATCAGCCCTGTTAAGGCCTCATCGACACGACAGCCATTGGCACTGATCCTCAACAAACTCGTCTACATACCGGCGTGATAACTCCGACTTTCAACCAGATGGAACTGGATAAATATTCTGAATGTTCTGATCCAATCTGACTTCTGACCTGTAATGCTGCCTGGATCATAATCATACCACTGTTCGCTCGTTAGCGAGAGGAGAACTGGCCCCCGACTGAGCCTGGGTTCTCCCAAGGTTTTTTTTCTGCATTCTGTCACCTGATGGAGTTTTAGTTCCTTGCCACTGTTGCCTTGGCTTTTGGCTTGCTTAGTTGGGGACATTTCATATTCAACATTATTATTATCTGCCTTACTTAAGGTGGACGATGATGCAATTTTCTTCTAGAAACAAACTTTGTTGTATTATTTTCATGTTATCACTGTGAAGCTGCTTTGATACAATCTGTATTGTAAAAAGCACTATATAAATAAAGGTGACCTGACTTGACTTCAGAAGTCTGACTCAAAATGAGTCAATAATGGGAGATCCTTTCAGTGCATGTGACTGATGACGCTGAATGTAAGTTACTAATGTAAACCATATTTAGGTCACAAGTGTTAGCTGATTGTGAACTAAATCTGCTGTCAAAAGGGCAAGCTGTTTAAGCCCATTGTATTAAATGCTTGGTAGGTTTTAAAGTTTTAGGCAAAAACTAAGCATAAATAACACAAATGAATGCCAGTGCATCTTCCCCGCTGCTGTAGCAGTTTCAAGTGATGTAAAGCTAATATGTTTGGATAGCGTTCTTCTTAAAATGTTAACACATTTTGCCCTATTTGGCGTATGTTTTCTTAAAGATCAATACATATTTAGTGTCTGTATAATCTTCCTTACTGACAAGTGCATAATTCATAATGATGTCAGACTGAGATAACCTATTTCAGCTCTATCTGTGTTACTAGTACTTTATACATATATTATTACATCTAGAGTACCAAGTGACCAACAATTTGGAAATTGTTTTAAGAGTAGTAATTTGTCCTATTACCATGATAACCATAGAATCCCAGGGTTCCCCCTAATTTAACCCATGGTTATGAGGTGAGGATAGTTGTGTCACTTACTTTAGCAGTACACAGCCACTGCCTGACGGTGGCGCTGTCCAGAACACCTGTATCCTGGTCCTCCTGCGAGGGGAACTTTCTGTCACTGCTGGAGGGCAGTTTGTCATAAACTGTGTGTCTTCCTCGTCGATTATCTGTAGAGTGCACAAACCCATACTCATTACAAATGTGTACAAATTATTTATTTTCTAAGATTTCTTATTTATGTTTAAAAAAATCCAGTTTTGTGGAATTGCACACAGGCCATGCGGAATAAACAAATTAAATACTTTTTTTCTCTGTTGGTGTTTCATTTTTAAATTTTTATTTTTAAAATTAATTCTGTTAGTTAAAAAAAAAAAAAAAAAAAAATTAATTATTAGCTTTTCATCAATTTACTAACCTGCAGTTCCTTCCCAAACCCTAGTTTGGAAAACCCTGACGTAATGTAATTGTCACGGTTTAGTTCCAATAAAGACGAAGAAGGATTAAGAAGCAAAAGTCTTTAATATAGTAAAGCAAACACAGGTAGATGCAAAGGTAATGGCAAACTAAACAGCACGTAGACACAAACAATACCGGACAAAGAAGGAAACAAACTGAGGTACTTAACCCTTGTATGGTGTTCGGGTCTGTTGGACCCGTTTTCATTTTTTATCAAAAGAAAAATGATACAATTAATTATTTTTTCAAACTGAGACTCATTGGCCTTGGCTCATTTTCTGTGAGGAATATATATCAGAACACATTTTTAATGAAAACACACTGTACACCCCCCCTACACATTTATATTACACACAGGATGTTCGGGTCCACTGGACCCGGGGCTAATAAAAGTGTGGAAATTGTAGGTCCTGTGTACCTTTACTCTGTCCTCCTTCTGTCAGGGCCTGCTGTTAGTGTGTGTATGTTCTTGTATATGGTTTATGAGGACACAAATGTGTATAATGACATGGGTATTACAACGTAAACATGGTTTATGACGACATCTGTGTCCTCATACTAAAACATACTAAATGGTGTTTTTTGAAATTCAAAAAATGGCAAAAGTTTTCTGTGATTGGTAGGTTTAGTGGTAGGGTTAGTGTAGGGGGATATATTATACAGATTATACATTAGAAAAACCATTATGCCTATGGAGAGTGACCGTACACCACATATCCAAGTGTGTGTGTGTGTGTGTGTGTGTGTGTGTGTGCGTGTGTATGTGTGTGTGTGTGTGTGTGTGGGTGTGTGTTTTGTGTGTGTCTGTGTGTGTGTTGTGGGTGTGTGTATGTGTCTGCATGAGTGTGTGTGTGCGTGCGTGTGAGAGAGAGATTGTGTGTAAGTGTGAAAGAGTGCAAGAGTGAGTTTTGTGCTTCTACTCCTGCCATTCCCACACGAGGTTGCAATTCTTAAATGTGATCTAACAAAGGTAAAGAGAAAATATTGACCATATATGCTGTTTATATTGCTTGTAATTGGGATGAAGTAAACATCTGTTGAGTATTTTAACATAACATTTTTGATTGTGTTGAATCAAAAACCCAAAAATGCAGCGGGTCCACCAGACCCACGAACACTGGCTGAGTAACAAAAATATGAACACCACACAAGGGTTAAATTCCCCTTGTAGTCAATAATTGTATCCCTTAAAACTCATCTTTGATCACCAAAATGACATATTTAAAAGTGTTTTCCCTGAATTGATTTTTTTTCTTAATGCCTATAAAAATAGCTTGAATGTAACTCTACACCTTTGCCTCATTTAGTATATGCGGTTCTATGAATATGCAAATTAGCCCCGCCTCCACTCTCTCACACCAGCTCAGAGATCCACTCGTTGACAATCACGCATTTTTGAGACTCTTTGGTTCACTGCAGTTTTAAAGAGAAAATACTCAGCAATGGTGTTGACTTATGAATTTGCACATGGTATATCTTAAATATTAAAAACATCACATAGACGTATAATCGACATTAAAAGCTTGATTTTCACCACACGGGGACTTTAAATCTCTCTCTCTTTCTTAGCGTTATTCCCGCTCATTTGCAGGGTCCGCTTGTCAGGTTTAGTCTAGAAGTAGAGTCGGATTCAAATGCGAGTGAAACAAGTTTATTGAAATAATATCCAATGTAGTGAGAAACAGAGTTCAAGTCCGAAGAAAGGTTGGTCTGCGGTACAGAGCGGCGCAGGGACGCAATGGGCAACTATCCACCGTGGAATTCCTCGGGGACGAGCCGGGATCCAGGAACAGACACTCCAAACAGGAAACACAGAGACAAAAAACCAGGGACACGAACAGGACCGGACTAGACCACAAAAACCCAACAACCTGACAACAAAGGATGGAAATCACAGGCATTAAATAGCTGAGCTAGATGAGCTGCAGCTGGCGCTGAAGTGATCAGACAATCAGCAGACACACCCACAAGCAATCACACACACACACCCACCCACCCACACAGGACAGAGAATAGTCACTGAATCCATGAACCGTGACAATACCCCTCCTCCTAGGAGCGCCTCCTGGCGTTGCTCTGGGGATGAAACCCTGAAGATAGACTGACACTCGCCCCCAATAAGCAACAAAATTATCTCCAGAATTTGGAAACAAATTGGGGACCCCTGTCAGAGGCCACATCCATCGGGAGGCCATGTAATTGAAAGATGTGGTCCACGACAGCAACCGCTGTCTCCTTGGCAGACGGTAATTTGGGCCAGGGGATGAAATGAGCCGCCTACTAGGACCAGTCCACTTCAGTCAAAACGACCGTATTGCCCTGGGAGGACGGGAGGGCAATAACAAAATCTAGAACCATCCTTCTTCCCCACAAAAAATAACCCTTCCCCCGCTGGAGAAGAGGAAGGACGGATGAACCCAGCTGTTAGAGAATCAGAAATGTATTTCTCCATGGCCTCCCTTTCTGGAGCAGAAAGTGAGTATAACTTGCCCTTAGGTGGAGACGTACCTGGCAGTAGATCTATAGCACAGTAATAGGGACGATGTGGAGGAAGAGAAGCAGCCCGGGACTTACTGAACACTTCCTTCAAGTCGAAATACTCTTCAGGCACGGTTGACAGATTCACCGGCTTATCCTGCAACAAACAACAAGACACCGACGAACAAGCAGACACAAGACTGGAAGCAGAACATTGATCACTCCAGGCCGAGGTGGAACTGTGGCCCTAGTCAATTCAGGGATTGTGCCGAAGCAACCAAGGGTGGCCCAGAACTATGGATGCCGATGGAGCTATAAATTATAGTTCTTCAGTGTGATTTCCAGACGGGATGAGGGTGATCAGACTGGTGGTGTAAGTGATGGCAGGGAGTTCTTGTCTGTTAAGTGCACTGACGGATATCGGGTGAGTGAGTGGAGTTATGGGAATCCGAAGGTGTTGTGCCAGGGTGAAGTCCATGAAATTACCTTCAGCTCCTGAATCCAGCAGAGCCTGGCAATGATGAACCTCTGGTTGCCCATTGCAGTCTTACCGGGAGGAGAGTAATCGATGAGGCTTTTTCCATGGTTAATCCGCCCGACAGTAACCTCAGTGCAACTGCTGGGCTTGATCTTTTACTAGACAATCCACCAGGAAATGTCCAGCTCCTCCACAGTATAAACAAAGTCCTCTCGCTCTCCGCCGTTCTCTCTCCTCCCGGGAAATGCCCATGCAGGAACATGTCCCACTGCGCCTCCTTGTTCCATTTGCACTCTGCCGCCAATGTCTGGAATTCGATGGAATAATCAGAGACGGGTCTGTTGTTCTGACGGAGGTCGGCGAGCACGCGGGCCACCTTGCAACCCGCCTCATTTCCTCAGAGAGTGCATGGAATGAGGAGCAGCAAGGGTGTTGATTAGACCACACCGCCGTTCCCCATTGAGCCGCGCGCCCTGATAACAGCGTTATGACGAACGCCACCTTAGACTCTTTGGTGGAAAATGTCTGTGGCTGGAGAGAAAAGAACAGAGAACATTTAGTTAAAAATGCTCTGCAATAGTTGGGCTCACCCGTGTAACACTCTGGTGTGGGTACGCGCGGCTCAGGCTGACGATCGGTAGTAGGTAGTAGGGGGGAAATGAAAGCTTTAGCATAAGTTCTGCCAGGAAGACTCAATTACTATGTCACTTATTACCTTCACATCTATCCAATCATGTCCTAATACTTGCTGTATAAAAGATCGGTACTTACACATGTTTGAGTTCGCAGACACTGACGCAAACAATTACCTCCACCCTCCCCATCACCACCAGGATGGTCCTGTCCATACCTCCCGGGGGGGTCGGCTGTGCCCCTGCCTTCATCTTCAGGCAGGAAATGCAGATACGCTACCCTCGGATTATGCACTACGGACGGGGCCTACGCCAAAGAACTTTATAAATAATTGCTTGCTGGGCTGTCAATAAATGAATGCTTTGTTACATCATTCTATCTCCCGAGTCTTTCTGGTAGAACTGGCGGTGGGGCTGGCGCAGTGGGAACAGTTAGTTGACGAAGGTGAGCTCGGACACCTGCGCCATCAAGACCTGTACCGCATGACCTGTGGCCGCCATCTGTTTTTCTTGACGATCAATGCATGAATTGCTGCGGGATAGAAATTCCTGCAGAGTCTCCTCTCTCGCTGAATCCATTTGTGGTCAGATCGTTCTGTCAGGTTTAGTCTAGAAGTAGAGTCGGATTCAAATGCGAGTGAAACAAGTTTATTGAAACACCCACATGATTTGGCACAGGTTTTACTTCAGATGCCCTTCCTGTCACAACCCAGCACTGGGACACATTCACATTCACACTCACACACTCATACAAACAATTTGTCATATCCAATCCACCTAACCTGCATGTCTTTGGGGAGAAACCAGAGCACCCGGAGGAAACCAACGCTGACACGAAAAAAACATGCAAACTCCACATAGAAAGGCCTCCAGGCTCAGTCAGGGCTCGAACCGGGGACCTTCTTGCTGTGAGGCAACAGTTCTACCCACTGAGCCACCATGCAACCCACGTTAAATTAATCATATAGTGGTGGGAAACTATAACAAAGTAAACGGGAAACTAATGAAATTCAAACTAAAAGTCTGTTAAAGTGGGAAACTATATAACAAAGTAAACGGGAAACTAATGAAATTCAAACTAAAAGTCCATGAAAACTAAACTAAAGACACACATAATAGAGTAACTGTTCCATTATCGGAGAGCAGCAGACAGCCCGCAAGTCCGCAGTGAAGGTGTGGCGATGTCTGACCCAGGTGGAACAGGTGGAGCGGACGATATGAGGGAGCCCGACGAATAAATGATTAAAAGATTAAAAATGAAACTTTTTTTTTTTTTTTTTTTTTTTTAACGAAAAACAAATAAATGAGCCGTTTTCTCATTTTCTACTTTCAATTTTAAATCCAAAAAAGAATGAACACGGATACCTTTCATTGACTGAAATACAACTTAAAATAAAATCTGTGCTAGTTGGGTACAATAAACAGTAAATATAAGGTGAACATTGTCAACAATTGCTTTATCTATCAGTTGTTGCTCCTTTTTTGTAATCATTATGACTGTTTAGAGACCAACTCTATCAACAGCTGTCAGTTACAATAGTTTTTTTTTTATGGTATTGGTAGGTGGGTTTTTTCCCCGCTTTTTTCATCCCAGTGCAACAATTTCAACCCAGTGCAACTAGGCCCGTAGGAATTTGCTGATCAGATATAAAGTTGTTCATGCCTTGTATTCTCTGAAAATATTCACTCACATTGCGAAAAGAACCAAAGGGTTGTCTAAAATCTTAAAATCAGCCGTGGGAAATAAACACATATTTGTGTACGTATGTGCTTCCGTCTCTATGACTCCTCAGAAGCATCCTGTAGTATCTTTAACTGTGAAAAGCGTTTGGGTGAACTTTGACCTCCACTGCCCTGACCTCCACTATTTGGGTGACTGCTGGGGAGCAAGCTGTCACAGCTGAGCCAATGAAATATATTGTCAAACTAAACTTTCCGGCCAAACAAACCGGTCAAATGCTTTTAGAGCAACAGAGCATGATGGCATTAATTTTAAGCAACATTGAAGTTTTTGTGAAACTGAAGTTGTGACCGACATTACTTCAATATTGTGACATTTCTGAGAGAAACGGAATACCGAATAATAAAAAAATAGTTGGCAGGGCCTGATTTTATTATACCATTTGTTTGGATCTTTTTTTTTTTTTTTTTTACTTTCTTGTAGCAGACTAGCAGTTAGAGTGTAGTGGTTAAAAGATATTCGGCCCAAGCCATCAGAGAATCAAAGCCATTCAAGAGAAAAAACAAATTTTCACATTTTGATAAAAAGGTAACAAATACAAGCATTCCTTTTGGTTATGTAAATCATTAGAGAAAAAGCTGAGCACAATCACTGACACATCAACAACTTATTTATGTAATCCAGCAGAATGAAAGTCTGTGTTTTTCCTCAGACAGCCTTGCTAAAAAATTGACAAATATATATATATATATATTTTTTCAGCTAGCTCAGGCATCCTCTTATTAATCTATAACCATCCAGATAGGAAATGTACTGGTGGCGGTATATTCTTTTTCTTGCAACACTTCTCATTTATTTTGACCTTAACAGTAAACATTTCTTGTTTTTTCTGCCTCATACACCTTCTTTGTGGATTTAGAGTTTTGCTACAGGTTTCTGGGTAAGATAATAGTTAATGTGTTTGTGTTATGCACACGGGTAGAGGATCAAAATGCAGTTCTATTTGAGGGTAATCCAGAATCATAATCCAAAATACAGGCAAGGATCAGAACCACAGGGCAAACAATCCAAACAATCAAAGGGCAGAAAACACAGGGCAAACAGGGAAAATCCAAGAAACCAGGCACGAGACTCAAACCAAATATGGGAAACCAAAGACAGAATGTTCAGAATTGTAGTGTAACACTAGACAAGACTTTTCAGAGAATGATTGAATAAACCAGGTATATATAAGCTGTGTCCCAATTCAGGGGCTGCATCCTTTGAAGGCCGCGTGCTTCGAAGGACGCACCGAGACTCATTTAAAGGGGAAAGTATAGCCGATTGCGTAACCGCAGCGCAACGAAGGCTGTCCCAATTCGAAGCTCCTTCGAAGGCTCCTTCAAAATGCGGCCTGCAAATGCGTCCTTCTTTTCCTGTGAATGCAGGATACATCAGAAGGATCCTTTGGAGCCTTGCCTACCCCAGAATGCATTGCGCGCCGGAGACAAATTACCAGATTACACTTTTAAATGTAAGTATTGGGTTTCAATTAAGGGGTTTGTAAGTATTTGAGTAATCTAATGCATCTAATGATAAAAATGAAAGAAAAAAATATGTAATACAATAAAGGTTCAAATGCTGACTTATATGTTACCAGTATGTGATTTTACATAGGCTAGTTTATACTATTTAGACTTTATTATGTACATACATTGACCATGGTGAACATTTTTAGATAGGTTTTCAACCCTGTTTTGTTTTTAGGTTATATATACAAATGTTACTGCCGCTCGTCACAACGGCTGTCACCAGTTGCTAGACGACAAAACCAGACTGTCCCATTGAACAACTCCCAAGACACAGCTAGCAACAATTTGTTAATGTGACAATACATTTTGTTAGTTTCATTTTCCAAATAACCAGTGGTGGAATGTAACAACATACATTTACTCTTGATTAAAGTATAAATTTGAAGTACTTTAGATTGTTATTCAACTCCACTTCATCTCAGAGGCAAATATTGTACTTTTTATGAAAAACTGACTCTTTACACATGGATATTAGATTTTGATATTAGATATTGTTTTAAAAAATATGAACAGTATACTGTATAATAGAAACACTAAAAATATGTCTTATATATCAGGGATAGGCAACGTTCGGTCCTGCAGAGTTTAGCTCATAGGACGATTTTGAATGTTAAAATACTTTATGGTTTGATTTTTGAGTATGTGAGTTGATTTATTTTATTCTTCCCTCTTTCTGAGAGCATCTGAGTGACATGGCAGCCCACGCCTGAGTCAGCCCTAGAAACCTATTGGTAAAAAGTGGAAATATGCACTCATCCCAGATGATGTCCCTTCGGCAGAGGCCTTACCAGGGTCTCTATTGTGTGTGCAGCACCACCAGGGTCTCCTCCTCAGCTCAATAAAAGTCTACTTTTTTTTTTTAATCTGTTTTATGTATACTGTTAATTTAAATGTTTGTTTTGTTTTTCTTATCTTAAACGTAACTTATATTGTAAATAGTTGTAAAAAGTAATGCAAGTAAAAATGTATAGAACAATTAATTTTGTATCAAATGTACAAACTAATTGACAAGACAAAAATAAATGTACAGAATAATTTTAAATAAGTAATAGTTAATAGTAATAGTTATAGATAAATAAGTTATAACTTGTATTACAAAAATAAACAATGCACAGAAATATTTTTTTGTTTCATTTACAAATTCTAACTTACAAAAAATAAAATAATGTATGGATTGTTTAATTCACATAACCAAAAGTTTATTTCTCTACCAATCTGTCAAGAAGAGAAAACAATCTGTCCATTCTCTCCCTGCTCTGTCTCTCTGAAACATCATGTCCTCCCTAAATATATCGATCAGCTCATCATCTCGGTCTCGTTTCTCTTGGCTGGTGCTGGTTCCTCATTCTATCATTCAGAAATGCAGCCCGGGGAAAAAAGAACGGTAGGCAGGATTGCCAGGTCTTTGCAACAAAAGTAGCCCAAAAATCCCATCGGCTCTTCTCCAACGGGCGGCCGAATTCTCCACTGGATTATATGTCTGAGGGATGTTTTGGGGGTGTTGGAGCGTCAAAATCGTACTTACGGGGATGGAAATCAACTAACGGAAAAAATGTTCACCCACGGCAACAACTTAAAAGTAGCCCAATTCAGCGGGAAAACCTCAGACTTGGCAACGCTGACGGTAGGCTGCATTAGAAGAATCCTTCTACTTGGGACAGCCTTCGTCGCGCCGCTGTGACGCAATCAGCCTTCAAATGCGGCCTTTGGAGGATGCAGCCCCTGAATTGGGACACAGCTTACGACAGAGTTAACAAGGGTAATGCCACACAGGTGGAAGAGATCACACAATAATGAGTCCAGGCAATGGGTTATGGAAAATGTAGTCCACAGCGGAATGGCACTGGTCTGTGCCTCTGATGGATATTCTGGGCACTCCAGCTGGTGATCATGACATGGTGATTCAAGTACTGCTGGTATCCCAGATGATGTAAAAAGAACATTACATCAATAAAGACAGTCTGATTCTGGAGACTGCAAAGTCAAAATGGCCACTGTACCCTAATAAAAAAATAAAATAAAAAAAACCTATACCAAAATGTATAAATTTAAAATATATTTAGTACATATTTTATTTAGTGTGTATATATATATATATATATATATATATATATATATATATATATATATATATATATATATATATATATATATATATATATATATAATGTGTATATGTGTTTTAATCTCACTATTAGTAAGAAAAGTAATACTTTCCTTACTAATAGTGATATTAAAACACATTAGGCTTAATATTAATACTATACTATATATACATACTATGATCTCTGTATAACATCAGTCTTTAAATGCAATATATTTCAAGTGTACCTAAAGTATACTTGCAATAGGTCCACTTTAGCACAATCAAAAATACTTGGACCTCAGCACTATGTCTGGATAACTAAAGTGCATTAAAGGCACACTGTGGAGAAATTGTGTTTTTGTCAAACAGCGACCCCTAGAGTCGCTGTGGAATACTTGCACTGTCGTAAATACCCCTCCACCCCCCAACCTCTGCGTTAGACTTATTTATGTCTTGATATTTATGTGAGATATTGAAAACTGTTCTCATGATAATCGCAAGAATCAACGTCAACAGCGTCGTCTGATATCCCTCAGGACTACGTGATAAATACACCTCACAACACCTGAGTTCA
Source organism: Abramis brama (assembly GCF_963993115.1). NCBI lineage: Eukaryota > Metazoa > Chordata > Actinopteri > Cypriniformes > Leuciscidae > Abramis > Abramis brama. The sequence goes on along the minus strand of NC_139971.1, from coordinate 12,277,935 downwards.
GCTGGCAAACTAGTTCGTGAGGCAAGCTAGGCAATAAAACATAACGCAAAAAACACGTAAGAGAAACGAGTGTTTGTTAGCAAGTCTGTTAACAGCTCTGATAATCGAAAGCTAGCTAGACATATGTGGAAATATAGCTAGACATATGTGGACTGGTCTAATTATCAGCAATGGATGAATGAACAGCATGTAAAAAAAATGACATACTACAAGCAAGCGCAACAACATACAACATAGAATGCAAACAAGTTTACAAATAAGAGATTTATTTACTGGCCACTTCATGCGTTTTCTCAGATCGGATTTCTGATTTATCAAAACGATTCCATTTACAACTGGTCACATAATGTGTTTTTGCGAAACGGATTTAAATCCGATCTTCAATTCTCGCGCTATATGCAGATTTAATGGAGTGCACGTCACCGAAATAGATATGAGCTGCATTTTATTGATCAAAAGCTAAAATTTCAAAATCAAAGACAGCAATAAGAGAGAGCAGTAACAGCCCTGGTAAGATCATTTCGTTTCTTTACTTTTAATGATGATGATTGTGTGTTAAGCGTCTGCGACTTACTTTCACTTTGATTTGCGATAGTTTGCACGTTGGCTTGATGAATCGATGCTCAGCTGCGGTAATGCATGTTCCAGTAGCGTCGTCATATCTGGCAATAACATATAGACTATAACACGCTCTCACACGTTTTTTTATTTATTTTTTTAACATTTTGGGGAGGAGTACAATTTACATAATATGTGGTTTCATCAACCAGATGCACACTTGTCCAGTTTCGTCTGGAATGCGTCTCAGACCTCCTCCTGAAGTGGTTTGAGCGGTCGGATTCAAATCCGTCTCGAATGCGTTTTGGAGGACATTTACACCTGGTCTTTTCACGATCAGATAGCTATCCGATCTGAGAAAACGCATGAAGTGGCCAGGTGTAAACAGCCCCCATGACAAAAACATACGCACGAAAGCCGAAAACAAACGCTGGTTGGCCTCTCACATCCATAGACAGTATAAACGCTCACGTCCAAATTTGAGGAAGTGGTGGGGGAAGTGACGTATGCCGTAAAGCAGTCAAATTTTGTAGTTCTTTTTGTGCTTGGGTTACTACCCGAACCCCGAAGTTACGTAGTGCCAGTAAAAGAGATACAGACCCCGTCAGGCTATGGCAGACGTGTCTTTCAACCTATTGTAAGTCGATGTACCATCACAAGGGTCTTGGAAATATATTATGAAGGTTGAAAAGATACATAGTGTTCCTTTAAGTACAAAATTAGTACCAATTTAGCATACTTTAAGTATACTAATTTAGTATACTAAAAGTACAATTGCAGGGTATTTATAATAAGTACATAAGTGTGTAAATGTATTTGTAATATTCTTAGCATAAAATAAATGTATGTGAAATACATTTTGGTATATTTATTTTTCACTAGGGTAGTAGTAGTGCCAGGTAAGATCTTCAACTTCAAATTAATTCCTCCCTTAATTATATAACATTATAGTTATATAAATAATGCAAATACGAAATAACACAGTTGTTCTGTCCCATTTAAATAATGTTTATGACTCCTCGTAGTTAAATACATACAGTTCAAACCCTAGCTGGCCTATTGTTTCAGCAGGTACCACAGCATGATTACTCACCCAAATAAGAACAAGATGCAGAACCTGCAATACATTTATAGGAATATTTATGTTATCAAGTCCAAAGGAAAGCATTCAGTCAGTAAGCATCAGTGCCAGCTCACCTCCCAGGAGAACTCAACAAAAAGTGCTTTTAGAGCAGTCTCAAAAATGGCTAAGAAGGCGCATGCTCGCAGATTTTATATAAGCCGTACTTCAAATAACCCTAGTTACAAAAGGTTTTTCTGGAGGCACAGCAAAAAAAAAAAAAGAAGAAGAAGAAGAAAAAAAAAGTTCTGGCCTTATTAGGCCACATCAACCTTGAAGGCTGACGAACAAGTGAGAGAGAGACAGAGTGCTGCTCTAAGTGACTGTCACTCCAGGCACTGAATCTAAACCAGCAACCAGGTCCAGAGAGACTGTTCCTGAGGTGGCTGGATTTTGCACTCAGCTGGCTGGAGAGACAACCATATCAATAAAAAAGAGTTTTTGCAAAACTTGTAACAAAACTTGAGCAAAAGAGGCCTGAGTCTCCAGAATAAAGGCCCTAATATATATACTCACGATGAAGTAGGGGTGTAAATAGGACAGTTCATTACCATACAATATGATTCTCTCAGCCAGCGATACGATATTCGCCAATACCTCAAAAAAATCTGCTATACGATTACGATTCGATTCAGGGCTATATCGATTGATTTATCGATATTTTGATATTATGTGCTAAGTTTACACAACCAGTTACAATTTTATTAACTCACAGATGCAACCAAAATATATAACATGAACGTTCATTAAACTGTTTGAAAATTGCACACCATCTCCCATTTGGGACATTTACAACAGAAGAGTTAATTTGCAAAAACAGATAACAATCGATCAAACTGCAGCTGGGTTGTTTTAAGTAATTATTACTAAAAAAAAAAAGGTTTCTTTAATTAAACGTTTTTTTTTTTTTTAGCAAAAGCAGATAACTCCAACAGTCGTTTTTGGCAAAAGCAGATTCCAATTTTCATGTTTCAGAGTTAAACAAAACCAAGTAATTGCTATGATATATACTAAAACGGCTAATCTTTGTAATGTTAATCTCCTCTGCTGACATAGAAGCCTGACAAACTTTATTGTTGTGACTACACGCAATACAAGAAGCTTTTCTATGGAGTTAATTTTGTGTCATAATTAAACAAACAAATCCAGCATTTTGCAAACAAACACGATCTGCTTTGCAAAGGAAAACTCGACTCACAAACAAACAGAAAGCAATGTGCAAGTACAAAGGTAAATTTGAGCGAAAATGCAGTGGAGTAACAAATATGTATTGTGTTTTACAAATATAAATAAATGAGCCTAGATAATATTTCACAAATAAATAAAAACCATCCTACAAATTGCATGTTACCTTTGAACAAATACCAAATCTAGTGCATACAAATGCATATCTGTCTGTTATGATCATGAGACACTTGGCTTTTTATGAGATCTCTCGGCTCGATTTTCTCACAAATGTGTCCAGGCAGATTTTCTCACAAATGTGTCCAGGCAGATTTTCTCACAAATGCAGTTGAGCAACTTCCTCTTCTAAAACAGTACATGGCGCTAAGATAGGGGATTAATTTAGCGCTAGTCTCCCGGAGAAGCACTGATTTGAAACTTGCCTTTGCCTACAGCTGAGGAAAATGACCAGTGAACAGGCGTGCTTCTGTCTTAATTTATCTATAATTAATATTTTTAAGGTTTTCTTTTGTAAAATGTTTATTGCATATCTAGACAGAAATCCACATTAGCACTATCTAATCTATAAGCTGAAAGCTCTGCCATCATATGTTTTTTTTTGTTGTTGTTTTTTCTACATCGGACGTGTGCGAAATGACTAAATTAGTGATTATGTCTACACTGAATGAATCGTATTTCTTTCGTTCTCCATAAATTAATGAGAACATTTCATTTAATTGAAAAAGGAGGGTTTCATTTGTCTGTCCAAAATAATAATTTGGGCACTGCATACATCACAGGCAAGTTAAGAAACAATTGTATATTGTTTGTTTTGTAAATAAGTGGGACCCTCCTTTCAATTAAATGAAATGTTCTCATTAATTTATGGAGAACGAGAGAAATAGACTCGTTCAGTAAATGTAACGTTTTTAAATGTAAAAAAGCAACATATAATGGCAGAGCTTTCAGCTTATAGATTCCCCTATCCTAGAGAGAGTGAATTGCTACTAAGTGCTAACCTGTTTCATTTGGTTCATATGTAATAAACATTTTGCAAAAGAAACCTTAAAAAGGTTAATTATAGATAAAGTAAGACAGAAACACGCCTGTTCACTGGTCATTTTCCTCAGCTGTAGGCAAAGGCAAGTTTCAAATCAGTGTTTCTCCGGGAGACTGCGCTAAATTAATCCCCTAGTTTAGCGCCATCTACTGTTTTAGAAGAGGGAGTTGCTCAACTCCATTTGTGAGAAAATCTGCCTGGACACATTTGTGAGAAAATCGAGCCGAGAAATCTCATAAAAAGCCAAGTGCCTCACAATCATAACAGACAGATATACATTTGTATGCACTAGATTTGGTATTTGTTCAAAGGTTACATGCAATTTGTAGGATGGTTTGTATTTATTTGTGAAATATTATCTAGGCTCATTTATTTATATTTGTAGAACACAATACATATTAGTTACTCCAGTTACTTGATATTAGTTACTTGAGTTTTCCTTTTAAAGCAGATCGAGTTTGTTTGCAAAATGCTGGATTTGTTTGTTTAATTATGGCACAATATTAACTCCATACTTTTCCCTCACCACTGTAATGTGCTGCTTTAGCAAGGTTCCGTGAAAAAGTTTCAGCTTTTATTTTCCTTTTACGCCTCGAAGAAGATTTCACAGGTTCATCAAGTTCACTGAAATGATCCATCCTCGATCACTTTTAGTCTGCTTTGACGGAACTCCTCTCAGCTAGCACGTCTTTTCGAAGTGACTAGCAGCTTTGTCACCTGACATGGATACTGTGCGCTGATTCGCTAAAACGGACTTATCAGGTTGTGTTCACAAACAACAAGGGTGCTTGTCGGTTTCTGCTGTAAAACATTAACTTACGATGCCTTGCCAGTGGACAATACCGGCTTTTGTGACAAAACGTGTTGTCACAAACGTGTTAACAAATATTGTCAGGCGTCTATTTCAGATGAGGAGATTAACGTTGCAAAGACACACCGGCAGAGAGTATGGTGAGTAAACGAAAATGTGCGCTTTGGCGGAAATGCTTAGACAGACGTTATGTAAGGATGTGGAGAGTGTCAAAATAAAGGTACCCCATATCGACATTTTACGTGTGGCATCGATGCATCGTATCGTTAGACGTTTGATCGATACATCGACCCATATCGATGTATTGTTACACCCCTACATTTTCGTTCTTCACTTAGGAGTAAAAAGAAGTTTGAAATATCTTTGCAGTGGTACTATTTCTGAGTATACCTACGCCATCCACACTGCTGGGCACAGCGCTTGGATGAATATGTAAATATGTCCTTTCTTCACAATAGCAAAATAAACACAACAAAAATAACAGTGCAGAGAAAACAGCAGCAAAGAAAGCATCTGATCATAGCGATATGCAATATGTTTGCACGCAGCTAAACATTAAACATGAAAAAACAGAGTCAGTACCACTTTTAGTGAGAATTACAACTTCAATTTCCACTGTAAAGAAGCTCTCCAGTGTGAAACTGGAGAAAAAACTATTTGTGTCAGTAAACTTGCCAATGCCACCAAAATGAAATGTATTTTTGTTAACATGTGAGTCGTACTGGTCAAAATTGCGCAAATTGAAATTGTGAATTGAAAATACACCCAATTAAAGCACGTCAATTTCACAAATATATCTGGAGATATATCATATATCGCAAAAAAAAGGTTTTACGCTCGCATGAGGTGGTTTTTCAGGCAATTCGAAAATGGAATATTTCTCAAAACTGCAATGGAAACAGTTTTCTCGCATTTTCAGGTCACCTGGCATACGTAAAAGTAGATCATTCTTTAAAGATTGTGCGGCATGTTTGGACAGAAGACGAGACTGAGTTCTTTAATAAACATAAAAGACATAAAATAATATGGGAATACTTCATTCTAAACAACAATGAAATGCCACAATTTATCAAGACCTCGAAGGGAGAAACACCTCTTAAGTGGCCACTCCCTCTTAAGTGGCCACTCCAAGTTTAAGGGGCTTTCCTTGGCATTAATGCTTGGATAATATGCTTCTGGAAAGTCTGGAAACCGGCAGCCTTTTAGTGCAGCCTCAGAAGCTGACAAACAGCTGCTCTGATTGGCAAAATTGGCTAGAGCGCTCAGTATCCACTCTAAGGGCCCTCACGGGACATAATGGATGAGGTGCCTGCTCGTTTTGCAGACATAAAGGCAAAGATGAGGCCATTTCAGGCCCAGTGCATCCATTTCCTTTGAGAAGTATATTCAGCAGTGGGAGTTCTTTCATCACGAAGAGATCCACATCCGCCTGACCGAATGCACGTCATATCGCATTGATCACCTGGGGGTGGAGTCACCATTCCCCCGTGGAAGTTCCACCTTGTGACAGCATGTCTGCTTCTTCGTTTAAGGAGTGAACTGCCCTAAATGAGCGGAGGTTCTTCTGTGCCCATAAGAGAGAAAGGTTAGCCAGTCTGTACAGAGGGCAAGACCAGAGACCTCCTTGGTGGTTTATAAAGGCAACCACCACCCTGTTATCAGAGTGGAACAGGACACGATGACCCCTGAGTTCTGTCTGGAACTCATTGAAGGCCAGAATCACTGCCATCATCTCTAGGCAGTTGATTGTGCCAACTTGACATAGGGGTCGCCCATGTGCCAAAGGCTACTCTGTCGTATCACAGGGCACCAGTCTTGGAGGCGTCTGTCATGACCACTTTGCTCCTGGAAACTGACCCCAGTGTTACCCTATTCTGGTAAAAGTGGGGTGATTTCCAAGGGAGAGTATTGGCCTGTGCGTCACTCTTAGGCTGGGACAAGGCCTTTCAACCATTGCTAGAGTGGTCGCATATGGAGCAGGCCCCACGGAATGACTGAGGAAGCTGCCGCCATAATGCCCAACAGCTTCTGAAACCTCTTGAGGGGGTGGAAACACCTTACTTTAAACAAGGCCTTCATGCTCCTGATTTTCAAGGTGCATTCTTGTGAGAGCCAAGCCTTCATTTGGGCTGAGTCGAAGACTGCCCCCAGGAACAAAATGTGCTGGTTGGGGAGGTGCGAGCTCTTGCCAAAGTTGACCCCGAAGCCCAGATGGCTTAGGAGCTGGGACCTGTGGGCACAAAGCTCTTGTTCTGATTGGGCTATAAGCGGCCAAACGTCAAGATAATTGAGTATGCGGATTCCCGTCTGTCTCAGAGGGGGGAGAGAGTGGTGTGTACACACTTTGTAAACGTACAGGGAGCTAAAGAAAGTCAGAACGGAAGGACTGTATATTGGAATGCCACCCTCTCGAATGCGAATCTTAAGAACGGCCTGTGATGGGGGGCTACCTACAGTGGGGAGAACAAGTATTTGATACACTGCCGATTTTGCAGGTTTTCCTACTTACAAAGCATGTAGAGGTCTGTAATTTTTATCATAGGTACACTTCAACTGTGAGAGACAGAATCTAAAACTCCAGAAAATCACATTGTATGATTTTTAAATAATTAATTTGCATTTTATTGCATGACATAAGTATTTGATCACCTACCAACCAATAAGAATTCCGGCTCTCACAGACCTGTTAGTTTTTTCTTTAAGAAGCCCTCCTGTTCTCCACTCATTACCTGTATTAACTGCACCTGTTTGAACTCGTTACCTGTATAAAAGACACCTGTCCACACACTCAATCAAACAGACTCCAACCTCTCCACAATGGCCAAGACCAGAAAGCTGTGTAAGGACATCAGGGATAAAATTGTAGACCTGCACAAGGCTGGGATGGGCTACAGGACAATAGGCAAGCAGCTTGGTGAGAAGGCAACAACTGTTGGCGCAATTATTAGAAAATGGAAGAAGTTCAAGATGACGGTCAATCTCCCTCGGTCTGGGGCACCATGCAAGATCTCACCTCGTGGGACATCAATGATCATGAGGAAGGTGAGGGATCAGCCCAGAACTACACAGCAGGACCTGGTCAATGACCTGAAGAGAGCTGGGACCACAGTCTCAAAGAAAACCATTAGTAACACACTACGGCGTCATGGATTAAAATCCTGCAGTGCACACAAGGTCCCCCTGCTCAAGCCAGTGCATGTCCAGGCCCATCTGAAGTTTGCCAATGACCATCTGGATGATCCAGAGGAGGAATGGGAGAAGGTTATGTGGTCTGATGAGACAAAAATAGAGCTTTTTGGTCTAAACACCACTCGCCGTGTTTGGAGGAAGAAGAAGGATGAGTACAACCCCCAAGAACACCATCCCAACCATGAAGCATGGAGGTGGAAACATTCTTTGGGGATGCTTTTCTGCAATGGGGACAGGACGACTGCACCGTATTGAGGGGAGGATGGATGGACAACCTCCTTCCCTCAGTAAGAGCATTGAAGATGGGTCGTGGCTGGGTCTTCCAGCATGACAACGACCCGAAACACACAGCCAGGGCAACTAAGGAGTGGCTCTGTAAGAAGCATCTCAAGGTCCTGGAGTGGCCTAGCCAGTCTCCAGACCAGAACCCAATAGAAAATCTTTGGAGGGAGCTGAAAGTCCGTATTGCCCAGCGACAGCCCCGAAACCTGAAGGATCTGGAGAAGGTCTGTATGGAGGAGTGGGCCAAAATCCCTGCTGCAGTGTGTGCAAACCTGGTCAAGAGCTACAGGAAACATATGATCTCTATAATTGCAAAAAAAGGTTTATGTACCAAATATTAAGTTCTGCTTTTCTGATGTATCAAATACTTATGTCATGCAATAAAATGCTAATTAATTACTTAAACATCATACAATGTGATTTTCTGTATTTTTGTTTTAGATTCCGTCACTCACAGTTGAAGAGTACCTATGATAAAAAATTACAGACTTCTACATGCTTTTTAAGTGGGAAAACCTGCAAAATCGGCAGTGTATCAAATACTTGTTCTCCCCACTGTAGATATAAAAGAAGACATATTTTAGATCCACTGATATAAACCAATCCCCAGGTGAATTTGCACATGGATTTGTTTGATAGTCAACATCTTAAAGTGCAGACTCATAAGGGCACAGTTCTGATGTCTCAGATAGAGGATGGGCATGAGGCCGCCATCCTTCTTGGAGACGAGGAAGTAGTGGCTGTAGAAGCCTAACCTGCTGTGTTCTGTGGAAAATTTCTCCACGGTGCCTTTTTATAGCATAGAATGAACTTCGGCTCTGAGGACATGAAAACTGCCATCTGAGACCGATGTTTAAATCACGCCACTGGTCTGCGAGCGAATTGAAGCAAGCAGCCTTGTTCTATTATCCCCAAAATATAGGTTTACACTCCAGTGATGGCCTGCCATGCCATGTTCAAAGAGCTGCGCAGTGCCATGGATTTGGCCCAATGTGCTGCCAAAGCCACTGCCCAAGCCATCAGCCGCACTATGGCCAGCCTAGAAGTGCTGGAGCGCCACTTAGAGCTCAATCCCGCTAAGATTAAGGAGGAAAGGGTTAAGTCCCGCTGAGGCCGGATCACCCTCAAAGTGTGCCAGTCTTCCAGCCCCCCTTTCTGCTCAGGGCACTGGAGATGATGCGTTTGTTGCCGGTTCTTGGCCCACCCCATCAGTTTGCTGCCCATCAGAGGCGCTGCGTTTTAAAACAAACGCTGGCGTAAACATGTACATGTCTTGTACAGTGAAATACGCTCTATGAGTCTCGCCTGATAGACACGGGGAGAAGCATCATACTGAGCTGTCAGCGCTGTTCTCAGCTGTAGTGCTGTCAGCACAGTTCCCGCTCTCACAGTGCGAGCAGCACTGGGGAATCCCCTTGCTGCAGGAAGAGTGAGGCACGTGGGATATGGACCGGCATGAGCTGGCAAAGCGGTCCGCAAATGCAGGGCAGCGAAACTCACGCTCTAACAGTGAGAGCGTCCATCTTTGATGAACATGGCTTGGCATGGCCCCGGCAAGCGCAGCGCTCAGATGTGCAGCATTTTGAAACAAACGCCGGTGAAAAAAATATGCTCTTTTAGAGAGAAATATGCTCTATTAGTCTCCCCTATCAGGGGAGAAGTGTCATTCTCAGCTGCTGAGTTGTCAGCTTTGTTCTCAGCTGCAGAGCTTAAGCGCCATTCTCGTACTCGCAGTGCGAGCAGCTGGTCTCAGTTAGTGCAGCCTCAATGTGGGCGCGGCCAGGCAGGAGTGAATGGGTGCCCTGCACGAGCCACATTCACGGTGTGACATTTGCAACAACATCGCAGGAAATATGTTCTTAAATTTGCTCTTTTAGTGGTTGCTGAATGGCCGCAAGGGAAATCGCTGAATCAGCTTGCTTGTTTAAACATCGGTGTTCTGCTGCAAGGCTTCTTTCCACAGCAAGAAGAGGCAAGAAGAGCGGCTTCAGTCTTCTTCGGAGCAGCGAGAGGATCTTGACGAGATCTGCATTTCTACATGGCATTATAGGCAGCAGACCCGCCTCTTTTAGCAGGCTGAAATGCAATTTGTCTGTGCACTTGCACAGATGTGAACCAATCAGGCTTCAGGATTTGGAGAAAACAGGAGTTTTCCCCATAAGTGTCAGCAAAACTGACAAAATGTGAGTGAACCGTATCGAAAGGGAAGCCAGCTACTGACTGCTTACTATATTACACAAGAATGTCAGTTTTGTCTAGCTGAATGCTATTGTGACTAACACTGAGGTATTTAGAAACAGATTTCAAAAGTAGATCTAATTTCCTGGAAAAAGTCAATGGTCGATTGCTAAGATTGTATTTCCTAATTCATTACAATGTCAGTTTCACGTTAAGTTAGTTTTCATTTAATTGCCTGTGTTTTCTTTATGTTAATAAATCAATTCATATTTTAGTCTACTTTGCCCACCTTCTTCATTCCTGGGATTAAATGCGACAGGCAGGTCATTTGCCAATTTAGCAGACATTACCAACATTCCATATCATAGATATTTATGGAATACAAATGTATGTCTGACAGATTTTATGCATGGGATGTCTAACACAATGAAAGAATGCTTAAAATAATTTCACTGAGAAAAAACTCATCAGTAAGCTACATGTATTTAGTTATTTCACAAATTGTAGACAATTGCACTTGATCTTTTGCACACATGTGCCAAAACGTGCAGTTTGCTGAAATGAATAAGGATTAAAATCTGTTGTGAATAATAAACTAATTGTTCAGAGATCTGAACGTATTTGAGGAAAAACAAATTTACAAGGCAGCTACCTAGGCAGTAAGCAGCAGGTCAGCTCACTATGTTTTGAAACAGAGCCATGAAGCATGTTTCTGTTTAAACTCTCCAAATCTGCTGTTGTGTCATTTCTCCAAAGTACCACAAAGAGCAAAAACAATTCATTTTTCTCACTTTTGTCATTCAGTCACTGCAGTGGGATTCAGGTATTCGGAAGTAATATGTTCACAGTGCCTTCATCATATTTGAATTTGAATACAGCCAGGAAGCATATCACTGACTGAATGCTTCCTGTACTTCCTCGACAGTCTCCCCTCACAGAGCCATACCATACACCATCCATTCAAAGAAACCCAAGGCTGGCACTAATTAACTATGGCACAAAATCAATTTCAAGAGCAAATAAAAGCCCAAAAAAGAGAAAAGGTGTCTGCCAGCTCTTGAGAATAATAAGAAACGGAATAATAAATGCGACTTGCCTCCGGGTTGGTTCTGTAGGTTAATGGGGAGGTCGGTACTTGTGGTCATGAATCTTCAGGGTTTCTGAAGGAACTCTCTTCAGTATACCCTTACAAAAACATTGACTGTGTTATTAGATGGTTTTAACATGGTACACTGAAATATACCATTCTATTGAAAGATTAACAAATTAATGTACCATGATTAATGTACCATGTAATACAAATATTATCAAGATATTACCAAAAAAAAAAAGCAAAAAAACAAAAACAAAAACATAGTACCTTATTGTCATGGTACCAGTGTTCCACATAACATAACACTTTTTAGTACATTTTTGTTTTTAATTTTCTGTGTAAAGTAACCCAACACAGTATGGTGTAAAAATAAGAAGATTACAAGTAGCCAAAAGCCAAATACAGTTAACATTTAAGCCTCTTGTCTCAAAACAGATCCCACCTCATGAAACTTTTCAACAGCACGTATGACCCCCAGCATTAACACCAGTCTCTCCAAGATACAGTGATAAACGCAGCAGAGGGGTGAAAGGTGAGTCTCTGTGTGGCAGCTCTGACTGGAAGTGTCAGTATGGCAGTGCTTTCACTTATTAAGGGCAGAGTCACGAAGATGGGCTCTCTGGGGAAACGAGCAAAAAGAACAGAGACGAAGAAGGAGAGAGGTAGGGGATGTGCGATATTGACAAAAAAAATATCCCTCAGTATTTTCAAGGATTTATTCGATAACTATAATTAGACAATATTTTACTGATTGTGTTTATGTGTTGGTACCTTTGGTAGTTTTAGACTGCCATGGACAGCTGATTCCTAAAGTTTTTGATATTCTTCACATTCTGTGTGGTGGTCAGTTCACAGCAGTGACAGAAATTGTCTTTTCCTATCTGTTTAAATTGATTTTTAACTTTTATCTGCATTTTTAACTTAATATAAAGCAATTTTTTAACCAAATTAAATGTATGCATCTTTTGTCAAATACTTACACTTAATTGATGAATTCAATTAGAATAATAAGACACAATAGGGCTGTTACCAATCAAATGAAATCAGTTCTGTCAGGACCATTATCGTCAAATACGTCGATTGACAATTATCATACAGTTAGGATTGGCGGTATGGTTCTGTTCTGGGCAAGAACTCCTTGCGCATCCAAGCAGCCTAGCATGGATAAGAGCAGGGAGGGCAACAACAACCCCCCTTAGGGCAAACATAACAGAACGAACATGAATGTATTGCAGATATCATTAATAATTAATTTTAATGTATAACATAATTAGAGAATTTTAGTCTGATTCAGGGGTAATCAGAATGCCAAATCCTGACTAACAAGAGGAGGAGCTGGGGATGGAGGAGGATAATTAGCTCCTGAGAAATGAGTGATAGCTGCTGATAATACTGAAGGAGTGTATATATGTATACAGTGATAGGCGTTGTATTCCTATAGGTCGACGTGGATCAGCTGAGAGTCTGCTGACGCGAGCTTGACTAACGTGACCTGCCAGAACTGACGCTATGCTTGATTTCTGTCAGGAACATTATCGTCAAATATGATTGAAAATTAGCATACAGTTAGGATTGGCGGTATGGTTCTGTTCTGGGAAAGAACTCCCTGCGCATCCATGCAGCCTAGCATGGATAAGAGCAGGGAGAGCAGCAATAACCCCCCAAAACAAAACCATATGCCAATATCCCCCAAAACAAACTGACAGCGAAATTCTGGATGTCTTTTACACACTACCCCCAACATGACTGATGCTGATAGAATGGTTAATACATCCTGATATTAGTGGCATATGCATAGGTTAGTGGCACTATACTGCCCTACAAAGGCAAAAGACCTTAACTTGCTAGAGTGTGGAACTGAGAAAAAATACTTTAAAGATTTTTAGTTGTCCCGCCAAATTAATTATAGGTAGGACACAGGATATCTGGCAATTGGATGTTTAGTAATGGAAATTATCTACATAAAAAAATCTTGAGTTCAAATGTGACTTTTGACAACTATTTTAAAGTCACTGTACTCTGCCTTTGTATTGTCAGCAAAAAGTGAGAAGTCATGCCAAGGCAAAAGGCAGTAACTTCCACATTATCAATATTTGGTTGCTGATCACCATTAACAAAATCATTATAGTAACACCTGTATAAAATCTAGTGATCATGGCATTTATTTTGTATGATTTGCAATTACTTATAGCCATCTACTCATTGCTATCCTGTGCTTTGGTTGCATTCTGATGGCATTATTAATACATTAGACATGACAAAACCAAGTGGCATAGACTTGCTAAGCGCGCGTTTAAAATTATCACAATAAAACAGATCCTTGTGCACATTCGACCCGGGGACTGGTTTATAGTGGTGGATCTGAAAGATGCATACACTTTCACATTCAGATAGGCACTTCCCGAGATTCGTGTTCGAAGGTGTCGCGCTCCTCGTACGTTCACGAAAAGTACGAAGTTGACGCAGTGCTTTTGAGACTCAGTGGGGAGTGCATTCTGGACTACCTATATGACTAATGCATTTATAGCACAACCTTCTGTGTTCTACGTCTTTTAAGTATGCGGTGGTTTCAGCTGTCTGCACTATTATTGTGCACTTCGCTCTTGCCGCAGATTTATTCCAGATGCTGTGATTGTGTATAACCCGCGTGTAACAGCTGGTCTGATGTTGCATGCACCAGTAGCCTACACTTTTTGCATCATTATGTTGTATACACCAATATACCCGTGTTGCTTCATTATTCATTAACACTGCCTGTGACATTAGTCCCGCGTCGGCTCGACCATGTTCAGGGTGGTGCTGAAAATGAAGGTGAAGTTTTGGCACTCTGCCAGCTAGATACATGAGTGTTTCAACCAGGTCCGTTACCCGAACTGGGTGAGGCAGGGCTTTAGTTCTTTATTAGTTTTATTTATTTAGTTTTATTTATTTTTATTTAGTTGTATTCATTTGCTACGGCATGATTAACATTTTTCTGTCAACTCTGCATATATCCTTTGTGATCGATATCGCATGTGTGTCGATGGAGAGGGTTCAGACCATACTAAATGTTCTGACCGCGTTTGTGCAGGTCAAAGCTCTGAGGACATCAGAAGTTACATGGACTGATGGCAGCTGTACAAAGTACACAGGCTACACCGTAATTTAAATTTCAATGGACAGTAAAACAAAGGCAGAACACCGTACAATCTGATAGGTAGCATTATTTGTTAGAACACCGGCACAGTAGCTTCTTATTAATGCGCAGCTAAACAAAGGCTCAAGATACTTATCCACATGATAAAGGAGGTCTTGAATGTGCCAAAAATATCAATAACTCATTTTCAACCAAAAACGAAGTTACGGCCTTTTGCCTTTGCACGGCAGTATAAATCCAATCTAATGGGGGAAGCATCACCCCAAGCTGGAGCGAGCAAGGACACATTGCAACAAGCATGTTGCTGTAGCCAATTTAACAGTGTATGGGATCTATTGGGGGAAGCTTATACCCCTAGCGGCAGCAAAATCTGATACAACAAGCATGTTGTATAAATCACGTAACTAATACTAGTGTAGTTTGGCAGAGGAAGCATACACCCTACAGCAACAGCTCAGACTAGTGGCAACAAAATCTGATACAACAAGCATGTTATAAAACCATGGGACTAGTATTAAAACTAGTGTAGTGCAGTCGGGGAAGCATACACCCTGTAGCTCTAAGTCATATGCAGTGCACAGCTAAGCAATGAAGTACAGTGTGCTTCCTCATTCATGAACAGGATTTCTGCTCACGTTGTACTGAATTCCATTGTTGTGGAGGTGAAGATGACGACTCCCATGATTCCACACTCATTCACGGGATCATCAAGCTACGATATTGAGTGTTGAATGACAGACCTCTGCGGTGAACATACCTAATGTGTATTTGCACAGTATGTTACCAATAATCTAGATCAGCTTAAGCCATAAGCATGTGCTAACTTTAACACAGAATGTGCAATAATTGGATTGAAAAAAAAGCTCATTCTTTATTCTATGCAACCAGATATGGCTAAAACAATGCTTTGATTACCACAGCATGTCACTTAGTACAGTATGCTCAATAATACTAGAAGCCCAACTAATGAGCATATATTCGATAACATTTGCATTGCATTGCAAATGGTGGATGCTGCACATTGGTGGTGGTTGAGGAGATTCCCCCTTCCATATGTAAAGCGCTTTGAGTGCCCAGAAAATATAAAATGTAACAAATAAATGTTTAAAAATTATTATTATTATTAGCAACCAGTACAGTACTGAAACAACGACAAGCATTTTGCTGATACCTGGATAAGCTTAGCACAGCATGTGACAATGACTCCAGATATAGGCCTAAAACACAGCCATGTTCCAAATAACGACTGGGCTAAATAACTTTAAAACAACCATGTTTCCAAATAGCAACTAACATAGGGTGACCATACGTCCTCTTTTTCCAGGACATGTCCGGCCGGGATTTCGAGATCGCCCAAAATATCTGGGATTCGGCTTTTGCTTTCTCGTCGCCATTCATTTTGTTTACATGCACACCTTTTGATTCAATAGGACTGAATTAATTCCGATTGGTGAATCTGAATGTAGTGTTTACATGAACGCTAAACAAGTGATCAGTTGATGTGCGTTTTAGCATTGCTAAGAAAATTCCTGTGTTTTCGTCTCGATCGGGATCCGTGTGAAGCAGAATGCATGACCTGCAAAGCTGGCACGTACGTGTCAGTGTCAAATAATGTAATAATGTAAACATAATGAATGGTGACTGTAGAAAGCAAAAGCCGAATCCCGGGCATTTTTAGCGATCTCAAAATCCTGGCCAGACATGTCCTGGTTAAACAGGACGTATGGTCACCCTAAACTAACAGCTTTTTGAGCAGTGGTTCTCCCCTTTAAAAAAGAATCTGAGCATGTTTCCAATAGCAACCAGATAGCCTTAAGCACAAGCATGTTTCAATAACAACAGATAGCCTTTAGAGCAAGCATATTTCCAATACACTATAGCTTTAAGAACGCCGTGTTTCCAAGAACTAGATAGACCAAGCGTGTCCAATACCCGACAAAATCAACGCTGAACTGAATCATCTGAATAGTGACTGTTTACTATGTCTTTTGGCACAGCAGAAATGATTCCGTTTGCACCATGAATTGTTATTTCCTAACTATCACCGCAAGCTGCTTGAATCTGTGCTGCATAGTGCTAAAAGCACAACATGTGCAACGCGAGCAGTTGCCGATGACAACAGATAAGTAACGCACATAGCCAATATGATTGTATAAGCCTAGCAAGAGCATTTTAATGAAAATGACTAGATAAGCCCAAGCAACGGATAGCATTAGCTACAAGCATGTTGCCATTACCCTGATAGCTTTTAGCAATGAGCATTAAAAATGAACTTAGCTTAGCTTCGTGAAGACTTTCAGAGACGAATGGAGAGTGCATCACATCGAGTCCTGTGTCAATAATGCAGCGATGCGAGGAGCAATGCTGACTGAGCTCACTTCCAAATCAGACAACTTATGATCAATGCGGCGAATCTCGTGTTCAAGTTCACAAACTTGAATGAATCTGAGGGGAACGAATTCCTCACGCTAAATTCCCGATTGCACAATTCCTTGTGAGATAATGTGGTTTGCCAGCCAAATTTCACAATTTAATTAGCTCCTGAGAAACGTGATAGCTGCTGATAATACTGAAGGAGCTTATATATGAAGAGTTTTGTTCTAAAAGGCGATAAATCCATTTTGATTAATTTGAGTAAAAATGTGTTTTCTTTACCAAGAAAGTGGCAAGATGAAAACCACTATTTTCTGTTTCAAACTTTCACATAGCATCTTTAGGTTATAATAACATAAAAAATTCAAATCCAGATTTTGATTTTCAAAGATTTATTATAAAAATGTATTATTTTTTCCCCAAAATGAAATACATTCATGACACTTTTCTTTTTTTTTTTCAAAATGCAATTCATTGAATCAATATAAAAGTTATTTTTCATATTGAAACTGTTGAAAATACACAACAAAGTAAATTGATCCACATATGACAGCCTCAGAACTCGGTCAATACTAATCTTATATACAGGCACTGGACTAAAAATACATTCAATCAGCCATCGCTTGGAAATACCTCCTGAACTTTTTTGACGGCGATCAGCTGTAAAATGGCTTGGTCCTGCTCAGTTTTCGTTGACTTTGAGTAAAACAATTGAAAGTTTTTCAAAAGATCCCCTGGGGTCAACGTGTCAGCGTGACAGAAGTTTGATGCTGTCATGTGAGAGCAAGCAACAGCCGGTGTTGTGCCGAATTTTGACCACCTGCAAAATTATGCAGACCCCCTTCGACCCCCCTCGTTGAAGTCAGTAACTGATTACCTAATCCTAACCCCACCCCTAATCCTAACCCCTCCCCTAATCCTAACCCCTCCCCCACAACTAATCCTAAACCTACCAATGCTAGGGGGGTAATAATTTGGCGGGGGTCGAAATTCGGCACAACACCAGCATTTTTCCTCCTCCCGAGTGCCTCATCTTCTTAATCTCCTCACGTAAATGATTAGATTTCGATGGTTTACGTTTATTCCCTACCGCAGAAGCCACCACAGGTTCATCAATGCCGTCAAAATTATTATTTTGTTTGTTTGTTTGTTGATCAAAAAGTACAAAGTAGATAAGGAAAACTAGGTTGCCGGGTGTATTCAAAGCGCCAACGTTACGGTATACAATGCGTGGAATGGTGCACTGTGATTGGTTGAGCGGATTTATCGCATTCTGCAGAGAAGGGAGAGGCGTTTGTCGTGGTTTGGAAAGAAAGGGAGAAAACATGACAGAATAACACGGCGGATATCGCATTTTACGTAAAATAAATTTTCAATACCGACCCTATACAATACTGATTTTTGAGGGAACTCATTTCCTATTTTTTTAAATGTGGTTTATCGCATTTTGGAACCAAACTCTTCATATGTATACAGTGATAGGCGTCGTATTTCTATAGGTAGACGTGGATCAGCTGAGAGTCAACTGATGCGAGCTTGACTAACGTGACCTGCCAGAACTGACGCTAGGCTTGATTATCAACAAAATGCATCTTTGCAATGCAGAGGAAACACAGAAGCTGCATATGAAGTGGCATTTACACAGACTGTTTAATGCAGCTCAGAGTGGACATGAATGCATTTAAACTGCAGTTACAAATGCATTAAGAATGTTTTGATGTTTT
Organism: Abramis brama; assembly: GCF_963993115.1. Classification (NCBI taxonomy): domain Eukaryota; kingdom Metazoa; phylum Chordata; class Actinopteri; order Cypriniformes; family Leuciscidae; genus Abramis; species Abramis brama. Next base: position 12,259,247 of record NC_139971.1, on the reverse strand, counting down.
AAACATTGATATCTTAATGAGTGAGTCATTCAATCATTCATTCAAATGATTCGTTTGTTTACCACGTTTGTATCTATTTTTGAAGGCGAAATGGCAATATTGTGTCTAAAATGTAAGTCACTTAATATTAACTGCTGTATAAAATCAAAATCATTTTTATAATCATGCTGATATTTAGAGAAAAAAACAGCACTCTTCATGTGATATTGATTAACTATATTAAATTATATAAATTAAAAGACAGTGATATTTTTGCCCCTTGTGAATATTGGGGGCATTCTAAATGCATTTTAATAGCGTGCACTCTCTAGATGTGTTTTTGTAAACTGAGGGACATACTCAATACCAGATCGCACATCATTAAAACACCAAGCACGATATAATCGTAGACAATATATTGCACACCCCTAGAGAGAGGAGCAGTGAGGGGGTCTCCTCGAGACGCAGACCTTTCCTTCAGCCCTCCATGGCTCACATCCATTTGGGAGTGTTGCCTACGTAGGCATGTTTTAGCCTGAGTAATTACACCAAAAAGCTGTCATTGCTGACCCTATTTTATTTAATTACATAGAAGATTCAGGCATGATAAATTATTTTTATGACTACAGGACAAAGTAGTCATAAGGACCAGCATCAGTATTGCTCATTCCTAAGGCTAGGTATTCGGACAAACCTCCAGTCTCAGGCTCAGCACACCCACATACCACCTAAAGCATACTGTACAAAAAATGTTTACTTTCTTGAACTGGCAAGCTTTAATCTGAAAGTCACCACTTTTGAATAAGAAACAATATCAAGACTATAAAACTCGTCAAAAAACGCGCACTCAAACCACCTGACTGCACATCTGCTTTTATTCGTAATGCAATGGACCGGTCAACGGGACATAAATTAATCCTTAAAGAATGGGACTTTATGGGACATTTGCACAAAAATAATAACTTACCGTAGCCTATTTTATAAGTCGCTCCGGAGTCGCATATCAGTCAAAAAATGCGCCACGAGGAAGAAAAAAACATATACACTGGACTAAGTCGCATTTTTTTAGAAATTTATTTCACAAAAAAAAACAAAAAAACGTTACAGACAGTTCTCCGCTACGGACGTGAGCGCTCTAAAGCGGCACTAAAATAATGTTTTAAAACTTTCACAGACACCTCAAACTGAAAGCACAAAGCCTGTCTTTACATTTAATTTCGTTTTGTATTAATTGTATCTTAATTTTAATCGATGTTTCACCAACAAATTGTCTGGATTTAATAAAAAGAAGTAAATATAGGCTATTAGAAAATAGATAATCAGGACACGGAGGCGCTGGCGAACCTGGAGCTCGTCTCATAAATGAACCGAAACTCAGCGTAGGCCTATAAGGTAGCCTATTGCCTCACAGACCTGAGACATATAGATAGCTTGAAATGTCTACTTTTAAGCAGAACCATTCAAAACGAAAGAAAACAGACTGCACTGCTTATCTAATTCGTATGAAATGTGCATTTCTCTCTGATGGCGCTGCGAAGATCGCGATTCGTCAATTTCATCTGTCTAGCCGACAGACACTGACATAAAAAATAACTCTTTTATTAGTAAACAATTCAAATGTATCCTGCTACATTTTACATATTTGCCTGTTCCAAACACTGACAGTGGGGTTCCCTTTCGAAAGGGAACTCTACACTATGTCAGAATGACGCTATGGGGAACGCCTCAGGCGTGACAGGTGTCTGAAATAAATATCAACTCACGTCAATCATGTTGACCGGCGACAGCCCGTGAATCATCAGCTTGATTGATTAACGCGCGACCTGGATGTATAAAGGGGAGCCTTGCACACATGACAACATCTTTTCGTCTTCAGGGACTGTTTGTCTGTTTCGAGAATATCGCTGAAGCGCGCGGGAGGCTCTCGAGAGAGCCTCTTGTGCATACTGTGAGCGTTTTTCATTTAAAGATGCTCTCGTCGGACCCTTTTCTCGAGGGAGGAGGGTTCAGCATCTGAGCCCTGTGGCGATCTGTGAAACAATACTGTTTGGGTACGAGGCGTTCACAGTCAGTTCCTGAGGGTGCTGGCAGTGTTCATTAAGAAATATCTCGGCGCGCGAGGAAGAAAAAAATCCGTGCGCTGTCGGATGTTTCAACCTCGCACCTGTTGACTTTCTTCTCGAGGGATGAAAGCCAAATATATTTAACGGCTCGTTTCTCGCGCTTGCCGAGGCAGTGTGTAGACTACGAGAACGTATAAATGTTAAAACAGTATTGTCTGGTGATTATGGCTGCATTTAATTCTATGAATTAAAATGATGGAATATTATCTGACTTTTATGAAGTTAGATATTTAGTAATTCAGCCTATCATCCAGATCGCGTTATCCAGTGTTTTTGGCTGCATTTTAATTAAGGAATTAAAATGATGAGCAGTGAACAAAAAGAGCAGGTGTAATTCTGGTCTTTTTGTAAAATGTGAAATTAACATATTTCTGTTTCTTTTCAGACCACGTTTCCTGTTTTAGAGTCTGGGGCAAAATGTTGTGGGTAAGAAAGTAAATCTAAGATTTTTTCGATGGTCAGGTAGTAGGTCTTATCAGGCCTCCTTGACTAGACAGTCCCCATTTTGCAACCGGACAGCGCTTGGGCCTCCCTGAGGTGAGCTCCCAGGAATTGACTGTCAAGGAGTAATGTGGTTATCAGGTTATAGGCCTCACTAGGCCTTCCTGAATATGAGCTTCCACATACTATGGTTGAATGAGCTCCCACATATTATGGTTATCAGGTCATAGGCCTCACTAGGCCTTCCTGAATATGAGCTCCCACATACTGTGGTTATCAAGTTATAGGCCTCTCCAGGCCTTCTTGAATATAGCTCCCATATAATGTGGTTATCAGGTCATAGGCCTCACTAGGCCTTCCTGAAAATGAGCTCCCACATACTGTGGTTGAATATGAGCTCCCACATTCTGTGGTTATCAAGTTATAGGCCTCACCAGGCCTTCTTGAATATGAGCTCCCACATACTGTGGTTATCAGGTCATAGGCCTCACTAGGCCTTCCTGAATATGAGCTCCCACATACTGTGGTTATCAAGTTATAGGCCTCTCCAGGCCTTCTTGAATATAGCTCCCATATAATGTGGTTATCAGGTCATAGGGCTCACTAGGCCTTCCTGAAAATGAGCTCCCACATAATATGGTTGAATATGAGCTCCCACATTCTGTGGTTATCAAGTTATAGGCCTCACCAGGCCTTCCTGAATATGAGCTCCCATACACGGTGGTCGCCAGGTTACAGGCCTCGCCAGGCCTTCCTGGTTAAGAGCTCCCACATACTGTGGCGCCAGGTTACAGGCCTCACCGGCCTTCCTGGTGATGGGCTTCTATATGTCAGGTTGCAGGCCTCACCTGGCCTTCCTGAATGTGAGCTTCCACATACTGTGGTTGAATATGAGCTCCCAAATTCTGTGGTTATCAGGTCAGAGGCCTCACTAGGCCTTCCTGAAAATGAGCTCCCACATACTGTGGTTGAATATGAGCTCCCACATTCTGTGGTAATCAGGTTATAGGCCTCACCAGGCCTTCTTGAATATGAGCTCCCACATACTGTGGTTATCAGGTCATAGGCCTCACCAGGCCTTCCTGAATATGAGCTCCCACATACTGTGGTTGAATATGAGCTCCCACATACTGTGGTTATCAGGTCAGAGGCCTCACCAGGCCTTCCTGAATATGAGCTCCCACATACTGTGGTTAGCAGGTCAGAGGCCTCACTAGGCCTTCCTGAATATGAGCTCCCACATACTGTGGTTATCAAGTTATAGGCCTCTCCAGGCCTTCTTGAATATAGCTCCCATATAATGTGGTTATCAGGTCAGAGGCCTCACTAGGCCTTCCTGAATATGAGCTCCCACATACTGTGGTTATCAAGTTATAGGCCTCTCCAGGCCTTCCTGAAAATGAGTTCCCACATACTGTGGTTAGCAGGTCAGAGGCCTCACTAGGCCTTCCTGAATATGAGCTCCCACATACTGTGGTTATCAAGTTATAGGCCTCTCCAGGCCTTCCTGAAAATGAGCTCCCACATACTGTGGTTGAATATGAGCTCCCACATTCTGTGGTTATCGAGTTATAGGCCTCACCAGGCCTTCTTGAATATGAGCTCCCATATAATGTGGTTATCAGGTCATAGGCCTCACTAGGCCTTCCTGAGTATGAGCTCCCACATACTGTGGTCGCCAGGTTACAGGCCTCACCAGCCTTCCTGGTGATGGGCTTCTACATGTCAGGTTACAGGCCTCACCTGGCCTTCCTGAATGTGAGCTCCCACATACTGTGGCCGCCAGGTTACAGGCCTCTTAGGCCTTCCTGAGTATGAGCTCCCACATACTGTGGTCGCCAGGTTACAGGCCTCACAGGCCTTCCTGAGTATGAGCTCCCACATACTGTGGTCGCCAGGTTGCAGGCTTCCTAAAGGCCTTCCTGGTTATGAGTTTTTCACATGTCAGGTTACAGGCCTCATCCAGGCCTTCCTGAATGTGAACTCCCACTCTCTGTGGTCGCTAGGGTTTAGGCCGCACTGGTTGTGAGCTTCCACATGTCAGGTTGCAGGCCTCATCAGGCCTTCCTGAATGTGAGCTCTTCCCGCATTGTGTCCATCAGGTTATAGGCCTCATCTGGCCTTCCTGATCATGGGTTCCCACATGCTGTGGTTGCCAGGTTACAGGCCTCACCGGCCTTCCTGGATACGAGCTCCCACAGTCTGTGGTCGTCAGGTCACAGGCCTCAGGGGCCTTCCTGAGAATGAGCTCCCACTTACTGTGGTCGTCAGGTTATAGGCCTCACTAGGCCTTCCTGAATATAGAGTGATGAAGTACATGCACCTTTACTTCATCTATTTTTCTTAAACCCATGCTTATGGTAAGTCACACGACTAACGTCCTGTGTACTTTCTAAAATCCATTTCTATGGTAAGGGTCATGCGCTGTTCACTTCGGTCCCTTCCTATGTGGCTCAGACCTTGGTCTTTCACCTCGGGTCCCACTCTAGATGCGTCCTGTCATCACTTTTTACGACAGATGCCTTTCTCTAGCTAACTTCCACATTCTGATGAGCTCCCACACACTGTGGTCACCGTGTTACAGGCCTCACCGGCCTTCCCGAGTATGAGCTCCCACATGCTGTGGTCGCCAGGTTAGAGGCCTCATCAGGCCTTCTTGGGTTCAGAATGGCTAAGTACATGCACTTTCTTTCATGTACTTTCTATTTCCATATTTATGGTAAGGGTTGTGCGCTGTACGCTTTATTCCCTTTCTGAAAGTGAGCTCCCACAGGTTGTGGTCCCCAGGTTATAGGCCTCACCGGCCTTCCTGATAGGAGTTCCCACATGCTGTGGTCGCTAGGTTAGAGGCCTCATCGGCCTTCCTGATTTGAGCTCCCACATGCTGTGGTCGCCAGGTTAGAGGCCTCACCGGCCTTCCTGATAGGAGTTCCCACATGCTGTGGTCGCCAGGTTACAGGCCTCACCGGCCTTCCTGATATGAGCTCCCACATACTGTGGTTAGCAGGTCAGAGGCCTCACTAGGCCTTCCTGAATATGAGCTCCCACATACTGTGGTTGAATATGAGCTCCCACATGCTGTGGTCACCAGGTCAGAGGCCTCACCGGCCTTCCTGAAGGTAAGCTCCCACATATTGTGGTTGAATACAAGCTCCCCCATGTTGTGGTCGCCAGGTTAGAGGTCCTACCAGGCCTTCCTGGAGGTAAGCTCCCTTTAGGCCCTCACAGGCCTCCTCAGTGTTTTGAAACTCAAACACTGGGTAGATCCATGGATAGAGTAGAGAAACTCCCCTCGCTGGCAAGGGTTGTAAAGCACTATGCTGAGTCATACTCTCCAGGATGTCCCGTCTCTGAGATCCGGGCTGAGTGGTTCACTGCCTGCTTCGCAGTCCCTCGGGTTGGATGCCTTCCTAAGGCAAGTTCCAGAGGCTCTGTCTTCGGACAGACAGGAAGTGGCCAGACTTTAGTGTCTTATGTAGTGACACCAGGTCAGGCCTGCCTGGTGGTATTTCAGGTGGCACATTCCCCTGAACAGTGACTGGCTGGGGTTCCCTCGGGTCCCCTAGCCACATTCCCTAGAAGGGACCCTTTCTAGTTTTTGAATTGTGGTCCTAGGCCTTTGAGCTGGCCCAGGTAGACCTTCCTTTAAAACTGTGAGGTTTTCTGTGGTATCATTTAGCTTGGGCTATGACCGTAGGGAATGCTATCACTGACAGCCCAGTGTGACCTGAGGGCATGCACTCCCCTTAGCATGGTGGCGTTGGTATATCGTTCCCCATAGCGTCATTCTGACGTAGTGTAGAGTTCCCTTTCGAAAGGGAACGTCTCAGGTTACGACTGTAACCTATGTTCCCTGAGAACAGGGAACGAGACACTACGTCTTCCTGCCATGCCTCGGGGCCTGCCTGCAACAGTCCCTTCAGACGATAGGATGTTGTCATGTGTGCAAGGCTCCCCTTTATACATCCAGGTCGCGCGTTAATCAATCAAGCTGATGATTCACGGGCTGTCGCCGGTCAACATGATTGACGTGAGTTGATATTTATTTCAGACACCTGTCACACCTGAGGCGTTCCCCATAGCGTCATTCTGACGTAGTGTCTCATTCCCTGTTCTCAGGGAACATAGGTTACAGTCGTAACCTGAGACGTTTTTGACTGTTTTTTTTTTTTTGTTTTTAGCAGCTGCGGACAAATTCTTTCGACACACACACACACACACACACACACAATATTACATAACACTCTGCGCTTATGTTTTAAAAAGATAATTTAACATATAAATAACAATTTTTAAATAGCCCACTTAAAGTGTTTATTACAAATAAATGACTAAATGCTAAAAATTAATAAATTTTAATGAACAAACATATGCGTTGCATTTACAATTCTGTGAAAACAGTGCTGCAGCACCCCCAGCACCCCCACTTCCCGCGGCCCTGAGTACAACTTCATATTTCCAAGTATGGTATATATTGTGTCTATAAGTAAGTGAGGTTAGGAGCAGGCTTCACTCAATGCATATATTATTAAACTTTAAGAGTGCTGGCCTGGATAATTAGAATGCATAAAGTAGGAGAGAGGCCGCACTATGCATAAATATACTTTTATTTGCACAGATGCGTTTCGGCGCGTGAAACGCCGAAACGCGTCTGTGCAAATAAAAGTATATTTATGCATAGTGCGGCCTCTCTCCTACTTTATATATTGTGTCTATGCCACTATATTATGTCATACATCAAGGATTTTGGCAGATCTTGTTACAGATTTATAATAGATTTCTGTTCAAGCAGAAAATTCGGATTATACACAGATTATAGCCTATATTTACTCCACAAACTAACTCTACGAACATGGAAAACAGTGATAGATTGACCTCTAAACCTTTATGCTAAGGAGAAAATCAAACGAAACTTTGAGGAGACCAAATGAAACATGATTATGTATTTCTGCTCAGCTAGCGACACAAGGCATCAACCACACAGCAAATGCTAATACTATTTCATATACTGTCTACTTTTTGTATAACAGTTCAGTCTAAAAGTGTATTGGACAGGACTGTTAAACAGATTGTAAACTAATTAAGACTGAGAATCTTAGGCCATCAAAATAAATGTCCGCCGCTCTGTCAAAACAAAAGTCACAACAACAAGCACGGCTTACGTCACTTCAGAGTTTCTACCGGGGATGCAAATGCAACCAGAAAAATGGCCTTAGGGGAACTGTCAGGGCAGCCTTGTCTGTGTTGTCTTTGTTTCATGTCTCTATGTTTGTGTTGTGTGTCTGCACATGGCTCTGTCTTTGTTTGTGTTAGCAATGTGCTCCTTGTTTCCCATTACCACGTCCCCTAGAATTGTATTCACCTGTTCCTCATGTGCTCTGCTCCCTTTATATTGTGCTACTTTCCCTCATGTCGTTGCTGGTTCGTTTTATGCCTTGTGTGCACGTTCATTGTGTACATACGTTGCTTACATACACGTTGCTTGCATACACGTTGCTTGCAGATCTTGTCAGTCAGTGCGTGCAAGATTTAGTTTTTTCTTGTTCAATTATTCTTTTGATATTTGAGTTTCCCTTGTTCCTGTGTTTTTTACTTTAGACAAGTTCCAGGCTTTTGCTCAGATTCTCCCAAACCTTATTTTGATTCCCTCTGGATTTTTAGTTCTTATTTCTCTCTCTAGTTTCCAGCAAGGTTGCAGTTTCATTTAGATTCTTTTTAGATCTGGTCATTTATTTGTAGAATTTGTTTCTTTTGCTTTTCTCTCATTTGCAAGTTAAGGTTTATTTTTCAGAAAGTATTTGTTTCTTTTGTTTCCTTTTCAAATTCCAGTTATATAGTTAGTTTGTATTTTCCCTAGTCATAGTTTTGCCAGTTTTTATTTTGCTTTCGTTTCTGGTTATCTCTTGTTGTCTTATCTCGAGTCTTATCTTGTGTGATGGTTCATGCCCTGCCCTGTGTCCTGTTCCGCCCTGGTCACTGACTCTCCTGGCCTGGCAGCTTGCCTGGTGCTACATCAAGTCTCATCACCAACTGTCAAGCCTCTGGTTTCCTGAGCTGCTGGACAATTTGTTTCTTTCTTGGCGGTGAGGGCGTACAGCAGGATGGGGCTGACTGTCAACACCACCAAGACAGAAGTGGTCTGCCAATGGAGTACCAATGTCCCACCCACATCTCCTGCCTTCACTGTTGGAGATGAACAGCTGTCAGTAGTGCCATCTTTCAAATATCTGGGGAGTTTTCTCTCTGAGGATAGCGGCATCGACAATGAAATCCAGAGCCGAATCAAACAGGCATCAGCTGCCTTTGGGAGACTCCGATGTAGAGTCTTTAAAGGAACTGTAACGTCCACGGGTTGATGAAAAAGACGAAGGTCAGGCGAAGATACAAAAATGGCAAAGGTTTATTACTAATACAGAAAAACACGAAACAGTGAGCATGTGCTCAAACAATAACCGGCAATGACATGGGTGAGAAGCGAAACTTAAATACACAGACAGATGAACACAAGACAGGTGATGCAGATGATGATAATGACTGGAACACAGGTGAAGGAGATGATGATAATGATGAACAGCAGGTGCAGGTGATGATGAAGGAGGATTCTGGTAACTGTAGTGCAGAGACAGACGGTGAAGAATGTGACAGGAACACTTCGACTTTTTGGGACTTTAGCTTATTCACCTTATCCCCCAGAGTTAGATAAGTCCATACATACATTTTTCATCTCTGTGTGTGCTGTAACTCTGTCTGACACACCAACCGCTAGCCTAGCTTAGCACAAAGACTGGAGGTAAACGGCTACAGCTAGCATACTGCTCCCAATAAGTGACAAAATAACGCCAACATTTTCCTATTTACATGTTGTGATTTGTATAGTCACAGTGTGTACGAATAACAAGGTCACATGAGACACAACCATCTTTTAACCATATACATACTGGGAACTATATTCTCAGAAGATGAAGCACTGTTACTTCTGCGGAGTGATTTACTCCAATTCTGAGCGAACTCTGCTCCTCACCACGGGGCTTCTCAGGCGCTGCGAGCAAATCACTCCGCCCAAGTAGCATGCCAAGTGCTTTGCCTTCTGAGAATATGTGACCATGTTATTTGTACACGCTGTGACTATACAAATCACAACATGAGGAAAATGTTGGAGTTATTTTGTCACTTTTTGGGAGCAGTCGGGTCAGTTTTTTAATTTTAAAATTTTTTTTTACAGATTGGGCTTTGGTCGGACTCGGGCTCATTTATTTCATCGGACTCGGACTCTGGCTTTTCTCCTTTCATTGTGCCCATAATATACGTGCAGAGCGCAGGCTACTGTATGAAATATTGTTATATTGATAATATTATAAATATGCAACGCAATATGCGATCACGCGAGTAATGCGACGCGCGTGCAATGCATTAGGTGACAGTTGACCATGCAGAGCATCAGGGAGAAGTTGGAGCGTAAGGAGTTACTAAAAGTTCCCAATACTTCAGGAAAAGCTGCATTTTGAAAGAGTTTTGATTTGATTACCGAGCCTGAAGAGTCGAAGTGTCGAAGTGTTCCTTTAATAATAAGAACCTTCATCCCTCCACAAAGGTCGCCGTATACCAAGCGGTCTGTGTCACCACCCTCCTCTATAGCTGTGAAGCATGGGTAACCTACTGCCGTCACATCAGGTCCTTTGAGAACTTCCACATAAGCTGCCTTCAGCGCATTCTGGGAATTACCTGGCGTTATCATGTGCCTCACACTCAAATACTTAAAAAGACTAACTGCAGAAGTATTGAGGCCATTATTACCCAGCGCCAACTGCGGTGGTTGGGGCATGTGATAAGGATGCCCCCATGTCGGCTGCCCCGCAGAGTACTATATGGTCAGTTACATCATGGTCGACGCTCAGCTGGGGGTCCGAAGAAGCGCTATAAAGATCAGATGAAGAACGCCTTGAGAAAGTGTAAGATCAGACCTGAGGATCTGGAGAATGTTGCTGCTGACCGCACCATCTGGCGACAGCTATGTGGAGATGGGGTTCGTACACTAGAGATGGAGAGGACAAGCAGAAGACAGCAAAAGCGAGCCAGGAGAAATGCAGCCATAGCTGCCACTGTGACCACCACCACCACCATCACATACATATGCCCCACCTGCAATAGAGCTTGCGGGTCCAGGATAGGACTATTCAGCCATCAAAGATCTCACTGTTAAAGGCGTGGACGTCATCATCGGATTTCGATGGACAACCAAAGAGATCATTGGCTGCCACACTTTGCAGTCTCTACCCCGACCAGCCAATTATCCTATTGTGTATCCTGCCCTACTGTTTGGCCTGTCACTACTCCATTACCTTCTTGTGCCTTGTCTTCTGTCCTGTCAATACATTTTCTACGCTCATTTCTGCGTTTGGGCTCTCTCTCGTTCAGAAATCCTTCGACTCCACCAGACACCCTCTGCCTTTTGACCCTATCAGGTACCATCGTCTCATCGGCTCCTCCTTGGTCAGTCGTCACACCACCTCCGCCACAGACTTGCGGATCTTCCGCTATGCTCCGTTCCTCCACCCATACGGCTCCTTCCCTTCGGGTACGCCTCGGTCCTCCATCACTGGCTACACCTCAGACACTCGTCTCCGCAGCACTGCCTAGGCCTCCTGTTGCACCCTGGGATCCATCAGCTCCGCCTTCGTCGGTTGTCCCCCAGTTGATGTCAGCCTTCACTCCACCTTGACTCCTCCCTCCCTCAACTCCGCTCTTGGCTATCGTCTCTGGGCTCTGGGTCTGTGCCTTCAGTCGGATATTATCATCGCTGCTGGGGTCTCGTAAAAATAAAGCACCTCCCTGGTCAGCATCAGGGAGGCTGGGAGTTAGGAATTAGAAGAGGAATCCCCTGGAATTAGGGAGGCCAAATTCTCCACTATATCTGTACATCTTGGGGTGTTTTGGGGGTGTTGAAGTGCCGAAATCGTACTTAACCTGTTAACCGTTGCCAGTGCGCGGGCGCACTGAAGAGGTTTTTTTATATATAGTTCAAAGTTACTATCAGATTTAATGTTATACCTTGACAAACTATACATCATTAAAAAGATATAAGACTCAAGTTTCAGTATTTGACCACTATTGTATTCTGAGAAACTTATAGCGACAGTTATTTCTTAATTTGTGTCAGGAGTTATGAAATGAAAAAATGAGTCGATACCTTTGATATGAATTATGCGCGTCAGCCGCTTTCATTCATAAAAAAACTCTGTGCTGTCGTCATGACAGCGATTCACAAAACAACGTCCCTCAGGGCTTTAGCTCAAAAATGTGCAGATTTGGAGAAATATTGATATATTCTCATAGGTTTACATCAGATTTCTATAGACAGGAATAATATTTATTGAATTTATACCCAAATGCGTCGATGTAATCATTATGAGCGCTTAGATACTCTGATACTGTGTTTTCAATTCATACCAATAGCCTGAGGGCGCTATATGCACAATAATATTCCATATATGGAACATGAAGAAGAGTCATGATCATGTGACATTCCAGGACGTCACTGATACACACAAAGCTAACAAGAGATCGCGCTGTAACATGCAGATACAGACGTTTTGAAGACAATAAACATGTTTGCAATGATATTTGAGTTACCTGTGTTTTTCAAGCCATGCCAGGTATTTCCATAATAATAGATTATATTTATAATGTAATGCTAATCTATATAGACTATCACTGTCCTGAATACTATACCAATAGTATATTTTCTGTCTGATTTTTTTTATCTGAAGCCAAATTAGATCACAGAAGATTATTTAAAATACTCGACTTGCGTTATAAAGTAAGTTTGGAGCACAAACATGGTTTTAATCTCATAAATTGTCGTGTATTGATGGTGTGCTAAGCTAACATGCTAGCTAGCCCTAGGTGCACCTGCCACCTAGAAGTTATACTTTTATGATTTTTTGAATGCTTACTGAAACGTTTCTTTATTCAAGAAATGCATTTGATACAGTTTAAAATGTGAGGTGAACTTTGAGAAAAGAAATTAGGGACTGAAACCCTATGAATAGCCTGTGAATAGCCAGTCGTTAGTAACTATAATGCAGACAAAAGAAATGCATATTTAGAGCCATAACCAGGCTGGAGAGGTGTGAATGTGTGCAGGGGGAGACTGAGACTGAATGGGGATCGTTTGCACCACAAAACAATAGAGACAATATACTGGATAGATGCTTAGAAGATGAAAATAAACATCAGTTGCATTTTAGAGTCAAATCAAAATAAAGTAATTTGACATGGTCTTGAAAAACATTTAACTAAATACAGAGTTTTGGACTTATTATCTTCAGATTTTAAACATACAATGTTTAGACATGTGGCTTTAGCTGTAGTGCATTTCTAGATTGCTACAGTGTCAACTTCAATTTTATTTTCATAAGGATGTTTCATAAAAATTAATTTCTAATAACTTTACAAAACTTTGAAGCTATTTATAACAATTTTTTTCATTATGACAATAATTAATTCTACATTTACAATAAACTGCCAGGTGTCAGCTTTCAAATGAGATCATACTTGTGCTTTTAGTACAAAGGGTTCATGAATTGTATCTGTTTCAGTTTGGGACTATGACTATGTCATTTCTGGGGATTTTTCAAAAGTGGGGTTGCAGCTTAACAGGTTAACGTGAAACGTGGCTTGCTAGCTAATGTAGCAAATGAGTATGATAAGCTCGTTGTGAGAGTAAAAGACGGGGACATTGTTTATTTACTTTATAGCATTGTGTCTCACCAGGTGACAATGTAGCATTAAAACACTTTTCAACAGACTCCACCGCCGCCACCACCGCACTGGTAACTAGTTAGTAAATTACTGTTAAGACACCACTTGACTGCTTTTCAAGACACCGGACGCGAGCGGTGCGATGCGACAAAAGACAGTAGAACCCATTATAATCAGTGATGAGGTCTACACTGGATGCGCAGTGGCGGATTAAGACTTATTGGTGCCCCTGGGTACTGAGAGTGAAAGGGTTTTAGACTGGTCTTGCAGTAACATCTCTATAGCTACATGGTATTGTGAGGTTTTGAACTGAAAATAAAATTTAAAACCTCTTTCTGCAACTTTTTTGCAAAGTACAACTTGAAAGTGCAAGGCTGATGCTCTGTGGGTCATTTATGTAGAAGAAATGTGAAATTATTTTTGAATTTGGAGCTTTCTAGACTGAGAAAAGCCAGAAAATGTATTTTTGGCTTATGTGGATGAAAGACAACAACTCCCAGAATGCACTTGCTTCGCTGCCCTACAAGGCCACTCCCAAGCCACGCCTACCGGTAAGAGAGGGCAGTTGAAAACAAAAACATCAAGGCAAGGCTAGGCTACGAGTGACGAGTTTGCCCAAAATGTCCGGGATTCGGCTTTTGCGTTCTACAGTCGCCATTCATCATGTTTACTGTGGCGAGCAGGACGAGGCTGAGGGGCGCGGGAGAACGGCGCGAGGCCAGTGGCGTGATTACTGACGACCGACACCTGTGAGGCACTGTTCTCGTATCTCGCACGGAGGAGCAGGTATTTTCTTAGCAATGGTAAAACACACATCAACCGATCACGCCACCGGCCTCGCGTCTTTCAACCGATCACGCCACCGGCCTCGCGTCTTTCTCCCGCGGCGCTAGCCTCGTCCTGCTCCCTGTATTACTGTGATTACTGATGAGCGCGCCTGTGAGATGCACCGGTCTCATCTCATGGGCTATCTCTCACGGAGGTGCGGGTATTTTCTTAGCAATGTTAAAACGCAAATCAACCGATCACTTGTTTAGCATTCATGTAAACATTACATTCAGTTTCACCAATCGGGGTGAATTCAGTTAGATTGAAACAAAAGGTGAGCATGTAAACAATGGATGGCGACCGCAGAAAGCAAAAGCTGAATCCCGGACATTTTTGTCGATCTCGACGGCCGGACATGTCCGGGAAATAGAGTATGGTAACCCCTACTACTCAGCTTTCTTCGTCCCTGTTTTCTGCAGGTTTCTGCCGTTGAAATCAAACGCACTCGCACTGATCTGTGATAGGTCTGTTAGCGCATTAGGTCCAACCCCCTATGGGCGGGTTTGAAAGGGTGGATCTAGTGCTTGTAGTCTTAACAGAAATCCCCCCCTCTTACACTTCCTCCTACAATGACGCAAAATGACGATTTTTGCGTCATTGTAGGAGGAAGTGTAAAGAGGTAAATACAGATTTCTCTCGTCTCGGGGGAAAATGAAAAAATGTTGCATGACCATTCAATAGTATGACTGGGTTTCTAACAATGCAAAGCTTAATGCAAATGGGTGAAGTGTCCCTTTAAAGCTCAACTTCCATTGGAATTATTTGAAAACACTCGCTCTGCTCCGTGCCAGTGGACTGTGTAATATGGGTGTTGAAATGAAATGCGTATGCTCACGCAGTAGTGTGAATCTGGCGTGATCTGGCGAATCACGCGTCCACAAAAAAAAAAATGTCATGAAAATAATAAGCTTTCAACAAAACATTCAGGGAATTTAGAACGTTCTGATGAAAGGGTATTTATAGGCCTAGGCTTATGAATGAATCGCTTGTTTTAAAAGAGAAAAACATATTTGCATGGTGCCCCCCTGGACGTGGCATCCCTGGGCACTTGCCCAATTGCCCATATGGTTAATCCGTCTATGTGGATGCGGCGCGACGCGAGCGACAAATCTCTGACAGTAAACTGATGTCTCGTTCTGCTTTGTATCGGGCGCTTTGTCGCGTCCAATGTAAACAGTTTGTAGCTGTTGCAACGCAAGCAAAAAGGGCCGCGTTAGGTGTAGACACGGTGTTAACCCATTCTGCCTATAACGCTACGTTACAACATCAAGCAATATTCCAATAATTTATATAATTATAACACTTCATATAGGGCCATTTTGCATAATGAGTACTTTCACATTTATTACTTTTACTTTAGTTAAAGATCTGAGTACTTCTTCCACCACTGGAAAATGAAAGGAAAAAGGAAAAAAAGTCATTAGTGAAGATTATGCTACCTTATTTAGAATATAATAGAATAGAACATGCAATGCAAAATAGTTTGGTTCCAGCTCAAATGTATCATTCTCATTCTATAATTCACCCTGCCTCCATTACATATCTTTGTCACATCATTATAAATGTTTGATCTCCACATTTGAGTGATCATTGCAAAAAATGTGTGTATATGTATGTATATATATTCTGTTTATGTATACTGTATTCTATGTACAGTACCAGTCAAAAGTTTGGACACACAAATGGGAAAGTGTGTCCAAACCTTTCACTGGTACTGTACTACAATATACACATAAATAATATCGGCCGATATATCGATAGCGTTTTTTTTTTACTCCCTAATATCGGTATCGGCATCGGCCCCCAAAAATCCATAACGGTCGGGCCCTAGTTACGTTCTATCACCTGTTTGTGGATTAAACCTTGTTTATATTTTGAATCTGCCTTCGTCTGTCTTCATCCTCGGTCTTGTGATACATATAATCATGAAAAGCTTGTAAAGAGAGAAATATACTGTTCACGTCAACTGCCACATATTCAATCTAACTCTATGGTATTTTGGCCCAAATTCATCTGACATTAGATGTCAGAATCTAGAATCTAACAAATTTAGACAAATGTCAACATGGATAGGTTGTGTGACATGCCCTCATCCTCAAAAAAACATTAACAGAAGTATGCAGGGTTATAGAAAATACTGCCCAGATTAAAATGAGTTTACTTTCAACAAGGATAAACATGATTTGGGTCAAGCACACTCTTTCAAAAGCATAAAACGATCAAAATCGTTCATATTGCTCGTCCAACATAGTTCTTAATAAATTCCAATTGATTTAACAGACATTTTTGATTACTTTTTAATGCTGAACAATTTTGGTATGGTGTTGTATTGAGTTCATCACAACTGTAACTGTAACTGTAACTGTAAATGTCTAATCTGGTACCTGAAACAAAACCATTTAAGAACCACTGTTCTACGTATATCCCACTAGAAAGACAAGAAATCTCTTCTGTGCACGAGCAGGTTTGAGCAGAGGATTTCTGCAGGGAGCTGAGATTTATGGTTTATGTGACATTTAATGGGCCTTTTTTGTTCCGTTTCCACTCTCTGGCATAGCATGAGAGCTCGTGCGGAGAGGCAGCATATGGTGTTGATGTAAGAGCTTTGCCAGGTGTGGCTGAATCTGAGCTTGGCTCCAGCACACAAAGGGAGTACAGAAGATCCCACAGCCAGGCAATCAGGGCTGCCTTAATACAAACTAAACCATCGGCTTTATCTTTGTGGAATCTTCTCTAATTCATTGTCCCAGAAGGACTATAAGGTGCATAATATTCATGAGATCCTGTCTAATGCAGCTGTGAAATCTATAAGGATTTATCCTTAATTAGTGTTCTTTGGACATCAAGTAGAGGCCCAACATAATAAAACTAAATACAATTTTCCTTTAAAGGGTTAGTTCACCAAAACATAAAAATTCTGTCTTCATTTACTCAACCTCATGTCATTACAAAACCATCAGACTTTTGTTTATCTTAAACAAAAAAGAAGATATTTTTAATTAAACCTAAGAGATTTCTGTCCCTTCATTGAAAGTCCATGCAACTTTGACTCTTCAAAAAGTTCACAAAGACATTGTAAACGTAATCCATATGAATTGAACAGTTTAATTAAAGTCTTCTGAAGAGATATGATAACTTTATATTATGAACAGATTTAATTTAAGCTTTTATTCACATACATTGGTCAATGCACATATATTCATCTAATTAGGTAAGGTAAACGGAAGCTCAATCGTATTTCCTTGACATTTGATTCATATGGATTATGTTTACAATGTCTTTACAAACATTTTGAAGCGTCAAACTTTTGGTTGCTTGGACTTTCAATGGAGGGACAGAAATCTGTCAGGTTTCTTTTTAAAAGTCTTCATTTGTGTTTAGAAGATGAATAAAAGTCTTATGGGGTAGGATTAGGAACGACATGAGGGTGAGTAATTAATGACATAATTTTTCTTTTTGGATAAACTATCCCATTAAATTAAACATAACATTTAATTACCACATGGGCCATATATTGTATTAAATTCTGTGTATGTGAAACATGTGATGCATCTCACCTGGAAATTTCCAGCATAATCCTCCTCATGGTCACCATTGTGCCCTTCCTTCAGAGTGATAAGAGTAAAGCCTCTGAAGTATGCAGGGTTGGTTGCATACAGGGTTACTGGAAATAAATCACAATAATTATTCAACATGACCTTTCTGATTGATTTCACAGGTGATCAAAATCAATAAAACACTTACAATTATATCAGGTATCATGATACACAATCGTTAGCATTTCACAAGTGTGTTTGCCCATACAATCTTTAGCTACTGAGGTTAAAGTTTGTTGACTTGTTCGCAGCTGAGGGGCTCAAGAAAGCTGTTTCAACTTGAGCTCTGGTGTGAAGGGATGCTGAAACAGCTGATGCCAGAGCAAGGTGTGTGCTGCGTATATACTCTGGCAGTTTATTGAAAGATTAGATGGGTTCTCTCCTCACGAACTTCACTTATTTTGTAGTAAAAAAACAACAACTCCAACAACTTGTATTTCCAATACTTTTTCTTCTTTCTATACTTTATGCTCAAATGTTTCTTATCTACAAAATCTTTCAAACATATATTGAAATACATATAAACAGATCCTTGGTCAATGCAGCGGTACAAATGGTTAGACAAATTATAAAACTTTGATTTGCATAGTCAAATTATACATGAAACTATGTATATGGACTACTGATCTATGATTAAATAATCTTTGATAATGACCTATTAGTAAAAGTTTGTGTAATGTATAATAAAATCATTTTTTTGGTGTAGGTAAAAAGATACACAAGTTTAGTGTCTTTTAAACCTGACATTATCTGCAGTATTCCTATCTTGTCTCAAACCCTTGTACACTAGACTTCCTAATTAGACAGAATTCTGATACCAGGTGCATACAACAATTTACAGTCTCATATGGGAGAGCAGTGCTAGCTGACAAGGCCTTTTTTAAAAGAAATATGACAACACTGCCTATTTAAGGTGCAAAAATGCAGTTGAAAAGTTGGTCGGACCGAGCACCACAACAAATGTGTAGCCAATCAGCATTAGGGCGCATATGATGGTGGAGGACAGAGAGTGAGCAAGAGGGAGATTTAAAGAAAGACTGTTGAAAGAGAGATGATAGACAATCCAAAAGAGAAAATCTCAGAGGAATATCACTGGAAAAAGAAGGGTTATGATCAGGCAACAGCTTTAGGACCCGCTTTAATATTAGAAAAGCTTTCCAGCGCTGGAGAGACCTACACGGAAAGTCATGAAAACGGACGCAGAGGTTGCGTTGTTTCTGCTCCGTACATAAGTAACATTGGTTTTGCAGTTTTACAGAAACAAGAAATGTCAGTTGTAGTTACAGGACAGTTTTGAGTGTCATTGTTTGTCTGGAGCTGCTGTGCTGCTGGCGACTAACAATCAACTTTTGCTTGTATTTACTCTTGTGTACTCTATGTTCATTTGTTTGTGCTTCCTTGTTGTTCGTTCATCATCTTTACTTTATTTTTCGTGAAGCACTATTTTTCTTAGCTTCTGCTATTATAAATACATCCACTCTTGCATTGTGTGTGTAACAGAGGCCAGCTAGTAACAGTAGACTAGAGAATGCTGTGTTTAGCGTCCTTGTTGGCGCATTCAAGCCCAGCTCGGCAGGGTTGCCAGGTCTGTGCATCAAAAGTAGCCCAATGGCCACTCAAAACTAGCCCATAAACAGCCGAATGCTATTTTCTCCATCGGGGAGCCAAATTCTCCACTATATCTGTACATCTTGGGGTGTTTTGGGGGTGTTGGAGTGCTGAAATCGTACTTAAGGGGGTGGAAATAAACCCGCAGAAAAAAAGATTACCCGCGGCAACAACTTAAATGTAGCCCAATTTCGTGGGAAAATAGCAGACTTGGCAACACAGCAGCTTGGAGCAAGGCTGTTATGTGCGGGCTGTAAAGTGTTTGTGAATTTTGGAGGCAGAGAAATGAAGAGAGGGGGTGTATTTGTTTGGGTTGATTTCAAATATCAACAGTGTTCAACAGCAATTCTGGGAGATCACTTAGGCTACTGCACCTTTAAATCAAGCCATCTTTTATGACATCTGTATTTAAAAGTTATATAAGAGCTTTCAGCAGCACTTAAAATGAACAATTTATAAAACCACAAAAACAGAATGGTTAATTACAAGAGAACAGACAATAGTTAATAAATTAAATTAAAATTAACTAATTGACAACGTGCCCAGGTATAACGTGCCTTGACCTGACACTGATTAAATATACCACTATCCTGAAAACAATTAAAATCTAATAACATTCTTGCTGAATGCTAATGTGGTGGTGTAATTACTGTTTATCCAACAGCTACTGTAGCTATAAAAAAATATATAAGCTGGTTTTTGAGACACAAAACAAATATCCAGCGCGCGCACTGTGAGGCGTCTCTGGCACTAACAACAACTGAAATAGTGATATGTACCTCGATAAGTGCTGCCGGGATGATAATTCTCCGGGTCTCCTTCCACTCGCAGTCTGAACTCACTGAAGCCCTCTCTCCTGCCCCCAGCTCCGTGCGGCTGAGCCCGCGTTATCCAGCTGCAGTAGCCGTCAGATGTAGCCGCTCTGTCCGCTGGCTCCTCGGGCACACTCGCACACACGCAGCCGGTGAGCAGCAGCAGGACACCGGCTCTCCACATCTCCGATCGATTCACTTTAATTTTACCAATACGCATTTACAAGCGTGTGTCTAGAGTGTTTAACTCTAGTGGAAAGTAAACTTACTGTAATAACAGTCTCCCATATACGCAGTTGCTGATCTATCCGCCTTCACCGTGTTATTTTGCCATCCTGGACTGAAGAGAGAAAGAGAGATGAAGAATCGCCCGCCTGTTCCGAGTGGCACACTCTGAGTGGACCGACTCAAGTGCTGCTGCTGTCTCTCAGTGACAGCTGAATGGATTCAGCCACACAAACTTCAAACAAAGACCACATGCTCCGAGCAGAGAGAGAGCATCTGTGTTCAGATATTTTAAAGATCGTCACAATTTTTTCCAAGTGATTCTCCTCGACGAATTTATACGTAGTCCTTAATTATAAATGCAGGTTGTTTTTGTTTTTTTGGAACACTCATCATGCGCAATGAATGCTTTCCTATATCATGGACTCTCAAGACAGTGCTGTATTGATGTTTTTCCTCTCTTCTTGTTAATATCAACCCTGATTTTGCCTTTTGTAAACTTTATACATTTTAAGAAATGTAACTATAAAATTATGTAACATTGTACATTTTGATGGGTCTTCTTTATTTTAGTAACCATCAAATCAAAATGGACAATTCTTGTTTGTTTTTTAATATTGCCATATTTGTTATTAATTATTTATTATTAAAAGTGCACATCATCATTATTATATTATTATTTTATTATTTTAGTAAGGTAGTTGGTAAGTTTAGGTATTGGATAGGATTAAGGGATGTACTGTAGAATATGGTTGTGCAGAATAAGGCATTAATATGAGCTTTATAAGTACTAATAAACAGCCAATATCCTAGTAATATGCATGCTAATAAGCAACTAGTTAATCATGAGAATTGGACCCTAAACTAAAGTGTTACTAATTCTCTTTATCTACACTAGTTTTTTTAGTTTTTTTTTTATGTTGCTCCTCCACACTGCAACATTTAAAAATGCTTAAATCACCTTACTTCACATGTGTCAAACCTCCAAAAAAAAGCTCACTGAAATGATACAGAGAGACCAGACATATAATTAAGCTGTCATGTCACTATTATGGCATAGTAATTTTGCACGAGTGTGTCCTGGTTGCACACAAAATCACCATTGCATGTATGGTCTAAAATGCAACTGACCTCATATTTTGCTGCAGAACAGCAATTGCAAATAAATATTTTGTCATCTTTGCTAGAATTCAATATGAATATTATACAAAGTAACATCATCTTTAAAGTCACAAAGAAATCAAAATGAACAGTTGTTGTTTTCTATGAAATATTAAGAGTATTTATATATGATCATAATTTATCCATGCCCTTATTTATTTTTTCATATGCTTTTGTAATCTTTAATCAAAATAACTTACCCTCCCTCTTGCAAGTACATCTCTTCTCTGATGATGTGTTTACTGGTGTGAAGGCGAGATAACCTGTCAGTCACATGAGATCACAGCAATAGCAAACAACATCAATCCAGTGATTCAATCCAAATCAAGTGCCATCCTAAATTGTCAAGTACTGGCCAGGTACCGCCCTACATTTTTTCTTGTTCGAGAAGCCATTTCACTCAGATATACGTCACAATAGGGAAGAAAAGACTATCACAACTCCCACTTGATGCCAACTTTAACAACACTATTAAAGTGGCGGTACAACATGGGTCATCATCTTGATTATTTTTGCTTAAATTGATCACATGACTGTGTCATTTCAATTCAAGCTTGCTTATAGGGACGTCCCGCGTGACATCACGCCATTTGGAGCAGCCATCTTGACGGAATAGAAAATGCTAAACCGCTGGTGATAATACAGCTCGTCGCGAAATATTCATCTCTATCATGCCCGAGCGATGCTGTGATACCGATAGCCTGTTAAGCTTTTGTATGCTTTTAATGAAGCTCCGGTGTAACGTGATGAGAAGTGAATAAGGTAACTGTAAATGTCACCGAACTCAGTGTCAGGAAGTTTTTCTACACATTAAATGCCTGTAAAAAGAACTTGTAGTGCTTCATATGGATCTATGATTCCTAATTCCTTTATCTTCCTCTTGTATATTTCTTTTTGTGATGACATGACGTGAAGAGTTAGCTGACGGTGCGCTATATAATAGATAGTGGCAGTGTTCGTCTAAACCAGTGACCGCGACGCTGAAGTGTGTGAGAACAAATTAATAACATCAGTGCTAACCACGAACATTTATTTATTTGGATTAAATATTAAATTTATCATTCTGTGTCATTTTTCAATGTCAATCTTTTCACTGTTTACATGTTTATGCCCAAAATGCTATACTATTCAAAGTAGTTGACTGTAATTCTCCTCTACCCTGTGTGTACATTATAAGCCTAGCTTATTTAACATCGTTACAGGCACCTCGCGAGCATTCATTCATTCAACTATTTTAAAAGACTGGAATAAACACCAGCAATCTTTTTTTATAGTCAATTAAATTAAAAAATGTAAACCCAACTGGTATGAAATGTCAGAAAGAGAAAAAAAAACTGTTAATGGGAAGACGAGCTGCAGCTTAGTGGATAAATTTAGCCTATTTTTATTCAGATTGCACAGTTGGAAAGAAAATATATTTATAGGAACATTTCAGCAGGCTCAAGATAATTAATACAGTGACCATTATTAATTATTTTAATCAATTCGCTGCCATAAAACATGTGATAATCCGCATTCTCATGTAAGTAGGTGCGCTGAAGTATTCCGTCAAAATGGCTGACACGCGGCTAGGGGTCACGTAGTCTCAGCCTCAGACGTCACGCCCACGGAACGTTGGCTGAACGTCTGTTGCATATGGCACACTTTTCTGGAAACACTTCAGGAGTTTCGAAGTCGCGAACTGATTGGTTGAATTCTACAGGATGTCCGGGAGACGTGTGTGTCGCATTCTTTATCGGCCCGCCTGGAAACAAATGCTGTGATGCCAAAACCCCTCGTGGAAGAAGAAAGCCGTTGTGTTTACAACTGTGACAATGAGCGCTTGCCAGGATCAATTAAACGCTGGATTTTCAAAAAGTATATGAAGTTCGCGGCTCCATTGTTGCAGTAAACTTGCACAACGTTCTTGAATGAATAATTTATTAGGTGCACACCGGTCTGTTATTGTAGGGACGTCGACATTATATTGCCACGCCCCTAAACATGACGTGGAACAAAGCGAACTGTGATTGGTTGCGTTACATGTCAGTCAAACGTCCTCTTGGGCGGTCCTTGGCCAAGAAAAGCTGCGATAGAGTCCAGACCTTCAGCCGTCAGTCTGAAGGTCTGGCTACGCGAGACTAGGGGTCACGTGACTGGGAGATCCCTATAAACCTTAACACATTGTTTCAAAGAACCTTTACAAATGCTTGTTTCAGTGTTGCAATTAGGAAGCATTCTGTTATAAGTGTGTTAAATGTCCATATGGCAGATATACACAGCTATAATATAACACAAGTTCCCTTTCGAGGGAACTTGCGCTGCGTCGAGAATCGACACTTTGGGGAACGCCTACAGCGTGACGCGTCTGAAGCCTATATGGAACTAGTCCAATCTTGACTGGTGTTGCGTCATGACGTCACTCGTGACGTCGCATGTGACGGTGATGCGAAAGCTACAGTATAAAAGGACAGCGTCAGCTTCTGTTCTTCAGCAAGCGTTCTGTGTGACTGTGTGTCTTATTTGGTGTTGTATTGTCATCACCCTCTATATATCTATATTATGGCGAGCAGAGCGAAACAATACAGGCAGTATGCGTCCCCTTGCCCCCTTATTGGGTGATACACACTCGCTTTGTGTTGTTTGTCTGGGAGTGGAGCATGCACGGCCAGCGCTCGAGGGCGCTGTCTGTGCTAACTGTGATCAAATGCCCCTGAAAATGCTCTGCTCCCACCTGAGCCTGTTCAATGAATCAGGCCAGGCACGCGCTCCCTGTGGATCAGGTCCCGCGTCTGTCGAGGCAGCGTGGCGCTTGAATTCATGGCTGATGAGGTTGAGATGGCTTCGGCCCTTTCTCAACATTCAGCGGCCAGCTCCATTGGTCCTGCTCACGGATCGGAAGCCCGCTCTGCGGCTTCTTCCGCCCGTGAAGAGGATCCGATGCTCGAACTATCTGGCTCCGAGGAGTTGGATATTTTGAGCATTGAGGCAGGAGAATGTGAGTACTCGCCACCCCATTCTCCTGCCTTTGAGGAGCTTCTGGAGGTTGTGACCAGGGCAGTGGCTAAGTTAAACATCGATTGGCCACCAGAAAAGCAGGAAACGACTAGAAAAAGCAAACTCGATGAGCGCTTCCTGCAAGCCCAGTCACAGCCTTCTCGCCGGAGCCTCCCATTTTCACCGATCTCGACACCTCGGTGCATTCGGAACAAGCCATTCTCTTCACGACTTTCGAGCCCCAATGTTCACATCTATGCTTCGATTATGGGTTTGAAAGAGAAGGGCTATGGGACAATGCCACGGGTTGAAGAGACGTTTGCATCCCATCTCTCGCCCGATGCTGCATCGTCCCTGAGAGCTCCGGCGCTTCCCTCCAAGCCCTGCCGTGCAACATCAGCCTTGGTTGGGAAGGCATATCTGGCAGCAGGTCGGGCTGGTGCATGCCTGCACACAACAGGGCTTCTGCAGGCATACCAGGCTGACCTCCTCAAAGAGATGGACGACAGTGGGGAGGTCGCCCTCGATGACATAAAGGAAATGCGTAGAGCGGTCGACTTGTCTCTCCGGGCTACCAAGGAGACGGCCCGCGCCATTGGCCGCTCCATGGCAGCTTTGGTAGCTATGGAGAGACATCTGTGGCTGAATCTGTCGGGCATTGGAGACAAGGACAGGGCCTTCTGCCTCGATGCCCCGATTTCGCCTTCTGGCCTCTTTGGCAACGCAGTCAACACCGTCGTCGAGAGGTTTCAGGAGGCGAAACGACAGTCAGCCACCTTCAAACAGCTTATCCCCCGCCGTCGTCCTAGGTCTCATGGGTCTGCTGCCAGGGGGCAGGCCCACGAGGCAGCCGCCAGCTCCTCATACCTGCAGCAGCAGAAGGAGAGTGTTGCCTCTCGTGCTCCCCCACAAAAGGCCTGGAGCCAGAGGCAACACCCTCAGCCGAAGTCTTCCAAGCCGAAGGCAGATTGTCATTCAAGTGAGAAATGCAGATTGGCACATCAGGTTCTCCTGTGGTCCCAGGGCAAACTTCTCTCAGTCAGAGCAATGTTTATTCCCGGAGACAAGAATGTGGGAGCTGACATCCTGTCGAGGCAGGGGCTGAGGCCCGGGGAATGGAGACTCCACCCCGAGACGGTGGAGTTGATATGGAGGGAGTTTGGTCAGGCGGAAGTGGATCTGTTCACCTCTCACGAGAACACTTACTGTCCGCTCTGGTTCTCCCTCACACATCCAGCTCCTCTGGGACTGGATGCCATGGTGCATTTCCTCCGATCGCTCTGCTCCCAGGGGTTCTAGAGAGGGTCCGAGCCCGAGTATGGTTTTCGGACTTCTAGCAGGCCCTCCGTGGCAAATCCCAATCAGGAGGGACCTTCTTTCTCAGGCCGAGGGCACAATATTTCAGTAGAATGTGGAAGCTGTGGGTCTGCCCCCTGAGGGGGACCAACTCGTAAATGCTGGTCTCTCAACTGAGGTTGTTGAGACCATCTTAATCTCTAGAGCCCCCTCTACGGGGAAACTGTATGCATTAAAATTGAATGTATTCAACTTATGGTGCAGAGAACATCAGTTGGACCCAGTTAACTGCCCAGGGGCCTCAGTGCTGGAGTTACTCCAGAGTCGCTTCTCTGACGGGCTCTCCCCGTCCATGCTTAAGGTCTATGTGTCACGAAACCACACACATGAAACAGGGGATCCAATCGCAGTATGTTTATTAGGGAAAATCCGTACTCACAACTAGTCCAGGCAAGGGTCAAAATCCAAATAAGGCAATCCAAAAACAATAAACAAACAAGAACAGCAAAAACAGACCTCAGAAGTGATGTGACAATAACAAGGACTCCGTGACACATACTAAAACAGACAGGGTTATATACACAGGGAAATGACAATGCTAATGGGGAATTGGCTGAGTGCAATGATTAGTGACAAGGGACAGCTGAGTGCAATGAAGAACAAGGATCGTGGGGAATGTAGTTCAGAATGTGACAGACACCGTGGGGAAGGAGGACATCTAGTGGTGACCCAGGGAACTCAAACCAGACACTGTGACATAACCCCCCCTCTACGGAGCGGCTACCAGACGCTCCAAGACATGACAGAAAAAACAAGAGTCCAGGCGGGAGGTGGACTGGTGGAGGATCAGGGGGAGGGATGGGGGGCCAGGTCCATGGAGGGAAATGGGGACAGGGAGTGACAGTTCATCTGGCGGCCAGGGCGGAGACGACAGTCCATCGGGTGACCAGGGTGAAGCAGACGACTCACCGGGCGGCCAGGGCAAAGCAGACTTTCCCTCGAGTGGCCAGGGCGGAGCAGGGCGGAGCAGGGTGGAGCAGGTCGTGCAGGCGGCCAGGGCTGAAACGACACTCCATCGGGTGGCCAGGGCGGAGACTCTCCCTCGGGCGACCAGGGCGGAGACTTTCCCTCAGGCGGCCAGGGCGGAGACCCTCCCTCGGGCGGCCACGGCGGAGACGACCCCTCGGGACGAGACGACCCCCTTGTCCGAAGACCCAGGCTCGGCAGGCGCGACGTGAACAGGCTCGGCGGCGGCCATCTTGTCCGAAGACACAGGCTTGGCAGACGTGAGTGAACAATCTCTGTGGCGGCCATCTTGTCTGAAGACACAGGCTCGGCAGACGTGACGTGAACAGTCTCTGTGGCGGCCATCTTGTCCGAAGACACAGGCTCAGGAACAGTCTCTGGCTGGGCAGACGTAACGTGAACAGTCTCTGGCTGGGCGGAACTCAAGTGCTTCCTCCAAGCGTGCAGAACCGCCAATGCGTAAAACCCAAAGACAGCTCTCCTGGCCGTGGCAGGACTGATGGTGGGCTGCTCCAGAACGACCTCCGGGATGACAGTGGGCTGCTCAGGCACTGCCTCCGGGACGACAGCGACCTGCTCTGGCACGGCCTCCGGGACGACATGCTTCCTCCATGCATGCAGAACTGCCAATGCGTGGAACAGGAAGACAGCTCTCTTGGTCGTGGCAGGACTGATGGTGGGCTGCTCCAGGACGACCTCCGGGACGACAACGGGCTGCTCGGGCACTACCTCCAGGACGACAGCGGGCTGCTCGGTCACTGCCTCCGGGACAACAGCGTGCTGCACGGGCACAACCTCTGGGATGATAGCGGGCTGCACAGGCACGACCTCTGGGGTGAGATCAGTCTCCGGACTGGCAGACTTGCGTCTCCTACCCCCTCTCCGTCTACGACGGTGAGACGGTGGCTCCGACCCGTCCCTCACCAGCCCAGAGTCGAAGGGGGGCCATGGTGGAGAGTGGTGTTGGATTCCCTCTTGACCAACCACTCCTCTGCGACCTCCCCAGGTCCCATGAAAAATGACCAGACGGGTTCCCTCAAAACGCTCTCTCCTCTCCCGCTCGGTGGCTGGGGCAGAGAAGTTGGCGAACATACCGCTGGATCTTTGTGTGTGACGGAGTCATTCTGTCACGAAACCACAATCAGGAAACAGGGGATCCAATCGCAGTATGTTTATTAGGGAAAATCCGTACTCACAACTAGTCCAGGCAAGGGTCAAAATCCAAATAAGGCAATCCAAAAACAATAAACAAACAAGAACAGCAAAAACAGACCTCAGAAGTGATGTGACAATAACAAGGACTCCGTGACACATACTAAAACAGACAGGGTTATATACACAGGGAAATGACAATGCTAATGGGGAATTGGCTGAGTGCAATGATTAGTGACAAGGGACAGCTGAGTGCAATGAAGAACAAGGATCGTGGGGAATGTAGTTCAGAATGTGACAGACACCGTGGGGAAGGAGGACATCTAGTGGTGACCCAGGGAACTCAAACCAGACACTGTGACACTATGTGGCGGCTGTAGCTGCCTTCCACATGCCTCTAAGGGTGGGCACCTTAGGGAGACACCCACTTATAGCACGTTTCCTTCGTGGAGCTAGGAGGATGAGGCCTGTCATCCCAGGGTTCCAGACTGCGACCATTTTTTGAGAATGTGCGAGTTAAAATTTTATGTGGTTGCATTTGTGCGAGTGCATGGTCATGTACTACTCAGTTAAATTCACTCATGAATTTTCCTGCATTGAACTTGTTTTAGCGCCCGCCAAAGTCTTATTTGATCGGTGAGTAATGTAGATGAACTGCTGCGCTTGTGACAGGGCGCATGTTTAACTGAAAGAACGAGCAGAGACAGAGAGAGAGAGCCGGTCGCGCGCGCGCGCGCGCTCTCTCTCTTCGGAGCCATGCGAAAGTGTAAACAAGACTTCACCGTCTCCAAACTAAGCGCTGTCTTGCTCTCTCTCCCTCGCACATATTAATCAAAATAAATTGACATGATGGTAAAAGGTCGGAAGACCAAAGTTTCATGTAGAGCATTCGGAGATTTTTTTTTTCCTTAATTACCGCTGGGTGTGAATTGTGCTAAATAAGTTGCCTTATCTTCTCTGAAAAGCGTTCCGGATATTCAGCTGACATAAAACAACACTTTAATTAAACGAAAAAAACTATCCAGTGATGAAATGTTTTCTGTGTTGACACAAATCTTGGATGTCCATGTCCTTCTGCTGGGATAATCACACAACGCGCATGACATGTCCAATTCGCGAACTAATGACTCCTTTAACCGATTAATTTTAATGAATGGTTAAAACAACTGATCTTTCCAACAGTGAACTCAGGAGACGTCTGAATCAGTGTATAACTAATCAGTAACACTTTACAATAAGGTTCTATTTATTACATAAATTACATAAAAAGTACAGTTTGCTTACTCAAGCTTAAGCTTTAAAATAAATAAAACCACTTGTTTTTTTGAAAAGCATATGACTACATTTTTCCACACAGTGCTATCAAGAATAGATAAGAGAATCGTTAAAGAATCAGATCAATAATCAGAATCGTCAGTGGCATTATTATTGATAAAATCTTATCAATTCCCATCCCTATGTGAAGACAGTAAAATTATAATCAAACATTAAAGAACATACATGTTTTTTTAATAGTTTTTTTGAGAGTTAAAAGATTAAAAAATTTTGCTAACATGAGGTCTTGTGTCACTGTCAGTCTTTTTACATCAGTGCAAAACTAGGGTATGCAGATAAAGACCACTATTCATCAGCATGCATTGATTAATCCCATGGCATGTAGCAAAAAAAAAAAAAAAGGTGCGACCAAATCATATGCTGGTGCGACCAACTGAGAAAGTTGGTAGCACCAGTGCAACCAGTGGAAAAGTTAGTCTGGAGCCCTGCATCCAGCCCAGGGTCTCCACGTGGGACCTGGCAGTGGTTCTTGAGGGGTTATCCCTGGCACAATTCGAACCCTTGGATGAGGTGTCTGAGAAATTTGTATCTTTAAAGTTAGCCTTCCTGCTCGCTATTACGTCCCTAAAAAGAGTCGGGGACCTGCAAGCGCTATCCGTTGCTCCCTCTTACCTCGAGTTCACTCCTGGCAGAGTAAGGGCCATTCTCCACCCTAGACCCGGCTATGTGCCTAAGGTGCCGACAAATGTGGCACAGTCTATAATTCTTCAGGCATTCCATCCTCCACCACATGTGTCGGATGAGCAAGCTAAGCTACATTTATTATGCCCGGTCCGAGCCCTGGAGGCCTATGTTCAAAGAACCTCGGGCTGGAGGAAGTCGGACCAGCTACTCGTGTGTTTTGGGTTACCTAAGAAGGGTTCCCCTGCTTCAAAGCAAACTATCAGCAGATGGATAGTAGAAACTGTTTCTTCAGCTTACGAGGCGCGCAGCTTGCCTTCGCCTCTTCTGATAAAAGCCCAGTTAACCAGAGGAGTGGCTTCCTCTAAAGCTCTGCTAGCAGGAGTTTCCCTTCAAGAGGTCTGTGATGCCGCAGGCTGGGCCTCCCCACACACCTTCATAAAACATTACAGTCTGGATCTGCCCTCTACACCGGTTTCACAAGTTCTCTCATCTTGAGTGTGCCAGATTGCTTCACACCAGGGCGTATATCTCTTAGTGTGGCGTAGTGGACATTTCGTTCCCCAAAGTGTTGATTCTCGACGCAGCGCGAGTTCCCTCGAAAGGGAATGTCTCGGGTTACGACCGTAACTCTCGTTCCCTGAGAAGGGAACGAGACGCTGCGTCCCTCGGCCACACTTCTCGCACTCCTGAGAACGACTTGCTTCGACCAATCAGAAGCTGACGCTGTTATGATCCGGCGTCCTTTTATAGCTTCCACATCACCGTCACGAGTGATGTCATGACACAACACCAATCAAGATTGGACTAGTTCCATACAGGCTTCAGACGCGTCACGCTGAAGGCGGTCCCCAAAGTGTAGATTCTCGACGCAGCGTCTCATTCCCTTCTCAGGGAACGAGGGTTACAGTCGTAACCCAAGACGTTATGTGGCTAGTTAACATCATGTATTCAGTTAAGCAGAGACAAGAAACGTGTTAGGCAACAATTACAACTTGAGTTTGAAATGATTACAATGTTTTACATGACTAAACATGCATTGTCATTTAGGTATTGGTATTGTCAGGTATTGTCATCAAATACCTTACAATCCATACTACAATGCAAAAATGGACACAAAAATATAGACCTACCGATCATTTCTGAGAAAGTGGAGGGGTGAACTTTCGAGAAGTAATAGTCGCAGCACCACTTTCTATCAGAGAGTTGAAGGATGGCGACTTTTGGCATTACAGTTTTTTTTCCTTCTCTCTTATCCTCTGCCTCCTTTTGTTCCTTCCTCTCTCCTACAGTGTCACTTAGTCTTGCTTTCATTCTCTTTGTCTTTTCACACCTCTAGTTTTTGCTTCTTTCTTGCTTTATAATGATTAATGGACTTTTCTGCTGCCTGGTAAAGGCTTGAGTCTTGTCAGTGAACCACCCATCAATGACGCTCTCTGTCAGAAAGGTGCAATTACAGGGCTTTTAACAGACCCCTTTTTCTCAAACACATTTTCTAGCTTTTTTCAAGGTGCCACGGAACCCTGAAAACCTAAGCTCACTGTTTGCTTTTCCTGATTAAAGGTAGAGATACAGAGCATTTAGTGGAGTAACATAAAAGTTCAAATGGCTTACATGTTTTCCCTGTACGTATGTACAGTAACTGCTCTTAATATTGAGCGGATTGAAAACTTGAGACAATTGTCTCAATATTAAAATAAAATGTAATGTCATATTGATTTTACCTGTTTGAGATAAAAAAAAAAATAAAAAAAAAACATAACATAATTGGAATTTTATGGCTTTTAGTCCATGTCTGATTGTGTACTGTGTACCGATTTGAATGGATTTTCGACCTGTGGTTTTTACTAAAAATAAAACTGTCTATTGTCTGGATGTGGATATGATGTAAGCACATATGCTATAGATGTGTGCATTAAGAAACACATTGAAAATTTGTCAAGAAATCCAATGTAAATTTTGCCTGATTTTGCTACTAGTGGCCACTGAAGTCCTTGGGACTCTCTTTTCGATTACGTGGGCAAAACTTAACAAAAAGGCCTAAATAAAAGATGAAAGTGCACCAAGTAGCACAACAAGAAATGTAGCTAATTACAATGCTCACAGGTCAAAATACATATTTATACATTTATGAATAATATAAATACATATAAATATAATTTATGAGATGGGAAATGCCCTGAACATATTGATGACATCTTCTCCTGCTCAGGGCTGTATACAAATTAAATTAAAAGGAGGATGCTGAATTTTACAGACTTGTTCAGACACAAGTGTTTTTACAAATACAAACAAGAGTCAGCGCCTGAGGTCTTTTTCAAGCAAACTGTAAAGAAGTCAAGTTCTGTCTGTGAAAAATGAAAGAGCAATAGACCAAAATATATTTCCTTTGTCTTTGTACATTAGCTTTGTACATTTCCATCAGATGGTGACCAAAACATGTGATGGCAACCCACTTACAGGTTCCAAATTGAACCATTTTCATTTTGTCCAAACTTTTTTTTAAAATCTTTTTTTATCTTGAGAGATGGAGCAGAAGAATCAAAAACAATTGGATTGCTTTGATATCGTTACTATTATCCAATTTTCCAAACATCTGCTACTAGCTTTAGCCCGCTAGCATCACTAGCATGGTCTCGGCTATCACTTGTCTTGTTTACACTCTTATCATTAAAGAAATTACTGTTTATCTGTTATAATGGCGAATGTATCTGTGTCTACCGCTGCACATGGTGCCGTTGGAGCTGGAGGCCGTGGAGAAGCAGATCCACGACCTACTAGAGAAGCAGGCCGAGCTATGGTAACGGCGATCAGCACTAGAAACATCGTGGGCTGACGCTCACAAGTCCGTGGTAAGTAATGTTATCACTCTGACTTCCTCTACTCCGTGTGTTTCTCTGCACAGGGTCCGTGCACCCAGAACATGATCATCCCAGGCTTCCTTCACTCCGGCGCCGACACACCACTTAAACTTGTCAGAATTGGAAGAATACATGAATACATGAATACAAGAATACATGATTTCAGCTAAATCTTTCAAAGGGATTATTTCTAAATTTTATGCCCTATTGGTGTATTCTGATTCTTCAGTTTATGATTCTTTGAAGCCGTTGTGGGATCGGGACCTGGGGGTATCATTCAGGTCAGAAGTTCAGCAGACTGGATTAAAATCTGTAATGGCATTTTTCCAAAATGTACTTCAGTTTCTCTACATGAACAAAATTTCACATTTTTTCCCAGGACTTACGATACACCTATTCATCTTCTAGTACATTAGAAACCTATCAGATTAAAAAAGGTCAGAGAGAAATGTAATCTATGGTACAACAGCATTACTTGCGCTGTTTCTCGTAATATAGAGCACAAATGGAGACAAACTCATTTACAGGTCTTTAGAATCGCATGGAAAGACAGCACTTCCTGTTACAAAAAGGCTCTAAAACAGCCAGGCCGAGCATATCTGTAATCTAATAGAAAATATACAAAACAATCTAAGGTTCTCGTTTAGTACAGTATTATTTAACAAATAAACAAACATCAGCTGAACTGAATATGTAATTACAGTTTAGTAGTAATTACTTTATGAATTTCTTCACAGAGAAAATTGAACATCATGAATACAATTGTAAATGTCCAACCTTTGACAGCGTTTTATGATTCAATCTTAATTATCACCCCTCATGAACAATTGCAGTTCTTTACAACTAAAAGGACAGGAAGAGCTAAATAAACTTATCATTGCATCTAAACCAACAACATGTTTATTAGATCCAATACCGACTAAACTACTGAATGAGTTGTTACCTGTAACAGAAAAGCCTCTTCTCAATATTATTAACTCGTCTTTATCCCTAGGTCATGTCCCAAAACCGTTCAAGCTGGCAGTTATTAAGCCTTTTAAGCCACAATTAGATCCAAATGAATTAGCAAATTACAGACCCATTTCAAAAAATAAATTTCTCTCTAAAATACAAAAAAAAGGACTAAGACTTTCCCTCTCTGCCGTGCGCACTATCGGTTGGTTTGGAGCACAGTCTCTGTCTCGCATGCGTGCTCGCTCTAGATTCTGGGAGATTTTTTAACTAATTTGCGCCATAACTAGTGGTCCATCCAGTAGTTAAGAGCCTGAATTGTTTATAGTAATTCTGAAATTTAGTGCACATGACTGAAAAAAAATACAGCACAGAAGAATGTCTATTTTTGCGTGAGATTTCTTTGTTGAGCGTGAGAGCGTGAGATTGAGGCTGAATGCGTGACTGTCACGCGAGATGCGTGAGAGTTGGCAACCCTGGATTCTGACCAGGGCTGTATCTCAATACTAGTTTTACTCGATCTTAGTGCTGCGTTCGACACTATAGATCATAAAACACTCTTTGATCAACTACAAAATTATACTGGTTTTCAGGGACAGGCATTAAGGTGGTTTAGATAATACCTACAGTATCAGACCGCTACCATGTAGTCTATTTAAACGGAGAAAAATCGAATACGACATCATTAAATTATGGAGTGCCGCAAGCATCTGTGTTAGGCCCTCTGCTATTTTCAATATATCTGCTGCCAATTGCTAATACTATAAGAAAACATGGAATTAGTTTCCACTGCTATGCCAATGATACTCAGTTATTGTCAGAATGAGAGTCATAGATCCAAATGCAAGCAAACAGTTTATTGAAGGCAGATTGAACAGATGATAATACTCAAAACACCACGTATAGCAGGCGGGCGACCAGGATACAAATACACCGGAGAGGATGAGTGATATGAATAATCCTGTGTGGATGCCAAATGGGAACTGGAATGAAGAGAACTCCAAACGATCTCCAGAAGTCTGGGAACACAGACGAGATCGAGGAAATAACTCTGTAAGGAAACTCAGGCACTGGAACTGGGTAAGAGAGCATAAACAAGAGTGACGAACTGACACCAGGCAATAATCACTCCTGCTAGATATAGACAGCTAACAACAGACTTAACAAGCTGCAGCTGCGGGCTGATTAAATGATCAGCTAGTTACTAAGCAACAAACAAGACTAAACACTCAGATCCCACACCCATAACAACCAACAGATACACAAAATGAACACACGGATCGATGAACCGTGACAGTTATACATTTCATCACGACCAGATGAAATCTCGAAATTATCAAAGTTGACAGAGTGTGTTAAAGATATAAAATATTGGATGACTTGTAATTTTCTTATATTAAATTCAGATAAGACCAAGGTATTACTTATTGAACCAAAAACCTGTACACAAAATCTCTAAGAATACAATTTGCATTTAGAAGAATGTACTGTTACTTTACAGTATGGATGTACTGTTACTTTATCCTCTACAGTTAAAGACCTGGGTGTTATATTAGACAGCAACTAGTCTTTCGAAAATTTACAAAAACAGCATTCTTCCACCTCAGAAACATAGAAAAGCTCTGGCACATGCTATCTGTTTCTGATGCAGGAAAATGTGTTCATGCATTCATGACCTCAAGACTAGATTACTGTAATGCATTACTATCTGGTTGCCCTGCATCCTCAATAAACAAATTACAATTAGTCTAAAATGCAGCTGCTAGAGTTAACTAGGTCAAGAAAATATGATCATATAACACCAATTGTATAATCTCTTCACTGGTTACCTAATAAGTTCCATAATTATAAAGTATTGCTATATCTATAAGGTCCTAAACGGTATAGCTCCTGTGTATTTAACCAATCTTCTTTCACCTTACAACCCATTACGCTCTTTAAGGTTGCAAGCCTCTGGGGTTTTGGTAGTACCTAGGATATCTAAGTCCACTAAAGGAGGGAGAGTGTTTTCATTTTTGGCTCCTAAACTCTGGAATAGCCTTCCTGATAATGTTCGGGGCTCAGACTCACTCTCCCAGTTTAAATCTAGATTAAAGACGCATATATTTAGCCAAGCATTCACATAATGTATCTCATAACCTTGTACTCCAGTTATATTAGATCAAATTCTCATGATTATTTGCTTAATGTTACGAACAGCGGCTATGCTAATTATTTTCCATTTGCTTTACTGTTTTTATGTCGGGATGCCCATCCCGAGGCAACTAGAGATTATGCCAGCTCCAGTTTGTTGATATGTCTCTTGCCCCCTCAGCAAGATCTTTACACAAGCCCCACAATCTCATAATGGGTATGACAATGTTATTATGTTTGGTCTAGGAGAATACGGTCGGTAGTAGAACCCCGGATTCAGGAGGAACAGCACGGTTTTCGTCCCGGTCGTGGAACACTGGACCAGCTCTATACCCTCTCTAGGATGCTGGAGGGTTCATGGGAGTTTGCCCAACCAATCCACATGTGCTTTGTGGATTTGGAGAAGGCATTCGACTGTGTCCCCCACGACCGGAGCAGGAGCTTGGTTCGCATTGCCGGCAGTAAGTCAGACTTGTTCCCGGTGCATGTTGGACTCCGGCAGGGCTGCCCTTTGTCACCGGTTCTGTTCATAATTTTTATGAGGATGTCAGGTTTGGGGACCACACGATTTCGTCTCTGCTTTTTGCGGATGATGTTGTCGTGCTGGCCCCATCAGACCAGGACCTTCAGCATGCGCTGGGACGGTTTGCAGCTGAGTGTGAAGCGGCTGGGATGAAAATCAGCACCTCCAAATCTGAGGCCATGGTTCTCAGTCAGAAAAGGATGGCTTGCCCACTTCAGGTTGGTGGAGGGTTCCTGCCTCAAGTAGAGGAGTTCAAGTATCTTGGGGTCTTGTTCACAAGTGAGGGAAGGATGGAACGGGAGATTTACAGACGGATCGGTGCAGCTTCTGCAGTAATGCGGTTGATGTACCAGTCTGTCATGGTGAAGAAAGAGCTGAGCTGCAAGGCGAAGCTCTCGATTTACCGGTCAATCTACGTTCCTACTCTCACCTATGGTCATGAGCTGTGGGTTATGACCGAAAGGACAAGATCCCGGATACAGGCGGCCGAAATGAGCTTTCTCCGCAGGGTGGCTGGGCGATCCCTTAGAGATATGGTGAGGAACTTGGTCAATCAGGAGAAGCTCAGAGTAGAGCCGCTGCTCCTCCACATCGAGAGGGGCCAGCTGAGGTGGCTCGGGCATCTGTTCCGGATGCCTCCTGGACGCCTTCCCGGGAAGGTGTTCCGGGCATGTCCCACCGGGAGGAGACCCCGGGGAAGACCTAGGACACGCTTGAGGGATTATGTCTCCCGGCTGGCCTGGGAACGCCTCGGTGTCTCCCCGGAAGTGCTGGAAGAAGTGTCTGGGGAGAGGGAAGTCTGGGCATCTCTGCTTAGACTGCTGCCCCCGCGACCCGGCCCCGGATAAGCGGAAGAAGATGAGATGATGATGACATATTTAGCACATTTTTATGTAAATTCTTTTCAGTGTACATTTTTAATTGAGCAAAATGAAATCGAATCAACTGATTTTAAGTGAAAAACACGATTTCATTTTACAGAATCAACTTGACATTACTCCAACAAACGTCTCGGTTACTGTCGTAACCCTTGTTCTATAATGGAGGAAACGGAGACATTATGTCGATACTGACAATAGAGGTCTTATTTGGGAGCCAGAATCACCTCTGAATTTTACAAAAACAGCCAATGAAACTGAATAGTGGAATTTGCATGCCTAGCCTATTCCCCAGACATTATTTTCAATTCAATTCGCATTTATTTGTATAGCACGCTCATTACCGCGTTCCTTAACGTGGAGATTTGCATGTCAATCTTTTTTGCTCGCGTTGGCGTGGTCACATTAAAAATAATGACAAGGTTTTGAGAAACTGGACATCTTGTTGGTTTTATACAAATTACTTAAACAGAGAATCTTTGTTTTCATTTTGAATCCAATCATTTAAAAGTACACACTTAAATGTTTATAAAGATATATGGCTCATAAACATGTGACAAGTATTCGCTGAGTTTTGTTTCAGTTTATAGACGTGCTCAAGAAAAAAAAGTTCACCGAGACGGAGAGGCAGAAAGCACACCCCGTCTATTTTCTTTATTTTACAAAAGCACAATGTTTTGTTTTGATTGTAAGTGGACACATACAAAAGTAGACATCTCACAGATTCTTTTTTCATTTTTATTTTTTTCTGTATGACCATAAATGACGGAGTAATTTAAGTTTATTGTGCTACTATGTGAAGAAAATCCAGCAAAATGCGACGGCACGTTTGCTGACCCCAGAGGGTTAACAGCGCGTCTTTCATTTAATAAAAGTCTCTGATACATTCATCTCTTTCAGTCGCTGCTTCGATCAGGCTCAACTTTGATTGTGACATGGGCAAGCTGGCTATGACTGCATCTACGTAACTCATTCGCTGTACTGCTCGGTGCCTCACCGCCTATTTGACTTCTCAACAGTGTATCTGCTACTACCAATTTCTTCCCAGGTTTGTATTCAGTGGTCACTGCGAATCGCATTAGTCTCATTAAAAGTCTTTGGCAGCATATTGGTATCGTGTCCAGATATTTTTTTATTAATCAATGGTACGAGCGGTTTGTGGTCTGTAATAAGGCAAAGTGGTCCAGGCCTATGAGATACTTCTCAAAACTCTTGCATGCCCAGACCCCAGCCAAGCGCTCCTTTTCAATCTGCGCGTACCTGGTTTCCGCCTCATTTAACCTCCTTGAACAATATGCCACTGGCTTCCAGCTGTCTCCATGCAGCTGTAGTAGGACTCCTCCCAGCCCAAAGCTACTAGCATCTGCTGACACCCCTGTGGGCTTTACCGAATCGTAGTATGTGAAAACAAGTGCCCCAGGAAATGAAGCTCCTTCTGTCTTAAGGTCCATTTTTCTTTGTTGAGCTTGAGTCCTGCACACTCTATCCTCTCCAGAACGTGCCTCAGATGCTTGTTGTGCTCTTCTGGAGTTTTCCGTGAACAATTAGATTGTCCATGTAGACACCTACTCCCTCTAATCCTCCTAGGAGTTCGTTCATTTGGCACTGAAATATTTCTGGCACAATACTAATGCCGATCAGCAAGCGCTTAAAACAATACCTTGCAAACAGTGTTATAAATGTAGTGAGGAGACTGCTCTCATTATGCAGGGGAATTTGCCAAAAGCCACTTGCGGCATCCAGTGAAGAAAATATTTTGGACCCGGCAAGTTTGGCAAGAATTTCATCAGTCGTGGGTAACGTGCTGTTCTCTTTTTACATTTTCATGTAGTTTTTTTCCTGTTCGGGTTCATCACTGATACCATCAGCGCGCACCAGTCTGTGTGTTGCTTTATCTTTTCAATTACTCCATTCTCCTCCATTCGTTGAAGTTCTGCCTTGACTTTCGGGAGTAATGGTAAAGGCACTCTTCTAGCTGTGTGGACTGTGTAAGGCTTTGTCCTCTTTTAGGTTTATTTTAACAGTTTCGGTCCTCACAGAATGCTCGATTCTCTTAACTAAGCCCATCTCTACCGCTTGTTCTCTGCTCAGCAAATTGTTCACGGTGTATCCCTCCATGACATGAATTGTGAACTTTAACTTTTTATCTTTGTACTCAGTGGTTGTTTCAAAATGTCCCAAACAATTTATCCTTCAACCTGGGCTGTCATAAGGTCTATCAAAGGTGGAGCGAATTTTGCCATTTCTATATTTCCACTACTTCTGACACCATGTCAAATAAATCTCTCTTACAATGACTTTGTTGCTTAAGAACTTTATTGAACTGTTCCGGAACAGATACCGTCTTACTCTATCTATCAGCTAATCACTAAACACGCTCCTCTCCCTCTGAGCCATTCTTATTTGCTGATCAGGTTGTCAATCCACTTTATGACACCTCCCCCTTCAAACTTTTGGCAGTTCAAATCAAAATGGAATTGGATTATTATTATTATTATTTTTTTTTTTTTGCAGAACTGAGAATCAGTGATAAAACTGAGCTTGCTCAAGAACCATTGTCTTTTAGTTGTTTTTTAAAGCACATGTTTGGTTTGATAGTGTACAGGTTATCACTGTGCTTGATTCCAAACTAAGTTTTGTTGTCATAAGCCCTATTCGGACGTTTATTGTTTCTCATGGGGGCATAAGGTATTATCAACAATTACAGGGTCTTGTCTGTGATTTTATTGCAGTCCGAATCCAAAATGTCAGGGTTTTTCTCCCACCACCCGCAAATCCCCGGCCGAATTACCTACTGTTTTTTGGGTAGCACTTTATTTAACAATCCTGTTCCGCGTGTACATACTATGGCAATTACAATAACTGGGTTATAACTAGGTAACCTTTCCCTAAACCTAACCATAACCCATGTAGTTACCTTATATTACCAGTACTTCCCTGGGTAAGTACACTGTCAGTACACATACTGTGAAATAATGTGTAGCTGTTTTTTGACAAACACCAAGGTCATGTGGTAATTGAATTGCCGTCTGAATCCACATCTCTGAGTTTACAAGAAGAGATCACTTCAAATATACTGTTTAAATCCTTTTTGACAACTGCGGAGCACCATAAGATAACTGTTGCGCTTTGTTGTAATTTTAAACAATTTTAGAGATGTACACTTTTTATTAATGAAATACTAGGGTTAAAGTATTTAAAAGAACAGTATCACCCCTCTACCTCAGCAAGTGGGAGCTGTTATGAACAAAAAGGAGAAAGAGAAAAAAAAGCATGTAAACATTTTAAATGGGCTGTTATTGTACAATTTTAAATATTTATAATATATAATTATACACATTAAAAATGTAAATCAAGCAGCTTTTTACTTCATATAAATAAGAGACTGTATTAACATATTTCCGCTAATTTCCATATTTTTTTAAAACAACATCCATCATTTTGAGATAAAATGCAAGACAGAAAACCATTTCAAATATAGCATGTCTAGCTTCCTATATTTACACAGAAGATTAAAAAAAATAAACAATAAATAGGACTTTGTTTTCCTATTATTAAATTAAATATGATTTTTTTGTTATTATTATTCTAAACATTTTATTTACAGCAGACAATTATGCGACTGACCACGTGAATAGCGCGTACCTGGGTTTGTAGCATCAAAAACTCGCTCCTCCGCCATGAATAAATTGCTATCCAAATGCATTAGTTTTATCACTGAGGTGCAACAGACGTCCACATGAAAAATCAATTACCATATGAATAGGGCTATAGTGTAAGAACTTGATCTGCCTCAGAAACTTTTTTTTTTAATCCCACTTTGTTTGAACCACCTGGCTCAATTCTGGTATGCAACTTTTTATGATCCAATCAATACCTGAAGGATAGAACCAACTTCTGCCCTTAACTTTTTTTCTCATTAAACATGCTTTTTCACACAGCAATACTTCAGATTTTGTAAAAAGAGTAAAAATCAGTGTTACACACTGACTTTAAACATTAAACATAAATTCCTACTGTAGCAGCAGACATACTAGAAACCTCCTGCTGGAATAC
Source organism: Abramis brama (assembly GCF_963993115.1). Classification (NCBI taxonomy): domain Eukaryota; kingdom Metazoa; phylum Chordata; class Actinopteri; order Cypriniformes; family Leuciscidae; genus Abramis; species Abramis brama. The sequence continues at coordinate 12,217,905 of NC_139971.1, read as the reverse complement.
GCCAGGGGCTTTTGTGTTACGCATGTCAGAATAGGTCTTTTGAAAGAGCGAACACACGCTAATCTGTTATGAAATCTGGGTATATAAAAACACCATTCTTCAGTGAAAAGAATCACAGTGAAAAAAATCACAGAGGGAGACTCAAGGAGGATTCCAAGGGAGATGGACATTGTCAGCTGCAGGATATGATTCTGCATTTTAAAACCACCTTGTTGTTTTGTCTTTTCCATTGGGGAAAAAAAAACACATCTTCCACATAATAATAATAATAATAATAATAATGAATAAGCAAACAAACAAGCTTTCCACTTAACTTGGTGTATATTCAAATGGCAATAATGTCTACACTGCATAGATATTTTGATGATAAAGAAATGCTACTTATGTTCTAATTACTAACACATCAACATAAACTGAATTTCAATCATGCCCTGCCTCTCGGCATTATATACTGACAGATGTCAGCTGACTATACTGGAGAATGTATTACTGTTTTCATATGTATGTCATGCATTGCCCATAACAAACATTGTATTTCATCAAATTGAAAAACTGTATTACAGATGCTTATTTATCATCGAATGTATTTTATAATGTGATTGCTTTCCCTCTGTTCCAGACTCAGTGATTGCTTACATTAAAAAAATAGATGACCTTGCAAAATGTATGCACACTTTAGTGGTTTTAACACCCTAGCATGTTTCTATAGCGATAAAGATGCAAATCAGCGACTCAAATATACATTTACTTGATATTGCTGCCAGGAGACATTAACTCTTTCTGCATAAAACCATGAACTCTTTCTGCATCAGCAACAGCAACTCTTTCTGTGCCATGCACTGTTGACTCCCACAATATAGCCAAAAATCTAAAAGGAGTCTTCCAAACTGACACAATGTAATGTAGAAGTATAAAAAGTACTTTAGGCTTACTTGAAGGGATACTTCACCTCTGGAAAGATGAATGTATATTTAAATTGGGTCATTTATATAGTAGAAATGTGAAATTATTTTTGAATTTGGAGCCTTCTAGACTGAGAAAAGCCAGAAAATGTATTTTTGGCTCATGTGGATGAAAGACAACAACTCCCAGAATGCACTTGCTTCGCTGCCCTACGAGGCCACTCCCAAGCCACACCTACCGGTTACAGAGGGCAGCTACTAGTTGACTCGAAACTGAAAAGACGCCGTTTTATCGTGAGTCTCCATGACGAGTCTGCCCGGGATTTCAAGTCGCCCAAAATGTCTGGGATTCGGCTTTTGCGTTCTACACTCGCCATTCATTATGTTTACTGTGGCGAGCAGGACGAGGCTGAGGGGCGCAGGAGAACGGTGCGAGGCCGGTGGCGTGATTACTGATGAGCAACACCTGTGAGACGCACCGGTCTCGTAGGCTATCTCTCACGGAGGAGCAGGAATTTTCTTAGCAATGCTATAACGCACATCAACCGATCACTTGTTTAGCGTTCATGTAAACACTACATTCAGATTCACCAATCAGAATGAATTCAGTTAGATTGAAACAAAAGGTGTGCATTTAAACAATGAATGTGACTGTAGAAAGCAAAAACCGAATCCCGGACATTTTGGTCGACGGCCTGTCCGGGAAAAAGAGGATGTAACCCCTACTACTCAGCTTTCTCCACAGGGCAAGAGCCTGTTAGCTTACCTTCCAAAAAAAGATGGCTGACACTATTTGTACATTCTGTGAGTGAGATCCCATCCCCTATGGGCGGGTTGAGAACATGCGGAACTACTACTGGCTGTAGTTTCTAGCCTCTAACCAAAAAAATCCTCCGATGACGCAAAATGACAAGTTTTGCATCATCGGAGGATTTTTTCCAGACAAAAAATACATAAATCTCTCATCTCAGGGGGATATGAGGGAGGGAAACATGGTAATTCGAAAATACTACAGGTTTTCTACTGATACAAAGCTTAATGCTAAATGCTGAAGTATCCCTTTAAGTTAAAAAGGTCAGAAATTTTTTGAAAATGTACTCTGTTAAATGTGTGTCTGGCCAAAAACATGCATTATGTGAGCTAGTAAAAAGGGTTTATATTTTACTATTACTATGTAAAATTATTTAAATACTTCACATCCATGATGTAGTGATTTAAGAAATAATTCAAAACCATCATGTCCTTTCAAATGTTAATGTATTTAGTTATACTACAGAACACAAACGAAGATTTAGAAGAAAAAAAAGGATTTTAGAAAAAAACTGCTTTTGTTGAAAGTCCAAATCAACATCAGACACCATTTAAAATGTATACCTTTCAAAATATTTTGTTTCAAAAGTCCTATTCGGACGGTAATTGTTTCTCATGGGGTCGTAATGTATTTTCAACATTTACAGGGGTTAGTCAATGATTTTATTGCCATCTGAATCCAGAATGTCAGTGTTTTTCTCCCACCACCCTAGTAAATATCCCCGGCCAAATTACCTACTGTTTGACAAACACCTAGGTCGTGTGGTAATTTAGTTGCCGTCCGAATCCACATCTCTGTGTTTACAAGAAGAGATAACTTCAAAATTCACTGTTTAAATACTTTTTGATCACTGCCGAGCACCTTACGATAACTGTTGCGCTTCACTGTATTTTGCATGCATTTTTAAAATGTACACTTTTATTACTGAAATGCTGGAAAGTATTTACAAGAACAAAATGTCGTCACTGCTCCACCTCAGCGAACGAAAAGGAGAAAGAGAAAAAAAACACATAAACATTTGAAATGGGGCGTTATTGTGTCAGCAATACAATTTTAACTTGTTTTCGGCTAATTTCCATATTTTTAAAATGACATTTCAAATATACGCGCATCTAGGTTCCTATTTTCAAAAATGAGATTTAAATAATGAAATAAATAGAACATAATTTTCCTATTATTCAATTAAATACGAATTTATTTGTATTATTACAAGCATATGACATTTTATTTACAGCAGACAATCATGCAACTGACCATGTGAGCAATGTGTTTGCGGGTTCTTGGGATTACAAAACTCGCTCCTCCACCTTCAATCGCCATCCAAAAGCATGAGTTTTATCACTGAAGTGCCATGCAAATTTGTTTTTACAGACATCCACATGAGAAACAATTACCGTCTGACTAAAGAAGAAAGAACCCATAGTGTGTTGGAATGGAACAACATGATGGTGAGTAAATTATGAAATAGTTTGATTTATTGTTGTATTTTTTTGCTTCATCTTTCCCTTTAAACTTTGCCCTTGTCATAAGGCTTAGTTAAAATCAGGGGCGGCGCTAGGGGTGGGCTAATGAGGCTTAAGTAAAGCTACTTACAGTTGATAGTCAACCAGAATAATACTTTTACCACCGCCGTTTCCGCGTTTTGTTTACCAAAAAAATTGTTGATGTGTATTTGCTGCCTTTTACCGCTAAGTGGTGCTATAATCACAGACTTTGAAAAGTGTCAGTTTATTCTCTCTATTATGTAATCTGCCGTGGCTCATTGAGAGCTGTAGCAGATCAATTCAAGTGAAACATTGTAGTTTAACAAATTCATAATCACAGTACTGAAATTACAGTACAAATTTAGCGAACGTGCCCCTGTCATGCATGCGGAGATCGCAGTCCTACTAGCAAAGGATGCGATAGAGCCGGTTCCTCTAGCCGATATGAAGACCGGCTTCCACAGCCCGTACTTCATTGTACCCAAGAAAGGTGGTGGGTTACGGCAATCTTGGACCTGCGAGTCTTGAATCGGACACTTCACAAGCTTCCGTTCAGGATGCTTAAGCAGAAACGCATTTTCCAGTGTATCCATCCCCGAGATTGGTTTGCAGCGATCGACCTGAAGGACGTGTACTTTCATGTCTCCATCCTGCCATGACACAGGCCATTCCTGCGCTTCGCATTCAAGGGTTGAGCGTATCAGTCCAAAGTCCTACCCTTCAGGCTGGCCCTGTCGCCCCGCGTCTTTATGAAGGCTCCTTGAGCCATTGCTCTCATGAGAGAGTGTGGTGTTCGTCTCCTCAACTATCTCGACGACTGGCTGATACTTGCTCAGTCTCGGGAACAGTTGTGCGAACACAGGGATTTGTTGCTCCAACATGTCAGCCATTTGAGTCTTCGGGTCAACTGGGAAAAGAGCAAACTCGCCCCCGTGCAGAGGATCTCTTTTCTCGGTATCAGGCTGGACTCAGCCCAACAGACTGCACGCCTCACAGAGGATCGTGTCCGGTTGGTGCTGAACTGCCTGAATACACTCAAGAGCAGAACAGTGGTCCCACTGAAACTTTTTCAGAGGCTCCTGGGGCATATGGCAGCCGCAGTAACACCGCTCGGCTTGCTCCATATGAGACCGCTTCAGCACTGGCTTCACAGCCAAGTCCCGAGGGGGGCGTGGCAGAGCGGCACGCTCCGTGTGACAATCACCCCAGCCTGCCGCCGAAACCTCAGCCCGTGGTCAGACCCTTCGTTTCTCCGGGCCGGAGTGCCCCTAGAACAAGTGTCCAAGGAATGCTGTGGTTCCAACACCGGCTGGGTGCGAAGTAGCAGTAGCGGAGATCTGGACGGGCCCCCAACTGCATTGGCACATCAATTGCCTCGAGTTGTTTGTAGTACACCTTGCTTTGAGACGCCTCAAAACGCCACTGTTCAGCAAGCATGTACTGGTTCTTATGGACAACACTGCGACCGTTGCGTCCATGAACCATCAAGGTGGTCTATGCTCCCGTCGGATGTCGCAACTCGCCCGCCACCTCCTCCTATGGAGTCAGAAGCATAAGAGGTCGCTTTGTGCCACTTATATTCCCGGCCTGCTCAATCATGCCGACGAGCTCTCACGACAGCCTGTGGCCCAGGGAGAGTGGAGACTCCATCCCCAGGTTGTCCAGCAGATCTGGGACCACTTCGGGGCCGCACAGATAGATCTGTTTGCCTCTCCGGACTCGTCCCATTGCCAGTTGTTTTACTCCCTGACCGAGGGGACCCTCGGCACGGATGCGCTGGCACACAGCTGGCCCCGGGGCCTCCGCAAGTAAACGTTTCCCCCAGTGAGCCTTCTTCCACAGACACTGTGCAAAGTCAGGGAGGAAGAGGAGCAGGCCTTGCTAGTTGCCCCTTATTGGCCCAACCGGACCTGGTTCCCCGAACTTATGCTCCTCTCGACAGCCCCTCCCTGGTCTATTCCTCTGAGGGAGGACCTTCTCTCTCAGGGACGGGGCACCGTATGGCACCCGTGTCCAGACCTCTGGAAACTCCATGTCTGGTCCCTGGACGGGACACGGAGGTTCTAGGTGATCTACCACAATCAGTCGTAGACACCATCACTTCTACGAGAGCATCCTCTACGAGGCATGCTTACGCTCTGAAGTAGAACCTGTTCGTTGAGTGGTGTTCTTCTCACCGAGAAGACCCCCGAAGGTGTTCGGTCAACGCCATGCTTTTTTTCCTGCAAGATAGGTTGGAGCGAGGGCTGTCTCCCTCCACCCTCAAAGTGTATGTTGCCTCTATTGCCGCACATCACGATGCAGTGGATGGGAGATCTATGGGAAAGCACGACCTGATCGTCAGGTCCCTGAGGGGAGCGAGGAGACTGAATCCTATGAATCCTGAATACCGCACTGCAGAGACCTCCCTTTGAGCCACTGCAGGCAGCTGAGTTAAAAGTCCTGTCTTTAAAAACAGTTATTCTGCTTGCTTTGGCCTCCATCAAGAGGGTAAGGGGACCTACATGCATTTTCAGTTGACGAATCGTGCCTGGAATTCGGGCCGGCTAACTCTCACTCTCTCCTGAGACCCCGACCTGGATATGTGCCCAAGGTTCCTACCACTCCCTTTTCGGGACCAGGTGGTGAACCTGTAAGTGCTGGCCCTGGAGGAGGCAGACCCAGCCCTGGCTTTTCTCTGTCCCGTTCGCTCCTTGCGGTTATATGTGGACAGAACGCAAAGCCTCAGGACCTCAGATCAGCTCTTCGTCTGTTACGGACGCCAGCAGAGGGGAAAGGCTGTCTCCAAGCAGAGGTTGGCCCACTGGATAGTGGATGCCATCATCTTGGCGTATGAGTCCCAAGATGCACCTTGTCCCCCGGGACTGCGAGCTCACTCTACTCGGAGTGTAGCCGTTTCCTGGGCTTTGGCACAGGGTGCCTCACTAACAGATGTTTGTAGAGCTGCGGGCTGGGCGACACCTAACACGTTCGCTGGATTCTATAGCCTACGCGTCGAGCCGGTTGCTTCCCGTGTGCTCTCCACATAGAAGCCAATTTACACCGTAAGCCCTGCTCGATATGTCGGCTTGCTGCGCCATTCCCCTCCTATGGACTGGATACGTGCGCCATTCTTGCTCCAGTTGAGTTCCCCTTAGCCGAACCCTGTTGAGCTCCTCCCCACCCCTCCGGCATTGGATGTGGCAGAGCGTCCGATGCTAGGCCTACCACTCGTATGCACTGGTAAAACTTGTGCTAGGCTCAGGGGTGTGAAGTAACGAATTACAAATACTCACGTTACTGTAATTAAGTAGTTTTTTTCACCGTTTGTGGTCGTTACTCGTTATATGCTTGTTATTTTTATCCATCAACATGACTGTCATCAAATCAAATTAAGCATAGAAAACTTTAACCGCCTATTCCTGCTGTTACTCGGGACAGCTGTGGAAGTGCATTCTTTAAGCATCAATTCAATCCAGATATCAGCGTCTTCCTCTAATATGCTCAGGTACATTTCACATTTCTGCTTAATATGATATTTATATAGGCTGGGCTATCTACAGGGCCTAACATTTGGTGTGAGGTTAGGGTTTTTGCGTGACGAGCTCATAATGCGGTGAATTCCCGCTCCCATTTACAATCACATAGAGAGACACGCGTCACGATCTGTGCACTGCCGCGTCTCGCGCTCGCCATGGCGCCAGATTCAGTATGCAGTTATGAACCATGGCGTTAACTTGAACTGCATTTTTGTCAGTGCGTGACTACAGCTCGTTAATAAACAACGTTTTTTGATTGACCCATTTATACAATCCGTCTTCATTTGGCAAGTGCACTTGAGCAAAAACATTTTTCATGTTCAACCTTTGCTTTTTTGTGTGTGGATGCTGCTGATAAAACAGCTTCGACGAGACTACAAAGAGACATGCATTTGTGTGTGTGTGTGTGTGTGTGTGTTTGTTTCTTTTGTAAAAGTTTCCCGGATATAACTTCCCTATTTAATACACAATTTTCCTTACAAATTATACTATCAGCATTACAATGTGAGTAAATGTAGCCATGTAAAATGTAAGGGATGATGCCACCCTTCTAGAACAATGTGCATTTACGTTTAAATTGTAACATATTTAATAGCATGGAATTACAGTGTAATTAGTGTTACTATCTTAGCCTTTTTCAGTGCATTAGGTGAGGTAATCTGATAATATTAGTGATTCTCATTTATCAAAACTCTTTATGGAGAGTTTTGGAGAGAAATTGAGCATTTTTTAATCTCTCTATTTAACCCGTCATTGTGTGTGATGCTGAACTATCATATGAGTTTCTAAAGGTTATTGAATTCTTTGCACAGTCATGAATATTGATATTTTATGTGCAACAATAGCATGCTCAGGCTCAATGGCCTTTCGCCTAATTTTAAATCCTTTTTTATATCAAATAATATGATTTAAATGTTGATGAGTGTACTGATTTGATGCATTTTAAAAAGATGGATGATAGATATTCTTCAATCTTTCTGTCAAAGAACAAAATATAATGTGAATTACAGTATGTGCAATTTTTTTTAAAATTTATAAATTGTAGTGCACAGTGTTAATTATAAGGGGGTAGAATCCGCAGCTCAGTACTCACTACTCACTACTCATGAGTACTTTTAAATAAGCTACTTTTTTACTCTTACTCAAATAGTTTTTTGGACAAGTACTTTTTACTCTACTCACACTACATTTTTTGGAATGTAATGGTACTTTTACTTGAGTATGTTTTTTCAGTACTCTTTCCACCACTGGCTAGGCTGGGTCCATATGTTGTGATCCCTACGGCTATCCAATATTTGTAATTCCACAGTACGGCTCCCTGAAGCGAGCCCTTTTCTTTCCCTTGGCAGAGCTTGCTCTGCCATCGCTGTCGGTTGAGTCCCCCCCCTGCTATAGGCTGGAGCCACCTCAGTGACATTCCATATGATGTACTGCCCGGTAAATTTGCCCAGTCCATATGTGTATCCTCCACATGTTACCTCCCTGCGGACTGGATGTGGCTTCTGTAGCGTCCCTCCTTCCATCGAAAGGGCACACTTTCCCAGTGTTATTCAAGTCTAACTGAGTGGGTCTTGCAGAACAGCAGTGACCTTCCTGGCCTAAGCCCTGTCCTATCTCCGCCTCAATATGCGGGAGGATCAGGAGGCTTTTGTCTAGGCACTAGAAGGTGGCAGCACTAGTGGCGTTTTCATGACTATGTCCAACGTGGGCGACTGAAAGGGAACATCTAGGTTTATGTATGTAACCCTCGTTCCCTGAAGGAGGGAACAGAGACGTAGTCCCGTCGCCACTAGTGCTGAACCACCGCTGACTCCGGGCTCCGCTCGGCTCCTCAGCAAAAAAAAAAAACTGGTGCGTGCATCCACTTCCGTATTTATACCCGCACTGCGGGGTGGAGCGTGTGATGCAATTCAATCACGCCAATGTGCATTGGCTTGTTTTTACAATACTCGAAGATGACAGGCTCCTTAAGCGTGATCCCAATCAGTCGACACGTCGACCACGTCTCCGTTCCCTCTTTCAGGGAATGAGGGTTACATACGTAACAACCGAGACTTTTTATTTATATAGCACCTTTCCAGGGCTCAAGGACGCTTTACAATGAACAAGCAATAATAGTGGCAATGGACAATGATAACAAACCAAACAACAGTAGGTAGATGAGAGTAAAAGTACAGTAAAGGAGAATTATGTAGATGGGGCAGCATACAGCAGAAAACAATTAGACAACAAAATAATACAACTTAAGAATGGTAACATTCAGAAAATAAGTGAGTTTTGAGCATAGTTTTAAATTCAGAAATAGTATTAACACAACAGAGTGATTGGGGGTGAGAGTTCCATAGTTTGGGTGCAACAACACTGAATGATTTGCCCCCTATTGAAGCTAGGCGATACCGAGGGACAACGAGAAGGCTAGAGTCAGAGGATCGTAGAGTGCGAGTCGGGGTGTAGGGGTGGAGCAGGTTACAAAGATGGGGGGAGCCAAGCTGTGCAGAGATTTAAAAGTGAGCAGGAGGATTTTGAATTTAATACGATAAGCCACTGGAAGCCAGTGAAGATCATACAAAAATGGGGTGATATGGGCAGAACGCTTAGTGTAGGTAAGTATTCTAGCAGCAGAGTTTTGAATTTATTGCAATCTGGAAATGGAGCTAGCAGATAGACCAATGAAAAGGGCATTACAGTAATCAAGATGTGATGTGACAAATGTATGGATGACAGTTTCAGTGTCTTTGATACTGATGAAGGGACGGAGCTGGGCGATGTGACATAGATGAAAGAATGCTGATTTGGTGATAGAATTAATATGAGTCTGGAAAGAGACAGAGGAGTCAAAGATTACACCAAGATTTGTAACATTACTAGATGGTTTGATGTGAGAGACAGCAATCTCACAGGTGAAATTGGTTGGAATTTTGCTAGTGAGTGAGGGAGGTCCAGGAAAAATAATCTTAGTTTTGTCCATGTTAGGGTTAAGCAGATTAGCAGATTGAAAGGGATCAAAGAGCTTATTTTCGACTAGAAAAGACTGAAGCTGGGAGGCAACAGTACTTTCCAGTAATTTTGCTATGAAGGGTAGATTTGAAATAGGACGATAATTAGATAAAACTGAGGGATCAAGGTTGGGTTTCTTGAGAACAGGGTTAACAGCAGCAGATTTGAGTGGCAGAGGGAATGAAGCAGAGGTAAGAGATGCATTGATGAAGTGAGAGATAGGTGCAGAGATAACTGAATGGCAGAGTTTCAGAAGAGGAGTAGGAGCAGGGTGTTACAGTTTCGGTTGAAGCAGAGGCAGAAGCAGGATCTAAGTGCAGCAGTAACACTTAATAAACAGTTACAGACTAAACAAAATAAACACAGAACAAAAACCAGAACAACCTACACTTGCCATGTAAAATAACTGATAAGGAACAAGACAGAGCACTGGGTATAAATAGACAGAACTAAAGAGGCAAATTAACTATAGAAACAAACAGGCAGGGGCGGAGGAAGACTAAACTGAACTAATAGACAGAACAGGGACGTGCGCAGGAATTTTGAGGGGCAGTTGCTCTGACCTGAAAAAGGGCACCCGCCTCTTTTCAGTGGGCATCTTGGCTTCAAACAGTACCCAAAATAGTGATAGGATTTAGGCATTTAACCATTTTGAATAAAATAATTAATGCGATGCATTACTTCCATCATCCATTCTTCTTGCTAAAACGAAATGTGAGAAACTAACTATCAGCAGACATGTAGCTTAGTTTGCCTAATGCCTACCAAAAAAATAGTAGCCTAGGCTGCTTGTGTCAGGTTTGGCATAGACGAAGCAGACAGAATGGTAAGTTAAATGCTTTAATTTGCAGAATGGATCGGTACAGCGAAACAGGTGAGTAAACAGTAAGTTGAATTTCAGATGATAGCTTAACTGAAGTGTAACCAAGTCTCTCTCTCTCTTTCTCTTGCAGATGATGATGAAGGAGTTCCTTAGAAGACGGAATGGTGACTGGCTGAGAAGATCGGGATCGAAGGTAGGTATACAGGTAAGTATGGCAGAGAGTCTGTGTCATGCGTAGATGAGATCAGACAATGACTGAATGTTTGTAGCAGGTATATATGGGTGAACTGATGATGAGGTCCAGGTGACGGTGATTAGTAATCAGGCGACAATGAGCGTATGAATGACTGAGTGGGCGGAGTGAGGGAATGAGTGGAAGGAGATGGTGATGGAATCCTGACTTCGTTCAACTGCCTCTGGATGGTGAAAGGTCCAATGAATCGAGGACTCAGCTTACGGCAAGGCAGGCGGAGGCGAATGTCCCTCGTCGATAATCACACCTTCTGACCAGGTTGGTATTGGGGTGTATCGGCTCGTAGACGATCCGCTTGATCCTTGTGCCTCCGCACTGCCTGTTGTAGATGCACATGAGCTGAGTCCCATACCCCCTCGCTTTGATGGAACCAAAAGTCGACAGCTGGAACCTCCGAGGGCTCACCCGACCAAGGGAAGAGAGGTGGCTGATATCTGAGGAAGCACTGAAAGGGGGTGAGCCCGGTAGTACGCTGAGTGAGGGAATTCTGAGCGTATTCCGCCCAGGGGAGGTATCGGTTCCAGCTGTCTTGGTACTGGTGGCAATAAGTTTGCAGATAACGTCCTATCTCCTGAATCTTCCGCTCAGTCTGGCCGTTGGTCTGCGGATGATATCCTGAAGAGAGGCTGACAGTGACCCCGAGGAGCTTGAAGGCGTGCCATACCCGGGAGATGAATTGGGGTCCCCTGTCCGAAACGATGTCTTCTGGAATGCCGAAATTTCTGAATACATGAAACAATGCTTCAGCTGTTTCTAAAGCCGTGGGTAAACCAGGTAAAAGGTATCAGCTTGCATCCTTTGGAAAGTCTATCCACAACGACGAGCACACAGGTAAATCCACCGGATCTAGGAAGGTCAGTCATGAAGTCCACTCCGATGTGTGACCAAGGGCGTCTGGATATAGGTAGTGGCACAAGTTTACCCTCAGGTAGTTTCCTGGGAGTGTTGGTGATGGCGCAGACTGAGCAGCCACGGACGAACCTGGAGACATCTTCGGAGATGGACGGCCACCAGTACCGCTGACTGAGGAGCGAGAGGGTACGCTTGCTACCTGGATGTCCAGAGCCCGGAACTGTGTGAGCAGAGTCCAGAAGGGGAGTACGAAGATGTTGAGGTACGAAAGTACGCCCTTCTGGACCTCCCGGCAGAGCAGGATGGCGAGAATTTTCCTGAGAGATTTGCTGGTCGATGTCCCAGAGAATGGGACTGAGGATTAAGGCTGGAGGGAGGATGGTTTCAGTACTGAGGTCCTCTGAAGATGAATGATGGAGTCTGGAAAGAGCGTCTGCCTTGCAATTCTTACTTCCTGGACGGTAAGTAACAACAAAGTTGAATCGAGTGAAGAAGAGTGCCCAGCGGGCCTGGCGAGGATTCAATCTTCTTGCCTCACGAAGATATTCCAAGTTGCGATGATCTGTAATTACTTCGAACTGGTGATTTGCTCCCTCCAGCCAATGTCTCCATTCTTCTAAAGCCAGTTTTATGGCTAGCAGTTCCCGGTTGCCGATGTCGTAGTTTTGCTCCGCCGGGGACAGCTTTTTGGAAAAGGCACATGGATGGAGTCTGGGAGGCTCACCCTGCCGCTGTGACAGCACCGCTCCAACCCCAGTGGAAGATGCATCGACCTCAACGATGAAAGGAAGTTCTGGATTGGGACGGATGAGGATTGGTGCTGTCGTGAAGACTTCTTTGAGGCGATGGAAGGCTTGGATAGCTGTGGGATTCAAGGACAGAGACTTGGGTCGATTCTTTAATGAAGATGTGAGAGGAGCACTGATGAGACTGTAGTTCTTGATGAATCTTCTGTAGAAGTTTGCAAAACCGAGGAATCTTAGAAGTTCTTTGACAGATGTGGGTAATGGCCAGTCTTGGATTGTTTCCACCTTCCTCTGGTCCAACTGGATACCATGCTGATCTATGATGTAACCCAGGAACTGAACAGAGGTGATATGGAACTCACACTTCTCCAATTTCAGGTAAAGCTTGTGTTCTCTCAGTTTCTCTAGTACTTGAATGACATGACGATGGTGTTCAGCAATTGAAGATGAATAGATGAGGATATCGTCAATGTAGACAATCACAAAGCGGTTGAGGTACTCACGGAACACTTTGTTCATGTACCCTTGGAAGACCGCTGGAGCGTTGGACAGCCCGAAGGGCATAACCTGATATTCATAATGGCCAGATGGGGTGACGAACGCTGTCTTCCACTCATCTCCATGCTGTATACGGATCAAGTTGTATGCACTCCGAAAGTCCAGTTTCGAAAATATGCGAGCCCCACGCACCTGCTCCAAGGCAGCTGGGACCAGAGGAAGGGGATAACTGTATTTGACGGTTTGAGAGTTGAGATGACGATAATCGATGCAGGGCCTCAAGCCTCCGTCCTTCTTACCCAACAAAGAAGAAACTTGAAGCGGCAGGGGAGGTCGATGTGAGGATGAACTGTTGTTGTAAAGCCTCCTCCACATACTCCTCCATGGCCTTCTGCTCCGGGATGGACAGTGGATAGATACAACCTTTAGGTAGAGTGGCTCCAGGTAGCAAGTCGATTACGCAGTCCCATGGCCGATGAGGTGGTAGTTTAGTAGCCAGTTTCTTGCTGAACACATCCTGGTACGCCTGGTACTCCACTGGAATCTCTACTTGATGCTCTACTTCAGGGCTCTCAACCAAGGTGGAACAAACAGGAACTTTGGACCTCTTCTCTTAGGCGTCGATGATGAAGAAGGGATTTTCTTGATGGATGACAGACAGGACAAATGGCAGGACTCACCCCAACGTAATACTTCACCAGATTTCCAGTGGAGCGTCGGCTGATGTTGAACTAACCAGGGGCGTCCCAGGATGAGCTCAGCGGTGGACTCCTCCAGCACCATAAAAGAAATCTCCTCTGAATGAAGACAACCAACACGCAGCGTCAGAGTAGGTGAACAGTGACGAATTCGACCTCGACCCAGCGGTTTTCCCTGGATGGTTTGTACATGGAGGTCTTGAGAATTGCGATGTTTGCGGATGTTAAATTTTTGGAGAAGCTGTGTGGAGATGAAATTCCCCGCCAAACCAGAGTCAATAAGGGCTTGCGCTGAGACACAAATATGAGAAGTTAATACATGCACAGTGGTGCGATTTAAAGCTTCAATTTTAGGTGAGACTTGAATTGTGCTTACCGCTGGGCATGGAGGTCGAACAGGGCAAGAGCTGAGAAGATGATTATCAGATGCACAATAGAGACAGAGTTTATGAAGAATTCGTCGTTGACGCTCTGAAGCTGGAAGATGGGCGGAGCCGAGATCTATAGGCTCTGGTGCTGGAGGAGTGACTGATGGAACCGTGGGCGGAGGACATACAGTGGGAGTCGGAGAATCACAGGCTGATAATCTTTGCGAAACTCGAATGGATTTTTGAATTAATTTCTCAATTCCCAGACTGTCGTCGTAAACCACCATCAACTGACGAATGTTAGGGTTCAAACCATGACGAAAAGCTGTGATCAATGCTGCCTCATTCCAACCACTGGATGCCGCTAAAGTGCGGAATCGTAAAGAGAAAGTACTCACAGAAGATTGGCCTTGACGAATATTGTAGAGTTGATCATGTACTGATAGATCGGCAGCTGTTTGACCGAAAACTTCTTTGAAGTGTTGTATGAAACCGGAGAGGGAGTTGACGACTTCCGAATCCGAATTCCAAAGAGACTGTGCCCACTGAAGTGCTTGCCCAGACAGAAGTGAAATGATGAAAGCAACACAAGCTGAATCATTGATGAATTGATGTTCTTGCATGGAAAAATACAAAGATACCTGAAGTAGAAACCCACTGCAGTCCTCCACCTCACCGGAGAATGTCGCTGGTCGGGCCATGGGACACGCTGAGGCAGTGAACGAAGCAACGGGCGCTTGAGGAAGTGAAGCTGAAGAGGTGTGTTGATGAATGGCGATCGGATTGACAGGTGAATTCGCTGTGGATTCCGAAGGATTCTGCATGGTGGTCTGATCTTCTGTCAGGTTTGGCATAGACGAAGCAGAGTAAGTATTTAGTAAGTTAAATGCTTTAATTTGCAGAATGGATCGGTACAGCGAAACAGGTGAGTAAACAGTAAGTTGAATTTCAGATGATAGCTTAACTGAAGTGTAACCAAGTCTCTCTCTCTCTTTCTCTTGCAGATGATGATGAAGGAGTTCCTTAGAAGACGGAATGGTGACTGGCTGAGAAGATAAGGATCGAAGGTAGGTATACAGGTAAGTATGGCAGAGAGTCTGTGTCATGTGTAGACGAGATCAGACAATGACTGAATGTTTGTAGCAGGTATATATGGGTGAACTGATGATGAGGTCCAGGTGACGGTGATTAGTAATCAGGTGACAATGAGCGTGTGAATGACTGAGTGGGCGGAGTGAGGGAATGAGTGGAAGGAGATGGTGATGGAATCCTGACAGCTTGTCTGCAAGCTATCTGTCTGATTATTTAGGCTAAACGTGGCAAACTCAGCCTGGATTTATGAAGATTTTAATTAATTTCATAAAACTTGATGATGATGATCGTTCGTTTGTTATACATCACAAACTCACCTTTTCCGACAACGTTGAGTCGTCTCACCCGACAACCATGACAATCTCCTTCTAGGGCCGCTTATGCAGGCTCAGCTCAGGTGCCAGTCGCATGCAGCGCTGCAGCCACGTAAACAGAGTTTGCCCTTCCCCTACTGACTTTCACTTTCGGTGCCCGAATGGAAGTGAATGAGGCTTTGCGATTTTTTTTATTTTTTTATTTTTTTTATCTAGGCCTACGTGAAATTCTGCATCCATTGTACGATTTATTTATTTATTTATTTTCCCCCTCGGAAGGGCAACGTGAGTCGAGAAGGGCATATAGGCAGTTGCCCGGGCAACCTGAGCAACCCCCCTGTGCACGTCATTGAGACAGAACACAGACAAAGACAGAAATCAAAACAGACTGACAATGTAACACAGGGTCAAGACGACAAGATGAAGGGTTGGATTTCAAAATAAACTCAGAGACAGAAGATGGAGTAGTCAGAGAAAAGAAATTCAGGGACTGACCGAATATATCTAATATTTGTAGCATCATTAGAGAAGCACTGGTGGACGGCATCTGTCTTTTCTAGCAAGTGATTCAGGAATGAACAGCAAAGTTCATCTGAAGCTAAAGCAACCTGAGATGGAGGTTTGGTAAGTTTATTTACTGTGTTAAATAATGCTTTTAGCCTGTTGTTTGATTTGTTAATTGTGACAAATACAAAACTAGAATGAGCCAAGTTCAGGGCCGATTTGTAATTATTGAAATGTTCAATAAAAGCTAAATAGTGAACAGTCAGGCCAGTTTTCATGTAGAGACGCTCAAGCCGTCTACCTGTGGCCTTTAGGATACGAAACTGAACTGAAACTGATGGGCAGAAGGGACGATTCTAGTCTTAACAGGAGCATGCCTTTGTAAGATTTCAGAAATTATGGAGTGATAGTTTGATAATATCAGGGAGGGAGAAGAGATCTCAAAGACATCAGAGAGATTAGATCAGAAGCAATGGAGGTACAAAATAACGCAGTATCAACAGCTTTGAGATTGCGGTAGGATACAACAGTCGTTGAACATTTTTTATGCATAGGCAAGCTTAAACTAAAATCAAGAAGTTTATGATCAGAGATACCAGTGTCAGAAGAAGAGATGGAAGAGATATTAGCCCTCGATGTACGGATCAAATCAAGGGTATGACCATGCATATGAGTAGGAAGTAACTGATTAGTGTTAGAGCAAACAGCATCAAGATGAATATTAACATCACCGAGCAGTAAAATGGGAAATTACAATGAGCAGGGAAGGGTCAACAGTTCACTGAGTTCAGAGAAAGAAGTTGGACAGGACCTTAGGAGGACGATAGAGCAAGATAATTATAAGAGAGTCAGCCTTTAATACCATGTATTCAAATGTATTGGTGTCGTGAAAGTCAAGTTGCTTGAGTCGGAGGTTATCACGATGGATCATAGCGAGACCACCCCCTTTACCGTGTAGTCGAGGTCTAGACAGATACTTATATCCAGGGGTGCACATAACATTTTTGGTCTTGTTCTCAGGGGAGAACCTGGGGTTGTTGCTTGGTCCTCACATTTTCAAATTCATTTTTTCCTTAACCCACCTGTCACGGCCGGCTCGCAAGCCGCGACAAAGAAGGAGATGACACGTTGAAATGATATGCAAAAAGGAATAACATTTATTAAAGTAAAAGTAATAAAGTAATAGAATAGACCAACACAGGAACAAAACAACAACTAAGACGACAACAAAATGGCATGAGAGGAGAGCCCCCCGTCACGACTGAAGGGAGCTGCATTTGTTTGCCGGCATCAGCTCTAGCACAGGTGTAAACCATCAGTCATCATGACGTCACTCACTCCAACCTACAAAACAAATAACAAAAGACAACCAAACCCACACAATATGACCCACACTGAGGTCGTAACACCCCCCCCCCATAGAAAAAAGGAGTGACGTCATGATGACTGATGGTTTACACCTGTGCTAGAGCTGATGCCGGCAAACAAATGCAGCTCCCTTCAGTCGTGACGGGGGGCTCTCCTCTCATGCCATTTTGTTGTCGTCTTAGTTGTTGTTTTGTTCCTGTGTTGGTCTATTCTATTACTTTATTACTTTTACTTTAATAAATGTTATTCCTTTTTGCATATCATTTCAACGTGTCATCTCCTTCTTTGTCGCGGCTTGCGAGCCGGCCGTGACAAATGGGGGCTCGTCCGCTTGTTTGTTAACTTTTGAAAATTCCTGCTATTTGTCGACATGATTTGGAAGCGTTTTTGTTGCGTTCGGTTATTTTGTAATGAACTTGGCACGTCCATTAACTGAACGTAAAACCGGAAGAATGTTGTTTGGGGTAAACGCTATTGTTGGGAGTTTATTCATCGTTTGGAAGGGAATACGCGTTGAATTTATTTGTTTTGAGGACATATGTTGCTGTATCATCGGTTAGCTGTTCTATGCTGTTTCTAAGAGGTAAGTGATTTTGCAAATCATATCGTGGTGAGAATATTGTTGATGTTCCCTTGTTAGGTGTAGCTGCTTGGTCCCTTTTGGAACAAGTAGGTTAATGTAATTTTTGTTATTTTTGTGTGGCGACCGTGAGTAGAGCAGTTGTCTCGGGAGCATGGCCGTGGTATGAGAGAGTCGCCAGCGTGCTGGTTGCTTTTCTTGTACCAGCGGGAGTTGGTGCTTAAATACCCCTCGCCAGTAACCACACGAAGATTAGGGGTGAGTTAGTTAGTTGTTTTTTCCTATAGATAGGGAAAGGGAACTTTTTATTCCTACCACGTGAGGTTTGTGAATCACACTATATTAATTGTAACGTATATTTTTTAGAGGAAGTATGTCTAATCTCGTAGAAGATTTTATTGTTTCGCCCTCTGAAGCGTTAATTGAGTTGTTTACAAAAGATCAGTTATTTAAGATTGCGGATCATTATGAAATCGAACTTGAAGATAAGAGATTAAAAGAGAGTACAATTAGAGAAACAATTAAAACAAAATTGATAGAACAAGCTATATTGATTGAAATGTCTGATACAGCTACTGCTAGTCAAATTAAACCACCAGTTGGCCTTTTAACTTTTGAACAGCAAGAAAGGTTATTGCTCTTACAGCTTGAACAAGAGCGTGTAAAGTTGGAAATGGAGCGTGAGCGAAATAGAACTAAACAGACAGATATAGAGCTGCAAAAATATCGCTTGGATATGATTAGAGAAGGCAGAATCGATGACGGTTCAGATGATGCTTTTCAGGGTGCTTCTAAAATGTTTGACACTGCGGGAAACTTGCGTTTGATGCCTAAATTTAGTGAACGAGATCCGGATACATTTTTTACCTTGTTTGAACGGATTGCGGAAGCGAGAGGTTGGCCTAGTAGGGAACGTACACTACTTTTACAGTGCGTGTTTACTGGCAGGGCTCAAGAAGTCTATTCTTCTCTTTCAGTCTCAGACTGTAACGATTATGACATCGTAAAAGCAGCCGTATTAAAATCATACGAGTTAGTACCAGAAGCGTACAGACAAAAATTTAGAACTTTGTCTAGAGGTGTTAATGTTGCTCATGTTGAGTTTGCTAGAGAGCTCAGTACTGCATTTAGTCGCTGGTGTATGGCATCTGAGGTAACCACGTTTGAGGAGTTGACCGACTTAATCGTGTTGGAACAGTTTAAGAATTCTGTACCCGCTCGTATTGCCACATATATAAATGAGCAGAAAGCGGACACAGCTGCTAAAGCTGCTGAATTAGCTGATGATTATGTGTTAACACACAAGAGTTTTGAGTTTCGGAGAAGGGACGAATTTTTTGAAGATAAGGGAGATCGTATGTCCAAAAACTCGTCTCTTATCTGTAATTACTGCCATGGTAAAGGCCACTGGAAAAATGAGTGCCCTGTGCTTAAGGCCAAGAGTAAAGGGGGAAAGGCTCCTCGCGTTAAACCAGCTGCTCTTGTGGCACCCGTGTTAAGTCCTGTTAGTACATTGTGTGAAGGATTTCCTAAATTGGGTAATCTTTTGGAAAATGGTGATTATGCGCCTTTTATCACCTATGGTCATGTGTCGATGATTGGTACAGAGATAAAGATTCCAGTAACAATATTAAGAGATACAGGAGCCTCTGAATCTTTTATATTGGAGGATGTGTTGCCATTTTCAGTGTTGAGTGACACTGGTACTAGTGTTCTTGTTAGAGGAATTGGGTTGGATGTGATGTCTGTTCCTTTACATAGAGTAATGTTGTCATCTGAGCTTGTGAATGGTGAAGTGGTGATTGGAGTGCGTCCATCATTGCCCTTGGATGGGGTGGATATAATCATGGGGAATAATTTGGCAGGGGGTAGGGTGTGGCCTGATACTTTTTCACCTCCTGTGGTTTTATCTGTTCCTCTTCCAGATTCTGACGAGAGTCACAAGAATTATCCGGAAGTGTTTACTGCATGTGCGGTAACTCGTTCCATGACCTCTGCTCAGCCAAGGGTAACCCCTGATTCTGCTGTAGTCAAACCATTCTCCTTGCCTGATGACTTTTCTGTTTCACCTTCTGAGTTGCTCCAGGAGCAGCGACTTGATTCTTCTCTCCATCAATTGTTTGAGAGTGTGATGTCTTCTGGTGAAATTAGAAATGTTGCTCATGGTTATTTTTTGCAGGATGGAATGTTGGTGAGAAAGTGGATTCCTCATGGTAGTGATTTTGCTGGGGATCCTATCATGCAGGTGGTAGTTCCAGAAAAGTATCACTCACTGGTATTACAGATTTCCCATGATAAACTTGCAGGTCATTTAGGGGTAAAAAAGACCTATCACCGGATTCTCTGTAATTTCTTTTGGCCAAAATTGAAGAAGGATGTGTCACAGTATATCAAGACATGTCATACTTGTCAACTAACAGGCAAACCAAATCAGAAGATCAAGCCTGCTCCATTGTTTCCCATTCCTGCTGTCAGTCCGCCATTTGAGCACCTGATTATTGATTGTGTAGGCCCACTGCCTAGATCAAAGTCGGGTAGCATTTATTTGCTCACGGTGATGTGTGCCTCTACTCGATATCCTGCAGCATATCCTCTTCGTACGATCACTTCCAAATCAGTAGTGAAAGCCTTGACTCAGTTCATTTCCATTTTTGGCATTCCAAAGATTGTGCAAAGTGATCAAGGTTCCAATTTCACTTCTCATTTATTTTCTCAGGTTTTGAAACTGCTGCACATTAAACACAATAAAGCCAGTGCTTATCACGCCCAAAGCCAAGGGGCTTTGGAGCGTTTCCATCAGACGCTGAAGTCTTTACTGCGTTCTTATTGTACAGAGATGGAAGGAGATTGGGAACAAGGATTGCCGTGGTTGATGCTATCAGCACGTGAGGCATGTCAAGAAAGTACTGGGTTCAGTCCCAATGATTTGGTGTTTGGGCACACAGTTCGGGGACCGCTGGCTGTACTCAGAGACCAGTGGGTTGAAAGTGCACCACCAAAAAACTTGATAAGTTATGTGAATGACTTTAAGCGTAGATTATATGAAGCAGGTAAAGTGGCAAAAGAACAATTGCATTCTTCGCAAAAGCGTATGAAAACGATTTTCGATCGACGAACTGAGGAACGGAAATTCATGCCTGGCGATCAGGTGTTGGCTCTGTTACCTGTGGAAGGCTCACCATTTCAAGCTCAGTTTACAGGTCCGTATGTAGTAGAAAAACAAGTTACTGACTTAAACTATCTGATTGCCACTCCAGAGAGAAGAAAGTCCACCCAGTTGTGTCATGTTAATTTATTGAAGCCCTATTATTGCCGTTCTCACAAGATCTCGGAGGATGAGGTGAAACCTGCATTAGTAGTTGAGAGAATTTCTCTTGTGGGGGAGGGAATAGATGAGGGAGTTTCTTTTCCAGAGGATACGGTACTACTGGGACGTCTAAACAATTCAGAGACTCTTAAAGATCTGTATAACATGTTGGCTCATTTGCCTGATGATAAATGTGGTGATTTGATTGATATTATTAATCATCATGTTTCTTTATTTGGTGATGTACCTTCGCGTACACATTGGTTGGAGCATGATATTGATGTTGGGGATTCGGAGCCCATTCGCCAGAATTTTTATCGGGTGTCCCCAAATAAACTCCTGCATCTTAACGCTGAAGTTCAGTATATGCTGGATCATGATATTGCACGACCTTCATTTTCCAGTTGGTCATCTCCCTGCTTGCTTGTAAATAAATCCGATGGTACTTATCGGTTTTGCACCGACTATCGTAAAATAAATAGAGTAACAAAACCAGACTCATTTCCATTGCCTCGTATTGAGGATTGCGTTGATCGGGTTGGGGTGGCAAAATTTGTAAGCAAGTTCGATCTGCTTAAAGGCTATTGGCAAGTTCCGTTGACCAAAAGAGCTCAAGAGATTTCCACTTTTATTACATCGGAGGGGTTATTCTCTTATAACGTTATGAGTTTTGGCCTTAGAAATGCGCCTGCAACCTTTCAGCGACTTATGAATAGAGTTGTTTCTGGGTTAGAGGGAGTGGCCGTCTATCTGGACGATGTAGTAGTTTTCAGTGATTCATGGGAGCAGCACTTGAAGCATATCGCAGACCTGTTCTCTCATTTTGAAGAGGCTGGCTTGACCGTCAATCTGGCTAAATGCGAGTTTGCCAAGGCCACTGTGACTTACTTAGGTAAGGTAGTTGGACAGGGATGTGTGCGACCAGTTCGGGCCAAGGTTGAGGCCATTGATCAATTTCCTTCTCCTACTACTAAGAAGGAGTTGATGCGGTTCTTGGGGTTAGTAGGGTACTATCGGGGATTTTGCAGGAATTTTTCTGCGGTGGTAGCCCCCCTTACTGATCTGTTGAAAGCAAAAGTAGCTTTTGTTTGGACAGCTGCCTGTCAGGTTGCTTTTGAGGCCGCTAAATCACTTCTTACTTCTACTCCTGTATTGGCAGCGCCTCGTTTTGATCGTTCTTTTCAAGTATGTGTGGATGCTAGCAATGTGGGTGCTGGAGCAGTGTTGTTACAGGCTGATGAGGGAGGAATTCACCGTCCAGTTAGCTACTTCTCAAAAAAGTTTAATTCTTATCAGTTGAATTACTCTGTGGTTGAAAAGGAGACATTAGCTTTGATTTGGGCTTTGCAACACTTTGAGGTGTATGTGGGATCCGTGTCAGACCCATTGGTTGTGTACACGGACCACAATCCGCTTGTCTATTTACATTCTTTGCGTTGCCCAAACCAACGATTGACTCGTTGGTGTCTTTTTTTGCAATCGTATGCACTTGACATCCGGCATATTAGGGGGACTGACAATGTGGTAGCTGACGCATTGTCTAGAGCTCCTTATTCCTTTTAACTGATTGACTAACTATGTTTTGTTTTGCTCTACTTGTCTTTCTTAAATTGCTTCCACAGGGCCCGTGGTTGCTGAGGATATTGGAGAGTATTACAGAGTGGTGGGTCTTTCCAGTTTTTGGAGTTGTCGGGTGACGGGTTTCATAAATGTCCACCCTTTTTTCTATGGGGGGGGGGGTGTTACGACCTCAGTGTGGGTCATATTGTGTGGGTTTGGTTGTCTTTTGTTATTTGTTTTGTAGGTTGGAGTGAGTGACGTCATGATGACTGATGGTTTACACCTGTGCTAGAGCTGATGCCGGCAAACAAATGCAGCTCCCTTCAGTCGTGACGGGGGGCTCTCCTCTCATGCCATTTTGTTGTCGTCTTAGTTGTTGTTTTGTTCCTGTGTTGGTCTATTCTATTACTTTATTACTTTTACTTTAATAAATGTTATTCCTTTTTGCATATCATTTCAACGTGTCATCTCCTTCTTTGTCGCGGCTTGCGAGCCGGCCGTGACACACCTCACGGGAGGAACAAATTAGAGGGATGCATAATATATTGTTAAATATTGTTATCTGACTATACCTACATCCAAAAAAAAAAAAAAATCGAGCACACTTTAAAATAGTCAAATTTTTATCAGGCAGTAGGCTAATATGGCCTATAACTGCTTGTTATTATCAGAGATGGCAATGCCGGCGAAGGAGGTAACTTTACGTGACAAACTCAAAAAAGGAGAATTAAAAACAAAGGCAATAGAAGGTCATCCATCCATTTTTCCCCCCAAAACGCTATAAATCCATCCTTTTTTTATATATATATTTTTTTTAAATTGATGGTTTGTCTTTTTTTAAAAAAGTATTTTGTAATTTATGAGGAAAAAACAATCTTACGTGAGTGACAGTTCTCCATTACGGACGCGACCACTCTGAAAGCGCCGCGGCACTAAAAGACTTTCAAACTTTCACAGAGACCTCAAACAGAAAGCACAAAGCCTTTCTTTAAAGCGAATTTCGTTTTGTATTAATTGTATCTTAATTTTAATCCATGTTTCATTAACCAATTTCCTGTTTTTAATAAATAAAAAAGTAAATAGGCTATCTTGATTGTTTAGGCTATTTTTTAATTATAGCCTAAGTGTAAAATATTAGGCTGTGTATACCGACATGGATCAATTATTAATATTAAATTTCATCTGTCTTTTGTAGGCATAGGCTAGCTGATGGCGCAACAACGAAAAATCCTAAATGATGTGCCAAAATGCGTTTTCTATTAGGCTACAATGAAAATATTGTACGGTCAGGTTTGCCGAAGTTCGTTTAATTTAGCCTATTTATTTATTTAAATAATTTATTTATTTTTGTCCATGTG
Organism: Abramis brama; assembly: GCF_963993115.1. NCBI lineage: Eukaryota > Metazoa > Chordata > Actinopteri > Cypriniformes > Leuciscidae > Abramis > Abramis brama. The sequence goes on along the minus strand of NC_139971.1, from coordinate 12,193,872 downwards.
CGCCGATCGGAGACGGAGTTCACTGCTGATATTCTGAGGTAAGAGAGTTTTCTAGTCTTGCGGCTGTCATCAGCAGCGCCTTGCATTGCACAATCAGCGGATGGCGGGCGGGTGCGGTTTTGAAAATTGGTCAAAAACGTTGGTGCGGATGTATGGCGGACGGATGATGAGTTTTGCGATGCGGTTGCGGATGAAATAGCCCATCCGCGCATCTCTAGTTCTGAGGCCTATCCAACACCACAGATTGCGCACCTATCTATCCCCAAATCTTAGGTACGCAAATGAGGGTTGCGGCAATTCATCTGGTACGCATTGTTTAATTGGGTAGCGCATGCGCACCTGCGCACCACTTATGTGCATCCCTGCTTATATCCATCTGGTGTATAGTAAATTTAACTGCAGAAAATCCTCAGGAACTTGCCACGTTTCAGAAGAAAAATGAGAAGAAAAATATCAAGCTTACTGTCAGTGATCATTTCATTGAGATAAGGGGCTTTGTCCGAGATTGATCGACAGTTCAAAAGTGCAAAGTGATGATGCAAGACATTCAAGGCAAGGCAAGGCAAGGCAATTGTCTAGGTATGGACGATAGTCTGTAGTTGGTCCAGATGCATGGAAGAGCATCAGGCTTAGAGCAAAAGGTACTCTTGAGTGCACGCCACGAGCAGTGTATGTATCGTGGGCGAAGGAGAATCCCTAGACTCTGACAGTATTCATATGTCATTGGATCAAGACGCGGGTGGCAGTTCAAGGCCCTTAGTTGTGATGGTAAATATTCAATATCCATTACGGATGCGAGACAAAAAATGAGGCAAAAGAAAAAAGAAGAAAGAGATTTGGTTACGAAGTTCAGGCTGTTCCCTGCAAGTGAGCTGTTTCAGGGCACCGGACAGAGCAATTCACCTTTCATATCTCAAGCCATGACGCTACAACATTCAATGGCCTCAGGACAAACCCCCTCTGGAGAGATGTGTGTCACACCACAATAAAATGGGTGCTTACCCTTCCTCAATGCCCTCAAGGAGCTGTCTTGCTAACCCGCCATGTTCCATGTATTGGAAAGAAGCAGCCTCCAGCGTGATTATGCCAAGCGCCGCTAGAGGAGTGTGGCACCTGCCCCCTCTTCAGAGGGTATTTGGCCACAAGTAGGTTGTTAGGGCTATCTTCCCCTCTAGGAAATACCAGGCATATCCTTTCAACTAGTCCTCTCTTTTTTAAGTTAAGTTGTTTCCTGTCAGCAAGATTTTTTTAGGGCATTGAAAAGAGCACAGGGGTTGTATCTTGAAGTATCTTAGGTTTGCATTCGGGGACGAAGTGTACCAACATTGAGTTCCTCACTTCAGTACACCTTTAGGAGATTGTCTGTAAACCCTGCCTCCTATGGTTTTTCGGGGAAAAGCAATCTCTGGTGAGTTAAGGTTTCTGCCTATTTCCACTCAGCAGCCAGAGTGTGGTATCCTCCACCCTTTTCAGAGGGTTTCGGGACACTTGAGGTTGTTACAGCAGTTTTCCCCATTTTTCAATCAGTCCCATGGTTGCAAAGTTTGGCTGTTCCCTGCCAGTGAGCTGTTCAGGGTGCCAAACAGAGCAATTATCTTAAGCCCTGATGCTATGATGGTCAGCGGCCTGAGGGCAAGTCCCCTTGGAAAACTGCTGTAACAGCATGTCACACCACTGTATTGGGTGCTCACTCTTTCTCGAAACTTGCACTGCAGACTGTTGTGTACGCACTCAGGACCATTTGCCGAGGCTGTGGATTATAGGTAATAATTTTGTAAATAATCTTCAGTTTCTTGCACAGACCGATTGTTTCGCTTCATCAGACCTCAATGCATCATCAGGAGTCACAGGTATTAATTTTGTTTTGCCTGTAATATGTTTTTTTTTTTTTTTTTTTACTCTCAAAGTTACTTTAGCCATTGATTTGAATTATACAAATCACCAAGGACCATGGTTTCAGCTAAAAATCTTCTTTACTGTTCAAATTAAGAAAATTGCGTAAAATAACAGCAAATTTTCATTTTTGGGCAGACTATCCATTTAAAATGCTGCTTGGCAAACTGTTATAATTATAATAATGGTCACCTTTATAGCTACTTGTTCTATGGAATGGCTGTCCTAATGGAATGGCAATCCTAATCTAATGACAAACAAGGAAGCTGACTACATTGCAGTGAATCTCTTATTTGCATCTAAAAGTCTTTGCCTATATAGGTAAAGAATTGTAGATGCAAATAAGAGATTCACTGTGATGCAAATAAGAGATTCACTGTGAGGAAGCTGACACTGTGTTGTCAGCTTCCTTGTTTGTCAGTTTTTGTGCAAATGCAGAACCCATGAGCTTGCGCTGAAATTATTGACAGCTTCAGATTACACTGACCAATAACTTTCTGAATATATTCAAAATTGTGAATATATTCACAATTGTGAATATATTCACAATTTGAATAAATGCTTTATTTATTTGTCATGCTGCTAAGAGGACCAAAGGCCAAACGTACATACGTAAGTTTTCAGGAGTGACAACTTGCATTTAAATGCAGCAGTGAACCCAGTGAAGTTTAAAATGCTGCTTGGCGAATTATTATAATTATAATAATGGTCACCTAGAACCACTCCTGGTTAAAATGTCCATATTTTTATTTTCTGCTTGCAAGTAATTGTAGAGTGTTTGTCTTTTATTTGTGTTTTTCTTAGTTTAAAAAATTGCAGTATAGTTTGGAATTCTCTAAAGATTCCAGTATGAAGACATTAACAACTGAATAGAAACACTGTGGCCCAAACATTCTCCTACACTGTAAAAGGTCACCCAGCCACGTGGAAGACTGACTCTTAAGAAAAGGTCAGATATGCTGGTTGTATGTTGAAAGCCTAATGTGGGTCCTTGTAAACAACTGCAGGGCTGGCTAGCTGTTAACACTATGTGTGTCAACACAGAAATGTTCTCTAGTGCTCTCCTACAGCATACTAATGCTTAAGACTCTGACATATGAGATAGATTACAATCTTAAAGGGTTAGTTCACCCAAAAAAATAAATTCTGTCATCATTTTGTCAACCTCATGTTATTGTGAATACAGGTCTAAAGGTCTGTCTTTTCACAGCCTATAATTATTTTATCAATATTTTTTTTTCACAACCTGTATTACAATTGAGAAGATATTCTGTAATAGCTGTGTAGATTTGAAAAGCATGTGTAAGAAAAAATTATGTGGACGTCGAAGATCTCAAAAATGAAGTTTATTACAGCAAAGTAGAAACAAAGTACAGACAGCACTTCGGATTCAGCGGAGTCATACAGAATGAATCTCATCCTCTCAGCTCAAACATTTATCCTCTATTTCGTTTGTCTTCCCCCTCCACATGTAAATGAAGCTCTGTTTTTAAGTGTAATTTAAGAATAACAGATTCACCTTCCCTCTCAACATGAGGCTGAAACTCTGTCTTAAATGTAAATTGAGGATCTTTCCTCTGTGCCCACATCTTTGATGTTCTGTGAAGTCAGAACAGCAAAAGGTTAAGGTGATAAAATTTATCTGAAGTGGATCTTCTGTTAAAATAAAACGGTCAAATGTTTAAGGTGACAAGCTATTTGAAGTCCCTGTAATCAAGATGGTTGTTGGTTGCCCTTTGTGATACTATTTACTTATTACTGAGATTGAATGTAATTTTCTCTATATGATAATTAAACTCTTTTAAGTGAATGAACATTTTGATATATATATATATATATATATATATATATATATATATATATATTGGAGTGGAAGTTGTTGGGAACAGAACATAATTTCTTATAGACCCCCCTTTGATGCTCTTGGCCCAAAGTAGCATCACAACCACTCCCTTTTCGTAGATAACACCTCCCGAAACCTGGTGGGCAGGTGCCCCAGTGGCGGCGTAGCCCTGGCTTAGGTTGTTCCCTTATGGCCATCAGAGAATCTTACCCGTCTTCGGGATCTACGCCTCCTGCACACTGAGTTATGGCTCTACTTCACTTGAGCAAAATTATCATAGTTTGTGATAATGAAATGTATTATTATTATTTTTTATACGAGGTAACCAAGAACCATCATATCCACTTGGAACATTCAATATTGATCATGGAATTATCTATAATCTAACTATAATCTAATGTTTAAACATAGAATGTATACATCAATCTATAATCTAATGTTTAAACATAACGCATAACATAATGCATTGGCAAATAATAAGAAAGATACATACACATACAGCCGTTTTAAAGGTTACATTCCAAATTAAACCAGAATAGGCCATCTCCATCATGCATTTGTTTTGCAAAAATCTTGTCTTTCTTCAAGGCCTTGTTGGGCTCTCACAATGTCAAATGTTCAGTGGTGTTCACATCAGTGATGTTAGCATATTGATTAGTTTTGATAACTCAAATAATCAACAATCAATAGACAATATAGTGTGTGTGTGTGTGTGTGTGTGTTTGTGTATCATTTTGTCTCCAATTTCTCAGTGCGGACATCCTTTATCCACTTGTTTTCCCTCTATGTGGAAAAACTACTGTCTGTAGTCTCTGAAATCTCCTCTTGTTTCACTTCTCATTGTCCATTTTTTATTTTTTATTTTCACTTGGAGCGCAAGTCCTTCTAGAAGAAGCAGTCACTGGTGTTGTTTGAGTCTGTGCCTCTTCATCAGTTCCATCCATCCTATGGTGGGTCTCAGGGTTTGTAGGTATTTTAGGCCTGGAGTTCTGGATCTTGCAGGTCTGGATATCTGTATTCTTTTCTTTTCCTTGAGCAAATCCCCCTGGCTCCACTTCTTTCTCGTCCTTCAAACGACCAGATCACCTTTCTCCAGGAGGTTACAAATTTCAGGCAAACATCTCGATGCTTATATCTGAAACTATAATCAAAAGAAGAGGTTGCCCCCCTTTCCCCCACAAGCATCTTTTCACATTCAAACATCAAAGTCACAGAAGTTTCATCTCAAAACATCTCTTGGTAATGTTTTTTTTATATTTTTATTTCTAAACATAATGTCATTAATACATTTATTATAAATTACAACTACATATCAATGCTAATAAAACATGTTTCATAAATCATAAAGAATCACCCCCCTTTTGATAGTAAACCTTTTTCTACAATGTGTTACTATCATAAAACTAATTCTAATTTGCATCAGCATTTGCTTGTGACTGAGCTACAGTCATGTTGCTCGTGTAGTGATATGTTTGACAAGGTGTGAATGACTTCTTTATTTCCTTCCAACAGTGCCAACTGAGTTTCTAAATTGCCTATTTTCTTAAGTAAACCATGATAGTCCATCTTTCTTTTGTGTGAAAAGTGACACTGTCTTGCCTTGTGTCCCATCTTTCCACAAGCAAAACAAACAACTTCCTGATCTTCCTTTCTTTTCTCCAAACAGTGCCTTGCAATGTGACCATCCTTTCCACATGCATGACAGACACAGTTTTGAAGAGGTCTCTCATTGTCTTGACAATGTCTAGCAATGTGACCAGCTTTTCCACATGCATAGCAAAGAATAATACCTTCTGAATTTATTCTTGCAAATCTCCTTTGTCTATGATGGAAACCATTAGACAATGTCGTTGAACATTCTCTCTCGCCAAAGGCAGCAACTGGATGTCTAGATTTGGCAGCTTTCATTTGACTATTTTCATTAGCATTTTTGTTGTAAAACTGTCATTTTAGCAATAATGTCATTATATTCAGAGAGTGGTGTCACTAGCATTGTCACAGCAGACCGGGTGAGTGGGTCACATTTGTTTATCAAGGCCGTCTTGAAATTGACATTCTTAGTAATATCAGGATTGCCACTGAAAGTCTTAAATGTCTCCAATAATCGTTCTGAAAATGCTGCTGGATGCTCCCCTTTCCTCATGTGCATGTGCATCTCAGATATTTTATCCCAATTAACTGACATCACACCTAAGACATCAAGCAGTGCCTTTTTCCTCTCTGACTTATTAGCATTTCTGTCCTTTACTTTCTGAGTTAAGGCTCCAGACAAAGTCTCAGGCAGGCACATTCTTAACAAAACGCATGCATCACCATCTGTTAAATTGTAAACTTCAGCATATTCCTCCAAGTTTTTCAGAAAATCTAATGGATCTTGTTTGGCAGGATCAAATTTACCAATATTCTTGATCACAGTTTCTAGTTCAGTTGGATTAAATCCTCGGACTATGGTAGAAGTCATTGGTTCTTCCCTTCCTTCACTTGCACGCATAGTCTCAGTAGCATGGACTGGTGCCATGGGAAATCTGACTCTACAGTCAGAGTATTGGCTATTGAATGACTGAGAAACTTTTTCCAAACCCTCAGTCCTGTCTTCCTGTAAATCTGGCATTTCTGGAACTAGGTTACATAATGTGACACCTAACAAAGTCTTACTAGGGTTTTTCTCAGTTGTGCCATTCTTTATCATAAACTGACAAGCCGCCTTCATCTCCTCCAAATTTTTGGACAATGTTTCCACAGATGATTTAAGCATACTATTGTTAGTTCTAAGAAGTGCGATCTCATTCTGCATCTTGGCCTTTTCTTCTTTCCATATCGTTTCACTAGCCAGGTAATTTTTTTTAGAAATTACCCCAACACTGAGTCGCTCATTTTCAGCCTCTAACTCATCTATTCTCCTCCTAGTTACTTTGTATGAAGCAAAAAGTGCTTGAAGCGCATTAGCAATTTTCCCATTTTTGTTCTTAGGCATTTTGGGATCATTTTCAAATTTAGAGATAGCCCACTTGTACGGTTTATCAACAATATTCTCTATTCCATCAAACATTCAGTGAGAACCGTGTTTAGCGATGTATTTAACAATCATTTCTTCCATTTTCAAAAGTCTTATCAAGCTTTAAAATATCTCGTGATCTAAAAGTTATTCACAAAGTCTGATTTAAATAACTACACGTTATCTAGTTCCTTTAAGATATCCGTTAGTCTAATTATTCACAGCTCCAGTACTTCGGACACAAATGATCAAAATAGCCACACTACCTGAGGCTTCTAAACTTAACCACAGCCACAATCCATTGGACCTTAAATTTCATTACGCAAAACAGTTAAGAAATGTAACAGTCACAGTACGTCGGACAAAACCACACTACGTCGGGTTTTATGTTATTTTCTTAAAATAATTTACTTAGCCACAGTATTTCGGGCTTAAACAATATTTATCCAATTTAAAACACTGCCACAGTATGTCGGGCAAAACCACACTGCTTCGGGTTCTTGTTTTAAACTTCACAGAGTCACGGCGCGTCGGACTCACTAGCCTACACTTTAACACACAATCGCTGTGAAATAATTCTGTGACCACACTGCGTCGGGTCTATTCAATTACTTTAGAATTTCCTCAGAATCATTACCACTTCCCAATCGGTTTCAAGTACGTTAGAAACATATACATTTGTTTCAGTTACTTTAGAAACAACCAATCTGAAATAACTCTGCCACCACAGTACTTCGGGTTTATTCAATTAAGAGACCAACACCAAATTTCAGTTACTTTAGAAACTTTAGACTTAAGCACTTTGTTTCAATTACTTTAGAAACAACAATTCCAATACAAGTCTGCCACCACACTGCTTCGGGCTTATTCAGTTCCGTTAGAATCTTAAACAAAATTGTACGGAATAGGCTTAAAACTCCTCCTGCTAATACTGAATAAACCAAATTCGATCTCTTCTGTCCTTAATTTTTCTTTTCTAGATTTTTTTTAAAACGAGGAATTCCTTGACAAAAACTGTCGCGGTTCATGAATTCACTGGTTTCTTCGTGTCTCGTGTATTTGTTGTTCTGTGTGTGTGGGTGTGTGTGAGTGGGCGTGGCTGCTCGTTCAGCTGATCAGCACTCCACCTGATCTCATTCCCCTCACCAGCTGCTGTCAATTGTTTCTGCTATAAAGACTCATCGCACTCTCCTTTCCCTGTCAGATCGTTGGTTTTGGTGTCCTCAGTGTTTTGTCGTCGTCAGCCATTCCAGTTCCTGATCGTGTCCTGTTCGGTGTTTTCGTGGTGTTCGTCGTGTTGGATGTTCACTTCACTGGATGCACCGTCACCTGTCTTCACCACCACGCTGACCATCAAGTCCCTGCGCCACCAGCCCACCCGTGTGTTTATTCTGTGTCTTCTGACCCTTAATAAAAGAGAATACTTGCATTACTGCTTCCGCTTCTGAATTATGACAGAACGATCTGACCAAACGATGGGAGCAGCAAGTGGATCCTCCTCTCTGGAAGACTTCATCAGGGTAACCATTTCTCGGATAGAGGCTCAGGAGAGGACTTCTAATGAGTCGGGTCGGGCCATTCAAGCTCTCGTGGCGCAGGTGTCCGAGCTCACCCAGCAGCTGCAACATCTACGAGCTCCCACTGCGCCACCACCCACACCGTCCGCTCCCCCAGTTCCACCACCAAGCGTCTCCCAGTCAGAACCCCGTCTACCGGTCCCTGAGCCCTACAGTGGTGAGCCGAATTTTTGCAGAGCATTTCTCACACGCTGTACTATGCATTTTTCTCTGCAGCCCAGAACATTTGCCACCGAACAAAGCAAAGTGGCATTCGTACTCACACTGCTGACTGGGAGGGCAGCTCTGTGGGGGACGGCGGTGTGGGAGAATCAAGATCCGTGTTGTGCCTCGTTCCAGACACTCGCCGCCGAGATGAAGATGGTGTTTGACCGCGCGGTCGCGGGAGAGAAGCAGCACGAACCCTGGCGGATCTCAAGCAGGGAGGCAGATCCGTATCAGATTATGCCATAGAGTTCCGGACCTTGGCGGCTGAGTGTCAATGGAACGAGGAAGCGCAGTGGGACATGTTCCTGCATGGGCTGGCTGACCGCGTCCTAAGAGAAATCTACGCCTTGGATTTACCCGCTACACTCAACGGACTCATCGACCTGGCGCTTCGCGTGGATTCTCGTCTCTCTCGTGTGGAGCGGATGAAGTTACCGGTTCGGGCTTCTACTACCGTTGAGACCACGCAAGCCAGCGGCGGGGACGCGGTCAGCCCCGTCTACGATCACGAGCCCATGCAGGTCGGGCGAGCTCGGCTTTCCCGGGAGGAGAAGGAAAGGCGGAGATCCCAGGGCCTTTGCCTGTACTGTGGAACTGCTGGTCACTTCGCTTACAACTGCCCGGTAAAAGGGCAAGCCCGGCAGTAAATCTGAGGCTACTGTCGGGTGGGATCTCCGCTGAGAAGACCTCATCAACATCAACTCTCCTCCCGGTAAGACTTAGATGGTCAGCCAACACTCACGACTGTCTTGCACTTTTGGATTCCGGGGCAGAAGGTAACTTCATGGACTACACATTCGCTCACAAGATTCACGTTCCCCTGTTACCACTCACCCGTTCCATTGCTGTTCACGCCCTCAATGGTCAAGCCCTTCCCACCATTGCATTCACCACTGGACCCATTACACTTACAGTATCCGGAAATCACACAGAGACTACCTCATTTTACATCCTGGACTCCCCCCTTGCACCTGTTGTTCTCGGTCACCCCTGGCTAATCAAGCATAACCCCAAGATTGACTGGCAGCAGAGATCAGTGTTGGAGTGGAGCAGTTTTTGTCATGAGTCCTGTCTTGTGTCTGCTTGTCCGTCTGTTATTGTTTCTGCTTTTCAGGAGGAGGCAGTGGATTTGTCAAACGTGCCCACGGAGTATCTGGACCTGAAGGAAGTGTTCAGTAAGTCTCGGGCTGCTTCTCTCCCTCCGCATCGTCCCTATGACTGTGCAATAGATCTACTGCCAGGTACGTCTCCGCCTAAGGGCAAGCTTTACTCTCTATCCATTCCCGAGAGGGAGGCCATGGAGAAATATATTTCTGATTCTCTGGCATCCAAATTCATCCGACCTTCCTCTTCTCCTGCGGGGGCGGGGTTCTTTTTTGTGGGGAAGAAGGACGGTTCTCTGCGACCTTGCATTGATTACCGAGGGTTGAATAACATCACGGTAAAGAATACTTATCCTTTGCCGTTGATGTCTTCAGCCTTCGAGAGGTTGCAGGGAGCGTCGGTCTTCACAAAACTGGACTTACGTAACGCTTATCATTTGGTCCGCATCAGGAAGGGGGATGAATGGAAGACTGCTTTTAACACCCCCAGGGGGCACTTTGAATATTTGGTTATGCCTTTCGGGCTGTCCAATAGTCCAGCGGTCTTCCAGGCACTCGTCAATGACGTGCTGAGAGACATGGTCGATCAGTTCATTTATGTCTACCTGGATGACATATTGATTTTTTCTTCGTCTCTCCAGGAACATGTTCAGCACGTCAGACGAGTGCTTCAGAGGTTGCTAGAGAATGGTCTTTTTGTCAAGGCGGAGAAATGCGCTTTTCATGCACAGTCTGTTCCTTTCTTAGGGTACATTGTGTCGTCTGAGGGGATGCGTATGGATCCTGAGAAGGTTAAGGCTGTGGTGGATTGGCCAAGTCCAGATTCCCGTAAGGCCCTACAGAGGTTTCTGGGGTTCGCCAATTTCTACCGGCGGTTCATTCGCAATTTCAGCCAACTAGCCTCACCTCTGACCGCCTTGACCTCCCCCAGAACTACGTTCAGGTGGTCAGACGCAGCCGAGGCTGCGTTTGCCAAACTGAAAGGCCGCTTTGTTTCAGCCCCCATCTTAGTTACTTAGTTATCACGTCAGTTCATGGTGGAGGTCGACGCGTCAGAGGTGGGGGTAGGTGCAGTGTTATCCCAACGTTCTCCTACAGACGACAGAATGCATCCGTGCGCGTTTTTGTCTCATCGTTTGTCCCCTGCCGAACGTAATTATGATATTGGTAACAGAGAGTTGTTGGCAGTCAAGTTAGCATTGGAAGAGTGGCGTCACTGGTTAGAAGGGTCGGGGGTACCTTTTATCGTGTGGACCGATCATAAGAATCTGGAATACATTAGAACCGCTAAAAGATTGAACTCTAGGCAGGCTCGGTGGGCACTTTTTTTCGGACGTTTTGACTTTACTCTCTCGTACCGCCCGGGCTCCAAGAACATCAAGCCCGATTCTTTGTCACGTATTTTTGACCATTCCGATCGCCCGTCTACTCCCGAGTGCATTTTTCCGGAGACCCTAATTGTCTCCACACTCTCATGGGAGGTCGAATCGAAGGTCAGAACGGCCTTAGAAGGGGTAACGCCTCCGCCCGGTTGTCCACCGAACTGTTTATTTGTGCCAGAGCAATTACGGTCCAACGTCATTCAGTGGGGTCATTGTTCCAATGTGGCTTGTCATCCAGGAGTCAGTCGTACCACGTCTTTAGTTAAGCAACGATTTTGGTGGCCACGTATGGCTCGTGACGTTCACAGTTTTGTTTTGGCTTGCTCAGTTTGTGCCACTGGTAAGACTTCCAATCGACCCCCAGATGGGCTCCTTCAACCGCTGCCGATCCCTTCGAGACCCTGGTCCCACATCGCTCTAGATTTTATCACCGCCCTCCCACCCTCTCAGGGTAACACGGTAGTTTTGACCGTGGTGGACCGATTCTGGAAGGCGGTCCATTTCATTCCCTTGCCCAAATTACCCTCAGCCAAGGAGACAGCGTTAACAGTCGTTGACCACGTCTTTCGGCTACATGGCCTCCCGACAGACGTGGTCTCCGACAGAGGACCCCAATTTGTGTCCAAATTTTGGCAAGAATTTTGTAGATTACTGGGTGCGACGGTTAGTCTGTCCTCAGGGTTCCATCCCCAGAGCAATGGCCAAACTGAGAGAGCCAACCAGGATTTGGAGAGAACGTTGCGATGTTTGGTCTCCAAGAATCCTTCCTCATGGAGCCAACGACTGTCATGGTGGAGTACGCCCACAATTCGTTACCAGTATCATCTACGGGCCTATCACCGTTTAAGTGTAGTCTAGGTTACCAGCCACCAATTTTTCCTAGTCTGGAATCCGAAGTCGCGGTCCCCTCCGCTCACGCCTTTGTCCAGAGGTGTCGTCGCACTTGGACTAGAGCCCGTGAGACTCTACTCCAAGCGGGAGCGCGCACCAAGGCTAAAGCCGATCGCCACCGGTCTAGGCCTCCCGTATACGTCGTTGGTCAAAAAGTGTGGCTTTCTACTAAGAACATTCCTCTCCGTTCCGTCTCTAATAAGCTAGCTCCCAAATTTATTGGCCCATTCACTGTCACTAAGATTATTAGCCCGGTGGCAGTCCGCCTCAAACTCCCTCCAGTGTACAGGAGGATTCATTCCGTCTTCCATGTTTCCAAAATCAAGCCCGTGTTTCGTTCTCAGTTTAATCCGCCTGTCCCGGTTCCTCCTCCGCCGCGTCTCGTAGAAGGGGAACCTACGTATTCGGTTAATCGTATTCTGGACTCAAGGCGGAGGGGACGTGGATTCCAGTACTTGGTGGACTGGGAGGGTTACGGTCCGGAGGAGAGGAGTTGGGTTCCTGCCAGAGACATCCTGGATCACTCTCTTATCGATGATTACAATCGACAGGTAAGGGAGTCTGGGGACGCCAGGAGGCGTTCCTAGGAGAGGGGGTACTGTCACGGTTCATGAATTCACTGGTTTCTTCGTGTCTCGTGTATTTGTTGTTCTGTGTGTGTGGGTGTGTGTGAGTGGGCGTGGCTGCTCGTTCAGCTGATCAGCACTCCACCTGATCTCATTCCCCTCACCAGCTGCTGTCAATTGTTTCTGCTATAAAGACTCATCGCACTCTCCTTTCCCTGTCAGATCGTTGGTTTTGGTGTCCTCAGTGTTTTGTCGTCGTCAGCCATTCCAGTTCCTGTTCCAGTTCCTGATCGTGTCCTGTTCGGTGTTTTCGTGGTGTTCGTCGTGTTGGATGTTCACTTCACTGGATGCACCGTCACCTGTCTTCACCACCACGCTGACCATCAAGTCCCTGCGCCACCAGCCCACCCGTGTGTTTATTCTGTGTCTTCTGACCCTTAATAAAAGAGAATACTTGCATTACTGCTTCCGCTTCTGAATTATGACAGAAACAGCATAAATGAAAGAAAACAGCTTTTTCTTACCTTTTCCCTTTTTTTGTTGGAAATCCGTCGACTGGGTCTGGCTCGGCACTGTAAGAAAAAATGATGTGGACGTCGAAGATCTCAAAAATGAAGTTTATTACAGCAAAGTAGTAACAAAGTACAGACAGCACTTCGGATTCAGCGGAGTCATACAGAATGAATCTCATCCTCTCAGCTCAAACATTTATCCTCTATTTCGTTTGTCTTCCCCCTCTACATGTAAATTAAGCTCTGTTTTTAAGTGTAATTTAAGAATAACAGATTCACCTTCCCTCTCAACATGAGGCTGAAACTCTGTCTTAAATGTAAATTGAGGATCTTTCATCTGTGCCCACATCTTTGATGTTCTGTGAAGTCAGAACAGCAAAAGGTTAAGGTGATAAAATTTATCTGAAGTGGATCTTCTGTTAAAACAAAACGGTCAAATGTTTAAGGTGACAAGCTATTTGAAGTCCCTGTCATCAAGATGGTTGTTGGTTGCCCTTTGTGGTACTATTTACTTATTACTGAGATTGAATGTAATTTTCTCTATATGATAATTAAACTCTTTTAAGTGAAGGAACATTTTGATATATATATATATATATATATATATATATATATATATATATATATTGGAGTGGAAGTTGTTGGGAACAGAACATAATTTCTTATACATGCTTTCCCCTGTTATTGTTGAATCACGGAAGCTACACCAGCTATTTTGCCAAGAGATTTATATTTATTTTATACATGTATCAGACAGAGAGAAGCAGGCATAGGAGAATAAGGCTATAGGTGAGGAGGTCTTCATTCCAGATTTCTGTGTTCCCCATTTCTCTATTCCCTCACCCCATAATGCCAGCTGTAATGGTTTCTCTATGTTTCTCCTTCCTCACCCTCCCATGCCTCAGTTTCTCCTTCCTCTCACCCCATCATGTCTTTATGTTTCTCTGAGGTGGTACAGTAAGATTGAGCTTATATACACCACTCTGGGACTTACAACTTCCTTGTAAGGTAGAAAAACATGTAGCTTATGTTTAAAAATGGAACGTATACCTCATGCTTACACATGGTACAATCCACTTTCCATATAAAGAAACTATACTTCGGTGTATACATTTGTGGTACATTTGCATCAGTTGAAACATTCCTTTCCTTGTAAATAACATACCAACTGAAGTATCATCATTAGTGGAATCTCTGCTCAGTGAACGTTACATAGTACACATACCTCTAAGAAAAATATAGCTCATCCCAGATTTCTGCTCAGCACACATGTACAACATACAAATACATTTGAAATTATGAAAATGAATGAAAAAAAAATAATACTAAAAAATAACATTAAACAATAAAATTGTTGTCTTCAAGCTGGCAGTGATAAACCTGACACTCTTGCTGGTTCCTCACTGTAGCTACCCTTCTGAGAAAGAAGGGCACTTAATTGTAATGAATGTGCACTTGTCATAATCATACATTGCTCATTTGCAGTTTGCACGCACTAACGGCTATGTCATTCATTGAATAAGTGTTCATGCTGTAGTGAGGACAGACAGTCGGTTGCAGGCTGCGAAGTTCAGGAGTGATATATGTGGGATTCACTCTCAAATTGTGTTGTTGACATAACCATTGCATGGGACAGAAATGAAATGCCAAGTATAACGCTTTAGCAATGTAACAGACAATAGATATAATAGAATATCAGCTCAAATATTTGAGTTATTTTCCAATTAACTAATGTAAATCTAATGTGCGCGGTACATTTCTATTCTCTAATTCTTTTAATGTGTTTTACACGTTTATCTAAGGTTATGTCTAGGCGCTTCCCAAAAAAAGGCCACTTGGAGACTCCAAATGACCCTTTGTAACCATAGACACATTCAAATTGTCCCTTGCAGACAGCAGCAGCATGTCCTATGCCTGACATTTATAACAACGCAAATGTGCATATTCCCATACCACATAACTAATGAAACGTCTTGAGTTACTAACATAATGTCTAGCTTACTAATGTAACCCCCGCTCACTGAAGGATGGGACGGAGATGTTACGAATTGGGATTTACCTGAGAGCCCAATCACCTTCAAGTGGTAACAAAACAAACCAATGGACATTGGCAAGTGAGATTTGCATCGCAAGGCACTCCTGGTACATATGAGTATATATGGCAGCGTGCTACACTCACACATTAAGTTTTATGCTCAGGAGCCAAGATGGTGTCCTGGCCGTTCAGCAGTGGCACAGGGTTTGTGGCGACGGGACATAACATCTCCATTCCCTCCTTTAGGGAACAGGGGTTAAATTAGACCTAGAAATTTCCTATCAGCCATTCATGTTCGATGTTACATCAGAACAGACTGAGGAATTGGCATCCCTAAGAAAAACGCCACAACCGCTGTGCCTTCCCAGCGCCCCGTGTAAGTCACTTAGTCCTCCACACCTGGTGGGGCAGAAAATGACAGGACATTTCAAGGGGCATGTCAATTGTTGCTGTTCCTTTCTTATACTCTATATAGCCACGAGTTGGATAACACCGCGGAAGCGTGCCTATTCCAAACGGAAAGGGACGCTACAGAGTCCACATCCTGCTGGTAACAAGGTAACTAATGGACTGACCTTTAGGGCAGTGCTACATATGGAAGATCTCTGTGGTATACCCTGCCTTTTCAGGGATGGAATCAGTACCATTACAGAGATGGGTAGAGGGGAACCTACCCTGGGAAAGACACAGGCTTGCCAACAGGAAAACCATACCATGGAAGAATCCACATATGGGATCACCCAAAGGGGAATCACAACACATGAGCATCTAGTCTAGTACAGGGGCTGAGCAACCAGGCATACACACAAGTACTAGACCTGGCGTTAAGTCAAGTCACCTTTATTTATATGGCGCTTTTTACAATACAGATTGTTTCAAAGTAGCTTTACAATGATAACAGGAAAATAAATAATGCAACAAAGTTTGTTTTGGCTTTACAGCAGATCTAGAAGAAAATAGTGTAATATTCCAGCTTAAGTAAGTTCAGAGATTTTTTAAAAAGACAACAGGTTTATTTCTGTTGTAAAAAAGTAATTAATTCAGTTCATTTATCTATACAGCCTCTCTGGAGAAAACAGTGATGTCATCGTCCAGCTCAGTTCTCATATAATGGTGTCAATGTAGGCAGATCAATAATATTGTTGAATATTAAGTCTCCCCAACTAAGCAAGCCAAAAGCCAATGGCAAAAAAGACGACAGTGTCAAGGAACTAAAACTCCATCAGTTGACAGTATAGAGAAAAAAACCTTGGGAGAAACCAGGCTCAGTCGGGGAGCCAGTTCTCCTCTGGCCAATGAATGAACAGTGTATGCTAATGATACAAGTCAGAAGTCAGATTGACTGGATCGAAACATTCAGAATATTTATCCAGTTCCATCTGGTTGAAGAGTCATCACGCCGGTATTGAGACAGGTTTGTTGAGGATCAGAAGGATGTCAAGGATGTCGATGAGGCCTTCACAGGGGAGAGTCTATTTGACACAATCTCTGCTGACACCTGCAGTCCACCATCTGATCTGGATCCGGCCCGGATCCGGCTGACTATAGTAAACCTTGGGATAAACAGAGAGACTAATATTAGCATAGATGCCATTCTTTTTATGATGTAACGAGTACATCTGGAAGTCACGTCATAGGAAGTGTTCCCGGTTCCAGCCAACCTAATTTATGCAGCATAACAATCATTTAGCTGATTTGAATAATAGAAATGTATAATGTTCTATGTGTATGCCAGGTTAAAGTGATGTGTTTTTAAATTAGATTTAAACATCCATCGCCGAGGGAGTGTTGGTGGACTTCGAGGGGTCAGAGTGAGTTGTTGGCCAGGAAACTGGATTATTTTGAGTTTGGAGAGGACATTTTTCTAGCCCCAGTACTATTACCCAAACCAGTCTGTCTTCTGCCTTTCCCTGGCCCTGCCCAGCCCTCCTCTTCCACCACCTTTCCAGACTATTTTGAACGCTCTGTTTTATTATTTTTTGTTTTTTGCATTGATATTCAGTCTCTTCCCCAGTCTCCACCCATCTGTGTCACCCAGTTATCACCGTCTCCATTCAGTCCCTCTGTACCACCTCAGCCTCCTCTCAGTAGCATGACACCACCTCGGACCTGTCAGGAGCCATCCCCTCCCCATCCCCCACTCCCTGCGAAAAAACAAACAATCAAATTACTAATTTGGGGGGTGATGCCACTGGCAAAATCAGCAATGCAAGTTTGAGAGTGGCACCCCGCCAAATCTCGTGAGAATCACGTGAGAATCACGGCTTGCTTTACGGCACAACGTCACATCAACAACATATGAAGCAGCCTCTATGGAAGACACTAGCACGCATTTCAGACGTGAATCTTGGCAGAGTCGACGAAGAAAATGAAGAAAGCGCGGTCGGAAAAGAGTGCAGAGACAGCTCTGCGTGAGAGGTATTTACAAAAGTAACATTAAATACAAGTACTCTACAGTGACTCTAGCTGTCGCTGTTTGAGAAAAACGGAAACTGCATAGTGTGCCTTTAAGGAGTGCTGAGTCATCCCTGTAAACTGGAGTGTTCCGCCAGCAGGTACCACCAGCGACGAAAAAATCATTGATCATCATTTTCAAAACTACTGCCTTGATCAAAACAAAATATGAGTAATTTGACAGATTAGAGTCTGAACTGTACAATGCATGTAGCCAATTTGATTAACTCCTAAGTAGTCCAGAGTTATTTGCTGATAAATACAAAAAAAAAAAATTCATAATTTATTAAAGCAGCACCAGGTAACTTTTCAACCTTCATAATATATTTCCAAGACTCTTGTGATGGTACATCGACTTACAATAGGTTGAATGACACGTCTGCCATAGCCTGACGGTGTCTGTATCGTTTTTAATCGTACTTTTAAACTTCGGGGTTCGGGTAGTAACCCGAGCACAAAAAGAACTACAAAATTCGACTGCTTTACGGTATAGGCTACCTCACTTCCCCCAACACGTCCTCACATGCTGTTGGACTTGTAAGTATATTGCTTATATTATATATCACTCGGACAAGCTTTCATTCGTTGGAGTGAGCTAAAAAGCACCTGGCGTTCTTGTTGATGGATTAGTAACTTAGACATCTTCGGAGGCTAGCTGTGCTTGTTCGATGTCCGACGATTTGTAACGCGTTGTGTTTATTCCCCAATCGAACTCATGTAACTGTCTGTCACACGTTCTACCATCCACAGCATTACTTGATAGACAAAAATAGGACAAGAATGAGCATCAAACAGAAACAACCCGCTTACGGGGTGTTCGAGGCGCACATACAATACAGACTGCCGACAGTTAAACAGGGCGCGCGCAGCTCTTAAAGGGGACACACCTTATTTCCACTCGTTACAGCTTCCATCCGACTGAACAGGGACCGGTATATCAGGCGTGAGTGAAGAGACTGCTCTGCGTGAGTGGTATTTACGACAGTAACGTTAAATACAAGTAGTCCACAGCGACTCTAGGGGTCGTTGTTTGACCAAAACGGAATTCCTACCTAGTGGGGCTTTAAAACAACATTTTGTATCATGTACTGTAATATGTCAAAAAGAATATCCAAATGTAATGCAAATCTGTTTTCTAAAAATGTAAAAGGTTTTCCATCAAACGATTCACTCCATGCAATAGTTTTGTGTCTTTACTTTTGTGTATGCTAAAAATGCCTTCAGGGCTTAAAGTGTTAAACAAAAAAAAATGTATTGCATGCAGTAACGCATTAATTAATTTTCAGCTTTTGGATACAGCCAATTAAACTAAACAAGACATGGCTGTGACAAGTACACTCTTAAAAAAAATGTCCAATGTGGCTCTATTTAGAACTCTAGAGTTATTGACTCAATTTTAAAGAAACCGTTATGCCAAAAAGGTTAGATATAAGGACAAATGTCTTAAATGCCTGCACAATACTTACATTTTAAGTGGTTATTTCTGGTTATTGGTTATTCTAGTGTTTATGTTTATGAGCTGTTTAATTCATATTTTTTTTCCAAGCGACAAGCATCACTTTATGAGTCTCATTATGACTTAACCAAGGATTAGTCAAACTCTGAGTGGTAATACATGTGAGAGATTATAATAACAATACTAATAATAATTAAAAAAAAGATTTTAAATGGGGGAAATTAAAGTTGGTATCATTGGCCTATCATTGCAGTTAGCCTCTCCAATGAACATGTGCATGGGTAAGTGGTGCTACAGTCCCTATAAATATTACTCAATGGTTGCAGTGATGGGTAAGCGAGTTTCATTTTGCAAAAGAGTGTGTTAATATATTAATTTCCCAACTCTGACAATGAATTCTGATCATTCACCAGGTCTCTAGTGAGGACGGTTCTGGATGAGTAAATGAATATGTACCTGCATATATTGGATGCTGATTTCAGCTGCTTAGTCAGGCATCATCTCTCAAGGTGAAGCCTGTGAGCAAGCAAGAAAACCATCAGCTGAGACTTTGAGCAATTAAACAGAAGACTTAATCAAAATTTCCAAAAATATAATCTTCTGTAATGTTGAACTCAAAAACATACATCCCAAAAGACTTCCTAAAAGTCTGCATTAGTTGTTGTAACACAGTGAGTGTGTTACCAGGTTTCGGAAATACGCTTATCTCAAAGGAATGTGGCATCCCTAGCCATTCCTTCCCTGAACCTGTGAGGACACCACTGTACATGCATGAAGATGACGCTGATGTCTTGTGGGGAGGCTCAATTAAAAGCAGCGATGACGAAGCACCATTAACTTTGGATGTTTCATCTCACACTGCACACTTTTTTTCTTTTTTACAATGATTTATTTGTTTATTTATTTATTTGATTTATTTGCAATTTATTTATTTAGTCTTTTGATAAAAATGTCCTTTTAAATTCAATCAATATTTTGTCACATTTTAAAATCTTAAGATCCAGATATACTTCAAGCAAAATCGAAGAACGATTGGGTGTGATGTCATTTTAAAAGTGAAAACAAAACATTTTGATCGCCCCCTGGTGGTTGGCTGCAGTATAGGTCATAAACCCCATCCTTGCCATGTAATTGAATGGGGTGCAGCGCAATAACTGAAATATAAAATTACACTTAATAAAATAAATAAAAATAAAAAAAATTTTAGGCCGTTCTTATCAAGCTAACATATGTTCAAGTGTTAGTTTTTTCCATTAAGTCCGGTTCCCTTTCGAGGGAACTACCGCTGCGTCACTATGACGACCTTTGGGGAATCCCTCCATATATATAAAGAAATGGCGACTAAGCAACGTGATTACAGAAAGTGTGCTCCTCCCTGTCCTCGTTACATTCCGGATGGGGATTCTCACGATCTGTGTGTCAGTTGTTTGGGAGCAGAGCATGCTCGCTCAGCCCTCGAGGGGGTTGAGTGTGAGCATTGCGAGCGTTTGCCCCTTAGAACGCTTCGCTCCCGGCTGTCTTTATTTGATCAAAGCGGCCAGCTCTGCGCCCCACGCGGTGCGGGTCCCGCGGTTGCCGAGGCAACCCGGCGCCTTCACACGTGGGGATCACAGATGGATCTAGGGGAGGGGGTTGAGACGGCTGCGGCCCCTTCTCAGCCCTCATCCCCTAGTTCTAATTCTCCCGCTCGGGATCCGGAAGCCCGCTCCGCGGCTTCTTCCGCCCCGAACGAGAGCTTCGCGCTGAGTTTATCTTCTTCCGAGGAAGTTGATGTGCTCAGCGTTGAAGGTGGTGATATGGGTGATTCGCCAGCCCAGTCTCCACAGTATGAGGAGCTGTTAGATGTTTTAACTCGTGCCGTTGCTAGATTGAATATTGAATGGCCGGACGAGAAGCATGAATCAAAGTCAAAAAGCTAATTAGACGAACGATTCTTACAGTCTGCACCACAACCACCACGCAGGGGTTTACAGTTTTTTCCGGATCTCCACACTGAGGTGTCGAGATCCTGGAATAAGCCATATTCATCTAGGCTTTCTAGTCCTAATGTACATCATTATGCATCTATTTTAGGACGGAAACAAAACGGTTATGGCGACATGCCTAAAATAGAGGATACTTTGGCAGCTTATCTTTCACCCTCCGCTGCATCCTCATTTAAAGCCCCATTATTACCCTCTAAACCCTGCCGTCAAACATCTTCTTTAGTGGGTAAAGCTTATGCAGTATCAGGTCAGGCAGGTGCCTGTCTGCATACAATGGCTATTTTGCAGGCTTATCAGGCGGATTTGCTGGACGAATTAGATAAAAGGGAAAATAAGAAGAGCAACTGATCTATCTCTCTGCGCTACCAAAGAGACGGCTCGTGCAATCGGCCGCTCTATGGCAGCCCTGGCAGCGACGGAGAGGCATTTATGGTTGAATTTATCTGGTATAAAAGACGCAGATAGAGCTTTTCTTCTTGATGCTCCTCTTTCGCCTCCTGGTCTCTTCGGCGACGCTGTCAGTTCGGTCGTCGAGAGATTTCAGGAGGCAAAGAAGCAGGCAGCAGCCTTTCAAAAATTTATTCCCCGTCGCCAGAAATCTTATGGGGCTACAGGCAAAGAAAAACAGCCTCAGCCATCTACATCTAGCTCCTCGTACAGACTCAGAAGGAGAGTGTTGCCCACCGAGCCCCGCCTCAATGTCATCAGGGCTCGAGGCAATACTCTCAGTCGAAGCCTGTTAATCAGAAAACGGATTTGAGGACCGTTATTCTGACCAAACGGGCTTCAGGGAAGAGGTCCTGACGGGCAGGTCAGGCCTCTGAGGGTGCCCCCTCCGGGGGTGGAGCGAATTACAATTGAAAGTAATTATCTACCCAAGACCAGGGTATGTTCCTAAAGTGCCCTCTAATGTGGCCAGGCCAGTTGTCCTCCAGGCTTTCCATCCTCCTCAGGAGTCGGCGGAATTAGAGAAGCTTAGGTTGCTTTGCCCGGTCAGGGCTCTTGAGATGTATGTGAGAAAAACATACCAGTGGAGAAAATCTGACCAGCTTTTGGTATGCTTTGGGCCCCTTAAGAAAGGCTGCCCAGCTACTAAACAGACCTTAAGCAGGTGGATCGTTGTAGATGTCATCAGTGATTTTTGGGATATTTTGGCTTCATTTCTCTACTGTGGAAGGAAGTAGAGACATGGAAGGAAGTAGTTGTCCATCTTTTTTTACAGCCTATGTACAGGGGCGATATCTGCAGGATGATGAAGGCGGAGGTGGGTGAACAGGTCGGTGGTATTGGTATTTCCCAATTTTGCGCTCACTGTTTATCTACAAGTCCTGCAGAATAGGATGCCTAATGAACCATTTTCACATAATCCAAAAAACTCCCACACTGGCGAGCTAACTTTTTTGGAGTGTGGGTAGAGTGTCTTGTCTGTCATATCTGATGACATGCTTTTGACACGCGGCAGTAGTAGCTTGTATGTCAGTTGGCAAGGTGCAATACTGCCACTTACGTTGATATGTCAACCAGATCCAGTTACTTGCGCTGAATTATTTAAACATCATGGTTATCACCAATACCGGTATATTATAACACCCCTTATTAACATGATAATATATATATATATATATATATATATATATATATATATATATATATATATATATATATATATAAATATATTTATATATATTTATATATATAATTTATATATATATAAATATATATTTTTTTATTACGATAATCGCCAATACTGGTATATCGTGACACCTCTGATTTTACCCCGAGTGAAGAATGAAAAAGAACAGTGAGTATATCAGGCCTTTAGTCCATTGTATACTGACTGAAATGGCACATCATTTTAATTGATAAAAATAACATTTTAGACAATTTTCTGTAAAATGTGAAACATTTTAAACAAATGAGAAGTATAAAATATACTAATTTACAAAATATTGAACATATGAAAGATTTATTATTTATTAACATATGACAAGATTGACATGTTGGTGTCATACACATCATAAACACGAATAATAACTGTTAATCATTTCCACATAAATAGAATTATTTTATTTTTTTTGCTGACTGTGAATTTAAGTCAGTTGAGTAAGTGAATGGAGTGGATGGAGAGAGACAGAAGGAGGAGGGTGGGTGTTTGAAAGGTCAGAAGGTTGCTGATTGGACAGATTCACGGTGAACTGTCCTCTGTGGCTAATTGAGGTTAAATGTCCTGCCGTGACTCAGACATTTCACTGGACATATGTCAGTCAAAATAATATATCAGTCAAAATAATGAGAACGATTCAAGTAAAGCAGACCACTTAGACTGCATGAAAATGACTATATAATGACTATACAGTATAATTCTTGATAGACAGTATTTTATACTTGTTCGTCTGCAGTTCATGGTAATATTAATACATTTTAGCCTGGTTTCACAAACAGGACTTAGAACCCTCTGGTGCTCTTCGTCACTTTTGACCAAAAAAAATTACATTTTGAAATTGTACAAATCGTAGTTTCATTGGAAAGGTACAAAACTTGGTGACATTTATTGCACTTGGTATTTGAACACACACACACACAAAAAAAAAATGAGGGCATAATTTGAAAAGGCTAGGAAAAGGTCTTCGCTGTCAATAATGACCGCCATAGGAAATGAATGGGAAATGGGCAAAAAATATGGAAACACAGAACATTTGTGTGTACAATCTACAAATAAGCCACGATACACAGAGCACAGCAATGAAGGGGTGAAACTCGAAAACATCAAGAGTGCAAAAAGGACACACCCACATGCACACAAACACCTATGAACTGGTGTGACTGGAACAGAACAAATATGTAAAATAAAATCAATAATTCAACCACAATGCAATAAAAAAAGTGGAGCGTAAGGAAGGGGTTACACTAAAACATCAAGAGTGCAAAACAGACACACACACACACACACAAATTAATTGGTAGGGCTATTACCATACAGCAAAAATGAGTCAGAAGACTGAAATAAGAGGTTGAAATTTAGATCAGATCTAGATGGATTAAGCTGTGATAAAGCGTTCCTTAATTTTTTTGAACATTTTTATTAAATTTTAATGTTATGTGTAACAAAATGCTTTCTCTGCATTCAGGTTTGACTGTAGCTATAATAATGCAAAAACTTGTACACTTCAAATCAAAATTATTATTATTATTATTTTTTTTTTTTATTTTTTTATTTTTTTATAAACCTTGACAAAAAGTAGTATTTGAGAATTTAACATTTGACACGTCCCCAAAGCAAGGAGAGGTTTCAGCTGCCACAAAACACAACCACAAGAGAGACGGGGGCAGCGTTAACAGAAAATGTATTTTATTTGATCAAAAATATATCGGATGGCCAAGAGGGATCCAAACTAGAACTTGGGTTCTTCCCGGTCTGGGGTACTCGTGACAACTGTGTTCCCACCGTCCGCTTGAACACTAGGCCTCCTTGAAGGGGGACGACAGAACAAACGAAGGGCAAAGTTGGTAAAGCAGAGGTTGCAAGGTTAACTGTGTCAGCTAAACCACAGATCCCAGATTTATAGTGACCTCCATTGGGCCATTATTGGCTACAGCTGTGAGTGGTTCCATGTTTGAAGGGCTCATAATTAATGATTTTTCCCAGCTGGGACCTACTTCTTTGCTCTTGGGCTCCTTTCTCCAACATTGGCTGCGTTCGAAACCACATACTTCCCTACTATATAGTAGGGGAAAAACAGTAGGCGAGCGAAAAAGTATGTACAGATCCTTAGTATTCATAAAAGAGTAGGCGAGAATTACCTGTACTATTTCTCGCGAGATTCGGACGTGCGTATACTTATAGTGCGCTTGAATATGCCTACTTACCTTATAGGCCATGTCCACACTAATACGTTTTCATTTGAAAACATATATTTTTCTCTCCGTTTTGGCCTTCCGTCCACACTGAGACGGCGTTTTTATTAATGAAAACAAAGCTTTTTTGAAAACGCACTCCAAAGTGGATACATTTAAAAACGCCGTTCACTTACGAGAGGTTCTCTCGTATTGCGTAAGTTGCTTACACTACGGGTAAAGTCATCTTTGCTCGAGATATGAAGCCAAAAAATTATCCTTAATTTTGTATTTATTGTCAACGCGTTGCAGCAGCTAGCAGACCTAGAGCGGGCTAACTAGCGCGCTCATTGGCTGCCCTGTGGCAACTGCAGCAGCCTACCACTGAGCCCTGCGTGACGTCGCGCCCTCACGCGTCACAGCCCGCCAGAATGGGGGTGGCTTAGCGTATAAAGGACAGGCTCGGAGGCTGCTTACCTGATTTTCATCTCTTCAGCGAAGCTCTCCGCATCGCTGGATCTTGAGAGAAGCCGCCGCTGTCGAAGCAAGCGACAGTGCAAGCAGAGGACTGTGCCTGAGGAAGCCGGACGATTCTCGCCGCCTTCAGCCACCTGTGCCTGCCACGCTATCCGCCGTCGTATCCTTTTACTACTCTCTGTGTGTGTTCGCCGCTGCGACACACACTCTCCTAAAAGAGCACAGGCGTTTTTATCAAAATGCCTCGTAATTCCTGTGGCTCTTGCAGAGCCCCGCTCAGCGACGGAGACCACCACGTGATCTGCGCTCTCTGCCTGGGCCGAGACCACGCAGCCCTCGCCCTGTCTTCAGGCGGCTGCATCCACTACGACGACATGACAGTGTCGACCCTGCGGGCTCGACTTGACATGTTCGACGCTGAAGCTGCACCTCCGCCGGCCTCTACCGGACCGCGCAGAAAGAAGCGTCGCTCCCAGAGACCATCGGAGCCTGCCATGGCTTTCAAGTGCTCGCCGGAACTTTCCCCTCGAGCCTCGTTATCTCCTTCTCCGCTCTCCCTTACAGACGCACAGATGCCGGCCGCCGCCCTCA
The DNA here is from genome assembly GCF_963993115.1 of Abramis brama. Taxonomy (NCBI): domain Eukaryota; kingdom Metazoa; phylum Chordata; class Actinopteri; order Cypriniformes; family Leuciscidae; genus Abramis; species Abramis brama. Next base: position 12,168,071 of record NC_139971.1, on the reverse strand, counting down.
CTGTCGCCGCCTCGGGAGATGAAGCAGAAGGAGACGCCATCGATGACAGCTGTTCCCTCCTGGCTTCAGGAAGTGAGGAATGGTCTGGATCTAACCGTATGGACCCCGCCCCTTCGCTCCAGGAGCCCGGGAGGACTCGGGCCAGTGTGGACGCTGAACTGATTCGCCTCCTCACCAAGGCCGTCGACCACCTCGGCCTCGAGTGGTCCCTGCCTGAGGAGCCCGCACCCAACAAGCCGCCACGCGCCCGCCTCTAGGTCAGCACCCTTCCTGCCAGAGCTCCACAACGAGCTCTCAAAGTCGTGGAACGCTCCATTCTCCGCGAGACTTCACTCTTCCGTCTCCTCGACGCTCTCCCAAGTGGACGGCGCCAGTGACAAGGGATACAAGTCTATCCCCCCTGTGGAAGAGGCGGTAGCAGCGCACCTTTGTCCGCCCTCTGTGGGATGGCGTGCACAGGGATTAAAGTGAAAAAAATTATTCTGACTGAAATTTTTTTTTAGGCCAAGTCATATTCCTTTAACTTTTTACATAGTCGAGACCAATAGCGTTTTAAGGGGAGACGTTTTAAACCGCTTTAATATTGCCAGTAGGGGTATTTTAAAAGCTATTTTAATCTATGAAAACCAGGCAGGGAGCATGTGTAGGCTACTGTAGAGCACGAAAGGCAGCATTGTGTGGCGGTTCTGGGGGGGGCCAGGGGGGGCCAAGCTTGTTGACACAGGGGCACTGGCCCCCCCTGGCCCCCCTGCCCCCCCCCCCAGAACCGCCACACAATGCTGCCCCCCTAAATTTGGAATCGTAAAATCACACCAAACAACTGCGCATTTTATCAGTTGCGGCGCCTTCATATATAGGCTACACTGCAGCACGACGTATATTCACATCAAATGTTAACGCAGAGGAACGGGACACTGCAGTTCACAAAAGTTCATTATTTGCATGTGCTTTAAAGCCTTGCCGGTTAAACATGTCATTCGCTGCTGATGCGCTGTTCAAACATGCGCTTTACTGAGCGCGTACATTCGACGCGCACATGCACTAAAAGCCTGTTACTGGACTAAGTTATATTTTGAGTCTTATATTGCGCTAATACTGTCAAATACAGACAATGTTTACATAAACAAAGTTGGTTATGTCTAAAGTGAAAGCAAACAGAGAAAATTAATTAAAATCTGCTTGTCATATGCGTGTATATTAGACGCGTCGCGTGCAGTTCTTAAAGAGACAGTAGCCCTAATAATAAACATGCTGCCGCTTGTCCTTAAAGAGATAGTTCACTCAAAACCAAACAGTTGCTGGTCCCCATTGACTTCCATACATAGTAGGAAAAAAATATACTATGGAAGTCACAGGGGTACATCAACTGTTTGGTTACTCACATTCTTTCAAATAACGTTTATTTTCAACAGAAGAAAGAAACTTATTCGGGTTTAAAACAACTTAAGAGAGTAAATTATGACTTTTTTGGGGGAGAACTATCCCTTTAATGTTAATAAAACAACAAAACACACAGAGGAAATCATTCACTGCTCTTGACTGAGAACTTTAAGTCTGTTGTGTTTTATTTTCATATTTGTTTATTTAATTACTTTCTTCAATTCTACTGTTAAATACACCTATAGCTGAAAAAATAAAGCACTGTTTATTTCATTTGTATATTAAGTTGTGTATGTGTAATATGTATCTCTGTTCATAAATTTTAATAATTTTTAATAACAAAGAAAATAATGACAAAGATTTTTTATCTTCACCACTTTGGCCTAAATGTCTGCCATTCTTTTTTATTTTATATTTTGTTACCTATAAGGCTTTGTTTTTAAAATAGGGACATTAGTTTGGCTGTAATGCTCAGTCACTTGCAAAATAGTAAAACCAACATGAAAAAAGAATTGTGATAAAATCGTGATTTTCCTGAAAAAAAATTGTGATATGATATTATTGCCATATTGCCCACCCCAGGTGTAAAAAAGTGCCTAGATGTGCTTAGATGCTAAAAATTGATCATTATATCACACTACAATTAAACATAATGAAACATTAATTTGAATTGAAATTGTTTTATTAGCTTAGCTAATATAATTTATTAGCTTTTTCTAGAGATTGCAGTCATGCATGACATGGTGAAAAATGACTTGAAATAATACTGAAAATATGTTAAGATGAATGTTAAAGGTGTGCCCCCTAAAAACACAAGTGGCCCCTGCCTGGCCCCCCCAGTTACTGTGGTCTAGAACCACCACTGTTTGTGACTAGCTTCTGATTGATGGCGACCTAGCACTTTTTTACCATTATTGCCATATTGAAGTCTCCTGTGACATACTGTGCAAAGACGTACCTGGCTGTTTGATTTTTTTAGTCCACGAACTAAAAGGCTTGCCATTCTCCCCCCATTTCGCTAAGCCTTCCCCTTTACTTAAACTTTCGTTAAGTAAAGGGGAAAATATTATATATAGGCAAATTATAACACATGTTTACACAAAATTTGTTAACAAACACAAGTACTTTTCCCCTTTACTTAACATAAATTGTAAGAATATGACTAATAGTAAAGACTAGTACTAATAAATAAACATTAGGCCTATGCTAAAGCTATTAAATAGCAGTCCCAAACTAGTTTTTGTTAATACAATGTTGGTATGAGTCACTACAGTCATTTAAAAATATAAAAAATAATACAAAGAAAAATAGTGGCATTTTGGGGTTAATATGGAAACGACAGTTACGATGGTGAATACACAATATTAACAATAACTGTTAATGAAACATGGAAACTGCTCCTGGTGAATAGAATGAAAATCATCCCTGCATTACTTTTATTTCGGGTAATTTACAACGTAACGGCATGCATGCTCGTAGTTTCTTTTGCACTAGCTTGATCAGTGAGGCGATACAGCGCGCGCCGCCGCATTTGCGCATGCAATTGAGTGTGCGCTACGAGAACAGTATAACGGCTGACAGGACAAGAAAGTCCGTTTTTCTTTGGTGAAAAACGTTATTTCAGCGTACACTTATGTCACTGCCTGGTAGTTCCTATTGTGCTGGGTTTTCTGAAGTAGTCATGATTCGCCTCTCATAACATAACATGCTCTCAACACGCACGCAGAGTGGAAAAGGAGGAGCGGGGGAGCAAGGATCACAGCGCAAATTTGAACTATATCGATATGCGATATGGTCTAATTCCATATCGCATTTCAAAAATATATCGATATATTTTTTATATCGATATATCGCCCAGCCCTACCTGCATTATAAGTGTGTCCATGGTAACTGAAATATAGTTCTACCTCAGCGCTCAGCTGTAGCCTGACATGCACTTTCCGTGAGCGGTAATTGAAAACCCGGAGTGGACCAAAGCGAAGTGATTACAGAGTGCTTAGAGTGGAGAGAGGAACGTGCTTTTGCTCCACTCCAGGCTTTGATCACATCCCACTCAGCAGGGTACACCTCGTCTTTCCTTAATTTAAGACTATTCAAACTAAAGTTAAGACATTTATTACACTATTTGAGAAATGAAAGCCTATTTACGGCCTTCAAATTATGAAAAGTGAATTTAAGACATTAAGGACAGACTGGAACCATATTGACGGAAATCCGTCATAGACTTGCTGCAATTAACGGAAATCCGTCGTAGCGACGGAGAACTTTAATCCCTGCGTGCAAAGGCTGCCCTCCCGTCCAAAGCCTGCCGGGCCACGTCAGCTCTTGTCGGCCACGCTTTCACCACCGCTGGACAGGCTGCTTCCGCCCTGCATTCAATGGCAGTTCTCCAAATTCTCCAAGCCGATCTCCTCCGTGAGTGGGATGAGAAAGGCTCGGACCAGTCTGCCATTACGGATTTAAGGAGCGCGACGGACCTTTCCCTTCGTGCCACTAAATCCGCGGCCCAGGCTGTCGGGAGGTGCATGGCCTCGCTCACCGTTACGGAGAGGCACCTTGGTTGACGCTCACAGACATGAGGGAGGCCGAGTGAGCTGTTTTCCTCAACGCCTCGCTCTCTCCTTCCGGCCTCTTCGGCCCAGCTGTGAGCGGGATTGTCGACCGTTTTTCTGAAGTGCAGAAAACCACACAGGCCATGAAGCTTTTCCTGCCTCGACGCTCGAGTTCCGCCGCAGGCCGCTCTCAAAAACAACCTCCTGCACGAAGCTTCTCGCTCTGTCAGTTCCCTTAAAAGAGGTGACTGCAGATGTGTATTTTGCAGCCAACGAGCGCGCTGTACAGCCCGCTCGCCTGCACCCAAACGACATTTTTACGGCGACCCAGAGATATGTCATAAAGAGTGTAATTTCTGGTTATCCGGCTCACGCCGATGGTGTTTTGAGTGTAGAAAATGTGCCCGCTTCCCAGTGTTCACCCCTACACACAAGCACGGTTCCCCCTGTGTCACTCACTCTCGCAGAGCCCACTCTCATAAAGCTGGCATGTGCCGCTCGAGTGTTAGATGTAGGAAATGTGCCCATGGTACAGTGCCCACACCTACTCACTGCCCGCTCTGCTACACAGTTATCACAGGGAACAAAACACATAAAGCCGACACACACCGGCTATGGTATAAATGTAAGTCCAGTGCCCGCTCGCAAGCGCTCACGCTTACTGACAAACACGCTACACACGCGTTTTGAACAAAGCTCTCATGAGGCGACCGTTCAAAATGCTCACGACCAGACAAATCCTCGCGCAAATTCGCCCGAGGGACTGGTTTATCTCTCTCGATCTGAAAGATGCTTACTTTCAGATTCCATCACAGGCCATTCTTGAGATCCGCCTTCGACGGTCAGGTATATCAATACACCATCCTTCGGTTCGGCCTGTCTTTAGCACCCCGTACATTCACGAAGTGCATGGATGCGGCTCTCGCTCCCCTCAGAAGTCAGGGCATGCGAATATTGAACTATTTGGACAATTGGTTGATTCTAGCACAGTCAGAGATGGAATTAATATCTCACAGAACGTTGCTTCTCAGCCATCTGGAGAACTTGGGTCTCACGGTCAACTGGACCAAGAGCTCATTACTGCCCAGTCAGACAGCCTCTTTTCTGGGGATAGAACTGGACTCTGTGTCTATGACGGCCCGCTTGTCGACACAGCATGAGCGCCGTGTTCGACACCTGGCTGCTTCATTCCAGACGGGCAGCCTTGCTCCCCTGAAAACTTTTCAGAAAATGTTGGGCTGCATGGCCTCAGCTGCAGCTGTGCTTCAGCTGGGCTTGCTGCGTATGCGGTTGCTACAACGCTGGCTGAACGCACGGGTACCACACTGAGCTTGGGCTTCCGGTGGTCTGCGTATCAGGGTGACTCAGAGCGTTTCAGCTCTGAAGCCTTGGATAGCGGCCGAATGGTACCAGTCGGGAGTGACAATGGGTGCTATCTCGTACCGGAAGGTTATCTCGACAGACGCCTCCAGCCTAGGTTGGGGCGCCCTCTTCGAGGGCAGACCGGTCTTTGGCCAATGGTCAGACCGGGAAAAATGACTTCACATAAACTGTCTGGAGATGTTAGCGGTCGAGAATGCCCTGAAGCATTCCTGCGGGGCCACCATGTACTGGTTCGCACGGACAATATGTCTGTGGTGGCCTACGTGAACCGCCAGGGCGGTGTCAGATCCAGAAATCGAAATGCTCTGGCGGAACGCCTCCTCATTTGGGCTCAGCACTCCCTGCTCTCGCTGAGAGCTGCGCATGTGCCTGGTCACCTGGACGATGGTCCAGACAGACTGTCCAGGGACGTCCCCCCAGGGGAATGGTCCCTGCATTCCCAAACAGTCCAGCTGCTGTGGCGCCGTTTCGGCAAAGCGAACGTCGACCTATTTGCTTCAAAAGACAACGCTCATTGCCCAATGTTCTTCTCGAAGAACGAGGATGCGCTGGCCCAGACATAGCCCAGCTGCCCTCTGTATGCTTTTCCCCCGATCTCACTGTTACCACAGGTAATCAGGAGAATCAGGGAGACTGGCCACTCAGTGCTCCTAGTAGCCCAGCGATGGGAGAACCAAATTTGGTTCCCGGAGCTGATGCGGCTGATGGACTTAGCCCCATGGCCGATTCCGGTGAGAAGGGATCTCCTCTCTCAAGCCGGCGGCTCAATTTGGCATCCTCATCCAGAGCGCTGGTCTCTGCATGCATGGATAGTCAACGGATACCCGTTGTTCTGCCAGAAGGGGTTGTGAACACGATCACGCAGTCTAGAGCTCCCTCTACGAGAAAGCTCTACGCGTCTAAATGGTCTGTGTTTACTAGCTGGTGTGCCGACAAAAACCTAGACCTACAAACCTGTGGAGTCTCGGGGGTGCTTTGTTTCCTTCAAGAGCTGTTGGATATGGGTAGAACCCCTTCCACGCTCAAAGTATATGTTGCGGCCATTGCGGCGTTCACAGAGTCGACGCGCGGCCAGTCAATAGGAAGGAACGAGCTTGTCATCCGCATCCTTAGAGGAGCCAGGAGGATGAATCCCCCGCGGCCCCCGTTGGTTCCTATTTGGGATCTTTCTATAGTCCTGGAGGCCTTCGAACCCTTGCAGACTGTGGATCTGAAATACCTTTTGCTCAAAACTGCTTTTCTGATAGCCCTGTCATCAGTCAAGCGTGTGGGTGACTTACATGCGTTATCTGTTAACGCCGCATGTCTCGAGTTTGGACCTAATGACTCCAAAGTCATCCTCAAGCCGAGACACGGCTATGTCCCCAAAGTGCTTGGCACTCCATTCAGAGCGCAGGTTATTACATTGTCGGCTCTACCGGAATCCGGTAGCGAGGTCGATGTTAACCTCCTCTGCCCTGTTAGATCGTTAAGGGTTTACGTCACGCGCTCCGCCACCTTCAGGCGCTCAGAGCAGCTCTTCGTTTCGTTCGGTGGGCGCGCCAAGGGCCTCGCCACCTCGAAACAGAGTCTGTCCAGATGGATAGTGGACGCTATCGCGGCAGCATATGCGTCTAAAGACCTGCAGTGCTCTTCGTGGGCTTGGTCCAGCGGGATTTCTATTCATGACATTTGTATGGCGGCAGGCTGGGCCTCCCCCTCTACATTTGTTAGGTTTTATAACCTAGAAGTCCCTGCCCTGCAGGCTAGACTTTTGTCAGTCTAACTTATGAGTATGTGCTGTTCAGATTCGTTCATGCGCAGGCTACTCTCACATTAATCCCAGCTCCCCTAGTTGAGCTGCACTAAAAGGATTGATATTCTCTTCTCAGTATGGACCGGCTGTGCCGCTCCGTATTCCCTGCCACATGACACTGTGTGCTTATGTACATGTACTGGCCCACTTAGTTGGCCATCTATTCCCACTAATATATGTTCCCCGGGGCGCACCCCCTGGGACTTTATGTGGTGAATTCTTGGCGTGCACGGCGTTGACAAGGGGTTCCCTTAGCGTAAGCAACTTACGCAATACGAGAGAACCTCTCATAAGAGAACGTACTCGGTTACTAACGTAACCTCGGTTCTCTCTAGAAGAGGGAACGAGTATTGCGTAACCTGCCGTGCTCGCGCCACGAGCTGATCTCGCTTCAGTCGATGAAAACCAGGTAAGCAGCCTCCAAGCCCGTCCTTTATACGCTAAGCCACCCCCATTCTGGCGGGCTGTGACGTGTGAGGGCGCAGCTCTTCCTCTGGATCAGCATACCTTCTATAACCTGGACTTTGTTCCAACACTGCACCAGCAACTGCACCTACAGTCATTACAAGTGTCACCACAAATGGCCAGTGAAATTGAGAAGGGAACCAGGCAGCAGTCCAAATGTCCTGCGTGGGCGCAGTTACGTCAACCACGGTTAACTGCCAGTCGCTTTCGAGATGCCTGCTCTTCGTGGGAGGGAAATGCAGATCCAGAGGCTGCAGCAAAGGCCCTTGCTGGCCAAATGATAAGGGGCTCCAGAAAGCAAACTGCTGCAATGGTACGAGGTCTGCAAATGGAATCAGAAGTCCTGACCAATTATGCTAAATTAATGGTAGTTAATGTGCTGTCAGTTAGTTTTGTCATTCCCCCAGAAGCACCACATCTTGGGGCTAGTCCAGACGGTAGGATCTATGACCCTTCAGAGTCACCGCCGTTTGGACTTGTTGAAGTGAAGAGCACCACAAAACATGATGCTTCGCAGGTTGCGCACCTTAAGAGGGAAAATGGCTATGTCAGGCTGAGGCAGTCACACCGATACTACTGGCAGGTTCAGGGACAATTAGCAGTAACCGGCCTTGAGTGGTGTGACTTTGTCACGGACACTCAGGCAAATTTATATGTTGAAAGAATTTGGCGAGATGTTTCATTCATACTCAAAATGAAGGACAAATTAGACCTTTTCTACTACAACACATACATGGATGTGTACTTGAAATCACACTGAACTGTCCTGGACTCTCAGTAAATGTCTAGAGACATCAATCAATCAGTTAGACAACTACACTTACACTATATGTCTTTTAAAATATTTGCTTATTTGCTATTTTTTATTAATCAGTTGCATTTACTCATTCATTATTTTACATGTTCATGAATTAATCTGTATAGTTAATTTATTAATCAGTTAATTAATAATTATCACATTGCCCTGCTAATGCTCATACTTGCCTTACTGGTACTGTAAAATGAATTGCAATAAATCGGTTATTTATTCATTTAATGGCTTTTAATGTCAAATTAATCAATTGCTCCTGGCACACAAGGCCCAAAATTATACTGTTCCACTTACAGAAGAGACAATTGACAAAGAGGCAGTTATTTACATATATATACACAACAATGACAAAAAGAGAGCAAACCCAAAACGAGTATAAGTATGCAACAGCACATGCAATATACTCTCCAGATCTCAGTCTTCTTCAAAAGACAAAGGTCCTTGAAAATTCACCATAACACAACAGTTGTGCCAGATCTGGCTGACAGTGCCCATCAGAGTGAGAGGTACAGGTGAGTCCCAGATGTGATTGGACTTAATTCTGCCTATTACCCTTTTGACCACTATTCTGAGACGTGCTATGGCTTGTGTCTTCTCAGTATCCTCTCTTGTAAATTGTGCTGAATGCTTGAAGGGTGGAATGATGAGTTTTGCCCCAACACCAGAAAGGAGGTCTTCAATGATAAATCCTTTGTCGGCCATCACTTCATCACCTGACTCAAGTAAGGGAAGGATTCCGCTGATCTTTGTTATCTCCTTGTCAGAGATGCTTCCAGTGTACAGCGGCGAGAAGAATGTCACTAAACCATGGGGGGCGACTCCGATCAGTCCCTTCAAGGTTGTCCTGTTTTTGTAGTGGGAGAACGTTTCTGATTGCAGGGTCAGTGAAGAGGGTGCCGCCACAGCAATCTCAGTGCAGTCCAGTATTACACAGACATTGGGACAGTACTTCTTGAATTTTCCTGGCATGACAGACTTCACCTTCTCCCTACTCACCCAACGAGGAAGCGTCCCCAGAATGAAGAAGAGGTAATTGGCCCAGGTGATGGTCACACGGCTCACAGTGGTTACACTTATCTGGAACATGTCAGCAATTACCTGCTCCTTCATGCCAACAGCTACTCGCATACAGTAAATAAGAAACTCATCAATTAATGGCATGCTGCGAGGAGGACTGGGACTGATGTTCTCAATGGTGCCTTCACTTATCCTCTTTGCTTTACTCCAGTAGACCAGTTGAGAGGCAGATGGTGCAATGGACTCCCAGAAGATCTTAAACACGCGCTCAGATGGAAATTTGGTGTAAAATATCATCTGGTCATCTGACGCACAATACCGGCTGAAGAGGTCCGAGGGTGGTAAGGCTTTCTTCAGCTTGGCTTCCAAGTCTTGGATGTAATCCGCCGTCTCATCTAGCGTACCTGTGGTGATTGAGAATTAATAAATGAATTCAGTCCTTCATTCAATTTAGTGGAATTATAAAGCCCTGTGGATAACAGTATTTATTTTATAATATATATTTCTTTTGTAATATATATTTCTTTTATATATATATATATAGTATTGCATCAGACATTCTCCTTTTTTTATTATTATTTTACAGCTAAAATTGTTACACTCACAAATGTTTGTTTTATGTTATTGTCACCATCACGATCATTGTCAATGTCATTGTCTTCTTCACTGTCACTGTCATCGTTATTGTCATCTGTTAGTCACCGTCTGCACTACAGTTCCCAGCATCCTCCTTGGCCCACACCTGCACGTCCTTCACCATTACCCGCACCTGCCAGTCATCTCGTCATTATCAATCATTGTCTTCAGCTGTTGTCGTCATTGTTCATCTGTTTATTTAAGTTCCCTTCATGTCCTGTGTCATTGTTGGTTATTGTTTGTGTCACGTCACACTGTTTCACTGTGTTAACTAATCGTTGTTTAGAATAAATCTTGTTATTTTATTGTATCCATTGCCTCCATCGTCCTTTTTGAGAACCACAGCGTGACAGTTATAAATTTATGTTCATGTCCAAATGTTAAATTGTTTTGTATCAGACCAAGGTTTAACTTACAATTTCCCAAAAAGGGTAGTGTTAAAATGACTTATTTTTTAGGATGTGAAGCAACACTGGTAATTTAGAATTATCGAAATAATTTTCATGTGATATCATCACAGCAAGCTGCTGTAAGGTTTTTATTTTTTTTATAGTATTGCATCATACTATCTTTTTTTTAAATTGTTATTATTTTACAGCTCAAATTGTTACTCATAAGTGTTTGTTTTATGTTAAATTCATTCATTCATGTTTATTTTCAAATGTAATTTTTTTCTGTATCAGGCCATGGTTTACCTTACAAATTCCAAAAAAGGGTTAAAATTAAAAATGGCTTAATTTGTAGAAGTTTTAAGAACAAGGGTGTTAACAAGCATTGCTTGGGGATCAGTTTTCTCAAGAGGCAAGATTTTGTTAGCTAAATGTTTCTTATAACATTGTTACAAACACTCAAATGGATAGGAGACTTCAAAGTTCATGAAATCACGTTCATTCAACAATTTTTTTTTTTTTTTGGGGGGGGGTGTAGGCAGTTTTGTTCACCAGGACTGGAATCAGCTTTGTCGTCTTTAAAGCCAAAAACCCTGTAGCATTTATTTTACCTTCCAATCTGTGACTGACTCATGGCATGGCTAGCTGATATAGCTGATATACTCACAGCGAAGTTCTTTTTTGTTCTTCGCTAAGGGGTAAAAAAGTTTGAAATACGTGACCAGGGAACAGGATGCAGAGATATAGCTTTATGTCTTTCTATTACTGTGTAGTGATGGGAAGTCCGGTTCTTTTCCTCGAACCGGTTCTTTCGGACAAGTTTGTTTCAATGAACTGGTTCAAAAAACTGATTGACCGGTTTTTTTTATGTCCTCACGTAATGACGGCAATTCTATCATCCCGGCGGATAAAAATACATTCAAATAAAGGCATTTGTAATCATAACTTCAGTTAAATAATAGTAATCATCGTCATAATCATCTTGGATAAGTTTCTTACATTTACGTTTTGCAAATGAACCCCACAGGCGATGAGCAAACGTGGATGTTTCACATGTCTCAAAGTTATAAAGTGAATAAACTGGTCTTCATCAATTTTATTTTATTTGTTATTAAATAAACGTACATTTCGCCGAATTTGGCCCCTCATTTAAGTCCTCTATGCTCAGTATCTCCAGCTCATCGGTTCTCCGTATCGAACATGTCCGAAAGAAACAGTTCTCGGTTCTGTACTGGTGATTCGAGAACCGCTGCAGAAACCAGTTCTTGTCTTGAGAAAGAAGATAATCTGTTGCAGTAGGCCTGTATGTGCTGAGCTGAGAGCTGCTGAAATCTTACTATACAGTTGACAAAACTAAAAGTCGATGCATGTCTCCAGTATGTTTAATACGTTATGTTTTGAGTAACATATTACAAACATTTACTAAGCACCCTTAAAATCTTGGCAAGAGTTCACTTCAAAGATTTATATTAACTTAGAAATTAAATTAGCTGTTCCTGATAATAATGTTTTAGTATAATAATAAATGTTTAGTTTTGCAATCCATTCATTGTGTTTCCAATCTTTAAAATAATACAGTGATAAGACAGTCATTATGTGATAAACATGTTTCCAACATGTTTTATTTTGTTACACTTATTGATGTTCAACAATTAAGAAACATGCATTTCGTCCCTCTGAAAAAATTGTACGCGTGCTCAGCTCATCAGCTCATTGGTTCTCAGTATTTCGAACATGTCCGAAAGAAACAGTTCTCGGTTCTGTACTGGTGATCTGAGAACCGCTGTACCTGTATATTCGGTAGTGCGTGCATGCTCAGTATCAGCTGCTCATGCTCATCACTTCTCTCAGCACAACATGTCTCAGTTCAGTGAACTGTTGGAGTTACTGGAGTAACATATACTCTGGGATATTGTTTATTTCGAATCGGAGGGACTGTGTCAGGCATGTCCAAAAGTGAGTAACTTGTGGATCAGCGCTGTCGCAAGACGCAAACTGTTTTGAAAGATTCAGTCCGATTTAGTGTACTGGTTCGACCGGTTCATTAAAAATAACTGGGTCAAAAGAACAATTCATTCACTTTTTACTGTGAAAAAGTGTATTATATAATACCATTAACATGCATGTAAGAATGTGACAGCACCTCCCAGTGGCAGTTTTTGGTTTTTAGATTTTGCACAAACCTCTCAGGTCAAGAGTCAAATAAGTCCACTGTGGTTCGTTCCAGTCACCTTTGTTAAAGTTGGGATGAAACGGAAGTTGCAATTTTTTTCCCTATTGTGACATATTCGTGAAACAGCTTCTCGAACAAGAAAAAATGTAAGGTGAGACTTGATTTTGTCATGGGGAATTGATTGTTCGATTGACGTAGCTCTCCACCTTTTTCCTAGGCCCCATGACGCTTTGTGTGAATTACTGAAGTAACATCCATTGAACTGTAAACAATCAGTGAAAGGTTCACTCAGTGAACACAATAAGCATTTACAATGAGACATTATTCTACTTACTCTTTAACCATCGAAGACAATTAAATTTTAAAGCATCTGTGTGAAAACAAAACTGGAAAGAGATGCCATTCTCCTGACAACTAAAAATAGAGCATGAAGGAAATTGTTCGGCTGAGTCAGACAAATGTCTTAGGGTTAAGTATGTAATATATAATGGTGCCTGCATTAGATGTCATCAGCTTTATTGCCTGAAGGAAATGTGCAGGCATGGCCGAGGCGAAGCAAGGCAAGGCGACACAGTGTCTCATTCCCGTACAGTACGTAGTACAGTACGTAACCCCAAGACATTCCCTTTCAAGGAAACTCGATGCTGCGTCATGGTATTATTGACGCTATGGGTGTCACGGACTCAGCCACACCGTCACTCCCTCAATCACCCAATCATCACACTCCACCCACTCGTTCACTCTCACCCGAGTTTTAATCCCCTGCACCTGAACCTCATCATCCCCACTGGTTAAATACACTCACCTTCTGGTCCCTCATTGTCTGGTCTCGTCTTTGACTGGTTCACAGACCTGTTGATACTCACAGAGTGTTTAACTACCTGCCCTCCTAGTATTGCTCATCGGAGTATCCTGTTTTTGTCTGTCCTGTTATCGGGATCCTCGTCTGTTCCTGTCTCTGTCCAGTCTTCCATTCGTCTTCCTCCTTCATCTTCAACCAGCACCGTCCACTATCATCACCAGCCCGGATCCCTTCCACCATCACCAGCACGGATAAGTCCCATTCACGCAAACTGATTGAACTGCCTACCATTTCTACGATCCGCTCCTGTATACATTACATCTTGCAAATAAACTATGTTGATTGTTTATAATCCTTGTCTGCTTGTCTGAGAGTGACAATGGGAACCTTAATTCCAACTACGTCATGCTGAGGGAATGCCTGCTGCAGCTAATCAATGCAAGTGAATCAAACAAATAGGCCTTACAATTTATATAGTTTCACAAAGAGCTCAAAAGAATGCACATAAGCTTAACCTGTTTAAAAGCTTATTTATTAAAGCTTGCATGTGTATATATATTTAAAAGCAAAGTTTAATATTAATTGTAATTTAATATAACAATTATATAAATATATTACATAATTTATATTTAATTTTAATATAATTCATATAATATAAATTCATAAATAATTAGCAGCAAAATATGGGCTTTTCCTTTCACTCTAAACTGCTTTAATTTGGAGCGAGAGATACAGGGGAGTGGCTTTATTGCATCACGTGTCACTTTTACTCACAGCTGATTGGTCCAGTTTTGGTCTGTGATCTCTGACCCAGAATAAAACCTACTCCGGAGCAGTTTACCTGTGTAGCGTAAATTACCATGGCGATGAAGCCCACTAAAAACCAATCAACCTTCCTGAAACTTGAAAAACCAGAATTTGCTCAAACTTACCTGGGTAGCTGGGCAACTGAAACCGGCTTCATGCAACAGGCCACAGAGCTCTTTATCTTATCCCTATTGTAGCTGGGTAACTCGATCACAGGTAATCCCTTTAATCCCGAAAGCGGGACATGCAACTGCCTAAAGCTAAGGAGCAGAGCTGTCAGGGGAATTACACCAACATAGTAGCTCTATGTTCCGTTAGTGTACAGTATACAGTCCTTAGACCAAGCAACAGAGGAATTAACCTCTCATCGACTCTACGAAGCTCAATCTTTTGCACTACTACCACTAGCACCCATGCCAGCTCGCCACAGAAAGTGACCCTCTGACAGTGGAGCATACAACCCTAATTAAAACCCCAGTAAATAATTGGGGAGGGAGATGAAATGAGCGAATGGTAAAGTTCCTTCCCAGATATGTCTCATTTGTCCAGCTCTACACCTTACTTTCACTTTCACAAAAGCTTCCTTAGGGAGCAGCTTTACAGAAGGGGCCATGCAAGGTACATCTCAGCATGTCTACCTTAAACTTCTGCACAGGGCAGCAGGAGGATGATTCGAAAATGGAATACAGGGCATCCTCAGTCTGTCAAGCTCATACTAACCGTCTATTTGTCTAAAAAGGAGGTCATTAAAGAAACCTATCCACAGGGAAGTGTAACTTTCTACTTAAACCCCAACAAATAATTGGGGAGGGATACAGAATGAGAAATTGGCACCAGGCAATCAAGACTGGCGTGTTTTATATGTGCTTCAGACACCCGTCATGCCTGGATGCATTCCCATAGTGTCAACACCATGGCGTAGCATCGAGTTCCCTCAAAAGGGAACTGAAGGATAAGAATTATATGCATGGTATAGAAAATTAGCTCAGAAGTTGAACATGTTAATAATTAATATATAGAATAATTAAATATAACTTGTTATAATTCATTATAAGAATTTGGATCAGTTAATATAATTAACTTGATATAGCTGAATCAATATTATAATCAATTAATCTGTTTGTCCAGTGAATACTCAGTATTGATCATCTATCAACTCTCAAGGATATTTTTATAGTTTTATTAGCACAGGTATGTAGGTTATGATGTTTATGATACAAGTGTTATATATTAATATATTACACTTTCCATTGCTGTAGAAAATGTGGATTAATTAATAATCTAGTTACACGTTAGATTAAAAACAATATATATACATATATATATATATATATATATATATATATATATATATATATATATATATATATATATATATATATATATATATTAGAAGGAGTAGTTTTCCCACCTGAAAAATATATTGTTTACTGTTATGAGACCGCTGATGAAGACATGCAGGATGAGATGTCTTGATACATTCACACATAGCCAGACCACCGACCGGAATAACTCACTCAATTACGTGCGCAGCAGTGTCTACCAGCAATGTTGTATGGAAAAGAGATTAGTAAAAAATGTGAGTAGAATTTTAAGCAGATTTCTTCTAATCAAAAGGAAATACTGAGTTCTGAAATATTTCAGACATATAATTAAGCAGAATATACAGTTCTGATTGTGATTGTCTAGTTGTCACGGAATCAGACGACACCCTCAGCACCAGGAGCTTCAGCTCCACCCACTTGTTCCCAGTCACCTGAATATTAACCTGCCACACCTGTCACACCCTCATCGAGCACCACATATAAGCACCCAGCTCACATTTACTCATTATCCGGTCTCGTCAGTCTCGAGTCACGAGTACATTAACCTGACTACTCACCTTCCTATGCCCACCTTCATCGTCCTCTTCCAGAGACTCGTTGCCTTGGACCCATTATCTTCATCATGCTTGTCTTCAACCCTGCGAGCAGAAATACCCCATCAGCTAAGTGTGACTGTCATTTAAACATCTTAAGCTCATCACTCACCATTCTGATGATCTTCAAGATCACCATCAACCCTATAAAAAAGAACTGTTACTTTTACCATGCGTGTCTCCTCTCCGCTGTAAGCTTGCCTTCTTTCAGGAGGGATGAGCCTATGCATCCTTGTTAAGATGATGGGGCTCGCATGTCTATCTGGCTTAGGGACTGGAGGTAGGTCCTTCCCTTTCCCCCTTTTCTCCCGATCTCCACGACGAGTTATGTTGTTCATGGAGTAAATTGTACTCCTCCCGTGTCTTCGTACCTGCGACGTCGATTTCTTCGACCATAGTGGCCGCAAAGGCACAGGGATATACAATGCCCCAGGTGGAAGAGACGCTTGAGGGCTATCTCTCCCCTGGTAGCACATCGTCACTTAAGAAACCAATGCTCCCCACCAAGCTGTGCAGAACAACATCCACGCTGTTGGGGAAGGCGTTTCAGGCAGCGGGTCAGGCTGCTATGTCTGCTATGGAAAGGCATCTGTGGCTCAACCCCACAGGCATCAAGGAGAAGGATAATGTATTTCTCATTGATGCTCCCCGTGTCGTCTTCTGGCCTATTTGGCGAATCTGTTAATACGGTCATCAGTAGGTTCCAGGAGGCACAGAGACTGGGGAGCAGCTCTCTGCACTCAGCAACCAAAGAAAAAGCCGGACTTAAGAACGGTCATTGCGGCCAAAAAGAAATCCTGAGGGTTGTGCACCCAGGACTGTTTAACATCGCCAGCGTGGAAACTACTGCCAAATATTTAACCTTTGGCTTTAAAGACCATAGAAAACGGCTAGAGTATATAGTTTGCCTTCTATTATTTTCAGAGAGTTCTAGGTCTTATGGTGGCCACATCCACGGTGATATAGCTTTGGGCCTCCTACACGAGACCATTTCAGTTGTGTTTCAAAGCCAGGGGATTTCATCCAAGCACTGTGGGCTTCATTCCCTTTCTATGTGTTTTAACCCCCGGTTTCTTACCTCAAATTGATGGCTGTATTTCTGGTCCTGAAGTACTTTCTCCAGCAAGCTACAATATCCTAGTGCGGGTGGACAACACCACGGTTGTCGCTTACATAAATTGTGTTCTGACTAAGGTCCGTCAATAATGGTCATGCCTCTTGCTGATAGGGCCTTGTTGACTGACCACAGTTGGGTTTTCAGATCTGATATCCCCCATGGGCACTTGCAATCCGGAGAGACCTTTTATCTCAAGCGCAGAAGATGATATTTCAACCCCGGCCCAAACTTTGAAATTAGGGGACCAAATCAAACGTAGTATTAGTTCTGGCAGGTCACGTTAGTCAAGTTGCATCAGCTGACTCTTAGCTGATCCCAATTTACCTATAGGAATATGACACCTATCACAGCATCTCTATATATAAGGTCCATTCAGTATTATCAGCAGCTTATCGCGTTGCTCAGGAGCTAGTTAAACTGCGAATTTGGCGGGTAAAATAGCATAGGAATTTTAGCGAGAGGGATTCGTTCCCTACACGGATTTCACCAAAAGTTAATTAAAGTTTGTGAACTTGAACATGCGAATTCGCCTTATTTATCATAAGCTGCTTGATTTGGAAGTGACCTGAATTTGCATATTTTAGTAATCATCATATATTAGGTATCATTCAAAAGCTTACAAACTCACAATTCATCCTGTGAAAACAAATTTTGAAATTGGATGTTCCGTTATCATAGAAATGGTACTTTTAAATCTTTTAGCGGGCTCTTTAGTGCGGTGTCTGGTTTCATATTACAAAATGTATTTTAACTACTTTATAATCAAAACCTTTTCTAATCTTGACAAAACATATTGTCAGAAAGGTCTGAGTCTCAAGGTTCCATATTTGAAGACTATTTTGTGATAGAAGTGATATCCAGACAGAAATGTATTGATATGTTAAAGGAGAATGCATAAAAAAAATCAATGGAATGTAGGTGACACCCGGTGGCTATTTTTGAAATAGCGCCTACACAAAATCTCACAGGAACTTCAATTTTTGTGATATCAACTTCTATTCTCAAAAAGGAGGTGATAGTTAGTGGTCCTGACAGAACTTAGAGATGATGAGCTTCCAGCTGATGTAGTGGAAACAATCCTAGGGCTAGAGCTCCCTTCACTAGAATAAGTTATGCCTTTGGCGTGTTTTTGAAAGCAGTTTTTTTTTTTTTTTGGTAAGCCCAATTTTTCAGGGAACAGGGTTACAGTCAAGTAACAAGAGACGTTTCTCTTAGTAGCATAAACATTATCTGTTATTTAAATTGTGATTAAATTATATACAGAAAGAAATCAAAGAACCCTCTCTTTGTATGACATGAGAGTGATGAAATAATACTGAATATTGGGTGTGCAAAGATGTTGTTTATTTTGTTTAGACGTATATTTAATCATACAACAGATAGTTATACTGTTATATCTGTAAGACATGGATACACTAGCTCTAAAATGTATTTGCTGCAACCATTTGATTCAATACAGGTGTGGGTTATTCTATAAATAGCTGATTATGTACAGCATACTGTTCAAGCTCAATCACATTTAAAATTATATCATGACCAATCACTGCGAAGATCCATCAATTACCAATCACACTCAGTGACTGAATATGTTACCGGCAAAGTGTGTAATCCGGCATTCTATAGAATGCCTAGGTAATGTATAGAATTAGGTAATGTATTTTTTGCAAAAAACATCAGGAATTCTATACATTGCCTAGGCATTCTATACAATACCGGGATTTCACACTTTGCCGGTAACAAACACATCATTAACTCCACATCATCATAAAAGTTACCTAAAAAAATTGTACAATATATAAGATATAAAATATTTACATTATATAAAAAAGAAAAGAAAAAAAAGTCACGTCTCTGTAAGAGCAATTCAATATCGCCCCCTCTAGGTGACACACTCACTTTTTCAATACCACAAAAACGTAAGGAGGAAACATTTGTAGCTGTGTCCCAATTCAGGGGCTGCATCCTCCGAAGGCCGCATATTTGAAGGCCGATTGCGTCACAGCGGCGCGATGAAGGCTGTTCCAATTCCAAGGCTCCTTCAAATGCGGCCTACTGTTAGTGTTGGCAAGTCCAAGTTTTCCCGCATAATTGGGCTACATTTAAGTTGTTGCCGTGGGTAAACTTTTTTTCCACGGGTTGATTTTACACCCGCCTACAATTTCGGCGCTCCAAAATCCCCAAAACATCCCTCAGACGCACAAATTCAGTGGAGAATTCGGCCACCCGATGGAGAAGAGCCGATGGGCTTTTTGGGCTACTTTTGCTGCACAGACCTGGCAACCCTATCCTTCGCGGCTTTCCCCGGGCCGCGAAGAATAGAACGAGGAACCAGCAGCAGCCAAAAGAAACGAGAACGAGAGGATGAGTTGATCAAGATATTTAGGGAGGACATGAAGTTTCAGAGAGAGACAGAGGAGAAGAGATCATCAGGAGAGCAGGGAGAGAATGAACAGATTTCTTCTTGACAGATTGGTAGAGGAATACACTTGTGGTTATGTGAATTAAAATTTATAAATATAACAATCGTATACATTATTTTTATGTAAGTTATAATTTGTAACTGAAACAAAAATAATATTTCTGTGCATTGTTTATTTTTGTAATGCAAGTTATAACTTGTAAATGTAATAAATAAATTATTTTGTACATTTATTTTTGTCATGTCAATTAATTTGTAAATGAAACAATAAATTGTTCTATACATTTTTACTTACAGTACTTTTTACAAGTATTAACAAGATAAGTCACGTTTAAGATAAGAAAAACAAAATGCAAAATTTAAATGAACAGTATACATAAAACAGATAAATAAATAATAAAAAAAATAAAATAAATCTGTAGACTTTTATTGAGCTGAGTAGGAGATCCTGGTGGTGTTGCTGGACCGGGATGGGCTGCACAATAGAGACCCTGGTAAGGCCTCTGCCAGTGCGAATCATCAGGGATCAGTACATATTTCAACTGTCCACCAACAGGTTTGCAGGGCTGACTCAGGCGTGGGCTGCCAGTCACTGAGATGTTCTCAGAAAGAGGGAAGAATAAATTAAATTAACTCACATCCTCAAAAATCAAACCATAAAATATTGTAACATGCAAAACTGTTCTATGAGCTCTACTCTGCAGGCGAGCAGCCCTCCAGGGCCGACGTTGTCTATCCCTGATCTAGAAGACATATTTGTAGTGTTTCTGTTACATACTGGTCATATTTTTTTTAAACAATATCTAATATCAAAATCAGTTTTTCATAAAAAGTACAATATTTGAGATGAAGTGGAGTTGAATAACAATCTAAAGTACTTAAAATGTATACTTAAATCCAGAGTATATGCATGTCGTTACATTCCAACACTGGTTATTTGGAAAATGAAACTAACATAATGTATTGTCACATTAACAAATTGTTGCTAGCTGTGTCCCAGGAGTTGTTTAATGGGATGGTCTAGTTTAGATGCTGCGGCGGAGACAAGGAGAAAGCGGGATCCAAATGCAGTGTCATTTATTAAATAGACTCTAGACTTTACAAACATAGATTCCGGGAACATGACTCAGGACAGGACAACCAGGAACAACACTCAATGAAACAAGAACTCACAAAGACTGAACTCAAACACAGGGCTTAAATACAAGGACAAACAAGCTAAACAAGATAACAAGGGGGCGTGGTCAATCTGAAACACCTGGGGAGACTAATCAACATAATGGGGAACAGATAAACACGGGACATGACAGAGGAACACAGACCTGAATCATTACATAGCCCCCCCTTAAGAGTGGCTACCAGACACTCCCCAGAAAACAAAAGTCCAGGAGGGTGGTGAAGCGGAGGCGGTCCCGGGGGAGGGATGGAGGGCCAGACCCGCACAGGGAATGGGACCAAGACCTTGCAAAGGTGGGCCTGGACCATGAAACGGAATAGGGTCTGGAGACTGCGGCAATACGGGAGACCAGGGCAGAGCAGGCAAAGCAGGCGACCAGGGTGGAGCAGGCAATACAGGAGACCAGGGCGGAGCAGGCAGTGCAGGCGACCAGGGTGGAGCAGGCGGTGCAGGCGACCAGGGCGGAGTAGACCCCTCAGGTGACCAGGGCGGAGACGACCCTTTTTGATCTTTTGGTGTCACTTTGACAGCGAATAACTTTACATCTGAGGCGTTTGAATACTCCATTTGTCCATTATTTATTGCTAAAGAAACACGACAATGTATAAAATGCTCCATTACCTTGTAGCTTATCTTATGGCCCCATAGAAGCAGTTTTTGTAAAAATAGGCTAACGATTGCGTCATAACCACGCGACTCTCTGTCACACAGTAGAGAGATTACCGTATGGACGGGAGGAGAAGCTCGCGGGCAATCGGGGAGACGTGGAGGCAAAATGACAAAATGATTCATCAGAATACCTAGCAAAAGTTTCTCCTGCTCCAAGCTCATGGACAGCTCCTACTCACACTCTCCGTCTCTGCAAGTTTCGGAATGGAATGATTCAGATTTCTCATGCCACAGCCACTAGAAGACAGACGGGTTGCTCACGTCACATCTACGTCGTCAAGCTCTGTTTGAGTCGGTTTGAGTCTGCGCGTCAGGAACGGAAGTCCTAAAAAAATAAAAATAAAAAAAAAACACTAAAAATGGGCTTCACTTGTCTCAGTTGAGTTCCAATGAGATGGCTCTGTCCACTTCTTATACTGTCTATTGACGTGACGTGAACAGTCTCTGGATCGGCAGACATGATGTGAACAGTCTTTGGATCGGCAGACATGACGTGAACAGTCTCTGGATCGGCAGACGTGAAGCTCTGGCTCGGCAGGACTGTACTCAGGCTGGACGGATGGGACATGAATTGGCTCAGGCTCAGGGGGTACTATGAGCTACTGGATCCATTTCGTGGTGAGTTCTTCTGTGATGCTGCGGCGGAGACAAGGAGAAAGCGGGATCCAAATGCAGTGTAATTTATTAAATAGACTCTAGACTTTACAAACATAGATTCCGGGAACATGACTCGGGACAGGACAACCAGGAACAGCACTCAACAATGAAACAAGAACTCACAAAGACTGAACTCAAACACAGGGCTTAAATACAAGGACAAACAAGCTAAACAAGATAACAAGAGGGCGTGGTCAATCTGAAACACCTGGGGAGACTAATCAACATAATGGTGAACAGATAAACACGGGACATGACAGAGGAACACAGACCTGAATCATTACACCTAGCAACTGTGATAGCCATTGCGGCAGTAACATTGGTACTGGACATTTTAAAGTTATAACTGCCTAAAAACAAAATCAATCTAAAAATGTTCACCATTGTCAATTTAATAATAAAGTATAAAAAGTATAAACTAGCCTATATAAAATCCCATGCTGGTAACACGTCAACATTTGAACCTTTATTTTATTTTTTCTTTCAATTTTTTCATCATTAGATACATTAGATTACTCGATTAAATTGAAACCCAATACTTACATTTAAAAGTGTAATCTGGCAATTTCGTCTCCGGCTCACAATGAATTCTGGGGTAGGCAAGGCTATGAAGGATCCTTCTGATCCTTCACTATCCTTCATTTACGGGAAAAGAAGGACGTATTTGCAGGCCGCATATTGAAAGAGCCAGTCCTGTCCCAAATGGCACCCTAAACACTTGCGGTCTTCCTACGAGTCCGACAGTCAACGCGGTGTTACGTTAAGGAAGTGCGGACTCGTAGGAAGACCGCAAGTGTTTAGACTTGCAGTCTTCCTACGAGTCCGCACTTCCTTAACGTAATGCCGCTTTGACTGTCGGGAAGAAGTCTGCATCGGAGCTCGCATCAGTGTGGGCTCAGCAAAAGTGCACATCGAGGGCACATATCGACCGCAAAGGGTGCACTCACGAGCACCCTTCTGAAACCTAAAATTACAAATGACACACCCTCCGGTCTCATGGACACACGCACGCAGCAGCCATTGTAAGTACACAAGACCGAAAGTGCATATGAAGTGTGCCATTTGGGACAGGGCCATTGAACAAAGTGTTCAAATCAGAGGGCTAAAATCAGGGTAGAAAATGGCTTTTTATTTCTAAATTATGACAATTTTACCCCTTTAAACCCCTTTAAAGTCCAGGAGCTAAAGCATTTTAAAGTTACATAAGCATAGAAGTTTCTTTAGAAGCTGTAAATGTGGTGAATGGTGATGTATCAGTGTGTCAGTACAAATGTAAAAAAATGGATGTGCTAAAACTTTTTCATTATGAATACCAATGAATATGATTGATATAATATTGCCATTTGACAAACCATGAGCTTGTAGCTGTTAAATTAAGTGACATATGCTAAATGTGTCAGGTCACAGGTTGACTCTCCCCATCACTAGTGGCGTAAACACTCCACTGATATTGTTTCATCAGCAAAGATTACCAGTACCACTCAGTGCTTAGTGACCATTATATGAGAAAGGGGAGTTCAAAGAGGAACCTTCTGGCTTCTTCAAAACACCGTAATCATTTACTGTAAAACTAACTTTCAACTACTGTATTACAACAAAATTAGGTCTGATATGTGCAATAGTAACATGAAATTATTTAATTATATATATATATATATATATATATATATATATATATATATATATATATATATATGCACATCAGTTCAAGGGAGAAGCTTATCCTGTGGAAAGTACAGGGTTGAAAAGGGCATTTTGAGACTGAATGCTCACAGAAGTTTGATGAACCTGTCTGGTTTAGCCACATTATAGGGAGGAGTTTGGAAAAGAGTTACAACAAGAACATAATATTGAGGGAAGCATTTCCTAGAAGGAACTGACAAGCTCTTTACTATTGGGCAAGCTCTTCCTCTACAATTCTATTTTTTAAGGATAACAAATATATATATATTTTTAAAAGCAATTTGTGATATTTCTGTGGTGATTTTCTGGAATGAGCCAATTCTACGCATGGCTAATTTTCTCTTCCCATCTGCGAAAAGACACACAAACACATAAAGGAAAGTAAAGAGCTAAACAAAAGGTCATGGATAAAAAAGGTGGCACAATGAAAAACAAAAGAACAGAAAAAGTAAAATTTATTAAATAAATTTGTAAATGAAAGCTTTGGCGTAAGTTCTGCCAGGAAGACTCAATCGTTACGTCACTTATTACCTTCACATCTAACCAATCATGTTACTTGCAGTATAAAAGATCGGTACTTACACATGTCTGAGTTCGCAGATGCTGACGCAAACAATTAGTTCGCAGAAACCGACGCCAGCGTTCACTCACCCGAAGGCATAAATATTAACATGCCTAAGACTTTTGCACAGTACTGTATATCTCTGTCATGACAACTCCTGGAGAGATTGGCATGGTAATTGATATGGCAATGTTAATGTATTTGGTTTTGGTGGAATAGATCTGCTACGCTGCTGCTGACTATTGCTGCTTCCTAAAGAAATGGCTGCAGCAATTAAAATGGACACCTAAAGAAGCCATCCAAGAACATCTATCATCTGCCACACAAAATCATTCATCATGGCCTAATCATTCCTAGTCTGGAAGTCTCGATCCCCCTAATACGGTTTGAGAAGCTGCTGGCTAGTACCAACCTGCTGCTGTATACATGCAAGGCCTGTTTCACTGAATATTTTCTCAAGTCCGCTATGCTTGGTTGCAGTATCTCACATAATGGCTTGCTGCTGCTGTATAAACATAATACGTAATCACTGCTGCTTATATGCTTGTAATTTATTCCTACATCGAATGCAAAACTGTAAAACATGAAGCTTAAATTTAAAACTGTTTAATACAGTTCCATTCATTTTAGCGCTATAAATACTCAGTTTGATATGCGATACGAAAGTGAAAGCTTATTTCACTTTAAAGAGTTTATACCAGCGTGCTTTGTCTCTCTATCCTTAAAGCAACTACATTGTCTCTTCATTTCAGATGATTTCTGATGCACGCTGTAAACTGCTAACAGCAAACAATGGCAAGTATTTGAATGTTGAGCAGCCAGCTCATTGGCTGCTGATGCCACAGCATCCAATCAGCTGCACTATTTAGATAACGATGTGCTCGCTAACAAATTATACATGGTACAGTACCTATCGGTCTGCGTCATCTAGAGTTTCATGACAGACCTTTGTATTTAGCAGAATGTCTAAAGTGGACATTCATAATAAAGTTTGACTCACTTGTGTTTCCTTTTGTCTCCAAGTGAGCATTTTGCTGAGAAAGTAATTATTTATAATTTTCTATTTGCCTTCATGTTCAATTTTCTCTCAAACTGAGTAAAGACAGAAGACAACAAAAAGTGTTTATTTTGGTTCAGATAAATTTAATTACAGGTTTCCGCAATTTGGCAAATATGTTGCCATAGTAACTAGGTGCTCTTTTAGAGCAGTTTATTGGCTAGACATAGTTGTACCTTTGAGTGTTGCAGTAAAACTAATTTTCTCACTGACCTTTCATGGCCGCTTGCATATCTTTTGAATAGGTGAGTGGAAAGTAGATAATATTTTAACTCTCTGCATATGAACATTTAATATCGTTCTGTTCTTCTAACACTGATTGTGCCATGCATTTCTGAAAGCACCCCAGAGAGTAGATAAATCACTGACATCTGTGTGGATGTTCGCAAATGAGTTCTAGCAACTGTTTCATATATGACATACACATACACATGCACAAACACTCTCATCCGCTTACATTGTTGGCTCATGGTGGGTTGTTAAATGTGAATATTTAATGTTTAAATAATATAATAATTTAGTTTGGCTAATTTTCCATTTAATATAAACTATACATTGTGAAGTAATTAGCAAAAATGTTTAGAAAATTAATGGGTGGGCAGTAATCAAGAGAGAGAGGTTGCTCTTTCATAGCTCATAGGGAAAAACAATAGACATAAATGAGCCAACTTAGCAATATTGTATAGATTATATAATGCATACAATAATAGTAAAGAGCTATAAAAGTATTGTAATTATTACACAGCTTTCTTGAATATTTGATTCCGACTGGACAATCGCACAATCAAGTATATTTATAACGTTAAACGTCCAAGGCTGTATATCAGATCTGGGTAAGTGAAACTGGTGTCAGGAAAAAATCTACAACTTACAGAAAACCTACAAATGGGACTTATGATTTATTTGAATTCAGTGTTTCTATTCACCCAGTTAATGTTTTGTAACACCCCTTTTACTAATAAAAGCAATGGCCCTAATGACATCATTCCAGTGACATAAGTTTTAGTGGAAATACTGAAGCACATACATCAGTTACTAGTTACTATGGTATTTTGTGGTATTAGTTTTACTATCCTTTAGTTCAGTCATTTAAAAAAATAGACTGTAGTTATTTAAATTTGAACTTTAACATGATTTCTAACATAGAAATAACAAATGTGACCCTGGACCACAAAACCAGTCACATGGGTCATTTTTTTTAAATTTACATTTATACATATACAAAAATGTATATAGCTGAATAAATAAGCTTTCCATTGATGTATTGTTTGTTAGGATAGGACAACATTTGGCCGAGATGCAACTATTTAAATATCTGGATTATGAGGGTGTAAAAAAATCTGTGAAAAAAGTTGTCCATTTATGTTTGCGATTGTGCTGCATTCACTCACAAAAATAAATGTTTTATATATTTACGGTAGGAAATTTACAAAATATCTTCATGGAACATGATATTTACTTAATATCCTAATGATTTTTTGGCATAAAAGAAAAATCGATCATTTTGACCCATACAATGTATTGTTGGCTATTGCCACAAATATACCCATGCTACTTGTGACTGGTTTTGTGATTCAGAGTCAGAAATGGTCTTGCAACTGTGTTAGTAATGATGCTGTAATTTATACATTTTAAGTGCCTGACCTTGAACAGGGCATATTTCTGAAAGTCTGGTAAATAGAAATACTTTGTTAAATAACAACAAATGCATACATTTACAGAGGCCAAGTGGTACTGCATAACATGAATGAGCCCTTTTGGCCTTTGATTGTCATAGGGGACTCATGGGAAGCTCAGCTTTCTTTGTCCACTGAAGAGAAAAGAGAGAAACAAGAAAAAAGATTCCCTCCCACTACAAACAAAATTACAGGAGGAGAAATCCAACAGTGTGTGAATGATAAAATAATTAAACTACAATGTCTCATTCTTCACAAGTGCATGCACAAACCTCTTAGTCAATCTCTCACATAATATTTGGAGCTGTAGAATAGCAGCATAAACTATTATGATAGAACAATTTTGCTAAGTTTAAGGCTAATTTGCACTACCAAAAACAATCACTAATACATTTGCAAGGTATATGTCCTTGTTTGCCTGCATAGAAGATGATAAGGTATGCAACAACTATAGGACTGCTGGACTACATGTAGATCTACAACCATAACACAGTATTCTTCAGCTTCAATTCCCCGCTGGCATTTTCTTCTTTCTTTTTATTTTTTGGTTTCATGAGTGGATATAGGTTTATAAACCTTTAAACTTTATATGCATTTATTGTGGCTTATTTTAATGTCAAGAGTGCATAGAATATAAAAACACTGTAGGTCAAACAAATGTGACCCTGGATCACAAAACCAGTCGCAAGTAGCATGGGTATTTGTGGCAATGCCAAAAATACATTGTATGGGTCAAAATGATCGATTTCTCTAAATTTCCTATCGTAAAGATATAAAACATTTATTTTCGTGAGTGAATGCAGCACAATCGCGAACATAAATGGACAACTTTAAAGGCGATTTTCTCAATGTTTCGATTTTTTTGCACCTTCAGATTCCAGATTTTCAATAGTTGTATCTCGGCCAAATAGTGTCCTATCCTAACAAACCATACATCAATGGAAAGCTTATTTATTCAGCTTTCAGATAATGCATAAATCTCAATTTTTAAAAAAAATTACCCATGTGACTGGTTTTGTGATCCAGGGTCACAAATGTACTTTCATAAATGGTGATAATCAAATCAATTTATAAAACTAGCAATTTCATTTATCTTTTAAATTGTAATCAAATGAAAATCAAATAATTCCTTTTATTTTTTTTGGGAGGTTTACTGTTTAAATCTAAATATGTATGTAAACTTAATATTCCTTAAGAATAATATTTTATATAAACTATTTCATTATTTGTTGTTGTTATTATTATTATTATTATTATTATGACTTAGAAGTAAGCAGTGGTGGAAAGAGTACTAAAAAATTGTACTTAAGTAAAATAATTGCTACTTAAAGCTCAAGTCCGTAACTTTTTGGGGTTAAAAATTTTCCAAAATACATTTTTGAGCAAGTACATAACCAGCCAGTGTTCAAAACTCTCTGCTTGCCTTAGCTCGATTCAAAACGGTAAGCTTGTAATAATGTTTTTAATTCCAGTGGTACTGGTGGATTTCTGCGGGAAATTCGAGTATGTCTTTGCATCATTACGTCACATCTGTACACATAAAGAAGGTGTCTCGGCTAGTAGGCTATGAGTGTGAGGATGTTGGAGGTGGAGATTTATAGCCTTTTCTCACAGCACTTGATATAATTCAACTTATTAATTTGATGGTGGATCCAGAAAGGTTCAAACAACAATCACCAGTGACAAGTGGAGATTCACCCGTTGTAAAATGCAAAAGACTTTGGACTTCGGACTGGCTACAGAAAAAAAGAGACTGCAACCGGGCCCATGTGAAAACAAGGATAAATATCGGAAGGGCATTAAATGTATTCACGCAATGCTGATGTTGTTAAAATTAAGAATTTGAGAACAAAGTATAATTTGCACGGTTTGCTTGATATGATAAGCGATCGTTAGATTTAATCAGCGCGATTTACTGCAATGCTTTTTTCCCCTTAGTTGGTCAGGAAAAAAGTGGATGTTACTTACTTGTTCAGATGACATTTTCCGGTAAAAATTCTTATGTTAGTCATACTCCCATAAAGTAGAATCTGGGAAAGTAGATTGCGAATGACAGTATCCACACCAGCGCAGTGACTGACAGCCGCACATTCTCCTCAAAACATCGGATTCATCCGCGCAGTGCCGTGCCAACGCACAAAGTAAAGTTGATCATTCCGTGAATAACTACATTTGCAGATTTCGAACAGAGATGGCGACAAAGAGGAAAAACTGCGGACTGCAGCTTTAAGTAATAATTTACTTGAGTACAAGTAGAAGTACTGAAATATAATATGACTCAAGTAAGAGTAAATAAGTAGTTTGCTTAAAAACTACTCAAGTAACTACGTTACAAAGTACTTTAGTATTATTTTTCTATTTTTACCCAAAATGGGGAGATGATAGCGATATGGAGCGCTAAACACTCACATGTCAATTCTGTTTCATTCATACCAGTGCTGATTCATACCTCGCGCAGAAGGTCCACAAGTGAGATTCATAGAAGTATTAAACTTATGACGTTTCAGGAATTGCCTTATATGGATATAATAACATGCAAATAGAGACTGATAAAACATGAAGGCAAACACATGATAGCGATAATATATCTGTGTTCATCAAGCTATCTCAGGTATTTTCATAAGAATGATGCATGTCCTTAAAGGGTTAGTTCACCCAAAAAGGAAAAATTAGCCCATGATTTACTCACCCTGAAGTCATCCTAGGTGTATATGACTTTCTTCTTTCAGACGAATACAATCAGAGTTATATTAAAAAATGTCCTGGCTCTTCCAAGCTTTATAATGGCAGTGAATGGCTGGAGAAAATTTGAAGCCCAAAAAGTGCATCCATTCATGATAAAAGTGCTCCACTTTTACTCCAGGGGGGTAATAAAGGCCTTCTGAAGTGAAGCCATGTGTTTGTGTAAGGAAAATACCCATATTTAAAACTTTATAAACTATAATCACTAGCTTCCGAAAGATGGCCTACACATTGATTCAATTTACAGTGGAAGACTAACCACTGACCCGACGCACAACGTAATAACGAACGCGTAAGCTCAGAGGTAAGAGCAAAACAAAACCCTGGTCGCGAATTAGCATGTCGGAGGAATTCTATATAATAGAAGAGGAGCTTCAGTTTGTTGCCCAGCCCTATTTGTTTAAACCACGAGAGGTGTCTAAGCTTACGATAGTCCTACATCCTACGTCATACATGCGTCACAGGTTACGCTTGTGGCGCAAGTCAATTTGCGTAGTATGCGTACGGTTGTCTGGCAGAAGCTAGTTATTTTAGATTATAAAGTTATAAATATGGGTATTTTTCTTACAAAAACCCATGGCTTCACTTCCGAAGGCCTTTATTAACCCACTGGAGCCTTTTTTTTTATCATGAATGGATGCACTTTTTTGGGTTTTAATTTTTCACCAGCCACTCGCTCCCATTATAAAGCTTGGAAGAGCCAGGACATTTTTTTTATATAACTCCGATTGTATTCGTCTTAAAGAAGAATGTCATGTACACCTAGGAGGACTTGAGGGTGAGTAAATCATGGGCTAATTTTCATTTTTGGGTTAACTAACCCTTTAATGCAATGCTAATCAACATTGCCTGTATCATAGAATTTAACAAAATAATATGTTCTCACTCTGTGTTAAGAAGCAACATGAAACCACAGAAGTAATTTAAAATACGACTGACATGTATTGTGATTTGGGAGCAAAACATGATATTAAACTCATAAATTGTAGTGTTTGACGGTATTCTAAGCAAACATACTAGCTTTCCCTGTTGTTTTATTACTTATTTTGGAAAGTAAGTCCAGGTAAGATATTTTATTAACTAAAAGTGTAAATTAATGCATTAATAACCACAATTGGTCAAAGCAATGTACTTCAACTTCCAGTTGTCTGCTTTAATTAATCATAATGATTTGCAAATGTATCATTATGTTATGACTTCACTTGTTGAGGCACATGACTATTAACTAATTGTTAAGTAATATGCCCTCATCGTGTGAAAACCGAAGAGTGTAAAGACCAGCGACTCGACCTCCACCGAGCAAAGACACAGACAAGGCACTTGGGTATTCTCCGTGAACATCGCTCTAGACTCAGGACAGCAGAGAGGAAGTGGCGCAAAAAAAACCTCTACTGACCTTAGTTTGTATCAGTCTCTCCTCTCTTCCCTCTCTGCAAATGTCTCCACTGCTAAAACAACATTCAACCACAACAAAATTAGCATTCTGACTCTCACACACTCTTCAAAACATTCTCTTCTCTTCCCTTCATCTACTCTTATAGCTAAAGACTTTGCAACATTCTTCATAAACAAAACAACAACCATCAGCAGACAATTCTCCACACCACAAACTGACAAACACATCCTAACAAATACACACTCTCTCTCTTCCCTCTCTCCACTCTCGGAGGCAGAAACGTCCAAACTTATCCTTTCCAATCATCCTACTACCTTTCCGCTTGGTCCTATCCCCACTCACCTCCTTCAGGCCATTTCTTCTTCAGTTATACCTGCACTTACTCACATTATTAACACCTCTCTTCACACTGGTACCTTTCCCACAGCATTTAAGCAATCTCGGGTAACCCCACTGCTTAAGAAACCCACTCTAAATCCAGCACTTTTAGAAAACTACAGACTGATATCTCTTCTTCCATTCATTGCAAAGACACTTGAGTGAGTTGTGTTTGACCAACTCTCCATGTTTCTCAACACAGAACAACCTCCTGGACAACAACCAATCTGGCTTCAAAAGCGGCCACTCAACTGAGACTGCCCTGCTCTCGGTCACTGAAGCACTGAGACTGGCCTGAGCAGCTTCCAAATCCTCAGTACTCATCCTGCTAAATCTGTCTGCTGCTTTTGACACAGTCAACCACCAGATACTCCTGTCAACCCTCATGAAGATGGGTGTCTCAGAAACTGCACTCCAATGGTTCAAATCTTACCTCTCAGGTAGGTCCCTTTGGGGTGTCTTGGAGGGGTGAGGTCTCTAAGTCACAACTTCTTGCTACTGCACTGTAAAAAAAAAGTTGAGAAAACTTAAAAGTTTAAGGCAACCAGCTGAAGGACATTTTTGAGTTTTCTCAACGTAAGGGTCAATTAGTTGTACAAACCTGTGTGTATGTTCAATCAACATTAAGTTTAACAAACTTAGTTAAACTATTAATTTGTTTAGTTGACTATAAATATTGAGTTTTCTTAATGTAGACATTTAATTTTAAGCAACCAGCTACAGTACTTTTTAGTGTTTACTCAACTTGAGTTTTATTGCATTTACAAACTTAAAGTTGGTGTTCAAATAACTTAAACTATTAAGTTAATCAAAAAAGCATCAATCCAATATGAGTGAATGATTTTATTAAATGCTATTCAGTACAACATTGGTCCTTCAAAAACATTATTTAAAGTGACAATACAATTTCATCAATATGGCTTTTCTAACAACTTTTAAAATCCACTCATTTCATTCAAAACTCATTTCATTCAACGACAACAAATAAAAATAAAATAAAAAAAAATGCAAGTTCAAGTCTAAAGTATTGTTTAAAAAAATAAATAATAATAATTACACTTGTCAGCTTTAAGCAGCAAAAGTTAAAAATAAATAAATAAATAATAATAATAATAATAATAATAATAATAATTATATATATATATATATATATATATATATATATATATATATATATATATTAAATATAATATAAATATATCTTCCACAACAGTGAGGACACCAACTTTGAGTCCCTTGGTGCAGGTTTCATCACTCATCAGGATCGGTGTCCTACAGAAACACAAAAGAGGGAAGTCAGAAGTAATATATTAAGAATATGCATGTCTACATAGACAAAGCTTTATATAAAAAAATCATAAACTTCCATGTGTGTAACCTCTTTTAGTCATTTAAATGTAACGCTAAGGTATATGTTTTTATATTGTGACGGTAGGAGACAACGACAGACACGGTGGGAGTAACATCAGGCCTTGGAGAGGCGTTAATTATACAAAAATATTAAATATACATTGAATTGTACAAAATGAATTCATATTGTAAGCAAATATCATTCAAAATCTATCATAAATTAAAATAAATAACAAAACTTACCGAAGTGACCACACGGTTGAAAAAATGTGCGCCACCTGAGGCAACTCAAAGACGAAGCAGGAGAAATGGAACTGACCAACTTGCAGCCGCCTAAAAATTTACACAGAAGCACATTTAGTCAACAAACATTATTCAAAATATATCGTAAATTAAAATAAATATAACAAAACTTCCCGAAGTGACCACACTGTTAGACAAAATGGGCGCTAAGTTACCTCAGAGCCCATCTACGGAGAGCCTTGGCACTTCCTATTAGCCCCATTGTATCGATCTTGGTTGCAGTTCCATTAGAATTCCACTGGAGGTGATCGCGGGCGAGCGCAGACTGAATGGGTGTCTATGGAGCTAGACGGCTAAATGTATCTCTTTCTCCTGCTTGTCGTTGAATCAACATAGATTTTATTGTTGATTCCGCAAGTTCAATATAGTCAAATGAATGAGTACTTATGTCCTTTCGATTTCTTACAGGTTGGGTCGTTGTTGGCCGGAACACGCTAGCATTCTGCTAATGAATGCTGATTGGTCAGTGACGGACTTGCGACTGATTACGACCAGAGACCCCATTTGATGGCACCTGAAGCTATAGCAGAGAATGACGGGCTCTGGCTAAAGCAGAATCATTAAACATTATCTTAAGGAGGACTTTCTGTCGAAGTTAATTTTTGTGTACTATATTTATATTTTCCTGCGGGCACTTTTATTTTCATATCGTTATATATGTATTGTAAAAAGTACATGGGTATAAATGGAATTTGAGTGTTATTTCTATTCTTGTGTTCAATGTTCAATGTGTTTATATACATGGTACAGTATGACAACCTTAAATAATCCAGTCAATATCCCGCTCAATAACATTTCATTGATCATAGCATAAATTAGAAATAAAGATTGAAAATGCCTCGTAGGTGTGCAGCAATACATTGTTCCAACAGTGGGAATGGATTGTCCTTCTTTTCATTCCCCAAGAACAAAAAAAGGTAATGTTCTTTCTTGCTCCTGTATAAATGGTCATAGGCTACCATAAAGCAGCACCTCTGGCAGTATGAAAATATGTGACATCATCACATTTTTTGAACGGATTTTTAGAACAGATAAGTAAACTTAAAAATGCAATTTTCAGCTGAGTGTATTATCTTATCTTATTACATTGCAGCCTGTCTGACAGACATTTCTTGCTGGATGAAAGACCATCAACTTCAACTCAACCTTGCTAAGACAGAGCTGCTTGTAGTCTCAGCCAACCCAACACTTCAGCACAACTTCTCCATTCAGCTAGGTTCGTCAACCATAACTCCTTCCAGGACATCCAGGAATCAGCCAGGAGTTGTGATTGATGATCAGTTAAGCTTCACAGACCATATTACTACAATGGCCCGGACCTGAAGATTTGCTTTATACAACATTAGGAAGATTAGACCCTTCCTATCAGAGCAGGCCACACAACTCCTTGTCCAAGCTCTTGTTCTCACCAGACTGGACTATTTTATTCCTCTCTTAGCGGGTCTTCCGGTATGTACTATTAAGCCTTTGCAACTGATCCAGAATGCTGCAGCAAGGGTGGTCTTCAACGAGCCGAAGAAAGCCCACATCACAACTCTCTTCATCAGTTTGCACCGGGTGCCAATAGCCGCTCGCATCAAATGCAAAGCACTGATGTTTGCCTACAAGACAACCATTGGCTCTGCACCAATATACCTAAACGTTTCTGACTTGTGCGCCCTCCAGAAGCTTGTGTTCTGCAAGTGAACAACGCCTTGTGGTGCCATCCCAAAGAGGCACGAAATCAATCTCACGGACCTTTTCCTGAACTGTTCCCAGTTGGTGGAATGACCTGCCTATCACATCTTTGTCCCTGACACATCTTTTTCGTCAGCACCTGACCACTTAATACTAGCACTTACCTTTTCTTCTTTTATTCTATACTATTCTATTTGTTTGTCGCTTTGGATAAAATTTGCTAAATGTTTAAATGTAAATGTAAATGTTCTTCAAGTTAAACCAAACTTTTATTTTGACTTTTATTTTATTTTAAGTGTTACGTCCCTGTGGCTGTGCCTGTGTTTTCTTTCTTTCTCTCTCTCTCTCTCTCTCTCTCTCTCTCTCTCTCTCTCTCTCTCTCTCTCTCTCTCTCTCTCTCTCTCTCTCTCTCGCTCCCTGTCATTTTCTTAGGCTCCACCTCTCTAATCGTCTGTTGGTTCAGGAACCTGTCAATCTCTATCAACGTTGTGACGTCATCTCCTACGCTGCCAATCAAGTTTCCTGCCAGCATTTAAAAGGACGCACTTGAATCCTTTGACCAAAGGCAACTTGGTTTTCCTGCCGCTCTGCGTTGTGTTGTTCTTTTGTATCGCTAATTTTGTTCTGTGACAGTCTTAACCCTATCACTTTTAGTTTGCCATCTTGTTATGAATATTGTTTTGCTACTTTTCCCCTTTAGTTTTCTTTCTGTTTTTCTGCAACACCTAGGTAACTCGATGTGTGATATAGCCCAGGTAAGAAAGTGAACGCCACCCAGTGTATGTTTTGTATTTGTTAGTAAGAGTAAGTAAGTTAGGGCGTTTGATGCTGAATATTTGTTTTATTAGGTTAGAGGTTTAATTACAAGCAGGGATGGGCAGTATTTCAGATACATGTATTTAAAATACGTATTTGAAATACAAAATACTATTTTGTATTTTGTATTTTAAAGCCTTTGGAAAAAATCAAATGCAATTTGTATTTAAATACATTTAAGTTGAGTATTTTTGTATTTTCAAAATACATAAAATACTTTTTGCCAGTCAACCTCTTTATTGGGGTATTGATTTTGTGCATGAAATAGTTCAGACATTCACTAGCTCAACATTGGGTCAGTGATTTTCTTTGGAATAAGAGAATGTCATGATCAATCATTCTTGTTGATTAAAGTTAAAATAGTGCGTTATTCACAGTTAACATGAAAGAATAAAAGAGCACAGACAAGTGGGAAAATAGCGTTTGCCAATCATTCTTGACCGGTTGTTATGGAAGCTTGTTTCCGCCACAAAATAAAACATTTTAAAAGATAATTTTGACTTTATTTCTCAGAATTGCGAGATATAAAGTCAGAATTGCGTGAAATAAAATCCTTTATTGCATTTTATAAAGTCAGAATTGCGAGATATAAAGTCAGAATTGCGTGAAATAAAGTCGCAATTGCGTGTTATAAAGTCAGAATTGCGAGATATAAAGTCAGAATTGCATGTTATAAAGTCAGAATTGCATGTTACAAAGTCAGAATTGACTTTTTTTCTCGCAATTGCGACTTTATATCATGCAGTTATAACATCTTTTCTCAGAATTGTGAGATATAAATTCCTAATTGTGAGATTTAAAGTCCAATTCTAAGAAAAAAAAAGTCGGATTTTTTTTTTTTAGCCTACCTCAGAATAGTTTATACCTCACAATTCTGACTTTATAACACACAATTGCGACTTTATATCATGCAATTCTGACTTTATTTCTCACAATTCTGACTTCATATCTTGCAATTCCGAGAAAAAAGTCACAATTCTGACTTGATATATCGCAATTGTGAGAAAAAAAAGTCAGAATTGTGAGATAAATGTCGCAATTATTATTATTTATTTATTATTCAGTGGCGGAAACAAGCTAGCCTGACTACGTCAGACTTCATACTTCTGCTCTATTTCATTTCGCTTCTGTACTCAGTCTGAGACCGCGTCATAGCTTTCCGTTTTCCTCCGGCCTGAAAACAGCCGGCCAATCAACGAACAGAGGGCGGGCTGAGAGCCGTGACGTAGACGCTTTTTATACCAGTGATTGTACCGTGGATGCGTAGATTTACTTCACATAATCTGCAAAAGTCATTCACAGCCATGTTCACTCCGGTATTTCGCTCGATGGTTTCGTTTTCGCATCATACATGTGTTTACAGTGGAAGTTAGATGCGGCTGAGCATGCGCATAACACACGCCATAACCAAACGTTATGTGATTGGCTTACGGGTAACCAATGATTTTAAGCTTCAGACAAGCGCCCCCAGGCGGTAAAGAAAACGCTTTTCTATTACAGAACTCCAGACTCTCTCTACGAAGCAAAGCGAAGTAGCAGATTCTGGTATTACCAGGCTAGAAACAAGCTTCCATAGGTTGTTGATTTTTATCAACTAGCTTGTCAAATGTGTTTAAAGCATTACTGCATGTTATGGCTGGGTGATATGACACTACATATCATAGTGATATAAAGTGTGAATTGATGGAACTTCTTCTAAATCGTTTACATAGATAGGCTTATTTGTGGGGTAAGCAAATTTATCCGTGCAGCTTTTACTGGGCAGTAATTATTGGAACGTTGGAGTTGGAAAAAGAAGCACTGATGAATGATACTCCACAAAAATCTTCAGCTTTTAATTTTTATTGTACATAAAAAATAATAATAAAAAAGAGGTAAATAGTGTCAAATGAATTAAATTTTAGATACACTTTCTAATTTTAATAAACTTATAGAAACAAATAAACTTTACATAAAATAAACAAAATTACTTAAAAAGCATTGGACTACCTGCAAAAAAAAAAAAAAAAAAAAAAAAAATCCAAAGAGTTTGAAATTCAGTTTATTCTGTGGAATCAAAATTGATATTGAGAAACCATGATAAATTGATATTGAGAAACCATGATAAATTGATATTGTGAAACCATGATATTGTTACTATGAAGTAAAATTGAGATTTTGGTCATATCGCCCATCCATATTATTTGCTAGATAGCAGAAAATGTTCCCACAGTTTTACATTTTTTTATAGTGTTCACGACAAGTAATAGACTACATTGTAGCCAGAAATAAGTAGCCATATAAATGTTTATTTGTAATTGCAAGAAAGAAAGAAAGAAAGAAAGAAAGAAAGAAAGAGAGGGCAGGGA
Source organism: Abramis brama (assembly GCF_963993115.1). Lineage (NCBI taxonomy): Eukaryota > Metazoa > Chordata > Actinopteri > Cypriniformes > Leuciscidae > Abramis > Abramis brama. The sequence goes on along the minus strand of NC_139971.1, from coordinate 12,129,916 downwards.
TGAGGTTAGGAATGAAAAGTCAGTAGGCCTATGTAGTTTCTTCATTCACTGTGACCTATACCTGCACTGGATGGCCAATTTCACATGTATTTTGTGTATTTTCAAAATACAAAATACTGTATTTGTATTTAAATACATTTTTTCACACAGTATTTTGTATTTGTATTTAAATACATTTTTCCACACAGTATTTTGTATTTGTATTTTAAATACATTTCCATGTATTTATGCCCATCTCTGATTACAAGTTATTAGTTTTGTTTTGTTCTTTTCTTTTCTTCAGTGTCATTAATTGCGTCCCTTTTTCTCTTGGGTTTAATTATTTATCTGATATTTCTTTGATCTGTAAATATTTTGCTTATTTTTATTTGCTTATTTTCATCATCATTATTGTTGCTGCATCAGTTATTTTCACTTATATATAATACATTATTTTCCTTTTGTATTACTTTGTTTCGTCTTTGCCACCACAATCACTCCAAATTTTATCATAACCTCAATGTTACCTCTTCTGACCCTAGACCATAAGAGGCCTTAACAGAAGTTGTCATGAAGACCTTTGAGTTTCAGTCAAAGACTTTAGAGTTTTACTTTATTGTGATCTAATGACACTAGTGACAGTTAGTTGACATGTAGCTGCAATGTTACTTATAGCTAGTAGAATGTCTAACGTGGACTATCGAAATAAAGTGTTACCAGGTTGTTTTTCAGAGTTTAATGATTTTTAATTTTGTAACAAGTTGCAAAAATTAATGTTAGAATAATGCCTTAAAGGGACTTTGGTTTCTGTGTGTAAATGTAAATTGCACCAATCGGTGACCAATCAGCCTTGAGGAGTAAAAACGCCTCGGTTACGACTGTAACCTCGGTTCCCTGAAGAGGGAACGAGCGTTGCGTCGAGTTTGACGCTATGAGAACGCTTTGCGTGATGACGTCTTGAAGCACATGTAAAATCAGTCCAATGGTGTGGCGGAACGTCAGAGGCGGGTGACGTCACGTACCAGGAAGCTATAAAAGCCGGCCCGAAACAGAAAACGAAAGCTTCGTAAAGTCTGAAGTCGTGTTGACAGGCATGAAGGAGATATGGCAAGGTGACGCAACGCTCGTTCCCTCTTCAGGGAACCGAGGTTACAGTCGTAACCGAGGCGTTCCCTTTCAAGGGAACTCGCGTTGCGTCGAGTTTGACGCTATGGGAACGTCTATACCAACGCCTCCATAGCTACAAATGTCTGTCCTGTGTGAAATCTGGTGAGCAGCACTAGGAAGACAAAACATGAGACCCTGGAGCAGAGTCTAGATCCAGAGAGTAGAACCTGACTAAAGTGTGCGGTGAGGACCAGCCTGCCGCATCACAAACGTCCTGTAACGAAACTCCTGATATAAGGGCCTTAGAGGCCGCCATACTCCTCGTAGAGTGCGACTGGACAGCCAAAGGAGAAGGCTGTCCAGCCGCCTCATAAGCAAGTGAGATAGTCTCAACCACCCACTGCTCATCCTTTGCTTAGACACTGGACCTCCCTTGTTAGGGGAGCAAATGTCACTTTTACGCCACAGGGCAGCTCTGTGGACATACGCGTCTAACGCCCGAACAGGGCAACCGATTTCGAAAGGGAGGAGGACCTCCAAGTGCCACGAGGGAAACGAGATACCAAAGGGGTCTTTCCCCACAGACATTCCACCCAAAGGACTGTGGTAAGCACCTACGGCCGCCACATAAACCTTTAAAGTGGACGGGGTCAGACCTGCAGTGAACCGCTCTTGCAGGAACTCCAGAACTGTACCAATTGGGCAGTTGACTGGATCCAACCGACGGTCACTACACAAAGAGGTGAATACTCTCCAGTTCAGGGCATAAAGTTTCCTCGTGGAGGGAGCTCTGGACTGTAGAATGATCTCAACAACCTCAGTTGAGAGACCTGACTCTATGAGCTGGGCCCCCTCAGAGGCCAAGCCCACAGGTTCCACAGTTCTGGTCGGGGGTGAAAAATCGAGCCCCCTGCTTGGGACAGAAGGTCCCTCCTGACGGGTAGCTCCAGAGGAGGCCCGTCGAGGAGGGACACAAGATCGGGAAACCATACTCTGCCCGGCCAGCGCGGGGCTATAAGAAGCAGGCAAACCCGGTCCCTGCGAACTCTTTCCAGAACTCCCGGGAGCAGAGCAACTGGGGGAAAGGCGTACAGACGTAGCCTCGGCCACGTCTGTACCATAGCATCCAGTCCCAGAGGAGCTGGATGCGTGAGGGAGAACCAAAGTGGACAGTGAGACGTCTCTCGAGACGCAAACAGATCCACTTAAAATTTCCATATCAGCTCCACCACCTCGGGGGTGGAGCCACCATTCCCCGGGCCTCGGCCCCTGTCTCGACAGAGTGTCTGCTCCTATATTCTGGACCCCGGGGATGTAGGCTGCCTTGAGTGACAGCAACTTCCCCTGGGACCACAAGAGGATATGGCGTGCCAGCGCAGACCCCCTTGATATAGGCGACTACCGACGTGTTGTCCGTATGTACTACACATGGTGTCCCCTGAGACCTGTGATAAAGCTCCTCAGAGCCCGGAAGACAGCTAACATCTCTAGGCTATAGAATGCCAGGAACGATGATGGTCTTCCCACAGACCTTGAGATGAGCGACCCTCAGGATCGCTCCCCAACCCGTGAGGGAAGCATCCGTCGTTAGCAGTTTGCGACGACAAGGAGCTCCCAGCACTGGGCCCTGGGACAGGAACCAAGGTTTCTTCCACATCACCGCGTGACCTTGATTGTGCGAAATGGGTTGCCCCTCGGGGAAAAACCCTCTGGTCCTGAGCCACCACTGCAGGGGCCTCATGTGCAGCAGTCCAAAAGGTATCCCGTTGGAAGCTGCTGCCATGAGACCCAACAGTCTCTGGAACTGTTTGACAGTGAGTAGCTGGCCTAGCTTTACACTTCTCACAGCTGCCAGGATCGAAGCGTGGCGATGACAGGCGCGCCTGCATCGACACTGAATCCCAAACCACGCCTAAAAAAGTGGTCCTCTAAAATAGAGAAGCACACTCTTCTTGGCGTTCAGCCGTAACCCCAACTCTTTCATATGGGCGAGAACAACATCTCGATGTTGAACCGCCATCTAATGCGACTGAGCTAAAATCAACCAATCGTCGATGTAGTTCGTGATGCGAATACCCCGGAGGCGCAGAGGCGCCAGAGCTGCATCCACGCATTTGGTGAAAGTGCGGGGTGATAAAGCCAGGCCGAATGGAAGAACTCGATATTGGTATGCTTTGCCCCCGAAAGCAAACCTCAGGAACTTCCAATGACACGGACGGATGGAAATATGCGTCCTTGAGGTCTATCGTGACAAACCAGTCCTCGGACTAATCTGTGGCACGATTGTCTCAATGTTAACATTTTGAACTTGAGCTGCATGACAACTCGAAGACCTAAAATGGGACGCAATCCCCCGTCCTACTTTGGAACTATGAAGTACCGGCTGTAAAACCCGGTTTCCCTGTTGGAGGGAGGTACATATTCTATGGCCCCTTTCTCTAACAGAGTGTTTACTTCCTGTTCCATAACCAGAACCTGCTCGGGGCCCACCATTGTGGGCAGGACCCCCATAAACCGCGGTGGGCGTTACTAGAATTGTATCTAATACCCTTTTTCCACGGTCTGCAGGACCCAACGAGAAACATTTGACAGTAGCTTCCACGCTGTCAAAGATTCTACTAGAGGTACCAGTCTCTCGAGACTGGTTTCTGGATTTTGTTGCTGTTGAGTAGGGAACGACCAAACAGACTGCTGGCAGGGAACGACCAAACAGACTGCTCTAGCACCCTCCTCAGAGGGGGCGGGCATCCCGAGGCCACTACGTTTCCGGGTGGACCTTGAGATATGTGCTCGCCGGAGACCGCTGCGCCCTGTAACACCGGAGGCGGCAGGGTTGGCAGAACGGTCCCCTGAGGGCACCGAAGAGAGACGGCACCGTATTTTTCTCCTGCTGTTGAGCAGTCGGTTCGTCGCCCTGTAACGGCGCACCGGCAGGGAACGACCAAACAGACTGCTCTAGCACCCTCCTCAGAGGGGGCGGGCATCCCGAGGCCACTACGTTTCCGGGTGGACCTTGAGATATGTGCTTGCCGGAGACCGCTGCGCCATGTAACGCCGGAGGCGGCAGGGTTGGCAGAACGGTCCCCTGAGGGCACCGAAGAGAGACGGGCACCGTGAAAAGAGGTGTTAACCGCTCTGCTTCGGGGGGACTACCCTCATTTGTCCTGAGCCCTCAGACATCAGGACTTTTTCCCAGCAGCCTTCTTGGCGGTAATAACGGTCCGCAGATCCGTTTTACCCCTCGAAGACTGCTGGGTTTGAGAGCGCCCTCCGTGTCCCCGAGATTTTTGTGGGGGAGCACGGGAGGAAACGCTCTGTTTCTGAGTGGCGCGGTGCTCAGCGCTCTTTTTAGAGGAGTGAGGCTGCTCCCGCTCAGCAGCCTCATAGAAAGAACGGCGGGGGAGAAGTTTCTGAAGTGCAGCTGCCTGTTTTGAAGCTTCTTGTGACTTCGCTACAGCACTATTAACTGCGTCTCCAAATAACCCTTGCGTGGATACTGGTGCATCTAAAAGAACATGTTTTTCTTTGTCCTTTATGTCACTTAAGTTGAGCCACAGATGCCTCTCAGTGGCCACCAGGGCTGCCATAGAGCGGCCGATGGATTTAGCCGTCTCCTTGGTGGCCCTGAGAGACAAAACCGTGGCTCTACGCAGTTCAGACACCGTATCAGCACTAATACCCCCGCCCTCCTCAAAATCACCCAATAACTCAGCCTGGTAAGCCTGCATTATGGACATTGTATGTAAACACGCTGCAGCTTGACCGGCGGCGGCATAAGCTTTATGAACCAGGGAAGAAGTAACTTTTACTGGCTTGGATGGAAGTGCAGGAGCCTTCAGAGAAGATGCCGTTGCTGGAGAGATAGCTCGCGAACGCTCGCGAGCTATCTCTCCAGCAACGGCATCTTCTCTGAAGGCTCCTGCACTTCCATCCAAGCCAGTAAAAGTTTCACCTTCCACCTTCCACCTTCGGCATCTCCCCATAACCATGCTCTTTATAATTGTGAATGGATGAATAGTGTGATGTTTGTGCAGTATACACTCGATATGACACTGGTTTCGCCCACGATCTCGACACCTCGGTGTGGAGATCGGGGAAAAACGGCAGGCTCCTGCGCTGGGGCTGCGCACGAGATGGCAGGAAGCGTTCGTCGAGCTTACTTTTCGAACGAACGTCCTGCCTATCTTCTGGCCACTCAATAGACAGTCTGTCAACAGCTCTAGTAATGACATCGAGCAGTTCCTCAAACGCATGAGACTGAGGTGGCGAATCCTCAGACTCAGCTACAATACTCACAACATCCAACTCCTCAGAGCTGGATAGTTGCAGTACTGGTACCTCTATCGGGGGGGAAGAAACCGCAGCGCGTGCTTCCACACCCTGATAAGAGGCACTGGATCTATCAGACGGATGCTGAGATAAGGCAGAGCCCGTCTCAACATCCACTGATAAATCCATCTGTGAACCCCAGGTCTGAGATCGACGCCGTGCCTCGGCAGCGGCGGGACCCGAGCCCTGGGGAGCGTGGTCGGGATTGAACCGAGCCAAGCGGGATCGGAGCGTACGCAATGGAAGCGCACAGCAATGCACACAGTCACCACCCTCGAGTGCTGACTGGGCATGCTCCTCTCCCAAACAAACAACACAAAGAGTGTGTGTGTCACCTCCCGTTAAATAACGCGGGCAGGGATGGACACACACTCTAAACTGCTGCTCGCTCGCCATACTGAATATATATATATATATGATATAGACAGACAACACCAAATATACAGACAGATTTCACACAGAGCGCAACTGAAGACTCAGAAAGCTTTCGTTTTCTGTTTCGGGCCGGCTTTTATAGCTTCCTGGTACGTGACGTCACCCGCCTCTGACGTTCCGCCACACCATTGGACTGATTTTACATGTGCTTCAAGACGTCATCACGCAAAGCGTTCCCATAGCGTCAAACTCGACGCAACGCGAGTTCCCTTGAAAGGGAACCTAGCAGCGATTACAGCACTGGCCTTCTTCAAACACTGATTCTACAAATGCAAATCTGCATTATAAAGGAAGTTCATTTCATCTGCACAGCATAATTTAAGCAATAACTCTCTATTATATATTTAACCAGGCTACAACTTAACTGAGTTAAATAACTGTCTCAATAAAGAGTATTTTGTATAACCCAAATCAATAAAAGATAGAGAAGACTAATATCATAAATATGTGGAGTGGTTGGTATAATGACAGTAACAAAGTAGTTCTGTCATCCCAACTCGCTGTTTTTGTTATATTTCCTGAGTATTCTAAGTATATTTATTGAAGTCTATTTATTTTGCTACTCTGTCGTTGTTTGCTTTAATATAGCCACTCAACTGTGACATTGTCCCTTAAGTATTACATTTACTTCAGTTATTCACCACTGTCTGGTTGTGTATGCTACAAGTCCTGTAGTAAATTATCAGAAAACCGATTAATATCCCTGCCAACCTTCAGTTTTTTAACATGGTCACTTTGATTTTTCAGTTAATAATTTTTACAATTTTAGTGCAAGCAGTGGTTGACTTTACATTAGCATCATCAAGTTATTAACATTTGATAGAAACACCCAGGTTTGAAAATATAACTAGTTCTTTGTATAATTGTCATTTACATTATTAAGAAGTGTAGTATAAAGACCCCTTAAATGAAATACATTTATTTCATGACTGTCAGGGTAGCTTATTGTAAATACTGTAACATAATACAATGTTCACATTTGCAATTAATTGTGGTGAATAATAATGTAGCTTTCAACTTAGTGTGTTCATAATTTGAAGTTATTAATTTTAACTTAAGATCTGATTGACATAGAGATTAGTTTGATTACCAAACAGCCTTAAGGGTATTTCACTACATTTCTAATAGCCAGGCTGTCTGCTATTCTAGATGGCAAACATTTGAAATGCATGACTACAGATGAAGAGATTATTGGAAATACCTTTGGGCCGTTGTTGAACTCAGTGCCCCTCTTAATTTATTAATCTAGCCAGAAATGTTGGAACTGTGAGAAAATGTGCTCCCTTAGATGGGTTTGAGTAGTGAAGGTTCTCTTTGCCATAAGCTCTGCAGAATCAATTTCTTTTATACTTCAAATAATGAGGGGAAAAAAATGCTAGAGGTGATTGTTTATGGCTCTCAATCAATACATAAAAAATAGAACTTGGTCAGGGCACAAAAAAGCAGCAATTCATTTTAAAGAAAATACATGTAGGGTGTATGATGCATCCCTGTATGATGCACTGTTCTCAGTAATTTATAAGTAAAGACTAGTGAAATCCAGACAAGTGAAGACAAATCAGGTCAAGTCAACTGAAACTAAGTGAAGTTTTATCACTTTCGTACAAAATAAGAGAAAGAATGTAGAAAGAATGGGGAGCATTATTGCACTAAGACTGATAATACACATTACCTGTAATATGTAAGGTGTCAGGAGAAAGATTGAGAGAGACTTCATTCTCTTTCATCGGTTCACTTGATGCTTAGTCAGTAGCTGACTCTATGGGAACACTCTCCAGGTTTGATGATTATCTGAAACCCATGTAGAATTGTGTCAATTAATTGGCTAATGTTGTCACAAGTGCCTCAAAAGCCTTGTTCAGACTGTCAGTCCATATCCGATTCGTGTGAATATCCAATTGAAATCCGATTTATACAAATCCGTTTCGAGCTACATTCATATGTGGCTTGAAATCCTATTCAAATCACATTTCTGGAAATTCATTTCAGTCTGACTGCTCTGATTGGATTTTGTGTGGTTTATGTGACTTTCAAAAAGCACCGTCCTTCAAATGAGACGTTAAACCGAGATCCTAACTCTCTATGGCCATTAAAAATCCCAGGTGACTATTTGAGGTGGACTAAATAAAGTCATTATACTCTCTTCTGTCACCTTCTCCAGGACTGGATGTCAAGTAAGGTTCTGCTCCTTCTTACAGCCCCAGCCTAATAAACAATCAGCTGAGTTGCTATAGGAACCTATTTTGAATCATAGCCTGGTTTAGCAGTTAGACTTAGCTGAGGCTAAAGTCCATTTTTCTGGTGGCTCTGCTCTGAGGATCTGCATCATTCTTGAGCGTGGCTTGGACTTGTCCATGGGTCCCTATCGGGCATGGAATCCTCAGGGCCTTTCCTAACACTCTAATACTAGTGGCTGAGAAAAAAAAAAAAACCCTAGAGGTAGAGCTGGACAGATTGATTGGAGTGGACTAAATAAGTAGTCATTATACTCTCTTCTGTCACCTTCTCCAGGAACGTTCCCGGTTACTTAACTGTAACCTTGTTCCCTGAGAAAGCGGAACGAGATGCTGTGCTGCTCAGCGCATTGGGGAACGTCTTTAGTCGTGACCAGCTGTGAATGTTGTGTGTAACACGTCGATAGAATTGACCCGGAGGTAATATAGCCTCGGTCGATGACGTCATCGGCGCGCACCCGCAACACGAGGCTATAAATAGATGAGCCACAGGTGCATCGTCAGGATATTTTGTCTGAAGAGCAGTCCTGGGACATCTTCAGCACGGCAAAGTAGCGCAGCATCTCGTTCCGCTTTCTCAGGGAACAAGGTTACAGTTAAGTAACCGGGAACGTTCCCTTTTGAAAGCTACAATCGATGCGGCACTGCTCAGCGCATTGGGAACAAGAATACCCACGCCGCCGTGCTTGAAAATGTCTGGACCCCCACGGTTGTGCATGTGCTCACAAGAACGCAAGAAGGCCTCAGACATTAGCTTGTGACGTTGACTCAAGGACATGAGAGCCCGGAGTGGCATGAACATCCAAACTATAAAATCTTATGAATGTGTGCGGAGAGGACCAACCTGCCGCATCACAAACCTGTTGTAGGGGGGCACCCCTTGCCAAAGCACTAGAAGAGGCGACCCCCCTGGTGGAGTGAGCCCTAAGACCTATAGGCGAAGCTTGACTGCGTGCCTCATAAGCAAGAGCAATAGCATCCCTGACCCAATGAGACATGGTCTGCTTGGTGGCAGCTGCTCCTCTGTTACTACCACCATAACAGACGAACAGTTGCTCTGACTTACGCCACTGGCTAGTGCGGTGGATGTAAGCCTGAAGAGCACGGACTGGACACAGTCTATGAGATTTCTCCTGCTCCGGCGTTGTGAACGGTGGAGGACAGAAGGCCTCTAGAATGACCGGATGTACAGCCAAAAATGGAACCTTAGGCAGGTAATCAGGATGAGAATGCAAAATCACTTTTACCATTCCTGGGGCAAAGTCTAAGCAGGATGGAGAAATAGACAGAGCCTGCATATCCCCAATTCTCTTCAAGTTATTGCCATGAGAAAAAACATTTTTAGAGTCAGAAGTTTATCAGACGCTGATTCTATAGGTTCAAAGGGAGTTTCAACCAGACCCTCGAGAACTATAGCTAAGTCCCATGAAGGGATCTTGGTTTTTACTGGAGGACTTAGTCGCCTGGCCCCACGAAGGAAGCGAGAGAGCAGAGGATGTCTCCCGAGTGGCGCCCCGTCAACCAAGGCGTGGCAAGCCGAAAGAGCGGCCACATAAACCTTAAGAGTGGCAGGGCATGTGCCTGTTGATAATTTATCTTGCATGAAGTCCAGAACTGAAGCAACCTGGCAGTTGACTGGATCTACATTGTGTACAACACACCATCTTTCAAAAACACCCCATTTACTGGCATAACTTTGTCTAGTGGAGGAAGCCCTAGCACTTAGAATGGTCTCAATAACGGCAGGCGAAAGCCCAGTGTCCCTCAGTTGGTTCCCATCAGGGGCCAAACGTGAAGATTCCACAGGTCGGGCCTGGGATGGAATATCGTGCCCTCCGCCTGAGACAGAAGGTCCCTCCTCTCCGGAATCGCCCACGGCGAGCCGTCAAGGAGAGATATTATCTCCGAGAACCACACTCTGTTCGGCCAACGTGGCGCTATCAGCAAGAGGCAAGACCCTTGTTGGCGAACTCTGGCTAGAACTCCCGGGAGCAGAGAAACTGGAGGAAACGCATACAGGCACATTTTGGGCCATGTGTGCGCCATCGCATCCAGACCCAGGGGGGCTGGGTGACTCAGAGAGAAGTAGAGGGGACATTGCGCTGTCTGTTGTGAGGCGAAGAGGTCCACCTCCGCTTTGTAAAATTTGGTCCAAATCTGTTTCACTACTTCCGGGTGGAGTTTCCATTCCCCCGTCGGTAGTGTCTGTCTGGACAGTAAATCTGCTCCCACATTCAAATGCCCTGGAATGTATACTGCCCTGAGTGACAGGAACTTGTCCTGGGCCCAGAGAAAAATCTGCCTCGCTATTCTGTTCAGATTGCGTGAGCGCAGACCTCCCTGGTGATTTATATAAGAGACTGCTGCTGTGTTGTCCACCCGCACTAGGACATGACAGCCCCTCAATTGATGGAGAAAATATTTCAGAGCCAGAAATACGGCCATCAGCTCGAGGCAATTGATGTGCCAGTCGAGCTGATGGCCCTCCCATTCCCCTTGAGCTAGACGGCCATCTAAGACTGCTCCCCAGCCCATCAGGGAGGCGTCCGTTGTTAGCAGTCTGCGACGACACGGCGCCCCTAGAGTGGGACCCAAGGCGAGGAACCGGGGTCTGAGCCACAGAGATAGTGTACGAAGTCCGCGGCACGTCACTTTTATTTGCCTTTGAGGATTGGCTCTTGGATGAAATCCTCTGGCTTTTAGCCACAACTGAAACGGTCTCATGTGCAACAGCCCCAGAGGAATCACCGTGGATGCTGAAGCCATGAAATCTAACATCTTTTGGTACTGACGAACAGTGCGATCTTGGCCTAGCCTGACTTTGCTCATGGTCTGCCGAATGGTCTCGATTCGAGCGGGAGACAGTTGTGCCCGCATCGTGACCGAATCCCAAACGATCCTGAGATAAGTCGTTCTCTGAGGAGGAGAAAGAACACTTTTCTTGGTGTTGAGTCTCAACCCTAGAGAAACTAGATGAGCTAACACGATGTCTCTGTGTTGGAGCGCCATCTCTCGCGATTGTGCTAGTATTAACCAATCGTCGATGTAATTCAAAATGCGAATGCCCTGGAGTCGTAATGGAGCCAGTGCTGCATCCATGCATTTTGTGTATGTGCGGGGTGACAAGTCTAGGCCGAATGGAAGAACCCGAAATTGGTACGCTTCGCCCCCGAAAGCGAAACTCAGGAATTTCCTGTGTTGTGGCAATATTTCTATGTGAAAATATGCGTCCTTCAGATCGATCGTGACGAACCAATCGTGATGTTGAATTTGCGTCACAACCGTCTTGACGGTTAACATCTTGAACTTGAGCGCTTTGACTGTACGGTTTAAGCCTCGAAGATCTAAGATTGGACGCACCCCCCCCATCCTTTTTGGGAACCAGGAAGTATCTGCTGTAATAGCCCGACTCTCTCTCTGGAAGAGGAACATGTTCTATGGCCTCTTTGCTCAGAAGAGTTTGCAGCTCTTGTGACAGTACGTGCATCAGCTCCGGTTTCACGGAAGTGAAGACCACGCCGTTGAAACGCGGAGGACGACGAATAAATTGGATTCTGTATCCTATCTGTACTGTGCTTAATACCCACGCAGAAATGCCTGGCAGAAGTTTCCACGCTGCCAGACTTTCTGAGAGTGGTATCAATTTTGCAGTTACTTCTTATATGCAGTTGCTTCTCTACATAGTTATTATTTTTTATCACCCACTATCACTTCTATGTATCTGTACACTTAGCTGGTTATAAGTGTCTGTTGTCTACTGTGTTGTGTTTTAAACTGTATCTTGTATGTATTTAATGTATTTATTTTAGCCCTCTTTCCCTTTCCCTAAGTGGTTATTCCACTTGTCAGGCCGCCATTGTAAATAAGAACTTGTTCTTAATGACTTGCCTGTAAAAATAAAGGTTAAAAAAAAAAAAAAAAAAAAAAATTGTAATACTTCCTTTTGAGGGGATGTTAGATGTTCCGTGTCCTGAATGACAGCAGGAAACAATGGAACATCTAACATTTCGCTGGAAACCGCTGCCCCCCGAAGCACGAGAGGTGGCGGGGATGGAGAGGTTTTGTGAGGGTAACGGGAAGGGGCGAAAAGATCTTGAAAGCGCCCCATCCCGTGGGGGGCTACCCCCACCAGATTGGGCGCCAGACCATCAGGACTTTCGCTTTCTGTTAATAATAGTCCTGAGGTCTGGCTTGGGAGGTTGCTGAGCGTGGCGAGCCTGTCCCCAGTCTTTACGAGGGGGAGCACGCTCCGCCATGCTCTGCTTTTTGACCTCCCTGGCTTTTGAAGGACCGGGGCGGGGCTGGGTGGCCGACGGCCCCTCCCCTTGAGTGCGGCGAGGAAGGAATTGAACGAAAGCAGCTTCTTCATGTTTCTTCACCTCTTTAAATCTGGTAACTACAGTGTTCACGGAATCACCAAATAACCCAGAGGGAGAAACAGGGGAATCTAACAGAAACAGTCGATCTTTTTCTTTGATACCCGTCAAATTCAGCCACAGGTGCCTCTCCGTGCTGACTAAAGCAGACAATGAACGGCCGATGGCGCGGGCCGTTTGCTTGGTCGCACGGAGAGACAGATCTGTGGCTCGACGAAGCTCAGAGAACGCTTCCTCGTCAATGGTACTGCCCACAATCAAGTCCTTCAACAGGTCAGCCTGGTACGCCTGTAACACTGCCATAGTGTGCAGCGCAGCACCAGCCTGACCTGCAGCTTGGTAAGCTTTACCCACTAGTGATGATGTTACTCTACATGGTTTAGTGGGGAGGGTAGGTTTCTTAATCGAAGATGCGTCTTCGGGCGAGAGATAGCTAGCGAACGTCTCTTCAACCCGAGGCATCTCCGTATACCCCGCGACTTCGTACCCACGATAGTCGAAAAAGTCGACGTCTAAGGCACAAAGACGCGAGAGGTATATGGTTTACTCCATGACTCCATGAGGTCCTCGAAAAAGGGAAGAGACTAATGTTGTGGTCTCTCCCCCCTGCCACCGGACAGAAACCTATCCTCTAGCTTACTACGTTTGGGGGTCTCTTGTTCGCGTGGCCAGTCAAGCTGTAACCTGCCCACCGCGTGAGTAACCACCTTGAGCAATTCCTCGACAGATCTTTTATCGCGAGAGGAATGCTCAGAGGCGGGCTGCTCGTGGTCCGAAGACCCAAGAGATATATCATCCCCCTCATGAACCAAAGAAGCACCGGAGCGCGCTTCGAGATCACGAGAAGGGATGCGTGGATCTGGTGACGCAGCAAGCGAAAGGGACGGACCCGTCTCTTGCTCGTCATGCAGATCCATACGAGAGCCCCACGATGGTAATGTGGGTGCGGACTGAAAATAGTTCAGACGAGTGCGAAGCATCTTAACTGTGAGCTGTTCACAATGCTCGCACTTGCCTTTCTCTAAAGCCAGAACCGCGTGCTCTTCCCCCAAACAAACAAAACAGTAATCGTGTGTATCCAGCTCAGACATTGGACGGGAGCATGGAGGAACACAACGCTTACTGATTTGTTGGCTCATTTCTCTTCTTTTTTTACTTTTTAAACTCTTTGTTGTAACGTGAGAGAAAAAGATTTGAGAATGATAATTTTCTGCACACTGCCTGACAAAAACTAACTCCTAGCAAAGATCTGTAGAACAGATGAGAGATAGAGAGGGTTTTGACGTTCACACATGCACAGAATGGTCTGAAGACAAAAGACCTGACGATGCACCTGTGGCTCATCTATTTATAGCCTCGTGTTGCGGGTGCGCGCCGATGACGTCATCGACCGAGGCTATATTACCTCCGGGTCAATTCTATCGACGTGTTACACACAACATTCACAGATGGTCACGACTAAAGACGTTCCCCAATGCGCTGAGCAGCGCAGCATCGATTGTAGCTTTCGAAAGGGAACTGGATGTTATGTAAGGTTATGCTCCTTCTCATTGCCCCAGTCTATACACGTGGCTGTAAGCAACTTCAATGAGCCTGGATGGGTGATTAAATGTAGGCAAGGACTTAGCCAAGTCTAAAGTATATGTACCTGGTGTTTCTTCTTTGGGGATCTGTGCCATCCTGGAGCGTGGCTCGAACTGGTTCAAGGTCCCTATTGGGCATGAACGCTTCAGGGCCATTCCTAACACTCTAATACTAGCTGCTGGGAATAATGTTGTCACAAGGGAAGGTACCACTTGCTTGCTGATGCCCGAGGGTGAGGCCTTTGAGCTGCCTATGCCTGAGGTCATGTAACGGATGACCTTTCCAAAAAAAGGAGACATTGGTCAGCATGGCATAGGTAGTATTGATGTACCCATAGCGTCATTGACGCAATGTTGAGTTCCCTTGAAAGGGCACGTCTTGGTTATGTATGTAACCCATTTTCCTGAGATGGGAACGAGACTGTCTTCCTTCAGACAATAAGAATCTGATGATGTGTTTGCTGGCACCCCCTTTATACGTCCGGGTGCACCTTGTGACGTCATCGTACTGTGTCGTGCTCAAACACCGGGTTCCATAGCATCATCGGCACAGTGTTTTGTTCCTTTCTCAGGGAACCAAGTTACATACGCAACCAATATGTTTTCCTTCTCCATAATTGATTGAATTGTGAAATTCAGTTGTTAGGGCTTTAGAATGAAAACAAACAAAAATGCACCTCCTCACCATTTCTGTGTTTGCCATGTAGTTTTATGTGGTTGCATAGCTTTCATCAGACAAAAGTTCAAAGGAGATTGGTTGAAACCATTAATTTCTCCACCCATACTGTTATAATTACTAAAGCTTTTTTAAGTGTAGCAGATATGCAGTTGCACACAAATGACTGCATCATGATTCTAGTCCATGTCTTGCTTCATTCAATTTTCTGACTTTCTTTTCCCATATGTTGATGTCACCACCATCAGCTCTCTGCTCTAAAATAATGATTTTTATCTAACATATCTTGTCTAATAAGTCAGCAGGTGATTAACAGTGATTTTGTGAGCAGTTTGGTTTCTATTCTCTCCGTTGATTAGCTATTCTATCTGAGAAAATAAAAATGAAGAAAGAAGACACTTGCACTGACGAGCCATGGAACCATGTGTGTAATTAATTTCTGAGTGAACATTAATCTCTCTTCTTTGTGAAGGCCTTGAGAAGATTGCCGTAATAGACTGAAGCACCTTGTCTTATCATAAAATCATAATTAATAGGAACATACTCTACATGGAAGAATGGATATTGTAATACATGTTTATGTATGTGTGCGATAATAGAGTTTTTATGCGTGAAAAAAAATAATTGGAGGCAATAGCAAAGATCTCCCAAAAGGACTAATGTTTCTTTGTTAAAAGCAAAAGCAATCTGGAAAAGAGAAATGATGGCCTCTAGCATCTCTTTCTGTAATGAAGCTACTGTACCTCTCTGAGGAAATGATGTACTACTGTGGACTTTGTTTGAGACAATAAGACTGAGGCTATCAAGTCTTGCACAGACAGACATTTGACTAGCAATATATAAAGTCTGATTGAATTTATACTGCTAGTTAAATTATTCTGGTCAGAATCACCCACATGTGACCCTGGATCACAAAACCAGTCACAAGTAGCACGGGTATATTTGTGGCAATAGCCAACAATACATTGTATGGGTCAAAATAATAGATTTTTCTTTTATGCCAAAAATCATTAGGAAATTAAGATCATGTTCCATGAAGATATTTTGTAAATTTCCTACTGTAATATAAAACGTTTATTTTTGTGAGTGAATGCAGCATAATCGCGAACATAAATTGACAACTTTAAAGGTGATTTTCTCAATGTTTAGATTTTTTTTTTTTGCACCCTCAGATTCCAGATTTTCAAATAGTTGTATCTCGGCCAAATATTGTCCTAACAATACATCAATGGAAAGCTTATTTATTCAGCTTTCAGACGATGTATAAATCTCAATTGCAAAAGATTTACCCATGTGACTGGTTTTGTGGTCCAGGGTCACATATCACAATTTTTCCTATATCAATTAAATTTTTCATAATAATTAATACAGTACCACAACAATAAACAATTAAACAAAGAAACAAACAAAGAAACAAAGAAACAAATATTTTAACAACAGTTTAAAAAAATTCCCCTTTCACTTTCATTATACGGAAACGAGCGTCCAGATCTTGATTTTTAAATAAAACCTTATTTTGTTTTGCAGAGGAAACTCAAGAAAGCCATATGGGTTTGGAAAAAAAGGAGAGTGACATCATTAGTAGTTTTGGGTGAACTAATAACTATAGTATACTGTAAATAGGATACAATTTTATAATTTTGAAGCACAAAGACAGATTCTATTAATTTTTAATAGCATTTGGATGAGTTCCCTAACTCAGGCTTTGCATATGGCCTGGTGTCATCTGAGAAATATGGGCTCATTAAGATAATTTCCTCTATTTCATACACTGTTTTGGCAGATACCGAAACATTGTGACACTCCGTGCATACTTTTCCAGCAGAATTATTATTTTATCATCAGATCACCATTTTATTCAGCCCACCCATGAATTATAGTATGGTTTGAAAGATTGATGTCAGCTTTAAAAATCAACATACTAATATGTGCTATTAAACATTTATATTCTCTTTCTTTGTCTGAAAATGAGTTTATGGACTTCACAAACGTATGAGACTGAACAGTTTACAGTTATAGTGAATGCAGAAGAAATGTAACAACTTTACTTTCACATAGGAAAAATAGATTGGTTGGCTCATTACTGAACACAATTACATTACATAACAATTGATTGTAGTGTCATTATTCTAAGATATGTTAATTTTCTGGGTAAAGGAAATAACTTTCTTACTATACAGCACTACTCAGAGCATGTAGCAAGATTAGGAATCATTTAAGTGACATTAATCTGCACGCAGAATCAGGATCAGGGAACTCATATGTATTGTGCACAAAGTTTTACTAACTAAATCATGAACACATAACTAATCTAAATTATTACATACACACACATACATGGGAAATGGAAAAGTGAAAGTGGTAATAGGAACAGGAAATGAAGCTATGGAAAAGAGTCATTTAACCATATGAAATAACCATCAGTCTCTGATTTCAAAACACCTTGTTAAATGTACAATACTTGCATTGCCTTTGCAGTTGAAGTAGTCTGTGAAGTTCTGAAGAAGGTCTTGATGGTTTTGTGAGTCGATGGTGTTGAAGTTGCAATCAATTTCTTCCGCATTGAATGAAGAAATTATGATGAACTTAGTTGATGTTAGTCTGACTCTGTTATGGTCGAGGAAGTTGCACATGGCTTGAGGTGTTGAGGCCTGGCCTCTTTTTGTCAACTTGTTTTCTTTCAGTTAAGGCAGGTTTTGGATTTATTTTTGATTTTGAACTGATTGATCGTAGGCCTCATTGATTTAAGCCTCACTGATATGAGTATAAAGTTCATCTCTGTGAAAAAGAAAACATGTAATTCTCAAAATAGTTGTGTTTGTGCACATGAACGTGTTTGCCCATCATTTTTGACCGGGAACACCATTTCGGGTACGGGAAAATTCTCTCCGGGTCAAAATGACCTGAACACAACATGAGGGTTAAGTCTTGTTTTTCCATTTCTTAAACAAACCGAAAAAACAAAAAAAAAACATCGTTTTAACTTTACTTAAACAAAACAAAAACAAAAATCAAACAGTTCCTCATTTCTTTTTATTGCCCTTTTACCCTTTCACAGCGTGAGTTTTTTAAGGCGACTGTTATTTAGAACAGGGATTCCCAATCCTGCTCCTGCCAATCGACTGTCCTGCACAGTTCATCTCCAACCCTAATCAAACACACCTGAAGCAACCAATTAACGTCTTCAGGATCACTTGAAAATTAAAGGCAGGTGTGTTTGATTAGGGTTGGAGATGAACTGTGCAGGACAGTCGATCGGCAGGAGCAGGATTCGGCACTCCTGATTTAGAACATGTCGCTTTATGGTTTCCATGGTGACGCTTCATTGCTTGTCACGTGACACACGTGACAACAGAGATGAATGAATGATGTTCTGCTTTTATGTCATTTTTCCTTTTTTATTCAAAATATTCACACATTTGTTAGCTATGGCATGAAATATCTGATATTCCGATCAAATATATGCAAGTGGATGTGTTTTGTTGTTTAAACACCTTTATAACGATCGTGTTAGTTGAGCTGTATGCGCATGTTCAACGCATTCTCATCCTAGGGCGCCATATACTGACGCTTTTGACATTTTGTCTACATCCAACGCACATGGCACCCTTTATTCTGTACTGAAGAGACTATTGAAGTGACCAGCCACTTAGGCTTGGAACATAAGACTCAGTTTGATGAGCACTGTTCATTATGATCTTCCTCTGGTGAGCACATAATACTATTTTGAGGTTATAAAACATATCCAAGTGCATATGTTGGCCCAGTAGAGTGGTTCTGATTTGGGTTGATGCCAGAATTAGATGGCACTTCAAATCTCAATGGAGAATACACGGTCTATGAAAGCAGGATGAATATGAATGCACCTCCTTGATTTTTCAAGAATGGCACAGTTGTCAAGATCTCATTTAAACCTATTCTTTGCTTTAATCGTAATTGATTGGCCATGCTTATTCAACATCCATGTAAAGTTGAAAAAATGTTGTGGTGACTCAGTTGGTTGTACTCTTTGACTGGGTTTGATCAAGAGATGAGAATAAATAGTTGGATGATAAACAGAACTGTCTGGAGTTTCATAATGGTTAATTTATTCAGTATTTACATTTGCAGGGGAAAAAGTGGTGTTGGAGTGAGCATCTGACACTTGTTCCTTCCAACTTGATCTGAGCAGAGGGTACACATTCTGTACAGCACATTCACAATCCCAAATGCTGTTCCAGTGACCGTGTCACCAGAGTAAAACTCACAAGAATCTGTGCTAAGCTTCCAAATACTTAGTTTACAAAAAAACTTTGTTAACACTTTCTATGAAGACCATGCCTATAATGCATTATAGCCCCATTTATACTTTCTATAATACTTTCCATTTATACTACTTATACATTCTATAAATATATTTAGAAAGACTCATTGAGATTTTGAGATATACTGCATTACAAGAACAGTTATAGTTACATGTGTATTATTTTTACAACTACTTATAAGTCATGCATTTGCCTATTAAATGTGCATGCTCTTAATCCATTATACTCTGATTTATAAATGATCCAATATAAAATATTTCCAGAGACACTTGTTTACTTGTTTGCATTAGAGGTCATGAATGGTCATTTTGATTTGTGTATATATTTCAATCGCGAGACGTGATGGGACTGCCGTTGTTGAGTTACAATATCATTAAACCCCTTATTAACATTTAACTACACGGCTGACAACGATATGTGTGTCATTGTATGTTAAGTCAAGTCAAATCAAGTCTTTTTCGTTCTTTTTTTTTAAGGGTAAAACGAAGTTCAAAATAGGTTTTGGCCTGATTTTGTTCTAAATGACATCACATCTCTTTGTTCTTTCGTTTGAAGTATATCGGAGCCTTAACACTATCCTTTTTATGCACCCCTGCAGACCGCCAACCACAACTATGGACTACACGGACGAGGAGTTGGACTTCAAATATGGGGACAGATCCTATTTAGCACCTACACTTTGGAATAGCCTTCCTAGCATTGTCCGGAAGCCTTCCTAGCAAAACATCTCTTTTATCTGGCATACACATAGAACATTATACATTCATATTATTCAAATCAGTTAAATGATTATTTAGGCTGCATAAATATTAGGCTTGCATAAATTAGGTCAGCTGAAACCGGGAACACTTCTAATAACTCCCGATGTACTCGTTACATCATAAGAAGAATGGCATCTACGCTAATGATAGTCTTTCTGTTTATTCCGAGGTTTACTGTAATCAGCCGGATCGGGGCCGGATCAAGGTCAGATGGTGGACCTGCGCCTAGACGCGATCACAACGCATGATGTAGTCAGCCGAATTTGGGCCGTATCCAGATCAGATGGAGGACCTGCGCCAAGACACGACCACAAAGTATCCCTGAACTGTCAGCAGAGATTATCAACTACAATTATTTTTGTCTGTTGACAGTATTTTCTGATTCGTGGAGTGATAAATAAAGATATCCAAAATCCCCTCTGTAAAAACCTTTGGCTCAAATATATCAAATAAATGAAACAATATTTTTTTAACCTGACTTCATCCAATTTTCAGATTTTTGTTCTAGAAATGTATGCAAATTAGTGCATATTTAATTAGACAATGCCTCATTTGCATATTAAAAAAACAATCTGAAAAAATGTAATACAAAAAAATGGAAAATTATTAATGAAATCAATCAACTGGTGAAGTATGGTGATATTTATTATTTTTTTTTATTTTTTTTTACTCTATTCACCTGGGGTGTCTCACCTTAAATGATAGTGTATTAAATAGGTAATATGATTTGGAATGTCTTTTATTACTAATAACTTAATTCAAAACTAGTTTTTATGCAAATACTGTACCATCAAGGGCAAACACTCTAAACTTTTATTTGCTGCTATGTAGTGTGTGGATAGAGCAGCACCCCTGATTCTTCCATTTACCTTATCATTACACATTTGTGGTACATCATCATGTCACCTCTGTTGCATTTATTGAGTGGTGTAGGGAGGTCGGAGGTGTTGCCAGGCCTTATTGGTGATTTCATTGAATGCTGCTCTTCGACAACAATGGAGAGAAAGGAGAAATTATTTCACGTTTCCTTTTTATGGTCTTCTGTGCGTCCCTGATATACTGGGATGCGACAGCTGCCAGGATTTGTGGAGGAGCAATGTAGCTGCTGTCAGTAGAATGAGAGATACAGGGCCATATGCACACAAAAACACCAACACCATATGCTGCTCAGATTGAGAGAGTGAATAAAAGATGTATTGAAGGAAAACCAAATTTACAAGTATGTTTGAATGACAGCTAAATTGTTCAGTGTCATAAAAAAGGAGAGGGACTTGAAAACACACTGCTTGCCCTCTTGAATCACAGTGATATCAGGATCGATTAAGACATCTCAGAAAAGAAGATCATGTAGGGGTTGTTTAGCAAAACGGTTCAGGAAAGTTCACCCAAAATGTAAAAAGACCCTTATTTACTTACTCTCACACAATTCCAAACCTGCGTGACTTTCTTTCATGGAACCCTAAAAAGAGTTTATTCGAGGATTATCCTGATTGCACTTTTCCTTTTTTTTTACAATGAAACTGAATAGTTAACAGGAACTGTCAAGTTCCAAAAAGGACAAACAAGCATTATAAAAGTATAATACAAGTGTAGGAACTGAAATTTAAGGGTTATAATGTTCTATGACTTTAAATAGGATTTGGGATAATATCACGAGAACAGCGCCCCGCAAATTAGATCGTGGGAGAAAACAGTCTGCAGTTCAGTGTGATAGTACAGAGAGAGAGATGAGATGCATTCTTTAATCGGCTGCGGCCAATTCATGATGTTGCCTCTGATTGTTAAATAAAACAAGTGTTGTAATCACCAGAGCTCCTTGTCAGTGTCCTCCCCACAGTGGTGATAACCTGTTTAACAGAACAAAGCCAAGAACCCACGGAACTAAAGCTAGAGGATAACTCACACGCGTTACACCGGTGGTAGCGCTGGTTGGCTTGTTTTCTGTTGGGGCGCTTGTTTTTTGCCCGTATTGAACGACGTGAATATCGCCACTTTAACCTGCAGAGCCATTTAAATACTGTTGAATTTTTTTTCACATGCTCTTTTTCAAAGTTTGGATTACGTGCATTTTTTTCCCCCTCACTTAAAATGGTGGACGACGAGAATGACACAGCTGCAATGCAGAGAGACAGACACACTGCAGAAGAAGCAACTTCACATCTGCCATTTAAAATTGATCTCCCTGCTCCTTTTTCTGGAGATGGTAAAGAGCCTTTTAGTCCATGGATACAGAGATTTGAAGTAGCACTAAATGTCTCAGCTGTACCACTGGATAAGGCCAAACTTCTCCCAGTAAAGCTTACTAGTCCAGCATTTGCATACTGGCAGTCTCTCTCCCCTGTGACTATGATTTGACTAAAGCTAGTTTGAGCACTCTTTTTGGCTTAAATTAATCATTTCAAGTGAAAATCCATGAGCACGGGGCTGTAATTTTAGACAATGCCTTGAAAGTGGCCACTCAATGTGAACACACTCAGTTGGCCATTAGTGTTGCTAACCCTTCAGCTGTTATGCCTGTGACAGTAAATTCACAACCATCGCCCAACACAGTGACTGCAACTCACATCACTGAGTTAGAATCAGCCATTGCTGAACTCCGAACTGACCTGCATGCCTTACGTCAGTCTCACCTGCAATGAACTGATGAACGAATGGACCAGCTCTCGCGGTGGATTTCCAGCCTTCAGGACGATATAACGTCTTCCACACACTCTCCACATGACCTCTCTAGACCTGCGCAGCCATGGACTACGACATCACAGCACGCCATCGCCAGCCTGATTGGGACAATCATCATTAGCGCAGGGATGATTATCATTACCGCCGGGACGATCATCACTACTGCCAGGACTGCTGCTGTTCTTATCAACGTACACAGCGAGGTCGACAACAACAACCTCAGGATGACTGCTGTCCTCCACGACACTACCATGGCCGTTCAGAAACCGATCGAGCACTTCCAAAGGATGACTTCTCCTGCCAAAGACATTGCAGCTACTCCCCTTCCTCCCGCAGTCGTGAGTCACAAGTTTCTCACACTACACAATCTGACCAATACACCCCCCAAAAACATCATTATGGTAGCTCCAGCTCTAGCCGCTCGCCTGCACGAGACCGCCGGCCTGATTTCGAATATGAGCACAGAACCCGTTATGCTCATTCACTCTCACCAAGCCCACAGTACAGAACTTCCAGTTACCACAGACACAGCTCTCCATCAAAATTATACAAATTTTTTGTTTTGTTTGTTGATCACAAAGTAGATAAGGAAAACTAGGATGCCGGGTGTATTCAAAGCGCCGCCGTTACTGTTTACAATGCGTGGAATGGTGCGCTGTGATTGGTTGAGCAGATGTATCGCATTCTGCAGAGAAGGGAGACTGGCATTTGTCACGGTTTGGAAAGAAAGGGAGAAAACATGACAGAATAATACAGCGGATATTGCATTTTATGTAAAATTAAGAATTGACTTTTCAATACCGACCAGATACAATACTGATTTTTGAGGAATATACATTTTTTGTTTGTTTATTGCGTTTTGGAAACAAACTCTTAATTTTCTCATGTTTTCCATGTGATGCGCACAGCTACTCATCCTGTTCTAATAGGATGGGATTTCTTAATTGAACACACCGTCACTGTTGACATACCACATGCACGTTTACAACTGTATAACACGTCAGTTTTAATAATTTTTAATAATTTTTATAGTAGGGAAGTATGCGGTTTCGAACGCAGCCTCAGCCCCCGGGGGCGGGGTTTATGTAAATTTCAGAGTTAGTGATGTCACTAACCCGGGAGGAATGTCGTGTAGTCCCTACCAGCCATTTGTTGTAGTCCTTAAAAAGCAATTTCTTTAAAAGAAAATATCTCCCTTTGCTTTGAACGTTGAGCATTGTAACCTTGCAGATGTTGTTTATGCTCAATTACACACTAACTAAAGTTAGAAAAGTGAAATCATAATCAATTAAATTATCTGAATGATATGATGAAATGTTATCCCTAACTCAGGCACAGGGAGAGTCAGTGTGCGAGCTATGTGCCACAAGTCCCTGAAGAAAAAGGAGAGACCTCACAACTTGAGAGTAGGATATAGTTCACATCACATTATACTGCACTGGCTAGGATTAAGGTTTGTTATGCGCGAGTAGTAACTTTTTCTTCTGTTTTCTTCCTAGATTGTCCTCGAAGACTCCTCCACAGTGCAGCTGTATGAGACGGTGTGCTCGTGTGCTGCTGGCAAGGCACTTTGCAACCATACAGTGGCTCTCCTTTTTCAGACTGCGACCGACTCTCAGCTCTGCCTCCTTGCTGTACCCCCAGTCCTTAGTTTCACAGAGACAGAGCAACGCTGGCACAAGCCAAGGACTAATTTCAGAGCATTATTATTATCAGTAGCCACATGTGCCGGGTGTAGTTTGTATGTGCATAAAAGACAACATTTTCCGCATGTTACATTTAACCACCTCTGAGATGCCATTTATTTTTACTTTTATCATTGATTGATAGGGTGTAAAACCAGGCCGGGTCAGTGATATGTTATGCTGTCTGCCAAGCCCAAACAAAGGACAGTTGCCAGTGGTGTCAGGTAGGTTATGTCTTGTTAATTTAAAAAATAATCATGAAAATGTGGTTATCTGTCACACAGATATGTATAGGTACATGTTTACTATTTTTTTTAATTAATTTAATATAAGAATATACAATTCTACATAGGAGCACTCTCTACAAGGCGATGCAGGGGGATATGCCTGATCCTGATGTTTTGAAAGTGACAGAAGCATATAAAGGCTTTTCACCTGACATAGCACCTCTTATTACCACCATGTCCATCAGGGCTGATGTCCCGCTGGTCGATTCAGCTTTGGGCAAAGTTCAGGAGGGCAGCCTGATCTCTTACCAGCAGCCAGTGCCAGTCAGCCGCATCATGTTACTCCACATTGGAGCTCCTCCACCCCCGCCTCTGCCCTTGGATGGCTACAGATTGGAGCCCACTTGTTGCCAGTTTGTGTGCAGTCTCCACCAGCAACTGCATCTGCAATCTCTACAGACCAACTTGGAAATGGCAAGGGGAATAGAAGTGGGAACAAGGGACCAGAGTATGTCTGTGGAGTGCCATCGGGTCAGAAAGATGAGATTAACATCTTCTCACTTTAGGGAGGTTTGTCATGTTTGTGGTCAGACATCAACAGAACATCTCGCTGAAAGAATGTTCAGGGGTGTGGCCCAAACATCGGTCATGAAAAGAGGTCTGGCATTGGTGCAACAGGCCATTCAAGAGTACTATAAAGTGAAGAACAACAGCTACTGGCCTTGTGGTTTCGTCATACACCCTGATGCCCCCTGGTAAGGATCTTCTCCCGATGGTGTTGTTTTTGACCCCACAGACAACCCAGCCTTTGGCCTGTTGGAGTTATGTTGACTGCACATACCTGAAGCTCCACAATGACTGAAAATGGACAGCTCCATGAAGCTGAAAAAGCAGCACAGTTACTACTGGCAGATCCAAGGGCAACTCCTGCTGACAGGTAGGGACTGGTGTGACTTTGTTGTTTTTTGTTTCTGTAATTAGTCAATTACAGGCCAATCTCGAATCTACCTTTTCTGTCAAAGATACTAGAAAAGGCGGTATCCTCACAACTATGTTCCTTTTTAGAAAGAAATGATATCTGCGAGGATTTTCAGTCAGGATTTAGACCGTACCATAGTACTGAGACTGCTCTCATTAGAGTTACAAATGATTTGCTCTTATCTTCCGATCGTGGTTGTATCTCTCTATTAGTGTTACTCGATCTTAGTGCTGCATTTGATACTACTGACCACAACATTCTTTTAAATAGACTCGAAAATTATGTTGGCATTAATGGAAATGCATTAGCATGGTTTAAATCATACTTATCTGACCGTTATCAGTTTGTAGCAGTAAATGAAGAGATGTCTCATCTATCACAAGTTCAGTATGGCGTACTTCAAGGCTCAGTACTAGGACCATTGCTTTTTACTCTGTACATGCTACCCTTGGAAGATATCATTAGTGAAAAAATGAGTTGGCTGTTGATAGCACAATCACATTTATTTATATTGCCAGTTAAGTTGAGAACCCACCACAGGGTGTCTGGTAAGAGACTGGTCAGTAGATGTCCGACATTTGGGAATAATCCGTTTATTTGTCACCACATCAACTCAGATAATAAAGCAGTTGTCCTTAATTAGGGTGTATAAGTGGTTGTGGTTTTTCTATAAAAACAGAAAATGTAGACAAGTATAAACATACATGCTAATAACATTAAGTGTTTTAAACAGGTACATAATTAATATTAACAAAATAAAGAAATTAAATTAATAATAAAAAAGAAGAATAAACTTGCTCTGTCATAAATTAAATTAAACTGTAAAAAGTTTTATCTGCGTCACACAGTTTGTCAGCGGTGCTCTGTCTGGGCTTGTTCCACACGCGCATTAAGTTGTTTACAACTTCAGAATACCTCAACCGCAGACTTTGACAATTGAAATGCACCAAACACAGATGAAATGTACATAAATGACATCCATATAAACAACTAAGCATAAAGATAACATCCTATATACAGCGCAACATCTTTCCAAAGACGTGACAACTCCTATAATTAACCGTAACGAGCTAATGCACATTATAACAGCAAACGAAATATTAAACTGGTCTAGTATTGCACATGATTGCTAGAGATTGAATATAATACACTTACTTTGCATTGACGCACAACACCCATGAAATGAACAAACTATATGTTATTTACAACAGCCAAGTTCAGGGTTAGCATCGGCGCTCCAACAGAATCAACTTTCAACTTCACACTGAGCGCTGTGGGCGGGATGTTCGCTTGCACGTAGATCCGCAAACACTGATTGGCTGCTGTGCTGGATGCTGTGTGTCGATCAATCTCGGCAAAAGAAAAAGAGTTAAGTCAGAAGGCATATTATTCTAACTAGTAATGGCCTTTTTAACAATTAGGAAGCATGGAATTAGTTTTCACTGTTAAGCTGATGAAACTCACGCCCTGAAAAAACTTACCAATTCACAAAATTAACGGAATGCATAGGTGATATAAAAAATAAAAAATTATGACTAGTAATTTCCTACTACTTAAAGGGGTCATGACATGTTTTTTTCTTTTCTTTTATTATGTTCCCTTAGGTGCAATTATAGTATTACTATAGTTTTTTGGACAAAAAACGTTTAAAATTGAGTGATAAATGACCTTTTCCCACCCTGTTTCTCATGCTCTGATTCAAACAGTCTGTTTTGGGGGTGTTTCCCCTTTAAGAGTTCAGTGTTAACACCCACTGTTATGATTGGATAACGTCAGTGCCTATGCATCAATTGTTAACGCCCCCTTGTCAAAACGTGCGGACTTTGCGGAGCTGTGTTTACCGTTACCATAGTAACGGGTGATGCGTGCGAGGCGATGGCGATTGCAATGATGTTTGAGTCGGAATCAGAGGAAATGAACCATCAACACAACTAAGAATGCATCAGCCCGTCCACATAGAAAGTGTGAAACTATTTTGTCAGTTTGACAGCCTACATCTTTTAATAGCCTACGGGGCATGAACATGACGGTCATGAAAACAATAACTAGGCTAAACTAAGTAAAAACACAGTGATTATTCATAATGAATTAAACTGCAATTAACGTTTTAAAAAAGTTTTAAGTTTTAAATAGCCTACATTACTTACAGTTTGCGTCGTCGTTGTTGAGCCCAGAATAGTCCACACGGCCTTATCTTGTACAAAAGTTTTCTGGCAAAGCCAGCATCATGCTGCGATTGTTCTCAACTGTCACTCATCCTTGAAATGTGGAGAACACACGCTTAAATTAACACTGCCGTGACTAGGACGTCCGCAAAAAATAAACTGCATCCATCTTCCCCCGATGTCTGGATCTTTCAGCAGCGTATATTATTCAAACATGTTGTTTGTCCACAGCCAGGAACAGCACATCTGCGTGACATCGCAATCTTCTTGTAAACAGACCCACTCGCTGCACGTCGACTGAACACATGTGAAGCGCGTGACAGATGCGATGATGAAATGAGGCGTAGTTATCTTGCGCTTGAAGTCATATGCAAACGACTGCTACGTCACTTCGTACCGTGACGTCACTTCATACCATGGATCCAGAACGAGCTGTATTTAGAGCTTGATTAAATAAATGATTCGTTTATAATGGGGAGGACGTCTTAAGCTATGAAACTTGCAGGACGTTTTAATGGTACAAAGACCTCTTATATACCAAAAGATCAAGGCAAATTTGGTTTCTCATGTCATGACCCCTTTAATTCTGAAAAAACAGAGATTCTAATTATTGGACAAAAAACTTCCTCGCGTAATAATTTAGAATACTGTCTAACACTTGATGGCTGCTCTGTTAAGTCTTCGTCGTCAGTTAGGAACCTGGGTGTGCTCTTTGATACCAATCTTTCATTTGAAAGTCACATGTCTAGTATCTGTAAAACCACATTTTTCCATCTTAAAAATATATCTAAATTACGTCATATGCTCTCATTGACAAATGTGGAACAATTAGTCCATGTGTTCATGACATCAAGGCTAGATTATTGTAATGCTATTATGGGTGGTTGCCCTGCACGCTTAATAAACAAATTACAGCTGGTCCAAAACGCAGCAGCTCGAGTTCTTACCGGAACCAGAAAGTATGACCATATTAGCCCAGTTCTGTCAACACTGCATTGGCTCCCTATTAAACATTGTATAAATTTTAAAATATTGCTGATTACTTACAAAGCACTAAATGGTTTAGCTCCGCAGTACTTGAGCAAGCTCTTAACGCATTATAGTCCTTCATGTCTATTGCGATCTCAGAATTCCGGCCAGTTGATAATACCTAGAATATCAAAGACGACTGCTGGCAGTAGATCCTATTCCTATTTAGCATCAAAACTTTGGAACAGTCTTCCTAACATTGTCCGGGAAGCAGACACACTCTGTCAGTTCAAAGACTAAAAACACATCTCTTTGACCTAGCATACACATAACACATTATAGACTTTTATAATTCAATGTTAGGCTGCATAGATTAGGTCAGCCGGAACCGGGAACACTTCCCATAAATCCTGATGTACTTGTCACATCATAAGAAGAATGCCGTCTACGCTAATATTAGTCTCTCTGTTTATCCCGAGGTTTACTGCAGTCGGATCCAGGCTGTATCCAGATCTGATGAAGGACCTGCACCTGAAATGTCAACTAGTATCTCCCTTGTGAAGGCCTCCCTTTACCTCTCTACAGATAAAGCATTGTCGGGATAATTCCAGTTCGCTTGGCTACGTGGAAGCGATGAAAATTCTGTTTAAATTTTAAGGCCAGACAAGTAGTATGTTGAGGGTTGATTTGTAGGGAAGGACTACACGCCTGTGCACATATATTCAAACGCGCATAAACCTATAGACTGAACTGATAATGTGCATGTGCACGCCATCGGCGATCTCACTGGTTTGCATTTTTGAAGTTTGCGCAGAAAGAACTTAAAGAGTTTTCTGATAAAACGGTGTCGTGTTAGCGGCCCCTAAGTTAATAACTAATGATCATTGCGACGGAAGTGAATCAATCAAACTAACTTTAGCTGGACAATAACTTTATTCTAGAGCTGCTATAAAGCCAAAACAATCTCTGTTACTTTAATTTTCTATTATCAATGTAAAGCCGCTTTGGAACAATCTACATTGTTAATAGCGCTATATATATGATGATGACTTGACTTGACTTGTTTCACCGATGGTGAGCTGGAGTTAAATGTCTTTTTGGTCACTTTTAGAATTTAGAATTAAAACTAAACATATACAGAAAGATAATACAAATATAATTTCACTCACCAAGCCTGTCACTTGAAGCAAATATCCATCCCTTCTTAAATGTCCGCGCCAGCGAGCGCGTTGGTCCGTTTAGTGAAACTGACGCAAATAACAGTTTAAATAAATAAAATAATTATTTAAACTATGTTTTACTTTTGATATAAACATTTAGATTAAATATGCCATTTAAATGAATGGAGTTAAACACTTAAACATGAAATCATTACTGAGAAGGTACAACATTTTTTATATTCAATCAGTAGAAATATTTGTTGTGGATGCGATGTTTTTGAAAATTTTTCCTGTGGCGTGCTGTGTTTTAATGTTTTAACCACAGAGATAATTGCTCATGATAATACCAGATTGTCTGAGAAAATAGTTTCGTGCAAATAATGCCCAAGGCCTATCTGTTTCCATTAAAAATATAAATCAATTAAAAATACAATTCGGCCAGTGGAAAAGATTGAGAAAAACTTTCTCTGAAATGTATTTTAAACTATTTGATTTATGTATTCGAAAACAAGGCAAGGATAGGCAACTACTTGATTTTTATTAATGTAATGTGTCTTGTACCGTTAAACGTTATCACGTGGATGAATAATCATATGCAAATAATATGCAGATGAGGATCTGCATAGTAAAACTAGGCATTGTAAGCTCCATATATGGTTATTTCGGGGTGGAGACGCATGTGCGCACAATCTTCCGCTGACTGGGATTTATAAAGTGAATTCTGCGCAGGTTCTGGCTTACGAACGGTTTTATAAGTCTGAATACTTTTTTGCGTACGCCATTTTTGGCTTTCGGGCGCACGTACACTTTTAGTAGGGTTCCTATGCACAGTTTTATAAATGAGACCCCTGGTCATTCAAAGGATCTACAAGGACCCAGAGGTGGCTGCAGTCATCAGGGAGAAGGGGGATTTTTTCTTTTTTCTACTTTTACTTATCATGTTCCATGAAAACTTGAATCACCCCATTCTCCCTAGGTACGTGTTTGTGTAAAATTGAATCTCATAGTTCTCATTACAAAGTACATGTGCACGTGTCTGTAAATAGTTTTATGTTTATTATGTATATAGTTATCATTACAAACCTATGCAAGGTGCCTTTTGTTTATGTATATAGATGTCATTACAAACCTATACAAGGTGCCTTTTGATGATGTATTTAGTTTTCATTACAAACCTATACACTGTGCCTTGTTATCGTTAAGTGTTCAGCTCAAAGATACTGTAGATGCCGCTATTTCTGTGTGCAGTTAAATGTCAACAGTTTTTTACAAACCCATGATGTTCATCCAGTACTGACTTAAGTCATACAGTTGTGTATGTACAAACATAACTAAAATATACATGCCTGTAGCATGCTTGTGCATATAGTTATCACTACAAAGCTATACATGGTGCTTTATGTTACTGTTGGGTGTTTAGCTCATTTACAAATGCAACTATTTATTTATAAAAATATCTGATGTATTTGTGGTCCAGCCACTGTATAAGAGGCAATAAAATTCAAGGTAAACATCAAGTAAATGTCTGATAATTTATTGAAAAGTATATCACAGGTTACAAAACAGTACAATTAATACAGTGTGTCAAGGCACAAAGAGAAAAGTCCAAATAGGTGCCAGTCTGGTATTGAATAGAGACATATCACTGTTGGATTGTCCATGCCTTGACAAGGGGCCCATACTGGTAATTTACCAAGAGGCAAGCAACTGAAAACAGCTGGTCAGTAAACCCAGACATGGACAGAGGTATGACCTTATCAAACAGCAGTTGATACAAAAAGTGAGCCCATGATGTTATAATCCTGCTGACGGTGGTCCGGTGATTTGAAAAACGATTGGCCAGATACCTCAGAGGCAGGCCCATAGAAAGATGCATCAGAAATAGCAACAATTCATTGATGATCATTGATCGATCGTTTTGTAGCTCGGTGTGGGATGATACCTGAAGTAGCATTGGCAGAGGCAGCATTGGCTGAGGACATTCTGACAAATTTTGTGTTTGCAGCTGACTCCACATGTTTCCAAAAGGCCAGGAAAGATTTGTACAATGCAAATCTGAAATTAAATGAAATAACATATTTATTTATTACAAATAACACATTTGGGTTATAATAAACAATGATAATAAACAGAGTTGATAGTTAGGGTTGCTGTTGGATAGGCTGCAAAGCTGTCGCACAATAACTGGGCCCAAAAACTTGGTCCAAGACAAGGGCCATGGCAATTGAACACACACACACACACACACACACACACACACACACACACACACACACACACACACACAGGGAGAGGGGACAATCAGTGTATAATAAACAGTATAATAAACATACCTTGTATAAAAACGAATATCCTCGTCGGATCCGGCGATGCGTTGGATTCCAAAAGTAGACCTAAAAGTAGATCTAAAAGTAGAGTTTTTCGTTTTCCCTCGTCAGCTCATAAACTATCACGGAGGTGTTGGGAGTGACACAGTAGTCGCGGTCGGTAACGTTGACTTCCATAGGCTGAACGCTGTCATCTTCTTCAGACATGTCCGCCAGCAGTAACTCTGGCGTCGGAGGTCTCAGGCTACGTTGCCAGACATTGAGCCTGGGTGCCGGAAGAGATAAACTGTTCCAGGCGAACAGACATGGGACTGTGCCCTTCTTTAAACTTCTTGGTCCCACAAAATCCCCAGGTAGAAAATGAACACTGCAAACTCGAGTACCGTCAGTCGGGGAAAAGTTCTCCCACCGAATACTTGCTGTCCACACAGAGTTCACCTCTTCATCCACAGGGAAACGATGGAAACTCAGGATGTAATTATAACGCGATGAATTGGTACACAGCGGTACACAACAGTGAAGAGAAGTCTTCTTTACTTGGTGCTGAAGTAGTGAGCCTACGTTCTGACGTTGCGCTGCACTGTTACACTACCTGAACTCACGTCAGAGGCCCACACAGAAGAAAATGAATAGTTGAAGAAAGTCGTTATTTTTGTTTGTTTTTCGCACAAAAAGTATTCTCTTTGCTTGATAAACTTATGGTTGAGTCACTGTAGGCACTTGGACTATTTTAAACATTGTCTTTACTAACTTTCTGGGCCGGCAAGTTTCAATAACATAGAAGCCTTTGGAGGAGTGAGACAGCTCTCATATTTAATCAAAAATATCTTAATTTGTGTTCCGAAGATGAACGAAAGTCTTACGGGGTTGAAACAACATGAGGGTGAGTACTGACAGAATTTTCATTTTGGGGATCATCGCGAGATGATTTCTATAAAAAAAGTGGCCCTATATATTTTTGTTGCAATTAATTTAACCCTTTCACACGTACGATCACACCAAGTAGATTTTCTGATTGGCGAGTAAATCTCAAAAGGCTATCCGCCACACTGGCGGGTGTATGTTCATACCAAAATATGAAATTTTCAGCGCGCTCTTCTACGAGCAGAGAGAGAGAGAGAGAGCCCCGGCCGCGCGCATTCACTATTCAGAGCGGCCAAGCGTAAAACTCCCCCTGACTTTTTGACAAGCGTCCTTGACAGGACGGCCAGAGCTTCTTTGCAGCTCAAGTCGGCAGCGGTGTGTTCGTACAGTTAACACTCTATCTGTTGACGGCGCTGAGGAAAAAGCTCCCGCCACTGGAAGAAGCGGTCGCCGCCGCCCATTTGTGTCCTGCTGGCAGTTGGAGAGCAAAGGCTGCGCACCCATCTAAAGCCTTGTTTATACTTTCGCCTGGCTCCGCAGCGCGAGTCTCTGCAGACTGCGCGCGCACCTCCCCAAACGGACGAGGCGTTTATACTTGACGTGCTCGCCGTTGTACTATTCTTTGAAACGATAGGGGGCGACTCGAGTAATTGTCCTCTAAATCATCAGGAATCAGCGGTGAGAAGAAGAAAGCTATACACACGTGACAATGTTTATTTTAGTACACCACTACCAATACCACACTACAAAAAGAATCGTGTAAAACCCAGTAAACCCTGAGATTATTACTCGTGACAATAAAACAAAATATATGGATATGAGATGTGTATACAACATAACTAAATTAACGATCTCTTCATATTTTCTGATTTCACTAACATTTTATTAAGTTTCGTGAACATTTTTATTAAACATGGACCTTTATGTTCATTAAAAAATACTTTGTATGCTATTGTATGCCCATTTTTTAAATGTAAGCAACTCATAAAGACGTGCAAACTGGGTGCCGGTGTGGTGAGAAGTTCGAGCTCGGCCAGATTCGGCTCGAAGTCGTTCATCTTCGGATGCGGCGCCGCGCGCGTTGTTACAAAAAATGACGCGCTCACCGCCAGGCGAAATTGGGTCTTGCGAACCCAACGCGCACGACCGCCCACACCGCAATGACGTCATTTTTGCCGCGCACCTTCGCGCTCGTGCGGACGCGTCGAGTATAAACCAGGCTTAAGCCCAATTTATACTTCTGCGTCAAACTCACGCCGTAGCTACGTCGTAGGCTGTGTGTAGCGCGCGTACCCTTCGGCGTACCCTGACGTGCACCTCTCCAAAAATGTAACAACGCGTCAACTCTACGCGGACGCAAGCGCTGTGATTGGTCTGCTAGGACCGCTCCCTCGGGTTTCACATGCTCCCTCTGCGTGCGTGAACGCGTACAACGACACAGAAGTATAAATGAAAACCAACGCGTTGCCTACAGCGTAGAGGCTCCGGCGTAGGTCCGACGCAGAAGTATAAATTGGCCTTTACGGTGCGTGTCCACTACAGCGGCAAAACTCCGCTCAGTGCCGCTGGAAACGCTGTAACGTCTCCGCTTTGGGGCGTGTCTGTTGCGAGTGTGTTTAATCTAAGTTTTTTTCAACACACGGACAGTATAATCATCAGCAATGCACGTGATTACATTTAGAAATAGACAAGCTTTGCTTCCAAATGCACCAAGCAAAGATATCCTTTCAATTTTATAAACTTTTATTAACCCAGCCAATACAATCACAATGAACACATCCAAAATAAAATCTTTAACATATATAACAACTGCAAAGCGTGTAATTTGCAAACAAAATGATTTACGCACTAAATCCAGCATAAACTCCGGCACAATTTGCATATTTTTAAACTCTCAAAACAGACGTCACATCCCGAACCTCACAGCAATTGGCTGCCGACCGCGTTTTTCGCTTGATATTTGCATAAAGTCGAGAACTGCCCAACCTTTTGACGCTCTTGGTCGCTCTCAACGCTTTCTCCGCTCCGCTATCAATCCCAAAATGCACTGCGCGAGCGTGAAGCTCGACTTCCATAGGAATGAATTGAAAACGCTCGCTCCGCTCCGCTCGCACCGCGCCAGTGGACACGCACCGTTAAGCCGTGCAGAACGTCTTCAGCACTCGCGGATCGTGCATACTCCGCCGCTGGCCAGGCTGCTTCTGCTTTACACACCATGGCCGTTCTTTTCTCGAGAAAAGGAGTTTTCCCATTGCGTTTGCAACGCACTCGTTCTCTTATCTCTCAGGGAACCGAGGTTACATAAGTAAGTAAGTAACCGAGTACGTTCTGCCTTCCCTTCCACATGAGTCAGTAACAAAACTGACAAAAAAAAAAAAAAAAAATTAGTAATATTTGTGATAGTAATACCAATTATAGTAATATTTCATATATTTCTCACATTTTGATCAATATATATATAGATTTTTTTTTATTATAGCCTACATTTCAAATTTTGCTCTGGACATTTTTTTATGTTTGTATTCAACATAATAGGCCTACCTTATTATCTCAATTAAAAGTGCTGAAATGAATGTATATGTGACAAAAAAAAGGCTGTTTATTATTTTGGCCGGTAAAAAATATGCTTGGCTGGTGGATTTTTTCATCTACCAGTCCCTGTGGCAGGGCGTCAGACTGGGGGTAAAACCAGTACTGATTACCAGGGCCTCAAGGGGAGAGAGGGCCCTTAAAGTCTGGAATATATTTTATTTGGAACATGGGGGCCCATCAGGACTGCCTATACATAGGGCCCGGGATCTTGTGCTACGCCCCTGGGTGAGCCAAAAAGTTAATTTCGGACCCTGGGGTGGGGGAGGTGCGGGGTCGCGGGGCAGCAGCGCATTTATCATGGGGGTCGCGGGCTAAAAAGTTTGGGAACCCCTGCACTAGAGGATGCGTGTCAGTGTCACGCTTTGCCTCCTCTAGGCGTGAAAATGACATGCATGTATGAAGGTTGAGTACCAGCAGGGGGCGATCATTTCCTCAATGCCAACAACTCCCCACGGACCAAAGAGAAGCAATATAGTGCATTCTCCAAAATTCTCACATCGTTCAGGTCGGTCAGAGCCATATTTTTTATTATGGTGCTGTCATTTAATAAATCCTAACGTTGCTGTAGCCTAATGTTATATTTGTGTGTGTGTGTGTGGACTGTGGAGCTTTTTAATCTATTGTGCTGTTAACATTACTGTGGTCAATTAATAGCAATTTCCATTAATGTTATTGGCTAATTAAGTAATCACAGAAAACTGCAGTGACTGCATATTATGTTATATTATGTTAATAAAAAGTTGTTATAGTCGATTGGAAGTAACTTTAGATAAACCCCGCTGCTTGTTGATGTTGTTGATGATGATGATGATGATGATGATATATGCACGGTAGGGGAGGGAGGGGGGTCGATCCTGAAATATCGATACTGATGTTGTATCTATTCTAAAGGATCGAAAAATGTTGATCCTAAGTTGTTTTTTTAAACCAGTAATTTTACTGTTTTTACTGTATTTTTGATCAAATAAATGCAGCCTTGGTAAGCAGATTAGACGACTTTCAATATTAAACAGCTTACCGACCCCAAACTTTTGAACAGTAGTGCACGTGTAACATTTACTATAATTATTCTAGTTTGTTCAATTAAAATTATTTAAATTGATTGTTAAAAGTTCAAATACATAGTGTTATGTTCTGTAATTGTTGTTAATAAATCTGTCAGAAGAAAATGTGCAAAAGTTTTACCTATTGGGGTACAACAGTGGCAGTTCTTTAAAAAATTAACAATGGTTTTACTACGGTAACCATACAAACAGGGACGTCGCTAGTGGGGTGAAAGGTGGTGACAATTATATTGGCGCACACCAGTGAATAGCCTTCTTGGCGCGCCTAGCCTACTTTTCAAAGTCAACATTTTAGATTATTTGAAGTAAAATGTATTATATAGTCACTTAGGAATAAAACACAGCGTGGTTCATGATTAAAAAAAAGTGACTTTACAGTTCAGAAAATAAGAAAATAGCAAACCCCATTTGAGAACTCCTGGGGCCTGTACCATGAAGCCGGATTAGGTGGCTAGCCAGCTATGTTTCAGCTTAGTTTCCGCCAACCCTGGGTTTTAGGTACTATGAAAGTAGCTCGGCTTTAATCGGTGTCCGTTGCCATGGTATCTTACGCTGCACGGCTAACCTGCTCCGGGGCAGGTTATGTTCTGGATTCAAGATCTCAGACCGAAGTTTGACCAATCAGCTGAGAGCAAAGAAACATTATAGGTGACGTAACTTATTCCAAGTGTCTGTTGCAATGACTTCACCTTTTCTTCCAAATCCGGTGGACATCTCAGCGCAAATTGTTTGACGAGCACTTCGTAGAGAAATAGTTTTTAGCCAGACAAAATCCCCTTGCCTTAACTGATAGTTACTTGTATGAAAGATACAGATTTTCCACGGAAGGAATGTCTTATCTTTGCGAACTTCTTGAGCCTCACATAAAGAATTTAACACGTCGAATTCATGCACTTACTGTACCGCAAATTGTATTGCGTTGCGGTTTTTTTTTTTTTGTGTGTGCAAGTGGTACATTCTTGCACGGCGGGTGACGCACAGAAGCTAGGGGAAAACATATGTTTGTCGAACCATTCGCAAGATGGTCCTCGCTCTGCAGGAGTACATGAAAAGCTTCATTAATAGTGTTCCCCGGACATTTATCGACCATGTCCATAAAAGAGGGCTTTTATAAAATTGCCGGTAAGATATATTGATAGGGTGACATCACATGAACACTTTTTTTTTTCTCAAAAAGCAAATTTCACAAATGTACTACACAATATAATACATGTTAAGAATTATTTTGAATCTTTTTTATTATTCTTCTGATAATCTTATGATAGGATTCCCAAGTCATTGCAACATGTATGCAGTCTATTGCTCCAATCTCCACTGCTCTAGGGGAACATGAGGCAGATTATGTTAATAGGAAGTCCTATCACAGCCTTAATGTTCAGGTAGAGATGATGTGAATATGTGAGATGATTATTTTCTGTGAGATGAATCTTTAAATTAATAGTAACTTTAACAGATATAACAATGATCTACTAAACATTTCATCTGCAGATGACTTGTGGTCATGAACATATGATCAAGTTTGGATGCCAAATGGCCTGGCTCCAGTGCTTGTCTTACAAATTTTCCTTGAGTCTGTGTTGTGTCAGCGCTTTGAGGAAAGCAAGTTAAATTTGGTACAGTACAAAACACTGTTAATTTGAACTGAGATAGAAAAACCTACACAATGACCCCCTATCATGACCCTCAGATAGGGCCACAGCACCGCTTCAGTGTGGCCCTCAGTAAAACCAGAGTGAAGATAGAGATGACCTTTGGCATCCTAAAGGCACATTTCAACTGTGTTCGGCGCTTCAGAGTCACCAGAGCGGGCATCACAGATAGTGACTGTATGTGCCATTCTGCACAATATAGCCACCAGTAGAAAGAGCGAGAAACAACACAAAACCAGCTTCTCCCCGATGAAACTGACCCGATCACACTTGACCACCCAGCTGGTGCAGATGTAGATGCAATCACCATACAATATTACACTTAATAAAAGCACATTGAAACTGCAGATAGGTCTCAAACTGTTTTATTGGTTTTGTGGGATGGGAGAGAGAAAGAGAGCAAGAGAAAGTTGCATTAATAAATATTCATACTAAAGTGTTACTTGGTTAAATAAGTTATATATATATATATATATATATATATATATATATATATATATATATATATATATAAATAGTTATCTATATATATATATAAATAGTTATCTATATATATATATATAGATCAGTTTTATCCAGCTGTTTGATTTTGTTTGGAGCCTCCTCAGCTCACAGTCAGCTCCTTTAGTGTGCAGTCTAGCTTGAGACTCTTTTAGTGTGCAGTCTAGTTCGAGACTCTTTTTGTACAGGGCCCTGACTGAGTCTGTTTCCACCTGAAACATAATTCCACCACAAACATGATCATTACAAGTTTTCTGGAGGCTCATCAAAATCACAAAAAGTTCCTTGACTTCCTACAAACACAGGACTGACTGTAATTTATGTCAAGGGTTTTAAATCCTTACACATTTCTTCTGAAGCCCATTGAGGTAGAGGCCTCAGTTTCTGGGTCAGGTTGTGAAAAATCCTACAAAAGAGATGTGTAAGGGCCAGTCCCTTTTTTATGCCACACATTCAAATGTTTGCCATAATAAAAAGCCCAGTGCATTCACATCAGCAACTGTCTGAGAACACACAGACAGAGTGTCTTCATCATTTGCTTCACCCTAATAAATAAAAGTAGGCCACTGTAAAGCATAACTGTTGTAAAGCAGGTTATGTTTGGTGTTCTGTCTGCTGCATACTGACCTCTGTGTGGGAGACTGTGTCTGTGTGTCTGTGTCTGTGTGTGTGAATGTGTGCTAGCTTCAACAGGGACACTGTATTTCCCTGCAGAACATACAGTCAGCCATATTTAAAACTTTAAAAAAAAGTAGTAATGTATTGCACACGTACCCAGTGTTACTTGCTTAGAGGAGCCAGCACCAGGGTCAGATTGTACAGCACCTGTAATCCCATCCATAATCGGCCGTCCCTTATTGCCTACTCAGAGCCAACTCCTCCGCCAGTGTATTCTGGTTTTCTGAATTTAATTCTTTATTTCTGTTTGCTGCAAACAAGTGTGATAAAATGTTCACAAAAGTAATAAAAGGTTGTGGTAAATACTCTTTGAATTAACTCCTTGAAATAACCACTTTGAATTATATTTTTATATTTTGTCTTTATCTGCTGCCAAGAACATTTGGAGTTGGGGTTGCATCTAAAAATCTAAAAATCAATGAATGTTAATCTTTCTTAGTAGCCTACATACATGCACATTTTTTATATATTACAAAAATAGGCTATTGGCTATATTACACATATAAGCTACACATACATATATACATACATAATTTTACATAATTATAGAATGTATTTGTTTAACTTACACATTAACAATCAGCAATCTTTCTCCAACAGTCTTCTCTTGCTTTGGCAGCAGAGACCGTATTGTTTCGAGCTTGAAATACATATTTAAATTAATCGTAATTATGAATGATTATCTCTTGCTCCTCCGCGGAAAAATATATTGCTCTAGCTTTACCCGCGATTGGTTGTTCAGTGTCGACGTCACTCTTTTATGTGCACGCGCGCGTGGAGTAATCATAGCTTAAGGATCAAAGCCTGAGTTGACAGAGAAAGTTGATGAGCTGCATCATGGTACCAATAAAGCCTGATTGCATCGGTTTGGTTTTGTCAACTCAAAACTAATCCTGTAACCCCGAGTTTGTTCAGCTACCTTCATGGTACAGGCCCCCGGTCTACACAGAAGAAAGCCCCGTCTAGTCTATTCCCCAGTACGGGTTGTGTCGAGCCATTCGTTAGTCTGGTTGTTTGTTGAAAAAGGATGAAATGTAGTTGCAATAAACGTGTTAAGAATCCGCATAACGGAGGACTCTTATTCTGCAGTGCAGAACTGAGGAAGAACTGATGACGGGACAGTTTGATCTTCAGCTGACAAATCAGAGGAAAGGGGTGTTTCATTCCCGCCAATGTGTAGAAATAGAATATTCCAGCTGTTTATTCATTTTTCTACCTCAGAACGAAAAATGAAAAATCAAGCTGAATTCTTGTTTTTCTTTTTTTTTTTGGAAAAAATGAAAAAACGAAAAAGGAAACGTTTTCTCATTTTTCTACTTTCAATATTAAATAAAAGAACGACGGAACGAATGATACACAGATTTGGAGGCCAGGAGAGTTGTTGTATCCCAGTCGATCAATAAGTTCTTAAAGACAGGTTGTAATGTTATTTCGCTGGGAATAAGAAAACTACCGTCTACAGCAGGGGTCGGCAAGTAACTTTGGCCGCGGGCCAATATTTTTTTTAGCCAGTAGATGGCGGGCCAGCTACACGGAGTAGGCCTATGGATACAAATTAAACCGCTTAAACCTATGGTCTACGATTTCAAAGATTGTTCATTATTAATAACCTCGTTTAGATGCTGGTTATGGTTCTACAGTACAATCCTAACAATATGAAGAGAAAAAAGAATGAAAAAAATCCATTCACTCTATTGGGTGTACAGCTGCAGAGAAGTTGACCAATGTAAGCTGTCCGGCCGGACAGCTTACATTGGTCAACTGCTCTCATCCAATCCCCCGCTCCACTTGAAACTCCACGTGGCGCTCGCGTCTCCACCCACCCCGCCCCCCTCCTGCGACATGAAATTTCGCGGGCAAGCAGCTGACAGTCTATGGTAGCTAGCAAAGTAGCATCAGCTCAGCAGTGGAGATTTGGGACTGAAAACCGACGCTGACACGGCTGACTTTTTGTTGAGCAGGTAAGCATTTATTTATACTTTTATGGTGTGAGGTGTTACATAAATAGCTTTTTATCAGTCTGACAACATGCTTATGCTGCCGGTCGGCATTGGAATGTTAGCCGTTTAGCATCGCCTATCACGGGTCAAAGTAATTATTTAAATTAATTATTAATTAGTAATTATTATTTCTTGAAGTGCTTGAATATATTTCAGTAGGCCAAGCGGGTTTCTGTTCGAGCCGATCGGAATTTGAACAAGATGCGCTGTTTACTACCGGTGATCATCACAGCTTGACTGAGTGATGTTGTGCAGGTCGTTTCCCGGTGGGAGGGATCAGGTAGCACAGAGGGGAGGGTTGTGTGTGTGGAGGGGCGGGATGAGTTTTTTAAAACTTCCCAACCGTCTCAGGCTTTCTCGACCGATTTTCAACATCGTAGACTACAACTTTAAAATACACTCTGTGTTCACCCGCTTTATATCCCGACCTGACGGGTCCGCAAAATTTAGATCTCATTTCCAGAATCTCACATTCAAATGTCTCTAACGGAAATAGAAAGATTAAGTAGCCTATAACAGTTAAATGCTATACAAAAATTGTGTTCGTGTCAATATAAATATTATTTTAACATTGTACTGTCAGCAGAGAAAAAAATGTCACAGAAAAAATTTATGAAATATAAATAACATAAATTAAATAGGACAAAGCCTATCACTCAAGCAACATAAACGAAAACCATATTGCCCTACTGACAAATGAAGTAGGCTATTTGGTAACACTTTATATTACGACCCGCAAACAACTGCGTAAGTAAACCGAAATTACGGTGTACGTTTCTGTAATTATAGTGTAGCCTACTTCCGTGTAGGTATAAGGGAACAATATGTTAAGTTTTGGGTAATAAAGGGGTAACAAGCAGATATACAACCTGCAAAGAATTTCGTAAGTACAAATGGCTTGGGTATGCAGAGCATTAGCAGCTTATATGGCCTGCACGCCATATAAATATATATATATATATATATATATATATATATAGGCATGGTGATGGATATGGCAATGTTAATATATAGATCTGCTACAGAGACTTGCTAATGCTATTAAAAATACATTCACAGACATGCTGCTGTGAGCATGCCAGACCTACTGCTGGTGCACATATACTTGTAACATGCATAAAAAAAACACAGGAGCACACAGGAATAAAGAGTACCCCATGTGCACAATTAAACTTTCTGCTGGATCTTTTATGTTGTGGGCCTATTTTTCTGCCAGAGGTCCTGGGGCCTGTACCATGAAGGTATCTGAACAAACTCGGGGTTACAGGATTAGTTTTGAGTTGATAAAACCAAACCGATGCAATCAGGCTTTATTGGTACCATGATGCAGCTGTTGTAAAGTTTTCTTTCATCGAAGCAGAGACCAGGAGACAGTTGGGATCGCGTTCAACGGAAGTTATTCTTTATTGAGAACTCCGCTGTACGTTGCTGTAGTACTTCCAACATGATCTGACTCTAATACAGTATGCATTGTAGTTATATACATTCCAAGGGGGAGGGATTACTTAGAGGAGGGAACTCTGAATAAAGCATGCAAATGAAGTGGGAACACACCCTACTCTGAGTCCAGTTGAATCAGCATAACTATTAACATGCTGATACTGGCCAGGAACTCCAATTCCAAGAGCCATCCGAGAGACATTAAAGACAAAAGGTGAAAGTCAATCAACCTAATGATTCAACGTCTGGGCTCCGAAAGGTGAGAATCTCAGTGATCTGACTCATTTAAAACACAATAGAGAAAAACAGGACTGGCAGAAACTGTTGTTACTATTATCCTAACCTAAGCTTAAAATGCTAACTTCAATGTACTCAACTTTTACTGTTGCAAACTAAATTAAGCATTTAATAAATTTGTAATCCAACACAGCTCATCAACTTTCTCTGTCAACTCAGGCTTTGATCCTTAAGCTATGATTACTCCATGCGCGCGTGCACATAAAAGAGTG
This sequence comes from Abramis brama, assembly GCF_963993115.1. Taxonomy (NCBI): domain Eukaryota; kingdom Metazoa; phylum Chordata; class Actinopteri; order Cypriniformes; family Leuciscidae; genus Abramis; species Abramis brama. The sequence goes on along the minus strand of NC_139971.1, from coordinate 12,086,644 downwards.
ACGTCGACACTGAACAACCAATTGCGGGTAGAGCGAGAGCGATATATTTTTCCGCGGAGGAGCAAGAGATAATCATTCAGAATTACGATGAATTTAAATATGTATTTCAAGCTCGAAACAATACGGTCTCTGCTGCCAAAGCAAGAGAAGACTGTTGGAGAAAGATTGCTGATTGTTAATGTGTAAGTTAAACAAATACGTTCTATATTTATGTAAAATTATGTATGTATATATGTATGTGTAGCCTATATGTGTAATATAGCCTATAGCCTATTTTTATAATATATAAAAAATGTGCATGTATGTATTAAGAAAGATTAATATTCATTGATTTTTAGATGCAACCCCAACTCCAAATGTTCTTGACAGCAGATAAAGACAAAATATAAAAATATAATTCAAAGTGGTGAGTATTTACCACAACCTTTTATTACTTTTGTGAACATTTTATCACAAACACTTGTTTGCAGCAAACAGAAATAAAGAGTTAAATTCAGAAAACCAGAATACACTGTGGCGGAGGAGTTGGCTCTGAGTAGGCAATAAGGGATGGACGATTATGGATGGGATTACAGGTGCTGTACAATCTGACCCTGGTGCTGGCTCCTCTAAGCAAGTAACACTGGGTATGTGTGCAATACATTACTACTTTTTTTAAGTTTTAAATATGGCTGACTGTATGTTCTGCAGTAGAGGGAAATACAGTGTCCCTGTTGAAGCCAGCACACATACACACAGTCTCCCACACAGAGGTCAGTATGCAGCAGACAGAACACCAAACATAACCTGCTTTACAACAGTTATGCTTTACATTGGCCTATTTTTATTTATTAGGTGGAGGAAATGAAGACACTATGTCTGTGTGTTCTCAGACAGTTGCTGATGTGAATACACTGGGCTTTTTATTATGGCAAACATTTAAATGTGTGGCATAAAAAAGGGACTGGCCCTTACACATCTCTTTTATTGTAGGATTTTTCACAACCTGCCCCAGAAACTGAGGCCTCTACCTCAATGGGCTTCAGAAGAAATGTGAACAAGGTAAGGATTTAAAACCCTTGACATAAATTACAGTCAGTCCTGTGTTTGTAGGAAGTCAAGGAACTTTCTGTGATTTGATGAGCCTCCAGAAAACTTGTAATGATCATGTTTGTGGTGGAATTATGTTTCAGGTGGAAACAGACTCAGTCAGGGCCCTGTACAAAAGGAGTCTTGAACTAGACTGCACACTAAAGGAGACTTGAACTAGACTGTTCACTAAAGGAGCTGTACTGTGAGCTGAGGAGGCTCCAAAAAAAAATAAAAAAATAATTGGAGATCAACAGCTGGATAAAACTGATCTCAGTATGTGAACTTATTTAACCAAGTAACACTTTAGTATGAATATTTATTAATGCAACTTTCTCTTGCTCTCTTTCTCCCTCCCATCCCACAAAACCAATAAAACAGTTTGAGACCTATCTGCAGTTTCAATGTGCTTTTATTAAGTGTAATATTGTATGGTGATTGCATCTACATCTGCACCAGCTGGGTAGTCAAGTGTGATCGGGTCAGTTTCATCGGGGAGAAGCTGGTTTTGTGGTGTTTCTCGCTCCTTTCTACTGGTGGCTATATTGTGCAGAATGGCACATGCAGCCACTATCTGTGATGCCCGCTCTGGTGACTCTTAAGGGCCGAACACAGTTGAAATGTGCCTTTAGGATGCCAAAGGTCATCTCTATCTTCACTCTGGTTTTACTGAGGGCCACATTGAAGTGGTGCTGTGGCCCTGTCTGAGGGTCATGATAGGGTGTTATTGTGTATGTTTTTCTAGCTCAGTTCAAATTAACAGTGTTTTGTACTGTACCAAATTTAACTTGCTTTCCTCAAAGCGCTGACACAACACAGACTCACGGAAAATTTGTGAGACAAGCACTGGAGCCAGGCCATTTGGCATCCAAACTTGTGATCATACGTTCATGACCACAAGTCGTCTGCTGATGAAATGTTTAGTAGATCATTGTTATATCTGTTAATGTTACTATTAATTTAAAGATTCATCTCACAGAAAATAATCATCTCACATATTCACATCATCTCTACCTGAACATTAAGGCTGTGATAGGACTTCCTATTAACATAATCTGCCTCATGTTCCCCTAGAGCAGTGGAGATTGAAACAATAGACTGCATACATGTTGCAATGACTCTAGGGAATCCTATCATAAGATTAACAGAATAATAATAAAAAAGATTTAAAATAATTCTTAACATGTATTATATTGTATAGTACATTTGTGAAATCTGCTTTTTTTTTTTTTTTTTTTTTAAACATGCAATTTTATAAAAGCCCTCTTTTATGGACATGGTCGATAAATGTCCGGGGAACACTATTAATGAAACTATTCATGTACTCCTGCAGAGCGAGGACCACCTTGCGAATGGTTCGACAAACCGTGTTTTCCCCTAGCTTCTGTGCGTCACCCACCGTGCAAGTATGTACCACTTGCAAAAAAATGCAATGCCATTTGCAGTACAGTAAGTGCATGAATTCGACATGTTAAATTCTTTATGTGCAGCTCAAGAAGTTTGCAAAGATAAGACATTCCTTCCGCGGAAAATCTGTATCTTTCGTATACAAGTAACTATCAGGAAAGGCAAGGGGATTTTGTCTGGCTAAAAACTCTTTCTCTACGAAGTGCTCGTCAAACAATTTGCGCTGAGATGTCCACCGGATTTGGAAGAAAAGGTGAAGTCATTGCAACAGACACTGGGAATAAGTTACGTCACCTATATGTTTCTTTGCTCTCAGCTGATTGGTCAAACTTCAGTCTGAGATCTTGAATCCAGAACATAACCTGCCCCGGAGCAGGTTAGCCGTGCAGCGTAAGATACCATGGCGACGAACACTGATTAAAGCCAAGCTACTTTCATAGTACCTAAAACCCAGGGTTGGCGGAAACTAAACTGAAACATAGCTGGCTAGCCACCTAAACCGGCTTCATGGTATAGGCCCCTGATGTCATGTTTTGGGCTTTGTTTCTTGTTCCTGACATTGTCATGTTTATGTGTCTTGTCATGTGATTTCCTGTTTGTCATGTGATCCTGCCATGTGTCTTGTCATTGGATAATCGTCTGATCATTGTTCACAGGTGTTCCTTGTCTTGTAATTAGTCTGTGTATTTAAGCCTTCATGTTTGCCCTGTGTCTGGGTTGAGTATTGAATGTTTCCTGTCAATGTTCTTGTGTTGAGTTTTCAGTTTCATGCCTAGTTATGCCTTTGTTTTATGTTTGATCACGTTTTGTTAATAAATTGCATTTGGGTTCTCACTAGTGATGGGCAGATCGAGGCTTCGTGAAACAATGAAACAGTTGAAGCAAATGTGCCATATTGTGTCGAGGCTTCGAAACAATCCAACACCTGTCTCAACGGTGACACCTAGTGGTCACTTGCCATTAAAAAATTTGTTTTGTTTTTTTATTATTGTATTTTTCTAATATGTGAAGCTTGTAACCTGTAGGCTCCTCACTGTGCATAATGTTATTTTGGTCATTAAAAATGAATATTAATAAAAGAAATCAAGCCACAATGTCTCACTTTTTTATAGATTTTTATTCAAAAATATTAATTTCTCTGCTGTGGAAGGACTTAGCCTACTTCTTTTTTTACAGATAATTGTTCCAGCCTTTGAAAAAAGGGACACTTATTGCTGGCATGCAAAGATATTTTTTAGCAAGGGCATACAAATAATTATATTTCAAACAATGCATACCTTGCTTAGATGGCCCAGCAGTGTCAGTAGCAGGCCAAGGTACAGGGGGAATGCTACCATCCTCTGCACCCTGCAAAATGGCAGGATGAGTGCTCCTCAAATGGCGCATCATGGATGATGTATTGTTGCAGTAGGCTAGCTGCCGATCACAGTAGCCTACATACATCTCACTTTATTTGGGGTTTCCAAATGGAAATGCTCCCACACCAAAGATGTACGGCATCTCTTCTGTGGAGCCTCCATTTTTATTTATTTATCTATCTATCTCTTAATCTATGTATCAATCTATGTATCTATCTATTAATCTATCTGTCTATATATATTTCTATCTATGTGTAGTGGGATTGCCCCTTTAAGGATAGTTGCATGGCCCCTTTAAAAATGGTGCCCAGATTGCCTAAAGTGGGTGGGTACATCAGGTAATTATGTAGCTATATAAACACAGGTGAGATTTGGTTTCTTCATGACCATATGCTGATGTGGCTTGCTGGTGTAGGTCTTGCATCTCCTTCACTCCTCAAGAAAGGTATGTTCTGTTAAATTGAAGGATCAAAGATGGGAGGGAAATATAAATTTAGAATATGGGTGTTTGTGGGGATTTCATTTAATTCACTTCTTTGATTAATTTGTTTGTTTGGTATAATTTTAGATTAGTTGGGTGTGTCCAGGCATTGTTAGTGAGCATGTGAGTGTCCTGCACAGGAAAGGTAACTTTATTTTTCTTTACCCTATTTGTGTGATTTAAATGTGAGGAGTGGGGAGGGAGAAAAGACCAAACAAAAATATATATTTGTCTTGCAGAAGTTGCCAGCTGATGCTTTGCTGCTGTTTAAATAGCGTGTCCAGTTTTGGGACGCGGGATTTGCATTTGTGCAAGTGTTTGTACGTAATGTCTTCAGTTGCTCGTGCCTGTGCCGCGCTCACGTGGTTGTATTGAACACATGAGCGAGCATCGTCAGTTCGCTATTACCTATACCACGCCCGCCTGGTTTCATTGAACGTCTTCAGCCGTTATTCCCATTTCAACTCTCGAGATTGCATGGAAGATCCTCGTCTACACAACGCTCACGTTGTAACGTGCTGTACATCCGTGGCCTTGTTTCTGGCGCCACTTGGTTTTCGCTGGTGAAAGTACAGTGGGTTGTATCAATGCATTGTCTGTGTATTTCATGTAAGTGTGTGTGTAATGTTTAATTGAAATTGTTGTTCCTTTTGGTGTGCTTCATTTCTTTATTTTATTATTGTTATGATTTTTGTTATTGGGTTTTGATTATTACCCAACTTATTTAATTTGTTTTGTATGTATCAGTTTTTTTTTTCTTGCTCTACATTGATACTGCTTGAATGCAGATCTGTTAACTTTGGTTTCTTTTGGTTGGTTGTATTTATTTGTCTTGCTCTACATTAATGCTGCTCTAATACAGAGCCGATTAACTTTGGTTTATTTTATTGGTGTTGAGTGGGTTTAAATTATTTTGATTTTTGGTTTGGTTGGTTTGAAGTGTTTGTGATTTGTATTTATTTAGTTTGAGTAGCAAAATGTTTTAGCAAGGAAAGAAACCACCTTGTTTAATTTGTATTTTATTTTTTTTTGTGAATTTTTTTTGTTTTGTGCTTGACCAGCGTATGGCTCCCTGCAAATTGACCAGAACGAAGCCCATTGGGCTGACTTATTAAAGTGTCTTTTTATCATGAATGTTGAGCTCAGCTGTTTTAGTGTTTAATTGATAAATAAAATTGTAGACTGTGGTATTGTCTCTGCTTGTCCTTTTCATTTATTTGAAAGCCTGTTATTGAGGAGGCTTGAAAATTTGGTGTCTTATTAGTGAGCTGATACACTCATTCGGTCACATATGCATCTATTAATGTGTCACTATATGTATACTCTGTCTGTAGCCTATCAGTCAATGTGTAAATTTAAATGTAAGCCTAAATATAACTAAACAAATCGCACTATAAATGTCACTATATCACAAACTCTGCTATCTCAAAATCAAACTCCTCTCACAAAAACCCACAAGGTCAAGATGCGTTGACTTCACTTGTATACATATGTGTGATTGTGTGGTCTGTTCCCGACCCTGTCAATCAAACGCTGATTCGGCGGACCATGCCACCTGTCGAAACACTCCGAAGCTTCATTTAGCCGTAGTTATGTGACATGGGTGTTTTGAATCACGCTTCGGATCAGTGTTTCGAAACATCTGCGCTTCGGGATCTCGCAAAGCTTCGGAACGTCAGTTTCGCGTTAGCCATCCCTAGTTCTCACTTCAACTTGCCTCCAATGGACTAAATCATCACACTGGACATCTTGTTCAGGTACATGGTCTCATGGAATCAAATAGCAACCGATTAAAAAAAGAAACTCCAAACCTGGCTGCAAATCTCTTATAATGGGTCTTGTTTGGAACTTCCATCAGGACCATGATCCAAAACAAATGTCACAATCAACAACAAAAAGGGGGTAACGGAGCACAAAATCGAGGTTCTGCCCTGGCCATCTCAGTCCCCTGACCAGAACCCTACTGAAAAAGTAGGAGGAAAGTGAACTTGGGAAATTAAAGGATCTGCACAGATTCTGTATGGAGGAGTGCTCTCTGATCTATTGGAAAGTGTTCTCCAAACCCATCAGGTATTATAGGAGAAGACTGTGAGTTGTTATCTTGGCAAAAGGAGGTTGCAAAAAGTATTAAATAAAAGGATGCCATTAATTGTGGCCAATGTGTATTAGAGAAAAACATTTCATAAATATTGCTGCAAGCAGCAATTAATGGGGATCAAGCTTTTTAAGACCTTCATGCCAACTTTGCTGTTAAGGTCCAGGCCAACCCAAAATTTAGGGCTGACAGCCTGACACGGAGGAGAATATGCTAAATCACATTCACAAAAGAATGAAAGGCTTAAACAATAATACTTAATATAGACTAAGCATGCTTACACACACACATGCACACATTTTGTTTTAGATGTAGATATTTGAAATATATGATGGGTAACGAAATGTTTATTGCAAGTGTCCTCTGTAAAATATCATTTGCAGGTTTCACATTACTCATAATGTAGCACAATTGTCAAAACTAATGTTTCAATAGATATGGAGTGATGGATTTTGATAAAATATGATTGTAAATGTTATAATAATGTTGTAATAATGTAATGTAATAATATTTTATAATTTCTAAATATGAATTATAGAAACACATCAGTAAGTAGTAAGAAAAAAAATATTATTATAACCAGCAGAGGACCACTCATTAGCTTGCTTTCATTTAAATGTGTCTGTTTTAAAAGTGTCAGTTTGTCTCCACTAAAGCAAGGCACATTGTCCATGTTAACTCCATTAAACATGCTTACACACACACAATGTGTTGTAGATATAGATATTTGAAATAAACAATAGTTAAATAAATGCTTATTTCAGGCCTCCCATTTAAAATATGATTTTCAGGTGTCATTGCAATCATAATGTGATATTGCAAAATATGAACAATTGAAGAGGTAAATATTGACATGTATGGGCTCACTCTGAGGACACATAAAATAGAGGGATTGTGCCTCTTGTTGGCACTATAATAGAACAAAACATGAAATTGTTATTGACTTCAATACAGTATTGTGACATAAAATGCTATACTTTATGAATGCATTAGCGGAGCTCACCCTCCGATGCTGCAATCGGCATCCTGTCCTCTGGAGGGACCCCGAATGAAATGTCTGGTCAGTCCATTACAGAGGGACCAGCGCGCTCAACGGGGGACTCCACTGGCTAAGGTGTCATGGAGGAGTGAGAAGCCCACAGGGAATGGTTACCGGGCAGGTACTCCATCACTATCCTCCGATCACCCATCCCACACGGCACCCTAGGGTGGGGCGTGGTAATGGGGACTTCCACCTTCGCGGACGAAGGCGAGTCTCGATCTCAACACCAAGACAGTCATATTCCCGCAATGGGAACATGAGCCATCCACAAATGGCTCGTGTTTATACCCGTGCTGCGGGGCGGAGTGCGAGATGCATATCACGCACGCCATTGTGCATTGGCTCGTTTTATCAATACTTGAAGATGACAGGCTCCCTAAGCGTGATCCCAATTAGTCGACACGTCGACTACGTCAAATGTGAGTGACTGAAAGGGAACTCGGTATGAGTCATCGGCACCATGCCTTGAAGGTACTCAAAAAGTTTTGGGAAGCGTCACCTTGTGGTAGAAAAGTTAACAAAATTTCCGAAAATGCTAATAACTTTTGAATAAATTTGCCTATTGTGATGACACTGGTCTTACTAGATTCCTTGGGTTATGCCGAAAACATAGATACCAATTTTGCCATAGACAGCCAAACTTCCTGTCTGCCATCTTTTTCTTTTAAAACATACTTTTTCTAACTTCTCTTATACCATTTGTCCGATTTTCACCAATATCGAATCGTATCATCTCCAGACCGTGCCGACAAAATGTTATTGATTTTGTGTCGATTGATGAAACTGTTTTCGTATACCGCAGCAGCAAAGTTGAGGCATGATGCCAAAATGACTATTCAGGCTTTATCTCTGCAATGGCTTGACATATTGACACCAAACTTTGCATGTGGCATTGCCCCCTCACTCTGACCACACCACATCAATTTTGTAACTGCGCCACCTATTGGTCAAACGTGACAAACCATTAAATCACATTATGAGTGACTGATGATTTTTTCACCCATTTTGCCTTTGCCTCTTTAATTGTCTTTAATTGCTCATTGTTGCAGTTGGTCTGACATTCCCAGACATGTTGGCATGTCTTATCGTCTTCTTGCGCTTGGCCCCGATAATTGCTGCTTGCAGCTATATTTATAATTGATATTGTTTATTAAATTATTTTATACTGTTTTATACCATCTATTTGGAAAATGATCAACTTTTGATTGGGTGCTTTAGAGCAGTTTTCAAATGCAGGCAGCTATAAATAAGTATGTATTATTGATATGATTATTTCAGTTCCCTTTCGTTCGGGAACTCCTACATCTCGTCGGAGGAGTTTCCAACGAATTGGGATCACGCTAGGGAGACCAACTGTCTTCGAGTGAAATAAAACGAGCCAATGAACATTGGCATGCAAGATTTGCATTCCGTGGCCCGCCTACCAGCGCGGGTATAAAGCGGAAGCAAGCGCATACACAAACGTTTTCTGCTTCGGAGCCGACCGGTTGTGTCCTCTGAGTGTATGAGCGTTTTGGATTGTGTTTCCGTGAAGCTTAACGAGTCTGCTGTTTCAAGAAGTCTCTTTGTGTTGGTGTTACGGCGCGGCAGTGATCTTCGCGATCTCCCGGATCCCATCTGTCACTTCAGGCGAGCTGCTTTTTTCAAAGAGCTGTTGTCACAGCTGGTATTCGGTTGAGTGCACACAGCGGGCTTGCAGTTTCCCCGCTGTGTTGCCGCGTTTGATCCCTGTGTGCTTCGGCACACTAAAAGAGTATTTTCTCTGAAAGAGCAACACGAGTGAAGATCGCATCCTTTTAAGGATGACGTTTCACCCGTGTGTTTCTGGGTGCGGTCAATATCTGCCTCCGGGTGATGGTCACGATCGCTGTCTCGCGTGTTTGGGCCTCACGCACGCTGAGACAGCGTTAGTGGATGAGTCATGTTCTCATTGCGGGAACATGACTATCGCGACATTGAGACTGAGATCCCTCAGACGAGGGGGAGTCCCTTTGGCGATTCCCCGATCTTGTTCTTCTTCTGGTTCACTTCAGAAGAAGTCTACTTCGGCTAATCCCATGGGTGGTCTGAGGATTACTGTGAGGAATAACCCGCCGGGTGAAAGACCCCCACGGGCCCCTCAATCCTCCGTGTCGCAGCCATCGGAGTCTTCGATTGAGACAGCTGGGTCATCTCGTGTGACTCCAGCTGTTTCTTTTGGAGCTCCACCGGAGGACCAGATGTCGATCGCGGCATCGGAGGGAGAGCAGTCATCTTCTGGGGATGACGATTCGGCTGCGCTGCCCCCTTCGGGTGTGGTAGCGTTGCCCGAGTCGGACCCGGAAATGGCTGCTATGCTTGCCCGGGCGGCCGCGAGTGTCGGGCTCGCGTGGAATCCTCCACCGTGTCCCGAACCCTCGCGGCTCGACGATTGGTATCTTGGCGCGGGCCGTGCTGGTTCTCAGCGCGCCGCTCCAGTGCCTTTATTTCCGGAGGTGCATGAGGAGGTGACGAGGACGTGGAAGACCTCTCTGGCGGCCCGACAGAGGCTGACTCCCTCCTCCTCCCTCACCACTCTTGATGGCGGAGCAGTGAAGGGATACGAGGGCATCCCCCCAGTGGAACGGTCTGTGGCGATGCATCTGTGTCCCAAGACCGCGTCCACCTGGCGGGGTAACCCCACGCTCCCCTCCCGCGCCTGTAGGTTCTCTTCCGGTCTGACCGGAAAGGCTTATAGTGCGTGTGGGGAAGCTGCTTCCGCCCTGCATGCCATGGCACTTCTCCAGGTTCACCAGGCGAAGGCGCTCAGTGACATGCAGGAGAGTGGTATTGATCCAGGGGTGCTGCAAGAGCTGCGTACGGCGACAGACCTTGCCCTACGGGCGACGAAAGTCACCGCACGTTCCCTGGGTCGGGCGATGTCCACTCTTGTGGTCCAGGAACGACATCTCTGGCTCACCTTGGCTGATATGAAGGAGTCGGACAAGAGTAAGCTCCTGAACTCCCCCATATCCCAAGGTGGGCTCTTCGGCAACTCGGTGGAGGATTACGCCCAACAGTTCTCCGCCGCCCAGAAGCAGTCGGAGGTGATCAAACACATCATGCCACGCAGAGGCACCCTCCCGAAGAGCAACAGGTATGTCCCCTGGGTCGCCTGTCTCAGGGTCTCTTCCCTCTCCTCTTGCCTGGAGGTTTAGAGGCGCTGGGAGCAGGCTGGGCAGCTCTCTTGCGGCCGGCACCCTGCGGCTTAGTTGAAGGCTGCTGCCCAGTCTTCACCGGCTCCGCCTCCGGCTGCTCGTCGCCGAGGGCGCCCTCCTGCCGCCGCCTCCGCCCCTGCTCAGCCTAGGCAGCAGCCTTCAACTAAGCCGCAGGGTGCCGGCCGCAAGAGAGCTGCCCAGCCTGCTCCCAGCGCCTCTAAACCTCTTCGGGAGGGTGCCTATGCACCACTCCTTCCCCCGGAGGAGGGCTGGGTGGAGAATCTTTGGTTTCCTTTTGTTTCTGTTACCCAAAGTTTCAACAAAAGAGCAATTTCTATTTCCCCTGGGTCATACACGGTAGTTCAGGACAACGCTCAGTTGCCTCACCGCTCTCAGTCTCCTCCGTCCAAGAGGGCCAGGGTGACAGTGCGCGCCGCAGTATTGCTTCGCCGCTCTCATTCCCCTCTTTCCAGTGCTCAGATGACAGTGATGCCGCCTCGGCCTCATCACTCTCATCTCCCACTGGGCAGGGAGGTGCGGATACTTGGACTCGATCCCCTTCGGGCGTCGTTCCTCGTTTCCCCTCCATCCTTCGCCTCGGGGCAACGAACAGCCGAACGCCTCCGTGCCTTCCCTGTCGATTGCCCCCGCGTGGAAGCAGGTTGGTGTTGCATGTCACACCCAGACTCCACTTCCGGCCGCCCCAGGGCCTCCGGAGTCGAGTCCCTGCCTTCCACCTCGCTGCCCCACCCCGGGTACGCCGGTGGTCCGGGTCGGCTCACTGGTACGGTTATTCGAAGCATGGCTAGCGCTTCCCAGGCCGTCCCGGTGGCTCACCCGTACCATCCGGCTCAGCTATGGAATTCAGTTTGCTCGCCAGCCACCCAGGTTCAGGGACGTCAACTTTACCCGTGTGCGGTCAGAGGATGCCCCTGTCTTGCGGAAAGAGATCGACGTCCTGCTAGTGAAGGACGCGATCGAACCGGTCCCTCCAGCCGAGATGAGGTCTGGGTTCTACAGCCCTTACTTCATTGTACCCAAGAAAGGCGGTGGGTTACGGCCAATCCTGGACCTGCGAGTTTTGAATCGGGCCCTTCACAAGCTCCCGTTCAAAATGTTTACGCAGAAACGCATCTTCGAATGCATCCGTCCCCAGGATTGGTTTGCAGCGATCGACCTGAAGGACGCATACTTTCATGTCTCGATTCTTCCTCGTCACAGACCGTTTCTTCGGTTTGCGTTCGAGGGTCGGGCATATCAGTACAAGGTCCTACCCTTCGGGCTGGCCCTGTCGCCCCGTGTCTTCACGAAAGTCGCGGAGGCGGCCATTGTTCCCATGAGAGAACGTGGCATTCGCATTCTCAACTATCTCGACGACTGGCTTATAATAGCTCACTCGCGAGACCTGTTGTGCGAACACAGGGATATGGTGCTTCACCATCTCAGTCGGTTGGGACTTCAGGTCAACTGGGACAAGAGCAAACTCTGCCCCGTGCAGAGGATCTCTTATCTTGGTATGGAGCTGGACTCGGTCGGCCAGACTGCGCGCCTCACGGAGGAGCGCGTCCAGTCAGTGCTCAACTGCCTCAAGTCCTTTCAAGGCAGGTCAGCAGTCCCACTGAAACTTTTTCAGAGGCTCCTGGGGCATATGGCAGCCACAGCCGCGGTAACGCCGCTCGGCTTGCTGCATATGAGACCGCTTCAGCGCTGGCTTCACGATCGAGTCCCGAGATGGCCGTGGCAGAGCGGCACGTTCCGGGTGAACATCACCCCGCACTGTCGCCAAACCTTCAGTTGTTTTATTCCCTGACCGAAGGAACACTCGGCACGGATGCACTGGCGCACAGCTGGCCCCAGGATCTTCGCAAATATGCGTTTCCCCCAGTGAGCCTTCTCGCACAGACTCTGTGCAAAGTCAGGGAGGACGAGGAACAGGTCCTGCTAGTTGCGCCGTATTGGCCCAACCGGACTTGGTTTTCAGAACTCATGCTCCTCGCGACAGCCCCTCTTTGGCCCATTCCTCTGAGGAAAGACCTTCTCTCTCAGAGACGGGGCACTCTATGGCACCCGTGTCCAGACCTCTGGAAACTTCATGTCTGGTCCCTGGACGGGAGACACCATCACTTCCGCTAGAGCCCCCTCTACGAGGCGCCTCTATGCGTTGAAGTGGAACCTATTTGTCGATTGGTGCTCTTCCCGCCGGGAAGACCCCCGAACTTGCCCGATCAGTGTTGTGCTTTCCTTCCTGCAAGATGGGTTGGAGCGAAGGCTGTCTCCCTCCACCCTCAAAGTGTATGTTGCCGCAATAGCCGCACATCACGATGCAGTAGAAGGTAAGTCCTTGGGAAAGCATGACCTGGTCCTCAGGTTCCTCAGGGGTGCTAGGAGATTGAATCATCCTCGTAATCAGCACCCCGTACCCTCTTGGGATCTGACTTTAGTGCTCAGAGCACTCCAGAATCCACCTTTTGAGCCCTTGCATGCAGTCGATTTAAAAATTCTGTCAATGAAGACAGCTCTCCTGCTCGCTTTGGCATCCATCAAGAGGGTAGGGGACCTGCAGGCATTTTCGGTCGACAAATCGTGCCTAGAGTTTGCGCCGGACTTCTCTCACGTTGTTCTGAGAGGTTCCTACCACTCCGTTTAGAGATCAGGTAGTGAACTTGCAAGCTCTGCCCCCGGAGGAGGCAGACCCAGCCCTGGCTTTGCTCTGTCCTGTTCGCGCTCTGCGCTGTTACATTGACAGGACTCAAAGCTTTAGGACCTCAGACCAGCTCTTTGTCTGTTACGGAGGCCAGCAGAAGGGGAAGGCTGTCTCCAAGCAGAGATTAGTCCACTGGCTAGTGGATGCTATCGTCCGGGCTTATGAGTCCCAGAACATGCCTTGTCCACCTAGGTTGAGGGCACACTCTACTAGGAGTGTTGCCTCCTCCTGGGCTTTGGCTCAAGGCACCTCGCTGACAGATATTTGTAGAGCTGCGGGCTGGGCGACACCCAACACGTTCGCTAGGTTTTATAGCCTTGGTGTAGAACCTGTTTCTTCCCGTGTACTCGCTTCGGCCAGTAGCGCGAGGAATTAGGTTAGTGTCGGCTTGCTACGCCATTCTCGCCCCGGGGCCAGATACGTGCGTTATTCTGCTCCATTGGTTACCCAACAAACGGCTAACCTCGTGAGTTCCTCCGTCTCCCCCTCCGGCGACAGGCGAGGCGGATCGCCGGTCGCCAGGCCTGTTCCTCTCTGTTGAGCTGAGTTCAGGCTGGGTTCTATGTAGTGGTCCCTACGGCGACCCCATAGGTGTATTTCCACGTTAGGTTACCCTCCGGGTTAGCCAGTGTCTTCCTTTTGACAGACTCTGTCTGTCGTCTCTGCTGAGTACGCTCCCACCCTCCGGGCTGGGACTACCTCAGAGACTGCCATGTGTTCACTACCCTACGGGCTAGTGCACATGGGTATTCCTAGTGCCTCCCTTCGGGCAGGCTTGGGCTCCGCAGCGTTCCCTTCTACATCTTGGGCACGCTTTCCCAGTGTTATCCAATGTCCACTGAGCGGGTCTTGCGGAACAGCAGTGTGACTCTTCCCAGCTAAGCTTCCGCACATAGGAGTAAATTTCAAGAAACTGCTGCTGAAGCTTAGGTAGGGTGCTGGAAGGGGCCAGCACCATGGCGTTTTATTAGGGATCCCAATTCGTTGGAAACTCCTCCGACGAGACGTAGGAGTTCCCGAACGAAAGGGAACGTCTCGGTTACGTATGGTAACCCTCGTTCCCTGAGTAGCCTGAGTCCCGTCGCCATGCTGCTGTACCTTCGCGGAGGACTGGACACCGTTCGGTTCCTCAGCGAAAAACTTTTGTGTATGCGCTTGCTTCCGCTTTATACCCGCGCTGGTAGCCGGGCCGCGGAATGCAAATCTTGCATGCCAATGTTCATTGGCTCGTTTTATTTCACTCGAAGACAGTTGGTCTCCCTAGCGTGATCCCAATTCGTTGGAAACTCCTCCGACGAGACGTGTCCGTTTCCTACTCAGGGAACGAGGGTTACCATACGAATTGAATTGCCAATACAGCTTTTAGTATTCAAGCACATTTCCAGCTCAGGCTGGTTAATAAAGAGCCTGCCTTTACCACAGTGCTTGTGGTGTGTTGCCTTAGCAATGATCTATTTTTTTGTGGTCATTGTTTTGTAACTTTTGTAATTTTTGTAACTTTGCACACACAGGGGAAGGAAGATTGTGTGATCATATGTACTGGTACTTTTGAGGCAGAGTAAAATGACCACAAATTATGCTGTCTGCTACACTTTGAAAGTACCTTAAGCAGCTCGTCAGTTGTTCTTGTTTATACATATGTAATGTAAATCTTTGTCCACACTAAAATTGTCCAAAAATTAATAAATAAATAAAGAGCCAACAGACAATCACCGTTTATCTTGGGACAGTGGCGGAGCCAGTAGGGTGTCCATTGTGGCACTGGACACCCCAGATTTCTGATTGGCCACCCTGGGTACAACACCAAAATTTGGTAGTTCGATGGTGATTGAAATTTTATTTTATCTCGTTAAAATAAGCATTTTGACGTATGGCGGTGCAGCACATTGTTATGGTATTTTAAGAGAATATTAACGTTAGCTGCAAGATATGAATATTTATGAATTTGAGACACTGTAAGTTAACGTTAGATTGCTCCATTAACATACAGACAGTTAATCAGATAAGAAAAATAAGAGTTCCAAATTTAGCCTAGCAGACATTGTTTACATCTGTGCTAGTAATACATGCAGTGTCAAACTTAGAGGGTTTAGCTAATGTGGGGTAATGTGAAGTATCCCTTTTGGACCACACACTTAAACCTCTAATCAGCAATCATATGATTTATTCATGTTTTTTGATGCACACAAATTTTCTTTCATGGTCTATGGACCCCGTGAAATAGCCTTTGCCACCCCCTGCCCACTTCATGTATACAATTCTAGTAACGCCACTGGGACTATCATCCCATTAGTGACATCACTGCTTATGCCTGGCTAGGTAATTGTAAAGATTGCAATATGCAACTGTGGTTAGTGTAGTACAGCATTTTATTCTGAGCAATAAAATGGCAAGTGGAGTCGGGGAACAGCCTGAATGAGCACACAGGTGAAGGCCTCCAAGTGTTGAATACAAAGACTAAAGATTAAATAATGTTTTGCACTTAAAAAACAACAACTGTATTTTGAAAAATATATTGAAAAAGAAGAACTTATAAGAGATTATAAGAGAGCATGTGTCATCCATTCACCTCTATATCATTTTATGCATAGATTTTATTGCTTTACCTTGGTCTCAGACCCAGATTTATAATCCTAAAATAAGAAAATCTATGATACTAACAAATTATTAGGATTAAAACAATGATGATAAGCAAACAATTTTAATATTTATTTTGTGAAAATTCAAAGTAATCAAAATTTGAATACACACACAATATATATACATATATATAATAAGCTCTACATGATCACATTGTAAGATGTCTTAAATGTAATAACTTTTTCTTTTTTTTTTTTTTTTTTTTGAAGAGTGCTTCACTTTTTAGTTTAATTGCAATGTGCACATGTGCAATGTGCAGGTGAAATGTGACTCATGAAACAGTCAAGCCCTCTCAGATCTTTATTTGTTCAGACAGAGACTTGCTACAAGGATAGGCAATCACAAATCTTAGGTCTAAAATTGCAGTTTAGCCATCATGACTTCAGGAATTGTCTGGCTTCCACCTCATCAATGCCAGAGAAAAGTTTAAAATGGAGTCTGACTATTTCTGGCACTCACCCTGTGTTTTTCGCTGTCCATCCTTCCAGCTAAGAGAACATTTAGCAAAAAATACCTGATGGGGTCCTATCATGCTCATGTGTATCTAAAAGTGGACACTGGAAAAATTGATTCTGGAAAAATTGCAGTCCTTTCTGAGATATGTCGATGTCACACAATTTCAAACTGGATGAAATAAAAGGCATCTATTTGAAATAGGTCTCTGCTCTTCTGAAGAGAGTATCTTACCCCCTTCTGGTGGTGCATTAAATCCAGGCTCTGCATGTCCTGAAATTTGATTGCTTCAGGATAGATGTCTTAATACAGCCCCACTCTCAGCAGCACTAGAGTAAAAAGGTGTAGCTGTCAATCAAACCATCCTGTCCTCAATGACAGATGGGAGAGGCAGGAGGCACTAATGGTGCTCCCCTCAGCACAGCAAAGCAGTGCACACAGAACTATACATCACCAGACTCCATCTGCTCCAGTACACAACAGATGAGACATGTCTCACGATGGGAGGAAAAAAATACAGAATGAGTGATTGTGATGGACACTGAATTGCTTAGACAATATTGTTGGTATAAAATAAACAACAGCTCTGTCTTACAGAACATTAAAATGCTAAAGAAAGATTGTAATAGTTGTACAAATCTCTATCAAAAACAGGAAGAAGCACTACATACACTACATCAGATCTCAAATCAATCCACAGTCCCAGGTGTACCTGTGGTGAATTCAGAAGAAATGGATTTAAATGCAGTCACAATTTTAATAATCACAAATTTAATTAAAGCTGCAAGCAGCATTTATTGGGGTTCAAGCAGTTTAAGGCCTTTAAGCACATGTGTAAAAAGATATGTTTTATTTAGCAAGCATGTAAACACTTAGAAAACTTAGGAAACCAAAAGTAATTTATAAAAGATCATATAAGGCCTTGTTACACACTGCAGGTTTTGTCAGCAGAGTCCTACAGCCACATTTATTTTATTTTAACAAAGTTATTACACTGTAAAATTTAAAAACGGTCAAAATGACCGCCTTGGGAGTTCTAGTGTTAAATATGTTTTATGCACCAATATACCAATATACCCTTGTTGCTTCATTATATTATCACTCCATGTGACATAGGCTATTAGTCCAGCGTTGGCTAATTGGAAATTATTTTAATAATTTTTTTTTTTTATAAATAAAGTTGATAAATTAAGAGAATAAATGTTGTTTGGCAGAACCAGTTTGTCACATATTTAATATCAGTATTGAACAATTATTTTTTTCTTTAGTTTGCAAAGATGCAAAGATACAAAGGTTATTCAACCACAGAAAAATGCAGCACTGGGTTTTAATGATCATAATAATCGACCAATAAGTTTGCAACCAGTTCTTAGCAAAGTATTGAAAATGATAGTTTGTGAGCAAATTAAATTATTCTTTAACCCTCTACCGCAGTGGTTCCCAAACCTGTCCTGAAGGACCCCCAGCACTGCACATTTTGTATGTTGCCCTTATCTGACACACCTACTTCAGGTCTTGCAGTCTCTACTAATGATCTGATAAGTTGAATCAGGTGTGTTAGATGAGAGAGACATCCAAAATGTGCAGTGCTGGGGGTCCTTCAGGACAGGTTTGGGAACCACTGCTCTACCGCATGGTTTTGCCATATGGCAACATACTATTTGTGTTCATTTCCTTGCCACTGTCTCTTTAAGAAAACATTCTCGTGTTTTTTGTTGGAATGAGAAGACCTTAGTTTAGCCAATGATGTGCTTTGGTTAAGTCACATGACATGCATTTTTTTTCTGTGGCGCGATTTCTGACAGACTGCCGTCTCTTGTCGGTAGTTGCTGAAAGCAAACTAAAACTTCAGTAACAAACAAGGACCAACCCATATCACATACACAAAAAAATCAGAAACATCATCTCAGGTAAGTTATGATGACATATTTACCACTCAAAAGAGTTTTTATGAAATTAGTTTTTGGTAAATCGATCAAATGTCTGTGTTGCCAAGCGGTAACTGTGCAATAGTGGAATGACATTATTGCAATAGTTTAGCTAGCTAGAAAGGTCAGCTGCAATCTGTTAAGCTGAAACAATAACAACATTAATGCTAGTGATATAATGTTGATGAACAAAATTATAAACGCAACACTTTTGTTTTTTCCCCCATTTTTCATGAGCTGAACTCAAAGATCTAAGACTTTTTCTATGTACACAAAAGACCTATTTATCTCAAATATTGTTCACAAATCTGTCTAAATCTGTGTTAGTGAGCACTTCTCCTTTGCCGAGATAATCCATCCACCTCACAGGTTTAGCATATCAAGATGCTGATTAGACAGCATGATTATTGCACAATATGTGTGCCTTAGGCTGGCCACAATAAAAGGCCACTCTAAAATGTCCCTTAGGGACCGGTTCACGGTTTTATTGAACCAAAATATTTTTTTTACAACTATTGACAATCAGACTCCAGAGAATCTTGCTGCACTGGTTTGGTTCCGGTCGGGCCAAAAACCTAGGACTAGTTCGCAAAAGTAGGTTTTTGGAAAAACCCAAAATATCCGAAAATTTTCCCAGGTGACGAGCAAATGCGAGGCATGCATTTTGTCCGCCTAACGGTTTAGGAGTTATGAGCCATTTCCTACTTTTGACCGGTGTAGCGCCCCCGTCAGGCCGATCGAGGCATGCCTTTGGTGACGTTGTAGGCGGTCTGAGTACTACCAGCCCTCAAAGTTTCAGTTCGGTCTGCCCGATCAGTTTTCGATGGATAATGCTGCATCATGGGAAAATTAACAATAACAATAGGGTTTCATAGCACGGCAACGATCACACTGTGAAGGTACCCACACTATGCACCAAAGAGGGCCCACCACCTTGAGAACGCTGGCCCCACCGTCAGCACTCAGGTCCTGAACATACAACAAGGACAGAATACACAAAATTAACTACAGGTCATAATTACACACCATAGATCAGACAAGGAAAACAAAATAACTTTACCAACAACGCAGTACTGATGAATAAAATGAACAACAAAGAAAATGAAATAACTTTGCAAAACAACAGTAGTGTTGGTAAATGAAATGAACAAACAACCAACAAAGCAAATGAAATAACTTTGCAAAACAATGGCAGCAATGGTGCTCTGCGGCGGTAACCGCCTCCTCTCAGAAAAAAAGGTACAATTTTGTACCAAAGAAGGTACAAACCCTTGTCACTGGGGCGGTACCTTTTACTGGTACAAAATTGTACCTTAATATAGAGGAACAAATTTGTTCCATTCCAGTTTATACCTTAAAGGACATGATTTGTACCATGGGCAACCAAAATTTACCTTTTGTTTTTTAAAACTTGTTGGTACAATATTGTACCTTTATCAAAGGTACAAATTTGATATTTTAAGGTACCACCCCAGTGACAAGCCCCTTTGTACCTTAACTGTGTCAAATTTGTTCCTACGAGAACTATTAAAGGCTATTTTTCTATTGAATAACAAGCACATTCAACAACTGAATCCAAAAGGCATCAATTTAATCATTTCTGTAAATACATATCAAATACATATGAACGTTTGAATACTTTCATTCCAACTTACAGTAAAGTATTTCGTGTAAATACATCAAAGACTTCACAATACAATAAAGACTTAGCAAAATTAACAGAATATCACTTCTTTAAAAAGATTTGAAAGAATTTAAAATGCAATTACACTAAAATGTTACAGTACATAAAATATATTTTCTCATCTACAACAAAGCTAGAATTGTTTTTTTCCCTACTTTTCACACAATACCCTTGCATTTATTTAACTTTTTTATAACACCATCCTCCAACCGAACTGCTCGGCAATTTCAGATCCCTCCATTTTTACACTGCTGAAGATTCTCCTCTCACTGAAGACACGTCCAGTCAAGACGTTCCCAAGATCTGCACAGTGGGTTGAGATAGCCAGTTCTTCCTGAACATAATGAAGAATCAATATTAGTAAAGACAGATGTAAATTTATTAAATTTATACTCCCAATGACAAGCTCAAATTTGACCTCTAGACTTAAAGGGATAGTTCACCTAGAACTGAAAATTCTGTCATTTACTCGCCCTCAAGTTGTTCCGAATCTGTTTACTTGAACAAAAAAGAAGATATTTTAAGAATTGAAAATTAAACAGTTGATGGGGCCCCATTAACTTCCATATAATATTTTTCATACTATTTTCATACTATGGAAGTCAATGGGGCCCCATTGACTGTTTCATTTTTTGGGTGAACTACAAATCCTTCAACATCTCGTTTGGCATCCATGTAATGTGCTTCTATTACGGATTTCAGCTTAGCCAACCTCAACAATTTTACTTAAAGGGTTAGTTCACCTAAAAATGAAAATTATTTTGTTAATTACTCACCCTCATGTCATTTCACACCTATAAGACCTTTGTTCATCTTCGGAACACAAATGAAGATATTTTTAATGAAATTCTGAGAGCTTTCTGTCCTTCCATTGGGAGCAATGCAACTAACACATTCAAGGCCCAGAACGATAGGAAAGACATCATTGAAGTAATCCATGTGACTCCAGTGGTTTAACCAATTTTATGAAGCGATGCAGGTGCTTTGTTTTTAGCAAAAAACACAATTTACCACTTTATTTAGTAGGGGGAGCACTACGACGCATGCGAATTGTGTTGACTCAAGACCGGGTGTTGTTCCGTGAATGTGCTTTAGATAATATTATTTTGTAAATATAGAGGTAAATTATGTTTTTTTTTTTTTTTTGGCAAAACAAAACTTACATCGCTTCATAAAATTGAGGTTAAACCACTGGAGTCACTTGGATTAGTTTAATGGTGTCTTTACTACCTTTCTGGGGCTTGAATGTTTTAGTTGCGTAGGCTAACAATGGAAGGACAGAAAGCTCTTGGAGTTCATCAAAAATATCTTAATTTGTGTTACGAAGATAAACGATGGTCTTACAGGTTCGGAATGACATGAGGGTGTATAATTAATGACAGAATAAAAAAAAAAATTGCTGAACTATACCTTTAAGGAATCCTGGAAACACCTTAAATCAACCACAGCATGCATTCGGTCCATTTTCTGGAATAACTGAAATGCAGATAAGATAAGATAAGAAGTTTACCCCATCTAAAAATCAAAGACACATTAGCTGAGTATATGACATGTAACTTTATATGACTTAGGACAGAATCAGGTAATCGCATTCATTTAAACACAGAACGAGTGATAAACTATTTTATCTGCGCACTGTTCGTTGGCGTTCAATCACGTTGTTCCAAAACCGCATACAGTATTGTGGACTAATGTAAAGTAGGCTACACCAGCATGGCACCTCTGGTTGAGCATTCATTTACAACAATGTTTTAAATGTGAACTTACGACACAGAAACTCAATTTTGCTTTAAAATATATTTGCAGACGGCTATCACTGACTGGATTCGTACAATTAAGCTATTTACACTCGCTATTATCATGTTGAGTAGCTGTAACGTTTTATACATTTTATTTGGTTAAACATAAACATAAAACCCACCTTTGAATTTCCTCTTCTCTTCGTCTTATAATTCGAGTCCAGCCACTAAAGTACTTCTGACGATAAAGAGGGCGAAGCCATGGCTTGTGGTGGTGCTCCGTGCTCCGTGCTCGTAATCTGCTTCGCGAAGTTCCCGCTCTCCGGTCTATTTGAAAATGCAGTAACGGCTGCAACCTTGGGCAATCAGTTTCATGTTGCCTAATAGCAAAGTTAACATTTAACAGTTAACGTTATTGTGGATAATGGAGAACAAACGCCATATATTGTACACATGATGACTTAATAGTCAATAATTGCATTATTTTTTTTTTTTAAGTGTAACGTTATAACTTACAAGTCAAATGGCTAAAAAGCATTTGGAGCAAGGCTAATTTAACTCGCTAAATTAACGTTAAGTGGCTGAAACATTTATATTTTAGACTTGTGAACTAAATATATACATAAATTATCAGAACTCACCTTTAAAATTCGTCTTCTTCAAGTTTGATAAAATAATCTCGACCGCGCTGCAGTGTGTAATGTTAGCCTGCTGCTTCCCGCTGTCAGTTCGGAAAATTCCTGGCTGAAGCGATTTCGACCAATCAGTGTCTTGTTGCTATGCCAAATGCTCAACACAGCAACCAATCATGAATGAAACAGTAATTTGGTCCATCACTGTACCCTTGATGTGAGAACAATTATGTACCTTCATTTCAATTGTACCTTAACAGGTACCAAACAGTATCATCAGTGGTCTTTCCTGTACCATTAAAGGTACTATTATTGAAAAGGTACAAAACTGTTCTTTGAGGAACATTATTTGTACCACCGTGTACCTTTTTTTTCTGAGAGTGAATGATGCAACTCAAATAACAAATGATAACATACACACACACACAAAAAAAAAAAAAACACCAAACCAAAATAAATTCACAATTAAGGGACAAGGACGCACAACCCACTCGAACAGTCACAACCAAATCACATAACAAACACATTCATTCATGGATACACCGGTCTGAGGGCAGGTGCTCAGTTGGCCACACAAGTGGCCTATGATACAGTTGGTTCAGAAAGATGAGCTCAGTCCATTAGCTTGGACCCGGCAAATAGCTCAGCAGATAGGGGGACGTGCGCTAACAGCAGCTAAGCAAAGCAGCAGTTGCTCTAAGGCAGGCCGCAAACGCTTCCTTGCTATGGTAGTTATCCCTGAGCAACAGCGCGTTGACACAAAGCTCGCAGGCAATGCGTGGCGTGCAAGGCAACAAGAGTAACAATGCGTTATCCCATTCAATCTGATGTAAAATGGGGTAGCCGCAACACAGCAAGGAATTCTGCAACACCACCGAAAATTGGGTGAACCCAAACAATACGAGCTTCCAGCGTTGTGTCTTGCCCTAGGGGTATGTTCGAGTTATGACCTCTTCCTCCTGACATGATTGGCCACCAAAGACATACCACGAGCCAATCGCAAACCGGATAGAAAAGATAAGAGCCAATCATAACCAAATGGGGAGGAGGGACTGGATTCAACCCCAGTGCATCCTGCCACGTGCACAGCTTTTTTTCAGTTCATTCACCAATGCCATAAAACATGGACAAAAATGTTTACTCACTCACTGGTGAATCCATGTACCTTCTTGTGCATGAGAAGTCTCCACAAATTTAGGTGTCAACAAAGCCACAAACACAGCAAGGCATCAGCAAAACATAGTAAATGCAGGACTGCAACATTTAGCAGGACTGCAAATATTTTTCAACAAACGCAGCAGGACTGGGTCCATGTACTTTTTGATCATTTAATTTCCTGTTTGGAATGGAATAACTAGAAATGAAAACCAGCTCGTTTATTTGTTTTTTAGTTTAGTTTAAAAAACAAAAAATAAGGTTTTGGCTCGATTTTTCATTTTTCGTTTGTGGTTTACAAATCGGTTTATGGGCTCGATATTTCATTTGCACACGTGGGCGGCACTGAAACGCCCCTTTCATCTGATGGTCAGATTCTTCAGATCTATCTGTCTATCTGTCTGTCTGTCTGACTATAACAGACCACCTTTTTTAAACTGTTATTTAAAAGAGGTGGTCTGCTATATTTCACAAAGGAAGCTAGCCCATTTGTGCGGTCGTTGGCGTTATACGAGAATGACATTCTGAATATGAGCCTACTGTAAAATTAGCTGGCTTAAAAATGCGGATTGATCATTGCAGAGTTATTCCAGATGCCTCCTGGTGCTATTTGTATTGGAATTGTTTAATCACAGATTATGAACAGATGTTTTACACAACAAGGATATAGTAAGAATATTGGGTATTGGATAGAATAATACTGATTGGGTTGTTGGGTTTTCATGTTTTATGGGAACTTTATACATAATTTTTATACTGTACAAACTGTGTTATCCCCTTAGCTAACTCTAATGTAACAGTTATGGGTAGGTCATCTACGGACATGTTACGGACATATCATGGTACCGTTTATTATTGAGCCAATTATACCAGCCAATTATTGATTTTTATTTCCACTTCCCTTTTATCCAAAGAGACGGAACTATTTGCACTGTATTTATCAATGGGAAATACATCATGCTAAAATAATCAGTCATATACTGTGGCTCACATTAATGGGGTCGCTTGCAAGTCGCAGCAGCACGAATTACGTGAGCAGCAACATATTCTGCTTCAAATATTGTGCATAGTTAACAGTGAGTGGTGGTTTCAGACATTATTTCATTAAAGTGCATTTGTCAGTGCCGCACTCATACTGACTCTTATTCTGCCTGACAGAAAGAAAAGCTCGTAGCCTACTGAAGGCGGAGCGTTTTGACCAATCAGATTAAAGGGGCGTTTCAGCGCCGCCCATGTGTGCAAATGAAATATCGGAGGGGGGAGAAGGGAGGGGGAGTATGGAGTTATTCTTGTGCCAATAAAAATGAACGTAGCTTTTCAAGAAACTAATGAAAATTTAAATTGAAACTAAATAAATTATCTCTAAAACTGAAAAAGAATAAATCGCAGGCAAATTTTTTGACTTCGATTATAATACACTGCATGTTTTGCTAACTATTTCTCATATTTCAATCGCTGATCTGAACTTACAAATGCGCTTCCAGAGTTTTCATTTACGCTTCTGAAGTTTTCGTTTACGCTCCCTGAGTTTTCGTTCGCCGTTCTGACACATTTCTCTCGTGGGGGCGGGGCTAGTAGCAGTGTGTTCTCATTGGTTACTGAGCTTTTGATTGACAGCTTCGTGACCTGGAAGTGAAGACGTCAGTGGTGTGTTTATGTGTGGATGGCTGTAATCGCAGCTTTCTATTTCATTTTAGCGATATTAAGTTTATATCTGTATTTATTTGCTGCTACACTATATTGTTGAGATGATTTCTTATAGAAGGAATAGTACAGACGAATGATATTTATCATTAGTCATCGTCGCTATATCCGGAGGATACTGGATAACCATACCTAGAGATTAGCATGGTTTTATTTCAGTTAGCCTAAAAGCTAGTTTGATTTGCATTGAGAGATGATCTTATGGAAAGTACCCCATGCCAATCTCTAGGTATGGTGAAGGCTATGTGATGATGTGGGGCTATTTTAATTCCAAAGGCCAAGGGAACTTTATCAGGATGCATAGTATCCTAAAAAATGTTTTTAAAAATACTTAAAAATAAAAATCTGCCTGCCTCTATGGGAATTTAACATAGGGGTGTACTCACTTATGCACCATGTATTTTAAGGAAGAACATTTATTTATTTACGATACATTATTCATTCACAAAGAAAATTGGTGTCCTTAAAGGTTGGATTTTTCCTAATTTTTTAAATTAAGGCATTAAGTTCAATTTCCAAAATATGATTTTTTATTCCTCTTTTTAGTCAACTTTAGCATGGGTGTATTCACTTATGCATTGCACTGTATATATATATATATATATATATATATATATATATATATATATATATATATATATATATAAATAATATTTTAAGTCTGCAACTTGTTACTGTATGGGGAGTTCAAAGCAGTTTGTATTGTTAGATTATAATACATTTCCTCTCTCATTTTCCAGGGAGTGGAGCAACTTTTCCATAAACAAAATTCTGATGCTGACACAGAGGATGGAGTGATAGTACCAGAGATCCACTGTCCCTATCAGACAATAATCTTACTTTGTTCAGACACATCACCTTTGAATGACTGGGATCTTGATCTTCAGACACCTGATTTATTTTATTTTAATATTAAAAAATAGCAAATATTTTTATTTCTTTGGAGCTCTAGATTAAAACAAACACAGTTCACAAGTACACACAAGGTTTCACTTTATTCTTTCTAGTCTATGCTGATCTTGGATTAGCATACCAACAGCATATGAATGTTAAGGGGATAGTTCACCCAAAAATAAAAATTCTCACTTATTTTACTCACCCTCATGCTGTCCCATATGTATTTTACTTTCTTTCTACAGATAAACACGAATTAAGATTATAAGGAAAGTAATCCATCTCTGCGAGTCCTATAAAAACCACACAGTGACTGTGATATCCATGCGACCTCAGTGGATGAATCACTGCCTTCTGAAGTGAAACAATAGGCTAGATAAGAAAAATACTAATAATGTAACTGTTTTAACTATTAAAAATCACCTCCGACCAACTGTCATACGTACATGGGTTACAATACACTTGTATTATATGGACTCACAGAGATGGATTATTTCCTTAAAAATCTTTGTTTGTTTATGTGAAGAAAGAAAGTCATACATCTGGGATGGCATGAAGGTGAGGAAATGATGAGAGAATTCTATTTTTTTGGGGGTGGACTATCCTTGTACCCACCCAGTCACTATTTAGTTATTAATTGCATCATTTTAAATGTATATGAATTTTAAATATTTATTCTGTATTTTGTAATTGTGCATTTTGTATAGTAATGTATATCATGATAATACTGTGCATTACATGTATAGTATGCAGTTAATGCTTTGTGGATTCTGGTCTTTCCTGTCACAACATAATTGCATCCAAGACTTTCACTTTGATACTTCTGTATATGCTGTAATGACAATAAAGAATGTAAATGTATTTGAATTCATATTTTCAATTACATTCATTCAACTGGTTTTATATTTCACAATTGAAACTGTTGATGATTGTTAAAATATACTTACACTTTTAAATGTTAGATGATTACACTTTTAAAAGTTAAATGATAGTAACTAAATTAAATAACTAAATAAAATTATCGGCATGATAAAAAAATGGCAACAAGAACATTATTTGTGTGAAATATGTAATGAAATGCCCTTTGAGGTTGGTATCATCTGACAGCAAGTCTTAAAAACTCGGAGGTATTAACTGATTTTACATCTCATGCATCTCATTTATCTGAACAACAAGGATGTGATATTATGCAGTTGATTAATGATTTTCCTGCTTTGTTTAATGATGTACCTTCTCGTACTACAGTTCTAGAGCACGACATTAACGTGGGTGATGCTGCTCCGATCAAACAGCATGCATACCGCGTGAACACAGCGAAAAGAGATATTATGCGGAATGAGGTTGAGTATTGTTAGAGCATGGACTTGCTCAGTTCAGTTGTAGTCCCTGGAGTTCTCCGTGTTTATTAGTGCCGAAGAGCGATGGCACTGCGCGATTTTGCACCGACTACCGGAAAGTAAATTCAGTAACCGTACCCGACTGTTTCCCTTTACCGCGCATGGAAGATTGCGTCGACAAACTCGGTTCAGCTCGTTATGTCAGTAAATTAGATTTGTTAAAAGGTTACTGGCAAGTTCCTCTTACGGCTCGTGCTTCTGACATTTCGGCATTTGTGACTCCTGATAGTTTCCTACAGTAACGCACCAGCCACTTTTCAGCGACTTATCAATATTGTGCTGGCTGGGGTACCTAAGTGCAATGCATATTTAGACGACCTAGTAGTTTACTCTACCGATTGGTCAGAACATGTGTCTTCATTGCGAACTGTTTTTGAGCGACTTGAGAAGGCTTCGTTGACGTTAAACCTAGCTAAATGTGAATTCGGCCAGGCCACAATTACGTATCTTGGGAAAGAAGTTGGTCAAGGTCAAGTGCGCCCGTTAGAAGCTAAAGTTACCGCCATAGCTGAGTTCCCTGTTCCAACCACCCGACGTGAACTTTGTCGATTTTTAGGGATGGCTGGCTACTATCGTGGCTTCTGTAAAAACTTTGACGATTGCGCACCCTCTGACTTCACTTCTTAGTCCATCTCGAACGTTTGTATGGTCTGATGAATGTCAGCATGCTTTTAACTCAATCAAAGTTCTTCTGTGTAATGCACCTGTTTTAGCCGCACCAGATTGTGCTTTTGCGTTTAAACTTGATGTGGATGCGAGTGCCGTTGGTGCTGGAGCAGTGTTAGTACAGGAAGGTAAAGATGGCATTGATCACCCCATCTGCTACTTCTCGCGTAAGTTTAATAAACATCAGTTAAACTATTCGACGATCGAGGAGGAGGCGTTAGCACTTCTGATGGCTCTCCAGTACTTTGATGTGTATCTTGGTTCGAGTAATATTCCAGTCACTGTGTTTACCGATCATAATCCTCTAGTTTTCTGTCACGTATGTATAATCAGAATCAACGGTTGATGCGCTGGTCTCTGATTGTACAAGGTTACAATATGGTAATCAAACATAAGAAAGGCGTCGAAAATGTGATCGCTGACGCACTATCTAGAGTTGCTTATTGCGGCATTTGATAATTGTTTGAACAACTATATGTCCGATCTATTCCATATAGTTGGTTCTTAAGGGGGGAGGTGTTACGCTCCACGCGTGTTTTGTGTTTTGTTTTCATTGCTTGGTGCACGTTTGTGTACTTCACACGTGTTGGCTGTTGTGCTCATTATCTTTTCTCTGTCTCTAGCCCACTCTCTCTGCTCGCAGGTTGCTGTGATTGGCCGAGTCGGACGTCAGTCATCATTAAGGCGGCGCTTGAGAGCCAATCGGAGGCCGTCCAGCTGGTTCAAAAGGATGGCGTGTTCATTCATGCTTTCTCTCTCGATCGCGAACTGAGCTCTTTGTAGCGGAATGAGTTTTCTTTAGTGGACTGAGCTCTTTGTAGCGGAATGAGTTTTCTGTAGCTGACTGAGCTCTTTGTAGTGGAATGAGTTTTCTGTAGCTGGCTGAGCTCTTTGTAGCGCAATGAGTTTTCTGTAGTGAATCGAGTTTTTGTCTCTGCCCGCGTCTGAGTTGTGTGCTAGGTGCTTTGTTCTTTGTATTGTGTTGTCTACCTTTTCATTTGCTCTGATATATCGAGCAACAGCTGATATAGTGGGAAGAGAACGCAGGTCAGTATATCGCGATATACACTGCACACGTAGCAGATGATTGTCTAGACACACTAGGTAAGAAGTGAGCGCCACTTAATGTATCTTCTGTTTTATTAGGTAGTTTAATTAGGGTGCCGGATGCACCGAAGATTTCGGTTTATTTTCTACCTTTTTCTTTGGTTAGATTAGGTTTAGATTAAGGATTGTTTTGTTATATTTTGTTCTTTTCTTTGGCGCCGCTTTTGTTCTTTTCCCATTTATTGTTTGTTTGTTTACATTATCACATTGTACATAGTGCACATTATTATTATTGTTATTTTACTGGATCTAGTGGCTTCGGCTTTATGTGAATAAAAATCCAGTTTATCTTTCTTTCAAAGAGTGTCTGTCATGTCCCTCCACCTTATTTCACATCCAGCAGCATATTAATATATAAATGTTACGGTACATTCCCTAGACCTTTTAAAGTTCGTAACACACACGTATAATAATATTCTCTTTAAATTGTAACAGCACAACCTAATCAGAGCCTAACATGCAAAATAATCATCCTGAATAAACAAATATTCTCCAAAAACAGAGGATATTATACAATATTTTCAGTATTATATACAGTACTTTAATGTACAATTACACCTGAACAGACTGAATAGATCTCTTGCGCTCCTAAAAGCTTCTGTCGACAAAGTAGTAGCAGCAGCAGGTAAATACAGATAAAATTCAAAAACAAACATAACTTAATATCACTAAAATAAAATAGAAAGCTGCACTCACAGACGCTCACATCCACACATAAACACAACACTGATGTCTTCACTTCCAGGTCAAGAAGCTGTCAATCAAAAACTCAGTAGCCAATGAGAACACACTGCTGCTAGCCCCACCCCCACGAGAGCTATGTGCCAGAACGGCGAATGAAAACTCAGGGAGCGTAAATTAAAACTCTGGAAGTGCATTTGTAAGTTCAGATCAGCGAAAGAAAGATGAGAAAACAGTTAGCAAAACATGCATTGTATTAAAAACGAAGTAAAAAAATTTCGTGGGGGTGGGGCTAGCAGCAGTGTGTTCTCATTGGCTACTGAGTTTTTGATTGACAGCTTCTTGACCTGGAAGTGAAGACATCAGTGTTGTGTTTATGTGTGGATGTGAGCGTCTGTGAGTGCAGCTTTCTATTTGCCTGCGATGTATTCTTTTTCAGTTTCAAAGATATTTTATTCAGTTTCAATTTATATTTTCATTAGTTTCTTGAAAAGTTACGTTCTTTATTATTGGCACAAAAATAATTCCATACAATGACGGTGTTGGATTAGTATGACATTTTAATGGTTTTGGTTGAAAAAGACCAAAAAGTGGGATTTCAGAAGACATTAGAAACTGAGTTTAAAGCTGGAGTTTAGAACAGGTAATAAGCCAGGATAAAGATTATTACAGGGATTGATGTGTCAGGGTATAAAGGGTTTAAAAAAAAAAACATCTTTTTCCAATCTTAGGCTATTTATGAGAAACATCTTTATAAACCAAACCTTGAGGGTGATCTTGAATACATTCATTTCAAGGCAATTTCTCTACTACAGAACAAAACACAAGAAAGATCATGGATGACATCTACTGGCAATGGGGGTAAATGCATTAGTTAGTAACAAACAGAAATAAGCACTGAAAGAAGACTTGTGATATTGTAGTAATCACTCATTTTCATAGTAAATAAAATAAAATAACTAGAAAAATAAAAATGTATACATTTCTGATCTGTACAACTTTCCATGCAGCTGGAAAACAAAACCATACCCGTTATTATACGATAGCTTGTTTTGGTAGCAAAAATGTAAAAAATAACAGTTACCCTCAGGAATATTTAAAGATCATCACAGTTTTTTCTGCATTCAATAAAAGATTGCAATTTTAATGCTGCCTATCCATTTCTGTTAATTATAGAGATATTGATTAATAGATTAACTTTTTTTTCTTTTTTTATAGTAAATCATCAAGTCTAAACAGAGCTACACCTCTCTTAATTCCCTTAAACCCACACACAGGCTAAAATGCTCACCAGCATGGGGCAAAAGGCATAGCCTATTTTATAAATAGTTTTGCTAAAATAATAGGTGTTTAATAATGTCTAAGTTAATACTTGTTAGAAATAGGCCTAATCACTTTAGAATCACTTTAAAATTTGCACTATTTTCTGTTTATTTTGATAAATAAAATAATACATTTTTGTTCAATAAATATATATTAATATAAAATATATTTGGGTCAATAACGTATAAGGATTTTCGACAGGCCAATTTTAAAATACAAAAAAAAATAAAAAAATAATAATAATACCTGTTGCAAATGTTCAAACATTAAGGATGTTGTGTACACCTAAATTCATTTAAAAAAAATTATTTAAGTGATTTTAATGTTTCTTCATCTAGATGAATTGTCTGTAGCCTTAAAAAATGTCATGTGGTGCGACCGTGATTTATCTTAAAATTAATTAATTTCCTTAACATGCTTAAACATTTTTTTACAAGTTCTTAGTAATTAAAGTGTTTAGAAACCAAGTATTTGCATTTCTTTTGAGTTTTTGTAAATAATGATCTCATTTTTGTTCTATAATTTCTTAGTTGCCTTCTTAAATCTAGTTAACAGACTTATTTTTCCTGTAAATCAAATGAAACTGATAGAAATGTTTTAAAAATATAATTTACTAAAGTCTACACATACTGTATCAGTGATTCATATTTCAGCCACAGAAATAATATATTATTTTAAATTTAATACAGTGATTGCTTTTATTGGTCGCACCACATGATGAGTGGTCGCTCCAAATGACACGAAGACCTTATATAGTTAAAAATCTATTTAAAGAGATAAATGAACAATACATTTTATACCAAAAAATAGATTTAAACCAGATTTTATACAAATTTCACAGAATTTTCCTTAACATAAACATTTTATATATATTTTTTTTTTTTTTTTATATAAAATCACATCACAAACACAAGTGCACCATTTCATTTAATTTAGAATTTCTTTCTAACAAGTAATAATGTTATAGATATAAATTATTTCATAAAAGTATTGTATTCAGGTAACATTTGGGGTCAATAGTTTTTTTAAGTAATTAATACTTTTATTAATCAAGGAAACATTCAGTTGATAAAAAGTGACAGTAAAGATATTTAGGCTATAATGTTACAAAAGATTCTATTTCAAATAAATGCTGTTCTTTTGAACTTTCTATTCATCAAATAATCCTGACATATAAAATGTATCACAGTTTCCACAAAAATATGAACATTGATAATAATCAGAAATGTTTCTTGAGCAGCAAATCATTAGTGACCCTGGATCACAAAACCAGTCACAAGTCGCACAGGGTATTTGTGGCAATAGCCAACAATACATTGTATGGGTCAAAATTATCGATTTTTCTTTTATTCCAAAAATCATTAGGATATTAAATAAAGATCATGTTTCATATTTTGTAAATGTCCTACCGTAAATATATAAAACATTTATTTTTGTGAGTGAATATAGCAATATCGCAAACATAAATGAACAACTTTAAAGGCGATTTTTTCTCAATGTTTCGATTTTGTAGCACCCTCAGATTCCAGATTTTCAGTTGTATCGGCCAAATATTGTTCTATCTTAACAAATCATACATCAATGGAAAGCTTATTTATTCAGCTTTCATATGATGTATAAATTTCAATTTCAAAAAATTGACCCATGTGACATTGACCCATTGAGTGGTTTTGTGGTGCAGGGTTACATATTAGAATGATTTCTGAAGGATCATGTGACACTGAAGACTGGATTAACGATGCTGAAAATTCAGCTTTGATCACAGAAATAAATTACAGTTTACTATATATTCACATAGAAAACAGATATTTTAAACTGTAATAATATTTCACTCTTCTCCTATCAAGGTAGTCCGCTCTTGCTGCAGGGTCAGAATTTTTTCGCTTGGCAGTGGCATCTGGTAAAATAGATTAAAATAGTTTTAAATTTATAAATAGGCAATAATAAATACACTACTAATAAATGCATTATTACTAAACTGAAATTACATGCTCTATTTTTTTTTTTTTTTTGCATTTTTCTCATATTGTACAAAGAGTAAACATAAACTGTCTGAAATATATATAAAAAAAAAAAAAAATCCCAAATTGCATAAAAATCTATTCCAAATGATACTAAAGTAAAGTACTTTTTTATATAAACCGTCAATTGAATATAAAAGCATAAAACTGCCAATCTAGGACATATATCTATCATGGAAAACAGTCTGCAGTGGTCGCACCACATGATATTTTCAAATTCAGTCAAAATTTACAGGCACAGAATTGGCCACCTAAACAAAACAAGCTAGCTTCCCAAAAAAGGTCACTATGAAATGTATAATAAAAATATATTTGTAGAAATAACTTTAATATTAAAATCTTTTTGAGATCATACCACATGACATCCAAATGTGGCAACTACATACCAACCATTACAAAGGTTTATTTTTTTTTCCAATTTGAGAGAATTACAAACATGGTTGCTGCTTCCATGGGTCCTTGGTAAATTGGTATATGATGTAACTTCCTGTGTTTGAATAGTTTTCAACATAAAAGTCCTGATGAAGGTCGTGTGACCGAAACGTTGTACATTAAAAATAAATAAATTGCAAGTTAAGATAGTGTGCGGGAGTTCCTTATATAACATAAAAGTCCCAAAATGGTAGTTCCTTGATGGTCGCACCACATGATATTTCATAAAATGGACATCATCGGACAAAGTTTGTTTGTATATTATGATGGAAATATAAATACAAATGCTTTGAATTTTTTAAAGGATTACAAAACATTTTGGAAATCATGCCAAATAGTGCAGAAAATAAATGTGAATAAATTTAGAGTAATTTCAAAGACGTTTTCAAAACAGAAGTTATGGCCGGACGATCGCACCACATGATATTTTGACACTTTAAATAACAAAAAAATTAACAAATAAGTAAAGGTTTTTGAAAAGTTAAAGTGAGTACATACATGGGAGAGGTACTACAAATATGCAGTATCTTTTTATGCATTTAAACCCGTTTTTGCCTGAAAAAATGCAATCGGACAGAAAATTTAGGCGTCACGTCATTGACCCATTTAAAAAATACATAAAGAAAATTATTTTTTTTTAAAAATAAAGATTCTGAAAGCATTGAATGAGATCCCATAATAATTTAATATAGTGTAGGGTTTCGCTAGGAGTAACCAGGTGGGTAATTTCTTCTTCTGAGACTTTATCACGCTTTTTGGATATGTGCGTCATAATAAACAGACTTTTCCAATGAATGTGTCATATATCACTGAAAATGGGAGAAGCTCAGCTTTTATGTGGTATATGGCACATCGTTATGATGATTATGGTTCAAATGTGTTGCGCAAGTTTTAAAAATAAGTTTCAATACTCAGTCAATAATAAAGAAATCAAGGTTATATTTTCACAGAATGTTCTTTACATTATGTTGGATGATATATGTTGATATATGATGATACAAATGTCACATATGTTGAGAGTGTTTATAAGGTTGATTGACAGGCCAGTTTACAGTTTACATTGACAGAATGCATGGAACTATGAAAAAGAGCACAGTTTTATGACATGGTAGTATGTCCCAAAGCTTGCCTATGTTACCGGTCTCAAACAGGGAAGGATGATAGATAGTAACTGTAGGAAATGATGAGAGAACACAGATTAGTGTCTGCAGCGTTCTGGTGCTTTCTTTAACGACTTTTCTCTTTTTAACCTTTTCAGGTAACAGGTAAGTACAACGCATTCAAAACAGGTCATGTATACATAACACATTATTTTGCAGGTTATGTTCTCTGTGCAATTCAATTCACAGCATTTAAATGTATGTCCATTAAGGCCGTGTGTCCACCAAAGCGTTTTTAGCCAGCTGAAAACGCTAGACGCTCTGCTGAAAACGCCTAAGTTAGCTGTAAGTTAGCTTTTTTTTTTTTAAGTTGAGACGCTTCGTTGCTATGATACAGAATATCCGCAGCACAGTTTACTTGTACGCAGATAATTTGTTTCATACTAAAAATTTATTTTTCATCCATTTTGTTCGGTTAGCTCTGCTGGTTGATGTCGTTGTACAGAAAGAATGTTGTGACAGTTGGTCGGTGTGGTATTTGTCCCGCCCCTCCTCCACTGTGATTGGACGGCTGTGTAAAAGTGACAGTGATGAGCGCTGCGTTTTACCCAAAGTTGAACATTCTTCAACTCTCGCCGACCTGTAAAAGACGCAGAGCGTTCAGCGCTTCAGTGTAAAAAAAACGCTCAGCGCCTCGTTACGCTCATGGAGTTTTTTTTTTGGAAATAGGCTCATTTTACAACTCCCCCAGAGTTAAACAGTTGAGTTTAACTCTGGGGGAGTTATATGTTTAGTGTGTTATATTGTGTTAACTTTGAATACTATTGACTATTGAATGAGAGGAACTATACTCTCATTCCTGCGTAATAATCAAGAAACTTTGCTGCCTGAAAGCACAGAAAATAGGTCTAATAGGTTAGACCAGTGATCCTCACTATTTTTTTCACAAGAGCCACATTGGCAGCGCAAAATCAAAAGGCGAGCCACTTTTACGACAACATACTAAGTCACCTTTGCAAATGTGCATTTCTACATATAAATTGGACATCCCACAAAAAAGAAATAACACGGCCAATACATTTTCGTTTAAGACCAGATTTACTTTAATAGTGGGATGAGCGAAAGCTGGCATGCATGTCCTTGACTTTCTTCATGTTGTATTTGTAGTTTGTTGTTGCAATCACAGTGAGGCATTCAAGATGAGCATGGGTCAGTCGGTTTCTCTGTTTCCTCTTGATAGTGTTCATGGTCGAAAATGTTGACTCACAAGTGTGCTCATGAAGAAAGACATCACTTTCTGTGCAAGTGGTTTCAAAGTGGGAAAGTCTGCTTCAGAAACCAAACTCCAGAAGTGGCCAACACCTGCTCTGAGTTCAACTTGGAGAATGTTATTTGTTTGCAGCTCAATTATTTCACTCTCCAGAGCAGCACGATTACCAGGGCAGAGCTGTGTGATGGTTGGCGTGAGGGAGGACACATCCACATGGAAGGGGTTTTCAATAAAATTGAAAATCTCCTTATGTTCAGTCACTTCACTGAATCTGGATTCAAACTCACCCTTCAGCTCCTCCAAAACTTCAACAAATCTGCTGTAGCTGAAGTGCTGCTGCAGAGATGGGTCACTTGTGGTTGTTGCTCTGAGTTTAGGGAAGTGGATGAGTTGTCTGTCAGGTATCCACAGAGCAGTTATTTTGTTTTGGAATGCTCTGACTGCCCTCAGCATGTCACTTGGAAGCTTGTCTCTCCCTTGGAGCTGCAAGTTGAGAGTGTTCAGGTGACAGGTAATGTCAGTAAGGAGGGCCAGCTGGATGATCCAGTTTGGGTCTTTCAGCTCTGGCTGGTGTTTCCCCTTGGTGTCCAAGAAACTGTTGATTTCAGGAAGGAGGCTCAGGAACCGCTCCAGCACCCTTCCACGGGACAACCATCTTACTTCACTGTGCAACACTAAATCGCTGTATTCTGTGTCATAGTCCTGGATTAACTCTCTGAACTGTCTGTGGTGTAGTGCTCTTGAAACAATGTAATTGACCACATGCACAACCCTTTGCATCACATTTTGGAAATCACTGTTTCTGAGCTTTGATACCAGTGCCTCCTGATGGATGATGCAGTGCAAGCTGATGAAATTGGGGATTTCATCTCTTTTTTTCATGAGGCCAACAAGACCCTTCTCTTTGCCTCGCATGCTTGGAGCACCATCAGTACACACACTTGCAAGTTTGGACCAGCTGAGATGATTTTCCTCAAAAAATACTAAAAGTGCATTCAGAATATCCTCACCTCTTGTTTGGCCATGGAGTGGTAGTAAGCACAACATTTCCTCTTGAAAAGAGTTTTCTTTTGGGAACCTCACCCAAGTGCACAGCTGAGCAACGTCAGTGACGTCTGTGCTTTCGTCCACTGCGATGCTGAAACAAGGTGCAGCGCGCAGATCAGCCAACAGCTGGTCACGTATGTCCTTTCCGATGTCTTCCATTCGCCTCATTATTGTTGAATCAGACAGCTGTAACCCTTTTATTTGTTTAATGATGGCGTCCTTGTTGTCAAAGTCGGCGAACAGTATTTCTGCTGAAGCCAAAAAACAGTCTTTCACTATTTCTGAGTCTGAGAAGGGTTTTTTAGCCCGCGCCAAAATCCACGCTATTTCATAAGATGCCTCTGTTAAACGCTCTGCAGTGGAGGTTGTCCGGTGGATAAGATTTTGCTGCTCACAAAGTGAAGCAGTGAGCTGTGCTATTTTCTTCTTTCTTAGTTCACTGCCAGACGGGTAACTTTCATTGAATTGTGGATGCGCCGTTTTGAAATGGCGCTCCAAGTTGCTTCGTTTGAAACCGACACGGGTTTGTTTGCATATTAAGCACAGAGAGTTCATGCCATGCAGAACAAATAAGAATTTGTCTGTCCACTTGTCTTGAAATTTTCTGTGCTCATCTTGTATGCTTCGTATTTTTCGTTTCTTGCTGGGTAATGTTACACCTGTCGTTTGTCTGCTCGTCCCCTCTCCGGTATCTTTGTGCTGATTTTTGTTTGCTGCTTCCTCAGACTCATTTTCCTCATCCACTCCACTATTCGTTACAACACTGTGTCTGTCCGTCTGGTTTTTGAGCTCGTTTCTGTCCCTTTTTTATTAAAAACCGGTCCATTTTGTGTTTTATGCTAGCTAGCAGAGCTTTCGTCGCCTGCCTGCAAACGTGCGCTGCGGTCAAGTTTTGTAAACAATGTCACATGCACACATTTGCAAAAAAAATATTGTATTACAACTTACCGCCACGAGATGGCAGTTTAAGTCCGCTGTAGCATTGCCGGTAAACAATGGAGCGGATTGCATTCAAAGGCAAGCAGAGCATATGAGCAGAGTGGAGCGGTGAGAATCTCCGCTCATCGCTCACTGAACTGTTCACCCCTCCGCTCCCCCGCTCAAAGCTACATCAGGCCGCTCCGCTCATTTTCGCTCAGCGCTCAACGCAGTTTGCTTCGCGCTCCACTCAAATCACCCCCGCTCGCTCCAAAAAAGGAAAAAAAATCTACATGTATATCACTTGTAGCGGTCCCCAACCTTTTTTGCACCACGGACCGGTTTAATATCAGACAATATTTTCATGGACCGACCTTCAAGGTGTGTGGCGGATAAATACAACAAAAATAAAATGATACGACTGGCATAAAAACTGGGGTATTTTTTTTAAATAGCCTATAATAATAAACGTGAATCCAATGTGTAGGCCTACTCGCAACTTTATTAACAGCGTCCTCTAACATTGCGCAGGCAAATGAGAAAGTCTGAACACAAACAAAATGCCCCCAAAAGAAAAATAAATCTCTATGTTTTCAGTGCTGATGCGTTCATGTAACATGTAAGGGCACCTAAAAGCTGTCACAACCAAACCGGCAAAATTAATGATTATGAATATGTAAAATATAGCAGAAGACATTTAATTTTTTTTTGATGTCTGTCGGCTGGAAAGATGCTGACTCGTGATCTTCGTAGTAACGCGCCTGAGAGAAATACACATTTCATACGGGAGAGAGAGCAGTCTGTTTTCTTTCGTTTTGAATTGTTCTGTTTAAAAGTAGACATTTCAAGCTTTATATGTGTCGGGTCTGTGAGGCAAGTAGGCTATACGCTGAGTTTCGGTTCATTCATGAGACAAACTCCAGGTTCACGCCGGCGCCTTCGTATCGTGGTTATCTATTTTCTAATATATTTACTTCTTATTAAATCCAGACAATTGGTTGATGAAACCTTGATTAAAATTAAGATACAATTATGCAAAAAGGAATTTAATTTAAAGACAGGCTTTGTGCTTTCTGTTTGAGGTCTCAGTGAAAGTTTTAAAGCAGTCTTAGTGCCGCTTTCAGAGCGCTCACGTCCGTAACGGAGAACTGTCCCGTCCATAACATTGTTTTTTTTGTATAAATTTCTAAATAAATGCGACTTATAGTCCAGTGCGAGGCTAGGCCTATGTTTTTTCTTCTTCATGGCGCATTTTTTGACTGATGCACCTTATAGGCTACTCCGGAGCGACTTATAGGCTACACCTGTATGAATTCTCATTTTACTTTTTGAACTCCATTATTGAGCCGAGTTTTGCCTGAAAATAGTCTACTGTTGATGACTGTGCAAGACAAATGGATTCAGGGTCAGGCTTGACTGAGCATGCTTCAGACTCGTGGTGTGAGCGGAGCGAAATTGGAGCGGGAAATGCGACGCTCCGTCCTTTTGAAATTGCCGCTCTGCGCTCTGTCCAAGATCCGCCCGCTCACGCTCCCCGCTCGCTCCCATGCTCTGAAGGCAAGTGGCAGTGTGATACTGTAAGCTACTATGCGAGCCGCCAGTTATAGCTTGACGAGCCGCGCAATGAGTAACTGTGGGTCAGACAAACTTAGTCCCGGTCACGTTGGAAGTTACCGAGCTGGGGACTATTTTCAGGTGCTGCGTCATATCATTACGCCTGCTGGACTCATGGTACGGCAGCAAAGTTTCTTGATTATTACGCAGGAATGAGAGTATAGTTCCTAGCCATATCAGCCTAGAAAATCGCAACTTTTCATTTTCTGTTAGTCTTAGTACACGATGTAACTGTACTAAACCATACAAGATGGCGCCGGTGCTCATGGCGTGCACTTTATTAACAGCGTCCTCTAACATCGCGCAGGCAAATGAGAAAGTCTGAACACAAACAAAATGCCCCCAAAAGAAAAAAAATCTCTATGTTTTTAATCTCTGTCCTTTCCTGTTTTTTTATGGTTGTTGTATTAACAACATTGTTTATACATGACGCTACCTCCGCACTGATTTATGATCGTCATACACTTTTAAATATTCGAAGTTCATACGAGAAATATTTTGAAGATGGAAGAGGTGAGTTGCGGCTCCCAATTACTAAGCCGCCGCTGACTATTCCTACCTGGCTGAAACGCGAGCCCTGGCCTCCTCTGGAAAAGAAACGACGCCGTCGTGGAAAGCGGGGAGGAAAGTTGGTGGAACTAAAAGCGTACCTGGTCTCTCTTCCGAGAACGCCTTGCCCAGCGGATGTGCTGCTGCGGGGGTGGAGTGGCGGCCGGGTGCTGTATCGGCGCTCGGAGAGAGCGATGCCGCGGTGGGTGCAGCCCGTCGGACTGGCGGAGCCCGTGGTGACCCATCCGTGGCGTGCCCTGCGTCTCTACTGGAGGGGAGCTAATCTGTGGAATCTTCGCCCTGTACCACTTGGTCTGCAGCAGTCTAACGGTGTCTCGGTGGACGATGCGGGACCAGAAATCAGGTTGGCGCTGATAAACGTCCGTTCTTTGAGAAACAAGACTTTTATTTTAAATGAGTTCATTAGAGCTCGAAATTTAGATTTTCTATTCATTACTGAAACGTGGTTGAATGCCGGGGATATGTCTGTTTTTGGAGAAATGGTACCTAGCAATTTTGCAGTTTTTAATACTCCCCGAGAAACGGGAAGGGGAGGCGGTGTGGCCTCTATTTTTAAGGATATTTTTATTTGTAATAGGCTCAATACTGAGCGCTTCTCAAGTTTTGAGCTCCAAGTATTTGAAATGCAACTGTCATCTCCTGTGCTTTGTGCTATTGTTTACCGACCGCCTGGACTTAATAAAAACTTCATTTCAGAGCTGTCTGTGTTTTTAGCGGATATTATTGTGAAATATGACAAAATATTAATACTGGGTGACTTCAATATTCATGTTGTCCAACAAATTCTCTCTCAAAAGACTTTTTAAATCTCATTGACTCTGTTGGCCTTCAGCAAATGGTTAACGGTCCTACACATATCCATGGACACACGCTGGATTTGATTCTGTCACTCGGCTTATCAGTCAGTGACATTATCATAGATGATCTTCTGGTTGCTGATCATAATCCTGTTCTATTTACTGTTCTCCTTCCATGTCAACCGAAAAAAGTCTGTACTACAAAGAGACTGGTTCGTTCGATAAAATCAACTATACATGGGGATTTCAATAATATTTTTATGGACTCTATGCAGGATATAAAAACGGACTTCCTATCACCCCATTTTAGCGTGGAGGAGTCGGTTAACATTTTTAATTCTGTATGTTTGGATACACTTGATCAGGTAGCACCTCTAAGGCAGGTGCATAGAAAGCACAAACCAACTCCATGGTTAAATGGACAAAATAGGTCCCTAAGAAGGGAATGTAGAAGATGTGAACGGAAATGGAAGACATAAGCTGCAAATCTCTTATGAAATGTTGAAAGATTCGTTGTCTAACTTTCAACGGGCTGTAAAATCTGCTAGGACGAGCTTTTTTGCAAATGTTATTGAAAAAAATCACCAAAATCCAAGAGTTCTTTTCTCAACAATTGATTCTGTTTTGAATCCTAAATTAGAGGCACCTGCTGTTTTGTCTATTGATTTATGTGAAAGTTTTTTACACTTTTTCTGTCGATCGCATATCAGAGGTTCGGAATAATATACAGCAGTGTACATTGGTGCCTTCGAATGCACTAGAAATCATTGCTAATTTATCACAGTTTGAGCCTATCACTATCTCTACTTTTAACAATATTGTTTTTAAGCTGAAGTCTACATCTGCTCCTCAAGACATTGTTCCGACACCTCTGTTAAAGCAAACCATTGAATCGGTTGGCCCATATATGGTTTCTATAATAAATAAAAGCTTACTTTCAGGGATTGTTCCCGAGTATTGTAAACATGCTGTAGTCAAGCCTTTGTTGAAAAAAGAAAATCTGGATAAGAGCGTTCTTTGCAATTATAGACCTATCTCAAAACTTCCATTTCTGGCAAAGATCTTAGAGAAATGTGTTCTGATTCAACTGGAGTCATTTACTGATGAAAATCATATCGGTGAAGTACTTCAGTCGGGTTTTAAGAAGCACCATAGCACAGAAACAGTGTTATTGAAGGTTTTTAATGATATTTTTTTGGCAACCGATCAAGGGAATGTGACTGTTCTTCTGCTGTTGGATCTCACAGCAGCGTTCGACACGGTTGACCACAATATTCTTATTTCCTGGCTAGAAACATGTGTAGGCATTTCTGGAAATGCCTTAAATTGGTTTAAGTCCTATCTCTTAAATAGACGATTCTCTGTTTGTATGGGTGAGTGCACATCAGTTTCATCACCTTTATCATGTGGTCTTCCACAAGGGTCCGTTTTAGCACCACTTCTCTTTTCTTTTTATATGCTTCCTTTAGGTTCAATCTTGCGTAAATACAGTGTGTAATTCCACTGCTACGCAGACTATACACAGCTGTATATACCACTTAAGTCAAATGACTCCACTGCCATAGAAAGATTGTTGGCATGTTTAAATGAAGTTAAGGCTTGGATGTCTACAAATTTCTTGAGCCTAAATGAATCGAAAACAGAATTGATTCTTTTTGGTCCCTCCGACCTTGATAACGCAGTTGAAACTGAGCTGGGTCCTCTGAGCCTGTTTAGAAAACATCATGTAAAAAATCTGGGGATGATTTGTGATAGTGCACTTAAATTTGACAAACAGATAAATGAAATCGTTAAGACGAGCTTCTTTAAATTGAGGATGATTTCCAAAATTAAGCCTTTTTTATCCCAGAAAGATCTGGAAAAAATAATTCATGCATTTATCACTTCGAGATTAGACTATTGCAACTCGTTATATTATGGTGCTCAAAATAAAGTTTTAGATAGACTGCAGATGGTCCAGAATGCGGCTGCAAGATTGCTTACAAGCACTTGCAAATTCGATCATATTACTCCGGTGTTAAAATCACTACATTGGTTGCCTGTCACTTTTAGGATTCATTTTAAAATTTTGTTATTTGTATTTAAATCTTTACATGGTTTAGCCCCATCTTATATTGCTGATCTAATCCAGGAACAAAAGTCAATGAGATCACTACGATCACAATTTCAGAAACGTCTTGTTGTTCCTCGGTCTAAGATGAAGTCTAGAGGGGATTGCGCTTTTGCGGTAGCCGCCCCGAAATTATGGAACAGTTTACCTTTATATATCAGGGACCTTCCTACACTCGGCCAGTTTAAAAGCCATCTGAAAACATATTTTTTTATGATAGCGTTCGATCAAGATAAGTGTGAAGGGTGCTAGTGCTATTTAATATATATTTTTTGACTGTTTTATGATGTTTGTACTATTTATTTAGATATATGGATATGCATTTTCTTTTTTTTGCTTTTCTCTGCTTATTATTTTACTGCTTGTACAGCACTATGGTCAACTTTGTTGTTTTATTAAGTGCTTTATAAATAAATTTGAATTTGAATTTAACTACAGAAGAGTCAAGTTTTAAATAGGAAAAATATCAAAACTCTTTGGTCATTTTTTTGAGAGAGATGCTAATGGTCCTGTCCGATTCAATGATCTATGCTAAGCTATGCTAAAAGTGGTACCGCCAGACCCGGAGTTCGGCTGAATGGATTCGAAAACGGTAAGACTCAACTGTTTAACTCTGGGGGAGTTGTAAAATGAGCCTATTTCCATAAAAGGTGGAGTATCCCTTTAAAAACGCAGCACTCCCATTG
The DNA here is from genome assembly GCF_963993115.1 of Abramis brama. Taxonomy (NCBI): domain Eukaryota; kingdom Metazoa; phylum Chordata; class Actinopteri; order Cypriniformes; family Leuciscidae; genus Abramis; species Abramis brama. Next base: position 12,042,745 of record NC_139971.1, on the reverse strand, counting down.
AAAACAATTGAAAAAACACGCCAGCCTTGTGAAAAAAACGCTTTGGTGGACACATGGCCTAAGTTAGCTAAATGTAATACATTTGACCATTTCTCCTCTATATTACTGTAACCCAGGTCATTAACTCGGGTCACTAATATTGATAATTAGTATTCTTTTATTTATGTCACTATAAAATAATAGTAAGAAAAGAAGAACATGAAGTAAAATTTATTTATTTTATTATAAATAATCCAAAACTTAGAAGTTGAACTGAATCCTTATTGGTGAGGTGAAAGGTTAGCTCCGCCCCTTTTGGAAAGTTTCCAGAAGTATACATAGTTCCTACATGACGTCACAACATACAGGCATTTGCCGACCCGGCGCCATTTCTGTGGGAAGAACATTAGAAGAAGAAGCTGAAACGAGTTAATTTCGTGATAAAAAGTGAAAATGGTCATCTCCTGCTGGGTCAATGGATGTTCAAATCGTGCCGGAGGTTCAGTTAAATTTGGATTTTACAGTATACCCGTCATTAGACTTCATGAATGTGAGAAGACGAAGCTTTTGTCAGAACAACGATGGAGGTTATGGCTGGCGAGGATAAACAGGAAAGAAACTCCCTCAAAACACGCAAGAATTTGTTGTGTTTTATTGCGAGTGTACACAAATATAAGTTAACACTTTGCAGTTTGAATGATGTCCTATATGTACAAAATGACGAGGTATTAAAAACATACAAAAACAACAACATTGTTTCCACTGTTCGATCGCGCAAGCGACTCTCTCACTCACACACACAGGCACAGACTGACGCACACACACACATTCCAGCCTTGCAATCTCAGATTATGTCCCTAAAGAACCCGCGTATAAAGTAGTTCCGCATTAACTGTTACATTAATTAATTTGCACGCGAGTTTTATTAATTTTCATACCGTGTATATTCATATTCATGCACATATTTCCAGGCTCGGAATTGCTTACATGTGTTAAAACTCCTAGCCAATACCAGATAATGGTACACATGGATAATACTGTATCTGAGGCAAAGCTGCAAAATCAGTGCTCAGTTTTAGCGCATACGGATCCACACCATTTATGAATGAAATTTTCGCATTGTACCTCTCTCTGTCTTGTGTTAATAGAGTCTTTTTATAATCTCTGTCACTTTGTCTCTTCATGATTTTCGTAACATTATAAATAGAAAGAAATATTCGAAATTTGCTTGTAAAACTTTGTAAACAGCAGCTTATGCCCTCAAAGATGGCGTCTCCGGGGAGGTCACGTGACATTAATTGGCCTGTGGGAACTATGTATTGCGTACAAGCAGAAATGAGAGAGTGAGAGATTGCGAAGGACACGACAGTGATAGCAGATTAAATGATTTGAGAATAGCTGTTTAATAATCCAGCAATAGATCGTTAAAAAGTGAGAAGTGGATTTATGTTTAAGCTTTGAGAAATTCGTTGTGAACCTGATTGCGACGAGAAGATAACACAAACGTGATAGAATCACTCTTCCGATCTTTTTCCTTGAAACTATTTTTCTATTTTTTTTTTTCTTTTGTTCTCTGATTTATATTTCTTCTTGGTGAGTACCGATTTCTTTATAAGAAATTTATTTTGGGAATGTGGATACTGTTTTTGTAATCTTAATGTGTAAAATACATTTGAAAAATGATGAGTGTTGTAAAAAAATAGTTTGGAAATGCTTTAAGTGTTTTCTGATATAATATGTGAGTGCATATAGTTATGTTTAAATGTTTGATAGACGTACTTTTTATTGAGATTATATTTTTCCTCTATTGTAAAGTGTGTGCCATGCGGTGCTAGCTTTGCTAGCTCTGCATATAGACTCTAGTGTGTTGATTAAGCACATGGTGACTAGCATGTATTTGTTTCCTGTATCCAAATAATTGAAACAGACATTTTAGTAATTTGAAACTGTTTATTTGAACGAGTTTAACTGATGATTGTTTCGGCTTTGCAAGGCCGGGTTTTTTGTGTTTCTTGTTTTATTTCTCTCTTTTGTGAGTTCTGAATTGCTGCTGTGATCTTGATTTCTGTCCTGGCTGTGGATCCTTATCCCTGGTTTGGACTGGCGAGCCATCCCATCTTTCGGACCTGGAAACAGAGTAAAAGAGTTGTGAGAGTTGCGAGAAAGAGTTTTCTGATTGGGTAGGACAGAACTGCACACATTACAGGTTTTTTTTTCTTTTTCCAAGTTTTTCCTGGATTTCCCTGAGGACAAAGTTTCCTTTTTCTCTTCATGGACTGAGCTCATTAATTCATTTTTGATGAACATTCCTATTTTTTTTTTTGGAATTTGAAATTGAGACATTGAACTTGAAATTGAGACACTGTGGTAAAATTTCAGAAACTGACATTTGGAATTGTTGACTGTTTCTGTGTTTATCATTTATTTCAAATATTGTGTGCTACTGTTATCCATTTGTTTTTTTGTTTTATTTCATTCTGCCAATTTTGAAAAAATACAACATATGCAATACAACAAACAAAGAGAAAAGAAATATACTTACCTTTTCATTAATTAGCTACATTCCAGTAGTCTGAGTGGTTCATTTATTTTATTAATTTTTACCATCATCTTTGCTAATAATTGGTTCTGTGAGTCGATCCAGGTCTTCTGTTTCTGGTACATGGTTTTGATTTTGTAGGATCTAGTATCGAGCCGTGTGCTACATTACACTTTTAAGCAACTTCAATAAACATCTGGATACAACTATACATGTGTCTTGCCTCTTACCATCACCCTATGTGTTCACTCAACACTTCAATTGGTCTTTAACGTTTCATTTTATCTAAGATATAGTGAAGTTCTATACAAAGAGAAATCAGAATAACTCCAATGCAACAAACATAATCACTTACATAGAATAACCAATTAATAATGATTAACAGTCTCACTTGCTGTAGATATGCTGTTTTAACCCTTACGAGTGTATATTTTTAGAGAAAAACACCATTTTACATTTCACTTTTCCATATTAAACAAAATGGTGTGAGTAAACACAATATAACACTAAACAGCTCAACCTGGAAAATCTATCAAGATTACACAGGAAATATAGTTGATAGTTTCAAATCTCTTACTTGTACATCACATTTTTACAAGTAAGTTATCGTGAATTTTGAACTGTTTCAGCTGGAAATATCATTGACTGAATCACAAATCAAATAATCATTTGAACACTCACCAATCACTGTTAAACTGCACAAACATAATCTGAAAACATTTATGAATCTCTCAAGTATCTATTGATGGATATTGGTCCATAAAAAAAACATTTTACATACCTTAAGAAAATGATGAAAGAACACATGGTGTCTGCAGCGTTCTGGCGCTTTCTTTAATGACTTTGCCCTTTGACCAGAACATCAATTCCTCATCACTCTAGTAGTAGTGTAATGCGCCACCTACAGGCCTCTTTCAGAAGACACTTAAAGGGGGGGTGAAACACTCAGTTTCAGTCAATCTCATGTTAATCTTGAGTACCTATAGAGTAGTATTGCATCCTTCATATCTCCAAAAAGTCTTTAGTTTTATTATATTTATAAAAGAAAGATAGGCTGTACCGAGTCTTTCCGGAAAAAAACGAGCGGCTGGAGGCGTGCCGTGTGGGCGGAGCTAAAGAATCACGAGTGCGCGCAGCTTTTGCGTTGAGAGCGTCTGGAAGCTAGACATAGATACATTAATTATACGTGATCATGTTGTTTACTTGCTGTGCTTACGCGCCGATAGCTAACACCACACAGACATTTGAAGCAGTTTTACTCACCGCCTGCGGTTCCAACGCACGACCGTGAACCTTTATCGTTGGGACTGCTCCATCCTTAAGCATTAGACGATCTGCAAATCCGGCGTCGAACTGGGCCTTGTTTATAAAACAATCATCGTCGAAATGCAGGGAACAAACAAGAACACTTGCACAACTCCGTTGATGCTCTGGGAAAACAAACTCCATCCATTGGTCCCTTAACGCTGGGTTCTTTGGGAATCTGTGCAGGGTTGTCTTGCCCTGGCAACCAAAAACACACTTCTTTGTTGACATTGTTTCTTTCTTTAAGTCCTGTGACTGCAGCGCAGCCGATGACTTCCCTAAAGCCGAGCACAGTGCTTTGATGGGCGTACTGCTTTCGCTCTCTCGCTCTGGTCATAGTCAGTATATAAACTGGACACAGCGACTCCATTGGATTCAACGGAGACAAGTGAAGTCAATTAGAAGCACTCACTTCCTGGGGGTCGAGCGTACTGCGCAGACTCAAACTGAGCTTGACGACGTAGATGTGACGTGAGCAACCCGTCTGTCTTCTAGTAGCTGTGCCAAGAGAAATCTGAATCATTCCCTTCCGAAACTTGCAGAGATGGAGAGTGTGAGTAGGAGGTGTCCATGAGCTAGGAGCAGGAGCAACTTTTGCTAAGTATTCTGATTAATTACTTTGTCATTTTGCCTCTACGACCCCCGATTGCCCGCGAGCTTCTCCTCCTGTCCATACGGTAATTTCTCTACTGTGCGACAGAGAGTCGCGTGGTTATGACGCAATCGTTAGCCTATTTTTACAAAAACTGCATCTACGGGGCCATAACGTAAGATACAAAGTAATGGAGCCTTTTATACATTTTCGTGTTTCTTTAGAAATAAATAATGAACAAATGGAGTCTTTAAATGGCTCAGATGTAAAGTTATTCGCTGTCAAAGTGACGCCAAATTGCATGGGAGTCAATGGAATGCTAACAGCAGGTGGGGGTCCGCTAATCAATGGCGGCGCCCGGGGAAGCTTCAATATTTTATGAAACGATGCCCCCCTGGCTCTGGTCTACGGGTGCGCGCGCGCCCTTCCGGGAGAAACGCCCTTAGGACCCGTATAAGGAAATTCCGCCGCATCTGACGTCACACACACCCATACTCGAAAAAAACTTTCCGAAACTTGTGACAAACCGGAAGGAGTATTTTTGGCACAGAAATACTCCATCAAACGTACAACTTAATTTTTGAAACTTTGTCCATGTTTAGCATGGGAATCCAACTCTTTAACAGTGTAAAAAACTCAGTATGCATGAAATAGCATTTCACCCCCCTAGAACACCTTTTTAGACTCTTTTAAATACTTGAACTGATGAAAGAGAGAAAAATATAATTTTGGGGCACTTATTATTACTCAATACTTTTATCTTTCACTGTAATATTTTCAGTCCATCACACTACTTTTTGGAGACTCACTCCAAAGTATCTACTTTTTCTTCTTAAAAAGACTAGTTTTAGGGCATAGTATAATTAGGCTTATTGGGACGCAGCAATTGACTGTTGTGCTTGGTACTGTGTTCCGTCCACACTGGAGGAAGGATGCAGATAACAGTTAACAAAACCAAAATTCATAAGCTGACTTCCTTATCCCTGCCAGATAGGTTGCAGACATTTAATGCAATGACTTCCACACATTTTTAAGTGTAACATAAGTGTTCTATTATATTATTGGGTCACTTTTGTCTAAAATTTAAACTCAACCTTGCAACAACGCTATAAACTTAAAATGCCTTAAAATGATTGTTCAAAATAAAATGAAAAACAATTTAAAGAGTTCAATAAACAAGAATCATGTTCATTCTGTTACCATTTTTTTGCAAAATGTCTCATCAAAAAATGACTCAAACACACTTTTTAATAGCGCTTTATTAGACATGTGGTTCCAAATCAGAATAACATCAGAATGTTGATTTTATAATACTTAAATTAACAAATTAAAATAAATGCAAAATCATTTTAAAAAGTTACTTTGACAATAGTGAAATTGCACAGGATTTGAGTGTGACCACCAGATGTTACTATGATTATAATTGCCTGCAACTGACTATAGCCAGCTATCAAAGTTTTCACTGTTAATAGTATGATTTAAACAATGTTTAAGAAAGTAAGTAAACTTTACATTAAGAAGCTTATTGAAGCTGCCTCCAAACAAATATGGAGAAAACTAAATTCAGTGTGAAAATAATCTAAACTAATCAAATTGATATAAAAGGAAAACATTATTATTATTAGTTTTTTTTTTTTTTACAAAATGGACCACATTTTAAACATTTAAATATTGTTAGTTGAAGAAAAGTTTGGGAGAGAATGTTGGGATTATAGTTTAAAAAAACAAACAAAAAAAACATACTTATTAATTGTAGGTAATACAAGTATAATGCATTGCTGTTGCCACTTCAGCTGTGATATACAGCTGTGGGGACAGTATGTCCTATAAAACTCAATTTACTTACAATAAATACACACAAACTGTCAAACACTCTTGTTTTCTTTAGCCACTTCAGGGTACATACAGCATGCTCAAGATAATGAATAGTTAATTGCTTATAGTTTTATTGTGGACTACTTTCTGACCCATGTTGGCAATGAAAATACTGGATTTTGTATTGTTGTATGTTACAGCGATCATCAAACTTCTGGCAATATTTTTAGACATGTATGCAGAAGAGACATGAGTAAAGTGCATGTCAAAGTTACAGTCAAATCAATTCCTTCATGTGGAATTTTGATCTATGAATATCTGACTCATAAACTGATAAAAAGTTGCTTTAAAGGAAATAGATAAATTGTGTCAGTGTATGAATAAAAGACTTGTCTACTTAAAATGCAGTCTGTTACAATAAAGAAAGCCCTTATGTCCAACAAACGAATTAAATAATTATATATATATATTTTTTTTTTAAAGTTTGAATGTGATTGTTATAAAGCTTTTTCATATTTCACTTTCACCCACAATAGCACCTTTGACACATTTTTTTTTAAGGGTATATTGTTATATCTCAACTTATTAAAGCATAGCACATTCCATTTGTTGTAATTTGTGGAATGAAAATGAGTCTGTGAGGCCCCTGTCTGAACAGACACAGATGCATAAACCACTCAGTAGTATTGGATGTAGTTAACATCTAATTTTTACAAACAATGTGTTCTAAAGTTGTTTGTGCACAGTAACACAGTATATATTTTGAAGAGACTGTATTTCTGTCTCTTCATTGCCTCATTTTTGTTTCGTCTAGTTTGAACTTGCCGCACAGCTGCTCTCTCCACGGAAGCTTTGCGTTTAAAGTCCTAATAAAATATTTAGACCAATATTCCAAGTCTAATTATTTACTTATGTGGCAAGTAGCTGTGTACATACTACTGATAATGTACATCCAGCCGGTTGTTCTCAGAATAACTTCTTACTTATAACTTCTGACCATTACATTAACTAAATTCATTTAAATTATTTTAGCCATAGAAATACACTTACCCTTGTAAAATTACAAATATACATAATAATAATAATAATAATAATAATAATGTCAATTTTTATATCAGTGAATTTCCATAAAGTTTTAAACATTCTGCATAAATCTGAGAGATGACATGCGAATTTGACAATTTCAGTGTAGACAACCTCAAGACAACATTTTGACAGTTACACCCAATTGTGGCAATGCGTTCCAAATAATTCATTCAGGTTCTGAGCCTTGAAAATGACTTTGTTGTTTCAAATTGTGTTTTGTTTGCAGAACCTGATTTTATCAATCAGATTTAAGGGACAAGTTTACAGTTTATATCAAGTTTAGGCTTACAACCAGGGTTAGCTGCTTCTGCATCAGTATTATTCTCCTATCATTTTCCTCTGTTTTTAGGGATAACTTATGGGTAGGGTTAGGTTTAGGGGTAGGGATATGATTATGATTACATTTTTAGACAGGAATGTTGTTCCAGGATCAACAAAATATGTTAAATACACATCTAACTCTGCAAAAACAGGATGTGCGTTCTGCATGCTGTAATTTGTTGTGTCAGTTTGTTTCTGGTTTAAAGAGATAGTTCACTCCAGAAAGAAAAGTCTCTCATCATTCACACACCTTCATATTGTTCCAAACTCAAAATAACACAAATGAAGATATTAATAATCTCTCATAATTTTTTCAGTTGTACTTGCTAGATTTGCAAGAAAAAAACTATTTTGTTCTCCTGTTGACCATATTTGACGTGCTATTTGTATGTATTTTATGTAAATAAAACCCTAAATTAAATCTGTTTACCTTATAAATTGACCGTGTCTCTTCAGAAGACTTGGATTAAACCGCTTGATTCATATGGATTACTTTTAGAATGTCTTTACATACTTTTTGAAGCTTGACAATTTTGGTTACGTTTACAAAAAGAACGAGAGAGTATTAAAAATATCTTAATTAGTGCTCAGAAAATCAACAACATGACAGTAAGTAAATGTTTAATTACCATATCAGGTTTCAGAATTAAACCTAACACAGCTAAAATGGGAAAACGGTGTAAATTTTCATATTGTCTGATTAAATTAAATCTTTAATTGTATATTAATGTAAAACTACAATAAAGAAAAACTTTAATTACATAATGTTATATAGTACAATGGCAAAGAGAACCACACAAAACTTGTTTTGAAAACAGACAGGTGTTTCATTGAAGGAAAAAAAAAATATCAGTGAAAAAGTCCAGTGAAATTAGAAGTCTAATCTTTACAGAAGTTATAAATGTATCAGTGCAGATGGTCCATGAATCCATTGGAAGTTCTACACCTGGAACTCAAAAATGTCTGCTTGTTTCTTGGCTAGTTTGGCCACCTCATCACGGATGGCTTTGACCAAGGTTGAAGTGGAAAGGCTGCTGAGAGGGATGCTGCTGATCGGATCTCCAGGCTCTGCTAGACTCTGCTGGGATGCTGCGGTGGAGGAAGAGGGTGGATGGTCTGGACCACCCTGAATGGCCTGGCGGTGGTGCCACAGGAGAGGGCTGCCCTGAGGATAGTGAGGGTGAGGAAAGGCCTCTGCGTAGCCTGGTAAGGGCATCTGAAATAGAAAACAGGTAACATTCAACAATGCCTGTGCTAAAACCAGTCAGCAAGGGTGTAATGTTATTTTTTATTGAGTCTTGATCTGTGCTGCAGTTGTCCAAACTCTACACTTAAAAAAGGGAACCAATAGACAAATGCACAAGAAAGAGACACTCACGATAAGGAAAACAAAAAGCTTAAGGATCTACTAATATAATAAGTATTATTAGTGACACTCCATTCAAACAAGTTTGAATTGTGTGATTTGATCATTTTCATTAAACTATGAATTATGAAATCATAAATAAATCACAAACTCTGAACAAGGGTCACATTGTCACCAGGGTTGGGCATAGTTCAAAATTTAAGAATTGACTCCTCGAGTGTAAATTTGAACTGAATTGGCCACCCCGTCAAAATGCTTAACCCCGCCATCAAAAAAAAAAAAAAATCTTGAATTGTTTTCAGTTTAATTTATAAAACTAAATATAAATACCTAAAAATGTGGCCGTTCATTCTGGGAAATAATGTTTTTTTTTTTTTCACATTTAATTATTAAATAAAAAGGTACATAATTACATTCATCTGGCTGGACAAGGAGGTCATTTCATTGTTTGTTTGTTTTACTCTTCTTGTCTGTGTTTACTGCAAATATTTTGAAACTTCTTGTTTATTGAACAGGGTTGATGAAAATCTTAGGGAAAAGTTAAGAAAGTTCTTAAGATCATTTCCAAGAAGTTTGTAAGTATGTTCCTAAGTGCAATTCATAAAAACTGAAAATTAATAAAGAATATTAAAAATATCTTCATTTGTGTTTCAAAGATGAACATGGGTTTGGAATGACATGAGGGTGAGTAAATAATGGCATAATTTTCATGTTTTGGGTGAATTAATACTTGTAGAAGTTCTCAAATGTTTTTGAGATATTTATCGATTTTAATACTTTTGAAGACAAGGCTTTGATGTGGTCTTATTGTATATGTACTATCCTCCTAATGAGGCTGCTTTGTCTAATACAACAAATTTAAAACTTTACATTTAAATCTTAACCTATCTGATTGTTGTCTCGCCCACGGACCGCTGGCTGAACGTCCGATGCATATGGTACACTTAACTGGGAACACTTTCCAAAGTCCAAAGATTTACAAAGTCGTCATCTGATTGGTTGAATTCTACAGGATGTCCGGGAGACCCGTGTTGCATTCTTTAATGGTCCACCTGGAAACAAAGATGCTGTGACGCCAGACCCCCTCATGGAAGAAGAACGCTGTCGTGTTTACAATTGTGACAATGGCCTTGTTTACACTGCAGGTGTATCCGATTTTTTTGACCGTCCATTTACACGTTCTTTAAATTGTGACCCATATCCGATTCATGTGTTTACACTTGACATACTATCTGAAACGTCGCACATGCTTAAAGGGGGTTCTTGCACAGATGGACGAATGTGAAATATGCTTGATGCTAGCTCTGCGATATAGCCTATGCGAAGTTCGCTAAACATCATCATGATTTTGAGGAGGAGGAGGACGAAAAGGGCCATCATTGCAGCCTGCGCATATGCTTCAGTTATTGTGTGCGAGAGAGATCTCAGGACTGGTGGGAACATACAACACGATCTCATGAAAGTGCATATCTATACCACTAATTTTATTTCTCGTGCCATTTATACGCCAAAAATAGTTTTTGCATGCAGATACGCACTGTAAACCCCTTGGGTAGGATTAGGGTGTGGAGTGCGTGTATTACACGCCATAAAGTGCATATCATATGCACGCGAAAACTGCATATCATATGCACTCAAAAACTATTTTTGGCGTAAATGGCACAAGAAATAAAATTTGTGCTATAGATACGCACTTTCATGAGATCGTGGTGGGCTTTAACGAGGAGCAGCGGGTCTGAAATTGTAGGATGAGCAAGCCAACCTTTGATATGTTGTGTCTAGGTGTGTCCACATTCCTCTCCTACGACGACACAACGTTTCGTCAAACCATCTGTCCCTTTGAAAGTGAAAGTGAAAGTGAAAGTGACACGTGACGGCCAAGTATGGTAACCCATACTTGGAATTTGACCTCTGCATTTAACCCATCCAAGTTAATGCACACACATTAGGGGCAGAGTAGTGAGTAGTTAACACACACACACTGCAAACGTGGATACACACACCCAGAGCAGCGGGCAGCCTTTGTGTGGCGCCCGGGGAGCGATTAGGGGTTAGGTGCCTTGCTCAAGGGCACCTCAGTCATTTCCCACCGGTTCTGGAATCGAACCAGCAACCTTTGGGTTACCAGTCCAACTCCCTAACCACTAGGCCATGACTGCCCCTTGCTGATGCGCGTCTGCGTTTCTCTCATCATTAAACCGCGGAGACGTAGCCTAATGCCTCAGAAAATCCGATCTGACTGTTTACATGATTGGCACATATATGATTGGCACATCGCATTGGCACTTCCATATAGGCTATGAACGAGGCCTGAAACCGATCTCGAAATATCCGAATGCATGCGTTTTTTTCCTGTTTACTCTGTCATAGAACATATCCGATCTGTATCACATTTGAGCAAAAAATCGGAATTGGGTCACATTTTACTGACAGTGTAAACAAGGCCAATGAGAGCTTTTCATGATCAACTAAACGCTGGATTTTCAAAAGTATGTGAAGTATGTAAATTTTGCGGCATAGACTCTTCAAAATACGTCCAAGAGTTTTACACACTGGTCTGTTATTGTAGGGACATCAATGTTACATTTTCACGCCCGTACACATGACGCTAACAAAACGAACTGTGACTGGTTGCTTTACATGTCAGTCAGATGGGTGGTCCTTGGCCAATGAAAGCTGCTATGGAGTCTACACCTTCTGCCGTCAGACTGAAGGTCTGGCTACGCGAGACTAATTTTATTTTCTCTTAACTGTTTTTAAGTGGCAAGCACTGGCTATTTACTTGCTAGGTTATAAAAGTAAAATCTTGTAGTAATATGTGTTATATGCAGATATTTTATATACTTATTAATTCATTAAACATCTTACCCTTGGGGGTTTCAAGATAAATGGGAGATTATCCTAAATTTAAAGCATTATTTACTTTGATTTTTAAATCTTTCCCCACCAGCACTATTTAAAAAAAGGTTGCCAGCCACCGCCAGCATTTTTTGATCATTTTCACAAAAATGTAATGGCCCAGAATATTTTGTTGTGTGAATATTTGAACATGCAACGTATCAAAAGAAAGAACAGGGCCTTTGCTTTTAAACTAAAGTTAAACTGTTTTATTACATTTTGAACAAAAAAGCTGAGAAAATTGCATTTTTGCAAGCCTTTTTTAAGGTGCATAAGCAATGCTTTTATCGCTTGCTTCTGCTTCTTCTTTTTTCGCCTGTGTTTTGATCTGGGGTTCTGTACTCTTTCAGAAGATGCGTAATAGCCCTACCCTACCATACAGTCATGACCAAAAGTGTTGGCACCCCAGAAAATTTTCCAGAAAAAGTATTTCTCACAGAAAAGTATTGAAATTACATGTTTTGCTATTCACGTTTATTTCCTTTGTGTGTATTGGAACAACACAAAGAAACTTGAAAACTTAAAATTTTCACACAAAATTATTGGCACCCTTTCAAAAGTGTGGATGAATACGTTTGTTTCAAGCTCCTTGATGCTCCTTTAAACTCACCTGGGGCAAGTAACAGGTGTGGGCAATATAAAAATCACACCTGAAAGCAGATAAAAAGGAGAGGAGAGAAGTTGACTCAGTCTTTGCATTGTGTTTCTGTGTGTGCCACACTAAGCATGGAGAACAGAAAGAGGAGAAGAGAACTGTCTGAGGACTTAAGAACCAAAATTGTGGAAAAATATCAACAATCTCAAGGTTACAAGTTCATCTCCAGAGATCTAGATGTTCCTTTGTCCACAGTGCACAACATGATCAAGAAGTTTGCAACCCATGGCACTGTAGCTAATCTCCCTGGACGTGGACGGAAGAGAAAAAATGATGAAAGGTTGCAACTCAGGATAGTCCGGATGGTGGATAAGCAGCCCCAAACAAGTTCCAAAGAAATTCAAGCTTTTCTGCAGGCTCAGGGTGCATCAGTGTCAGTGCGAACTATACGCTGACATTTGAATGAAATGAAACGCTATGGCAGGAGACCCAGGAGGACCCCACTGCTGACACAGAGACATAAAAAAGAAAGACTACAGTTTGTCAAAATGTACGTGAGTAAGCAAAAATCCTTCTGGGAAAACGTCTTGTGGACAGATGAGACCAAGATAGAGCTTTTTGGTAAAGCACATCATTCTACTGTTTACCGAAAACGGAATGAAGCCTACAAAGAAAAGAACACAGTACCTACAGTCAAATATGATGGAGGTTCAAAGATGTTTTGGGGTTGTTTTGCTGCCTCTGGCACTGGGTGCCTTGACTGTGTGCAAGGCATCATGAAATCTGAGGATTAACAAAGGATTTTGCAATGTAGGGCCCAGTGTCAGAAAGCTGGGTTTGTGTCCGAGATCGCTGGAGAGTTCTGAAGTGGCCAGCAATGAGTCCAGATCTAAATCTCATTGAACACCTGTGGAGAGATCTTAAAATTGCTGTTGGGAAAAGGCGCCCTTCCAATATGAGAGACCTAGAGCAGTTTGCAAAAGAAGAGGGGTCCAAAATTCCAGGTGAGAGGTGTAAGAAGCTTATTGATGGTTATAGGGAGCGATTGATTTCAGTTATTTTTTCCAAAGGGTGTGCAACCAAATATTAAGTTAAAGGTGCCAATAATTTTGTCCGGCCGATTTTTGGAGTTTTGTGTGAAATTATGTGAAATTTGCTTTTTTTTCCTCTGGTTTTTTTTTTTTTTTGGAAAAAAACATAAATAAATAAACATGTGTATAGCAAAACATGTGTAATTGCAATACTTTTCTGTGAGAAATACTTCATTTTCTGGAAAAAATTCAGGGGTGCCAACACTTTTGGCCATGACTGTATAACGGTGAAAATACGTTATATTCCACCAATGCCGGGGAAGCATTGTATCATAAATGACAGAAAATTCCATCAATGTCGGGGAAAGAGTTAAGAATATTATTTTTAATAACCTGAATTCTTATTAAGATCTAATAAAAGAAAATAGAGCTTAGGAAGAATTGTAATCTTAAGAATGTTTTGTGCCCATGTTGTATAAAAGAAGATTATCAGAATATATCTATAGGTTAAAGGAATTTCATTGAATTTTATTTCATTTTCATTAATTCTACTTCCTTACATTCTGCATAATATTTGCTACTTTAATTTAAATCAGGAATGTTAAGAGACCGTTCGGTATTTATGGAATGGACCACCAGAGGAAAATAGGGGAGGATCATGTCTTTTTATTCTTTGTTGAGGGGAGGGTCATCCAACTTTTTTTAGTGTAGGGGGAGGGTCACCCAACTTTTGTATTCATGAAAACAGCAAAGTTTCAAAGTGGCTTGTTTGGTGCATATTTTTCCATGTAACTCCATGTAGCTCTCTCAGTCTCTGCCCCCCATCGCTAGCAGATGGGTCTGACCCAACAAAAATCCAGTTTGGCGCTGTTCGACAGTGCGCACGTGCTCAGAAATAGTGCATCATGTCAGAACAGAACGCCAATGAAATGTTTACCCGGCAACAAGCAAATAATAAACTTTTGTGATTGCGAATAAGTGCAGTGTCCTGTGAGTGTAACTCTACCGTTGCATTAACATGTGATGTGAATGTACGTCGAGTTTTACAGTATTGGGATTGAGGCGCCAGAACTGCAGCTGATAGAATGTGCGCTGTTGCACGATACTACCATATTTTAGTTTCCATGCTTATTGTGTTTCCACAACAATGTTAGTGAGTAAATCTACTGAAATGGCCACCATAACAGTTGAGTGTGATGTGTAAGATGAGAAAGCAGAGGTTATGTCGTTTGTCATGGTTGTAAAAAAACAATGGCTATCTGAACATCTTTCTATTTTGTCTATTTTGACTATAGATCTCAAAACTCCTCCGGTAGCCCCTTAAATAAAAAACAAACAGTCCCTAAAGTTTTTTTTTTTTTAAGTCAATTCGATTCTGAATGGCACACAACCCTGCTTGTGACAGAGGAAAGAAAGAAAAAGAAAAGTGTTCATTTGAAGAAATGTGCTCAACTACCCCGGGAATTTGTTGTTTCCACTCAACGTCAGCGATAAATTCAGTTCAGCAAATGGTTTCTAAATGACACTGGTTCTGCAAAAAGACACCGTGTGAATGCAGGCACACACAAACAGGGATAAGGACAATCCAAAAAGACAAGCCTTGCACCCAAGGGCAGGTCACATAAGCAGACAGAATGTACCCCAAATTCAGAACAATTTATAGAGGCACATGTGACAGACCAGTTCTGCTTCTCTTGGTTGCAGTCCATGAGGTTTACTCCACGTTAAGTTGTATTAGTGATGCATGCACTGTAACACTGGAGTCTTGGGATGCAACCCAGTTTTTGAAGCAGAATTGGACAACTGATAGAGAACCAATAAATAAATATGATAAATGTATTCTTACAGATTCTGCCCACTGAGGAGGCACGTCCTCGGGTTCAGGGGGGTAAGACATCCAGGATGGGCTGTGATAGGAGGAGGGTGGTGTAGACATGAAATATCCTGTGCATCCTGGACGAGTGGCTGGGATGGCGTACACTGCTGTCATAGGATTTCCTGTGGGTCAAAAAAGGAAGAGATTTTAGGGTATGTTTGAAATAAACACATGCTATTATTAAGCATATTGGGATTAACTTAACTTTACATATTCTGAAGGAAATATGAGTAGTGTTTGGCTGTGCCATACTCATGGCCATGATGCTAAAAAGTTTGCGAAGGTGTTCTGTGTGGTTGCTTTGTGATTGCTTGATATTTGACGTCAAAATAGCCCACCCAAAAATCTATGTTATTCTTTTCTAGATATGGGTCCAGTCCCTCCTTCAATGTAAGTTTCTGATGTTTTCACATTTTATCATCAGCCAAGTCAGATAATTTAAAAAAGTAACAGCCCAACTCTCGTCAACAAGGTTCAAAATTTGAGGTATCCTTCATGTGCAGATCACCAATGATCCAGGAAGGGTGTTAAACTTCCCTAACTTAAAATATAAGAATAGCTACACTCTACATAACTATACTAAAATGAAGGTTCTTTATTGGCATCAATACATAGTTCAGGCATGAAACTCTAACCGAACTCTAACCGAACGCTGGTTCTTTCAACGCTGTGGCACCAGCCAATCAGAAGTATTTCCACGTAACCATATATATCGTACCCTAGCTCGCGATAGGGACGCTGCGCGATGTAAAAGCTTCTGTTATCCATCCTCCTCCCAAGCGCCATCTGTAGAGATCTGCTACAGGGGTTCTAACATTTCTTGAAGCCGCCTTTCATTTGTTTGTTATTTTTGACTAAGCTGAACAAATTATTGTATTTGCTCAGCAGCAGCATAGCAGATCTCGTCTGCCAAAATCAAGCCTATTCCATGTCCCATGGAAAATAAATACTGGTTGAAATTTATCCACTCTGAGAATTGTCATGACTGAAATTGTTTTATGAAGAACCTTTAACATCCATGAAACCTTTCCATTGCACAAATGGATCTTTAAAGTGGAAAAATGTTCTCCAGATAAATAAAATGTTCTTTACACACACACAAAAAAAAGGTTTTCCCTGAAAGATACTTTGTGGAACAAAAAATGGTTGTTCTATGGCATCACTGCAAAAATCACTGGTTCACTTTATATTGAAGGTCCCTTTAACAATCTGTTGACTATAAGTAACGTTGCACCTACTAACTCTCATTAGAGTGTTAGTAGAGTATTAGTAGAATGGTAGGGTTAGGGTTAGAATGAGCTGATATGTTGGCAAAGTTACTTATAGTGTTACAAAATCCCAATTTGGAAACTATTTGAACAACATTTTGAAAGGGAAAAAAATTGCACTGTGACACTGCTTGAAGAAAATATGAAAAATATGGACATAGTAAACTCCCGCTGAACTTCTCGTTTGCTGGATGTATGTTGAAAACATGAAATGGTAACATTGAACAGTATATTTTAAAAAAAAGATTACTCATATGGAAGTATAGTACAGGAATCCATCAATGTTCATGGACATACACGGCTGGAATTTTACTGGCTATGAGGTGTGAAGGCCTTTGCATGAGAGAAGTCATTATTGAATGTTTGTAAACCATAGAAAAACAGTTGAAATACACACTAACCTGAGTGGTTTGGAATGGGCTCAGTAGTGACAGGAGGGAGTGGTGCTCTGCTGTTTGCCATGTAGGGAGCACTTTCATGCTGACTCTGCATTGACGATTCAGGACAATGACCCTTTGGACCAAGATCAGAAGATGACCTGAAGAACATAGCAACAATTTCATGCATTGACATGGTTTTACCACCAGGTGATAGTGTTGATTTATGTCTAAAGTCAATATGCTGCCTTTGTACAGAGAGAATGAACTAGAATTAATTATAATTAAGTTATTGTAACAGTCACCAGCTGGAGTGCCCTTGAGAGCCACCAGAGGGCACTCCACACCAGACTATTATAACTCCCTCACAAACTACATTTCCCATAACTCACTGCCCGAACTCATCATCACTGATTGCATTCACCTGTGTCTCATCACCCTGTTAGTCTCAGCCTATTTATACCATGTTCACTCATTCACTCACTGCAAAGTTTTGTATGTTGTTGCACTGCATTTCCGAGCGTTTTCCCTGGTTTCATGTCTCTTGGTTTTTGGATTTTGGATTTTGGATTTTTTACCTGTTCTGTGGATTACTCTTTTGCCTCTGACCCCTGCCTGGTTTGTTTGTTTGTTTGTTTGTTTGTTTGGATGGCCTACCTGTGTTTTGACCTATTGCCTGTATATTGGATTACGTGTCTGGATTGCCCCTTAATTAAAGCTGCATTTGGATCTCAACCTTCGTGTCTCGGAGCAGTTCGTAACAGAAAACTTCGCCAACATGGATCCAGCAGTGAGACTTATGCGTCTCTGACAAGGAGACCGCAGTCTAGAGGACTATGTACTGGACTTTATCAACCTGGCTCAGTTGACAAACATGGACTGAGTGGCTCTGCTGTTACTGTGGATATCGTGGAGGAGGAACACAAAAGCTACGCTGTACCCACCATTCCAGAGTCTAGTCCCGTCACGACCGCTGTTCCAGAGCCTGAGCTTCTTCACGTCAGTCCTGCCAATCCAGAGACTGTTCACGTCACGTCTGCCGATCCAGAGACTGTTCGCGTCACGTCCGCCGAGCCAGTGTCTCCGGACAGGATGGCCGCCGCCAAGCCAGTGTCTCCGGACAAGATGGCCGCCGACGAGCCAGTGTCTCCGGACAAGATGGCCGCCGACAAGCCAGTGTCTCCGGACAAGATGGCCGCCACCACGTCGCCTGAGCCCTCAGCAGAGATGGCCGCCGCCACGCCTGAACCTGAGTCCTCAGCAGAGATGGCCGCTGCCACGGTGTCTGTTCCTGAGCCGGTGTCTGTTCCTGAGCCGGTGTCTGTTCCTGCCCATAACCCCATAGCCGCCCCCAAGGAAATTTTTTTGAGGTCCCTTGATAGGACCATGGAGGCCGCGCCGCCATGGTCTCCTGAACTGTCTGGACCGCCCTGTAGCCCTGAACCGCCTGGTCGCCCTGAACCGTCTGCTCCCCCCTGGCCGCCTGAAGGGTCGTCTCTGCCCTGGTCACCTGCACTGCCTGCTCCGCCCTGGTCGCATGCACTGCCTGCTCCGCCCTGGCCTCCCATCTCCCGACACTCCACACCAGACTATTATCACTCCCTCACAAACTACATTTCCCATAACTCACTGCCCGGACTCATCACTGATTGCATTCACCTGTGTCTCATCACCCTGTTAGTCTCAGCCTATTTATACCATGTTCACTCATTCACTCACTGTGAAGTTTTGTATGTTGTTGCACTGCATTACCAAACGTTTTCCCTGGTTTCATGTCTCTTGGTTTTTGGATTTTTTTTTTTTTGCCTGTTCCGTGGATTACTCTTTTGCTTCTGACCCCTGCCTGTTTTGTTTGTTTGTTTGGACGGCCTACCTGTGTTTTGACCTATTGCCTGTATATTGGATTACGTGTCTGGATTGCCCCTTAATTAAAGCTGCATTTGGATCTCAACCTTCGTGTCTCGGAGCAGTTCGTAACAGTTATATGGCAGACTTCATGAAAATACATGATTTTGTTGAAGGAATATTTCACCAAAAATATGTATTTCTTTTGAAATGTTGAAAATAATGTTCAGGCTGCTCTTTTCCAAACAATGAATGTGAATGGCTATTGATGCAATCAAGCTAAAAAAAAAGAAAATAAGCACAATTAATCCTATAAAGCCTACTGTTTCTGTATAATATTTGATACACAAATTAAGGCTTCAAAATTGTTAATGTGATAAACTTTGCTGAAGAACGTCTAGGTCAGTGATTCTCAACTGGTGGGCCGTGGGCCTCGGAGCGCCATCTGGTGGGCCGTGTAGGCAGTGGTAGACTACCCCCAAATTAATTTTTATTTATTTTTTAATTTACAAATCTTATTTTCTAATTATCTAATTGTTCTTATGAATTTGTATGATCAAAAACACTCAAGTCAAGTCAAGATGCATTATTTAAAAGCTAATTTAGGTTAAAATATCGCAGCACCAATCACGTCAGATTGAACGTTTGTTCGATTAGATGCAGTAACATTACGTTACTGTAATATGGCTCGTTTTCTGAAAAGAAAAGCAAATGTGGGAGACAGACCTGTGCAAGGAAAAGCTTTGAAGTATGTGGTGAGAAAATGCGACGCTGAATACATTACATTTGGTGTTATAAGGGCAGGTACACACGGACGAGAAGCGCAGCGCCGCGTCTACAACTCGAGGTATCGCACACTGGACGCGCACTTTCTCAGTTTATGGCCAGCAATATTGTTATGTTTAAGGACATTACAAAATTAAGATAATGTCTGTAGGCCTACTATGTTATGATTGCAATTAAATTTACAATTACAATTAAATACAATCATTGCTGAGTCTGCAGTCTGAACACTTTACCTCAGGATGTACATTAACTGAATTAATTGAGAATCTCACCTGAAAATCCGATTTTCATCCACGCAGCTGATTTCTGTAAATGAATATAAAACTAAATGTATCTTGCAGCACAGGGTGAAGTCAGTATAGGCTACATTAACGATGCTTTGAGACAAATATAATGTTGTAAATTTAATATAAAACTATGTAAATGGCGCTCTGTGGTGCGACAGGATTTTGAACAGCGTCTTGAGCAATAGCTGGCACTGCGGACAGACGCCGCCGGTGTGTGTGAATTTTAAAGACGTAGCATATGCACGCAAAAAACATTTTTGGCGTATAAATGGCACGAGAAATAACATTCGTGGTATAGAGATCGTGTTGCAGCGAATAGAGAGAATCCCCTCTTGTGTGTCTGACCTGTTGTTACAGGTATGTTAGCATGTTATTGTTACAGGAATGGTTACTGAGTAAACCTGCAAAGTCTTTTTGATACAAGGACAGTTTTTATCTATATAGCTGACTTGACATTGTCTGCTACAGTGGCATAACAGATTAACAGCAGAGTATATCATTGTACTTTTATAATTTTCTGTTATTCTGTGTTCATACTATCATATGTGGAAAGGTGGTCCTCGGAATGTTTTTAAACACTCATTGGTGGGCCATGAGTTGCAAAAGGTTGAGAACCCCTGGTCTAGGTTACTAATATAACCCCCATTCCCTGAAGGAGGGAAAAGAGACCTTGTGTCGGACTGACGTCATGGGGTTTCGCCTGGGAGCCCAGTCACCTCCAAGTGGTAACAAAACGAGCCAATGGACATTGGCCAGTGAAATTTGCATGCCGAGTCATACCTACTCCTACATAAGGGTATAAATATGACCGACATTACTCACTTCTTTCATGTTTTGCTGAGGAACCGAGACAGGGATCCTGGCCATTCAGCAGTGATTCATGGCTGTGGCAGGGGGGACATGACGTCTCCGTTCCCTCCTTCAGGGAAAGGGGATTACATTAGTAACCTAGATGTTCAAATTCAGTCAGTCACGTTCCTCGTTATGTCGGACTGACATCATGGGCATAACTGACATAACCACTGTGAACCACTGTGTCTTACGTGTGATGGAGACGCAGATGCTGGCAAGCTGTTGCGTGCCCTTTTAGCAACTGCGGGGGGGGGGGAATTTCACACTCCATCTGGGGAATCCCCATGAAACCCCTGACCGCCCAACAGTCGAGGGTAATGAGAGAGGAAAACCTTTGAACAGATTTTGCCACTAATGGACATCCATACTGCCAAAGCTCTTCATGCACTTCCGGAAAAAAAGACGATCTTCGCATAGTGCTCCGAGTCTTGAAACCAATCATCCAGCCGTGATCGCTCAGAATGAGTCTGAGTGTGCGGTGGCCCAAGCAGGCATGGCTGTCAACTCTGAATCTGATTCAGCATGAGCAAACACCGCCAAAGCGGGAAGCTCTGTTTTATCCTCATCTTCTAGCCCAAGGCTGGTTGCCTACCTTGACCTAGACTGCAACTAAATGGTTGCATTTTGCCACCTTTTTTCCTTCTAGTGCTACTGAATTTAAGAGGCTGCTCACTGCAGAGCCAATGGGTGGAACTTGACATCCAGCTCCCCCTCACTGGATGTAATGGGTGGAGCTAGATGGTCTAAACACACCTTAACCATTCTCATAAACCAGTGTCGAGTACTGAATTCTTTAACCGGGTATGCTGGGTGTTGCACCATGTATATGTTGGACCTTTTATTGAAAGTAGCCTACATTTACCTGTTGAGACATGCCGTTACAAGCGTGATGTTTGAGTTGAGGGAAGAGCCGTTAGCAAAATATATTTTTGTAATTCCTCAAGGTGCCACTGGTGTCGCAGAAACTACAAACTTCACCTTTAAATTGTATGGCGCATTGTCTTAGGACATACAAAAGATCTAAACCAGAGAGGAAAAGTGATCATTTAAATGTATGCAGGAAGTATTTTTTTTTTATTAAAAAGATTATATATATATATATATATATATATATATATATATATATATATATAGACTAGTCAGACTAGTCTGATAGTTTCTTTCATGACAGTATCTATTTACAACAGTCAACATCCAATAAACATCGACGTACACTTGATCCACACAAAACAATTTACAATCACAAAAATGTCACAAATTATACATTACACTCCCTTAAACGTTACTTACACCTTACACTCCTATACTACACTATACAATTACAACACTTCAACACCTGTCTGAGTCAATCCGTTACAGAAGACAAGACCCTACTTTAACGCAGCATGAGCGCCCCAGATCCTTTTCAGGAGATCGTGGATAGACTCAAGCACGCGCTCAGCGCTTCCACAGCCACAACATCCGCCATTGCTTCTCCTTCTCCGGTAACGTACACCAGTCCCGTGGCCATCATGGCGCCCTACTGTGGCTCGGCGGAGAATTGCAACGGATTCCTTTTACAATGCTCACTGGCTCTAGAGATGCAACGCAGCGTTTTGCCACAGATCGAGCCAAGATTGCCTTAATTATATCCTTGCGGTCAGGGCGAGCTTTACAGTGGGCCGAAATTCTCTAGACTCAAGCAAAACTGGTAACTCAATCCCTGGATAGTTTCACAAGGCACTTCCGCCAGGTCTTTGGTTAACCACAAGGAGATTCAACCAATGGTGAGCAACTATATCATCTTAAACAGGGAAAAATGTCCATTTCTGATTATTCCTTGAAGTTTCGCACCCTTGCAGCGGCCAGTGGATGGAACGAAAGCTCGCTCCTGACCACATTGGCTCCAGGTCTGCGGTTGCATCTCGCTGCCTATGACGACTCAATGGGACTTGAAAAGTTCATTCAACTATCACTCCAAGTGGCGCGCCATGTGCAGCATTGTCTGGATGAACAACCGAGCCAGTATTTCCCCCATCATCTCCGCCAGCCAGAGTTTCCCAGTGCTCCAGAACCAGACACCGAACCAATGCAACTTGGTAACACTCGTTTGCCTTTTTGCCGGCAGAGAAGGCTGGCCCAGGGTCTGTGTTTATACTGTGGCGCCTCAGGACACATCAGATACACATGTCCCATCCTTCCTCCAAGACCCACGGTGAGCTTTATTTACAACCCCTCTGTTGAAATGAAACCACTTACCACAGTTGTAGTACTGACTGCAGTCCATGTATCTGTTTCTATACCAGCCCTCATTGACTCTGGGTCAGCCGGAAATGTAATCTCAGAGGATCTCTGCCGCCAGCTCAAGCTCAAGAAGAGGTTCACCGAAACCAGTTACCAGGTTTACTCAGTGATTGGAAAACCACTCTGTAAACGCAATATTCACTTTTCACTAAACAGCTCTGTGAAATCTAGTGAGAAGTGTCTGAGTTTGCTGCTCTAAAAAGTTAGTCTGGAGCCCAGCAATAACTTTGCATGAGGGACAGACCAAAATTTCTGTCATTTATCAAACTTGGTACGGTGCGTTGGTTACAACAATAACATTGTTGACATTATTATTATTTTTTTATTTTTTTAAGGAAGCTCTCCTTTTCAGTGCATAACTACTTAATAATGGCAAGCTTAGAGGACTTATATAGCGAACAAGTCATACATACTTTATTGGTACTTTAATGTCATTTTTGGAGCTTGATAGCTCTATCCACATTTACTTTAGCTGTTAGACTTGTGAACATCTCCTTTTGTGTTCCACGAAAGACAGAAAGTCATTTGGTTTTGAGTAAATGATGGAACAAAAATAAGTGCTGAATAAACTGATGCACTAGTCACTGCCATGAGGGGAAAAAAGAGGTGTAACAAGGTGTGTGTATGTTCTGACCGTCGCAGTGAGGACTCAGGTGGAGGGCCTGTTCTTGGTGGGACGGGGGGTGGAGGAGACCCAAGAGCCATGTCAGGAAGCTGAGTGAACCTGAATGTCTTTTTGAGAAATTTGCATATTACCGTTCACATAACGCTCAAGTGATATGGGTTTTGACCAAGGAAAGAAGTTTTGGTAACATTTTCTATGAAGCCTGCATTTATTATGTATCATAAGGGTATTCTTAAAGGGATAGTTCACCCAAAAATGAAAATTAGCCCACGATTTACTCAACCTCAAGTCATCCTAGGTGTATATGACATTCTTTTTTCAGACGAATACAATCGGAGTTATATTAAAAAATGTCCTGGCTCTTCCAAGCTTTATAATGCCAGTGAATGGCTTTATATTTTTTTAAGTCAATCAAAGCGCATCCAACCATGATAAAAGTGCTCCAGGTGGCTCCAGGGGGTTAATAAAGGCCTTCTGAAGTGAAGTGATGCATTCGTGTAAGAAAAATATTCATATTTAAAACTTTATCGACTAAAATAACTAGCTTCTGGCAGACATAACTAGCTTCTGGTGTGGAGCAGTTATATCATGGATGGATGCACTTTGATGGGCTTCAAAAAATATAAAGCCATTCACTGCCATTATAAAGCTTGGAAGATCCAGGAAATGTTTTAATATAACTCTGATTGTATTCAACTGAAAGAAGAATGTCACATTCACCTAGGATGACTTGAGGGTGAGTAAATCATGGGCTAATTTTCATTTTCAATGCCTTATGAACAACCTTATAATGTGTTGTGTCATCTCATGAATAATGGTAACAACAGTAATAAAACTTACCCTTTTTGTGGTTATAACTATTAAGAATATGATGATTTATAACACACAATCAACATGATTTTATCCACACAGTTATAATGGATTATATATCCCATAATTTCATATCTTTTACTTTCCCAAGTCTCATATCTTGACATTGTCTACTTAAGACCTGCGCAATATCATAATACATCTTATGAGTGGTATTTTACTGCTTAAAGTATAGTGACAAAAACAAAGCCTTCTTTTAAACATCTAAAAAGCTTTATAATGTGGTCTTAATATTAATAAGTGGTCTTTGTCTGCTTTAAGTAAAGTTACAAAAGCTGAGTATTCTTTTAAACAGCTATAAGATATCATGAATTGGTTATAAGACATTTCCCTTAAAGTAAAATCAAAGTTTTGTGGAAAAGTACAAATAAAACAATACATTCAAAATGCAAATCATGTTCTATTCATAAAAATTGTAAAATTACAAGGCTTTACCAATTCTAATAAGTAGGTAGGTATTATTACTGTTGTTTATAATGAAATGATAAACTCATTATAAGGTTGTTTATAAGGCATTATGTGTGCATTATAATGCATTAAGAATTCCCTTATTATGCATTATAAATGCATTGTAACTATTGTTATGAATAATTATCAGATGATACAACACATAATAAAGTTGTTTTTAAGGCATTATGCATGTATTATAATGCATTAAGAATACCGATATAATGCATTATAAATACAGGCTTCAAAGAAAGTGTTACCGAAGTTTTTAACAAGGAAGCTTTTTGTTGATACATCTGTACATATATGCACAAATCTTTATGACATTTGAATGATAATAAATTCGATTTCAGACACTGCTTGATTTTACACATGCACACAAAAAGGCTTTGTAATAACACTGTTAATCGGCACAATTAGTTCACTACTTCTGATATCAAAACGAGAAAATGTTAAAAGATTAATCAGCAATAAAAAAAGAAAGAGAGATAATAGATTTCTTTAATAAATAAAAAAACATTAAACAATTGTAATTATTCCAAACTTTTGACCAGTAGTGTAAATCAAGCCATTTTACTTCCATAATCTTATTTAAGCAAGTTGTATGCAAGTAAATAAGGTCTATTTTGATTCCATGTTGACTTTAATACGAATAAGACTAATAAGTGTTTATAATGGCTTTAGTGACAGACTGTACAACTGTACCTGTTTGGCCAGACTGCACTGGTAAGGGTCTGGTTTATAGGCTGGCACCCACTGCAGGCCTCCCTGCCCTTGATTCTTGGTGACTGGCGCACTGGTCACCACCTCTGAGTATGGGATGACTGGACCCAGGTCATAGGGACCTAGCGACTGATGTTGATGGTGGGAGTGATAGTGGTGGTGGCTGGAGGTGGAGTGGCCAGCTGAAGCTAGGCTAAAGGCTTCCTCTAGCAGGAGATGCATCTGCTGACGAACCTCATCTATGGAAGGCTGAGAGCTCAGCGTTGATGTCTCAGATTGACCTTTGATTTGGCGACCACAGCCAAAATAATGGCGGGCTGCTAGACGGTCGACGTCAGTCTCTTCAATAATCTCCGGCTCAGTCTGCAACAGAAAAAGAAAACAAACACAAACAGACTCGCATGTATTTAAAAGCTGCTGAATTGTGATGTTCAAAATAAATTTAAAGGAATCGTTCACACAAATATTTAAATTCTGTGATCTTCATTGTTCAAATGGTTTTCTTTCTTTTGTGGGAGATTGATTAGCATTCAGTGTGTTATAATGTGTATAAAAAATGGGGTAATAAAGCTTCAAAATCTTATTTCTGCAGTTGCAGATTCAGACCTAGTGCATAAATAGTCCAGTGCACCAGGTTTGGCATTAAACAATGCTAAACACCATTGGCTCTCCATTGGCAGAGTAGAAGAAAAACTATGGTATGTAATCATATGGACTACTTTTATGATGCTTTTATGTTGTTTTTGTCCCTGGTCACTGTATGGAAAGGAATTAACATTCTTCAAAACATCTGTTTTTGATCTACATCTGTCAGAAAATATCATACAGGTTTAGAAGAATATGAGGGTCAGTAAATGATGACAATTTTAACTGTTTTAAATATTCCTTTTTTTTTTTTTTACACATCAAAGGGTCTAAACAGCTGAAACATTATGAAACTAACACAATATTAGCACAACCAGACAGGAACTCTCAGTGCCTGTTTTGAGCTCCTTGAGATCCTGCTGACATTCAGAAATTATTAGTCAAGTATGACAGAGAAAAAAGCCAAGAAAAAAATGAAAATGTTTACAATGACTCCAACCTGATATTTTACTAAGGAGCCCCTAAAAAGTCATGGTGATGGAAAAAAAATATGAGGGACAGCCCGCCAAATACGCATGCTACTTTATCTGATTATTTGTAAGTGTGAACTCGTGAAACTGACGATGACATTACTGGAACATGCGCTTATCAGAGGCTACAAATATATGAGCAACAGGTGAGCTCTTAAGGTTTTTTGTTTTGTTTTCAGTGACTGTTCTGTTTGTGTGTGTGCTACACTGTTTCTGTCACTCTATTGTCAGGAGTTAGTTTCCACCTTGCAGTGGGCTGTCTATTTGTGTCTACAGCGAAAAGAGGAAAATGAGCGTCACTCAAGGAAAACGGAGTGTGTTTCTGTGTTCATGGCTCATGCCTGAATATAAGACACACCAGTTGCTTTTTGTGTTTGGGGGAAGAGCATGCTGCTTTTGCATTGGAGCACAGCGATTGTGAGCACTGTGAACTGTTCACCATTGAAGTGCTTTGCGCTCGCGAGTCGATCTGGCTGAGGAGTGAGAGACGGGTCTGTCCTTATCGCTCGCTCTCTCTCTCCAGATCAGGATGTCCTCTTGCCTGACTACAAAGCATGCCCGGCGCCTCTTCAGTTCGGGCAGAGGACAGTGCATCTCTTATTTCTGGTGAGATTGATTTTGAGTCACCGCCTCCAAACATTCCTCCCGTGATGATAAAGCACAGGGGGAACCACCGAGGTGGTCACTCATGCAGTGCCTAAACGCTTAAAGTTAGCCTCCTTGACAAGTTAACTTCTTTGGTTTTCCTCTTTGCATTGGTGATGCACTGGAGAGGTGAGGTTATTTTGGGCTCCTGATAATATTTTTTAATCTTAATTTTAAGTTTTGCTTTTATGTCTATATTTTTACTCTAATTTATCTATATAATATAATATTATATAAATGTGGAAATGAGAGCACATGTGACAAGTGTACTTCACATTTGTTTTATAGATAAAACAAGGGCAACTCTCACACTAAGAGGCTGCTTAAATTTGTTTTATATCAGGTATATTTTCTGTTACATGTATTTCCTTGTTTAATGTGATATATCTTCGCTCTTTGCATTGGTGATGCACTAGAGAGATAAAACAAAGGCGACTCTCACTCTCAAGAGGCTGCTTTAATTTGTTTTATATCAAGGAATAAAAGATCAGTGAAACTGCTGAATGCTGTCCTGTTCTTCACAACGCACAAAACACAATGCAGACAACAGACCAGTTACACAAGGGCATGTGGTTATACGATGATGCCCCAGTCTGAAGAGGCACTCACAGGCTTTCTCTTCCCTGGGAGCTCATCATCACTTAAAATGTCAGCGCTCCCCACCAAGCCATGCAGAATAACATCCACACTGGTGGAGAAGGCGTTTCAGTCAGCCAGTCGGGCTGGTGCTGCTCTGCACACTATGGCAGGCGTACCAGGCTGACCTGCTAAAAGAAAGGCTCAAAAGCAGAGTAAGGCTCAGCAGCCTCAGAAAAGACCTGACATCAGTACTACCTTCTAAGAAGAAGAGGTCCTGATTGCTTTGCACCAGGTCTGTGGGGGTGGCCCCTTTTGGGATGGGGTGTGTAAAAATACATCAACTAGCTTCTTCCCGGCACCCTCACAAAACCACTATAACATCCCTGCCACCTCTTTTGAATGTTCTGTCGCTTCCTGTTATCAGCCAGGACACAGAACATTTACCATCCCCCCAACAGGAAGTATCGGAATTGGTACCCTTTTCAGAGAACTTGGCAGCATGAAAGCCACTGCTGGTTATCTCTCCTTGGGTTCTAAAGACAGTTAAATAAGTTATTTTTGAACTATAAAAAGAAAAAATGGCCAGAGGAGAACTGAGCCTGGCTTCTCCCAAGGTTTTTTTTCTCCATTCTGCTGATGGAGTTTATGTTCCTTGCCACTGTCGCCTCTGGCTTGCTTAGTTGGGGGCACTCAAATTTCATTGCATTGCTCTCCGCGTTTCAATAGCATGGCCTCCTCTACCGTAAAATCAGAGCAGGTGCATTTACTGTCACAAAAACTGCAATCTCTCCTGTGCAAAGGGGCCATAGAACATTTTCCCCTCCCAGAGAAAGAGTCAGGCTACTATAGTTGGTACTTTCTGATTCAAGATGCTAACTATCAAGATGATTGTGTCGCAAATACAACATCACGATTGTTTTGTCACAATTGATCTCAAGGATGCATACTTTCACATAGAAATCCTGCCACAACACAGGAAGTGTGTTTAGAACACTTTCTAAAATCCATGTTTATGGTAAGGGTTACGTGCTGCGGCTTCGATCCCTTTCTATGTGGCTCAGACCCCGGTTCCTCACCTTGGGTCCCACTCTAGGTGGTAGTTGTCATCGCAAGATGCTAACAACAGACGCTACCCATATGGGCTGGGGAGTGGTCTTAGGTGGCAATCCAGCCCAGGGAATCTGGTGAGGTTATCATCTTGATTGGCACATCAATTGTATTTCTGGCCCTGAAGCATTCCTCCACCAGTAAAGAGGCTACCATGTCCTATTGCGGGTGGACAACACTATGGTAGTCACCTACATTAATCGCCAGACGGACTGTGTTTGCGTCGTCTGCACAGGCTAGCGCAGGTTCTGCTTTAGGTGCAGGTTCTGCTTTAAGTTCCTGTTCCTTAGGGCGATTTACACCCTTAGTAGCAGATTTGGGAGAGATTTTACGAAGCAGAGGTGTCCTCTTTGCCTATCATGGGACAGCACAATGTCCCCTCTGCTTCTCTCTGAATCACCCAGATGTCATAAAGACCACTCTCAGTGCTAGGAATCCCTCCACGAGAAGAATCTATGCCACTAAATGGGGTGTCTTTGAAAGGTGGTGTACTTCCCGCCGTGCAGACCCAGTTAACTGCCAGATTGCTTCAGCACAGTAATTTCAGCAGAAGTTATTATCCCCTGGTGGGACTAAGCAATAGTCCTCGAGGGGTTGGTGAGACCACTTCCAACCTCTAGAGTCAGTGCCTGACAAGCTTTTATCACACCTGTGAGATGATGACGGGACGGCAAATGACACTGCCTCTCCACCTGCTCTACCAGCCAGGTGACATGAAGCTTGTCACGGCATATACCACCCACCAATATCTGGAAGAGTTGCATCACCACCTAAGAACCGCATTTGCCTTTGCACAACAGCAACTACAGAAAAGTGCAGAAGGACGCAAAGCCTATTATGACCAGAAAGAACACAAAGAACTTGACATTGGAGACAAAGTGTGGTACTACAGTTTTGTGCAGTCACGACAATCGACTCCCCATCGCCTGTCAAAGAAGTTTCTGCCTCACTTGACAGGACCCCATGAAATTACATTCAAAAACAAAACAAAACATTCAATTGTCTGCATGAACACCCTACTGTTATCCAAATCTAGATACACCCACTCTGTTGAGATTGTGCCCACTAACAAGAAGTAATTATTATCCCACAGGTGTCATTGCTAATTAGAGTTCTCAACGGGTCGGCCCGACAAACCCGACGGGACCCGCGGGTTCGGGTCGAAAATATAATCAAATGACTCGGGTCGGGTCGGACCTCGGGCTTAAACTTTTCCGCTCAGTGAAAAAAAAAAAATAATAATAATAAAAAATTATATATATATATATATATATATATATATATATATATATATATATGTATATATATGTATATATATTATGATATATATATTTTAATCATCGCTGCTGTTCACCGTAAAGAAAGTCTGGCTGCTGCGTGCAACGCGCATCATGGAGAGGGGCGGGGGCAGACCTGACGCCGCTGCGTGCACGCCTTTAGCCTGGAGAGAAGAAGATGAAGTTGGTGAAAAGTAAACTTGCCGCAGGTGAATTTACCGTCGCTACTACAGCCTATTTATATATTTAAAGTTTATTGTTTCAGTTGTTTGTATTGTTAAAAGGCGTGAACATTAAAGGTTGATTTGAATTCCCGTCTGCTGGTCATGATAATAGGCTACGTGTATGAGAAAAAAATAATAATAATCCGACGTGGCGTCGGGCCGCGGGCCGGGTTCGGGCAGATAATTCATGTTGATGTGTCGGGTTACATCGGGTCCGGGCTTTAAAAGCCACGGGCCGGGTCGGGTCGGGTTTTAATTTTCAGGCCCGTTGAGAACTCTATTGCTAATGCTCAATTTCTTCATTTCCTCCTTTCTCTTTCACTCCTCACCTAAAATGTTTTAAACAAACAGACACCTTAGTATAGGGCTAAACCTATACTAACTACGTCCATTGTGCCCAAAACATGGATTGCAGAGTCCCATGAACTACCTGTCATGGCACTCTCGCAACCGATAAAAATACCAACCAAACGGTCCGACTGAATTAAAAGATTCACCGCTAACCATCTGTTCTTTTCTCTCTGTTATCAGGATGATATTAAAACCCGCAATCCTTTCTAGCCCCGCAGTTGGGGTAATGCCCCAACCCAAAGTCGCGTTGACAGGCCCAGTGTAGAGAATTATACTCTGTAAACAGCCAGGGTTGCTACTAATGAACAGAAAACCCACCCCACTCTTTTGAACCAAACCATCAAAACAAATGAAAAAAAGCTTTTTGGTACTTCAAAGGGATCTCGCTCAAATGAAATTCGTAACCACCCTAATGTTCGAAATTCAGCGTGAAATCAGTTCCTCTTTCGATAGCCTGGCCATGGGTAGAATCCCACTGTATATACTTTAATACCCTTTTGTCTACCCCTTTAGCTTTTTATCACCTATCAGCCGACATATATTGGACAGAACATGAAAATCTTGCAAATTTTTCAAACAGCACTCCTCCTCTCTTGATCCTGAGTTGCAACAAAGGATCAAGAATGAGGGAACTCAGCTGATTGATTTAACCCCCATCAACACAGTCCTGGTCTGCCGCCGACACCACTCTATGTGCCTCTACTGTCGTAAGCTACATTGTAACATTTCCCCTGGCCTTCCTCCTCTACAAAAGGGTTAATGTGATACAAGACTCAATGAGCAAATGCGGAATCTTCAGGAGGGACCAAGAGCGAGCAGAGCCAGAACCCTAACCTGAGAACTTGGCCAATGTAAATGAGATTACGCCCTTACCCGTGCATCACACCACCGAAAACTAGGGTAGCCAAGAAAAGAAAAAAAATACAATCATCATCATAATTACCAACCAGTCGCGCCATAGGCCCACAATATCCCAGTCCCAAAATCAAAATCTTGCACCAGAGCTCAGCTAAGTGATGAAGTGTTGTGTTGTGTCCGTAGTTTTTCCTCTTTGTCGCCATCTCTGTTCGAAATCTGCAACTGCAGTTATTCGCGGAATTATCAACTTTACGCGGGTTGTGCCTCGGCACGGCACAGCACGGGTGAATCCAATGTTTTGAGGAGAATGTGCGGATGTCAGTCACCGCACCGGTATGGATACTGTCATTCGGAATCAGAGATTCTACTTTTTGGAAGTATGACCAACATAAGAATTTTCACTGGAAAATGCAATCTGAACAAGTAAGTAACATACACTTTTGTTCTAACCAACTAAGGGAAAAAAAAGCATTGCAGTAAATTGCGCTGATTAAATCTAACGATCGCCAAACCGTGCAAATTAAACTTTATTCTCAAATTGTTAATGTTAACAACATCAGCATTGCATGACTACATTTAATGTGTATTAGGGCTACCTGTAGTTCAGTTTCCATTTCTGTGCAGTCTAATTTCTAATTGTCATACCAACAAATGAATGTTCCTTAGAACTGGTTCTCTTTGAAATACAAAGACACATATCTGTAATCAGATGAATATTTATTGCATTATTCAATATTCTGATGCATGGAAAAAAACCCGTCTCTGCGTCTGTTTTGAACCCCTTCAAAACACGGAGTTCACGCCACCTTTCAAAAGCCCTTCCGATATTTTTTCCTTGTTTTCACATGGGCCCGGTTGCAGTCTTTTTTATTCTGTAGCCACTCCGAAGTCCAAAGTCTTTTGCATACGGTTGAATCTCCCGTTGTCACTAGTGATTGTTGTTTGAACCTTTCTGGATCCGCCATCAAATTGCTAAGTTTAATTATATCAAGTGCTGTGAGACAAGGCTATAAATCTCCACCTCCAACATCCTCACACGTAATATAGCCTACTAGCCAGGACACATCTTTATGTGTACAGATGTGACATGATGCAAAGACATGCTCGAATTTCCCGCGGAAATCCACCAGTACCACTGGAATTAAAAACATTATTACAAGCTTACCATTTTGAATCGAGCTAAGGCAAGCAGATAGTTTTGAACACTGGCTTTTTATGTACTTGCTCAAATTTATTTTGGATAATTTTTAACCCAAAAAAGGTACGGACTGCAGCTTTAAGTAAACAAACTAAGGTTGAATTGCTGGTATATTGATTCTCTCAGGTTGTGGTCAAAGAAATCGCATCTAACGCTAGACTTCTGGGACACATTCCCTTGTCCCTATATGAATGAATGTGTGTTTTTCATTAGATTAGTTTGTGTGTATTAGAGTAGTTAATAAAGTCTTGTTTGATTTTACATATACACAGGTGTCTTGTGCTTACAAGTTATTGCCTTATACTGTCGATTTTGTTACCTTTAATGTAATTAAATACAAGACAGCAGAACAGGTAGCAACACACACTAAATGAAACAGAGATAGGACCAAGACTGACTGAACAGACGGAAATTAAATACAATCACAGATGATACTGATTAAGAAACCACAGGTGATACAGATGACGATGATTGACTAAACAGGTGATACAACTGAAATGATAATGACAGTAACCATAGAAACGAAGGATCTTTACCTCTAATAGGTAAGATTAGAGTGGTGGGAAAAGAAAAAAGGAAACAGGAACCAATCAAAACACAGGCCATTTCCACACTAATACGTTTTCGTTTGAAAACGTATATTTTTCTCTCCATTTTGGCCTTCCGTCCACACTGAGACGGCGTTTTTATTAATGAAAACAAAGCTTTTTTGAAAACGCACTCCAAAGTGGATACATTTGAAAATGCCGTTTTCATGTTGTAGTGTGGACTGTGAAACCGGTGGTATTTAAAACCGATGACGTAAATTTAGTCATGTGACGCATAGTGTAGGCCTACCAATAGATATTCATGTTTATACCAGTATTGTGCCTGTTATATGCTATTCACTTTAACACTGTTGCTAAAAATATTCTACATTGCACACTCTTCATGTCACAGTCCTGCAAAGATGACAGAATTTACTAACATTTGCTGTCCTGCGGCAATACATGAGAGCAGTTGCGTTTTAGACCAAACATATGGTGACTGTGTACGACCTGGACCGCATCAGTGAATGGTGAGATATTTTACTAAATAAAATTATCCTGCCAGAAGAATTGCGCGATAACTTCATTATTTATTTTTCCATCTGAATCATATCAGTGATCTTTTGTGGGGTTTTACGCATGCGCAGTAAGGTGAATTTAGCGTTTTCAGGCGTTTTTCAAAAGTTTCTCATCCACACTGAAACGTCCGAAAACGCTAGTGTGGACGGAGAGCGTTTATAAACGAAAACGCCGTTTTCAAATGTATCCGGATTAATGTAGACGTAGCTACAAACTGAAAGTCCAAACAAGCACTGACACGTGACAGTTATATTGATCCAAGTTCCCTTACAGCGGCTACTGTAATCAATATAAAGCTATTTTTACACCGAGTCAGAATCCACATTAAGTACAGGGACACAGGTGAATCCACAACAGTATAACTCATATTATGGACAAAGACAGAGACTGTGTGGCTTTTTTTTTTACTACTAAATGCTTAGAGGCCAATTTTCATGCTCAAAATAGGTAAGCTTGTTTTCAAATAAAACATGTCAGCATGTTTACAATTGCTGAGAGGTGCCCCCAGTCAGCATACTACAGTTAATTAAGATCTGGGACACGACTGTGTGCCACTGACTCTGTCTTGATAATGTCACATGTAAGCTTCATGCTTACATGCTTTATACATGCTTAATACAATTTTTTTTTTTTTTTTTTTTTTTTTTTTTTACAGTAAAGAAATAAGAATTTGTCAACATTTATTCCATTCTCCATTCCAAATCATAGTGACGAACATGCATCATGATTCAGATCACCTTATGATTCTTCTTCCATTTAAAAAAATAAAGACCAGAGCTTTTTTACTTTATTAATTTTGCAATAAATAAATAAATCAGTCAGTCAATCAACAAAAAACAACATATTCTGAGTCCGCTTGCCTGTTCCAATATCTAGCCTACATCCCCAAAAAGGTGGGAGTTTTGTCTTTTTTATTACTGTATTAGTCCATTAAGTAAGTGTCCTGGCCACAGGGGAATCCAGGAGTATGATGTATTGAGGGAATCCCCAGTTCTGCAGCACATCACCGCAATATAGAGTTAAGAAAACTAAACAACCAAGACATTTGTCATTATTTTTCTTCCATATACCAGCAACTAACACTAAACTAACAAGCTTATCACAACCCACCCACAACCAAGAAAGGCCTTACAATATAATATATAACTGTCTAGTATACATTTATGCATTTGGCAGATGCATGTATCCAAAGCCATAACCTGTAGCTGACTCCATGCTCTGCCAGCTATTTTTGAACCCTTTCCATTTGATTTTGCTAATGCGTTATAATGCTTTTCACAAAAAAAAAAACACTCACATCATAGCCACTGTTACGGATCCCCTTTCTGGGTCTCTCTCTCATGACCAGAAGATCCATCTCTGTTCCTCCAGGACTGGGACTGTTTAGAGACTGTCTGCTGCAATGTTTGGGGTGACTCACCTGAGAGGTTCTGAAATCATCACAGACAGACACACACACATACATACAGTTTAGTACAATAGCATCAAATTCTGCAAATACATCTGGACATATAAATATAAATGGTAATTTCTAGAACCTACATATGCATGTGTGTATGTATGAGTTTGTCATGTCCATTGAAATAGATATTTATGTAAGGCAGTCTTCAACCAAGGGTTTGCGGCCCCTATGGGGATTACAGCGGTCATGCAGTGTGTCTACCAATTAATGTTTAATCACAAATCTTTTTTTTTTTGTTAAAAAATTAAAACATTGATAAAAAACATCTCAAAGTCAAATTTTAATATAAGCACCCTCAAACGAATGTATAAAAGCACCCTCAGTTGATACTGTAATAATATAATTTTATTGGTGAAACAGATTTGGCAAACATGTCGCTGTCTTTGATGTTTGATAAATAAATAAATAAATAAATGAATGAATGAATGAATGAATGAATGAATGAATGAATGAATGAATGCAAATTTTGCATTTACTTTTAACCAACTGGTATCAAGGTGATTTGGATGTATGCAGTCATTTATTTGCCTTTCATTTTGAACATTACATCTATTGTTTTATCACTACAAACATCCTTCTGTGAAATTTTTTTTTTTTTTTTTTCTTAATCTGTTTTAATTCTGCTTTATATTTCTTGTACTGCACTTTGGTTTCAACATCTGTTGTTAAAATGTGCTTTATAAATCAATAAACTAAACAAAAGTTTCAAATGAATGCAACCCCCTGTAAAAAATAATAAAATAAATAAGTAAGAGTTCTTCACTACTTCAATACATCTTTACTGCCCGGTGTCACGAATCTGGTCCATGCACTTCTGGTTGGTCACCACCAGAGGTCGCCCACTCACAGCATGGACTCTTGCACTTCACTACAATCCCCATCATTCATTGCATTGACGACACACACAGCTGATTCCACTAATCACGCTCACACCTGAGAACTATCACACACTATCTCACACTCTTTATAAGTCTTGGACTTTCTCTCCTTGCGGCTGAGTATTGAATTGCGTTTAGCACTCCCCTAGTGTTAGCCTAGCTACAGAGCCCATCCAGTGATCTTAGTTTTGCATCGTCCTTTGTGTTTTCCTGTGTTCTCCTGTGTTCTGATTCTTGCCCGTGTTTCCTGGATTCACCCTTAGCTTAGCCCTTTGGACTCTGTTTGCACCTCGTTTGGATTATTGCTGTTTACCTGGATTATCTCTCTTTGCCTTGCCCCTGTTGGATATTGTTCGCCAATCGTCTATCCACGCTTGCCCTAAGGATTACTGTGTCATGCCTCTGCCATACCTGTTTGCTGTTTATTGACCCTGCCTGTATGATGACCATGTTTTGGAATAAAACCTTGCATATGGATCCACACGTTTCTCGTCTTGTCCGCCCCATTACACCCGGTTTCACAGAAGGCTTAAGCATAGTACCAGACTAAAATGCATGTTTGAGTTGTCTGAACTGAAAGCATATTGCGCTGACATATATCAAAATATGTCAGTTCCATTATTTTGCCTCAAGATGCACAACATAAATGTTTTTCTTTTCTAAGGCATGTTTATAAAAGCTACTTAAATGTCCTATTTTAACTGAGATCTACTACTGGCTTAATCTAAGCCCTGTCTGTGAAACCACCCTGGTGAAAAAAAAAAAAAAAAGTATACTTGCAGCCAGACTAATTAACAGTAGCCTGTACTTCAACTGTGTTAATGATTAGTTAACTTGAAGTGTGCTATTTTGAAACAAATCAAATTTTGTACTAAGTATATTTTAGTAGTAATTAAATTGTAGTAAAGCATAACTTTAAGGGCCCTATTTTAACGATCTGAAACGCAAGTAACTTTGTGGGCGGGTCTTGGGCACTGTTGCTATTATACCGGTGGGATAAATGACTCTTGCGCCCGATGCAAATCTAAAATGAGTTGGTCTGAAGTAGCTTCATTATTCATAGGTGTGGTTTGGGCGTAAGGTGAAATAAACCAATCAGAGCGACATCTCACATTCCCTTTAAGAGCAGACGCGCTTGTTCCATGGCGGATTGCTATTATAACGGCGGATTTGCCAGACGCACGCCAGGAGCGGTCCACAGCCAAGGAGACCGACGTTCTCATCAGGGCCGTAAAACACAGAGAAGTGACATTGTATGGGGATGGGAGAAACCCACGCAAATTAGCTTCAGTTAAACAGGCGTGTAAAAATTTGGGTTAATGTGTAAGCTAGAATTTTTTCACATCTTCATGGACACAACAATGATTTCCCTCGTGTGTTAATATTTTTCCTTGTAATAATGTATGGTTTTCTAAAAATGAGAACTGCTGCGTCTGTGTATAGATGAGATAAGCAAAGTGCATGCACGTTGTGCACGATTATGGCCAAGGAATTATGGCCAACAATTCCGCCACTGACCAGGAAAAACCTAGTCTAAAGTCAGTGGTGTGTTGCGCATGTTATTCATATGCTATTTTAAGGGTGCATCCCTTAAAATAGCATATGAATAACATGCGCAACGTGCCATGCGCAACGTGTATTTTCTACTTTTCCTCACTGAGCAGCACTGCTGCTCAAACCTCATAGTTACAACGCGGACTGTTGAGCAGACGCGTCTCAAGCCTATTAGTGATCCAACATCGGATACTCTTATAGGTTACTCCTGTGGATCACGGCTGAACGCGTCTTCTCCACACTCACTTACAAACAAACATTTTTTCGCCTATCGTGCGTCTACTCTACACCCGTACCACTAAAAAGACGGATTATATCCAAGACTTCAGTCATAAATCAGTATTAATATTGATAGCATCACTGGTAATCGTGCTAACTTACTGTCCATCTGTTAAAATGGCGAATATATCAGATGTAAGTAGTCTACCTTTAGGTGCAGGTGAGGACACATTTGAGCTGCACGCACTGCAGTCTGAGCTGGAAGCTGTTGAGAAACAGATCCACGACCTTTTAGTGAGACAAGCCGAGCTGAGAGACCGGCGTTTAGCTCTTGAAACATCATGCGCCGATGCACACAAATCAGTGGTTAACGTTACTAACCCGCTGACTCCGACCTCGTCTACTCCGTGCGTTTCTCAGCATCGGTCCCGAGCGCCGAGGTCGCGATCAGCCATGGTCTCGTTCACTCCGGCTCCAACACGCCACCACAAAGCCTGGATGGTTCCGCAGTGGAAGACGCGAGTCAGGTCTAGACCAAGACTCTCTCTGACCCTCCCGGTTTTCGAGATATCCACCCAAAACCGCTTCTCCCCTCTTCGCGAAACAGAACGCGATGCTGTGATCATCGGCGATTCCATCGTTCGGCACGTACACGCTACGTTAGGTAAAAGTAAGGTGCACAGTCACTGCTTTCCTGGTGCCCGAGATTCTGAACGGTGACAAGCGCGTCGGAACTGTGGTCCTGCACGCGGGAGTGAATGACATCAGGCTGCGCCAGACGGAGGTTCTGAAGAAAGACTTCAGGAATCTGATCGATACGGTACGCAGCACATCGCCTGAAACAATGATCATTGTGTCAGGACCGCTTCCCACGTACTGACTAGGACATGAAAAGTTTAGTAGATTATTAGCGCTAAATGAATGGTTAATGTCATGGTGCAATGAGCAGAAACTGCTCTTTGTAAATAATTGGAATCTGTTTTGGGAGCGTCCTAGGCTTTTCCGTGCTGATGGCTTACACCCAAGCAGATTCGGAGCGGATCTTC
Source organism: Abramis brama (assembly GCF_963993115.1). Taxonomy (NCBI): domain Eukaryota; kingdom Metazoa; phylum Chordata; class Actinopteri; order Cypriniformes; family Leuciscidae; genus Abramis; species Abramis brama. The sequence continues at coordinate 12,003,360 of NC_139971.1, read as the reverse complement.
TGTCGGATAACATCTCCAAAATGTTAAATACCTTTTGACTAGTAACCAAAAGTCCAAATCATAGTCTCTGCTGCACCAATTTAACTGATATAAATACTAGTGTAGAACATTGCATAGAAACTGTGTCTATTCCTTGTTTAGTGAGATCAAATAATAAATCTACTGCAGGATCTAGGAAAAATCTAATTGTTATTAAAACAGAAAATGTTGCTATTAGTAAACAAAAACAATTTCTAAAGCGAGGTCTTCTAAACATCCGTCACTCACACCTAAGGCAGTTATTGTAAATGAAATAGTCACAGATAATAGCTTCGATGTACTTTACTGAAACCTGGCTTAAACCAAATGATTATTTCGGTCTAAATGAGTCTACTCCATCAGGATACTCCTATAAGCATGAGTGATGATGTCACTGACTATTACATGGTAACTTGCATATTACGTACTCCTGTAAAACATCATGCTGCGCCGCGTTATCGATCAGGCAGAACAATCCTTCCATCCACCATAGATAATTTTTCAAATTGCTTATCTGATCTGTCTCAGCTGCTCAGTGAACCCAAACAAACAGATGAACTAGAGGAATTAACTAGCACTATGAGCACCATTCTCTCTGGAAAATTGGATATTGTTGCACCCATTAGATTAAAAAAGGTCAGAGAGAAAAGTAAAGCACCATGGTACAACAATACTACGCATGTTCTAAAGAGAGAAACCCGTAATTTAGAGCGTAAATGGAAACAAACTAATTTAGAGGTCTTTAGAATCGCATGGAAAGACAGTACGTCACGTTATAAAAAGGCCCTAAAAGCGGCCAGGGCTGAGCACCTCCGCAAACTAATAGAAAACAACCAAAACAATCCTAGGTTTTTATTTAACACCGTGGCTAGACTAACAAATAAACAGATGTTACCTGAACAAAATATTCCATTACAGTTTAGTAGTAATGATTTCATGAAGTTCTTCACTGAGAAAATAGAAAACATCAGAACCACAATTGTAAACGTTCAATCCTCAATCGCGCCTTATAATTCAGCCTCAATTATCACCCCGCAAGAACAATTACAGTGCTTTACAACTATAGAACAAAAAGAGTTAAATAAACTTATCACTTCATCTAAAACAACAACATGTTTATTAGATCCTATACCCACTAAACTACTGAAAGAAGTGTTACCTATAGTGGAAGAGCCTCTCCTCAATATTATTAACTCATCTTTATCTTTAGGTCATGTTCCAAGAACATTTAAACTGGCAGTTATAAAACCTCTCATTAAGAAACCACAATTAGACCCACATAATCTAGCAAATTATAGACCCATTTCAAATCTTCCTTTTATGTCTAAAATACTAGAAAAAGTTGTGTCCACCCAACTGGGCTCTTTCTTGCAAGAAAATGACATCTATGAAAAGTTTCAGTCTGGATTCAGACCGCATCATAGCACTGAAACTGCGCTTGTTAAAATCACAAATGATTTACTCTTAGCTTCTGACCAAGGCTGTATCTCAATACTAGTTTTACTTGATCTTAGTGCTGCGTTCGATACTATAGATCACACAATACTCTTAGATCGACTACAAAATTATACTGGTGTTCAAGGACAAGCATTAAGCTGGTTCAGATCATACTTATTTGACCGCTACCATTTTGTCTATTTAAATGGAGAAAAATCGATCATAACTCCAGTAAACTATGGAGTGCCGCAGGGATCTGTGTTAGGCCCTCTGTTATTCTCAATATATATGCTGCCACTTGGAAATATTATAAGGAAACATGGAATTAGTTTCCATTGTTATGCTGATGACACTCAAATCTATATTTCATCACGGCCAGATGAAAACGCTAAATTATCCAAATTGACAGAGTGTGTTAAAGATATAAAAGATTGGATGACGTGCAATTTTCTTTTATTAAATCCAGACAAGACAGAGGTACTAATCATCGGTTCAAAAAACCGCCCACAAAACCTCTCACACTACAACTTTAACATAGTAGGATGTCCTGTTACTTTATCCTCTACAGTATCCTCTTTTGAAAATCATATTTCATATGTTACAAGAACAGCCTTTTTCCACCTTAGAAACATTACTAAGCTACGTAACATGCTATCAGTTTCTGATGCAGAAAAGTTAGTTCATGCATTCATGACCTTGAGACTAGATTACTGTAATGCTTTATTAGCCGGTTGTCCTGCATCCTCAATAAACAAGCTACAGTTAGTCCAAAATGCCGCCGCTAGAGTTCTTACTAGATCAAGAAAATATGATCATATAACACCAATTTTATCATCACTACATTGGTTACCTATAAAGTTCCGTATTAATTACAATTATTAGCTACTGGCTTATAAAGCCCTAAACGGCTTAGCTCCAGTCTATTTAACGGATCTTTTATCGCCCTATAATCCATCGCGCTCTTTAAGATCACTAAATTCGAGGCTTTTGGTCATACCTAGGATATCTAGGTCCACCAAAGGAGGGAGAGCATTTTCACAATTAGCTCCAAAACTCTGGAATAGTCTTCCTGATACTGTTCGTTGCTCAGACTCGCTCTCCCAGTTTAAAACTAGATTAAAGACGCATCTCTTCAGCCAGGCATTCATATAATACTTTTAATCTTACAGTTAAATCCAACCTCTAGTTCATAAACGCCAGAGGAGAACTGGCCCCCGACTGAGCCTGGGTTCTCCCAAGGTTTTTTTTTCTCCATTAGGTCACCTGATGGAGTTATTTGGTTCCTTGCCACTGTTGCCTTTGGCTTGCTCAGTTGGGGATATTTGGGGATATTTAATTTAATTAATCAATCAACAATACTATTGATCAGCATTACCAAACGTGGACGTTTTCCACTATAAACAAACATTGATGTATTATTTTAAATTAATACTGTGAAGCTGCTTTGATACAATCTGTATTGTGAAAAGCGCTATATAAATAAACTTGGCTTGACTTGACTTGAATTGTTTTCTAAACCTACAAAATAGCACCAGGGAACATTTGCGCCGGAACACGCCTCCTCTTTGTGCTGAACCGCACCCGGGAGCGCAAGTTAATTTCCTAATTTACAGACGTGCGTCTGTGGAGGGAAAAGTCCGCTGTGCGTGAGTGCAAGATAGGCCACTAAGTGTATTTAGTGTACTTTTGTGTACTAAATTGGAACAACTTTAAGTATACTTAGTATACTTTAAGTATATGCCTGTGTAGGGACTAATTACATGCTTGATTAGTGATATTAAAGTGTACTTTATTTGTGTTACAAGTACATTACAAATTCATTATGAGTGTCTTCGAAACATACAAGCAATATAACCAGGTGAAAAAGAAATATATTTAAATTGTACTATACTAAGTGCGTATTAAATGTATTATTTTGAAACAACTTCAAGTATATTAAGTGTATTTCAAGATATGCTTAAGATCAATTTTAAGCTATTTACACTATATTTTAATATATTAAATTGTGCTAAAATGGAACCACTTCAAGTACATTTAGTGCATTTAAGTGTATTTCTTTACAGTTCATTTCAAATATACTTTCATGTCTTAAACTAGTTATAATATATTTGAAGCTTAATTTTAATGTACTTCAAGAACATCTAAATAGCATTTCAGCTCATTAAAAATGTATTAGCATTACACTAATAGTTTATTATAAAGCTATTTTATTCAGTATTCAAAATGGTATATTAAAAGTGCAAGAAAAATTAAATATAAATGTTAAGATATACACAGACTTTGAAATCAAGAAAACTTAATATATTATCTTGTTGTGTACATTGCAAAATAAATGCATAAGAGTACATTAAAAAAGTACAGCAGCATGTATAATCTCTTGAACAAAATACATTATAACAAAGATCAGTGAAATACATTTCAGTTATGCCTGTATTAATGAAAAGTACACTATGAATATTACATCACTAAATAAATAAGCATCACAATGCAATTTTCTGAAAAAAATAAAATAAAAGTTATGGAAAAAACAATGTGCAGAAGTGAATAATGCATTATTTACAAACTTAGGCCTACAAATGGCTGAACCAAAGAAACAGAAGAGTTTGAATGTCACATCTTCATCTTGAAGTGGACGATCACTTCTTTGAGTACCACTCATTTTCTGCAACTGAGGGCTTGTGGTTCAGACACTGTAGTATTTGAAGACTGCTTTATCACAGGATCTGTGAAAGGGAAGAAGAAGTTATATAAAATTAACCAATGATTATGCATTTGTATTCATGTTTGAATATATGTATAATAATTTGCATAGAAATGCATTAGAATTCCGTTGACTTCTCAGTTTACCTTTCAAAGCTTTGACTATATCCTCATCAAGCTGGACATGAGTGTCCATTTGTATCCTCTTATCTGTCATCACTATACAGCACTCTATGAGTTACATTGAACATGAGATGAGAAGAAGCCCAACACAACTTACAGTGCGCAAAGTTCAATTAAAAAGTCACTGATATAGTTATTTGCAGCAATAAAGCAACCTGTGAGTATTTGAGGGTATGTTGTATATTGATAATTGTGGTTTATTTAAACCTAGGGTATTTCCCATTAATGTGTCTATTGTGGCCATGCTAACATGCACTCTCTTCATCTCTGTTGCAAAGATTTAAGGAAATTAGAAGTTGTGCAAAATATTGTATGCCAGGACAACTTGGACAAGTGACTTGCAGCTTTACTAAAAAAACAATTAAATAAACAGATTTTTACATGAATGACTCAAAGGCAGCACAAATTAGACACCTGAAATGGACACATTGCTAACATTTCCTAACTGTCAATCACCTTTCAATAGACCTGATTCAAAAATATATATAACAGAGGTGATGTGAGATTAAACCTTAATACTTACTATTAAATACTTACTACTCTCTTCTTTGCTTGTCTCTGCACTCAGATTTCAGTTTTTCTTCTATAGCAGGTGGTCTGAAAAACAACAAATATTAGCCTAATATTTAAAAAAAAGAGTGAGATTATATAAAGAGAGATTATATATATATATATATATATATATATATATATATATATATATATATACAGTGCAATGCATAAGTGAATACACCCATGCTAAAGTTGACTAAAAAGAGGAATAAAAAATCATATTTTGGAAATTGAACTTAATGCCTTAATTTAAAAAATTAGGAAAAATCCAACCTTTAAGGACACCAATTTTCTTTGTGAATGAATAATGTATCGTAAATAAATAAATGTTCTTCCTTAAAATACATGGTGCATAAGTGAGTACACCCCTATGTTAAATTCCCATAGAGGCAGGCAGATTTTTATTTTTAAGTATTTAAAAAAAAAAAAAAATTAGGATACTATGCATCCTGATAAAGTTCCCTTGGCCTTTGGAATTAAAATAGCCCCACATCATCACATAGCCTTCACCATACCTAGAGATTGGCATGGGGTACTTTCCATAAGATCATCTCTCAATGCAAATCAAACTAGCTTTTAGGCTAACTGAAATAAAATCATGCCAATCTCTAGGTATGGTGAAGGCTATGTGATGATGTGGGGCTATTTTAATTCCAAAGGCCAAGGGAACTTTATCAGGATGCATAGTATCCTAAAAAATAAATTAAAAAAAATACTTAAAAATAAAAATCTGCCTGCCTCTATGGGGATTTAACATAGGGGTGTACTCACTTATGCACCATGTATTTTAAGGAAGAACATTTATTTATTTACGATACATTATTCATTCACAAAGAAAATTGGTGTCCTTAAAGGTTGGATTTTTCCTAATTTTTTAAATTAAGGCATTAAGTTCAATTTCCAAAATATGATTTTTTATTCCTCTTTTTAGTCAACTTTAGCATGGGTGTATTCACTTATGCATTGCACTGTATATATATATATATATACACACACACACATAGAAAGCAGGCAAATTATGATGAATGATTTGTTGTTTTCTTTTTAAGAATGACGTGTGAGTACAATGTACAATGCGCTGAGTACAATGTACTTGGTGGGTAATATAATCAAAACCCTTCACAGACTCAGCAGTTTCAAATGTATGCTCTCTTATAAGCATCCCTTTTAACAATGTAATCTTTGTACTTATTTGTAATTAGAAATATATATTAGAAAGTAATCAAAAAGGCAATAAGGTTGTCAAGCTTGAACAAATACAGTGAGGAAAATAAGTATTTGAACACCCTACTATTTTGCAAGTTCTCCCACTTAGAAATCATGGAGGGGTCTGAAATTGTCATCGTAGGTGCATGTCCACTGTGAGAGACATAATCTAAAAAAAAAAATCCAGAAATCACAATGTATGATTTTTTAACTATTTATTTGTATGATACAGCTGCAAATAAGTATTTGAACACCTGAGAAAATGAATGTTAATATTTGGTACAGTAGCCTTTGTTTGCAATTACAGAGGTCAAACATTTCCTGTAGTTTTTCACCAGGTTTGCACACACTGCAGGAGGGATTTTGGCCCACTCCTCCACACAGATCTTCTCTAGATCAGTCAGGTTTCTGGGCTGTCGCTGAGAAACACGGAGTTTGAGCTCCCTCCAAAGATTCTCTATTGGGTTTAGGTCTGGAGACTGGCTAGGCCACGCCAGAACCTTGATATGCTTCTTACAGAGCCACTCCTTGGTTATCCTGGCTGTGTGCTTCGGGTCATTGTCATGTTGGAAGACCCAGCCTCGACCCATCTTCAATGCTCTAACTGAGGGAAGGAGGTTGTTCCCCAAAATCTCGCAATACATGGCCCCGGTCATCCTCTCCTTAATACAGTGCAGTCGCCCTGTCCCATGTGCAGAAAAACACCCCCAAAGCATGATGCTACCACCCCCATGCTTCACAGTAGGGATGGTGTTCTTGGGATGGTACTCATCATTCTTCTTCCTCCAAACACGTTTAGTGGAATTATGACCAAAAAGTTCTATTTTGGTCTCATCTGACCACATGACTTTCTCCCATGACTCCTCTGGATCATCCAAATGGTCATTGGCAAACTTAAGACGGGCCTTGACATGTGCTGGTTTAAGCAGGGGAACCTTCCGTGCCATGCATGATTTCAAACCATGACATCTTAGTGTATTACCAACAGTAACCTTGGAAACGGTGGTCCCAGCTCTTTTCAGGTCATTGACCAGCTCCTCCCGTGTAGTTCTGGGCTGATTTCTCACCTTTCTTAGGATCATTGAGACCCCACGAGGTGAGATCTTGCATGGAGCCCCAGTCCGAGGGAGATTGACAGTCATGTTTAGCTTCTTCCATTTTCTAATGATTGCTCCAACAGTGGACCTTTTTTCACCAAGCTGCTTGGCAATTTCCCCGTAGCCCTTTCCAGCCTTGTGGAGGTGTACAATTTTGTCTCTAGTGTCTTTGGACAGCTCTTTGGTCTTGGCCATGTTAGTAGTTGGATTCTTACTGATTGTATGGGGTGGACAGGTGTCTTTATGCAGCTAACGACCTCAAACAGGTGCATCTAATTTAGGATAATAAATGGAGTGGAGGTGGACATTTTAAAGGCAGACTAACAGGTCTTTGAGGGTCAGAATTCTAGCTGATAGACAGGTGTTCAAATACTTATTTGCAGCTGTATCATACAAATAAATAGTTAAAAAATCATATATTGTGATTTCTGGATTTTTTTTTTTTAGATTATGTCTCTCACAGTGGACATGCACCTACGATGACAATTTCAGACCCCTCCATGATTTCCAAGTGGGAGAACTTGCAAAATAGCAGGGTGTTCAAATACTTATTTTCCTCACTGTATAAACACCAATCAACACACACTACCATAATTGGCTGGTCAGCTCAAGACGAAGTAACTTTATGTTCATAACATGCTTTTTTCAAACTTTTCAAAGATCATTTACATCATAATAATGAAGCCAAATTGTTCAGGAAATCAGAAATAAATACACAGCTTCATTTTGCAAATAAAAATAATGTTAATGTAATGTTGTACATGTTATAATGACTAATTTTTTTTGCAGATGCATTGGACAATTTTGTTTTATAGTTATTTTAAGACAGACAAATGTCTCCACATAGATTTGAAACAGATTTATCAAAGACTTTAGACTTTGACTATATACCAGTGTCAGCATCATCTTACAGCAGTTAACGTCAGTAAGTCATATTAGCAAATGCATAGCAGACCTATCCACCTAGGAAAAAAAACTAAACAGTGAGCTATTTATTTATGCAAATGGAAACTAAAACTTACCAGTAACTTCTGAGGGCAGTATCTTCATCTCTTCGAGTCTGTCTTGACTTCAACTTGAAAAGCTTGGCTCTGATTGGTCAAATTGAATGTAGCTGAACTGAAAAAGATGTGCTGTTACCCTTTGTCAAAAATACGACTGGCACAGACAAGTAACGTTAATGTAATACAAATCTTACCTAGAATCACAATAGATTGAGGTTCCAAATGTCACACGCCATGCAAACTTGAAGAAGCTGGGTAAAATTAAAAACAACACTATGTTTTCTATTAAATAATTAAAAATGTAACTAAGCATTTATTACCAAAGTTTACCAAAAATTATTATTAGAAATATATTAAAAGTATGCTTGTGTTTAGCATATTTCTTAAAAGTGTAACTAAGTATATTTATTACCAATGTACTTATAGTGCACATTTTAGACATATATTAAAAGAATGCTTTAGGGTTGGCTGACCGACATCACGATGGAGAGCCACCATCGTGATGCCACGCCCCCCACCCTGTCAGACCAGCCCAGTCTCACGGCATTTCGTGAAATGGTCACGTAGGCTAATTTAATCTATTGATTCGTGTACACCAGTGGTTGGGAACCAGTGGCTCGCAAGGTCCATCACCCTTTACCAACAAACGATCAGTAAAAAAATTAAGACACAATTTAAAGACACAAAATGACACAATTAAGACAAAAATTAAGTGTACCGGCAAAAGTGCATGTTCAGTGCTGTTCGCGAGTGTCACGAGTCACCACAGCAATCAACTAACCACTTATGTTTCTGTGGTAACCTACAGCTCCTGGAATTCAAGCTGGCGAAAACCATTTTAAAACAGCAGTGAAAATGTAAAAGTAGCCCAGGCTATATAAACTTTATTGAAACGGGTGCTTTGCTGTGCAAAAGAGACATTTCGAAACATTTCACCCGCTGGGCGCTGGTAGGCTACTTTCACTTCTGCCGCAGAGACCCATGTGTCGTATTTTTGATAATCCGTGCAGATTTCAGTTGACAATTCTGTTTAAATGTATTAATAACAAAACATGAATGAATGAGAAAGAAAAGAGCAGGATGTGCTTTATATTGAAAAGAAATATTAAAATCGCGATAAGTCGCGAAAGAGAACTGAATTCTACTGACAGAATGCTGTGCGCGCTCAGCATTCTGTCACGGACAAGCATAGTAGCCTTTGTCTTCGGTTGCGTGCTTAAACGGCCAAATAAACACAGAAATATATACAACTGCCAAGTCGAGTATTCCCGTAAACACAGTAGATGTAAGTACTGTGTGCATTCTCTCTTTCTCTCACATGCACACGAAGAGGATTTATGCTCATCAGTTGGTAAATCAACCTCACAGTGAAAGCCCTGCACAATTAATTCCATATTGCAACTTATTTATTGTTTGCTGAATATATGTTTGTTTTTAGTTGTCTATGGACCTAACAATTACTACTGTTAAAATTTTATTGAAAAAAAGCACGTTTTTAATAATAATATTATAAATTAACCCCACGATATCATCGTCCATCGCAATGTTTTACTGTAAACATCGTCAACTGCCAATTTAGGGGACATCGCCCAACCCTAGTATGCTTGTGTTTAGCATATTTCAAAAGTGTAACTAAGCATATATTTATTACCAATGTACTTCTAGTATACTTTTAGAAATATATTAAAATGCAATTCAATGTATTTTTAATGCACTTCAAATAAGCATCTTGGGAATACAAATTATAAACATAATACTTGAATTTCAAGTATATTTAATACATTTGATACCACATTGTCACGGTGTGGTGCAGGCAGACGAAGAGGAGTCAAAAGTTCCAATACAAAATTTTACTTACAATATAATTCAAACAGGTACAGACAGGCAGAAGGTTCACACACACACTTAATAGGACTGCAATGAACAAGGCAAAACACTGGGCTTAAATAAATGGGGAAACAGATCAGGAAAACGAGACACAGCTGACAAGACTAACGAGGTAAACAGGGTGTGACAGATGAACTAATGAGGGTTACCAAGAAAACAGATGAGTGGAGGGAAAACAGAACAAAGGAAGGAAGACCAGGGTGGAGCCGGAGAACCGACGAGCCCAGGCTCTGGCGACTGAGGTGCAGGCAGGACACAGAAGGGCGCGGTGGAGTCAGAGAGAGTGAGGACCAAGGAGGAACAGAAGGGAGTGAGGAGTCCAATGGAGCCGGGGGGACGAAGGGACGAGACGTATCCAGAGGAGTGCAGTCCAGAGGCGAGGGTAGGTTGACGAGCGACCAAGGTGGATCCGGGGGGACGAGGGAGCCTGGCGAAACTGCTGAACTGATGGGCCATGGTGGAGCTGAGGGAGGTAGGAGCCAAGGTTGAGCTGATGGATCGACGGGCAGAGGTAGAGTCCTGGTCGCAGAGGTTGGAGGCGGAGACCGGGGATCCACCGACCAGGCTGGAGCTGCAGGCTGGCAGACCCACGGCCCACCTCTCCGAAGGTGGTTTGAAGAGCTGAGGGGCTGACAGGCAGTGGCAGAAGAAGGGTTGAGAGGTGGTAGATGGGAGGTGGGAGAGGGAGGCTCGGGGACAGAAGACTCTGGATGGGCGGTCTCGGCAGGATGAGACTCTGGACGGGCGGTCTCGGCGGGACGAGACTCTGGAACGGGGACTGGAACAGGTCTGGGAATTTGGATAGTCCTTGGAGCAGGAACAGGTCTAGGAACAGAACGGGGAACAGGAATCGGCGTGGCGGCGGCCATTCTGGCTGAGGGCTCAGGAGGTGAGGCGGCGGCCATCTTGGCTGAGGGCTCAGGCGGCAAGGCGGCAAGGCGGCGGCCATCTTGGCTGAGGGCTCAGGCGGTGGGGCGGTGGCCATCTTGGCTGAAGGCTCAGGCCACGAGGTGGTGGCCATCTTAGCTGAAGACAAGGGCATTACGTGAAGAAGCTCAGGCTAGTCAGGCATGGCGCGAAAAAGCCTTGGGTCTGACTGTGTTCCGGATCGAGGCACGATGCTCTCCAGACACCAGATGACGATCTCCCTCGAATCCAGTCTGGTGGTGTCTGGGAGGTCAATAGGATGGTTAAATGTGGCCCCGATCCAGAACAAGGTACTCAGGCTCACGTCATCGAGGGTGCCGGTGACAGCAAGGCGGCAAATGTCCTTTGTAAAGGAAAAAAAAATGATGATAATTTTTACCCTATCATCCATTTTGGCCGGTCCGTTCTTTTGTCACGGTGTGGTGCAGGCAGAAGAAGACGAAGAGGAGTCAAAAGTTCCAATACAAACTTTTACTTACAATATAATTCAAACAGGTACAGACAGGATATATATATATAGCCCTCATTTTCAGTTGTTTATTTATATTGCGAAATTGCTGAATTGAAGATCTGACCAACAACAAAAACAGATCCAGCAGCAGTTCAGATCCTCCTTCTCTCCGATGGGGATCTGTCCCTTGAGGAGCACAAACAGGTTTCGTTATCTACCCTCCTTCACTATGATGGCATCAGCCTCTGAGTGTATTTCTGGGCAGGTCTAAATCAACAGACAAATGCGTGCCTGTCTAGAGACTGCCCTCAAGGCACATTCCACAATTACATAAAGAGGGTATTACATTTGTACGGATCCCCCAACACCATCGGTGGAGTGAGGAGGATCCAGCCCAGCTTGCGTCTGCTGTTGCCATGCCCCCAACAGAGCACAACGCGACAGAGCCAACCACAGACCCAATATATATACTGTATATATATATATATATATATATATATAATGTTGATATATGTGTGTGTGTGTGTGTGTGTGTGTGTGTGTGTGTGTGTGTGTGTGTGTGTGTGTGTGTGTGTGTGTGTGTGTGTGAAGAAAAAGTACATACTTTTGAGTGTGTAGCAAAAGAGTAGGCAAGCTTTGGGACATACTACTTAGTCATCGACAGCTCTGTCGCTTAGTTACGTGCATCCTGTCACCATAAACTGCCCTGTCAATCAGCTTGTCACAGTTAAAATCCTCCATTCAATCTAATATAATTTCCTACCGTTTCGGAGAGAAATGTTGTAGCACGTTGATCTGCCAGTCGTGGGTCTTTCATGCGGAGACTCTCCTCATGTGTTTGCAATTTGAATATAATGATTCATTTAAAAGTTAAAGGCTAAACGTATCTTTACAAAAGTTCACAATGCTGCTGCATATGAAATATAATGTGGACAACATTTAATAATACAATTTTTGTCATGTAAGATACTGATAATTAATCACTCAAACCCCTTTATCTAAACCTCTCTACATCACCGCACATCCTCCATGTCTGTAGTTTTTTAACACTTTTTACTCGTGTTTGTAGTTCTAATCGAATCCTCGTCCAACGCGCAATGGGTTGTGGGCAATATTGGCTGTTAGAGTGTGCAACGATCTGCACTTCGGATTCTGACCGGAAATAGTAGACCATCCGGTTATCTTTGGAATACTCATTTCAACATACTATGATTTGAGACGTACAAATTCTATTTTCGAATACTATTTAAGACGGATAGTATGCGATGCACCCTTCAGTTGTCGGTTGTTATTCGTGTTTGCGTGTAGACAAGCTGTTATTTAGCCTTCATCTTCGTTGATTACCTCCCTCAGTTACAGTTGTTGTTTGTCAGACATAAATCATGCAAAAGATCATTAAAACATAATTATTTAAAATTAAAACTTTTTTTATTTAAAATTAAAACTTTTTTAATTTGACATTATTGCAAAGCGAACTTTTCAAAACTGTGCTAAGAGTTAAAAAATACAGGCCTAGTTTCACAGACTTAGATTAAGCCAGGATTAAGTATAAAGTACACATTCAATACAATTAATAGAGATATAATTTGTGTAGATCAACAAATCTGAGAGACAGAGTCATACGGTAACTATTAAAGTACACAAACAACCTTATCTTGTTTAAAAATACAAGCTCCCATTCAAGCAAAATCACTCACCTCCTGCGATACTTCACAAACGTGGAGCCTCTGTCGTCCTCCTGTTCCAGAGCTCTGCTGTGAGGGTGTGGAGGCCTGTCGTGGCTGTACCTGTGTCGCTGACTCAGGTCTTTAGTGCTGCCTTTCCCCTCAGCTGAAGGGAAGTCATAATATCCCTTCCTCTTAGCCTTCAGTCTTAGCTTATTCCTGTAGTGCTCAATGTCTGACTTCTGCTTCAGAGCCAAATTCACCTGTATACACATAGAGATAAAGAGAGAAGGTGGACTGGCTAATCATCCAAAAAAAGAAAAAGAAAAAACATCCATTAAAATTGTGTCTCAAATTGATTTCCCATAGGTAAAGTGATAGTCTAAAAGAAATCTGTGTCAGGTTTCTTTGAAACCCAAATTTGATAAATTAAGTAAGCGAGAGTGTCCATTAAGATATAATAGGAATAGATTTTTTGTTGACTAGCATATGCCTATATGTTAAATAAAGTCTTTGTATAGTTACAGTCTTGCAGTGGCTTGTTTCCTGCTGGTCTGTAAACCTGTGCGCTCTGACTTGCAGAAATTGCGTAACAGTCATCCAATTAGCAATTTTGCTAATTTCATATCCACAGCCCTTTTTTGTGTGTAAAATGCATCAGAAGGTCAGTCAACAGACTGTGGTCTGTCAGTGGTTGCCGTCTGAGACTGTCTCTAATAAAATCAAGTCTTACCTCTCCATTTAATATGGCAGAGTCCTGACTGCGGTCGGAGGATGCGGGGTGCGAGTAGGTGGGTGGAGCTGCCATTGGTTTTATGGAAATGAGCTGAAGTGATCCTGAAGAACTATCATACTGATCTGCCAAAAACAAAAACTTGATTTTCATGGCAGCAAAGAGCTTGGAAAAAGCTACATCAGATTATACAAACAGAATATAGATAAATCCGCGTCCTGGTTATGTGACAGCAGCCCTGGCTAACATTATCACTTGCAGAAGATTAATTATTTCCCTTTGCTCTCATTTCCTATTTAAAATGGGAAACATTTTAAAGCCTAAGCCTAAGATTTAAGCGTAACTTTTGATTTTAATTAACTGGGTCCATTTATCAAGACAAATTAGCTTATAGATGTCCACTTCTGAGAGAATATAAATTATAAGAATATATATATAATATACAAATATAGGCTATTCATATGGAAGTGGGAAAGAAAATACTTAAGGATAAGCAAAATTTTACATTTTGTCCAAACTATAAAGAATTACACTCAATGTGAGTAGAATAAGAAGTATCTGTGGAATGGGTCTTTCAGCCCATTTTCTTTTAAAATAATAGTTCAAATTTGAATTCTATCATTATTCACCGATATTATTTATACTTCATAGATCAATAATATGAAGTAGAATGTAATGACTCTTCATGCAGCTCTTTTACATATCACAGTTCATAGTTGCCACATCTGTCAAGCACTGATAAAAAACACCATACATGTGGTGGATATAGGTAAATTATGACAGAATTTTCATTTTTAGAGACCAGTTGCTTTAAACTTTGAGAAAGATTTCGATTTGTGTTGGCATCACTAAACTACAGTTTACAGATTATTTTAAATTGCATTGGCACAATTTCCACAAGCAATTGGTACATGTTCAAAACTCTTAGTACTAATATCACAACAGATCATCAAAAGTGCACTTTTTTTCAAACATGTCAGCATATTTTCAGTTGTGTTAGTGCAATCCAAAAAAAAAAATATATATATATATATATATATATTACATGGGTCCGTGTACTTTTTGATCATTTCATTTCCTGTTTGGAATGGAATAACGAGAAATGAAAACCAGCTCGTTTTTTCGTTTTTTAGTTTAGTTTAAAAAACGAAAAATTAGATTTTAGCTCGATTTTTCATTTTACGTTTGTGGTTTAAAAAATGGTTTATGGGTTAGATATTTCATTTGCACACGAGGGCGGCGCTGAAACGCCCCTTTCATCTGATTGGTCAAAACGCTCCGCCTTCAGTAAGCTACGAGCTTTTCTTTCTATCAGGCAGAATAAGAGTCAGTACGAGTGTGGCACTGACAAATGCACTTTAATAAAATAATGTCTGAAACCACCACTCACTGTTAACTACGCACAATATTTGAAGCAGAAATATGTTGCTGGTCACGTAATTCGTGATGCTGCGACTTGCAAGCGACCCCAATAATGTGAGCCACAGTATTAGCCTATGACAGATTATTTTAGCATGATGTATTTCCCATTGATAAATACCGTGCAAATAGTTCCGTCTCTTTGGATAAAAGGGAAGTGGAAATAAAAATCAATAATAGGCTGAACTGTACCATGATAATATGTCCGTAACATTAGATGTCTGTAGATGACCTACCCATAACTGTTACATTAGAGTTAGGGGATCACACAGTTTGTACAGTATAAAAATCATTATGTCTAAAGTTCCTATTAAACATGAAAACCCAACAACCCAATGGGAATATATCCTTGTTTTCAACCACAATACAACGTCTGTCCAATGTTGGAGATTGTCAATCTGGTGTTGGATTCTGACATCAACCTGATTTTTATTTTCAACGTTGGGTTTGGTCTTCTAAATGCAAATTTTGTCATTGTTTTGGCGCACACTAGCTTATAGATAACAGTAAGGCTAACATATTCATACTAAAAGCCAAAAAACTTTAAATAGGGAACTATTTGAGGGAACAGCAATTTGGGTGTCCGAAACCATTGTGGACGTTGTTGAGTGAATCATTCAATCTCACATTCAATCCCACTACTGGAACTGTGTTCTAGAAATAAATTTGATATTGATATGAGGGTAGGTAGGCAGGCATAGATTCAGAGGCATAAGGTACTGTAAGTATTACACACAACAATGCAACAATAATAAAACAATGCATTGACATTTACTTTTGATACTTAAGTAGCCTACTTTTAAAAACAAGTACTTCTGTACTTTTACTTAAGTAAAAATCGGTCTTTACAACTTTTACTTGTAACGGAGTAATATTTGACCAGTAGTATCTGTACTTTCACTCAAGTAAGGAAGTTGTGTACTTTGTCCACCTCTGAAAACATCTGTTCATAATCTGTGATTACACAATTCCAATATGAATAGCACCGGGAGGCATCTGGAATAACTGCACTGATCAATCCACATTTTTAAGCCAGCTAATTTTACAGTAGGCTCATATTCAGAATGTCCTTCTCGTTTAATGCCAACGACCGCACAAATGGAAATTGAAATGAAATTTTGTGAAATATAGCAGACCACCATTTTAAATAACAGTTTAAAAAAGGTGGTCTGCTATTTTTCACAAAGGAAGCTCAGTCAGTCAGTCAGTCAGTCAGTCAGTCAGATAGATAGATAGATAGATAGATAGATAGATAGATAGATAGATAGATAGATAGATAGATAGATAGATAGATGTTTAAATGTGTTAGGTCTATATAAATTTAGGAACATAACAAGCATTACAAACTACAACAGCCTAAACAGAACTGGAACCTTTGTAAGATATGCGCTCGTCTTCACAAAAACTACATGCAGGGTTTTTAAACATCTTGTGTGGACAAAATATTGTTTATTCTGGGCAGTATGGCAAGCCTGCAAAAAGCAGGCGCGTTTTGACCAATCAGATGAAAGGGGCGTTTCAGCGCCGCCCACGTGTGCAAATGAAATATCTAACCCATAAACCATTTTTTAAACCACAAACGAAAAAATAAAAAATCGAGCTAAAATCTAATTTTTTGTTTTTTAAACTAAACTAAAAAACGAATAAACAAGCTGGTTTTCATTTCTCGTTATTCCATTCCAAACAGGAAATGAAATGATCAAAAAGTACACGGACCTACATGGCTTGGTTGAATTCTAATGTAGAATGCGGTCTGTTATTTCTTGATAACAGACCGCTGCTAAGTATAACACACCGTTGCCATGAAAAACAGAGCGTTGCTATGGACGCAGGATTCTAACTGTAGAGACGGAACGGACTATTTTCTTTAGCGGAAGCAATACAATTGTTTTTAAATCAATAAACTCCTTTTTAAATCAATATTTTGTGTCAAATTGTTGATTTATTTGGTAGGTAGCCATGTATTAAGCGGGATAATGTAGAGCGAGGCGGTTGTTATAGCGAATACAACCCTTTCAGGCTGATCAGAACCGGAGGATTTTTTTTTTTTTTTTCACTACACAAAAAAAGTGTTTCATCTATACAAATGTTTCATTCACAGTAACTGTGAAAGCTCTTACTATCAAACTTTTGATTTGCATCCCTTCTCGTATTATTTAATCCAACTGAACTTAATGGTTAATTAATCATTTGGTACACCTATAGATTTCTATAGATATTGATTCTATAGGCATAGTTTCTATAGGACTTGTTTGCATTTTCCAGTATGGATTACCAAATGTAATGAATTCTTTTTACATAGGTGATGTGTATAGAGAGAGAGAGAGAGAGAGAGAGAGAGAGAGAGAAAGAGATTTGCAATTTGTGAACAGCTCACAGAGTTCAAAGTTGAAGGGAGAGGAAACAGTCAAGGACTGTGTAACATTAGATTGAGGAGAGATGTCATCAAAAACAGCATTTTACAGTATGCCATGTGATACTGTAAACAGCAACTTGTTTGAACTGTGTGGAACTGTGTGAAATAGGATAACTACTCACCTTGATGTTGTTCTAAAGGCATATTATGTGCTTTTTTCTGAACACAAAAAATTAATTAAAAAAAATGTCCTGCACTCTTTGCTGAATTCTTTTTTTTTCTTCTTTTTTTTTCTTCTTTTTTTCTTTTTAAATTCTACTTTCAATAATAAAAATAATTTAAAAAATGACTGGACGAATGATACACGGATTGAATAATCCCTTTAAGTGCTTTTTGAGACAAACTATTGAAAATTCTTGTCTGGCACACTTCATCTCTCCCCAGACTAAAGTTCCATCTGACAAAGGTCATATGCAGCATGTGCCAACAGAATGTAAGATGTCAAATAAAGAATTAAATAAATAAGAATAAATAAAAAAAAATTGTAACTAAATGAGCCAATGCACACTGGAAGGTGAGATTTGCAACGTGAACCATGCTCCACAAAGCGGGTTTGTAAGAAAGCCCACAAATCTAGCCCATTCACGGTTTCACTGAGGAGCCGATGACCTGGCCGCTCAGCGGTGGTACAGCAATTGTGGCGACGGAAGCCACATCCTTCCCGTAGGGAGGTGTCATGTGGATGTTACACATATGAACTGTGTCCCAATGCGAAGGCTGCATCCTCCGAAGGCCGTATTTGAAGGCCGATTGGCCGTATTTGAAGGCCAATTGCGTCACAGCGGCGCGACGAAGGATGTCCCAATTCAAAGGCTGCACCCTTGGAAGGTCGCATTTGAAGGCCAATTGCGTCACCGCGGCGTGATGAAGGCTGTCCCAATTCAATTCTGTATCCTTCGAAGGCCATATTCGAAGGCCATATTCGAAGGCCGGTTGCGTCATCGCGGCAGGACGAAGGCTACCCTGATTCAAAAGCGACGCCAAATGCACCATTCATTTCCCCGTGAAAGGAAGGATACATAAATGGATCCTTAGTGGCCTATCCTACCCCATAAGTCATTGTGCGCCGGTGACGACAGCATTTTTATTTAAAAAAAAATTGCGGCCGAGAGTTGGGTGGTGGAGGGAAAATTCACATTTAAATGCAAGTATTATGTTTTCATTCACTCAAATAGCTAGCGAAACCACAGTTAAAAGCCACAAGTTTTTCTTTCTTATAAACTTCATCTTAACTCCTTCGTCACCATTGCATGGCTTCATTTGTCAGGTGGTTTGAGGCAAAACTTGTGCTAATATTAGTTTAATAATTGTTTCAGGGAGCAAGGAGCAGACAGCACAATTTATTAAATTGCGGTCTGAAAATGACCATTTCTTTATGGGGTGAAAAACTGGAGGCAAGACAACAACCTATTTGTAATATTTGCACTAGTCTGTCTCACTTGTGTATTATAAGAAATATCACTCACCCTATAAAGCCCACAACAATAAGAAAAGCAGTAGATAAGGCAATGGGGTTTCACTTTTATGTGTTTTTGTAGTGTTGTCATGCAAGCTATGTCTACAAAGGTTTTAACCAAATTTGAGAATCCAGAAATATAATTTCTTAAGTATTTTGTATGCATGTCCTGATGTGTCATATTTTGCAGTGTTAACAATGCACTAATGTTAAGATTGCACCCCTGTGTTCATATTTTTCATAAGTACCATTTTCTGCTTTTTTAGAGCAATTCTGGAGAAAATGGGTCTGCTGGGGAGGGTAACTCCCATACAGGCAAAAAAAAAAAAAAAGAAAAGAAAAAAACACAAAATAAGAAAGTTTATACACACGTCTTTGCTAAAATGTATTGTGCTGTTGTTGTTAACAAGCCATGGTTAATTTGCTCTGCCTTAGGATTGCAAGTGTCCTGGGACATGTGAGGGTGTGAGTGGGAAACCCACTGCTGAAACTTGGCCCTGGTTTGTCCTCATGAATGAGGTGTTGGGACAGAGGCATTGCACCAACCCCCCTGTCCCCATTGCCTCAATCCCTGAGGACATGCCAGGGCCGAGTTCAGCAGTGGGTGCCCACGGTGAGGAGGAGCCAGGGGCAGCACCACCAGCACCAGCACTAGCACCACCAGCAGGAGCACCAGCACCAGCAACACCAGCAGCAGCAGCAGCACAAAGGCGGCGAGACAGAGAAGACATGCAACTACAGAGGGAGGCAGAGGCGAGGAGAGCACAGGAGAGTAGGGAGAGAATGGACAGGCTGTTTTCTCTTCTTGAGAGAGTGATTGAACAATATATATTTTTTTCTATATATTCTTGTTTAACTTTTTTTCACTTATTTTTTTAAAAATAAAGAAAAATTCTGTACATTATTTTAAGCAACTTTAAATGTGTAAATAAAAGAGAATGAATTGTTCTGGACATTGTTTATTTTTGTAATGACGGTCGTAATTTCTACATGAAACAAATTCTTCTATACCTTTTTTTTTTTTTTTATAAAATTGTTAAATGAAAATCATTTGTTCTATTGGCTACGTAAAAGTATTTTTTCCAACTATTTACTACATACGTTAAACATATCGAAGTCAACATAAACATTTAAATTTACAGTACATAAAATAAGAAAAAATGATGTAGACGTTTATTGAGCTGAGCAGGGAGACCCTGGTGGTGCTGCTGGACCGGGATGGGCTCCACAATAGATACCCTGGTAAGGCCTCTCTGCTGGTGGGACATCATCTGGGATGGTCTCCAGTGTGTTTGAGTGCATATTTCCACTATCCACTAAGTTGTCTACCAACAGGTTTGCAGGGCTGACTCAATCGACGGCTGCCATGTCACTGAGCTTTTTTTCAGAAAGAGTATATTTCTGAAAAAAGTACTTTTAATAACGTACTCGGTTACCTAACGTAACCTCGGTTCTCTCTAGAAGAGGGAACGAGTATTGCGTAAGTTGCTTACGCTACGGGTAAAGATCATCTTTTCTCGAGATCTGAAGCCAAAAATGATCCTTAATTTTGTATATATTGTCAACGCAGTGCGGCAGCCAGCAGACCATAGCAGGCTGAATCAGCGTGCTCATTGGCTGACCTGCGGCAACTGCAGCAGCCTATCGGTGAGCCCTGCGTGACGTCACACCCAATGAGGGCGCTTCGCGCCATCCACGCGTCACAGCCCGCCAGAATGGGTGCGGCTTAACGTATATTAGGAAGGGCTCAACAGGCTGAACTCTGGTTTTCATTGACTGAAGCGAATAAGCTTGTGGCGCGAGCACGGCAGGTTACGCAATACTCGTTCCCTCTTCTATAGAGAACCAAGGTTATGTTAGGTAACCGAGTACGTTCTCTTACGAGAGGTTCTCTCGTATTGCGTAAGTTGCTTACGCTACGGGAACCCCTTGTCAACGCCGTGCGCGCCAAGCATCCACTGCATGAGTCCCGGGGAAGCCCGGGGAACACAACATGCGAAAACAGGCAGCCAGCAACGCGGGCCAGCACATGCAATAAGCACTTCATAGGAATACAGAGCGGCTCTGCCGGTCTATGTATAAACATGTGGAGAAGGCGGCCAGCAGCGCGGGCCAGCACAAGTACATAAGCACATCATAGGGAAAAAAAATAGAGCGGCTCCGCCGGTCTATGTATAGAGAGTATCACCCTCTTGTGCAGCTGTAAGAGAGTAGGCGGCCAGCAACGCGGGCCAGCGCAAGTGCACAAGCATATGACTGGGAAATACAGAGTGGCTCCGCTGGTCTATACAGTGAGGAAAATAAGTATTTGAACACCCTGCTATTTTGCAAGTTCTCCCACTTGGAAATCATGGAGGGGTCTGAAATTGTCATCGTAGGTGCATGTCCACTGTGAGAGACATAATCTAAAAAAAAAAATCCAGAAATCACAATATATGATTTTTTTAACTATTTATTTGTATGATACAGCTGCAAATAAGTATTTGAACACCTGTCTATCAGCTAGAATTCTGACCCTCAAAGACCTGTTAGTCTGCCTTTAAAATGTCCACCTCCACTCCATTGATTATCCTAAATTAGATGCACCTGTTTGAGGTCGTTAGCTGCATAAAGACACCTGTCCACCCCATACAATCAGTAAGAATCCAACTACTAACATGGCCAAGACCAAATAGCTGTCCAAAGACACTAGAGACAAAATTGTACACCTCCACAAGGTTGGAAAGGGCTATGGGGAAATTGCCAAGCAGCTTGGTGAAAAAAGGTCCACTGTTGGAGCAATCATTAGAAAATGGAAGAAGCTAAACATGACTGTCAATCTCCCTCGGACTGGGGCTCCATGCAAGATCTCACCTCGTGGGGTCTCAATGATCCTAAGAAAGGTGAGAAATCAGCCCAGAACTACACGGGAGGAGCTGGTCAATGACCTGAAAAGAGCTGGGACCACCGTTTCCAAGGTTACTGTTGGTAATACACTAAGACGTCATGGTTTGAAATCATGCATGGCACGGAAGGTTCCCCTGCTTAAACCAGCACATGTCAAGGCCCGTCTTAAGTTTGCCAATGACCATTTGGATGATCCAGAGGAGTCATGGGAGAAAGTCATGTGGTCAGATGAGACCAAAATAGAACTTTTTGGTCATAATTCCACTAAACGTGTTTAGAGGAAGAAGAATGATGAGTACCATCCCAAGAACACCATCCCTACTGTGAAGCATGGGGGTGGTAGCATCATGCTTTGGGGGTGTTTTTCTGCACATGGGACAGGGCGACTGCACTGTATTAAGGAGAGGATGACCGGGGCCATGTATTGCGAGATTTTGGGGAACAACCTCCTTCCCTCAGTTAGAGCATTGAAGATGGGTCGAGGCTGGGTCTTCCAACATGACAATGACCCGAAGCACACAGCCAGGATAACCAAGGAGTGGCTCTGTAAGAAGCATATCAAGGTTCTGGCGTGGCCTAGCCAGTCTCCAGACCTAAACCCAATAGAGAATCTTTGGAGGGAGCTCAAACTCTGTGTTTCTCAGCGACAGCCCAGAAACCTGACTGATCTAGAGAAGATCTGTGTGGAGGAGTGGGCCAAAATCCCTCCTGCAGTGTGTGCAAACCTGGTGAAAAACTACAGGAAACGTTTGACCTCTGTAATTGCAAACAAAGGCTACTGTACCAAATATTAACATTGATTTTCTCAGGTGTTCAAATACTTATTTGCAGCTGTATCATACAAATAAATAGTTAAAATAGCAGGGTGTTCAAATACTTATTTTCCTCACTGTATATAGAGAGTCTCATCCCTAGTGCAGCTCAACCAGAAGAGCTAGTAGTACATGAAGTAGTCTGCGCATGAAAACTGGGCAGAACATACACATCACTTAGACTGATAAAAATTTAGCCTGCAAGGCGGGAACTTCCAGGTTATAAAACCTCACGAATGTAGAGGGGGAGGCCCAGCCTGCCGCCATACAAATGTCGTGGATAGAAATCCCGCTGGACCAAGCCCACGATGAAGCCATGCCTCTCGTGGAATGGGCTTTGATGCCCGTAGGGCACTGCAGGTGTTTTGACGCATAAGCTGCTGCTATAGCGTCCACTATCCATCTGGATAGGCTATGTTCCGAGGCGGCGAGACCCTTGGTGCGCCCACCAAACGAAACAAAGAGCTGCTCAGAATGCCTGAAGGCGGCGGAGCGCGTGATGTAAACTCTCAGCGCCCTGACGGAGCATAGGAGGTTATCACTGTCCTCGCTATCGGATGCTGGCAGAGCCGATAGGGAGATGATCTGCGCCCTAAAGGGAGTGCCAATCGCCTTGGGGACGTAACCATGTCTCGGTTTGAGGATGACTTTAGAGTCATTTGGTCCGAACTCGAGACATGCGGGGCTAACAGATCCCCCACACGTTTTACTGAAGACAGAGCTATCAGAAAACGATCTTGAGCGAGAGGTATTTCAGATCCACGGATTCTAACGGTTCAAAGGGAAACACTTTCAGGGCCTCTAGGACCAAAGAAAGATCCCAAATAGGAACCGAGGGGGGCCGCGGGGGGGTTCATCCTCCTGGCTCCTCTAAGGAAGCAGATTATGAGCTCGTTCCTTCCTATCGCACGGCTGCGCGTCGACTCTGCGAACGCTGCAATAGCCGCAACGTACACTTTGAGCGTGGAAGGGGACCTGCCCTTGTCCAACAGCTCTTGAAGGAAGGAAAGCACCCACGAAACCTCACATGTGCGTGGATCCAGGCTCTTTGTAGCGCACCATTTAGAGAACACTGACCATTTAGACGCGTAGAGTCTTCTCGTAGAAGGAGCTCTAGACTGCGTGATCGTGTTCACGACCCCTTCTGGCAAAGCAACGGGTATCTGTTGATTATCCACGCATGCAGAGACCAGCGCTCTGGATGGGGATGCCAAATTGATCCACCGGCTTGGGAGAGGTCTTTCCTCAACGGGATCAGCCATGGGGCTACGTGCGACAGCCTCACCAGCTCTGGGAACCAGGTTTGGTTCTCCCATCGCGGGGCTACGAGGAGCACTGAGTGGCGCGTTTCCCTGATCTTCTTGATTACCTGTGGTAACAGTGAGATCGGAGGGAAAGCGTACAGCGGGCAGCTGGGCCAGGTTTGGGCCAGCGCGTCCTTGCTCTTCGAGAGGAATCTCGGGCAATGAGCGTTGTCTTTTGACGCAAAAAGGTCGACTTCCGCTTTGCCGAAAAGGCGCCACAGTGACTGGACTGTCTGAGGGTGCAGAGACCATTCTCCCGGGGGAATGTTGTCTCTGGACAGTCTGTCTGGGCCGACATTCATGTGGCCCGGTACGTGCGCGGCTCTCAGCGAGCGCAACGAGTGATGAGCCCACACGAGAAGGCGTTCTGTCAGTTTGCAGAGATTCCTGGATCTGACACCGCCCTGGTGGTTCACGTAGGACACCACGGACATGTTGTCCGAACGGACTAGAACATGGTGGCCCCGTATGTGTGGGAGGAAACGTTTGAGCGCGTTCTCGACCGCTATCATCTCCAAACAGTTTATATGGAGGCATTTCTCCTGGTTTGACCACAGGCCAAAGACCGATCTGCCCTCGAAAAAAGCGTCCCAACCTAAGTTTTCGGTGCGAGATGGCTCCCATTGTCACTCCCCGCTGGTACCAGTCGGCTGCTAACCAGGGTCTCAGTGCTGAAACTCAGCTCTGGGTCACTCTGATTTGTATGCCGCCGGACGCCCAGGCTCGGTGAGGCACTCGAGCGTTCAACCAGCATTCAACCAGCGTTGCAGCAGGCGCATACGCAGTAGACCCAGCTGAAGCACTGCTGCAGCTGATGCCATACGACCCAGCATCCTCTGAAATGTTTTTAGAGGTGCGGCGCTGCCCATCTGGAAAGACACGGCCAGGCGTTGAACACGGCACACGCACTGTGTCGACAGCCGGGCCATCATTGCCACAGAGTCCAGTTCTAAACCCAGAAAAGAGGCTGACTGACTGGGCAGTAATGAGCTCTTGGTCCAGTTGACCGTGAGACCCAGGCTTTCCAGGTGGCTGAGAAGCACTGTTCTGTGAGAAATAAGTTCTTCCTCTGACTGTGCTAGAATCAGCCAATCGTCCAGATTCAGTTCAAAATCCGCATGCCCTGACATCTCAGGGGAGCGAGAGCCATGTCCGTGCACTTCGTGAATGTATGGGGTGCTAAAGACAGACCGAACGGCAGGACGGTGTATTGATATACCTGACCGTCAAAAGCGAATCTCAAGAATGGCCTGCGATGGGTTATTATCTGAATCTGAAAATAAGCGTCTTTCAGTCTCCCGGGCGAATCTGCCTGAGGATCTGTCTGGTTGTGAGCATTTTGAACGTTCTTTTTATAAGAGCTTTGTTCAAATATCTCAGATCTAAATCGGCCTGAGAGCTCCGTCCTTCTTGGGCATGAGGAAGTAACGGCTGTAAAAGCCTGACTCGCTCAGAGAAGGAGGTACCGGTTCTATGGCCCCTTTGCACAGAAGCTTCGCTATTTCTGCCCGAAGTAGGTGTGATACTTCCCCATTCACTCTCGTCTCGGTTCATGCTTGAAAGTGCGGGGGACGGCGAGCGAACTGCAACGAATAGCCCTGCTATACTGTGCTCAGCACCAATACTAATAATACATACATAATTTTTATCTGCCGCCAGAGCCAGGATTTGAACACGGGTCTCTGGCGCGAAAGCCTAAGATTTCGCCACTGAGCCACAGGGGGAAAACACATAAGCTTTCAGTTAGCGCGGGCATATAAGAGAGCGTCATATTCTGTGTCGGCGTTTGTTTGCAGGCGTGCATGTATTATAACAGGCTCGTTTACTGCAATATAGATATTTCCAGTCGCCTGAACTTGAGATGGAACTGAGAAATGTGTGATAAATGGAGGTTGGTCCGGCCTCGGCAGGACTAACACTCTCTTTCCTCCTTTCGCCGGTGAGTGATGCACGCGAACGGGGTCATCATGTTTGCGTCTGCGTTTGTTTGCAGGCGTGCATGTAATATAACAGGCTCGTTTACTGCAATATTGATATTTCCAGCGACGCGCACGAATGGGGCGCGAGGGCGGGGTAGCTTTATTGTATCGTAAAGAAAGCTAGCCCCGTGACCGTCCGCTTCTGACATCCCTTGCGAACGGCGCAGTTTGCGTGGCTCGAACAGAGGGAGAGAGAGCGGGAAGAGAGAGCGTCATCATGTTTTGCGTCGGCGTTTGTTTGCAGGCGTGCATGTATTATAACAGGCTCCTTTACTGCAATATTGATATTTCCAGTCGCCTGAACTTGAGAGGGGACTGAGAAATGTGTGAGAAATGGAGGTTGGTCCGGCCTCGGCGGGACTAAAACACTCTCTTTTCTCCTTTCGCCGGTGAGTGACGCGCGCGAACGGGGCGCAAGGGCGGGGTAGCTTTCTTGCAGCAAACCAGCTTAATTTATCTGCCCATGGTCTTGGCTAAGCCGAAAATACATGACCCGGCAGCGCCGGCGCTGAAACATCCTCACCATGTCCTCCAGTAAAATATAAAACATAAAAATGACAATAACCAATTCTGGCTCCATAGCTGTTTACTCAATTATATGTGTCAAGGGTGCAGTGCAACATATGGAAGTCTTTGGGGTAGCTCCAGCCCAGTTAGGGGGGAGACAATACCGGACAGAGATGGCAGAGCAGACTCTGCCAAGGAAAAGACACGGGCTCACCGATAGGGAAGCCGTACCGTGGGGGAATCCTCATATGAGATCACTCATAGGGGAATCACAACATATGGGCACCTAGCCTAACACAGGGGTCAACCAGTGGGCATACTTACCAGTGATAGGCTTGGTGCCAGACGTCTCCGCCACATCTGACTGCAGGGGGTGTTGGAGGAACTCCAGCAAGGTTCGCTAAGCAGGGGAACTCTCCTGTGGAGCAGAATGAGCACACTCAGAATGAGCCAGGTCATTAAGAGGGGAATGACGGGGGCCCTCCTCATGACCGGATACTGGTAGCGAGTACATGGGAGGACACTGGCCCTATACGGAGATAATAGAATCTTGCAAACGTGTCAGGTTTCACCCAGCCCACAGCTCTACAGATATCTGTCAGCGAGGTGCCAAGCGCCAGCGCCCAGGAGGAAGCAATACTCCTGGTCGAGTGGGCTCTCACCCCTAGGGGCACAGGTTGCCTTGGGACTAATAAGCCAAGACGATGGCATCCACTATCCAAGTGAGCCAAACTCTGCTTGGAGACAGCCTTTCCCTTCTGCTGGCCTCCATAGAAGGCAAAGAGCTGATCTGAGGTCCTGACCATCAGTGTTTGGTCCACGTACAGGCGCAAAGCGTGGTCGGGACAGAGCAAAGCAAGGACTGGGTCTGCCTCCTCCAAGGACAGCACTTGCAGGTTCACCACCTGGTGCCTGAAAGGCATGGTGGGAACCTTGGGCACATATCAGGGCCGGGTTCTCAGGATTACGTGAGATGATGCTGTCCCGAATTCCAGGCACGATTCATCGACCGAAAATGCCTGCAGGCCCCCTGCCCTCTTGACTGAAGCTAGAGAGCTTCTCAGTGAGTTCAGGCAATTCAGTACCGACTGAGCTCACTCGTTGGTGAGACAAGCTGTCAGGTTGACCAAGTCCAACACCATACCTAGAAAAGTGATTCTCTGTATGCGGGAGAGTTCACTCTTTTCCCAGTTGACTCGAAGCCCCAGATGGCTGAGGTGTCTGAGCACCATGTCCCTGTGTTCGCACAACTGGTCTCACAAGTGGGCCAGTCGTCGAGGTGATTGAGAATGTGAATGCCGTGCTCTCTCTGGGGGACAAGGGCCGCCTCCACATCATTCATGAAGACACGAGGTGACAGGAACAGCCTGAAGGGGAGGACCTTGTACTGGTATGTCTGACCCTCGAAAGCAAAGCGTAGGAACGGTCTGTGTCGAGGGAGAATCAAGACATGAATGTACGCGGGTCGCCTTGGGACTGATAGTCCAAGCACTGTCATCCACTATCCAGTGAGCCAACCTCTATTGGAGACAGCCTTTCCCTTCCGCTGGCCTCTGTAACAGACAAAAAGCTGGTCTGAGGTCCTGAAGCTCAGCATTTGGAGCAAAGCAAGGGCTGGGTCTGCCTCCTTCAAGGGC
The DNA here is from genome assembly GCF_963993115.1 of Abramis brama. Taxonomy (NCBI): domain Eukaryota; kingdom Metazoa; phylum Chordata; class Actinopteri; order Cypriniformes; family Leuciscidae; genus Abramis; species Abramis brama. The sequence continues at coordinate 11,975,085 of NC_139971.1, read as the reverse complement.
AGCGTTGCACCACCTGGTCCCTGAAAGGCTTGGTGGGAACCTTGGGCACATATCCGGGCCAGGGTCTCAGGATTACGAAATGATGCAGGCCCAAATTCCAGGCACAATTCTTCAATCGAAAATGCCTGCAGGTCCCCTTGACTGAAGCTAGCGCAATCAGGAACACTGTCTTAAAAGATAGAATTTTAACCCTCTGGGGTCTAAGGTGTTTCTGGGGTCCTTGAGATGTTTTGACATGCCCTAATTACACTCTATTTAGCACATACAGGGCTACCTTAATATGCAAGCAACATGTATGTACATGTTTGTATTTTTGAGAGAATAATGTTTATGCATGGTTATTGAAAAAAATTAAAAATTAAAGTTTCTGAAATAAGGCCACAAAACACATACTAAATATGTGTCCACAAGACTTTTGACTAATGGATGTTGTCGCCTAGAGTTTTTGCTTCAAAATGATCTGAAAATCACCCTGCCTAATCATTCACATAAAACAATACATTGATTTAAATTTTGTATGACACGTTTTGTTTGGAAAGGCAATATGCGTGGGGGCGTGAATGATCATGGATAATGCTCTGATTCACACCTGAGAAGACAATGACCCACATAATAAGCTGCATAATGAGCCTTTCATTCAGGTGTGTCACTAAGAGGGTATACCACAAGAAGAGAATGTGAGGACTTATTTTGTATGCATGCAAATTGTATAATATCCAAGGTAAACATTTCTAGTAACTATGCAGTTAATTCTCATACTGTATTTTCAAAAAGTTTTGGAATATATCCTCTCCTCAAATTTGTCACTAATAAAAAAAAAACAATAATAAATAATTTAATGAGAAGGCTTATATTGACCTATTAAGATGTTGCTTACATCTACCTTGTAAATATATTTTTTGCTATTTTATTTAAAAGTTTTCACATGTAAATCAACAACAATTACAATTTTAACAATATTTCAAGTGTAATCTTTCTTTTTAAAAATTATAAATTTTATCATACGTATTTCAAAGTTAAGGATTCATTAGTTTGAATATTGGAACAAACACTATAATAACATCTTAGTTGATAATTCAATATACATACTTTATTTTGGACAAAACATCACATACTATATATTTAAAGGTATTGTAGGCAGGATTTTTATAAAAAACGTATTTTCCAAATTTGTTTAAACTCTATTTATATATCAATACATAATTAAAATGTAAGTACTCTGAAAAAGAAAGTATAAAAATCGAGTGTCTGTAGACCTCTCACGACTGTTTTAAAGACAGCTCATTATTTCCATTCACTCCACCCCCTCCCTTCTGGGCTCCTTCCAAAGCCACGCCCCCAAAACACATGAACGCGCGACGCAGACCGCTGAGCTGAAGACACATTATTTACCGGATTTAGCGGAGAGGAAGGAGCACAGTGCATGTAGTGACATCATGTCAGAATCACATGTAATAAAAAAAATCTAACTTTATCATGAATATAAACAAATAAGATGTATTTTAGTACTCACTATCAAGCTAGCATATTGATATTGGTAAAGTTTAAAATATATATTTTTTGATTCGCTAACGAGCTAGTTATATCTATAAGGCAAAGCTAAAAACAGGTTGCATTGCATACACGTTTTTCCATTACCATCAGTTACACTGTGATGAAGATGAATTTCGTGTAAGATTCATAACATATACAGTGTTCTGCATGTAAGAGTTTCCATGATGAAAGCATTGTTGACTCTGATGAGGACTACACTCCAGAGACAAGTACGGCATCGTCAACTCGAGGACAGGTCCAGGGTCGAGGGTGAAGCAGAGGAGGTTGTGCAAGAGGCTGTGCAACTAGGGTCAGAGGATATTGACACGCGTTTTATTCAAAGACTTTTTGTTCATTACCTTTTCTAGTACTGTCTTCCTTTTTTGCCTTCGCTAACTGCATATGCCGGTAATGTGAATTTTTGATTGCTCTTTCTCTGCCATTGTTTTGCTATTCCTAGGTTCCGTGCCTCTTGAATTCCTCAAATCAAACGGGTGCGCGCGCATATGGGCAGATCCTGTGTGGCAAAAGGGTGGTTGCCATGGTTGCGAGAGAGTGACAGTCACCTAAGCCAATCCTTTGTTTCGTCCCGAATGGAAATAATGAGCTGTGTTTAATGCAGATTAAACGGTCTAGAGTCACTCGATTTTTATACTCTTTTTTTTCAGAGTACTTACATTTTAATTATGTATTGATATATATAGAAAGTTTAAACAAATTTGGAAAAAAGTTTTTTATAAAATTCCTCCCTACCTTTAACATATGAGCAGAAATTGGCAAACAAAAGCTTATTTGATGTGACAGTAGTCTTTTTTACAGTAAAAACTTTATAATCTATCCAAAACTAATCAACGAAATCTTGTCTAAACATTCATATTTTGTCTGTAACATATCGTTTTTATGATATATTAGCATATAAATGTTAATTTGCAGTTTAATACGTTGCTTATACAAATACATTTTATTTCAACAGATTTCAGTCAATTTTTACTCATCTCAGTATAGCAATATAGTTTGGTAAAAGCTAAACTAGTAGATGTGTTCATGTAAAAATAACTGTTATAAATAAATAAATGTTTTCTAATGTAAGTGCAAGTGTGAATGAATGGCACAGATGCGCGCTGTTGTTTACTACAGCTGTGCCGTTCATTCATTCACACACAGACACGCGATTCATATTTAAACAGTCTTTTTGCGGTTTACAGACACTATTGCATAACGCGATTAGAACAAAGCACTTAAGAATAAAGAATTTACTATTCACAATCCTCAGCTGGATCAGTTGCTCCTCAAAGTGAAACTAAACCAGCACTTCTGAAGTAAATTTCCCAGGATTATTCCTCACAGCGAAGCAAGACGACGTAAAGTGCACAAATCTGATTAAACTTGATGTGTTTTATCCAGCTGATGTGGGTGTTGACACGTTTGCATGGATTACCTGTTGTCTCTCTGTTGGCGTGTTCACATTAGCACTTAACCCTCTGGGGATCAAGGTTTTTTTGGGGCCCTTGAGATGTTCTGACATGCCTTGACATTTGTGCATTTTTCAGTTATTTATAAACATGTTAATGGCAAAGGTGTAAATTCACTCTATATAGCACAAACAGGGCTACCATAATATGCAAGCAACGTGTATGTAGATGTTTGTATTTTTAAGAGAATAATGTTTATGCGTGGTTATTGGAAAAAATAAAAATGAAAGTTGCTGAAATAAGACCACAAAACACATATTAAATATGTGTCCACAAGACTTTTGATTAATGGATGTTGTTGCTACGAGTTCTGGCTTCAAAATTATGTGAAAATAGTCTTGCTTTATCGTTCACAAAAAAAAATACATTGATTTAAATGGTGTAAAACAGGTTTTGCTTGGAAAGCCAATATGCGAGGGGGCCTGAAGGAGGAGTGGTTTACACCTGAGAATACAATGTCCCACCCATTATGTGTAATGAGCCATTCATTCAGGTGTGACACTGACTGAGCCACAATGCAAGGACAAAAGATATATTTAGAAGAAGACTTATATTGACCATTTAAGATTTCGCTTACATCTATCTTGTAAATATGTTTTGCTATTTTATTAAAAAGGTTACAATTTCAACAATATTTCAAGTGTACTCTTTCTTTATAAAAAAAAAAAAGATTATAGGCCTACATTTTATCATATGTATTCATTAGTTTGAATATAGCCAACATTGGAACATCTAAATCAGTAAAAACTGTACCCAAATCTAGTCAACAAAATGTTGTCTTTCATACTTCGCCTGACTGTAACGTTGTTTTTATGAAATATTAGGGCATATAAATGTTAATTTGCAGTTTAATACGTTGCGTATACAAATACATTTTATTTCAACATATTTCAGTCGATTTTTACTCATCTCAGTAGGCTATAGCAAAGCACTTTATTCTTTCACACACAGACGCGATTCATATTTAGGCTAAACAGTCTTTACAAATATGTACCCTTCATTCATCTCACAGAAATATTATAGAAACGCGATTCATCTTTTTGCGGTTTACATAGGCCTACACTAACGTTATTCCATAACGTTATTCCACATTAACACTTGAGAAAAGATAACAGCCTACCTCACTCCTCAGCGGGATCTATTGCTCCTCATATCAGCACTGTTCTGAGGAAACTTTTCTCCATAAGGTAGGCTATATTATGCCTCACTCGCGGCGCTTTGTTTACAGCTGATGTGGGCGTTTCACAGGTCTGAAATGGTTCTCAGAATTTGCGTTTGAATAGCACGCGCTCTCCGGGGAGTGGTCACATTACTTTTGAATGAGCTCGTAATGAGCTCGACTGGAATCGTTCTCTTTTAATACAGATTTCACAAGCTGAGAATATTTGTTTTTTATATAAATTACTTCATTTAAAAGATGCGATCTCAAGCTTTATGCCCGTGGGTTTGTTTGCCTGTTTGCCTGAATTTTCGCGGAGTTATAGATCATTTTCGAATGCGTTTCAAATTGGAGTTTACTGACAGAGAGAGTGCAGAAATCGCATCATGTTAATTTTTCTTTATTTGGCAAAAAGCAAAACACTTTATTTTTATTGTGAGTATACAGAAAAAAAATAGAAACTGAACAGGATCGATTGATGTATTACACGAAAATGAAAGATCAAAATTAACAGAGAATTTAGTGTTTATTTTACAGTGCTAAAAAAAAAACGAGCAAAACGCGCGGGCGCGTTTTTGGTCCCCAGAGGGTTAATGAGCTATAATGAGCTGAACTGAGAACGACTGACATCTCTCTCTTTTCATACAGATTAAATAAACAGAAAATATTTGTAATTTAAAAGAAGATAATTCAAGCTTTATACAGACATATCACTCATTCCTGTGTGACAAGTATTCGCTGAGTTACAGTTCATTTTCGGATGCCTTTCAGAATGGACTTCACTGACAGAGAGAAGGCAGTACTCGCATCATGTTTATTTTTCTTTATTTGGCAAGCACAACACTTTATTTTTATTGTGAGTATACACAAAAAATAGCCACTAAACAGGATTGAATGATGTATAACACTTATATGTAAGATCAAAATCAACAGAGTATTTTGCGTCTCTTTTGCACTGATAAGAAAAAAAGCGAGCTGTTATTGCCGGCGATACCGCCGACCCCAGGGGGTTAAGCTCTACTGACTGCAGCAGCTCAAACAGGGCTTTCTGCAGGGCCGTTAAGACCAGCGAGAGGTCCCAAGAGGGCACAAGGTGAGGACGAGGAGGATTTAGACTTTCCGTGCCTCTTAGGAACCTGGTGATCAGTACGTGCTTACCCAGGGACTTACCATCTATTGTATCATGATGTGTGGCGATAGCTGCAACACATGCTTTCAGGGTGGAGGAAGACAGCCTTTGCTCTACCCCTTGTTGTAGGAAGGCTCTGACCATCTCCGAGGGTCTTCTGAGTGAGAAGAGCACCACTCGACGAACAGGTTCCACTTCAGAGCATAAGTGTGCCTCGTAGAGGGCGCTCGTGCTGAAGTGATGGTGTCTACTACCGTAGGGGTCCTCCGCGTCCCGTCCAGAGATGACACGTGGAGGTTCCAGAGGTCCGAATGCTGGTGCCATAATGTGCAGGTCCTTCCTCAGAGTAATGCGCCAGGGAGGGACTGTCGCGAGGATCATGAGTTTTGGGAACCAGGTCCGGCTGGACAAATAATGGGCAATTAGCAGGACCAGCTCCTCGTCCTCCCCAACTATGAACAGGGTCTGTGTTAGAAGGCTCACTTGGGGAAACGCATACTTGTGCCGAGGGTCCCCTCGGTCAGGGAGTAAAACAACTGGCAGTGGGACATGTCCAGAGAAGCAAACAGGGCTACCTGAGCAGCCCCAAAGTGTATGGATTGAGCCGCCACTCTCCTGGGAACACTGGTTGTCATCAGAGCTCAACGGTTGCACGTTTGAGCTGGCCCGGAATATAAATGGCATGAAGCGACCTCAGATGCTTCTGGCTCCAGAGGAGGAGATGGCGGGCGAAATGCATCATGCGACAGGAGCGTAGACCACCTTCATGATTGATGTACACAATAATCATAGTGTTGTTCGTTCGGACCAGTCCGTGTTTGTCTAGTAGCAGCTGTTTGAAGGCTAGATTTGCAAGCCTCCATATATACCCGCTTCATGGGGCATGGTTTGTGATGCAAATCTCTGCCAATGTGCATTGGCTCGTTTAGTTACACTCAAAGATGATTGGGCTCTCAGATTAGATCCCAATTCGTCAGTATGTTCCAACATGACGTTCAACATGACCGACTGAAAGGGAACTTGAACATATATCACTTTATGTTGTTATTGTGAGGGACGTATTTATTTATGTGTGCATGTCGATTTGAGGGTTGTATATTGATAAGTCAATGTGATTCAGGCCAGTCTTCAAATTCAGTTGAATATATGTGTTTTATGCCAAGCAAAATGTTATAAAATAGTTAAATTAGGCATCAAAAGGTGTGCCTTTATCTGTGTAAGTCTGTATGTCTTTGGGGATGCATGTGTCTGCAAAAATGTGCATGTGACCCTGTTGCTCCCCAGTGATGCTGGTAGCCAAAGTGACAGACTGGATCATGTCAGAAGAGAGGGTCTCATTCATATTCATGAGCTCCATCACTCTTTTCCAGCTGAGGATGGTCATTTGTGGAAAAGGTCCTATAAAACCCCATTTACCATGTAGGGAGACACCCCAACAACCTCACACTGCACCCAAACCAGGGCCGGCCTTAGGGCGGTGCAACGAGTGAGACCGCAATGTGCCCCGTGCTTGAGGGGGCCCCGCGGCGAATGGACAACATTGATAATTTTGTACATTTCATTGCTGGTCGAAATTTTATATGAAAGTAATCATGCCAGTAAAGAGCTCGGAGATAAAATATGTGATGTGTAAAGGTAAATGGGTCAGTGACGTGACGCCTACATTTTCTGTCCGATTGCATTTTTTCAGGCAAAAACGGGTTTAAATGCATAAAAAGATACTGCATATTTGAAGTACCTCTCCCATGTATGTACTCACTTTAACTCATCAAAAACCTTTACTTATTTGTTATTTTTTTTGTTATTTAAAGTGTCAAAACATCATGTGGTGCGACCGTCCGGCCATAACTTCTGTTTTGAAAACGTCTTTGAAATTACTCTGAATTTATTCAAATTTATTTTCTGCACTATTTGGCATGATTTCCAAAATGTTTTGTAATCCTTTAAAAAAATTCAAAGCATTTGTATTTATATTTCCATCATAATATACAAACAAACTTTGTCCGATGATGTCCATTTTATGAAATATCATGTGGTGTGACCATCAAGGAACTACCATTTTGGGACTTTTATGTTGAAAACTATTCAAACACAGGACATTACATCATATACCAATTTACCAAGGACCCATGGAAGCAGCAAGCAGGTTTGTAATTCTCTCAAATTGGAAAAAAAATAAACCTCTGTAATGGTTGGTATGTAGTTGCCACATTTGGATGTCATGTGGTATGACCTCAAAAAAAAAAAAAATATTAAAGTTATTTCTACAAATATATATTTGTATTATAAATTTCATAGTGACCTTTTTTTGGGAAGCTAGCTTGTTTTGTTTAGGTGGCCAATTCTGTGCCTGTAAATTTTGAATGAATTTGAAAATATCATGTGGTGCGACCAAATATCATGTGGTGCGACCACTGCAGACTGTTTTCCATGATAGATATATGTCCTAGATTGGCAGTTTTATGCTTTTATATTCAATTTACAGTTTATATACAAAAAATACTTTAATTTAGTATCATTTGGAATAGATTTTTATGCAATTTGGGATATTTTCTTCATATATTTCAAGTTTGTTTACTCTTTGTACAATATGAGAAAAATGCAACAACAAAAAATTAGAGCATGTAATTATGTTTAGTAATTATGCATTTATTAGTAGTGTATTTATTATTGCCTATTTATTTATTTAAAACTATTTGAATCTATTTTACCAGATGCCACTGCCAAGCGAAAAAATTCTGACCCTGCAGCAAGAGCGGAGTACCTTGATAGGAGAAGAGTGAAATATTATTACAGTATAAAATATCTGTTTTCTATGTGAACATATAGTAAACTGTAATTTATTCCTGTGATCAAAGCTAAATTTAATCTTCAGCATCTTTAATCCAGTCTTCAGTGTCACATGATCCTTCAGAAATCATTCTAATATGTAACCCTGGACCACAAAACCAGTCACATGGGTCAATTTTTTTAAATTGAGATTTATACATCATATGAAAGCTGAAAAAATAAGCTTTCCATTGATGTATGGTTTGTTAAGATAGAACAATATTTGGCCGATACAACTGAAAATCTGGAATCTGAGGGTGCAAAAAAATCTAAACATTGAGAAAATCGCCTTTAAAGTTGTCCATTTATGTTTGCGATATTGCTATATTCACTCATCAAAAATAAATATTTTATATATTTATGGTAGGACATTTACAAAATATGAAACATGATCTTTATTTAATATCCTAATGATTTTTGGAATAAAAGAAAAATCGATAATTTTGACCCATACAATGTATTGTTGGCTATTGCCACAAATATATCCTGTGCGACTTGTGACTGTTTTTGTGATCCAGGGTCACTAATGATTTGATTATTATCAATGTTATTTGATGAATAGAAAGTTCAAAAGAACAGCATTTATTTGAAATAGAATCTTTTGTAACATTATAGCCTAAATATCTTTACTGTCACTTTTTATCAACTGAATGTGTCCTTGATTAATAAAAGTATTAATTACTTAAAAAACTATTGACCCCAAATGTTACCTGTATACAATAATTTTATGAAATAATTTATATCTATAACATTATTATTTGTTAGAAAGAAATTCTAAGTCAAGTTAAAATAAATGGTGCACTTGTGTTTGTGATGTGATTTTTTTTTTTTTTTTTAAAGGTTATGTTCAGGAAAATTCTGTGAAATTTGTATGAAATCTGGTTTAAATCCTTTTTTTTTTTTTTTTATAAAATGTATTGTTCATTGATCTCTTTAAATAGATTTTTAACTATATAAGGTCTTCGTGTCATTTGGAGCGACCACTTATCATGTGGTGCGACCAATAAAAGCAATCACTGTATTAAATGTAAAATAAAATATCTTATTTCTGTGGCTGAAATATGAATCACTGATACAGTATGCTTTAGTAAATGATATTTTTAAAACATTTATATCAGTTTTATGTGATTTACAGGAAAAGTAAGTCTGTTAACTAGATTTAAGAAGGCAACTCAGAAATTATAGAACAAAAAACGAGATCATTATTTACAAAAACTCAAAAGAAATGCAAAACTTGGTTTCTAAACACTTTAATTACTAAGAACTTGTAAAAAAAATGTTTAAGCATGTTAAGAAAATTAATTAATTTTAAGATAAATCACGGTCGCACCACATGACATTTTTTAAGGCTACGGACAATTCATCTAGATGAAAAAACACTAAAATCACTTAAATTAATTTTTTAAAATGAATTTAGGTGTACACAACATCCTTAATGTTTGAACAATTGCAACAGGTATTATTTATTTTTTTTGTATTTTAAAATTGACCTGTCGAAAATCCTTATACATCATTGACCCAAATATCACTTGTGAATGGAACTTGTGCATCATTTCCAATAAAGATGCTTTTTTTTTTTTTTTTTTATGCAAACATTGTGAAAATACAATTTAATTGTATATATTTAGGATGCATATAATCAGATCATGGCTATAAATTTAGGTGGAGCAAATTCTGAGTCATAGCGATATCTTAAGCTATATAATTATGATTAACCACATGTACGCTGAACACATACAGTGTGTCAACAATTATGTTCTGTCTTGTCTGCACCTGTTCTTGTTAGTCACTGATTAGTTAACCTTCATCCACCTGTGTCTAATTAGTTCTCTCATTTACCCTGTGTATATATTCTCCCCGTTCAGTTCAGTCACTTGTTGGGCATTGTTTGTGTCTATGTTATACATGCTGTTGCGTCCTGTTCACCTCCCTGTGTACATTAAAGCTTTGTTATATTTTGGAATCAAGCTTCGTCTGTCTGCTTCGTCAGCCAAAGTGTGACACAGTGGTGTGGTGGCGATCTAATATTGATTGACAGACTTTGTAACACAGGTAAAATGTTATCTTAGAATTACCTTAATGTAGTTTATAATGTTTTATTTATAATCATTAATAAAGTGTTGCATTGTGGAAGAATTCAGGAGAGGAAAAGAAAGTCATGTCAATTCTCAGAACAAACACAACAGAAAGATTAACAGGTTATTCACATTATAACAGTTTAAACTAAAGGATTTATACTTTCACTAATTTGGTAGACTATTACATACATCACTCATGCCTCAGCCCATGATAAAAGAAGAACAGATGTATCCACAATCTGACTTACTAATTGCTGAACTGACACAGACTGATATACATATGTTGGTGATGCGGGTGATTGGTATGGAAGGTTCACAAAGGTACCATAAAATCTGGCTGGGCAGAATGAATTTGCCTCAAAGGCTCTCAATTGGGGAATGCTACATTTTCATTTTTTTACCACATATTTACTTTGGAAATACGTGGGGTGCTGTTGAACTTGGGAGGGCAGTGGCGGGCACCTGCTGCCCCTTTTGGTATGTCCATTACATAGCCTACCTTCCAGCCAAAGTTTTAAGGTAAATTTTAATATAAAAAAATCAATTTACAACTTAAAATAGTCTAGAATAGGTTTAAGTTTACATAAAGCTGTTTTCAAGTGGATGAATATTTTGCCCCACCATTTATATATATATATATATATATATATATACACACATGTATATATGTATATGTATATGTATATATGTACAGTGAAGAAAATAAGTATTTGAACACCCTGCTATTTTGCAAGTTCTCCCACTTGGAAATCATGGAGGGGTCTGAAATTGTCATCGTAGGTGCATGTCCACTGTGAGAGACATAATCTAAAAAAAAAAAAAGAAATCACAATATATGATTTTTTAACTATTTATTTGTATGATACAGCTGCAAATAAGTATTTGAACACCTGTCTATCAGCTAGAATTCTGATCCTCAAAGACCTGTTAGTCTGCCTTTAAAATGTCCACCTCCACTCCATTTATTATCCTAAATTAGATGCACCTGTTTGAGGTCGTTAGCTGCATAAAGACACCTGTCCACCCCATACAATCAGTAAGAATCCAACTACTAACATGGCCAAGACCAAAGAGCTGTCCAAAGACACTAGAGACAAAATTGTACACCTCCACAAGGCTGGAAAGGGCTACGGGGAAATTGCCAAGCAGCTTGGTGAAAAAAGGTCCACTGTTGGAGCAATCATTAGAAAATGGAAGAAGCTAAACATGACTGTCAATCTCCCTCGGACTGGGGCTCCATGCAAGATCTCACCTCGTGGGGTCTCAATGATCCTAAGAAAGGTGAGAAATCAGCCCAGAACTACACGGGAGGAGCTGGTCAATGACCTGAAAAGAACTGGGACCACCGTTTCCAAGGTTACTGTTGGTAATACACTAAGACGTCATGGTTTGAAATCATGCATGGCACGGAAGGTTCCCCTGCTTAAACCAGCACATGTCAAGGCCCGTCTTAAGTTTGCCAATGACCATTTGGATGATCCAGAGGAGTCATGGGAGAAAGTCATGTGGTCAGATGAGACCAAAATAGAACTTTTTGGTCATAATTCCACTAAAAGTGTTTGGAGGAAGAAGAATGATGAGTACCATCCCAAGAACACCATCCCTACTGTGAAGCATGGGGGTGGTAGCATCATGCTTTGGGGGTGTTTTTCTGCACATGGGACAGGGCGACTGCACTGTATTAAGGAGAGGATGACCGGGGCCATGTATTGCGAGATTTTGGGGAACAACCTCCTTCCCTCAGTTAGAGCATTGAAGATGGGTCGAGGCTGGGTCTTCCAACATGACAATGACCCGAAGCACACATCCAGGATAACCAAGGAGTGGCTCTGTAAGAAGCATATCAAGGTTCTGGCGTGGCCTAGCCAGTCTCCAGACCTAAACCCAATAGAGAATCTTTGGAGGGAGCTCAAACTCCGTGTTTCTCAACGACAGCCCAGAAACCTGACTGATCTAGAGAAGATCTGTGTGGAGGAGTGGGCCAAAATCCCTCCTGCAGTGTGTGCAAACCTGGTGAAAAACTACAGGAAATGTTTGACCTCTGTAATTGCAAACAAAGGCTACTGTACCAAATATTAACCCCCTGGGGTCGGCGGTATCGCCGGCGAGACCAGCTCTCTTTTTTTCTTATCAGTTAAAAAGAAATTCATTTTGCTCTGTTGACTTTGATATTACAAACAAGTTTCATACATCAATCGATTCTGTTAAATGTGTATTATTTTTGTGTATACTCACAATAAAAACAAAGTGTTGTGCTTTTTGCCAAATAAAGAAAAATAAACGTGATGCGAGTTCTGCCTTCTCTCTGTCAGTTAAGTCCATTCTGAAACGCGTCCGAAAATGAACTGTAACTCAGCGAATACTCAGTCAAACAGGCATACAGACGCACAGGCATGAAGCTTGAATTCTCTTCTTTTAAATGAAGTAATTTATATAAAAAACAAATATTCTCATCTTGTGCAATCTGTATTAAAAGAGAGCGATTCCAGTCGAGCTCATCAGAGCTCATTAAAAAATAATGTGACCACGCCCCGGAGAGCGCGCGCTATTCAAACGCAAATGTCTGAGGCAATCCACACAAACCTGTGAACGCCCCCATATCAGCTCGAGAAAACACAAGTTTATTCAGATCATTACTTGTTTACACCGTCTCGCAGCGCTGTGAGGAATAATAATAATGGAAAATGTCCCTCAGAAGTGCGGGTATTTCGAGGAGCAAGGATCCGACTGAGCTGAGGAAAACTGTAGTAAGTTTTTTTTCCTTCT